>NC_141696.1:435744850-436982350 GCF_964263255.1 Lissotriton vulgaris | reverse complement strand
TGCGCTCTCTAGGGGGCCGATATGGCTTGTTCCACCCATGTACCTTCAGAGTCACTCATCAGAATAAGTCTTGGTCTTTTCAAGAACCTGGCGAACTCCGTAATTTCCTTCTTCTTCACAACAACGATGGAATGGACTCCTCGCCTTCCAATAGTGGCTGATAAATACTATTATAATCCCTGTGTATTTGTCGTTGTTCTGCTCTTTGATTTCTTTGAACAGATTTTCAATTGATCTCCTTTATATTGGATTCCTGCATTACTTATGTCTTATCTCATAGTAATTAGAATATATGGCATATGTTCCTAATTTAATTGTTTTTTCTTTCCTTCCCTATACAGATGTGTCTCAGTTTTCCCCTTCACCATGTATCATCCTTTGTACTTCTGTGAGGTTTCGGCGCGGTTGTGCTTCTGATCCTAGTCTACCCGTCTTGTTCCGCATCACCACTTCCCCATCTCCCTTTGTGTACCCCCCCCTTCAGGTATGTTTCTTGCAGTCATCCTTATGGATTTGTACTGTCTTCTATGCATTCTCTCTTTTCTTTCCTCTCTTCCTTGCACAGACCCTCTTCCTTTTTCTCCATTATCTTCCCTTCCCCTTTTCCTATCCCTTCTCCTTTATCCCTTTCTCCTTCCACTTTTCCCTATTCTTTCTTCTACTCCTTTTATGGTTGACTTATTTTCTACTTCGCTAATGTTTGGCTTATTGCTTGTACAGTATGTTTTTGCACTTTTCAATTTTGAACAGTTTAATATGTTTTGATCTTCAAAGTTGTTTCATGGAATGTGAAAGGATTTAACCATCCTATTAAGCGGCAGAGAGTACTTTCCCACCTCTCCTCTTATAATCCTGATATTGTTCTCATTCAGGAAACCCATCTTTCAGATGTTGAATCTTTGAAGCTAAAAAGATTGTGGGTTGGCACTGTTTTGTTTTCCCCAGGATCTCATAAAAAGAATGGTGTTGCTATTTTAATCCACAAACGTCACAAATGTAAAGTAAGTCTTGAGGAAAAAGATGATGAGGGTCGCTGGATTCTAGGCAAGTTGCTTATTAATAACATCCCAATTACCTTGTTCAATGTTTATGGTCCTACATGTTTTTATTCCTCTTTTTGGCCCGTGATTACTGCAAAATGTATCCAACATAAAGATGATTCCTTCCTATTGGGTGGGGACTGTAATCAGATCCTTGACCCCTTTTTAGACAGCAAGTCCTCTATTCGCTTCACCCCTCACAAACCCCATAAACAGTTTCTTGATACTATCACACAAGTTCACCTTGTGGATTCATGGAGGCTCACACACCCGGACACTATAGATTTTTCTTTTTTCTCCCCACCACATTCCTCTTTTTCTCATTTAGATTATATTTTTCTTTCTTCCTCTTTATCTCAAAATCTTATATCCTCGTCTATTGAGCCTATTGTCATCTCTGACCATGCCCCTATTATCACTGATTTTGATCTTTCTCCTCCTACTCCTAAATCTTCTCGTTGGCGCTTTAATTCTTCTCTACTCACAGATCCTCTTTTTTCTTCCTCTTTTCGCTCTTTCACGTCTGAATTCTTCCAGCTTAACTCTGACCCTGATATCTCTCCCCATGTTATTTGGGACTCTTTCAAGGCCACAGCCCGTAGATTTATTATTGACTTTGTCTCCCAAAAAAAGAAAAAGTTTCTTCAAAAGCGTAAGTTTGCTCTTGCTCATATCAAGTCACTAGAACACCAATTTTACACCTCCTCTCCGAACCATATGCCTTCTGAACTTCTTCAAGCTAAAATTGCATTTAACAAACTTACTACGGATTCAGCCTCCTCCTTCCTCCTTTGAAGTAGTGCACGGTATTATGGAGGACGTAACAAATCGGGCAAATTGCTTGCTAACTATCTAAAATCGCGTAAAGAACAAACTCTCATAGATTCTATCTATTCCCCTTCCAATGTCCTTTTACACACAGATAAAGACATTTTGAAGCAGTTCCAGTCCTTTTATGAGTCTTTATACTCCCCTGAGAATCCCCCTACCCCAGATCTCCTCCAATCATATTTTGAGGGCTTGCCTAAACCAGACACCTCCCAACTTAATTTCTCAGACATTGATACAGATTTTACCCTTTCTGAGTTATCCACTGCGCTATCTTCTCTACCCAAGGGCAAGACTCCAGGGCCTGATGGCTTTCCAGTTGAATTTTACTTACACTTCTCTGATCTTTTCTTACCCAAACTTCTTTTTCTTTTTCAATCTTTTTGCCCCGCTGGTCTGGCTCAAGGTTCATTTCAGGATGCTACCATATGCCTCATCCCTAAGGAAGGGCGGGACCCAAAATTCTGTAAGAATTATCGACCAACATCCCTAGTTAATGTGGACTATAAAATCTTTGCAAAATTATTGGCTCTTCGTCTTGATCCACTCATGCCACACCTTATTGGGAAAGAACAATGTGGTTTTGTTAAGGGCCACTTTACCTCAGACAATTCCAGACTCCTCCTCAATGTTCTCAATAAGGCCCCCTCTCTTTCTATTCCTCTTGCAGCTATCTCGGTTGATGCTGAAAAAGCCTTTGATCGGGTTGATTGGTCCTTTCTGATGGCTTCACTGAAATGGCATGGCTTTGGTCCGAAATTTATTTCCTACATTTCTTTAATATATTCTATGCCCAAAGCATCAGTCCTTGTCAATGGTCAACTTACCTCCCCTTTTACCCTTAAACGAGGTGTACGTCAGGGCTGTCCTCTTTCCCCTCTTCTTTTCATTTTAGCACTTGAGCCCTTCATATCCTCTGTTCGTAACAATTCATCCATTTCTGGTTTCCCATACGGTGAGCATCAACTTAAATTATCAGCATATGCAGATGACATACTTTTATTCATTTCAGATCCAATTACTTCTATTCCTTCCTTATTAGATGAATTTGAGAAATTCTCCCTGGCTTCAGGATTTAAAATAAACTCGGATAAGACTGAGATCCTTCCTATAACTAAATTCTGCCTTCCACATTTCTTTGCCTCCACTGGCTTTGCTTGGAATAGTAAGAAAAGAAAATATCTTGGCGTTCTCTTCTCTAATTCTATTTCAGCCTCTATCCAACTTAACATGAATGCAGTCATTTCTAGAATTGACTCTCTGCTCTCTTCTTGGAGTCCCCTATACCTTTCCTGGTGGGGTCGTCTCGATTCGGTTAAAATGATGATTGCTCCGATTTTGATTTATTTACTTTCCATGCTCCCAGTACATATTCCAACTCTCTACTTCCGTTGCATTGACTCTGTTTTGTCTAAATTTCTCTGGAAGCAGAAGAAGGCTCGTATATCTCTTTCAGCCCTTCGTAAGTCTAAATCAAATGGTGGGGTTAATTTTCCAGATTTCCGTCTTTATCATAAGTCCTTCTCTCTTCGTCAAGCTTCCCGTTGGTTATCACAAGACATGGCCCCTTTTTCTCCCCTTTGGCTCTCGGTTGAATGAGATTTATTGTTTCCTTACTCCTTTCAAGATGTAATACGCTTCACTGCCAAGGCTCCTTGTCTTAATCCCCCATTATTCAAACATACTTCTTCTCTCTTGCGGCCCTTGGTATCCACAATCTCTGTCTCTCACGAATCCTTTTTATTATCACCCATTTGGTATAACTCACTCATTCTGGTACGGAATAGACCTGTTGCCTGGGCTTCGTGGAGATCGAAGGGTATCATCTGGGTTCACCATCTTTTTGACGGTTCATCTCCTCGTTCCTTCCCTCAATTTCAGGCCGAGTTTCAATGTCCTCCTTCGTTTGCAAAGAAATACTACACTCTCATGGACACCGTTCTTGATCAATACTATTCTTTACCATCAGTGGAACTACCCACCTCACTCTCCTCTCTACTCACCATCCTCTCTACTATTCCTAAGGCTTCTCTTATTTATCTACACTTCTCAGCTCCTGACCCTGCTCATCCCAAATCAAAACTGGAACTTTCTTGGGAAAAAGACTTAGGTTGCTCATGGCCGACTTCTCTTTGGGACAAACTTTGGGCTAAATCCTTGAAGACCTCCCGCACTGCATCTCTCACTCAATCCTTATTGTTCTTCTATCACAGACTCTACCTTTCTCCTCTTTCTCTCTCTCATTTTCTCTCTTCTTCTACTGCTAACTGCTGGACCTGTGATGCTCCCAATGCTGACCTTTATCATCTCTTCTTTCTCTGTCCTTCTGTCCGTCTTTTCTGGACACAGGTGTGGTCTCGCATTTCCCGTATTTTTAATTTCTCTATTTCTTTTTCTACTTCTTTGGTGTTTTTGGGTAGCCTTTCAGAGTCTTTTGACCTCCCCCCGCATTCACATGGTCTTTTTGACCTTATGCTAGCCCTTGCACTCCAACATGTCGCCTCCAATTGGAAGTCTTTGACCAAACTCTCCATAATTTCCTGGTGGAACCTACTATGTCACTCTCATAGATTGGATGTTGCCTCTGCGTCCACCTGCAAGCCCTCTCGCAATGTTGAACTCTATTGGTTGCCTCTCACCTTGTACTTAGATCAATCTACCAAAAAGAAATACACTCCACTTTCCTCTGACAATTTTAAACCTCCTTGATCAATTGTACTCCTGCTTGTAGGTTCATGCTTCAGATTTCACTAATGAAGGTTTCTTTTTCTCTTGTTTACTCATGTTTTGATAATGTTCTTAATTCACATATTTTCTAGTTATTCGTGCATTTACTGTACTTTATTGCCATCACTTAATTTGCTTGTTTCTATTGTAGTCTTAACTGTATTTACATTGTTTCTAATTCCCTTCCCCTCCCCTCCATCCCCTCCCTTAAATATTTTAAAATGCTTTGCTTTTTCATTGTGTCACCAGCTGATTTCGTTTTGTTTCTCCCATGTATGCCCCTTTCTCATTTTGTTCTGCTGATGTCACCTTATTGTATTGTTAATTTTTTATTTCAATAAAGCTTTCAAACATAAAAAAAAGTATATATAGCCCTCCCCTCTAATGCAGGCACTGATGAACATGAAAAACAGACTACAGAGGTAAATTACTGTTTAGAAAAACATACATAGCATGTTAGATTGGTAAAGTGCATAATGCAAGTTAATAAATACATATATATATATATATATATATTACCTACATAGTTATAGTTAAGACCTAGTTCCCGAAGTCAATAACTTTGGCGCTGGTTGACAAATCCTTGTTAAATTTTCAAAACTAGAATGCCACTCACTTGAGCTGCTATTTTTAAAGTTTCAGGGTGATCCTTCAAGAGCGGGCTGAGAAAAAAGGGGGTTCCAAAATGCTTTTTCCCTATGCAATTTCCTGTAGGGATTTTAGACACAGCTGCAGCCGGAACAGTTGAACGGAATTACACCAAATTCGGAAGATAGGTAGCTATTAGTCCGGATAAGTGCCCTTTTCTGATTTGGTGTAAATCAGTTCAGTAGTTTTAGAGATATTAGCCTAAACTAAAAGTTGTCTATACAGGGGCGTGGATCCTCCGAAGATCTGAGAATCACTGTGCTGTAATCTGATTGGCTGCCTACACTTCAACCAGAAAGTGTTGTCAGCTTCCTTGGGACTTGGCTACAACCGAATCCCACAAAAAAATAAAAAAATAAAAAGGGGCCAGAGTGGAAATACCCTGACCCCCTAGATGTGGTGATGAGGTCCCAGAGGGACCCGGCCACAGAAGAAATGACTTAAAAAAATAATTTTTTATAAAATGTCGGCAGGAACTGCGCCGGATCCGCAGCTCTCGCCAAAAAAAAAAGAAGCGCATCTATAATCTTTAGCCCCCACGCGTGCCAGGTACTTGTGGAATGACCAATTATATAAAGGAGGAGGGCACACCGGGCCCCCCTCCTATGGCTTATGAAAGCCCCTGGGGCCAGTACCTCACCCAGGCACTTTAAATATGATTGCGACTTCTCCAGTACAAATGATGTTCCATTAATGCAGTCAGCCTGGGTGGCCCCTTGCTGCCCCACAGATCACCACCTCTCTGAGGCACTTAAAAACATAAAATGGCCCACCCATGACCTGGGGATCACCCCCTAACAGGGGAAATTCATTGTATTTAAGGGGAGACTGCATGGCCCCCCTGCAGCCCAGGGCTCACCACTTCCCTGGGGCTGAAATAAAGTAATGTAGGGGGTCTGTTGTGAACCTCCACCCCCGGGGACTAACACCTCTCTGGGGAAAGGTTTTACGATGGATGGGGCTCCATGGCCCCCCTCTTGGAGCCACAGCTCCGGCTTGCAGAAAGAAGAGTTTTCTTCTGTTTCCCTGCACGCATATATGCTTACATTGAAATCGATAAAAACATTGCTACAACCAGGGAGCTGCTATTTCAAGCAGCTCCATGCTTACGGGAGGAATACCGGCTCCTGCTAGCAGGGATCAAGGGCTGGTTGGTTGGAGAGAAGAGGAGAAAGAGGGAAAGTTAAGGTCAGAAATGAGCAGAAAGAGGGAGAATAAAGGTCAGAAACAAGCAGAAAGTGGTAGAATAAAGGTCATGCAACAAGTTGAAAGAGGCAAAATAAAGGTCAGAAATGAGCAGAAAGAGGCAAAAATGTTGGTCAGAAATGAGCACTTGGATTCCGGTGCACACGATCACTGGACAATCCTCACAAAGGGGTTCAGGCTGCACAAAGCACAGGCACACAGCGTCCCTGCTCCTTGCTTGGACTCCAGGTGCCCATAATCAAAGGGCACAGCTTACGAGGGTCTCAGCTGCAACAGGCACACACACACAGTGCCACTGAGACTCTCATGGAAACTTTTGTGTTCCTGTGTTTCCAAACAGGGAGCCAGCTCACCTCAGGCCCTTGGGGATAAGTTCCTTCAGGATCAGCACACAGCAAAGTCTTTTCAAGCAGGGGGACACAGCGCACAGCAAAGTCCCTTTAGCCTTTTCTTGGTTAAAACAGCAAACTGCAGGCCAGCTCCAGATCACACAGCAAGAGTCAGTCCTATCCTTCAGTCTCTTCAGTTGTTTCTTCCTTGGCAAAGGTCCTCTTGACCACAAAGTAGCTCCAGTCTTGTTCACACTTGATCAAGCCATTTTCCAAAGTTCAGGGGCTTCAGCTCTCATAGGTATGCCCCTCAATGGCTTTGAAGTGTTTGTGTTTCTGGGGCACTGACCCCTGTTGAAGCCAGTTCTGGGTGCCTCCCTGCCAGTGACACCCTTCTTCCTTTGATTAGTGGTGGTCTGGACTCTCAATCACTCGGCAGGAGATGGGACAATTGTTTATAGCAACAACCCAGACCTCTTCACCTCTAGGGGCTTCTCCTCCCCTACAGGAGGAGAAGTGTGGCTCAATGATTAGAGCGGCAGACCCTGATGCAGAGGTCTAGCCCGGGACCAGGGTTCAATTCCCCGCCTCGGCGGTTCTTGGGCTCAAAATTCCACGGATCTGATTATTCTCGCCTCGGTGCCTATTCCAATCATGGGGTCCCACTCTGCAACTCTGGGCAATAGCTTGCTTAATCTCCACAACGGCCCCCACAACGCTAAGGATGCCTGGCCTCCACCTTGGGGGTGCCCAGGAGTGGACGCCTCACAGGGAAAGCCAGGATGGGTTCCACAGCGGGTTTCGTACAAGCGCCTTGAGACCCTTGCGGGTGAGTAGTGCGCTACACAAGTATCAAGTATCAATTTTACACTCCAGATGCAGGTCAGCCTGTTGCTGTCTCACCTCCTTCCCTGGCTCAAGACATTCCCCAGATCCTATCGCTTTCAAATCCAGACATCGATCCACAGCCAGGCAGAGACACACAGAAATGTTAGAGCACAAAAACTCAGCCACTTATAAAAGAATGGCTTCTAGACACACAATGCAAAAACCACCTTCATAAAAAGATGTGTTATTACATTGTGAGTTCAGGCATACTAAACTTCACCTTTCCATCTTAATCCTTTGGAAGATAGGCTGGAAAACAAATTACACAGCCTTCTCATTCTGTCCTATGGGCAAGATGGCCTTTCTACAGTGAAAAACGAAATGTAGATTATTTCACTCTTAGGACATAGTACATACCTTTCACATGTACTGCACCCTGCCCAGGGGTTACCCTGGACCTACCATAGGGGAGCCTGATGTGCATTGGAAGGGAAGGGTAAGGAATGGCAAGTGAGTGCACTTGACAGAACAACATGCATTGTAACAAACCGGACGCAGGTCCTGCACTGGCAGGCCTGAGTTCCATTTTTAAGGCTACTTGTGTGGGTGGCACAAATAGTGCTGCAGGCCCACTAGTAGCATGTGCATTACCAGCCCTGGCACGCACAGTGCCCTTTACTAGGGTCTTTGCTAGTAAGGCAAACATACCAATTATGGACAACCAATTACCATTACACTTTACACAGGGAGCACTGGCACTTTGACACTGTTTAGCAGTGGCAAAGTGCCCACAGCACCTACGTTGGCAACACCATGTCAGACAAAAGGTCTAGGGGGAAAACAAAAAGTTTAGGGGCTTTATCCAAAAAGGGCCAAGTCCTACAAGGCCCATTGCGCATTAATGGATTGATGCACATTTTTAACATTCCTTAAACAGGGGTTGACTGTAAATTTCTGAACCAATGCTGATACATTTCTTGTACGTCAAAAGGGAAGAGGTGTGGTGCAGCGGCCACGGCGGCTGACTGTGGCACACGGGGGCTCACAGTTCAATCCCCGGGCTGGCAGCAGGTTAGCCCAGCACCTGTGACTCTGGGCAATAGCTTGCTTAATCTTACCGACTCCGGAGGTAGCTGTGCGTTTTACAAATGTCGGCATTTCATTTCATATTTCATATGAAGAGTAAGTTGGCTGAAAAGAACCCAGAGACATAAATGTCCACTGCCTGGGTAGTGTCTTCTTCAGGGGAAGAGAGGATGTAGGTCTAGAGTATAGTAGGGGAATGGAAGCAATGGTGGGTGATGGTTCCAATACATAGCTCTATGAGTGAAGGATATCCTGGAATATTCACATCCCATGATCCTGGGTTCATAATGTTTGTGGAACATGCTGCATATGTTCTATTTAATTTTAACATGCATTCCTAATTCTTGGTGCACAAACATATTTTTGTGAATGTATGTGCATACAAATTGCACTTTTTTCATCCTTTTCTCATGTCGCCAGAGACCTCTCTGCTAGTCCTGGCTCATTTATATCACTATGAACTGAAGTCCATATTTTCATTTGCACCCCTTAGTGTAAGTAGTAGTTCAACATCAAGGCCCTCTTCAGTTTTTACGCTTCCTGTGAAGTAACTTGTCAAAAAGAGCTGCATGTAGTCAATGGCGTAGTGAGAGCACCATGGGCCCTAATGCAAGCAAAGAAAAAGGGTTTCAATCCTTTAGTTTGGAAGTTGAAAAAAGTGCTATCATTGGGGTGCAGTGGGCCTCTCACATCTCTGGACCGTGGCAACTGAACCCGCTGCACTATTGATAGTTTTGCACTTTCGTATAGTGTTGCATAGGGTTAGATTGACTATACGTGACACAGGAGAACCCAGAGGTACGCGGAGGACCTTAGAGCTCCCTTAAATATACATTTTGCCCCCATCCCCTGAAGATAGCTCATTGTTGTGTATATTGTGCTCCTCAAATTGCTGAATGCAATACACCTTTGAAAGCAATGATTTGGATACTGCTTAACTATTAACCTATCCAAATCACAAACAGTGAGCTCACAACTTCATGTCATTCCAATGAATGCTGCACTTTTTTCTTTGTGCATCGAAGTACTAGCCTCTCTGTGACCCTCGACAGTTTGCACCAATTTATGCCCAAGTGCATGTCTTCGAAATATACAAAATAACGCATTGCACCACAATGTGCACTGATGCTCCATTATCTCTTATCTCTATGCAAACAGCAAACACATCTATTCATTTATTAAGCCACAGAGCTCGAGGCATAAACAGATGGTGTGGGAAAGGAACATACTATTTTTGAAAGCTGTCTGAAGTTGCTGTTGCATACAAATATAATTGTATTTACTTATTTATGTTTTTTATTTATTTATGCTATAGGATTGTAGAAAAATCCACTGCCACCAGGGGGCTCCAGGCCACCCTCCTTCTTACAGAGAATACCAATGGCATGGCAACGAGATAGTTTCAGTAAAATGAAAAGGAAAGCGAGAGAGAGAGCAGAGGTTAAGTAGTTTCTTTTAAAATACACAGCTGAAGAGGCTTGCGCTACCTCAAATAAGAGCCATTTTGTATCAATTATTTCTTTCCAGCAACACCACAAAACTTTGTGTATGAAGCAAGGGCACACTGAGGCAGGAGACGAATTATATTGTAGCTCCTTAAAGTTGAAGAACTAGCGGGCAAAGAGATGTTACGTACATATATGGGAAAGGCACATTCCAAAACTGCAGAATGCCTCTAGATAATTATGAGGTAATGTAATAAGCATGAGATTGTGAAAGGGTCTCTACAGGAACTCAAGCCCTAAACTTGATATGGACCTGGATGATACAGGCCACAAGTCAATGTAGGGGCCCACTCATTGGCAGACCATGTTTGACAACTGCCTTGTTCAGACACCTGGCTGACCTGAATCTTTCAGGCAACACAGCTCTGATGCACATAATATCTAACAGCCCACTTACTGGGACCACCAGTCTTCAGACAGAGGTCAGATATTGCAGCCCATGTGGAAACCAGTCACAACCACACACATTCTGTAGGTGCTCAGAAGGTGCAGCTCCCCACTCACCAGACCATCAAGCTCCAGAGAGCTGACTAGTGCCACAACCTGGAAATGTCACACACCATAAAAAGGATGTGCCAACAGTGGCGGCTACTATTTACCGGGGTGGCGGGGTAGGGGGATGGGGAGGGTTGTAACTGAAAAAAAAAAACCAAAAATAATGCTTACCTTCAGGCTGGCCACCTGGCCAGCCGCAGCCTCTTGGTCTGCTTGCCGCTGCCGCCTCTTGCTCCTGGATGCAGGAACAGGAAGCACCCAGGCTCCTGACTCCACTAGTCAATCACAATGCTGCAATACAGCACTGTGAGTGGTCTGAGCGCCATGGATCAGTGCTCAGGCAGGGAATGGGAGCCTGGGGCGTGTTCTGCACCCAGGCTGTAATGCAGCTTGGGTGCAGAACATGCAAAGTACGCATGAGGGTTTGACTGACCCGAGAGGGCCGGTCAAAGCATCATTGCGCACCTTGGAGTGGGCAAACCTCTTCTCCCCTGCCCTGCCCTGGCAGTCCAGCCCCACCCTGCACCAGGAAAGGACTATTAAAATGATAATAATGCTAGCTATTATCATTTTAGTTTTCTTTAACTACTGCTCACAGAGTAGTGAGGTAATGCTCCTCCGCCTTAGCGGTTGAGCCGCCACTGTGTGCCAAGGCTGTGGCACATTTACAGGATATTCCAGTTTACACCTCCCCACCTCAAACCCTGAGAACACAAGAGATCTCTATCTACCCCTTCTCAACAAATTCCTGCAGCGTAGGCGGTACAGCCGCGCCATGACAGAACCACTCCGTCACCAGCACAGCGCGTCCGTGGCTTGTGACGGAGTGGTTCCGTCACGAGCACGGAAGAGGTTAAAACGCTTGCAAACCTAGGCACAGATTCAAAGAGAAAATCCAACAGATAAACAACAGTTCTGCCACCACAAACAGCTATATAGTGGGCTTGCTTGCTGCCAATCGTTTTGTGAACTTTACGTAAATCTGCCCCTAAATGCAGAGCAGATGGCGCCTGACGCTGCTCTCTGCACTCGTTTGCAGGTCATATACACTGGCTGTATTTTGTAATCAACACCCGACCCTAGATTTGCAGGTAAATGGGGACTCTTTAACCCACCAGAGGGGGCAGCATACTAATGAACTCTGTACGTTCTCCGGCTAATTTGAAAAACAGTGGTACCATAATTGATATTTACCCTTTATCTCCCCTTGGCTTCCCCGCTTGAGCTATACACGGGATGCAGGCTGGTGCCTCATTAGCTAGCAATTTAAATACTAAATGTCAGATCAGAGATCAAAATGTCATGATCACTGCTTCACTTGGGAAACAAAAAACAACCCATAATGGGTGTCTCAAATCTGCCGAGCTATCCCAGTGCCACTGGTCTCCAAGTCAGGACGAGGACACTGCTTGCGAAAGGAGAATTTGGTAAGCACTCTAGAGTGTCCAATAAACTTCCCTATCATGCATCTTTCGCAACATAAGGCACACAGAAATATGTGCCATGTGCATGAACACATTTTCCCATAGACACAGAATGGGCAAAACACTTTGATGCATCGGACCCTATGGGGCAGATGTATCAAGATTCCATTTTGTGATTTCTAAATAGCGATTTTTAAGGAATCGCTATTTAGAAATCGCAAAATGGTATGTATGTAAAAAATCGCTATTTCTTAGCGATTTCTTAATCTTCCTTATTTGCGAATTCGCAATTTGCGAATTCGCAATTAAGGAATAATTTCCCATTCATTCCTATGGGCCAGGCCCATAGGAATGATTGTGAAATTAATCTCAATTTGCGATTCGCAATTTGCTAATCGCAATTTGAGAATAATTTCAAGGGTGCAGGGGTGTCTCAAGGACACCCTGCTGCACCCCTGAAATGTACATGTGTGTGCATATGGCGCACATACATGCCCTATGGGCATGTGTGTGCGTCACGTGCCACTTCAAAAATGCCAAATTGTGCATTTTTAAAAGATTTCGCAAATTAACATCAACTACAAGTTGGTGTTAATTTGCGATTTCTTAACCAAAATTCACAATTGAAAAATGCTACATACATAGCAATTAAGGAATCGCAAAATTGCGATTCCTTAAATGCTATGGCAAAATAAGGAATCGCAAATTTTTGCGATTCCTTAATTTGCGAATTTTTGATGCATACTAAAACATGCAAATATACTGTTTGCGATTCGCAAACGACTTGATACATCTAGGCCTATATATTCTATTTGTGCTACTAGTTTGAATATCAAATTTTATCGAGGATCAGGGCAATGTCAATCTTTAGAAAAAAAATGGAACCGTGGAATTGGTGTAAGACGTGTATGCAGGCGTGGCATTTAACAAAGTTTATCCATGGAACGGTGGACATCAACTGCTACATGCAGACGTCTGAAATGTCAACTTTTAAATTGGGCAATAAATCTGTTTACTTAACATGTCAGTCGGCGGAAGATATTTGGAAAGTTTCCAAGCTGACCATATTACAAGCCATTGACTGGCAGAAGAGGTCCTCTAACAATGGAATCTTCTATTAATGGTTTAATGGTGGAGGTTTTATCAGGATAAGGGACACTTGAGGAAGGAAGTTGTTAAAGTACCCTGGCACATGAGGGGGCGAGATATCTACTGGCCCTGCAATTTAGTAGGTTGGTGCGGTGCAAACACTGCCTTTTAAATATGTGTGAGTCATGTACACATTAAAGACACTTCATTTCAAAATCTTTATTCTGATATAAATATATCCATAAAAGCACAGACACTTCAATTAACAGTATTTTTAGAAGTTAAAACACGCGCATTGTGATGAAGGAAGTAAATATGCATTATAACCACCAGAACTAGAAAATTAAAATTACACACCAAAGCTATGAAATAAGGTAGAATTATATTTGTTGGGAAGATCTCAGAAAGTGACTATATGGCTTATTAAGAGCCTGGTGGTCCACGAACTGCCAGACTTGTGAGGGTGCGGTGGTCGTGGTCTTCCGACCACCCTATTATGACCATGGTGGTCGGGCCACTGTGGGACCACCGCAACTGACAGGTATCTCTGTTCTGGTGCAGCAGTCTTGAGGCCGCAAAATGCTTTGTGTGGACACTAGAAAGTGTGGCGGTGAGGAGAAAAAGGGGTTCCTACAGGGCCCCCTAGGGCCCCCTAGTGTCTCACGCCATGTGGATGCACACAGGAGGGTACAACATGTACCTCTGCATCCACACAAGTACCTGCATTTCATAGGCACCGCCCTGGTAACTCCCGACAAATTCTGGCGCAGGAGAGACGAGGCAGGATGACCGCAAATACCAATTAAACTAACACGAGAAAGACCATTATCACTGAGAGAGTGTGGAAACAAAGGAATCCAATGTGGGATCTGGCTTATTAAAAAACGAAGAGTAGAAGCCAAACTGACCATCAGAAATAAAGGGGGAACATAAATGAGAGCTCCTTCAACACATGTCTCTTCCTGTCACACAAACCAAGAAAATGAACAAGTATAATCTCTAATCGATTAATCTGATTTAAACCCTGGGGATTCGTTATTGGTGTTAAAGAGAAGTTAGAAATCGAACATAGATTAAACAATATATATCTGGGTATCATTTAACGAAAGGTACCCTGCACACACACACTGAGGGGAGAATAAACTTTTTCTTATCTGGTCCTGAGGAAGGTGGTCATAATCCACCGAAACGCACGTAGACCTGGCGTGGAAACACACAAAATATATCTGCGTTACCTAAACCTTAGAAATTGTTTTCGGGTTTGGAAAGTGTGTAGAAATGTATGAATGAGTAGGTGTGTATGGTAGTAGGTGTGTGTCAGACAGGGTTTTGTTTTTCACTGTATGAATAATTGTTTTTTAGATATATTGCAAAGATATATGTATTGTTCACTGTATTTTAATGTTGATCTGATTACAACTTATGTTAATGAATTGATGAATACATAAGGAAAAGATTCAAAAAGAAAAAAATATATATTTTATAAAGAAATCTTTTTGATACACTACAGAAAAAGAATAAAATTAATAAAATACTAAAAATGAGATAACAAACTTTGTTGTATCTGTGTCAATATGAAGGCTAATTGATTGACTTTATGAGCTATGCTATATATGAAAGTATAAACTGGCCACGGGGTAACGTCAGTATTTTTTCCTTGATGTTGTCCTCTCTTTTCCCTGGTCATTAATTCAATTGTAGAGGGGGTCCCAAAATTTATGCTATAACTCCCAAGAACCGCCCTCCAGATAGGGGAAAATTCCTGATCTGGCTGGTGGTTCCTTCACGGGTTTGGCAGTGAGGGAGCAGGGCAGTCCCGCTCCTGCACTGCCAAACTCACCATAAGACCCTATGCTCAGGGATTATCAGAGAAACATAAGACATCTGTGAAGCTAACAAGTGAAGTAGTAAGACTCGTTGGAGCTAGAAACTAGGACTGGTGCTAGGACTAGTCAAACATTTTACATCTGGATTCAGTCTTTGAGATAACTAAAACAGTCTAGTGGGGTGAGACTGCAGACAGTCTCTATGTTGTTGGGTATTTTATTAGGAGCCCTTGGAAGAGAAGAATATGACATGAAAGACAAATTATCTAAAGAGAAGAAGGTAATATTTTGATGGTTAATTCAGCATACAAGTTGGCAACACAGTGTTGATATCTTCCCGCACTTGGTTCTATCTGAACGAATCTACTGAAACACATGCTTGTCTACTGGTTGGGAGGTGTAGACAAAAGAGGCTACACAAGATTATGATCACATGGTTTCAGGTAAACAGATTTTGACAATGTGAATTTCCTTGGAATGGTATATGCCACTACTTTAGTTCAGGGTTTCTATTTTTTGGTTTTATATATATTTATAATTATATGATGAAGCTACTCGAATTCTTCTCTGCAAAAGGTAAGGGGCCTGATTAGTTTTGGGCGGATGGGTTTGACCGTCACAACAGAGACAAATATCCCGTCCACCGAAATATAAATCATATAGGATAGAATGGGATTAATATTTAGGAGGGGTGGATATCCATCACCATTGTAATAAAGTAACCCATCCGCCGATATCTAAATCAGGACGAAAGTTCTTTAACGCCAGCAGAATCACTAGGCTGTAGTCGCAGTACTACTTAAGTGGTGCCTGACAGACCAAGCTCAGTTCACTTGGGTACAGGTTCTGGCAGATGACAACAGAGTCTACAGCTTGTCCAAATGTGATTGCAAGTTTAGCAAATGTCAGGGTCACAGGGATTCTTCATGTTGATTGCAGGCGTCTCTGTCCTATGTCTCAATGATAACATGGCTATCAGTCAACTCTCTAATTCTTGAATTAAAGAGTATCTAAATAGCAAGTTGCATGCAGGGTAAGAACAGCAGTGTGTCTGGTCATCAATCAAAAGCTGTGTTATCTTTGTTATTTCAATCCACAGAGGGATCTGTTCTGGGTCAAGCATTTGCCTCTCCCTATCGCCCAGTGCAAGACAGTCACCCATGCAGAATGGCGAATGTACAGCCACCTTTTCAATAACTCAAAGCGCCTGATTATTCCTTCCCAGCTGCAGGAGTTGCAAACCACCATCTTACAACAGTGAGTTTCTGGTTATGCAGTCATCAAAGCTTGGACTGGCTGACCATAATAATACATGTAGTATACCATCTATGGACTGTGAAAAAAATTCTATAAGCTGGAAAGCGGCCTCAGTTACACATCGAAGGGCTGTGAACACGAGTGAAGTATGAGCCTAAATCACAAAGCAGAGAAAGTGTGCCACAATTTGGTTGTTCTTCAACAGTCAATGTTCTTCTTCCTCATGGCCTCTTCCATGATCACATCCTTTAAAGTAGGATCAGCCTTGTCCCCAAGTAACTACAGTCTTCTAATAGCACTGTTGGACATGGACCTCAAATACTTTTCATCATTGCTGCTTCAAATCTATTGGTATGAGTACATGAAACAGGCAGGCTACCTCTAAATCAGACGGATCATGGGACGCTTTCAAATTTGCTGGCTGTAGGTCAGTCAGTCAGTCAAATTAACTTTATTCGATTTGTTAAAATCATACAAAGTACATAAAAAACAGTATTATTTACAATTTAAAAAAGAATTAAACAATTTCATTTATGAGCAAGTTAATTAGACGAAAAATCAGTACGTTAAAATATTTTAAGAAACACGTTATGTACGTCAAATTTCCAAAATCATGCCCCTTCTGGCTCTGGTTGCTGCCACAAGGAAATTGGCCATGGCGAAAGTGATACAGATGTTACCCATTGATTTTAAATATAACATGGCTGGTCTCACCTGGGAGAAGCCCGCATCTCTTAGGACTGGTAGCAGGTATTTTTTCCTTTGGTCGGAGAAGAAGTCGCAAAACATAACAAAGTGTAAACTGTCCTGAACAGAAAAATTGTCACAAGTGCATGGGGGAGCTAACTCAGGTTTCATCCAGGTATTAAAATGGCCCAAATAAAAATGAATAGTGTTGAATCTGAATTTTGTTAACAAAAATCTATGGAACGGATTAGTGACAAAACATAAATAGGGTTCAATTGCAGGTGACTGGAGTGACAAATAATGCATTCGAACAGATGGTTTTGATAATTCGACTTCTTCTCGCAACATGTATGCCCTAGACAAAAACTGTTTTTTTATAACACTCACATCCTGCTTTGTGATACACGAGGGAGAGGTGAATAAATCTGGGCGTCCTAATTCATTAAAAGATTTGTACAAATACGCCATCCATGGTATCTTGTGACTGTGCTCTAAACTCATCACATCCCTCATAATCGTGTGATTTAACAGAAGTTCAGGGTTTAACCAAGTCTTTAGCCAGTATATTAATGGGGCCAATCTCAGTTTGTCCTGGATGTAATCCAAACCAAGTTCTGTGTGAATGGAGAAAACCGGGGAGGATTGGGGGAGGGACAGGACTGAACGTAAAAAGCTATTTTCGGCTACCTGGATTTCTTCTAGTCGTGCGTAGCCCCATAGGGACGCACCATACAGAGCCACGGGAAGGGATTTACTGTTGTAAACCTGGATGATTGCCTTCATGGGTCTATGTCCCAGCCTTTTAGCAAAACTTAAGATGGCCCTGGATGTTCTTGTAACCGCTAGGCTTTTTGCACGTATCTGTGGGCCCCAGGTACCCCTGCTATCGAAAAGCACACCCAGGTATGGAAACACGGGGACTCCTGACACAATCTCCCCTTTACAGAAGAAGGATTTAGTTCCTCTCTTGCCGCTTTTCCCTTGTGACCCTACAACCATGGTGTGCGATTTGGATGCATTAACCTTCAGGTCCAGTCGGTCCATAAAAGTCCCAAAAGCATCCAACAATTTTTGGAGACATACCCCTGTGCGTGCAATGAGTACAGCATCGTCCGCGTATAGGAGAGCAGGGATCTTAACTTCTCCTACACGCGGTACGTCACATGCTGCCTCAAGTAAATGCTTGCCTAGGTCATTTATATAGATGGTAAACAACAGGGGGGCCAATATGCATCCCTGCCTAACGCCCCGTAGTGATCTAAAGCTCGACGTGCATCTTCCCTCTTTGGTTACTCTTACAGCAGCGAATAAGTCCTGATGCAAAGAAGCTATAAAAGCCACCAAGTCGGCGTCAATTCCCATATTAGTTAGGATTTCCCAAAGTTTCGATCTGTTGACCAAGTCGAAGGCCGAGGAGAGGTCCATAAATGCTAAATACAGGGTCCCCTCCTTGGCCACCGTATACTTGGAAATCAGAAGGTGCAGGTTTGAGCACTGCTCTAGCGTGCCCCTTTTTTCCCTGAAGCCATACTGTATGTCAGCCAGGCCACCGCAATCCTCCAGGCTATCTCTTAATCTCACTAAAAGGACTCTGCCCAGGATCTTAATAGCAGAGTCCAGGAGAGAAATGGGCCGGTAGCACCCTGGGTCATCCCTTCTACCCTTTTTAAATATGGGCACTATGGTGGACGTAGCCCATGTATTTGGGGGGGGCGTGGTGTTTGCGGCTGTAAACACTTTAGCCAGGATACCAGCCCAGAATTTGGGAGAGTGTAAATAAAAGTCAGCTGGTACCCCGTCTGGGCCGGGGGCTTTATTTTTTGATGTGGCACAGATTGATTTTTCCACTTCCCCGCTGTTGAATTGTATAGGAGTGGCCACAGAGCCTGCACCCTTATGTGGAGGCGAGCAGGCACCAGACTCACCATACACAGAGCTGAAGTGGGCCAGCCACTTCTCATCGGGTATTACACAATCGGTATCTAGATTTGGAGAATCTGAAAAATAAGGGTGATTTATTACAGCCCAGAATTGCCTGCTGTCTCTCAAGATGTCAATGTCGTTTAGTTGGTCCCATGCCTCCTGCTTGATGCTATCCCTTCTGGACTTAGTAGCGGCCCTATACTCTTTTCTCAATGCTGAGACCAAAGCCCTGTCCCTCGGTTGTGCTTTAAGGGCCGTTTTTAAGTCTCTAAGGGCCCTGGTGCAAGCAGAATCAAACCATTTATGCAGCTTTTGTTCACCCCTGCCCCTTGATACCGTAAGATTCTCGGCCACTATATGACATATTGATTGAAAGGCGGCCATGGTGTCACTACCTGTCACGGTCGAAACTTGGCAGATTTTGATGTGCTCTTCAATCTTTTGGCCGATATTAGTGTAAAACTCATCTGCTACCACATTCCCCCATTTCAAGCGCCTGCCTTGGTCTGTTGTGCGAAGGGTGAAGCCCTGTTTAGTATGCCCTGGCATGGGACCCAGAGCACCCCCCCAACGGATAAACAGGAAAACAGGATTATGATCACTAAAAGGCGAAAACACAGTACAATAGGAAATAATACAATTAAAAATGGCAGAGGTCACAAAAATATAGTCAATAATAGAACCCATGGGGGAGCCCTTGAACGTTGATGCTCTAGGTACCCCCTCTCCTGCTGAAAATTCAAGGAGGTTAAATTTGGCTAGAAAATCCTCCAGATCCTCACCACGCCTGGTATGTTCGAAGTGTGGGCCCTCCTGTTCCCCAGCCTCCGTGACTCCTAAAATGGTGCAACCCAGATTACAGGGGTGGATATTAAAATCTCCCATTAACACCAGTTCATGACTGGAGGGGGAATTTTGGATAAAAGCAGTTAAAAATGCGTCCAGTTGGGTAATGTTATTGCCCCCAAATTCCTTATTAACTGAGTTGTAGAAATTGATGAACAGAATGCTTTTTGATGGGCATAATTGCCTTTCCACAATTAAACAATTTGGGGAATCATAATCAATTTTTTTCAGCGTGCCAGAGAGGTCTAAAGAAAAAAAGGTCGAGAGACCTCCCCTCGCTCTACCTGCAGCACTGGGGCGGGCCGCGACTGAAAAGCCTACAAAACCGTCCAACCATTGATTGGAAGACAGATCCCAAGTTTCTTGTAGGGCGATGACGTCGTGACTTGCGACGAAGGAGACCCACTCGTTGTCACTCCTTTTTGTGCTAATTCCGGCGATGTTCCAGCTTATAATTTTACAACCTGTTTCTTCCTTCGGAATAAGTGTCATAGGAGAACAGGGATTTGTAGTGGGCTTAAGTGACGCCCTGCCCCTATTGGCCTGATTGATGGTAAATGCATTTGATGGACCTGGGGGATCATTGAGCGGATACCCCTGGGTACAGCCTGTTGTAAAATTGCTGATTGCGTCAGAAGTTCTTTTGTCAGCACAGGGCCAGGGGATGGGGTTACCAATAGGTGGTTGTCAGTCGCAGTCATCTAAATTAGAGAATGCAGAAAAACGATTTTCTAGCCCCAAGCCCCAATCCACAGATGCAACATCCTTCCTCCCTCTTTTGGTCACGATGTTCCATTTGGTTCTTAGGATGCTTGCGTTTGGGCCGCTACCCTTTCTGGGATAGAAGAAATCCAGAGTCAATGGAACTATAGAGGTTGATCTCCTTTGTGGTGGTAGGATGTTAGGTAGGATGTTAGGCAAGACCCCAGGGTCGGAGAAGTGTAGAACGACGCACTCCCCCTGAAACTTTTTCACCCTGTCCCCAATCCACTGGACCCTTCTAGCTTTGACGAGCTCTTGGGAGAGTTGCTGTTTTCCCCATGGAGTGATTACCATATTGTTGGTCAGCCATGATAAAGATTTGTTAATTAGAGAAGATGTTGTTTCCCGCTCTCCTTGAGCCAAAGGAGGAACATTGGCAAGGACAAGTACCAGTGGGGAAGCTTCAACCACAAGCTCGAAGGTCCCTTTTTCTGTGGGTGGATCATCAGCAACAGCAGCAGAGGTCGGTGCAGACAGAGGGGCGCCAGGAGGGGTACTAATAGTAATGTTATTTGTTGGTGGTGGGTTTGAAACGGGGGTAGGGATGAGTCCACTGATGGCTGTGGATACCGATTTATTTAAAGCTTCCTCTATCTTAGCCGCGACGTTATCCGGGAGTTTCCCTATATCACCCATGGTCTGTTGTAATAGCCCTTCCAGTCGGGTGACCTCAGATGTTAGCTTGTCAATTTTACTGACCAGAGGCTTAACCACAGCTTTGATTTTAGAGTCCATCAGGGCCAGTAATTTATTAAATTGGGCGTTTGTGAGTGTTAAATAAGCTTCACTGGACAAGTCTAACTCGTCTTCCTCAGAATGCTTCCTCGGGAGGTTAGCCGCTTTATTTTTAGCTGATCTTAGGCATTCCCGCTTTCCCGGAGCAGGTACTAGTGGGGAAATATGGCGCTCAAGACTGGTAGTTGGCTCTGGCGCTGCCTCCTGCGCGCTACGCTCTTCAAGACCAGCGACGGTGCCACTAGGCTGGATAATGATGGTATCTGGAAATGGGTTAGAAGTATCGTTGTTTGTACTAAAGGTGCTCACAAGACCAAAGGGATCCTCTGACTCAATGTCTATAAAAGGGGATTGAGTTGCTGAATCTATGCCCAGCGAAGCTCTCCTGTCGCAGTTGATTTTTTCAACGACTTGTACCAGGTAGTTCTCTATGGAGTTGCTGGTTGTAGGTAACTTTTTAGAAGGCATTATGCTGTTGACACACGACCAACGTTAAGCGAACACTTACGTGAAAGTACACTGAGCCCTCGATCTCGGGGCAGGAAACCAAGGGACCAGGCCCAACCCAACCGTGGCCAACCTCGGACGGCCTGGCTGTAGGACTAATCATGAAAAGAGCAAATGACACATGTACATCATTATATTTGTGCTTTGTCGATTTCAACGCTGTGTTTGATTGTGCCCCGCGGGATAAGCTGTGGGAAATGTTTCAGAGTTAAGAGATCTCATACAACCTTCTGAGGGCAATAAGACTGCTCTACGCAAACATCTGGATTAAGTTCAAGGTCGGAGATGGAACCCATCTGTTGAGGAAGGCGAGCACATTGAATAGCCGAGCCTAAAACAGGGGTGTGTCCTTGCCCCCTCCCACTCAAACTATACATCTCAGACCTTTCTCCAGCTCTTGAGGAGTTGGCATCTCACTCCCCGAGCATTGGTGGTCTTCCCCTGGCAAACATTCTTTATGCAGATGACCTGTTTCTTCTCAGCAACACCAGAGTAGGGCTACAAAGGCTAATCAATTGCTTAGCAGTGTATGAGGTTGACAATCAGCTAGAGATGAACCTTAAGAAAACCACTGTCATCCCGCTAAATTGGTGCATTTCCAAGCAGAGCAAATGGCTCCAAAATGGAAATACGATCGACTAGACAGCCAGCTATATTTATCTAGGGGGTAAAGATAGACTCAAAGGCCTTGCTTGCATTGCAAGTGGAAGCTATTAAAGGAAAAACCTTGGCCTTAAACTTTGCTTTTTCGACTCTAGCGGAATCTCTCCAGGGTCATAATCTTAAGCCCCTGGTTCCAGTAATCAAATCAAAATTCATGCTAACTCTCTCATATGGAGGTGAAATAATGATAGGTTCAGATGCCAACTTACTGGAAAAAAATCACAACAAAGACATTCAAGCAAGTCTTCCAACTACCAAGACCAGCATCGCCAGTGCAAGTTAGGCTTGAGTTCTCACTGGTAAGGCAGACCATCAACAGGCCTGAAACATTCGTAAAATGCTGTCACATGCTGAAACATATGGGCAAGGAGTCATTAAACTATCACATCTGGTCTGAAATTAACCTCCAAAGAAGGAAGGATGGCTATAAAAAATTCTTGAGAACAGCATCAGAAAACTTGGCTTGGGTGAGGTTTGGCAGCTAGACACAAGTGAGTAAGCATGGGCGAAAAATCCGCAAACGCTCGCGAATTTACCGGAAATCCGCAAATTCGCACGCAGCGGATTTTTTTTTCTTGGTGATACAATTTTGCGGAGTGCAGCGTTCACTTACCGTCATTTAGCTTTTGCCGAGTTGTTTTTTTTCGATATTTTGCGAGTGCTGCGCCATTTTGGATCTTGCTGCGGGATCCCGCGGGAGTTTGGCAACCGTAATTACGTAATTGCGGCTTGCCACCTTGCACAGCACGCATCGCGGGAGTTCGCAATTGCGAACACGTAGATGCGGCGAGCAGCAACAATCTCGAATGCGCGAAATTACAAAATTTGAAATTCTGCACAAGAAATCCACCAGCAAGCAGCATAAACCTTCTGAAAATGATGATTTTTATCAGAATAACTCCTCAGGTTGACATTTGACTGCACTTTTTTTTGCAAGGAGTCAATTTTTTTGGGGGGGGGGTGGGAGGAAGGAAGTGCCCCACAGTCTCCAACTTCCTGTTCCTGTCCAGCAGGCTCCTCCCAGTGCTTTCTTCATGTGCTGGTCACTTTCATTCGGATTCTTGACCTGAAAGGATACTTTTTGTGGATGCTGCTGGATATTTGGATTTGAGGCCTTTTTGACTTTCTTTGGATCACTTTTGGATTAGAAATTTCACAAGTAAGTTTGTTTGGGGCATTACAGTTGCAGCAACTACAATTTTGGAATTTTCTATTTTTGGGCTGTTGTTGTGGCCTTTTGACCAGGGGTAGTGAGTGGTGCATGGGCCTAGTCTTTCTGTGGGGTGTCTTGAATTTAAACATCATGGAGGGCATGGATGGCATGGGATTGTGCTGATTTTTCTGTGTTTTTCGATTTTTTGGGGTGTTCATGGGGACAGGCCATGTGGGTGGGGGCCATTTTGAGTGCTGGTACAGGCAGGCCATGTGCTGGGAGGCAGGGGGCCATTTTGAATGCAGGCAGTGTTCTTAGGTCTGCAACCATTTTGCCTAGGTTTCAACCATTATGCCCAGGGGTAGTGAGTGGTGCATGAGCCTTGTCTTTCTGTGGGGTGTCTTGAATTTAAACATCATGGAGGGCATGGATGGCATGGGATTGTGCTGATTTTTCTGTGTTTTTCATTTTTTGGGCTGTTGTTGTGGCCTTTTGACCAGGGGTAGTGAGTGGTGCATGGGCCTAGTCTTTCTGTGTGGTGTCTTGAATTTAAACATCATGGAGGGCATGGATGGCATGGGATTGTGCTGATTTTTCTGTGTTTTTCGATTTTTTTGGGTGTTCATGGGGACAGGCCATGTGGGTGGGGGCCATTTTGAGTGCTGGTACAGGCAGGCCATGTGCTGGGAGGCAGGGGGCCATTTTGAATGCAGGCAGTGTTCTTAGGTCTGCAACCCTTTTGTCTAGGTTTCAACCATTATGCCCAGGGGTAATGAGTGGTGCATGGGCCTAGTCTTTCTGTGGGCTGTCTTGAATTTAAACATCATGGAGGGCATGGATGGCATGGGATTGTGCTGATTTTTCTGTGTTTTTCATTTTTTGGGCTGTTGTTGTGGCCTTTTGACCAGGGGTAGTGAGTGGTGCATGGGCCTAGTCTTTCTGTGTGGTGTCTTGAATTTAAACATCATGGAGGGCATGGATGGCATGGGATTGTGCTGATTTTTCTGTGTTTTTCGAGTTTTGGGGTGTTCATGGGGACAGGCCATGTGGGTGGGGGCCATTTTGAGTGCTGGTACAGGCAGGCCCTGGCCATGTGCTGGGAGGCAGGGGGCCATTTTGAATGCAGGCAGTGTTCTTAGGTCTGCAACAATTTTGCCTAGGTTTCAACCATTATGCCCAGGGGTAGTGAGTGGTGCATGGGCCTAGTCTTATTGTGGGGTGTCTTTAATTTAAACATCATGGAGGGCATGGATGGCATGGGATTGTGCTGATTTTTCTGTGTTTTTCGTTTTTTTGGGCTGTTGTTGTGGCCTTTTGACCAGGGGTAGTGAGTGGTGCATGGGCCTAGTCTTTCTGTGGGGTGTCTTGAATTTAAACATCATGGAGGGCATGGATGGCATGGGATTGTGCTGATTTGTATGTGGTTTTCGAGTTTTTGGGGTGTATAACTGAACTGATGTTCCTCTGTCTTCCATTGCTTTTAGGTGCACAAGACTCAAGAGAACCACCAGTGCCAGGAAGAAGTCCTGCAGCGGTGTGTGTGTGCAGCATAACGTCACGCGACGTCACGTCTAGCCACAGACAACTCTGCAACTCGTGCAACTGCGGCCTGCTTTTCTGACCTCTGAAGAAGATGGCCCCAAAAAAAGTTCCCCGTAGCTCCTCTAGCAAGAAAGTTTCCAGTAAGGAGCAGAAGAAGCAAGTTACCAAGGAGACTGGTGTGCCGCCCGCCAAATATTTTGGGATTAAACAAAAAAGGGCGCCTGCAGCAGCAGTGGGATCTGCTGGGGACCAAGCTGAGAGCAGCAACCCCGCTCCATTGGGCTCAGTGCCACCACCACCATCACGCCAACTTAAGTCCAAGCCCTTGAGTGCTGCAGAGTCACTTAGTCTAGTTGTTCAATCACCATCGACCAGTGATGTTGGCTCATCGCAAGAAAGTAGCAGCATTGTCCCTCAATCAACACAGGTTGTTGTAACACATCTGACGAGTGTTGAACAACCAAAGCCGCAACAACTGTAGTGTAGTTCCTAGTTTCCCACTAGGCCCTGCGCATTGGAATAACATAAACAGTAGTATCGACGTGGAACTGGCTATATTCCAGGCCTCCACTGACTATGCTAAACTTAATTGGGTTGTGTTACCAACTAGCTCAGAGGTCACTGGAAACTTTCTTCTCTGCATAGGAAGTGATCAGCTTCCTTGGCACAGACAAGAAGGGATTCAGTTTTCCAACAACCGTGCAACATGACAACTTTGCTCCTCAGATCAAGAGTCGATCTCTAGGGTCGTGTGAAACAATAGACACAGATTTCACTCAGTCAGTCTAGTGCAGTTTACTTTCACAGTATGTAGAGAATAGAGAGACGGGCGTGTATCAATAAAGGGTTAAAATTTATTGAACAGTCTTTCTTCTCGTACAAGAGAAATGTATTGCCACAATTGCAATAACTGTTATTATAAAAAGTACGTACAGTAAGATAAGTATTGCGAAATAGAACTGTAAAAGCATTGATATGGTTTCTTAGCCATACAATGGTTTAAAAGTAATAAAACATATATACAGTCATATATACATTAGGCTAACATACTCAACTGGTGCTTCTAACTAAGCCTACCCCAGTGTGCCTGACCTAAGCCTAACACGTAAGGGGAGTAAGTAAGTAGCTTAAGTTAAGTTGGTTTTGCCAAGGTTTGTTTCAAGAATTCTCGTCTAAGGGTTTAGTCAACACCATACCTCTGAATAGAATGATGGAGGATTGGTATCTCCTTCAGGGGTCTCTCTCGATATCCCAGTCACCCGCGAGGGTAAACTGGAAGCGCCGGGACTGGATTTCTCTGCACGAGAAAGGCAGCGGCTCCTCTCAGCGCGTCGAGGAAGGAGGGGTGACAGCGTCCGCGGGCAGCTGGGCTGGATGTCTTCGCAGAGGACGGCTGCACGGCTCCTCAAGCGCACTGCACCATAGGTCGCGCTGTAGCGGCGATAATGGTAATCAGCAGCTTCACCACCACAGGATAGCAGGCTGCAGCGACAGAGTGCTAGTTGTTACCAACACGGGGTCATGCAGGCAGCTGGCATCAGCAACAGGTTCGCTCATTGCTTAAGGCAACGTTGGTAATATTTATACCTGACAGGTGCCGGGTTTGACGCAAGTTTGCTGGACATAAGACGTCAATTAAAGATGTCACTAGGAAGTGACAGTTATCAGTTGCTCATTAGAGTTCTATTACTAATCAAAACATAGCAAGCGGGGATTTCCAGGTTTGCTAAGTTTTTATCTTGTTGAAGAACTCGGAGTGTTATCTAGGAATATCAGATAGTGACTGCTGCACTGTCATTGCACTAATTGGTCGCAAAGGAAGTAGCAGAGAGTCATGCTGGAATGTGGCTCTGTTCGTGTGAGGCCAGAGATGACTTTTCAGAAAATCGCACTTGAACGGTTATGCCAATATAGGGAATAAATGGATTTATAGCCGAATAGGGGCATAAGGTCACAGTATCGATCAGGAACCTAGATAAGCAATCAACACCCACTCCACGTATACATGTCCATCAAAATTACTAAAACTAAGCAATCAGATGTATGTGTAACATTGCCCACCCCAAAATACATAAATGCATTCGAAATAGGCGTACTTGTAATACATGAATTTAGGTACTGTACGTTTTTTAAAGCATAGTAATCATTCAAAATTATTGCATATGAAGTCAATGAACGATTATGCAAAAAGAATTACACATGAAGTATCTCTGACAGAAGAAAGGCGAGATAAATCATCACATAAAAATGCATTGTAATAACATGTGTGCTAGAGGCTGGTGTTATGTTGTTATGTCTCTAAATGTGTTTAGAAATAGAAGTGTGAAGCTTCTGTTCTCTAAGAATAGTTTTTACGTTAAGCAAAGAATTGTTCGTGCCAAAAAAAGGGTCAATATTTTTTTAAAAATTGTCCAATTCAAAGAAAAATAGACTTCCAAAGCACTTGGCAGTTTTTGTTGATCAAAACTGAAGGCCGAATTCAGAGTTCATGGGAACGCTGTGTGTCGGAAAGCTTCTCAAAAGTTATTGTTTCTCTATGGGTGAGAACATCGTATCAGACAGGCTCGCAAAGAATTGGTCTACAAAATCAGGTGATAGTTCAACCAAATTAGATAGCGCTGTAACTTGGCAGGTGTGAGAATGATTGCTGTCATCGAAGGCAGGACCAGCAATGCTCTCAGAACGTTGTACCTGGATGATGTTGCTTTTGTCACTCGCTCCACTGTTACCACTTGGCTGTAGTACAGGAGTCTCCACGAATGCCGTCATCAGGATTGGTAGCCGCTGGGGACAACACAATGCGTGAGCCGTTATTGGACTGAGCAAAGTATTGACGTCCATTGGTACTGCTGATGGAAGTGAAAGACAGATGTCCAACACGCATTCCTCGCCGCAAAGCATACACCGTAGCACAGGTAAAATGCAATTTTGCCATATCGGTCTGAATGAAAGGAACCATGTCATGTTTAGATCTCTTAGCCTGGCCAATCCGAGGACGTTAGTTATCCTGTCCCTGTAGCGCATTGCTAGGATTGTCTCTTCCATTCCCATGGGAGCTATGTCTGAGGCGAGGCTTGCCATAACGTAGCAGGATGGTCAAAAATAGAATCCCTGCGATGAGTCCCAAAAATAGTGGAATACCACCAAAAATGGAGTGCACAAAATTAGGAAAGATTCCCAAAATTGCCTGGAAGGGTGTTAGCAGTCCCGTAAAGACTGTCTTAAATATGCCTGGGATGCTTGTAGCACTAGACATGTTAAGGAGTTGGCTAAACATTTCTACGAAATGCACGGGGCAATTTGTTGATAAAAGGTCATGGACTTCAGTAGCCGTCCTTGCGACTAGAAGATCATACGTCTCTTTAGATGACGTTATAGGCACGGTTGTCTGTAAAAGTACAGATTTCATTTTGCTTAATGTATCAATTCGTATAGAATAGAGATTCAGACGAGGCCAGAGAGGAGTCACTATGTCTGGAGGCCCGCTCGGAAACAATGCTTGCATACAACATTTGACCATGGACGTTACTTGTACTAGATAACTTTTCCCTGGCGCGAGGCCACAGCACCTGTGATCCGTTCTAAGAATGTAACTCCCGTTTGCGAGTTGCATAAAGAAGGGCTCTATCTGAGTTGCAGGTGTAACTAGCTGGTGGCATGAGAGGTTGTTTGAATTTCCATCACATGCTCCGTGTAAATTAATACCCTGACACAAAAGTATACCGCTTAGTGAGTGTTTACAGTTGTCACCACTAAGAAATACATTTTTGTCGCTGTCACTATAGCAGGAATGAGTGTATGGTAATTTCCATTCGGATTTTACATATCCCTTACCCAATTGTTCATACTGGCCAGCAGGTATGTACTCAAGGCATTTATGAAATCGGAAAGTTGTTATCGGAATTGTGATAATTCCGTGTATTATCCATTCAATGACAGGACTCTCTGACATTGTCAATGGTAATCTCTCGAGTTTCTCGATGCTCAAGATTGTATAGTCTGCTCCTTTCTGTGCCAAACTGATCTGTTTATCAGTAAGGTTAAAAATGGAAAATAATGACGTTGTGTTGATCAAACGCCAAGGCACATAGCCTGAACGAAGATTTTGCAGCGTCCAGCTTAATTCTATAATAGAGCGTAATTGAGACTGGCCATGTTGTAACATTAGCAAATCTCTGTCTATCACATCAAAGGCAGAGGATACAATATTGTCCAAAGAATATATTCTGGAAGACAGAGTCATTAACCCATTGTCTACTACAGAAAGTGATTTCTCCAAATTAATACGATCAATTTCTCGTATTTTTTCAGCAGTTTCAATTTGCTTTACTTTCCAAGCCTCGTTGTAAGCAGCATAGATACTGGTGGCTATGAAACGCTTTCGACGCTGTTTGCGTGGTCCAAGAATGAAATCGCGCAAATCAGCACCATCTTGTAATAAAGACAAGTGTTGCTTAATTTCAGCCAGTGTGGATGTAGTTAGCCATTCTAGGCAGAGTTTCCCTACACTGTATGTTGTTATAATCCCTGGATGTTGTCTCTGGGAATATCTTGAGTCCAATCTGGTCATTTTTAACCCCTGTGTTTTATTCAGGAATCTATCTTGACAGCTATTTGTGTCTGTAGGCCAGATTAACCACTTTTTCCAATCAGGATGTGTTCTGTTGAAATGTAAAATTTGTGACACGTCTAACTCAATATCAGCTGTTGCATTTTCAGGTATTGGCTTAGGTATAGACGGTGTTTTCAGGTCTTTGTTCTTAGCTAGGCCAAGACAAGATGTTTGGTGTACAGTGTCATTTAAAAATAACATTTGTTCTGGTATCATGCAGGTTCTAAATAGTGCTTCTATGCCTTGCACCTGCCAATCTTTTGTACCCCAAATTGTTTTCGTTTCAATATTATTTTTCCAATAATCAAAACCAAATGTCATCATTTTGTCATAAAATGCTTCTGAATATATCAATTTAGAATTTGTCAGCATTGTTTTCATTCCTGTTTTGTCTAACAGTTTGTAATAAAACGTTTCTGCATCACTGGTGTTAAACCCTGAAAAGTATTTGAATTTCTCAAAAAATGCTTTAGAACTGCTTTTAGGTGGTGTAGCACAATGTTCCCATTGATTATACATAAAAACATTTCTAGGCTGTGCAGATTTATGCAAGTAATGATCCCCATAGTGGGTGTAACAGAATAACTGCTCATAACTAGATGAACCTTGTAAATAATCATGATCTGTGAATCTAGCTGACATTACTAAATCAGACATCATGTCATTAATACTGTTAAAGTCCCAATCATCAGAGAATGTACTTGGTGTCAAAAAGTCACTTAAGGAAACCTTTAGTTGATGAGGATACTTCAGGATTTCGACCGGACCATAGATCTCATAGTCTGTTTTCTCCCATACTACCCCACCAGGTATTGGAATTGCTGTGACATTTACTGTTGACAGTTCTCTTTTCTTCACGTGGGATGATCTGTGTGGTTTCAGGACTAGGTTGATGTTCTGACTTGCTGTGTCCATTGTAATATATTTTCCTTCAATGAATTTTCCCAAACATAGTACCATGATGAGCCAAAGCAGGAGGAAAAATACACCTAGACCAAACCAGAACTCTAGCCAAGGGGAAATTAGGTAGATTTCCTTCAGTTGATGAAAGAGTTCCGTTGCTTTTACTTTAAAAGACTTTTTTGTTTCTGGCATCACTTCGGGGTCGTTTAAATCTTCAGAGAAGTTGTCGAAGTTGATGAAATAACCAGAGGCAGTTCTGTCAATTGATGGGATTGTTCTTTCAATCTGTCTCTCGGTAGCACTTTCTGATGCCACATTAGTGTAGACTGGTGTTGTTTCTTGACGAACTGTTTCAATCTGTGTTTCAAGAGGCACGAGTTCCATGGCATTATTGCATAGTCCTTCATTGTGCACTGCAGGCTGATCGAATGTGATTAGTCTTTCAGTTTGAACCTCTTGGATTGTTGCAAGTTTGGGTATTCTGTTGTTTCTTGGGAGTCCACTGGGCCTACTATTGATTATAGGCCACATGCTTGTGGTTTTACCAGATCGATAGACACAACTCTGTTCTCCTTTTTACCAGCAAGGGGCGGTAGCACGACTGATCTTGTTCCGGTGACTGCTAAGACAGGTACTGCTTTTCTGTAAGAAGGCCCAAATTCCTTCTTAACCGCGATCTTTTCTCTGACTAGATCCCCAATCTTTGGAATCCAGACAGGCCTTGCTGGGGCTGTTGCGGGTGGTGCCTCGTCAGTGGTACTTGGCTGTTGCTTTAACCTTATGTTGCTTAATGATTTTCTTGTTTCATTCAGTTCCTGTAAAACAGCCAAACGGTCTTTTACATCAAACTGCGTTTTTTCTTCTTGTACCACTGACATCTGACTATCGAGGTCCTGAACGTTCATTCTAATTCCGATCAATAGTTCGTATGGGCTGAAACCTTTTAGAGAATTTCTTGGCATGTTGTTAAGACTAGTCTGGACACTTATTAAATGTTTGACCCACCCAGCGCCTGAACCTAATACCTTCGCTGTTATAGATTGCTTTATGTCCCGGTTTTTTCTTTCTACCACACTTGTGCGACGGACAAGAATACCGCAACCCAATTCCCATGCTGGCCATGGCCTCCTTATAAGCTTGAGAGCTGAAAGCAGGACCCTGGTCAGAATGGAACGTGGTAATTGCGTATGTGCCGATAAAGACTCGCAAATCTTTTATAACCGTTCTAGCGTCAGCCGAGCGCTGGAGGCCTCATTATTTAAGCGCTTTTCGTCTTAACTATTAATAGGACGCAGGATGGGGTGTAGGCAGCGTTACGCTCTTTCTGACTGGTAGCCGGTAGCAAGGTTCGCTACTGCGATCCCTATTACAGTTTTCACAGTTGTTTGCATATATTTGGTGTTCTACACTCATTCCCGGCCACCAGAATACTGATTGTAATTCAGTCAGTGATTCCTTGATCTCTCTGTGCCTTAGACCCAAACCCATATGTGCGTCTGCTATTAAAAATATTCTCCTGTTCATGTTTGGAATTACTCTATCCCCCACTCCAGGGATTCGAGCAAAAGGAACGGAGTTTGCATCGATTATGTATGCATAATTGAGTGGATAGTTTACGGGTAGTGCTGCACAGTCGCCTTTTACGGTCGTTTTTACTGCCAGCATGGTTTCCCCGTCTATGTACTTATCTGTACGCTTTTTTGTGGCTACGGAAGCCAGGTTAGTTGCTTCCGCGGTGGCTGTATTAGCCAATGAATTCCCTGCAACGTGAACGCCATCACGTTGAAGACTCTGTGCGTGAATCACGTGAGTCTTTTGTAGTTCTTTGTGTAAAAGAGCTACCTCGTTCCAGAGCTTTTTATGCTTTATTGTGGCACCTGTGTCATCTTTGTAGTCGTTTTCGATCCAACTCTGCATTTTATTGTTGTAAGAGTTGACGCAAAAATGAGAATCGCACACTATAAGTGTGGGGAATTCGCGTTCTGCATTTTCGAGCGCCATCTTTAAAGATCTGATTTCAGTTCTCTGAACCGAACAGTTTCTTAAAGATTCAGTTTTTGTTACTTTCGGTCTGAATTTACCGCACAGCCAACGACCTTTAATGATCGCACATGCTGCATTGTAGGATTTACTCTCTACATTAAAAAAACTGTACAAAGCTATCTGTATAGATTATACAGGCGTATTGTGGGAGAGGCAGGATTTCGAATGGCAGAGGATATTCTTCTTCATATTCTAAATCATTCAGTTCTTCGTATTGCGGGGCGAAATAGTATTTCACGTCTTCCGCTCCTAGAGAATCTATGCACTGTATCCATTTCGGATCCAGTGACACTGTAGGCAGGTTTACTGGGCTGAATAGCGCCTCGAAGGCGGATTCAGCTGTAAGGATATTAATCCGTTTGCCGTGTGCTAGTTCTCGTTCATTTGCTAATGCGATTTGCACTGCGTTCACAGTTCTTTCTGTGTGACTGAATGTTTTTTCAGCTTGTGTGTACAAGTGAGATTTAATTGAAATTGGTACCTTTTCTCCCTCATTAGAGGTTAGGTACGTGAATCCGCATTTTCCTTGGATGATTCGGATTACAAGATCGATCGTGTTGTCACGTGTATCTAATTTTGTTTTTGCTAACATGTCTGTTTGCAGTGATCTCAAAATTTCTGTGTGTTTTTGAGTCCAATTGATTTGTTTTAAATCAGGTTTTATTAGTTCGTAGAGAGGTTTAACCCTCTCTGCGTAATTTAGTATGTAAGTTCTTCCGAAATTCAGAAAACCTAGTATGGATTGTAAATTCTTCAGCGTTTTTGGAGCTTGGAGTACAGCGCACTTCTCTAAGAAGTTGTCCGCTAGGCTTTTCCCTTCACTTGATAATTCGTACCCTAAGAACAGTACTGTCAGATGGGCAATTCGGGACTTTTTAAAGTTGAATTTGTAACCCTCTGCTGCGAACCCAAGTATAATGGTGTTCACTCTTTTCAAGTGAGTGTCCAAGTCGTCGTCTGTGAGATAAATATCATCTACGTAAGATAATGCTTCATCATCATAGATTTGTAGTAACTCTGTTACCCTAGCTGAGAATAGTCCTGGGCTGTTCTTGAACCCCTGTGGGAGTCGACAGAATTTTTTCTGTGACCCAAATGCGGAGAAAGCGGTCAAGTATCTGCTTTCTGGTGCAATGTTTTGACAAAAGAAACCATTAGAAATGTCTAATGTCGTTTTGTATTTTTTCCTAACTATGTTATTCATTAGGGCTGCACTATGCGAGTTTTGTACTGCAAAGGTTTTGCAACATGTATTAAGATGTCTGTAGTCCAAAACTAGACGATATGAATTGTCTGGCTTGGAGACAGGAAACAAAGGATTGTTCATTTGAGAGGTGCATGTTTCAATCACCTCCTGGTACTCAAGTTGATCTAAGATCTCCCTGACCTGTTTTTTAGCTTCTTGCTTTATGGGATACTGCCGTTGGGCAGTTGGTTCACTTTTTAGTTGGATTTTGTGAGGCGGTGAATCCTCATCCCATCCTACATGATTTTTATACAATGCAGGTGCCTGGGCCACTGCCCATTTCCTTGCATATGTGTATTTTTTATGAATCGGTATGTGATTCGAGAAGGCAGGCATAATCACTTCTTCGCCACGAGGGCACTCCCTGACAAACTCCGGGGGCCAATCTTTTTCAGCTAACAGAATATCATAGCCCTTTGAGAGCTTATCCCAAAATAGACCCTTAATTTTCCTAGTCTTATCACCCTCCATACGCAATGTTATTTCGTATATTTTATGGGGCTCGCTAAGTCTGGCGTCGGCAGTTTCAACCTGAATGTATTCATTCGTGTCCACTGTCTCCAGATGACTCATCAAGATCTTGCGCGCTATACTGATTTCTGCTGCACTGTCCAACATTGTCAATGCCCACTCCCCGTTTTTCAACTGTGTCCTCAGTATTTTCGGCATGGTTGATTACTCTAATACTAGCTACCTTCTTTTTCTGAAATTGAGATTTCTTATTTTGAGCAGGTTCCTTGTCTTTGGACTTGGTGTGCTCTCCTGGGTCTGACCGTCCTCTTCTTTCCGAATTCTGTGGAAAAGATCGAGAGGGACGTGTATCAATACTTTGATATCTATCAGGTTTTTTTATATTATCCCTATTTCTAAGGTTATATCTTTTCTCAGAGGGCTCCCGTTGGGGAGACTGGCGTTCTCGAGTCGGAGTTCTTTCCCTCCGTCGAGGAGATCTTCCTCTGGACTGGAAAACTTTTCCTTGGGAGTGGATTGTTTATTTCCATCCCAGCTCTTTTTAGGAGTATTTAAATTATTTTTAATAAGTAATTTTTCAGGATTTTCGAGCAGTTGGGGCTTAACTGGTTTTCCACCCAAGCTGTCTCTACCTAATTCTTCATAGCATTTTTCTATGATTTTTGCTAGCTCAACAGGATCTTTTATATCTGTTTCCTTCAACTTCTGGCGAATCGCCACAGATGCTGCTTCTCCCTTTATGTTGGCTAATAATATAGCCGTGACCTGCTTGAAGTCTTTCAGTAATTTCATACCTAGATTTAAAGCGGGCTCTGGACCGAATTCATTTTGAATTTGTTTTAGCACTTCTGGTATTACCGCCATAGACGGAACACCGTGTGTTTTTGTGTAAATGGAAGCAAAGACTGTACCCCAAGTGTCACAGTCCTCCACGTGTGGTGCGATTCCCATAGGAAGGCAGATGGTCAAGATTCTGTGTTTCTCAATAGGGGTAGTATCAGGAAATACTGCCTCTATTTGAGTGATTTTCTGGGCTAACCAGAAAGGAATTTGTTCCCGTTTTACGGGTGTTTTACCAAGACATGACTGTATGTTCTGTGGTGTAATTTTATTTGTGTTCCCCTGATGAGGGGTCAGCTGTGGTGTATTAACAGCTGGCTGGACTGTTGCAGTCCGTATTACATATTGGACTAATTGCCTATGTATTTTTATTAATGTGTTTAGCTGTGCTAACAGCTTTTCTCTAGACATTCTTGCAATGTCAGGATGTGGTGTGTAGCTGGCTAGAACCGGCCACGTGGCTCCTGGTCTACCTAGTGGACCGAGCCTAGTTATGTGATCATTATGTTTTAGGGCGCCATTAAACCAGAGCAGGTGCTCTTGAAATTTAAGTGGAATTTCAACCTCCTCGAAAGGAGCGTACTCATCCGGAGGTTCCTCTATTTTGTAATAGTGAAACTCTTGTGTTATAGCGTTTACCGCTGGAAAGTTTATCCATGAATAGAATACCTCTGTCTGCCGATACTCGTGAGCCTCTATCACGAAAATTACTGTACCACCTTGAGGTGGCAGTCCGTGTTCTATAAGTTTTAAAGTTATAGATCTTCTTAACTGGACCGGGATGATAATAGCACCCGGGTCTGTGTGTTCGGGACCTTGCTGAGTCGCATCTGCTGCGGCCCCAGAGGTTCCGTTTTCTGGCATTGTAAAAATGCGAGGTTTGCAGAGTAGGTCTCCAAGGAGACAAAGATTAGATGCACAATATTTTGGAACACTGTATCCTTCAACGTTGAATAAACCAGAGCTTTACATAGGAATCTCTTCCTACTAAGGTCGGGCGGATTTTAACCTTTCACCCACTCCAGACGTCTATTGGAGTATTTACGGGAGAAAGGGGTGTGAAATATGCACGACTGAGTTACTCTACAAGTCTTGCGTTAGTTTATCGCCTTACCAAACGTTAGGGCGCCATGTAGTGTAGTTCCTAGTTTCCCACTAGGCCCTGCGCATTGGAATAACATAAACAGTAGTATCGACGTGGAACTGGCTATATTCCAGGCCTCCACTGACTATGCTAAACTTAATTGGGTTGTGTTACCAACTAGCTCAGAGGTCACTGGAAACTTTCTTCTCTGCATAGGAAGTGATCAGCTTCCTTGGCACAGACAAGAAGGGATTCAGTTTTCCAACAACCGTGCAACATGACAACTTTGCTCCTCAGATCAAGAGTCGATCTCTAGGGTCGTGTGAAACAATAGACACAGATTTCACTCAGTCAGTCTAGTGCAGTTTACTTTCACAGTATGTAGAGAATAGAGAGATGGGCGTGTATCAATAAAGGGTTAAAATTTATTGAACAGTCTTTCTTCTCGTACAAGAGAAATGTATTGCCACAATTGCAATAACTGTTATTATAAAAAGTACGTACAGTAAGATAAGTATTGCGAAATAGAACTGTAAAAGCATTGATATGGTTTCTTAGCCATACAATGGTTTAAAAGTAATAAAACATATATACAGTCATATATACATTAGGCTAACATACTCAACTGGTGCTTCTAACTAAGCCTACCCCAGTGTGCCTGACCTAAGCCTAACACGTAAGGGGAGTAAGTAAGTAGCTTAAGTTAAGTTGGTTTTGCCAAGGTTTGTTTCAAGAATTCTCGTCTAAGGGTTTAGTCAACACCATACCTCTGAATAGAATGATGGAGGATTGGTATCTCCTTCAGGGGTCTCTCTCGATATCCCAGTCACCCGCGAGGGTAAACTGGAAGCGCCGGGACTGGATTTCTCTGCACGAGAAAGGCAGCGGCTTCTCTCAGCGCGTCGAGGAAGGAGGGGTGACAGCGTCCGCGGGCAGCTGGGCTGGATGTCTTCGCAGAGGACGGCTGCACGGCTCCTCAAGCGTACTGCACCATAGGTCGCGCTGTAGCGGCGATAATGGTAATCAGCAGCTTCACCACCACAGGATAGCAGGCTGCAGCGACAGAGTGCTAGTTGTTACCAACACGGGGTCATGCAGGCAGCTGGCATCAGCAACAGGTTCGCTCATTGCTTAAGGCAACGTTGGTAATATTTATACCTGACAGGTGCCGGGTTTGACGCAAGTTTGCTGGACATAAGACGTCAATTAAAGATGTCACTAGGAAGTGACAGTTATCAGTTGCTCATTAGAGTTCTATTACTAATCAAAACATAGCAAGCGGGGATTTCCAGGTTTGCTAAGTTTTTATCTTGTTGAAGAACTCGGAGTGTTATCTAGGAATATCAGATAGTGACTGCTGCACTGTCATTGCACTAATTGGTCGCAAAGGAAGTAGCAGAGAGTCATGCTGGAATGTGGCTCTGTTCGTGTGAGGCCAGAGATGACTTTTCAGAAAATCGCACTTGAACGGTTATGCCAATATAGGGAATAAATGGATTTATAGCCGAATAGGGGCATAAGGTCACAGTATCGATCAGGAACCTAGATAAGCACGCAACACAACAACCACATGTGCAAGTACAAGCCCAAGTACAAGTGGAAGGAGAGGCAGCGCAAGGAGATGCGCAAGCAGAGGTGCATGGAGGGTCACAAGTGCCCACAATAATTGTTCCTCCCGAAGTAGGGGCATATCAGGAAATCGACAATCAAGCCGAGGTATCATTTGAGGAAGCCACTCCTCCTGATGATCATTAATTGTCTTCCACATCCCTAGCAAGGAAGAGATCAAGGGTGGTGTCTACATCTTCTTCAAGCACACCTCATTCTGATGATACGGATCAAAATTGGGAACCAGCACCACTGCCGTCTGAGAGTGAGGCACACCATGATCTGACAAAGGTAGTTAAGCGTAAAAGGAAGCTCGTCCTAAGTCTCATAGTTATGGAGTGTGATGAGGCTCAACAAGAAGTGGCGGATACTGCTGCTGATGAAGACTCTCATGACGACGACCCAGTCATCATAAAGGTCACTGCAGCCCCAGCGGGCATGCAGCAAACAGACATTTCGACCCTAGCCCGAGAAGCAGCTGAGCGTGATGATGTTGTCGACGAGGAGGCAATGGAAATACCACAATCATTGGAGTTAACTAGTACACCAACACCTACCGCTTCCATATTTCTTCTTCGCCAGAAGGGACCTCCATCCACCTTGACCTCAATTAGTGGTGGTGAAAGTGCATAACGTAGTAAAGTTCGGCAATCCACATCCTCCACTGCATCTGGCATTAGAAGCATGACCTACGCCTCCTCCGGCCCCCACAGACATTTCAAGTCCGCAGTTTGGGACTTCTTTAGTGTTTGCCCAAAAAAGGAAAACTTCGCCATTTGTTGCATTTGTAATTTTACAGTTAGTAAGTTTGGTACCAACTATGATACCGGAAGCCAGAGAGGTCATCTTAAGAGACAGCACACTGTCCAATGGTTTGTGCACCTAAAGGAGATCAAGGAAGCCCGAATTGCAAGTCAAGAAAACGTTGATGTTTCATCTGATGATGACGAGGAGGAAGAAGACGTGTCAAACACTTCACTTACACCCAGTACCTCTGTCAGCAGCAAACCCTATGTGAGCCACACTAAGAGTGTGGGAGAGAGTGAGACACCAATGCGAAAAAGTTCATCAGCGAGCGTAACTGGGTCGAAGAAGTCATCATCATCATCATCCCATAAATGCATGGTCCAGGGCAACATTAGAACCATGTTGTTTTCAGAGGCGCCATATGATCGCAACCACCCACTCACGCGTCTGTATAACACTAAGCTGGCTAAAAGGCTAGCTCTGGACCTTCTCCCTTTTTCTTTTGTAGAAGGGGTTGGTTTTCTAGAATTATTGGCAGCGCTCTGCCCTAAATGGAAGGTTCCTAGCCGGTTCTATTTTGCCAGAGTTGCAGTTCCAGCACTACATGAAGATGTGCTGGAGGTGATTGGGGCAGCTTTGCAGAAGAGTGCTGTTCACACTATACATCTGACAACAGACATGTGGACCAGTGGTGCAGGTGCTGATTACATGTGCATCACTGCACACTGGGTCTCTTTTTCAGGGGTTAAAGCAAAGCTAAACGCAGGCGTTGACCCGGACCAAGTTTTTAAAGCTGCTTGGAAACATGCAACACTAGCCATGTTTGGCTTGGAGAAACATCATACAGCAGAAAACATTTTGAATGAGTTTAACACAAAAGTCTTTCACTGGCTGTCCCCAAAAAAACGCCAGATTGGTTATGTTTCCACGGATAATGGTGCCAATGTAGTTAAGGCCATGGAGCTGGGTCACTATTTCAGAGTGCCGTGTTTGGCGCACTGTATAAACCTGGTTGTTAAAAAATTCTTGAGTGAAGACAGTCCAGCGCGCGAGTTAGTGGCCACCTGCCGAAGAATGTGCAACCATTTCAGCCATTCTTTTAAGGCCCAGAAGCATCTGAGGAGCCTGCTACATGAACCTCGAATGCCATCCAGGAGGTGCCAACACGTTGGAACTCAACCTTCTACATGCTTGAGCGTCTGTATGAGCAGTATACGGTACTCGATCACTATTTCTTAACACTGGGTACAGCTCAGAAGGACCTGAGGCTAGATGCGACGCAATGGAAGCTAGTTAAAAGCCTGACAGACATGGTTCGTCCTTTTGAGGTCTTCACGCGTGCGGTCAGCAGGGAGGACTGTCATTTGGGAAAAGCTATCCCATTGTTGCGCATGCTGGAGCACCAACTGAAGGCGGTGTCTTCTATGTTTCAAAAAGATGAAGAAAAGAAAGACGCTTTTGTTTTGGCGGAGAAATTATTAGAGCGCCTACTTGGTGATGAATGTCTTAAAATGATTCACTTAGAACAGCATTACATTTGTGCTACTATTCTAGATCCACGCTACAAAAAGGCGCTGGCAGGCCGAGCATTCTTTCCTTTTGATGATGAAGATGTTACGAAGTACAATCGTTGGCTAGCCTTGTCAGCCTGAGGTTTGAAAGAGAACGGCAGCAAATTGAAGGAAAAGGCAGTACATCAGCATCAGCAGGCCATCCCCAGTCAAAAGAATCCACTTCTGCACCTGTGGCTGTGGCACAAGTGACCTCTCAGCCGTTAAAGACACCGGCAACCGGATCATCTGCACCAGACACAACAGTAACATTGGGTGAAGAAGAGGATTGGCTAACTTTCCTTGGGTTTGGTTCTCAAAAGGTCCCAGCAAAAAGTAAGCAAAGTGGAGGAACCTTGGAGAACCTTGAGTCGATGGTGCAGGACTATCTGAATGACTCAACAGAGGTCTATGTTAATGCTGACCCATTGGCGTATTGGCATGGGAAAAAAGAATTGTGGGCACAGCTCTCCAACCTGGCTATAGACTACTTGTCTTGCCCACTTGCAAGAGTCTCTTCAGAACATGTTTTCAGTGCTGCTGGTGGCATTGTAACTTCCAAACAGAGCCGCCTGTCGCCCAAAAATGTGGAGAGGTTAACAATGATCAAGATGAATCAGCACCTCATACCACCAGATTACAAAGTACGAGAACACACGCCGGATGAAGACGAGGAGGACAGCAACGTAGATGAGGGAATTTCTTCTCTGTTAGGTGACACTGACCTACTCCTGCCTGAATTCGCAAAGTATGAGGACGAACTCTTATTCTTATTCCCTGACACCGAGCCCTGAAAATGAGCCAATGAATCAATAACTTTCTTTTTCGTCCTTTTTCACTTTTATTCCTGTGTGTCTGTCTTTCTTTGTTTTGCACAGTTAATATAATTAAAACTTTAATCACCTAATCACAAAAACAAGCCCATCAGCAGAACTGTCTTCACTTGTTTGCTTACTGATTTGAAGGTGCCGCAGTCTGCATTCCTCAGGTTCACAAGTTCACAAGAACATGCTCCTCTATCCTCCTCCTCCAGACTCCTATTTCCCTCAAAGCAGAGGGCTGGATTACGCCCAATGAAGAAAGACTCTGTACTTGTGGGGGTGTTCTACTTCTTTGCGGGTGAGTTGGTGGGTCTTGGGGCCATTGCTGGGAAGGTCTATTACCGGATAAAAGTGGTTTGGACCAAGTCGGAGGCGATTTTTTTTTGCGTTTTTTCTGACTTGCTTGCCTTTGAGGTGCTCTTTGGGGGGGTTCTGGGTGTTTTTGGGTGAGTTTTGGGGTCTGGGAGCACTGCTGGGACAGTCTAATTTTGATTGCATTTGCTTTTCAGGAAATCTGTGGTGGAAAACGGGAGTTATGACCTAGCTGCACAGCGCGTTTGGACCGAAGGCCGATAAATATTGTAAGTATGAGATTTTCCTTTTTGGCTGTTTGGGGGTGTTGTGCTTTTTTGCGGGTGGGTTGGCGGGTCTTGGGGCATTGCTGGGAAGGTCTAATACCGGATAGAAGTGGTTTGGACAAAATCCATGGTGACATTTTTTTGCTCTTTCTGACATTTTGCTCAATGTAGCATTTTCGGGGGCCTGTTTGGGGGGCTTCCTGGTGTTTGTGGGTGGGTTTCGGGGTCTGGGAGCACTGCTGGGTATGGATACTTTTGATTGCAAGAGGTTTGAAGCAAATCCATGGTGGCAGAGGGGAGTTAGAGCCTAGCTGCAGAGCGCGCGCGGAGTGATTTTGGAAATTGCCATGAAAATGACTAAGTCCCCATTTTTTTACTTTTGCTTTTTGGCTGTTTGGGGGTCTTCTACTAGTTTTCGCCTGGGTTGACGGCTCTAGGGCCATTGCTGGGAAGCTCTAATACCGGATAAAAGTGGTTTGGACCAAATCGGAGGCGAACATTTTTTTGCGTTATTGCTGACTTGCTTGCCTTTGAGGTGCTCTCTGGGGGGGTTCCGGGTGTTTGTGGGTGAGTTTTGGGGTCTGGGAGCACTGCTGGGACAGTCTAATTTTGATTGCATTTGCTTTTCAGGAAATCCGTGGTGGAAAACGGGAGTTATGACCTAGCTGCACAGCGCGTTTGGACCGAAGGCCGATAAATATTGTAAGTATGAGATTTTCCTTTTTGGCTGTTTGGGGGTGTTGTGCTTTTTTGCGGGTGGTTTGGCGGGTCTTGGGGCATTGCTGGGAAGGTCTACTACCGGATAGAAGTGGTTTGGACAAAATCCATAAGGAAAAGCCTTTTGGCACTTTTGTGTAACTTAGGGTTCGTTAGGGTTAGACCTAGCAGCAGGATTGCATGTGTTTCGGGGTGTTCTAGATTTTTGCAACTGAGTTCTGGGGTCTTAGAGCACTCGTGGGAATGTGTACTTTTGGTTGCAAGTGATTTGAAGAAAATCCATGGTGGGAAAGGGGGGATGTGGCATAGTTAAAGAAAGCTTTTGCCACTATTCTTATCTTAGGGCTCGTTAGGGTTAGCAGTATTTGTATTGCATGTGTTTGGGTGGGGGGCTGTTCGTGGGGGGTTTGCGAGTCTTGGAGTATGGATACTTTTGCTTGCTTGCAAGTGGTTTGAATACAATCCACGGTGGGTGAGGGGGTATTTGGGCCTACTTTTACTTTCAAAGTACATTTTGTCACCAGTTTTCTACTAGGCCTTGTTTTTTGAGATCTGATTGGGGGTCTTCCACATTTTTGAGACTGGCTTTAGTAAGGGTCTGGGTGGGAGCACTGCTGGGAAGGTCTAATTTTGTTCTAAAACACAGTTTACAGTACACCTAGCTTGAGGGGAAAGATCCGCTAAATTAATTTGCCCATACTTATTTATCCTTCAAAAGGAGACTCAGACAGAGTACGCACTTTCAAAAATATTGTACTGTCTATTAGGAAACTCAAAGTGTGACTTTTTGCACTACACAGCGTACTGAGTGTGACTGCATTTCTTGGATCTCTCTCTGCTTCTAAATTGATCCTTACAGCCATTCTATAGGTTTTACTTCCGCTATTTTTTAAACCTAATTTAATGTAAGAAGTGTTTCTCTGAGTGCAGAGATAGGCAAGTGAAAACGCTGCAGCCCTGTACTGTCGCATTCTGTCATTCACGGTTGTCGAAAGTACTACTTACTTTTCAGTAACAATGCATGCAGTAGTGCATGCACTTCCTTTATGTCACTTAAAAGATTTATGGTTAGCTTTGTACCCAAAGATTTCTTTATCTTCAATTATTGTTTGTCCATGCTGTGCTATTTTTTCTTCTCTCAACAAAACCTACCCAAAAAGAAACCCCCATTTTCCAAACCCTAACCCTCTTCCACCAGGCTGTGTGGTTTTGATTGATGTGTGACTAAATGACATCAATAATTCCACACACTTGCTGGGGAGGATAAGGTCATAGCAACAGGCTGGTGAAGGAATCCGAGGATATATTCTAGACTTACTCAGTTTCAGTACTATTTCTTGTAGTAGTAGCCAATGTCAAAGAAATTCAACGCAAGTACTAGTTATACTTTCAATACTTTACCATTTGTTAGGCTACATTGTGGCACTGTTCTAGTGTACTGTCACCTGCTATATTCTCTATCGTACCGTTGTAATGCTCCAGTAACGACAAACCAGGTTTCATTTTCTTTTTTTCCATAGGCATGCAATTGCCACTGTGTCACATCACTAGTACCACCGCAATGAGGACATTTCATCCGCCAGGATTGCCAACCTTAATCGCCATTTCCCTTGGAGCCAGCCCTGGGCCTAGCCCTACTTTCAAACACAAATTACAGGTAAGATAAGCGTTTGGTGGGAGGTAGTATAATGGAGTATTAGGAGAGACGAGAGATTGACAGTAGTACTACTAAAGTCCTAGGACTCTTAAATTCACTTACTCTGTGAGAGGCACTTAGAGTTGAAAACATTTAGCCATTTACACTTAAAGGAAGAAAATGACACAGACTTAAGTTTCAGGAAAACAAACTTACTGTTAAACCCCCACCCACCAGACTGAAAAACAGTAAAAAACAGGTATGCTCAGATAAAGTCTCAAAAAGTATATTTGTGTAGCCCTAACAAAATAATCTCCCGCAAGACCCTCCCTAACCCCAACGATTGTCCTTCAAAAGTCCCAAAAACAACCCAACTCCCAATTCCCACCCCCAAAAGTCTCTAAAAAAGGGACAAGGGACACTACGGCAGGATGCTGTTCACTTTAGCGGCCAGGGCATCATACTCCTTGCAGATGGTGGCATGGTCGGAGCGGAGGCCCTCCACCAAGGTCTTATATGTTAGGACATCCTGCTCCAGGTAGGACACTCTGAGGCATAAGCGGTGCTGGCGTGCCTTGCAAATCCTGTGGGGGGCAGCTTCTGTCTTTGCTGCTCGGCGGTGGCGGTTGGCTTTGGTAGCCCGGCTCCGTACCGCTGGAGCACTGCGCTGGCTGGCAGCCCGTGGGGGCACGGAGGAGGATGCAGCTGTCCCAGTGGATGTTGTACCAGTAGACTGCGTGTCCTCCTCCTCCAGGGCCACCAGCCGCCGATATTCGGCGACAGTGGCATCCAGCCTCCGTTGCCGGGCCATTCGAGCCCGCTCCTTCCTTGTTGGTTTTGTTGATTTGGAAGGAGCAACTATATGAAGAAAGAAAGACATAGTCTGTAACCAATGCTCCTTAAGATTAACACAAAATGATTGAGCAGGAAGTTGTGTCACAGTACAACTAGCAACTTGAAAGCACAGTACATAACTATTGAGGCCAGTATCTATCTAACCTCCCACTTCTTCATCCTTGCTCTAACATTAGTGGGAGTTTAAGGAACAAATTCTACTAGCACTATGGACTTCCATTACAGTCGACTATGACAGTACACCAGTCTTATTCTTCTTCTTCTCTCTTGTTTAGGAAAATTGGTACGTTATCTTATGCAAGCCGGCATAATGCCAGCGCAGTGAACTTGCACCCGAGAAAAACAGACGCACACCTTTATGAGTGAGACAGACTTGCGTTACTGTACCGATCCAGTACATGCAGGTGGTGAAGCTCTTACTTTTCTATTACGGGTGGCACTGAGAATACTCTGTTAAAAGGGCTACTGCTTAATTAATTTAACTTTCACCCTACAGTGCAAATGAGTACTAGAAAAGGAAAATGAAGAAGCTAAATAATCTGATTATCTATCACTTCACATGGGATGTATTTGATTACATATGGGATGACTTTAGGTGCTTTGCATTTTATTGAGTGAACAGTGATACACCCACACATGAATGACATACTACTACTACTAAACTAAACTTATTAAGAGAGGTAGGGAGTGTCCACCGTAATAACCGGATATATGCTGTGCTTGCAGTTGCAATACAAACTACTGCTACTATTCATGGTAGTATTTGGACAAGATTACAACTTCTTTTCCTTGCCTTTCCTACACTGGAACGGACGTGCGGGTGCGGTGTTACATGCTCTTCAAAGTAACACTTAGTTCATCCAGTGACCGTCTACTCTCTCTAGATACACATATGCTATCTAAGAGTCAGATAGTATCATGATCCAGGCATCCATCCATTCAAAGTATATGCACACATACAGTTTCTGTTTCACCCACCCAGGCTGTTCTCCTTCCACCCATCCTTGCTTCATCATTCACCCAGAAATGCACCATACCATATTCTTTCCTTCCCAGCCACCTCGGGGACCAAGCAAACACATATCATTCTTCTTTGCCAGTCATCATTAAATGTCTCGTCCTTCCACACTTACTTACACCCTTCTTTCGCTTTTCGTTCAACCCATCCATCAAGTTCATCTCAGATATGATTGGAATTCTTCTCGTCAAAAACTTCACAGCTAAGTCGAAGTACATTTAGAGGAGGCTACTACCTGGTTGAGTTATAATACACCCGTGCAGAAAGCACACTCTGCAGTCTTCAATCTCAATAAGTAAGGAATATATAGCTTACCTCTGCCCGCCACCACCGTGTGAACCCTCACAGGCACATTGGTGTCGTCCGGCACTTGCATCGCCGCCTCTTCCCCAGAAGTGTTCTCCTCATCCAGCACCACCAACTCCGCGCTGGCCCCGCCACAAGATGCTCCACCTACAAAGTACATTTAAGAATGTTGGAATACACCACTCACTACTATATAATATTTGGTCTAAGAATAAAGAAATGTGAAAAAAACAGAAAACAATGTAATAATTTGTGATTGTCTACTCTAAAGTAAAAATGTCCCTTTTTCCAGGGAAGGTTGTTGTCTTGCTGCACTTTTTGGCACAACTGATGAATGCTTGCTTTTTATTTTTAACACGCACCACTTTTTCTCCTAACAGACAGAAGCTTGACTTCTAAGAACACGAGCAAGATCAAGTTCAAACCAGGTGAGAGCTCTGCTCGACCACAAGAAATGTGTTCAATTAATCGTCAGCACTAAGCACTTTCCCATTTTCAGTTAAACGTTTAGTTTTATGACAAACTTGATTTTAATAAATGTGTTTACTTTTAATAAAGCTTTTAAACTTAAATAGACTCTGTGATTTTTGGTCCTCCAGACTAGAGTGGCTGAGCTAAAGGTTTAGCAATTTTTGCAAGCATGAGTCCGTGCCTCTGACACTTATTGATTCTGACTCTGTATTCTTGTCCTGCGTTGGATAATAATCATCATTGGGGATCAATCATCGGTGACTTTGGGAGCTAAATGACTCTGCCACACTATCTAGCCAGTAAGGATATTGGGGGTTCAACTACAAAGTCGGTTATCACTGAGGTATGTGGAAAGTCTGACAGCGCCTATTATAATTGATAAGCTAAGCAATGCATTATTTAGTGTCCATAGTTCTGTTTGTGCAGATTTGTCCCTGCAACAGTAGTAGAATGGATTGTCCTCCTATCCAAACCAAAAGTAAAGTAGTATCCTATTCTTTCTTGGTGGTCATTCACCTTTTTATTGTTGGCAATTGTCAAAGCATAAACATTTAGAAGACTTGAAAAGACATTATGAACAATCCCAGTGGACTGCACTCAATGCATAGAGCTATTGCTGACTAGAATGGGAGTCCAATGGAATTGCCAAATGTGCAATCTTAGTTAGCTACACAGACAGACTAATAAGAATAATCTAGTAATACCACAGGGAGTCATAGTTGAGGCAGGATAAGAATTTAGATACAGTCTACAAGAAGATCGAAGACGATTTAGAAAAAATCGAATGAGGAACGCTAGGAAAAAATAGGTACTCTATATTAAAATTAAAACTTACCGGGGCCAGCAAAGGAGCCCTCACCTGCCCGATCCTGGCCTGCATCCTGTTGAACAGCAGCCTCCTCCTCCTCCTGTGTCCTCTTGCCCCTGGGGGGAGCTGATGTACAACATGAAAGAAAGAAAGACCAGAAAACATGGATGATATTTGTCAACCAAATCAAACATTTCAAAAGAACAATAACAAAATATTTTGGCGAAATAGCAAATAGACAACTATTCCACGGGATATATTGACCGATCTCATGTGGTCTACTACGTTATTAGTATTGCTTGATTTGCACGCGAAGTGACAGACAAAGTCCATCGTGAATGCAGATCAGCAACACTAAAAAGTTTCCTACTACATTAACCAGTCATTAAAATACTCAAACTATCAATCCATCACCACTATTTCTTCTTGTCGCCATGTGTACAAAGGAAGGACTGGACTTGAGTCTGTAGGGGCTGATTTAGAAGCCCCTTGTGGCTCTTTTGCTCCATTGTTGCGTGACTTTTGTGACGCAGCGGCAGAACAAAAGAGGCGCCATGGTGCAGCGTATATTAACAACGTGACGCATATGGGAGATGCATTACGTTGTAAAGCCCTGCGCCATCAGGGGGCGTTCCGGCGCAAGGGAGGGCGTTCCTGCACAGGAACACATCCTAAAAGTGGCTGAGGGAAATCTACAAGATTTCAATCAGTCACTTTGAGAACAATGATGTGTGACTCAAACCCTGCGCCTGCTTGAAGCAGACGTACGGCTTGACACAGCATTGGGGAGATACGGCACCCCAGAGCATTGCTGGAGCTGCGCTATCGTTGCAACGCAACTCCAGCAATGCACTGCCTTTACGGCACAGATGCGTAATGCTTTGGTGACGTTTTAGGCCCATGGTGCGCCGCATTGTAAATACGGCGCACCATGGGTGGTGGTGGCGTGGCGCACAATTACTGGCGCATCCCTGCTACTTTGCAGGGATGCGCCGGTAATTAAAAATCTGACCCTTAGTGTCTAGCATTACGCAGTTCTTTAAACTACACTCATACATAATTTCACAGGCCAATGAAATGAACACAACATCGGAAACAAATAAGCATAGTAGCAACGCTACTGAGAAGGAGAGCAGTGCACCTGAAATGCACAGAAGATTTTGAAATATAATTTACCTACAATGTATTCAGCAGCATTAATGCTCTTGGTAAAAAACAAAAACTTGCAATATAATAACACACAGAGCAGGAGAAAACAGAGTAGTAAAGAAATAGCTACTACTACTCACCAAGCCCGGGGATCTCAAGGCCGAGCAGGTCGAGCAGATCGCGTTCCTGGTCCAGGAGATCCGTCCAACGGTGGGTGGCCTGGTTGTAGGTGCGCCGGACCCGAGAGTGTTGGTACATGGCCCGGCACACCTTCTCCCACCGCTTCCGGCGCTCCTGGATCCTGTACCCGCGAGCGATCTTGCCGCCTGCCATGATGGTCCTGGGGAGGCGGCCCTGAACATAAAAAATTAGTGCGGCCACCTCCTCCGGGCTGAAGATCTCCCGGGGTGCGAACTGCTCCCCCCTCAAACGCCCGCACGGGAGCCGGGCACGGGGTGCGGGACCCATCCCCTTCTCGGGATGCTTCCCGGCTCCCTCTACCATGGTCTGGGCAGAAAGGAAGCTAAATAATAAAGAAAATAGAATAGGGAAGAAGAAAAGAAAAGAGTTTAAAAAAGTAGTTTAAAATTAACCAAAAGTAGCAGAAAACACAAAAATATAGAGCTAGAAAAATAGAGGGATAGATAATAAGTAAAATAGATTTAAAAAAAACTTCAAACAAGCAAAGGATGGCAGAGATTCAGAGAGGATACAGAAAGCATGCCCAGAACCATAGCAATGAATGAGAAACAAGATGGCCGCGCCCGTTCACGACCGCGTGGGTAAGTTCGCGCGAGATTTTCCTCGCGAACACACGCGAAATTGTACTAGAGAGCCGCACACTTTGCGAGATTACACATCGCGCCCGGAAACGGAAATACGGCATGCAAACAAGATGGCCACGCCCGTGAACGACCGTGAGGGTAACTTTGCGCCGTTGCGCTACAAGCGGCTCGCTAAACGCACAAAACCTTGCGAACTAACACGCCGCAAAAAAACAAATCGCATATTCGCACTAATTTGCGGCTTCCGAATTCGATCTCGCGCACGTTCGCGCCCCACGAATCCCGTGAAATTGCAGAAAACGAGTTTTGCAAAACTGAAAGCACTCAGCAGGTGCAAAAGTTCAAACTCATCATTATTAACCATTCCCTGTAGTGCTTCCTGACTGGGGCCCCCAGAGTTCAGTTGCTAGTTGCAACAATTGTATGACCCTGCTCTGACCCTCACAGCAGGCTCATAGAATAGCTACAAGTAGGCCACAAAGGTCCTGGGAAAAAAATTGCACTGCAACAGAAAGCAAATTACAGATAAGGAAGCAGGTGCCAGACTGGAATTTTAAAACAGTGACACATTAATAAATCAACCCCAAATTAATTCATGTCAGTTGAAGCAGGGCAGGTGTGCTTGCTTTTCCCCCCCATAATCTACAGTGATGATGAACCAGAGGGTGGCATTGATGTACCAGAGGGTGGCATGGGTGAAACAGAGGGTGGCAGTGGTCAAACAGAGGGTGCTGGGAACCTGTGATGATGAACCAGACGTAGAAACAACATAGTCGCGACCGTTGCAAGCCGACAAGTAAGTTCGCACTTGCGAACTGGTACAAAACCCTCGCGTACTGACAGAAACCCTTGCGAACACAAAAAAAATCCGCAAATTCGCGAGATTTCGCGGATTTTGCGGTTTGCGAGTTCGCAAATACACAAATTCGCGAACGCCAGATTCGCAAAATTCGCCCATGCTTACAAGTGAGCAACTGTTCAAGAGAATGGTGAACAAATGCATCAGGCTGCAGAGCCGGGTAGAGGATAAAGGAATAGTGGCGAAGCAAGAGCATAGATGGCTGATGTTAAGCACATATGACGATCAAAAGGACCAGCCTTTCCTTGAGGCCGCCTAGTCCCTTAAAGTTAAAAAGAAACTACTGTCAATGAGATTGGGAGTGCTTCTCACCCTAGACTCCAAGCCAAAATGGCAGGAGGAAGGGCAATGGGGGGGATATAAAATGTTGTTTATGTCATCAGTCAAAGGAAATGCTGCTGCACGTCCTTTGCATCTGCATCTGCCCCTGCTTAGGCTCACAGCCGAGGACTATGTTGTGAAGGGAGTTCAAGACCTTAGGAATCAGGATGTGTAGATCAGCAGCAATAGTATCAATAAACTCACGGAACATCATGCTTAATAGTCGTCTGGTGCAGTTTATGGATATTTTCAAGGAACTGGTTAAGGACAAAGACTCAACATAGGGCCCCAGGTTGCCTGAGGCTGGAGCCTTTGTGGGGTCGGCAGGGGCGTTCTATGGCCAGAAACATGTGCAGTAGAAAAAATAACGCTCCAATCCCCTATCCTGCCTTGCTTGGTCAAAAGTGGGCTCCTAGGGGCATAGTAAAAACAATAAGGCCTAATCCCCCACGTACCCAGTTGAGGGTTTCGTTATTGCAAGCTTTGCTGTATGCACTTCAGCGCCTATGAATAGTTGTGGTCTGGACCAGTGCAGACCAAAGGTGGGCTGCTAGAGGCGTAGTAAGATCAACAATGCCCTAAATCCCTATCCCACCTTGTTGAGGCCCTGTTTATATGTCACATATATATATATATATATATATATATATATATATATATATATATATATATATATATATATATATATATATATATATATATACATATATATATATATATATATATATATATATATATATATATATATATATATATATATATATATTTACACGACCTTCAGACCTCCACATGCAGCGGCGAAAGAAGAGTCAGGCCCCACGCTATCCGGGAAAGATGTTATTTATTTCCAAGTGCCTTCCAAAATGCAACGTTTCGAGTACTGGCGTACTCTTGTTCACACACACATATATATATATATATATATATATATATATATATATATATATATATATATATATATATATATATATATATATATATATATATATATATATAATTTGTTCGGAATCTTAAATCTCCGAAAGTTCTTCACCGATTGCTTTGAAATTTTGACACAACGTTGGATTTGATTAAGTGCGTGTTTATATATACACAACGTTGGATTCGGATACGCGCATGTCCAATACGCACGTGTTGTTAATCGATAGGCCGTACAGTCCCTATCGATTTGGTTGCTGCGCAACAACTACAAGGGACGCATAGAGACAATAGTCTACATATAGTAGGATGGACATTGGTGTCAGGATGGCAGACCGGGAAGTGGGTGGAGGGAGGGGGAGGAGTTGGTTCACTTTGCAACATTAAGAAAGGACGCATAGAGACAATAGTCTACAAATATTAGGAAGGACAGTTGATGTGAGGATGGCAGTCCGTGAAGTGGGTAGAGGGAGGAGGGAGGAGTTGGTTCACTGTGCAACATTTGTGTGTGTTTATATATATACAACGTTGGGTTTGAATACGCGCGTGTACAATACGCGCGTGTTTTCAATCGAAAGGCTGAACAGACCCTATTGATTTGCTTACTGCGCAACAACTACAAGGAACGCATAGAGACAATAGTCCCAAAAACATATTGCATACCCACAAGGATTGTGAAATTAAACATATTAGAAACGTGCGCTTACTCTTTTCTTTCTCTTTCATTTAACCAGAATGAGCCACAACAATGCGTGGCCGGGCACAGCTAGTATATATATATATATATATATTAATCACGATGAGTCCTGTCGCAGAGGGAGCACTTAGTAAGCCGGTGCTGGACTCGGGACCAGTACCGGGTCCCGTAGTAAATCACACATGAGAAAAATAATCCAGCACTCCGCTCGTTGGATGCAGTTAGATTTATTGTAGCACACTGTTAGAGCCTACGCGTTTCGAACCAGATGGTTCCTTCTCACAGCAGTGTTACACAGTAGTCCTACTTTGCTCTCATTATATCTATGCATATAACAGTGCATTCTGGGACATGCAGTTTAAACTATACATTAGTATATACGAACATTTCTTCATGTTTGTATTGAATTATTATATATATACAATGTTATTTGATCGTGCTGTTTTTGCACTGTTTTTCACATTTGGCGGCTGAGTGCCCGCTTGTGAGTGGCATGTCCTTATGGCACTGGTGCTCGGTGTATTGGCAGTGTTCACAACTGTGCACATAGTCTCTATTTCTTTGTAGTATGCTTGAAACCTACATAGGTTGGGTTCTTGGTTAGTCTGTGCTGCCAGTTTCTATATCTAGGGCTGAGTGCCCTTGCCACTGCCTTGACTTTACACCAATATTTCAAGCAACGATCAAGCAAACACAGTTAAATTATCAGTTAATGTACCTGATCTCAATGTCTGAATGTTAAGCAGTCTGGAAAGTACAAATTAGAGATGAAAATATAGCTCCTCATACCCATTCAATCCTGTCGGCTGTTTAGTTTTGAAGCGCATGATCAGTTTTGATTCCAGTCTTCTTAGCTTTAGTTTCCTGTTCCCACCACGTTCGTGTTGCTGAATTGAGGCCATACCAAAGAATTGAATATCCTTCCATGTTTTGTTATTGTGTGTTGTTATATGTTTCGCCATGGCATAGGCGAATTCTTTGTTTTGTATGGCACGGATGTGCTCCAGAATTCTTTTCTTCAAAGCACAAGTGGTGCTCCCAATGTACTTCTTACCACAGTAACATTGTAGCATGTAGACTACAAAACTGGTTTCACAGGTCATGTACTCTCTGATGGTGAAGATCTTATTTGTTGGATCTGTTATTGCTTTCATGTTTTTTCCTATTTTGCAGGCCTTGCATGTACTTCATTTGATGAAATCTTTTCTCTTTTCCGATAGCCAATTGTCTGTTTTTTTGTCCTCATAATGGCTATGTACCAAATGATCCGCTAGGTTGGGAGCTCTCCTGTACGTTACCAAAGGTCTTTCTTCAACGTTTTTACCTATGTCCGGATCTTTGACAATCAAATGCCAATACTTGCTGAGTAATTTTTGTATTTTGTAGCTTTCTTTGCTGTATGTAATGATCATTCTTGGAGGTTCAAACTTTGTTTGTTTTCCGTTGTTATTTGTGTTCCTTGTTTTTTGCACTAGAGTGTCAGCTCTTGTTTTCTGTCTAGCTTTGGTTTCTCCTTGCTGGATGTCATGGTATTTGTATCCGCGCTGTAGAAATCTCTCTTTTGTTTCTTCAAAGTTCTTTTCTAGTTCACTGTCTTCTGAACAATTTCTCCTCATTCTCAATAATTCCCCATAAGGGATGCTTTTCTTCAGTTTCTCGGGGTGGAAGCTTCGTCCGTGCAATACACTGTTTGTGGCAGTTTTTTTCCTGAAAATAGTTGTTTGTATTTGGTTGTTATATACATATACTTTAGTATCCAGGAATTCCACCTCTTTATTGCTGATATTGTAGGTGAATCTTAGCCCTACTTCGTTGTTGTTGAGTTCATTGAAGAATTTTAGGAAATCAGATTTTGTTCCTTTCAACAACAGGAAGAGATCGTCAATGTAGCGTAGCCATAACGCTACATTGGCCATATGTTGGTCATTTTCTTCTCTCCAAGCTATGCTCTTCTCCCACCATCCCATGGTGAGATTGGCATAGCTTGGAGAGAAGGAAACTCCCATCGCGGTACAGCATTTTTGCATGTAGACCCTTTTATTAAAAAGGAATACATTGTTATATAAACAAAGTTTAATCATTTCGATCAACATTTTTGAATGATCACGTTCCTTGATTGGTCGCTGCTGTAGGAAATATTGTACTGCTTTGATACCTATCTCGTGTTCTATCGATGTATATAATGAAACAACATCGATAGTAACGAGCATGTAGGTAGGTTGCCATTCAGTTTCCATTAAGATGCGCTAATGTATAGTTTAAACTGCATGTCCCAGAATGCACTGTTATATGCATAGATATAATGAGAGCAAAGTAGGACTACTGTGTAACACTGCCGTGAGAAGGAACCATCTGGTTCGAAACGCGTATCCTCTAACAGTGTGCTACAATAAATCTAACTGCATCCAACGAGCGGAGTGCTGGATTATTTTTCTTGTGTGTGATATATATATATATATATATATATATATATATATATATATATATATATATATATATATATATACCAACTCGTAGCTGCGGGTTGAAATTCATCTTCCCCTCAGTGGGAGCCGTTGTGTGCATGTGAATTCTACAAACATTAGGCATCCGAAGAAGGCACGTTATGCCGAAATGCATCATGCCGTTTGTTTCCTGTCATTAAAGGAGGTCCGTTTTAACTTACCTGTGTGGGCTGACGTCTTCTTTCTGGAGAGGTTTTTTTGTTCGGATGTTCAGTGCGCTGCCACTTGCACTTGAAGCCCCCGCCCTGAAGTGCTCGGCGCGCTGTGGTAACTTTTGAAAGTCTCAATGCTCTTGGGAAGACCCTGAGCGACCGCAGCTGACAGCGCATCGACAGGCCATTCACATTGGGAGATGACTGCATCGCGTCACCTCTGCCTACTGAGGGAAGTGACATTGGTGCGCTGTTAGTATTGTTGGTAGGGTGTAGGTAAAGACAGATGACCCAACACTACAATGACCACAATCCTGGGAGAGCTGCGGACACCGCCCACTGGGGCAAGGACTTCCGCTAGTGTATCTGCAGCCAATCAACTTGTAGCTGCGGGTTGAAATTCAACTTCCACTCAGTGGGAGCCGTTGTGTGCAGGTGAATTCTACAAACATTAGGCATCGGAAGAAGGCACGTTATGCCGAAATGCATCATGCCGTTTGTTTCCTGTCATTAAAGGAGGTCCGTTTCAACTTACCTGTGTGGGCTGACGTCTTCTTTCTGGAGAGGTTTGTTTTTTCGGATGTTCAGTGCGCTGCCACTCGCACTTGAAGCCCCCGCCCTGAAGTGCTCGGCGCGCTGTGGTAACTTTTGAAAGTCTCAATGCTCTTGGGAAGACACCGAGCCACCGCAGCTGACAGCGCATCGACAGGCCATTCACATTGGGAGATGACTGCATCGCATCACCTCTGCCTAGTGAGGGAAGTGACACTGGTGCGCTGTTAGAAATGTTGGTAGGGTTTTGGTAAAGACAGATGACCCCCTAACACTACAATGACCACAATCCTGGGAGAGCTGCGGACACCGCCCACTGGGGCAAGGACTTCCGCTAGTGTATCTACAGCCAATCAACGCATAGCTGCGGGTTGAAATTCATCTTCCCCTCAGTGGGAGCCGTTGTGTGCAGGTGAATTCTACAAACATTAGGCATCCGAAGAAGGCACGTTATGCCGAAATGCATCATGCCGTTTGGTTCCTGTCATTAAAGAAGGTCCGTTTCAACTTACCTGTGTGGGCTGACGTTTTCTGTCTGGAGAGGTTCGTTTGTTCGGATGTTCAGTGCGCTGCCACTCGCACTTGAAGCCCCCGCCCTGAAGTGCTCGGCGCGCTGTGGTAACTTTTGAAAGTCTCAATTCTCTTGGGAAGACGCTGAGCCACCGCAGCTGACAGCGCATCGACAGGCCATTCACATTGGGAGATGACTGCATCGCGTCACCTCTGCCTACTGAGGGAAGTGAGACTGGTGCGCTGTTAGTATTGTTGGTAGGGTGTAGGTAAAGACAGATGACCCCCTAACACTACAATGACCACAATCCGGGGAGAGCTGCGGACACCTCCCACTGGGGCAAGGACTTCCGCTAGTGTATCTGCAGCCAATCAACTCGTAGCTGCGGGTTGAAATTCAACTTCCACTCAGTGGGAGCCGTTGTGTGCAGGTGAATTCTACAAACATTAGGCATCCGAAGAAGGCACGTTATGTTGAAATGCATCATGCCGTTTGTTTCCTGTCATTAAAGGAGGTCCGTTTCAACTTACCTGTGTGGGCTGACGTCTTCTTTCTGGAGAGGTTTGTTTGTTCGGATATATAATATATATATATATATATATATATATATATATATATATATATATATATATATATATATATATATATATATATATATATATATATATATATATATATATATATATATATATATATGAGAACACAGAATTCCCTCACTTCGGATCTGCGAATGCGGTCAAAGCCTCCACGCCAACCACAGGAAGGAAAAACGGACCACCAGTTCAGCAAGCATATTTCATTTATTTCATTTCACAAGCCATTTTCAGTGACGCGTTTCGAGCACAAGTGCCCTTGTTCATGCTGCAGTGAAAGAATAAAGCAATCACAAGCTATTTTTAAATGCAGTGCACCTGTGTGAGTTACCACCCCCTGGTGGTGATATGCCATGTCACATGAGTGATAGTAGTGAATAAAGTGAAAAAAGACTATCACTGCAGCGTCAATATATTATGAGCACACTGAGATGAGCTAATCACAGGTTAAATCCAGAATTGCTTAATAGAATTATTTAAAATAAACAGAGTAACTGGTTAAATCCATGTATTCACACGATCCTACTCTATCATGAATAGAAAAACAATAAATTGTATATACATTGATGTTATTTGAATAGTGGTAGGGATCTAAAATTTACATAAACCAGTAAACTATAGCATAGTGTGCAAAATTCAGCAGTATGGTAGTAGCAGCAGATAGACCTGAATAAAGTGCATGTGTAAAAAAGGTGCAAAAATAGTGATTGCGACGAAATAATATACATATACGTGTGAAAGTGCATAATGAGCCGCATTACCACAGAACAAGAGAAGCCAAATTAGCAATAATTTCATAATTCAGAGCCCTGAATTAAAAAAGATAATAAATATACATAGGCTATCAGTATCATCAATGGTAAAAGTTCATATCAAAAGTGTAAAAAAGTGTTAAAAAACGGGTGTGAATGCATACAAAAGTTGCTAAAACTATTAGTATTTACAAACCAAAAGGACAGATCACATTGTCATAGATACATAGATATTCAGCGCACATATGCAAAATGCAAGTTCATGAAGTGCAAGTAAAGTGCAAAGTCAAAAAGTTGTCATATATATACACAGGAATAAGTATTTACACATTTACAACACAACTAAAATGGAATAAGGTGTTAATTTTTAAGTACACATATATATATATATGTATGTATGTATATATATATATATATATATATATATATATATATATATATATATATTTTACGAGCAAGTGTCCCAACATGAGAGGAGCAGCAGTAGCTGGTGGTTCCCCACCTACGCGTTTCGGACACCAAGCTGTCCCTGATCACGGTAACAAACATTTGTCCATCATTAGTGTTTACCTTAAATAACTGTAGGCACCACTTGGCTGTTAAGATGCATTGTGGGCTCAGTAGTTTTTGGATCAGAATTATTCCAAACAATGCACTGTGACTTGCTGGATCGCGGCATTTCCACAGCGCAATTAGAGCTCTGTGATTATATTTGAGTGGTCTCCAATGCGCACAATATTAGTCCTACGTACAGTAGATGATCGCATAGCTGAGTTTGCTCATGCTGACTGGCGCAAATTACCACTAGTTGGGGAATAAAGGACTGAGCAACAGCTGTGAACAAACATTGGAATGTTGATACTCTGCGCTTCTAGCAGCCATTAGTAGCCCGGAGCACTCCATTGTCTTCAATAGAGCACTCACAGCATTCCAATGTTTTAATTTTACCTACTTGTGCAGTTGGTACGAAGTGCTTACAGAAGAAGCCATTTCTCAGAGGATATATTAATAAGTAAACAGTGTGGAGTGTAGAACAGGTTTTAGGTATTCTGTGAACCAGAGTGCATTAAGAATGGTTTGGGTGTCATCGGCGTGATGAAGGAAGATCCTTGTTTTTTAGCAGTTTGCACAAGGGTTGAAAGTATATGTTTGAGAGTGCACATGACAAAATGGGACCCTGAGGTACTTTGTAGGACAGAGGTGTAAGGTTAGAACATAGCTTGCCAATATTGATTGGCAGTTATGTATTACACAGATATATCTTCAACATTCCTCTTGTACCAAACCTCAATTTAAGTATTTTGTGGAGCATGTTGTGGTCCCCTGTATCAAAGGCTGATACCGGGTCAAGTACTAACGAAAGAAAACATTCCCCATGATGTAAAAGGTGAAGAGTATCATGTCTCATATAGGGAAGGGTGGTCTCAATGCTGCAGGAATCCTAACTGGTGATCTTCCAAGAGCAGGTTATTTGCATCACAATTTTCCATACCTTTTGTTAACAACACGAGGCTTGTAATGGGAGATAATATTCAAGAAGTTCCGGGTTTACATTAGTTTTTTTGCCATTGGGAGGACATGTCCCATTTTAAAGGAGTCTGGCACACAACCCTGGGCAATTCGGGAAGAGAGTGTAAAACTAGTGTTGAAGCTGCAACACTGACACTGTTTAACCAGAAATGGTGAAATATGATCAGCAGTGGAGTACACAGGTTAGTATCCGATACATTTTTACACTTTGTGTAAAGTGTGTATAAAATATAACTTTTTATTAAAGAAAGAGAGAGAGAGAAAGAGAGAGAGGTCCCATCTTGATTCTTTCCTCAATGCTATGCAAGGTGGCTGAGAGACCTGGACATGCCCTGTTCGGGTGGAGGGTGATGCAGCATCTCTGCATTGTGTAGATACTCCCAGCATCTAGAACTCTGGACCTCTATTTTTAAACTCCCGCACAGGAAAGAATATTTGAGAAGCAGAACAACACAGACAGAAGGATGAACCTCACAGTGTGGGAGAAACCTTGTCTGCAATGTTAAGGACCCACTCTGGACATATACCTCTTGCACTTATTGTGGACTATGTCTCCCGTGCTAATGGGGCTAGCTACCCGCCACCTTCTAGAGACTGTGGACCCTGAAGGAAAAAGCTTGCCTTGGACCTCTGTGAACTCATCTATGGCACCCACCAATCCTAATTGTCCCAAAGGAATCAGTGATTCTTGATAAAGAACAGCCACTCTAATGCAGTGAAGGAATCCTTTGTTGGAGTGCCCTGTGGGTTGGGGACACGCAGCAGCCCAGAAGCATCAAAGCGTGAGTCGGTTTTCCCCCTGTGAGCCAGAGCGGCTTTGGGTCCCCGGAGCAACAGACCATGAGTTCAGTCAAAGACAACTCTTTGCCTACATGGGTGGGAATGTTGAAGAAGAGAACATGTGTGAGGTGGATCCTCTGAGCAGAAGCACTGCTGCTGGATTAGCACAGGTGTGGGGAGAGAAGAACAGCTGACTTTGCTTCTGGCACTGTAGGTCCAGTGGTTTGCTGGTGAGTCAAGGGACTGGCCCTCGTGTTCATGGTACCCAAAAAGGCAGGGGAATGGTTTAGGAACCTACATGAACATGCCAGACTATAAAGAAAATAATAGAAATATTTACTGGCTCATGGTGGCCAAATCCAAACAATACAATTGATCCCATAAGCCTTCAGGGTCAATAGCTCTGTTTTTTCAATAGTGAAATATAATATGCCTATATTTGTAACAATTACCAGAAATGTTCTTTGAAATTGATTTTTTTTTTTACTGATTGCATTGTAAACAACAATGACAAAGCCAGTATGCCAAATTTGTTTTTATAAGTGCATCCTTTACCTGATTTGTCAGAGACATATTATACATTGCTGTATTTGTTTTTTAAGGGTTAGGCTCCGCTGGCGTATAAACCGTTAAAGGTGTCCCATCCCTACAAAATCAAGTTTGCATTCAGCAGATTAGTGGCTTAGTGCACTTTCCATGTAGTTTGTGATGTACTTTAGAGGGTGTTCCCAGTGTATTTTCTACTTGCAATTTTTTATATATTTGTAATTTTGTTTTAAGTATTTAGTTTTGCTGTTTACAGGAAAGCTTTATTTGTTGTGCCGCTGAGTTCTGAGATTCATTCCCACATAACCTTCCTCAGTAAGCCTTGGACTACTCTTTCTCATAACCCAGAGAATCAAGACCTAAAATTGAAAATAAATTGACCAGTTTGAGGATCGGTGGAACAGGGGCCCCAAGACACTAGGAGTGAAACACCCTTGCTGTCACAAACGCACCCAAGTAACTTGTGATTGACCCGGGACCAATTCACTCGGATTTCTAACATGGTCGCTATGGGATATGATTTGGCAGGAACTCAGCGAATTTCAATTGTCTAGTAATTCAGAGACACATTCTATCATAGATAGTTTAGTGTCTTCCTCTTACATTTGAGATGTATTTGGTAAGGAGAGGAATTGTTTCTTCTCCTTCATTAATCTGGAGCCCAAAGTAACTTACATTTAGTGTTTAGATAAGTAAATCAACTTCACTGCTTTGTTGATCTTCTTTTTAAGGGAGTGGAAGGTTGTTAAAGATGGAGTACAGTTTCGTACTATATCAAATATGTAGCACATTGCTATCAAACCTATAATTTCGGGGACTGAGCTGTATGGTAACCAGTGTTTTAAATTACATTTGCAACACAACACACTAGGGCAACCCACTAAACCCCTAGGACACTGGGTATAAACATAAAAACACAAAACTATCCCCTGAAGGAGAAAATGTTTATACACTTTTCGCTTAAGGACTAGCAGTAAAGAATCTATCTTTTAAACTTGCTACATGCAATCAATAGCAAAACATAATAGAATGTATCATGTGTGACTTCTGTATGTATAAGTATCAGATGCAATGTATTAATTACATTCATCACAAAAATAAGAGTTTGTTACAAGTATAGAGACAAAACAATTGAATCAATAAGTCACACTCTCCTGGAGGGAGAGCATGGAGGCCACTGTCTGAGTCGGTCGCTTGCACACCAAAGGCACCTGCGTTCCCATCAACATGAAGTAGCTGTTTAACAGCTAGAACCGCTAACCGCCTACCACAAGTTTACCCCCCCCCCCTCTATTACAGTACCCATTCACTGGATATTTGCTGAATTGGGTGTGCTGCATCATCTGCTTTAGCTGCGGGTTCCTGCTGGGATGCGGCCGCCCTGGAACTGAAGAGGAGCCACAGGGCAGCAGCGCCCGTTCTCCTCAGTGGCAACTTGGGCAGCAGCAGCACAGGTTCTGTTTCCTCAGCCCTAGAAGCATGGGGACAACGTAACTAGCGTGGGAAGACAGAACAGCTACAGGAGGTACAGAGGCAGCTCCAGAGCACATTACAGTGGGAGCATGTGGATCCTCCAAGCTTGGAAACACAAGAGCTTGGAAACACAAGAGCTTGGAAACACAAATCTTAACCCTGAGGAAAGAAACAAGGCTCCACAAGGGGGAAGGCAGCTAGCAGCAGGGGAGAAGGTTTTTCCTCCTCTCCACCTAGGTTCCCCACAGGAGTCAGAGGAAATAGTTGTCCTACAAACTTTTTTTTTACTGAGTGAGGTGAAGGGACGCAGTATCAAACCAGGAAGTGGGAGAAAGAAAATTGAAGACCATAAACTAAAAATCCCTCCCTCCTTGAGGTTTCTTCAAGGTACAGCCCGCTGTGGTGGACATTGGAAAACAGGCAGAGGCACTTAGAAAACGGTCAGTAGGGCAGGCTATAATAGAGCAAATGGCCGCCAAGGGGAATCCCCCTTTATTAAATCTTGTGAGTAGTCAGGAGCAGGCTCCTACAATTGGGAGTGGAGAAAAAGCTGCACCGGAGGCTTTAATAACAACTTCCCAGGGGGGTGAGACAGGGCCCAGTGCATTTGGTACAGAAAAGGACGCCACCGTGGGAGAATCACCAATGCACATGGAAACTATGTTCTGCACCTTGTGGGAAGAATTCAAGAAGGGGTTCGCAGTTTCAAATCAGAACCAGGGAGAGATAAGCTGCTTCTGCGAGTCCCTGAAAAAGAAAATAGATCTCTTAAACACTAGGGCTCTGATTTTAGTGAACTCTGTAGGGGTGTTAAAAGATGAACTAAGTGCTGCAAAAGCTGATATAGCGGTTCTTTAAAAGGAGGAACAGGAGGTTCTCGAAAAATTGGAGCAGCTGGAGACCAACTCAAGGAGGAACAACCTTTGTATCTTGAACGTTCCAGAAAGAAAAGAAGGGGAGGATCTTAGGGCTTTCATTACCGCACTAATTAAAGAAACTGTACCGATTGAAGAGTCTGGAGAAGAATTATGTAAATACATTCAAAGGGTGTACAGGGACCCCTTTAGAAGGAACCCTAATAAAATCAAGTCTGACTAAGGCTCAGAAAGCAAAGTCACTAAGGGAGAAAGACTTTTCCTTCAAAATAAAATCTGACCTTTCCCGTGCCTCTTTAAATAGGCAATGGGAGTTGGGGGAAAAACTTGATGAGTTTGAAAAGTTAGGGGCTGTGGCCCAACTTAAGTATCCGGCCTCCTTAAAAGTCATGCATAAGAATAAAATGCAAAATGTAAGGAGTAAACAAGACGCTGATGCGCTTTTAGAAAGTATAAAAAAAGGAGACACTTAATATTTTTAGGGCTCACCTAAATTCCTGTGAGGTCTCTCTTCTCTCCCTTCCTATTTTTCTTCAATCTTCTTCCACCATGAAAACTTCTAGTTAAAGTGGGGGGGGGGGGTGTGCAGAGGGGGCAATTAGCGTAGCTACCTATGAAACCTATGCAGTTATAGATATTGCACGATAGAGAAATATGGTGGTGGCTCACCTTTGGGCGTAGCAACTAGGACTAACATCAAGTCCAGGGATATAGTGGTTGGGTTCTCCAGGGTGGGAGGCAGGGTGGGGGGTCAGGGCGGGTGCACAGGGTGGGGAGCATGTAGGGAAAAAAACTAAAACATTTCCTCATTTGCCTCAGTTAAGTTGGCTCTCTCATTAAAAAACGTTAAGGTCTGGCCTGTATGCCTTAAATATGAAATATTCCGAGGATGATCCAGCTTTTATCCTGGAATGTTAACGGCCTATGTGTTAAATTGAGAAGGGAAAACATATGCAGTATCTCAGGGACTCCCCAGCACAGATAAATATTTTACAAGATACTCGTTTGATTAAAAATGAATGTACCGCAATCATTAAGAAACTAAAATGGGTAGGACATATGATCTGCACCGACCATAGTGCCAATGTAAGAGGAGTGGCGATAATAATCAAGAAGCAAGTCAAGGCACACATAATTGACTCTGTAGTCGATACATGTGGCGGATGGGTCATTCTCAAGATGACATTGCTGGGAAACTTAGTAACACTTGTAGGTTATTACGGCCCGAACTGCGATTATCCCGAGCCCTTAAAGACATTCTTTTCTTTTCCAATCTGCTAGATTTTCCAGATCCTAAAATTATGGCCGGTGATTTTAACATTACACTAGACCCTAAGCTGAATAAATCAAAAAACAGCAGAGCGGTGGCAGTATCTAAATCCCGTGTACATTTACATTCGATGATGAAGCAGTCGGGGCTCTGTGACATCTGGAGGGATAGGTACGGCTCCCAGTTTGGTGCCTCCTATTACAACAGCAAATAGGGCCACAAATCCAGAATAGATTATTTTCTGGTCAGTCTGAGCCTGAGAGAGGAAATCCAAGACATTGGGTACCTGACGGCACACTTGTCTGACCACTCAGGTGCATATGGACCTGGACCTAAAAAAGAGAAAGGCCGGGAGAGTCTGGACGTTGGACCCGACATTACTCCACGATTAGGATTATATGAATGATCTGCGTCTTAAGACAGAGGAATTCTTAAACCATATATCGGGAAGGCCTCCACGCCAGTTGTTTGGGACAGCTTAAAGGCATACTTAAGGGGGAAAATAACTCCCTTAAGTAGAGAAGAGATTACCCTAGAGTGAATTATGACACCTCCACTTGTTGGAACTATTGGGTTATATCTCCCAATAGTGACACAAGTGGAGAGAAACTGGTCCTTGGAGAACTGGGATGCTCACCTCAGCAGTGCTTTAAATGGAAAAAAAAGTGCAGGTACTCATCAAAAGGAGCAGTGGGCGGAGTTTAGGGCAGGTACAAGGATGGTGCTAAGCCGGAACAAGGGACGGGGTGAGCTTTTTGACATTGCCAAGGTTGTATGCACAAAATCTGCATGCATTGTTACAATATTGGATGTATCTGTCCATTGGTTATCACACTAATAACTAAATATATGCCACTTACTAATAAGTGTTTATAATTACCCAAATTAAACTTTTTTAGCAACCTTAAAATATAAAAAAGATTGAGGAAAAAACAGTGAGGTTCTAAATATATTCCTTCTTGTTTGCAGGCAGATTCTTGCTGCGGAGTATAACTCACTAAGCTATATTACAAGGATGTTAACTTTTGACTTGCAGGTAACACACGGTTCTATGCAACAAAAAGAGTTATCGACTGAGCTATCTACATAAAAAACACCAAATCTGTGCCTTTGATTAGAATGTATACAAAGATCTGTCTGGCAAGTGCATTAACCTCCAGAGTTATCCACTTTATTATTACTTTTGATGCCCGAGCTCATTTACTTATGGGAAGGGCCTCAGCTTTCTGGTTCTCATGATTGGTGAAAGAGCACCTGCAAAAAACGACTAATTAATTGGACAATCTTTTCAATCACTCCACTAGTGGGTGTTACTGTCAAATCTGGAGACCAGAGTTGCTTTCGTAGAGACATACTTTGTATTACTTTAGTGAGTAGCATATTCTCTCCTTCTGTCTCCCTGCCACTGGATGGGAATTGCGGACTCACAGACAATAGTGACATTGCTGATGGTGGCTCAGCCTTTCAACATTCCACTTTATGTGTGGTGGAAGGAGTAAACATGCTGCAGATGTGATAGCAGAAAGAATAAAGTATCTACTAGGCTGATCTGGCTGCACTATGTTTAATTAAAATACACATTATGATCCCATGTGTGGTAATTCAGCTAATAATTGATATTATATGCCTTATATACTTACTATACTAATTGTCAAATGCATTCTAGCATTTGCAATTGTCGATTACATAAATATTAAAAAGAAAAGGAACAGTCTTGAAAGTCACATTATAAATGGCAAGATGGTCTTTCTAAATCGAAATATGACCAATGACATGAAGTGCTGGTTGGAAGATGGGGCTTATTGCAAATTAAATAAGTTTTCTGTGCTAGTACCACATAACTTGTACAGACGACCACCTGGGAGTGCAAAATAAATGAAAAATGTATGTTTTCCTGCTTTTGGCATTCAGTCACAGTGTGCAATAAATGGCAACCATGGGTGTGAATAACAGGCGCATACCTAGCCATGCAACACATTTACTGGCTTTTAATAAAAATACAGCCATGTACATCCATGTGTCATGCAGGCCCAGGTGGTTTAACACTGGCTGCAAACATCTCTGTTCAAAGAGCATTTCAGATTTTTCACTGGACTTACAGTCTGTCCAAGGTCGATAAAACAGGGATCAGCGAGTTTGGTAACAAGATCCCTTCTTCTTAACACATGTAAGTAGGCATTTCAGATGTGTGGCGATGGTGAAAGCAATAGCAAATGTTCTTTTGTTCTGTCCCGAACAGTGCGTACCGCCGCCACCCATTTGATTTTCCAGCCACCTCTCAGCCCCACTGTGAAAGATCAATGGATAAGCTAATCACTCTGCAGACACACCCCTGCTTTGATGACTGTCAAAGTAGCTCATGCTGTGTCCTGGTGACGAGAGCTCCTGTGATTAATTCCGTGCAGTGCTTGTTAAAGTTGCTGCTGATGTATCAGTTGAATGATGAAGGGAGCGCTGACTGGTTTAAAGTCAGTACTGGTACTCTCTTCGTTCTAGGCAAAGTGCCAGTACTCAAGAGGAGAAAATGAAAAAGTGCCAGTACTCAGTACCAGTGGGTACTGGCCCATTTAAAGAACTGCACCTCAGTATTCAATTGAATTCAATTGAATGGATCCACCATGGGGGGAAAATCCTTCTCCTACTTAGCGGCCAAGACCTGGAATTCTCTCCCCACCCACCTCCGCCTTACACAGAACCACCTCTCCTTCAGAAAACAACTAAAAACTTGGATATTTGATAAGTAAAGCTCCCCCCCTCCCTCAAGCGCCTTGAGACCCTCTGGGTGAGTAGTGCGCTATACAAATTTAAACTTGAACTTGAACTTGAATGCATGACATGGCCCCTCAACTCTCACCCGGGTGGTCACAGTTCAAACGTCATGGCAGGCCTTATCATAGCATTCAGAGGGACTCTAGGGATGGAAGAAAGTTGCAGCCTGCCTCTCCATCTTCACCCCTGGGTTTTAGGGATACCACTTCTAAGTTTTTGGAGGATAATTGTGATGGAGACCAGGAGAGAGAAATTGTTTGCCCATCACCTTCTCATTTTTTGCATGGCTAGAGTTCTGCCTGGTTCAAAATGGCCATCACCTTTTTATGACCTCGGTTTCCTTAGTAGCGGATTTCCCAATCCAAGATGACATCTTTGACTTGTAGTTGATGATCCTTCACTTCTGGGTTAAAAGGGTTTTCTGACTCTATGTAAGTAGTGCCGCCTTCTCGTCTATGTTCCTTGCAGCAGCCAGCATCTGTGCTTGGTTGGTTCTTGCACTGCTTGTTTGTTGAGTGCTTGTTCTTGTGTTTTTGAGTCAACCTTTGGGTTGTGTAACTGCTTGCCACTTAAGTCCAGGTTTTCTTGCAGCCTCACCAGAAAGAGCTAGTGTCCAGCTTTCATCTGGTCAAAGTTGACCTCTGGTCTAATGTTTGAAGTGGTGTGCTCCTGACTTGTCAGAGCTACTAAACCTACATTGTATCATCTGCCTCCCCTAATCCAGTAAACCCTGCTTCCCCTTATCCAAATCCCTAACTTCTACTGTCCAATCAGGGCTGAGGGCATTATGAAATTGGGAGGCTGGTGTATAACTGCACAGTCCTTTACTCCAACCATGACAGCTCAGCACATTCCTTGCATTGACACTTTTATCTTATGCTGTTCTTCAACCGACCATGCGCCTTACTCTCCTCTGTAGTGCTTGGCCATCCTCCATTAATAACTGCCTCCCCTACTGTGCCTCTATTTTGCAGTTACCATAAATAATGTGTCTCTAAATGTACTACCTTGTAATACATCACTGGATCTTTAAAGTTGCTCATTTTAAAAAAAAGGTTTACTGTAAAATGTAAATATATGTATTCACTTAAATGTCTGAAATCTTAAGCAAGCATTTAACAGGCCATGATTGTAAAAAAATAAATAAGATGTGTGATAAGTAAATTGTGTAGGCCCATTACGACAGTGTCTGGCCGTAGCTATAAATCATCATCCCAAATGCAAAAATCGCAATTTAAGGAATCGCAGAATTCGCGATTACTTAAATTGCGATTGCATGATGCTATTTAAAATGGTGAATTCGCTATTAGGGGTCGCAAATTACTGTCAAATGAAACGGGACGGTAATTTTCCAAAACTTTGAAAAATGCACTAAAGTGCATTTTTCAAAGTTACATGTTACACAACCACACACATGCCCTAGCGCAACATGGGTTCACATTACAATTTCAGGGGTGCAACAGGGTATCCTTTTGGCACCCTTGCACCCTTGAAATTGCATGCGCAATTTGCGAGTGCCTAATGGGCACTCGCAAATTGCACATGCAATTCCCATTCAATCCCTTTGGGCCTGCAGGCCCATAGGAATGAATGGGAAGCCATTCCTTAATTGTGAGTCACAATTTGTGAGTCGCAATTTAGGAATCTGCAGGAATCACAATTTTTTTTTAGCAATTCCTACATCCATAGGCTTTTGCGAGTCCATAATTGCGATTCCTTAATAATCGCATTTAAGGAATCGCAAAGGCCTACCCTCGTGCATGTGGCGGTACATCCCATACTTTATTCGTTTATTTATTTATTTATGAAATCACGTAATACTGTAATGTGCAAAACATGGTACCTAGAGCTCTAATGCCTATACATTTCTCTCTTTATATAGGACTATTTTGGTTAAATCTGTAAAACGTTATTTCCTTCTAGTGCACTTTACATTGCGAACTGGTTTTGGGAGTGAATCAGAATGTCTAGAGCCCTCAGCAGCAGTTTCCATACTTTTTCAAGTGTCCTTCGCTGTGTCGTACTTTCTTGTGATCCCATTATGCGCTAGTGATGTTGAATGCAGATAAGATGGGCATTGACAAAGCTCTATGCAATCATTTATAGGTCATTAATTATGGTTGCAGTAGGTTAGGAGCACCCGACCTTCGATTTGCAGGTAATTTCACGGCTTCCGAACCCACCAGAGAGGGCAGCATACTAATTAAGTCTTTGTATACTCTGGTCCGCCTGAAAAACAAAGATACCATAATTGATATTTACCCTATGCCTCACCCAGGCCGCTTCTAATAATGTATGCTGGAACAGCCATGCTGGATGCAGACTGGTGCCTCATTAAACCGCCATTTAAATACTGAATGTCAGCCCCGCACTGAACATCTCACAAACAGAGCTCCATGCAGAATGTGTAAAGGATCTTCTTTCTTGCAGCCCTCAGAAGTCGAGCCCAGCCCATGTCACAGGGATCTCATATAATGCGAGAAAGCTGGTTCAAACAACCATGTCTCATTCGGATTTAAATTCTTTATATCCCCTGCCAGCCCTGACTTTAACCCTGCAATCAAAAAAGGCTCGGGCAGTTTTATTTTATTTTTAAGATGTGAGAGAAAATGTATTGTCGTCTCTGTAGAAAAAGTAGCTTCAGTGAGGAAGGTGTAAGGATGTCTTCTTGTTTTCGTTACCAACAGAGAAAAGTCTTCTTTGAATCTATTCGAAGTGATAAGGTGTTTTGGACAAAGCGTGCTTTTCGCTTTATAAGTAGACACAATATGGCGTCCCAAAAACGTTTGAAAATATGAACCTTAAAAGTGGGACAATGAGCCAGTTGGCGTTAACAGCACCCATTCAAAATAACTTGCCTCAACGCTTGCCTTGTATGTATGTACAACAGGGTTTTCAGGGTTTTTTGTGACAGCTTCTAAATCATTTGTGCTGGTATGGTAGTTTACAATGTTTATCCATTACCTCAAGGCCAAACAAGTATTGTATTGTACTTGCACTTATATCGTGTTTACTACCCCTTATGAGACGTTGAAGTGCTATTGAGATGTGTTGGGAGAAAGTTGCAGAAATGCAATAATAGATTAATGTAAATACACACAAAACTTAGAGTAGGATGTACTCAGGGAGAGGAGACATGCAGAGGATTCAAAGTAAGGAGAGAGACAGTCAAAGAAAAAGGAGAGAGGACCGTCAGAATTAAAGGTCATAATTTTCATGCAGAGTTTTAGGAACATAGGGGCATATTATCAAGACAGGCGATACAATTATCGCCATTTTAGCAGCAGAAAACCGCCGCTAAAACAGTAATGATGGGCTTGATAATATGCTCTATGGAATTCCAATTGAAATCCATGTTAGATGTGAAAAACATCTAACATGGGCTTCAATTGGAATTCCATAGAGCATATTATCAAGCCCATAAACGCCGTTTTAGCTGCAGTTTTCTGCTGCTAAAATGGCGATAATTTTATCGCCTGTCTTGATAATATGCCCCATAGAGTTAACTTTTAGGATGGAATGCACTCTGAGAATGGACACCTGTAGAAAGAACCATAATTATTTGCCTGCTAGCAGGAGCGGCCGGTGCAGGTAAGAGTGGTGAGGCGGTGGGCCGGGTAGGGGGGCGGGGATTCGGCAGATGACCACGAGGGAAAATTAAATAAGTAATTCATTTTCCCTCACCGTCGTCTGTCGAAATCCCCCCACCCGGCCCCACTGCTCTATCTGAACGGGCTGCGGCAGCTGGTGAGTTGGTTCTTTGCTAGGTGCTATTTGACAGGCCACAGAAATAAACAGGCAGTTTGTCCACTGTGAGTTGGTGTCGACCACTGCTTTGGCAAGGACAACTGCGCAACTCAAGGATTAGCAGCCAAAAGCAATGGCTGGATGTATTAATAGGGGAATTGGTTCTTTGCAAGGTGCTGTTTGACAGGCCCTAGAAATAAACGGACAGTTTGTCCACTGTGAGTTGCTGTTGATCACTGCTTTGGCAAGGACAACTGCGCAACTCAAGAATTAGCAGCCAAAAGCAATGGCTGGATGTATTAATAGGGGAATATCTAGAGTTTTAGGCTGCAGTTGAATGAATCACTAATTTTATGTTTAGAGCAACATGATAATTGATTCTGCGTAAATAATGTAACCATCGAAAGGAGATTCTGCAAATGCTGGAGCCTATTTCTTTTGACGTGAGGCCTTAAGGTTTACAGTATAAATACCAAAGTAGAGTGAGGTCTATTTGAATGCCTCTAGATTAGCATGCACAGGATGGGATGTGATAGCTTCCCAGACAGCAGTGGGGTATGCTTTCTTGCTGTATCTGGGGGTGGAGAGCAGTGCCAACTTTAGCGCTGGTTGGGCCTTGTGCGACAGTGTTTTTTGGCGCCCCCTCCACTGACCACCCTCGCCATGGATTCCCTCACTACCACCCTTTAAAAGTGACCCTCAAGCCTCCATTACCACTCTCACACTAAGATGCATTTAATTAGGTTTATAGAGACACTCATACCAGAGTAGGGTGTAAGAGCACTTTACATCACGCACAATACACAGAGACAATCTATCATATGTGTGTACATCAGTGGATAGGAATAATAAGACAGAGGACTACAAGGTGAAGCAGGTACATATCATCCATACTAATAGACAGTATAGTTTAAGAGTGCTTGATCTGGAGAAGCACAAACTCAGAATGTAAATCATAACACCATGGTTGGGGGTTATATTTAATGATAAGATATTTATTTAACAAAATATACCCTTTTTGCAAAATTAGAATAATGAAAGACTGAGGGGAAAAAAACGTAATGCTCTAACCTATACTATACCATGCAGTATGCATGCAGGTCTTTGGTGAACTTTATTAGCTCACTGTTCTATAATAGGATTTTAACTTATACACTGCAAGTAACAAAACAAAATCTCTGACTAAAGTAGTAACCCACTACCCTATTTACATCATATGCACTTTGTGATCTGTAGGGTACACATTCTTAGCAGCAGGCATATTAACCCCCTGCACTACTTTATGATGAGTCAAAATTCCGATCTCTTTCCAAGAAGAAAATTTGTCACAGCAAAAAGGGAAATTGTGCATTAGACACCCATCAACATATTATGACAAAATAGTTGTGGGTGAGAGTGATTGTGAACACATTTTCTTAATTGAGGAGTCAAGAAGGAAAGTGCTATTGGATAAATTTACCATAGTGCCAAATGTGTATTTTGTGTGTGGAAAAAGTATGGTACGTTTTATTTAGCTGTAGTGTTTCCCAAAATCTTTCATGTAGATGATTTATGGCCTTTGGAAGGAAAAGGATCTCACAGAGGAAAACGTGGTGCAAGTGCTGGAGTAGAGATGTATTTGGAGCAACGATACCTAGTGTGTGTGTGTGATTCTGAATGATGCGAAAATTAGAAAGTTGGCTCTCTGTGAATACAGCCCAAATCTTATTACTTGTTGATGGGGAGCCGATTTCGGTAAGGGCTATGGTTCTTCAAAATCGTCTTGCTTTAGATGTGTTGTTAGCAAAAGCCGGAGGAGTCTGTAAATTATTGAAAGCTCAACAGTGCTGTATGTATATTCCTGACTATAGACAGAATGTACAAAAATATATTAGTAACGTCTCAGAAATACATCAAGATTTGCGTGATTTGGATGCAGATGGAACTTGGGAACAAATTGGCAAGGGATTTGGAAAAATTGGGAGCTGGTTTGGAAGTCTGGGACAAGGAGTAATGGGATACGCCTTACAACCTATAATAATATCTGTCATTTGTATAATTGTACTATTGGGAGCCATGAAGGCTTACAAATGGCAAAAGGCACGTCATAATGAAAACTCTTTGAAGAAACGAGAGCAGCAGTTAGAAAGTCTACATGACAGTCATTATCTGCACCTTAAAGGGTTAGAAAGATTTTGACAGGGACGGCAAGCTACAACTTCTGTTTAGGTCGGTCTTTTCTACAAGGAGAAAACTGTGAGAGGGTAGATGTTGGTGTTATGATACTAGTCATAAGAGGGGGAAACTGGTAGTGTGATTACAGCACTCCAAATTGTATGGGTGTATTATACTTATGGTTTAAACACACTTACATATATTTTGTTGTTTGCAGTGTTTCATGATTATTAAAATGCATTTATTCAAGTCACTTCAGCATTTGTAATGTAGTATGCACATTTAAGAAGGATTTGTATGTATTGAAAAGTTTATTATTCTTGTATGTAGAATCTGCAGGATGAAATTATATTCGTGGAATGTAACTGTGTGTAGTTTAAGTGGCTCGCATTGTAGGCCCAAACTGCAGATTGTTTTGAGTTTCGGTTCTCTTTGGTTGCTCAAGAAATAATTAAATGAATCCTTTTTGTATTCAAAGACATTATGTTCTCATCCTACTGCAAGTGTAAGAATTCGACCTCATTATTCTTATATTAAGGAGATACCCGGAATGTCTTTGAAGAAGATTGGAAGGCAAAAAGGGAGGATGCCTTTCGTGTCTGGCCTATCAGAGAACCAAGGCCACTGGAGAGGAGCTCAACAACTTAGGCTACTGTGGAAATTTACAAATGTTCCAATGCAAAAGTTCATTATGTGACATGGTTTGAACATTGTCTTTTTGTATAATGCGCAGGGACTGATTCGAGAGACTTCTGCTTTTACAGAGAAGAAGGAGCATCTTAGAACGAGCTCCATAGCCTTAAGCTATCAGCCCCATTTTGACGCGAGTACTTCTTAGTAAGTCAACATGTGCTGACACCTTTGGGGTATGATACAAGGAAGCTAGGCAGGACCCTCATTTAGGGCAGTGTAGGGAAAGATACCTTTTGTTTTTTCTCAATGAAAAGAGAATCGGACTCAGCTTCTATTCTAGATTGCATTTTGATTTTGGAGTTCATCACATTATGCCTTTTGTGCCGGATGAATTATATTCAGAAACTCGGATCTGTATTGATTTTTATCTACCTATATTCTCTGATATTAAGGTGTGTGTTATATTCAATTAATTTTGCCCTTATAATAAATCCATCAAAACGAAGTCCAGAGTCTGTGGTCCTTTAAACCTGACTAACTTGTAAGTATAATCTTGAATTGTTTTGCTCCCCTCTACCACTTTTAGCAGGCAAATAAAAGATGATCGGTAATGAATTCAGTGGGGAAGGCAAGGAGAAAGTTTTTTTATATATATATTTTTTATTAGGTTTCATGTTCATAATCACAACTTCTACATAAGAAAGGCACCCCCCCAAACACTCCTATTCAGTGCGGTGGTACTAAACTGTATGCATCTTGTCAACTATCCTGTACATACACAGCCTTAATGCCAACAACCCAACAAAGGGGCAGGCGGCGCTTAATGTTCTCATCATCTTCAGTCCCCATGCTAGGCAATCCCCGCAGACGCCATCCAGTGCGAGCCCTTTCCCATTAACCCCTAAAAATAAAAGGATCATGTGTTGTCATTTTGCATTTCCTCCACCCCTTGGCCAGTGAACCCTGTAGGTTCTGCCTCTTGATTCTTGCTTTGTGTATACGTTTTGAACAGCGCCCAGAAGTTTTTTGGATGGCTCCGTGATGGCAGTAGTTCGTTATAATTTTCCAATTGTGTACAACAGTACAACATGTCATGTGTCCAGCGTTTGACCGTGGGTGCCGGTCCACTCATCCAAACAGGGCCACCACTCACTTAGCTATTAGCATGCCCATGTCTACTAGTCGACATGCTGCCCTGGGCAGGTTTTTAGAGTACCCCAAAAGCACAAGCGCAGGGTCCGAGTCCAGCGCAACACCCATCTCTCACATTCAGGTTCCCTTCGGAGCCCATATCTGTGTAGGCGTTCCGGAGTGTAATATACCCTGTTGATATATTTAAAATGAACCAGCCTATGCCTACCCCATGTGATGAATTTCGCCTCGTGTTCTCGCAACAGTAGCCCCACATTTCATCATCAATCGTTATTTGCAGGTCTCTTTGCTATGGTTGTCTTGCCGCTGTGTATTTATTCTCCCTATGAGACATTGCTATTTTATAGAGATTTGTCAATAGCTTACGGGAGTTTCCGCCTTGATCACATAGGTGAGCTCAGGGACCTCAGGGGGTTCATCTAGGTCGTTCCCCAGTTGCTCCATTAGAGTTATATGCACTCTATGAAATTGGAATCGTTGTAGTAGTGAGCCTTCTCCCCCAATCTCTATGGCCTGGTCCCAGGTCTTAGCCTTCCCTTCTCGGAATAAGTCCCCCACCTTCAAAATGTTCAGTTTATGTAGCCCGCATATCACTCCCTTATCTTTGCATGGGGCCAGCCATTGTGTCCATTCTACTGCCATACTTGGTGAGTACAGCAATGCTCCCCCCGTTGCTGCAGAAGGTTATGCCATGCATGATTAGTGGCTGCGATAGAATCTATTATTCCGGTTCTGCGGTCAGCTGCATTGAATATTGTCGCTGTTAGGGGGAGCGGATCTGCAAACAGTTTTTCCATGCCGATATGTGGGATCTGCGGGTCCCCGTGTACCCAGGTGTGCATATGTGATGCCTGTGCTATCCTATAATATAGCTCGAAGTCTAGGGCTCCCAAGCCCCCCATACTGTATGGCAGCGTAAGCACCCGCCACCGTACACACGCTTGCTTTCCCGCCCACGCCAGTTTTATCATGATTTGATTCAATCTGTAGAAAAAGATTCGCCAGAGAACCATCAGGAGATTCATAAACAGGAACAATAGTCGTGGCAATACCACCATCTTCATTATAGAAATGCGACCCATGAGAGAGAGTGGGATTCTACACCAGGCTTCTACATCGTCCTCTAACTTACCAATGGCCACACTATAGTTCTCTCTAAACACTATCTCGGAGTCTGTGTGCAGCTGGATACCCATATATCTAACCGATTCAGTAGACCACTGCAGTAGGATCTCCATTTCGAATTTTTGCGTGACCGGGGTCAGGGGAAAGGCCAAGGATTTCATCCAGTTCACCTTCAGGCCAGAAAGCGCACCATAGTGCACCACCTCTCGGAGTACCGCTGATAAGTTATTTGCAGGGTCTCTGACATACAACAATGTGTCATCTGCGTACATGGAGACAATAATTCTGTAGGTAGGAAAGCTAATGCCCTCGTGTCCATGGTATTCTCGCAAAGCGCATGCCAGCGGCTCCGCCACCAGGGCGTACAGCAGTGGAGACAGCTGGCAGCCCTGTCGGGTCCCTCTGGAAATAGGAAAGGAGTCAGTGACCAGGTTTCCCACGCGAATCCTCGCAATGGGTTGATTATACAATGTACCTATCATTTGCAAAAACACCGGTCCCAGCCCCATCCTTGTCATCACCCGCCGCTTAAAGGGCCACTCTACGGAGTCGAAGGCCTTCTCCATATCAAGAAATACCACGATTGCTTTAGTGTCCTGTTTCATGTGCTGCATTGTTCCAAAGACAGTGCTCATGTATGTGAGGTTCCTGTTCGGGATAAATCCCGCTTGTTCCGGTGCAACCAACATCGGGGCTAGGAGCGCCAGACGATTTGGTAGCACTTTAGCAAATATCTTGGTGTCAACGTTTAATAAAGAGAGGGGACGATACGAGCCACACTCGTCTGTTGGTTTACCCGGTTTAAGGATGGCCACCAAGATCGCCTCTCTCATCGAGTGTGGCATGCTTCCCGACTCACACAAATCATCAAACAGCGCCGCCAGGTGTGGTAGCAGTAAATCTAAAAATGCTTTATAAAAACCTACTGTGAGCCCATCTGCTCCCAGGGCACTACCCGGCTTCATGCTCGCGATCGCCTCCACTATTTCATCTTTCTCTATAGGGAGCATTAGGAATTCCCTGTGAGTGTTCGTGAGGGTGGGGAGTTCAATGTGTTCCAAGTAGTCTGATATCTCATCTTCTAGGTCTCCACTTTTGGACGAGTATAGGTCTGTAAAGTATTGTCTGAATCTGTGTGCAATATCCAATTAATCTGTAAGGACTTTCCCCTCCGCAAAGTACACCTCCACGACCTGTGGCCTACCTCGCTTTCCCTTCAGGACCCTCGCCAGAACTGAGCTCGACCTGTCCACCTCGCCATATATGCGTGCCGACGCGTACTTCCCCATGTGTTTACCTCCCTATCCGCCTCTTCATGATACTCCCCAAGCAGTGCCCTAATCTGTTCCTCTATGGCAGTGTCATTATCTTCCTTCTGCCGTTGTTCTAGCTGCCCCAACCGTTTCTCTAAATCTGATAATCTTTGTCTGATGGATTTGAGGACCCCTGAGTATTTGGACATGGCTATGCCCCTGATAAAAACCTTTTGGAAGCTGTCCGCGGAACCAATATTCAACTCAATGTACTCTTCAATGGCCTCCGCGATCTCCCCCCTGAAGAGTGTATCCAGTAGCGAATAGGGCGGAAAGCACCACGAAAAGGGGGGGATAGTTTTTTTCGGAGTGGTTAGGACTAACAATAACGGTGAGTGATTGGAGATGGTGGGCGGGAGGACTCCGCAGTCTATAATCTGCCCCAGTAGGGAGGCCGACGCCAGCCAGTATTCTATGCGGGTGTGAATGTTGTGATAGGCTGAATAATGTGTGTAACCACCCTGTGTTCCACACTCTCCACACATCCTCAAGATCCATGCAGGCCTTGACGCTGCCCAAAATTTGCGCCGGCCCGGTGGGCCTCGGAGGAGGACCTGCTGATCTGTCCCTTGCCGGGTCATGGACTAGATTTAAGTCGCCTCCCCACAGGAGCTGCACATTGTGGAAACTGCGGACTATCGCTGCCAGCGATGCATAGAACTCCTGGCTGTCATGGTTAGGGCCATAGATATTCACCAACACCAAATCTAGTCCTTGCCCCTTGCATCTTGATATAACAAAACACCCTACAGAGTCCACCTTCAACAGCTCCAATGTGTACTTTGACTTGGGGTTTACCCATTTTAGCAACCCACTGGCATGTGTCGTGAAGCCAGCCGACGCTACATTGCCTGCCAGGCCTCAACTACGCAGCATCGCGCTCTCCTGTGGAAGACGGGTCTCCTGTAGGAGTGCAACATCTACCTGTTGCCTTTGCAAATAGCTCAAGACCTTCCGCAGTTTCCAGTGGTTGTTAAGGCCCCTTACATTCCACGTGAGCGCTCTAATCCTGTCTACCTGCCTGGGATTACCAGTGTCGATCGTTACTGCCATCCCAGCCGTCTGAAAACATCTCATATGCTAGTTCTCTGTGTGTACCTGCACTTTGCACTGTGTACGAAACCCTCAACAATCCCTCCCGACTACTCCCAACCCTCCTTAGACAGTCTACATTCCCAACCCCCCTCCCACAGCTGACTACCCCCAACCTGGTCATGCAAAATCTTCGTACCCCCCCTCTCACCCCCTCCAACTTCCCTACCAACATTCCCTCTGAAAACGCTTTGGTGCTTAGCACATGTGGGCAGATGTTGCTTTGCTTCCGATATTCGTAGCGCAAGTGCCATTAGCTGTTAGCCCTCTCCCGCCCTCGCTGTGCCATTCCACTTGCATTATTCAAGGTCTAGGATACCCAGTTTCGCTTGTCAGACAGGTATCGTAATAGGTCCACTTGTGAAACTTAGCTCCCCTCCGTCAACTCTGTCCCAAGTCTGCCATTGTTGGGCCCTGCGCAATACCTGAGTCTCGGCTCGCCCACATCACCCCGTGTTCGAAGGGGCGGTGCAGCCACTCAGCACCTATGTTATTTTCCCCTCCCCTTGTGCTGTTCAGTGTTTCTTACGATCTGTCTCGGCCCCCCATCCGTGGGAGGAGAGCGAGACCAGCTGCCCCAAAGGTTCGATTCGCATTCACTCACTCCTCCACTCTTTTTTACCCCCTCATGTCTCCCTTATTGGCTGTGTCAGTCTTGTTCGTCCATCTGGCTGTCAGATGCTGCATCTGCCAACTGTGTGTCTGTGTCTTTATGGCATTCCTTCGACCACCTCTTTAGTGCCTGCTGTAAGGCCTTCGGATCTGTGAACAGATGAGATTCCCCCTGCCAGTTAACACGCAGTTTTGCAGGGTATAGCATATCGTAGTCGAGGTTCATATCACGCAACTGTCTCTTCAGTGGGGCAAATTGTTTGCATGCTCCTTGCACCCTGGCAGTGAAGTCTGGTTAAATCGAGATGTTGGAGCCCTCAAATTGGAGCGACTTTTTCTCCCTGGCGAGACGCAGCGCTGCCTCTCTGTCTCTATAGTTAAGCAGCTTAGCGATGATAGGACGCGGTGGGGCACCAGGGCGCGGGCGGCGGCCCAGTGAGGGGTGCGCTCGTTCGATGACGAACAGCGGCAAGAAAACTCCCTCTTCTAACAGGGTGACCAGCATTTATTCTATGAACAATTCCATGTTTCCAGTGGAGGTCGTCTCCGGTAGGCCCATGATGCGCAGGTTACAGCGTCGTGAGCGGGCCTCCAGGTCCTCCGTCTTATCCTGGAGGGTTTGCATGCTCCGTGTGCACTTCCTCCACCTCGGTAATCCTTCTCTCTGACATGTCCAATCTTTCCGCATGCTTGTCAATTCTTTCTGCCATCCTGTCCATTCTATAGGTCAGTGCGTCCATTTTTGAGCCCAGAGGCACCATACTGTTCTGCAGTCCTTTCTCCATGGCTTAGAGTAGGCTCCTTATGTCCACTCCTGCAGTATCGCTCTCTTCGCCCTGCATTCTTTCCTTCTCAGCTTCAGCAGTGTCCTGTGACTTCAAACGCTGTTTTGCAAAGGACAGTTCGGTTTGCGTTCTGTCTCCTTTACCCATAACGCCGGTAAGACCAGGACAGTTGTATTCCAGGTCCTTATTGCTGTTTCCATCCGCGTCGCTGTTTGCTGTCTTCAGGAAAGGGTGGGAGAATAGGTACCAGCCATGACCGAATGCTGTCCGGGTGGTGCTGGGCTTCCTCCCGACCCACTGCCGTCCCCCTCTTCCTGCTCTTAAAAGTTCCCCGCTCCCACCCGTGTCCACTGCAGCACACCACTGTTGCTTTCAGGCTGCCACAGGTTGGCAAGTTATGGAACCTAACTGGTGACCCACGCTTCCTCCGTACGCTCTGCACTATTGATGCGTCCAGCCTCGCTAGGCCGCACTTATTCCGCTATGCAGCCTGTCCTTGGGGCTATCCACTGTCTCCTTCAGGGTGCCCGCGGGGTCTGAGCCCAGCGCTCAATTCCGCAAGTTCCTTCCAGGAATTCGCTCCTGTGGGGGGAGGCAGGGGGCGGGTCACACCACCACGCCAAGGATAAGGACCATCCAGTCTCTCCCGTCCTACAAATTCACTCCGCGCAGACCTTCGGCTGCACACCTCATTGCTCGCCTCATCTAGTGCCCAAGTGAGTCGGTCGCGTCCGTAGTCTGCCACTCGCTATTACTCATCAGGCGCCACCAGCGCTCCTCGCCACTCTCAGACTGCGCCGCAGGTTCTGATTCCTCCTGCCGTCTGCGATTGTGTCCCCTCTGTAGGCCTTCTCTCACCGTAGGGAATCCACCACCGGCAGTCGTTCCACCGCATGGCTGCACTCACCGTGGCTTTCCTCCGAAGACCTTTGCCTCCGCGCAAGCTCCCGCACCTTGCGGTAGGTCGCTCCATTCTCCTGTGCCCAGGATGGGGATCGCCGACGTCGGGTGCCGCACCACAGTTCCCGGCTCTCATCTCCGGGAGAGCCGCTCTGCTCCTTCGGTTCACGCAATGCCCCCCAGGAAGGGGAGGGGAGGGGGGTAAATCCTCACACCACACCTGTCGGGCAAGTCTCCAGGTGCCGCACACACTCAGAGGCGGTCACGTCACGGCAAGGGGCCGCCACCGGGTCATCCGAGTAGACGGAGCCGCACGCACCACAACGTCGCTCTGTTCCGCCTGTCACTCTGTGCCATGGTCTTGTGGCCCTCAGTCGTGCCCCGCTGTACGCCGTGTTTTCTCTGGGCTCCCAAGACCGAACTCCATCTGCGTTACACCAACCGGGAGCGCTTCTCCTCAGCTCGTTTGGGCAGCCTTTTTTCCATGATAGTCGACCTAATATTGCAGAATAATGTAGGATAGTTAATACAGCTAGACGGAGCTCGGGGCTTAAGTGGCCATCTTAGTTGCTGGCAAGCTCCGCCCCCCGGCAAGGAGAAAGTTAGCGTAATCACTACCTTCAGAAATTTTAAGAGCCCTTTTGTTTAACAGGGAGATGCAGATTACCCTTCCTGAGCTCTGTTTTTTGGTGGGTGGCAGGGGCGAAAGGCGGGCCTGCAGTTTCAGTTTCTCAAGAAGAGGACGTTTCTAGGCTTGGATTGTCCGTTGTCTGTCCCTGATTATTGATTCAGAAATATTTCACACTTTATTGTGCACCTATTAAACAACACAACCAATTCAATGCTTGCTAGGGCAGAGACAGAAAAAACTAAGTCACAGCTTAAGGACTACTGTTCACAAGCCCCTGACACGGGAAAAAAGCAGCCTGGCAAAAATGCTGAAGCCAGCCCCACTCTCATTGTATCCTATATCCATCCATCCATCTATCCATCTATCCATCCATCCAATCATCCATCCATCCATCCATTCTCTCTCTTCTTTTCTACGCTCTCTCTGATCTCTTTCTCTCTGCCTTCCCCCTTCAATTCCTCTCTTTCTCTCTTGCTTTGAAAGCCTCCCTGTGGCTGTTGCAATTTCTTTTGGGGAATCTGGGGTAAGTGACAGAAGCACCAAGAGGGGCCTTGGGCTATTAAAACTGAACTTCAATGGATCCATCCCAACCGGGAAATGCCAGATGGAATACAAAACCTGCCCAGCCCTCCTTGCATATTCCAACAGACTATGCTGGTAAGCTGAGTTTCAGTTTAAATCAGCAAGCATGATGATGGAAATTACAAGTCTGTTCTCAGCGAAAGTTGCAAATCCAAAATTGCTTGTGCAGGACCTGAATAATAAATACACAGAGTGCAGACACTCAGTAAAAGCCTTGACAGGCCAAAACAATCACTGGCAAAGCCAAAATGCCTGGACTTCGCTGGTACAAAGGTTATTTTTTAAAATGAGCATAAGCCACAAAATGAAATGAAAAAAACATGCAGCCACTTTATTAGGGACGTTTTTTAAGTCTCAAGCTTTTCACTTGTGCCATGCATTCTATGGTTGTTATTATTATTAATATTATTTTTATTCAAGGAGACAAGAATAAATCACCACCAAACCTAGCACTCAAATTGTAGGTATGTACAGTTTTACAGTGCCACTTAAACACTTTATTACAGCACCTGTAAAAAGGACACAGAAAATAATTCACAATTTAACTGGGCACCCAAAGTGAATGCAAAATATTTAGCCAGCATTTAAAGTTAATGTAAAAAAATAAACAGAATTGATTCAGCTTTGTCATTGAAGAGCAAATAACTATATATAGGTGGAAGTGAACAATATGGACAGGTTTTGCATAGTCTCTCACAGTGAAGGGCACCATTGGGTAAAGTGGATTGACTCATTCCAGTATTCAATATGCTGCAAGTGGGTGGAGACAAACTGTGAATAACAATTTAACAGATTAATGGTTGAAGCCCACTAACCAAATCCCCTTTCTGTTTGTATATTATGTATGATTTATTTTTGAAAAACAGTCGACAGGCGCAACAGCTAAAGCTGTCTCAGAGGCTAGACCTAAAAATAAGAGGTTATCTGAGATACAAGCAGATTAGTGTTCATTGTGGTTAAAAAGGTGTAATCCAGAGCCCTAATCGATACCAAAGTCAGCCCTGGCAAAAATATTCAAAGCAGCCCAACATTGCACCATCTGAGCAAATATAGACAATGAGCTGGGCCTCTCCAGAGACATTCAAGCAGAATGATGACCTACCAAATCAAATTTTACAAATTTTAGGCCATTTGGTACATTCATTTGACAATCCACAGTTTTCAGTATACTGCCATAGAAGGAATAGAATGTACACGCATTTAGAGGAATCCATGTAATATGTAACCCTTCTGGTGGAAGGGTATGCTGAAAAAGAATATTGTCTGAAAATTTGAGGCCAAATGGTTTATTGTTTAAGGCAAATTTACAAATCCAATGACCAAAATGTCCATGAAATTTACAGGCATACAGTAAATAAATGAACAAATACAATTGTTAAGGTCAGCCAAAGGTTACAGGAGCATTATTTCTCCAAAGCTAAAAATCATGCATATGCTTATAAATAAACAGCAACATACAAAAAAATGGGATGCACAGCATACAGTTAGGCGTTCTACAGTTGATACAGTAGTAGATACAGTGCCTGTATGATGTGGTGTGCCTTACTTAACTTACAAAATCACATGCAGGACTACACTACACAGAATTTGATTTTCTTTGACATACCTTTATGCCCATTGTTAGAAATGTAATTCCTGGTTTGCTGAAGTATGCCCCCTGGCCAGGCAGGAACCACCACTCCAGTCAGGGTAAGCTAGATACACACTAAACGATAACCTGCGCTCGCTCTCTGGTAGCTTGGCACAGAGCAATCAGGTTTATCTAAAGAGACAATGCGAAAAGTATTTGTTCAACACACACTCACACACACACACACAAACACAATGAATACACCACAAAAAGACTTCACACAGGTTCAGAACAGGTTCAGAACAATAGATTATTATATTCTGAACAAAACAAGACCAAATGCCAAAAATCCAATGTATAGAAGTTGAGATATTACATTTTAGACGAATAAATGCAGTAAAGCACCTAGAAGCAAGTAGCGCTAAAAATGTTACTTTAGGTTGCGCTGGATTGGGGCAAAGTCAAACTTCAGGCCAACCTGGTGGAAGCGCAGGCTGGCTACAGGACCCACACAGGCCCCGGTGAGACCTTTCTTGGTCGCAAACAATGAGATGCCTCGATCTTCTTCACGCAGTGAAGGCTAAGTGTCAGGTCCAAAGACGGGTGTCGTAGTCGAGAGGGAGCAAGCAATGCACCAGATTATGCCATTCAGGCGAGGGGATGCGTCATTCTCTCTAAGCTGCAGTGGCGATAATACATTGTCTAATGCGTCGTTCTCAGGAGACAAAGCTCTGGTTCCAATGCGATGTGCGGCTTTTACTCCTGCAACCGGGTTGATGCGCCAGTTCTGCTATACACAGACAGGAGATTCGTCAAAATCCATGCTGCACATATGTGAGCTAACCAGAGGAGCAGGGATAGAGACTTTGATTTCCTGGAGCATCAAGCAACAAGTGGCAAGCCAGCAAGCCCTTGGAGATCACTTGGAATGAAGTAAAGAGTCCAGCTCTCCTTCAGCAAAGTCAAAGAGCAGAAGGGCACAAGATAAAAGCAGGCATTCCAAGTCTGCATTCCAAAGATGAGTCCTTTAAACAGCTCAGCATTCCTTCTGACAGAGGTTCAGTTCAAGTTCTAGAAGTGTCTGATTTTAGGGACTTAGAGACCCAGCATTTATAACCTAAAGTGCCTTTGATGTGGGGGTGACTTCAAAGCAGCTCTCTGAAGTACACAAGTATCCCTTTCAACCCAGTCCTGTCTGCCAGGTTCACTCCTTTGTTTGGGGACAGGACACTGCCTATTCAAGGGAAGTGTTAGCTCCTCCCTTCCATCCTGCCCAGGCAAGGCCGCCAGAATGCAGATGTACATAGATGGGTACTTAGACACACTTATCCTTCCTGCGTTCTGGCTGTCTAGAGGGAATGCAAAAAGTGTAGCTTTCACCCAGCCCAGACACATTGGAAAAAGACTGCAAAGCACACAGAGTTATAAGCACAGAGAAATGTCCATTTTCTAAAAGCAGCATTTCTAAAATAGTAATGCCAAATCCAACTTTACTAGTAAGGAGGGTTCTCATTACTATTCAAAACATATGAAACATGAAAAGCTTCTCTTCTCTTATCAGGAAATACAGTTTAAAAGTGCATTAAGGAATTCCCAATGCTAACCTATGAGAGGCGTAGGCCTCACAGAAGCTTAAAACTGTATTGAGGAATTTCAAATGCTATCCTAGGATAGGAGTAGGCCTCATAGTAGTGAACAAAGAAACAGGCTGTTTGTAACTACCAGGACGCGCAAAACATCACAGTAAATGCCCTACCTTTCATTTACACAGCACCCTGCCCATAGGACTACCTAGGGCCTACCTTAGGGGTGACATATGTGTAATAAAAAGAAAGTCATAAGCTTGACAAGTAGTTTTAAATGCCAAGTCAAAGTGGCACTAAACTGAACACACAGGCCCTCAGTGGCAGGTGCGAGACAGGTTTGAAAGGCTACATATGTGGGTGGCACAATCAGTGCTGCAAGCCCACTAGTAGTATTACATTTACATGACCTGGATATATGGGATACCGATTTGCAAGGGATTTTAAAGTAAATCAAATATGCCAAACAGGTGTTAACTAATTATACCATGTTTAGTGGAGAGAGCACATGCACTTTATCACTCGGCATTAGTGGTAAAGTCCCCAGATCCCTAAAGCAAATAAAAAGAAGGTCAGAAAAAGAGGAGGAGGAAGGCAAAATGTTTGGGGTAACCCTTCAGAGAGGGACATTTCCCAACACGACCCCCACAGCCTAACGCAGGGTAGCTTAATCAATACTTTGATGGATTTTCCTGCTTAGAGAAATAAAATCTGGACAATTGACCACTACTGCAGGAGTACTTGCCAGTTTTACGCTTCTCTGAACCCAGTTGGATCCCTCTGTCCATGCTCCCTGGAGCCCCAGAGCTAACCCATGGGGAATCCTTCTCCTTACCTGTGGACCCCATCTGTGCAGTACCTAACCTTAACTTGCTCACAGATGCATCCCAGGAGGCAGTTAGTAGCACCATGGCCAACAAAGTGATGTGACCCATTCCACCCCATGGGTCTGACTGTGCCCAAACCATGGATACCTCTGTACACAAGGACAGCAATCAACAGAGGCCACTGGCAGCTGTCAGTGTCAACAGCCAGGCCACAGGCCATTAAGGCGTCTCTGTCTTCTAAGGTTTCTCAGAGTCGGGGCCAGTAGCCCCAGGTGCCTTGCATTTTTTCTCCACTCCACCTCCCACCAGTTATGGGGTTGTATCCTGCAACTGGTCCTCCAACCCAGGGTATGTACAATTGGGCTGGACAAAAGTCAAGGGTGAGTCCTTTCATCCCCTGCTACTCCATATGGAGTTCTGCACCCACCTTCAGGAAGTGGTATCCCCAGAAAACAAAACTGCCAAGGCGCATGTGGCAACTGCTCCTCCCATCAGTTCAGGGGTGATATCCTGAACCTGGCACTTCAACTCAGGGTCTGTACCCTTAGGCCGAACATGTGACCGGCAAGCCACGAATTTCAGTAGAGTACAACTACACCCCCTAAGGAAAGCACACTCTGCATATGTTATGCAAGAGGCTGCATGGTGCAGGTCTCCAGCCCTCTGTTCCTGTGACAGTGTATAGAACCCCCAGACCAGAAGAGGCCACACCGTGTCAGTCTTGGGGTGTTCTGATCTCAGAGCTGGCAACCCCTCATCCTACAACTGTGAAGGGTTTCCTCCTCTTTCGCCTTTATCTGGGCTTCTGCGCTCTCCTTTATGAAATGGGACTGCTAGAAAACAGAACTAGTTGGATACTTGTGGCAGCCTTCCCACCCAAGTTCTCCTGATAATGTGAGGCTCTCCTTAGTGGATGGTCTCTCGGTACAGATAAGACCCCCTGCTGGTGCTCCCGCTGGGAACCAAGCAAGCTCTGGGGCTGGGAATAGAGCACCCTTGGTCTCTGCCCACCCCGCCTCTCCTTCTACTCTGAGAAGGAACCCTTTATCCCCTCCCACTCTTCGGGACCTGTCTGTGTTACTATGAACCAACCCCCCCCCCCCTCAGTTGGGGGGAACCTGAGCCAATTCCCTTAGGATCACTCCCAAATGCCTTTTTAGACACTATCAGCCAGATTCATGAAGCTTAATTGCGCTCGCAAAGGGCCAGATTCTGAGGATCTGGCCTTTTGCGAGCGCAATTTTTGCATTTGGGATTCATCATCCCAAATGCAAAAATCGGTAAATGCGATTTCGCTAAATTGCGAGGAATTACATTTAAGGAATCTCAATTTGAGATTCCTTAAATGCAATTCATCAACCATTTATAAATTGCGAATTCGCAATTTTGGGCCGCTATTTACCGCGAAGTCAAACCTCGTGGTAAATAGCGAAAACTTAGAAAAATGCTTTTAAATGCATTTCTCTAAGTTGCATGTTGCAAACACACATGTCCTTTGGACATTTGTGTGCGCAACACCAATGTAGATTACATTTCAGGGGTGCTACAGGGTGTCCTTTGGACACCCCTAGCACACTTGAAATCGCATCCTTATTTGCGATTAGCACATTTGAAGGCCCATAGGAATGAATAGGGAGTTATTCCTTATTTGCGATTAGCAATTTGCTAATCACAAATAAGGAATGTGTAGGAATCGCATTTTATTTTGCGATTCCTACATGAATCCCGTTTTGCGAGTCTGTAATAGCGATTCCTTATGAATCGCTATTAAAGACTCGCAAAACGGGTCTTTGATGAATCTGGCAGTATGATACTAACACCGAGGTCTGCTTCCTTTGCAAGTTCCCTGGGATCATATGGCGTCCCTCCCACCGCCAAGAATATGGCTCCATACGCCAGCTCCCCAATCCTCCTCAGGGATCCTGTGCACCTCTAGCGCTATCTCTTATACCTGAAACCACTGGTGTATGTCACCTCCCTCCTTGAAATTAGGCACCAAGTCTCTGGGTATGTGGAGTATATCTTTAGCACTCGATAGAGGGGTTTTGCTGCCACCAATATTGTTGTTTCTGCACCATATCTGCAGGGCTCCGATTTGCAGCTCCTAGAGACCAGTTCTTGAGCCCTCAAGACCTTTTTCTCATCCATGGCTCTCTCAGCCTCAGCTGCCTCCATTGCAAGTTTGTTGCTGGCTAAGGCCCTTTCAGGCTCAGCCACCCTCTCTCAGCCAGGATTTTGTCAGCCTCAGCTCTTCTCTCTTCTGCTGTCAGCTGGGCCAGCTGTAGCCCCAGGTTCTTTTCAGCCTATCTGTCCTTGAGATCCACACGGGACAGGGTTTGGAGGAGACACTGCTCCCATAATGAGATCCAGTAGGGGCCGCCATCTCCGAGTGCTCCCCTCTCTCTTCTGGAGCGGTTGCCCAGTCATTTTTCCTCTCCTCTTTCTGATAGCCACTAGCCCCTTGGGCCTCTGGTTTGGGATCCTCCAGGTGGTATCAGGGTTTGTTTTCTTTTTAAATCTAAAAGGGTCCTCCTTAGGGTTCTCTGTTGCTGCTGCATCCCTGCGTTTGAGCTCAAATGCATGTAGGGTAAAACTTAGGTACAAGCTACCTGAACCTCGCTTCACAGTCAGCCTCCTCTCCTTGCAGAGCCTCCTCAGCTCCTGCATACTGCAAGATGACAGGCAGCGGAGATCCTCTTCCCTTCTGCCAAGGTGAGTACAACAACCAAACAGAGTCCCAAGTTGTTGAAGATAAGCAGGAGTTACATTTAGAAAATTATCAATTTGAGAGAAAGAAGAGAATGTAAAACTTGTAATGATCTTTAGTATAGGGTTGCAATGAACAATTAATTACTATGGTATTGCACAAACACAAGTCCTATTCCCACTGCTGATCACCAATGTTAGAAATTGAAATCCTGGTTGACCAAGGTATGCACTCAGGCCAGGTAGGGACCACCATTCAAATCTGGGTAAGATAGCTACACACTAAAAGATGGACTATACTCACCCACTGATAGCTTGGCACAGAGCAGTCAGGTTCAGCTAAAGAGGCAATGTGTAAAGTGTTTGTGCAATACACACACAGTAACACAATGAATACACCACAAAAAGAGTCCACACAGGTTTAGAAAAATATATTATTGTATTCTAAACAAAATAAGACTAAAACAGCAAACATCCCCTATATAGAAGTTGATATATTGCATTTAAAAAAATAAATGCATTAAAAGCACTTAGAAGCAGGTAGCACAAAAAAGGTTACTTTAGTTTGCCCTGGTTTGGGGCAAAGTCAAAGTTTGGGCTAACCTTGTGGAAGCACAGGCCAAATACAGGACCCACACATGCCCCAGTAAACAAAGATCCTTTCCTGGTCACAAACAATGAGATGCGTCGATCTTCTACATGCAGTTATGGCGATGTGCCAGTTCTGAATACGGGTGCTGGAGTTGGGAGGCATCAAGTGATGTGCCGGATTCTGCCATACAGATGAGGGGATGCAACAATCTCACCAAGCTGCAGTGGCGGTGAAATGTTGTCCGATGCATTGATATCTGGAAGCAATGTGCTAGTTCTGATGCAATGCATCGATTTTACTCCTGCAACTGGGTTAATGTGCTGGTTCTGCTACACGCAGACAGCGGATGTTACGAAATCCATCTTGCAGGTATATGGGCCACTTACAGTGAGTCAGGCACAGGAACAGGGGTGGAGACTTTGATATCCCGGAGTCTCAAGCAACTTGAGGCAAGCCAACAAGCCCTTGGAGATCACTTGGAGTAAGGCAAAGTCCAGCTCTCCTTCAGCAGCATCAGAGAGCAGAAGGCAGCAAGGCAAACCGAGAGAAAAGCAGGCCTTCCAAGTCTGCAGTCCAAAGATGAGTCTTTTAAGCAGCACAGCAGTCCTTCTGATAGAGGTTCAGTTTAAGATCCAGAAGTGGCTGATTTTAGGGGGTCATAGAACCAGCACTTATACCTGAAAGTGCATTTGAAGTGGGGGTGACTTCAAGGAAACCCTTTGGCAAATCCGCTTTTGAATCTTTCTCTGAGTCGAGGGGTGGTCCCGCAGGCGTGGAAGCAGGCAATGGTCATTCCCCTTCTTAAGAAGCCCGGCCTTGCCCTAGGGGATTTCGCCAACTATAGGCCTATCTCGCTCCTTCCCGCACTGGCTAAGATCTTGGAGAAACATGTACATATCGTGCTCTCCAATTTTCTGGAGTCCCACGATCTACTACGTTCCTCCTAATCTGGTTTCTGCCCCAATTTAAGCACCGAGACGGCGTTGCTGGAGATGTCTGAGGCCATTAAAGAGTCGCTGGACTCGGGACGCAAAGTCATGCTTGTCATGCTTGATTTGTCGGCGGCCTTCGACACCATCCCCCACGAGGGTCTCCTCGCCAGACTTTATGAGATCGGTCTGAGGGGGACGGTGCTCAGCTGGTTTAGATCCTTTCTAGCTGACCGCCGACAAACGGTCTGGGCCACTACGAGCTCCACCGAGATGCCGCCACTGGGAGTCGGAGTCCCTCAGGGCTCCGTGCTGAGCCCGACTCTCTTTAACATCTTTATGACCCCTTTGGCGACATTGGTGGAGTCTTTCGGGGCCCAGATCGTATCTTACGCCGACGACACCCAGCTCCTCTTTTCATGTCAGAAAGGAGAAGATTTCGACGGAGAGAGTATCCATGAGTGCCTTGGGGCTGTTTTCAAATGGTTCCAGCTAAACAGCCTCAAGTGCAACTCGGCCGCGCGGGCTATCTTTGGCCTCCACAGACGTGCCAGAGTATCCAGCCTATTGCAATCGCTCCATTGGATTCCCGTCCGGAAGCGGATAGAGTTTAAGGCCTTGACACTGACCCATAAGGCCCTGCATGCCATGGGAGCTCAGTATCTCCAAAGGAGACTCGCCTTTTACCACCCGGCTCGCTCCCTGAGATCTGAGTCTCGGTTTTTAGCTGTGGTTCCCCGAGTAAAAAAGGCTCGCATTGGAGGCCGCTCTTTCAGGCTGCGAGCTCCACAGCTTTGGAACTCTCTTCCACTGTCACTGCGCAGTACATCCAACTTACTGGCTTTCAGGAAGGGCCTTAAAACATGGCTCTTTGCCCGATAATGTTCTTTCTTTGCAGTGTTGGATCTCTCTACTCCCTGTAGGAGCTCCGTTTTTTGTTGTATTTGTCTGTTTTTTTCCGGTCACTAATCAAAGCCCCGAACACTCCTTTGGAGTAGCCGTGTGCTATAGAAGACCAACCTAACATCTAACATCTAACATGAAGTGCACAAGTATACCTATCGACCTAGTCCTATTTGCTAGGCTATCTGTGGTGGAGGAGGGTAATCATTCTTTGTATAGAGACAGGATACTGCCTATTCAAGTGAAGTATTAGCCCCTCCCTTTAGAATGCAGATGTAGGTAGATGGGTAGTCAGACAAATCTGTCTTTCCTGTGCCTGTGGCTGTCTAGCGGGAATGCACAAAGTCTAGCTGTCACCCTGTCCAGACATGAATTAGAGGCAGACTGCAAAGCACACAGAGTTATATGCACAAAGAAATGTCCATTTTCTAAAAGTGCCATTTCTAAAATAGTAATGCCAAATCCAACATTACCAGTAAGGAGAAGTTGCCATTACCATTGCAAACATATGAAACATGAAAAGCTACTCTTCTCTCATCAGGAAATACAGTTTAAAAGTGCATTAAGGAATTCCCAATGCTAACCTATGAGAGGCGTAGGCCTCACAGAAGTGAAAAACAAAATAGGCTGTTTGTCACTACCATGACATGCAAAACGTCAAAGTACATGTCCTACCTTTCGTTTACACAGCACCCTGACCTTAGGGATACCTAGGACCTACCTTATGGGTGACATATCTGTAATAAAAGGGGAGTTTCAAGCTTAGCAAGTAGTTTTAAATGCGAAGTCAAGGTGGCAGTAAACTGCCCACACAGGCCATGCAGTGGAAGGCCTGAGACAGGTTTGTAAGGCTACTTCTGTGGATGGCACAATCAGTGCTGCAGGCCCACTAGAGCGAAAAAGCAAGAGACCCAATAACTGATGGACAGACTGCTGAACAAATCAAAACATTCACCCTCAGTCAAGAGATCTGGGTTAAATCTATCATTCTTTTGCCTCACCATGCCACCCCAGACCTGGCCATATGCAAATCAGTCTTGACCCTGTGCCTTATGGGAACAGTCCAGCCCGAACTGCCAAGCCAGGTCCTCCCTGGACCAGAAAAAAGCATCCTAGGACCGGTTTCGGGGTCCCATTGAGTAACAGTGGGATTGCCTTGAAGTATCTTTTAAGGGCAATTTCCCACTGGGAACAGATAGAGATCTGGAGTTTGGGTTCTCTGAACTCAAAATTGAAAAATACATCTTTTTGTGAAGTTGTTTTTCTAATTTGTAAGTTTGAAAATGTCACTTTTAGTAAGTGAGCATTTTTTTGCTCATCCAGTCAGTGCATTTGCCAGTCTGTAGAATTCATGTCTGGGTTGGCTAACAGTTGGGCTCTTGTACATTCACATTAGACGGTCACATAAAGGGAGCTGAGGTGTGCCTTGCATATCCTGATGGGCCATCACCAGACTGATGGGCCTTCCTAAAGTAGAGTGGTAGGAGGAGTTGTCACTGACACCTAAAAACAGCTGTGCCTGTCCTCACATAAAGCTGTCTTCTCCTCCCTGTAGTGTCTCTGGAGCCCGGTCAGGGAAAGACAGGGTCTTGTGCACTACAAAGCCTTTCCTTTGAAGTTTGCCTACTTCAAAGGCAGAAATGGGTAAAGGTTTTGGACCTCTGACACCCCAAAATCAGAACACTTCTGGACTGAGGACATTCTGCCAGGAACAAGAGCTGGAGAAGCTGTCAGGAGGGACTGCCACTTTGCTGTGTGCTTTCTGTGTTGGCCTGATGCTTTGCTGCTTATGTACTGGGAGTGAAAGGGCTGGACTTTGCTTTCTGTAGCCTGCTTCCCAGGTTCTCCAAGGGATTGAGTTAAGATTCAGTCAGTCAAAAAAACATTATTTCGGCTATACAGCCATAAAAGCACAATTGAGTATAACAAACATGAATTTATAATACACAACAATTTATAGAATTAAAAATAATGCAGAATATCCGTAAAAACCGGGAGAGATGATATACTACAGTTTTGTAAGGTTTTTTCTGGCCCCACTACCGCTCGTCACCCTATAATTAACAACCTTGGGTATCAATCAATAGCAGAAGGTCTGTTATCACAATTTAAAGCGTTTAAAAACAACTACAATAAATAGATTTTAAAAAGTTAAAATGATAAAATAGCTAAGCAGAGAAGAATTTCAAGACAGTTTTTCTGGTACAAAGATGTGCAAATTTAGGTTAGCAGCATAATTGATAGGTGGGCACAATTAGATTGTTTCCAAGCTCTTTTTTCTTTATAATGCCTCTACATATACACCACATCACAAGTAAAAATCTGAAAGTAACAAAAACAAATAGTGGGTGCATGAGTTGATGCTCTGCGATAATTGGGTAATTTGTGTTCTTTGTAGGCGAGGAATAGGGACTTTTGGGGTATGGAGGGGCAGGTCTCTTCAGGTGTTTGCCCTCCCCAGTGCTTGGCAAGTTTTCCTAATATGGGACAGCCATGGTAAATTCCCTGCTCCCAAAATGGTCATAACATCCTTCAATTCCTCCCTATAATTTGATAGCTCAGGCGTACTCTATAGACTGCGCCAAAATAAAAGCAGTCGGGAAGCGATTATATCAGCAATGGGGCAAACACCCAGATCCATCATTAATGGTGTTAAATGGGTGGTTTGGGGAAGACCCAACAGCTGCCTAAGGAAGGTTTTCTCTGTAACAGATAGGGTGTTAGATGGGCAATGGCCCCAGAGTTCTGCTCCATATAATGACGCTCCCCTTGCCTGGATTTTATATATTTCTGCGGGTGGACCTACCACTTTTTGAGTGCTATTTTAATGTACTTTTAAAATGCCCCCTATAGACTGTCTCAAGTTTAAATTTGCTTTTTTTACTTGGGTCCCCCATTCCATCTTGTCATTAAGAGTGAGGCCCAAGTATTCAAAAATGGACACCCTTTCTAGGGGCCTGCCTTCCATTTGGGGGTGTGGGCAATTGCTAGTATTAGCGTGGAAAACAATATATTTTGTTTTTTGGAGGTTTATCTCCAAATCCCTCTTCCTGTAGAATATACAGAACTCCTACAGTACCCGCTGCAAACCCATGGGAGTCTTGGACAGTAGCAGCGTATCGTCCGCAAACATTAAAGCTGGTATTTTGCGGTTCGCTAACCTTGGTGAATCTTTATATTTTACTGCCAGTAGGATTTCAATTAGGCCATTTAAAAAGAGGGAGAACATTGTTGGGGCTAACACACATCCCTGTCTCACCCCTTTCTCTACAGGGAAGGGAGCTGTCAATACCTGTTTCTTACCATATCTTATTCTCGCATACGTATCCTGATGTAAGCGCTTCAGCTGTTGGCATAGATAAGCTGGTACTCCCATGTCGTGGAGTAAAGCCCATAGCGGATCTCGCTGCACCATATCGAATGAGGATTTAAGATCCACGAAGGTTAGATAAAGGCTACCACACTCCAAGAATACTGTTTTCCAATGGATCAATTGCAATCTGAAGATCTGGTCAATAGTTGAGATTTTAGTCCTAAAACCAGCTTGTAGAGGTGTTAATACATTCTTTTCGTCCATCCATGATTGCAATCGGCCCAGGAGAACACAGGCAAATATCTTTTGAGTAACGTCAATAAGACTTATTGGGCGGTAATTTGCCGGGTTGAGCGGGGAGCCTTTTTTGTAAATGGGAATGATTTCTGCTCGTGCCCAAGTCGGAGGCAACGCCATACCTTGAAGGATAGCGTTAAATAATGTCCATAAGTAGGGTGCCCACACTAATTGTTCGTTTCTAAATAGGTCAACAGGAAATCTATCCAGTCCCAGTGCCTTTGCTGGAAGCAATTTACCCAGTGTCGTAGTAACCTCTTTCATTGTACAAGGGGATGCCCTGGTATTTAGGGGGTTTTCGTCTATTGCTAATTTCCTGTCTCCATCTAGGGCCCTTGAATATAACATTTTAAAACGGGATCTCCACACTTCTTCCCCCAAGTTTGGCTTGTGTGCTGAGTTGCCTTCAGATTTTCCAGTTTTCACTAGATTCCAAAAGCCTCTCATGTCTCTATTATCTAGAGCTTTTTTGATTGCTTCCATTTGTCTATCTCCCACGTTGTTTTAGCTTCAGCTCGAATTTTTTTTATATTGAGCCCAGGTTTCTTTGATACATAGGTTGTCATTATCTTTGATCACCAGTAGTCAAGCGTGCCTAGCTTCCCTGCACGCTTTGTTATACTAGGGATGTTTGGGTTTAGGGTCAGAACCATTATTAATATCACCATTGTAGAAACACTCAGCCAGTTTTAAAAACATGCTGTCATGATTCTTGCCTAATACCAACAGGGATTCAGGACCTTGACTATTTACAGACACTCGAAATGCGATTTCGAAGAAGGATTTGTTTGTGAAGGGTGGCCACTTTTTCCATCGACTGTACGAATGTTCCCCAGCGTACTCTTCTACCACCTTCAGTTACTATTACAATTGGAACAGATTGGGTGGGTAAATTTTGATGGTCTTTGGGCTGCGGAAGAGCAATTTCTAGCACCAACGGGTTTTGGCCGCTTTCACAATGGGGTTTGACTGAAAAATCAATAATTCTGTGCCATAACTCAACATTTACCGAAACATAATTGATTATAGATGCGTTTCCCAGCTTATTAAAAGTGAAATTACCCAGACTATCAGAGGAAAACCAACCATTACATACCCTAAGTGAGTGGCTCAAAGTGAGTGAGTTCATCTGCAGAAGTGGTCCATCCCCTTATTTGAGAGACGTTACATTCAGGAATTGACCAAGCCAAATCTTCCTTACTTGTGATGGTGGTAGTTATACCATTTAGTGGTTTGAAATGACAATTAAAAACCCCGCAAATAATTATGTGTGTAAACTCAGGCAGGGTGTAAAGAAAGGTGGTCAAACAATCTAAGGTCTGTGAGGTTTACCCCTGCCTCACTGGACCGGAATAAATGTTGATAATGGCAATTTTCAGAGTATTATGGAAGGAGAGAAGGATACACAAAATATCAGGGGAAATGGTGTCTATCATTTTAATGTTGCAACCCAGATGTGTGCCAACCCAAGTAAAAAGGTCCCCTGATTTTCTCCCCCTAGGCCCCTGGATGACTGGGATACAGTATGCAACATATCCCACTCTATGCATATCTAGCCTTGACCAGGTTTCCTGGAAGAGGCATAGCTCATGGGTGTCTATGTAGTCTCCCCAATCTGGTAGATCCATTTTTGAGCTGAGACCTGCTATATTCCAGGATAAAATCTTGGTGTTCTGTAAGGGATGCCCGTCCTGTTGTGTTACTTGGTACAGAATTTTAGCCTCATCATGAATCCCTGCCTCATCATGAGGGGTGCAGTCAAGATCCCCTGGCGTCTTAGCAAATACACTAGGAATACTTGGTGCTTTGGTAGCCTCATAGATATTCTCATGGAGTTGAGCACCATTCTCAAATCTTTCACGGTTTTGGGGCTCGAATGGCTGGTTGTTGATGGAGGTCAGATATTTGCAGGTAGGATTTAGTCAATCAACCAAATCCAGGGAACTAAATCTATAACTGATGGGGATATTGAATGTCATAATGTTTTCACAACCCCGACCCATGTTTGGCAAATTGCTACTCTGAGCTCTCGATTCCCATTTTTTATACAGACTTTCCACTCTATCTAACAAGGGGCTAGGGGGATAGAAATAGCCCTGGGGAAGTGTCTGAATGTCTCCTGTCTCCCTAGAGAATCCCCATTCAAGAATGTGTTGAACCGCCCTTCTATCTCTAAAGTTGATCAGGACATAGTCCCCCAAAATGTCTTTTCTTCTCTGCCCCAGCCAACTAACCCTGCAAGTAAATAGAATTTTGCGGTGTGTTGAGTAGGGGAGTGGTCTGTATTTATTTAACCAATAAGTGATTTTATTTTTCAGTTCAGAATATGTTTCCCCTCGGCCTATTACCAGCTCTGGTCCTTTTTGCCCCCCACCCTTGCCAGTCTTGCTAGTGTTTTCCAAAGCTAAGATTTCTTGTGCAGACGACAATTCTAGAGTGGTGGGGGCAACTAGTGATTGGGGTGAATAGAGTGCTTCTGGCTTGTAGATTGTGAGATGCTTGGGATCATTGGTGTTAATGGGAGGCATCTCAGTGCGTTCTATTTCACTGGAGACTGCTCCTATTGCCTGCTGCAACATTCCATCAATAGCAGTTGGTTGAGCAGTGGGTTGAGCAGTTGGGGTTCGGATAGAGGCTTTCTGCCGAGTAGTTGGCCTTGTGTGAGGGGGTAGCTTTTCTCCATAGTTGTTTACTGTCAAGGCCTCCCGAAACCACAACAAGACCAGCTAGTGTTAATCAATAAAGTAGGGCAAACGATCACCCCACAAATCTTCAAATGATTTCAAATCTAGATTTTTATTCTAAGGAGCCCCCCAAGTCTGTCCCCAGTTCAACAGTGCTCTGTAGGGGCTAATAAACAAAATTGAGCTCACAAGAAGCAGATGAAAGGGGGGTGGCCAAACCCAGCCTCGGTCGGGCTCAGATGGGCCCGCCGTTGGCCCGGGCTTCGCCCGGCGCATCCCGTGCAGCGGGGTGCGAGGCCGTGCTTTATAGCGCGATGGTGACGCCTCCGCCCTCAGCAGCTGCGGGTGGTTTTGTGATTGGTGGTGTTGGCATGTTGCACTCTGGGATTCCGAGTCCCACCAAAGTGTGGCCGCTATGGGGAACAGCAGCAGGAGACTGCGACGTCGGTGCCAAGTTCTCCAGGAGAGGTGGAGTGCCCCCGGTCTCTCAAGCGTCCCTACCAACAACAAACCAGCAAGGCAGGCAAGATCAAATGACCCCCGCTCTGCGAGGCTCGAGGCAGCGCTTTATAGCGCGATGGTGATGCCTCCGCCCTCAGCAGCTGCAGGTGGTTTTGTGATTGGCGGTGTTGGCATGTTGAGCTCTAGGACTCCGAGTCCCACCAGAGTGTTGCCGCTATGGGGAGTGGCAGCTGGAGGCCGCGATGTCAATGCCAACTTCTCCAGGGGAACCGAAGTGCCCCCGGTCTCTCAAGCGTCCCCACCAACAACAAACCAGCAAGGCAGGCAAGAACAAACAACCCCCTGGCAACAACAAACAACCCCCCTGTTAAGAAGTCTCAGGACCATCACAAACTTAATCTGGCAATGCCTGAGCACTTCTGCGAAGAGTCTTGACTTGCCAAGTGGTGCCACATCCAATTCCTGGGCCCTTGGAAGTGTAACCTGGTGTAACCATGCATCGCCTCCTGCAAATGTTTCATCGATGCCTGCTGTAATAGAATGATGCACTGGAGCTGCCTGCCCCAAAGAGTGGTTCTTGCTCGATGCATCAACCACGGTTTTCACTGTAGGCCCCAGGGTGCCATCACAGGGCATCAGAATAAATGCTGCAGCATGAGTCCCTAACACTGTGTCACCAACGTCCATGCCACTGGCTCCTACTCTGATGCAGCACCTGCTTTGTGGCTGTGGAATGGGCACAGCACCTGCTTTGCGGCTGTGAAATCAATGCAGCACCTGCTTTGCCGCTATCGCATCAATGCAGCACACCTGTATTTTTTATGCACCATCCCTGGGCACCGATTCTTCGATACTGCCCCGCGTTATGGAACCGAGGCTGTGTGACTGGAAACCGACACATCACCTCCCCTGTCCGTAAGGAACTGGCGCATCACCTCCCTTGCTAGCAAGCAACTGTTGCAACACCCCCATGCCTAGCATTAAGGAACTGATGCATTACCGCCCCTGCCAGTAAGGAACCAACACATGTCTTGGCTTTTCCGGCACCTCACCCCCCCTGCGCCTTGTACCATCTTTGATTTTTAACGTACCTAAGGAACTTTGTGCTAAAACGAATGCATCCATTGATTAAATCGTACCATAATGACATTCTGTTGGAAAAAAAATCCTATTTTGCCAGAAGAATCGAGGCTGCCACTAACATCAGTAAAGAATTATTTTTGATTGTTAAGGAATTCACCTCTCCTACGTTGAGCACGCCTACATGCTGTCACTCCAAATCTTGGGTCACCCAATTAGCAGATTTCTTCGCCAATAAAATTAAGTCCATTCAGGACTCCTTTTCGCTCCCTGGTGCTGAGGTAGCTTCCTGCACTCCTGCTTTCCCTTCTCCGTCCCTGATTGCCGTGGGTCCCACCCTTTCAGAGTTCCCATTTCTCTCTTGCTCAGCCTCGCTGGAATTACTCACCAAACTAAAATCAGGCTCCCCATTGAATCCCTGTCCGGGCAAATTTTTTGCCAAAACAGCACAAGTGATCAATCCCCTAATTAATCCCGTGCTCAATCTATCTCTCAGCACGGGAGCGGTCCCTCCAGTCTGGAAGCAGGCCCTTATTTTGCCGCTTCTGAAAAAGCCAAATTTGGATCCTTAGGTGTACGCCAATTATAGGCCCATTTCTCTCCTTCCTGCATTTGCCAAGGTCGTGGAGAAGCATGTCCATTCTTCCCTCTCCAATTTCCTTGAGACCAATAACATCTTGCATTGCACCCAGTCTGGCTTCCGTACTAATATGAGCACGGAGACAGCGCTGCTAGAAGTAATGGAGGCAATTAAGGAGGTCTTGGATTCGGGGGGTAAGGCGATGTTGGTGATGCTTGATCTCTCGGCGGCCTTTGACACCGTCCCCCACAGCGGTCTTCTCTCAAGACTCTGAGAGATTGGTCTGCGGGGGCTGTGTTCAGTTGGTTCGCGTTCCTTCCTAGCGGACCGCCGTCAAACGGTCTGGGCCCCCCGTTCTCCGCCGTGGTGCTGCCTTTGGAGGTAGGAGTTCCGCAGGGCTCTATTTTGAGCCCTACTCTCTTTAACATCTATATGGCCCCCTTGGCGGCACTGGCAGAGTCTTATGGTGCCCAGATCGTCTCGTATGCTGACGACACCCAGCTCCTCTTCTCCTGCGAGAAGGGTTCAGACTTCAATGGAGAAAGTATTAGAGGTTGCCTTGGGGCTGTTTTCGAATGGTTCCAGCTTAATAGCCTCAAGTGCAACTCGGACAAATCCGAGGTGCTCTTCTTCGGCTGCCCTTCTGACCCTCGGTGACAGTCTTGGTGGCCTGAGGCCATGTTTCCTCCCTCGCCGCTTCCGATATGGCTAAGAATCTGGGAGTGAATATCGACAATGGCCTTACTTTGAAGCCCCAGATTCTCGGCCTAGTTGGGAAATGCTTCGGCCTCCTTAAAATGTTAAGGAAATTTCTTCCCTTACTTTCTCAGGCCCATAGAAAAATCACTGTGCAGGCACTAATAGGCTCTCGCTTGGACTATGCCAATGTGCTCTCTCTCGGACTTCCGGAGTATCTTCTATCACGTTTGCAAATAGTCCAAAATTCTGCCGCGCGAGCCACTTTTGGCCTTCACCGGAGAGCCAGTGCAAAAGACCTTTTGAAAACCTTGCACTGGCTTCCAATTCGAAAACGAATTGTTTTTAACACTTTCACTCTGGCCTTCAAGGCTCTCCATGGCACTGGCGCCAAATATCTCAGGAAACAGTCGTTTTTTTACCAGCCATCCAGATCGCTTAGGTCAGCCTCGCTGGCCTTGGCTTCTGTTCCGGGTATTAGGTGAGCCCGCATGGGAGGCCGCTCTTTTAGATGCCTGGCGCCTCAGTTGTGGAATGTCTTGCCGGTTCCTCTGAGAAAGACTGTCAACCTGTTAGCCTTTAGAAAAGATCTTAAGTCCTGGCTTTTTATTCAGTAGTGCCTGGCATTTTTCTCCTGCTCCTGTTCCGCATCGGGTTCATAGCTCTGGGACACTCCTCGGAGTAGCTGAGCGCTATATACAACTCACTATAACATAACATTACATAACGTTTCTATGGACTAAACTTAATCTTTTAAAACTGATATTTTGCTGAATGCAGCACACATAGAAAAAGGAAAAATACAGATATTTCTCCTAGCTCTGACTCTCTTACGTCAGTTTTTGGTGCTGCCTCAGAGTTACGATTTCTCGTAAATCTGGGGCAGTGTAAAAAAAACATGCATGCTACTGGGAACACCCTCAGCAACACCCATTGCATGCCCCTTTAACGAACAAAACTGCGTTAAAGGGAACGATATTTACAAGGCAGCACTAAGCCAAAAAAAGCGGCTTAATACTGCCTCATAAATATGGAGCAGGCTCCTGCGCTACTAAACGTCACAAAAAGTTACGTTCCAGAGGCACAAGGGGCCTTATAAATGTGGCCCTAAGAGTATAGACAGAAGCTAGGACAATGGGTTATTGTCATACATTTTTGGGCCATAATAGCTGAATTGGGTTAGTGTCTTTTGTCTTACTTTATTTTCTGCAACCAACCACCTACCTTCATTATCTGATTTGTACTTACAAGTTCTATCCCTGAGTTTGATCTAATTAAAATAGCACAACAGTGTTGTTGATCGGTAGCTATTATCTTCTCCACCCAACTGTTCCTTGACCTAAGCTCTCTGCACTCGTGCCTTAAGAGGTGAGTTTCCTGTAACATTACAATATGTTCTTTTGACTCTTAAATATTGCATTATTGACCGCTGTCTCCTTGCCATGAGCAACCTATTATTGTTCCAGCATAAGATGTAGAGAGGCTTTGTCTGCTGGTCACCCCTTCTTGCCATATTTCCGAATTTCCATCTCTCTATTCTGATTCCAACTGGGCAGTCTCCTATAGATCCTAGAGGACAATTTTTTTTCCAACATGCTTCCCATATTGTGCCACCCCATTCATGGAAACCCTCCCATCTCTTTTATTTGGCATCTCAAGGAATGCCTAAATGAGCTTCTTCTCCAGGTGTCCAACTATTTCCAAGTGTTGCATCTCTTATTCTCCCCCTTGATATGTGCAATACATTCATCCACTGCTTCTATCTCAAAAACGTTATGCATCTTATTCCCCCATATAACTTAGGTTTTGACATATAGTCCCCTGCATTGATATCGTCAGACCTTTAAAGTGTACTTACTCCTCATGCAAGCCCCCTCCCTATTATCCTGGCTTTAGACTTGATTTTTTAAGGATTTAGGGCCAGATGTAGGAGAGAAAATACCGGTCGGTAACGGCTGATTTCGGCCGTTACAGACCGGTATTTAGGATTTGGCATGTAGGGGCCATCATTTTACAGAATCAGTAAATTTACCGATTCGGTAAATTTACTGATTCTGTAAAATACCGAATCGGTAATTTTACCGATTCGGTAATTCCACATGTGGGTGACACTTCTAAGAGTGTCACAGACCCTTAAGAATCGGTATTTTACCACCCAATCCAATTGGGTGGTAAAATACCGATTTCAGGTGTGCATGCACACCTGTGCAATGTGACACACAGACATGCCCTTAGGCCATGTCTGTGTGCCACATGGCACACAAGTCCAGAATTGGGGTGCTAGAGGGTGTCAAAGTGACACCCCCTGCACCCTTGCAGGATTCGGTATTTACCGATTCGGTAAATACCGAATCGGTATTGCCCATTGATTCCTATAGGCTTCATGGCCCATAGGAATCAATGGCCAACACCGATTCGGTATTTACTGAATCGGTAAATACTGAATCCTACCGATTCGGTAATTCTTAAATTCGAATTACCTACATCTCCCCCTTCATATTTACCGACTCTTAAATACCGAATCGGTAAAATTCTGTATTTAAGAGTCGGTAAATATGAATTACATACATCTGGCCCTTAGAGCTTAATAAGGTTGCCCTACCCTCTCTTACAGGTAGGGAGTCTCTTCTGGCATCCACCATTAGCCAGTCCTGGTACTTTCCAAGCCCCAGGTTACCACATTTGGCTTGGGGCTTCTTAAAATTAATCAAAAAATCAAGGCGCGGGGAGTGATAGAATCGTCCTCCTCTTAATATTGCTATACAACACAAGGATTCTACCATTTATTACATGGATATATATATGCATATGTATGTGCTATTCTTACTTGAGGTGTTAATTATATTAAAGGGCTATGTAAATGATGGTGTCCTAAAAAATTATGATCTAAGTACCTTCTATTAATTTTAGGAAGGACAATATTTCCAAAATTGTTCCGGTGAGCCACGAGAAGGTAATTCCTTGGTGACCGCGCTCCTTCCAACATTGTCTATTTGAAGGCGCCCTTACACCTCTCGTGACAGCTTATGGAGCAGTAACGATAACATACACATATTTTGTTGCAAGATATACTACAGGTATATCTTTCAAACTGCCCAAATAGGGAATAGAGGACAGTACTTGTGACCAGCAGGCATGGTCCTGAGGAAGAAAGCCAAGGGGATGGCTTCTGAAACATGTCGACCTTGTAGGAGGTGACTCATGATATTACACCATCAACACCTCCCCATTTTTACTATTCTCAGCTAGGGAAGGCAATAAAGTATATATTTTTCCACTAGCCAGAGAATTTTGTACACTTTTGTTCACGATCCCACACACTACACATATTCACTAAACACTTAATAAAGTGCTCCAGCGTGTACGTAGGTCGTAGCACGCCCCGTCCCATAGAGGGGCGGGAAGACCCCAATGATGAAGCTTGACACTGAATCAGGTTTCAGTGTGTGAGGGGTATTTTACAATTTTGGCAATATTGCCCTTCCTAAAATTAACAGAAGGGGAGTAGATCATTATGTTTTGGGACACCATCATTTATGTAGCACTTTAATATAATTAACACCTCAAGTAAGAATAGAACATATAAATGCACATATATATCCATGTAATAAATAGTAGAATCCTTGTGTTGTATAGCTTCTTAAAATTAGACAGTGTTTCTTCTGCGTTGTCCTGAGTCTCAGTGATACACCTAGTAGTGCGCTTGGCTTATCCTCTGCTTCTGCCGCCAGTTCGATCATGTGATCCCTTTAGGTGACTTGCTAATGTGCTGGCATTGGAAATCACTATGCCTCGCCTAGCCGAAGCGTTGCGTTAACATATTTGTCAGAGATCCCACACTGCCAGAAACCTTCTTTGTGGGGCCCCGGGGAAAGCAGGATCGCAGACCAGTCTTCCCCCGGGTTATTCACGCCATGGAAGGACATAGGGGTGAGATTAGGGGCGGACAGTGGGCGCATAAAAGTTGCTGGGGGAGAGATTCTGGCCTCTTCCTTAGCACCTCGCACCACCGGGTTAGGGCGGGTTCAGGAAGTTTTGGGGATTTTTGGCTTTAGCTTAGGGACTGGGGTAGGCCGGGTAGTGTGTAGGGCCGTTGGTGCCAAGCAGCGCTATTGCGTAGTGGTACCGCGGGTCTCCAGGGGCCCCAAGTGCCTTTAGGGCGCAGTTATTATTCATGGCAGCCCCAGAGCAGGACGCAGTGCGAGAGGCACTGTGAATCATCAGCCAGGCGGGCCGGGTGGATCTACACTGCCCCGGCATCCTGGGCGAGGCGTGGGTTTTCATGGTCCGACCCCCACTTGCACCCTCGGTGGGTGTGGCCACGGCGGCCGTGGCCTGTGAGAATGAGGCCGATCCGGTTTGGAAACCCTCTGGGCCGAGGAGGCAGGGCCCGAAACAGAAGTGCGGCGGCTGGAGGCAGAGCCTGCCCGAGAGGCTTAAGGAGGACGAGGAGGAAGGTGAGAGGGAGGGGGAGGGGCGGGTCATCGAGTGAGGCTGCAGTTTTCCCAGGAATGGGCCCACTGTTGACAGGTGCAATGGGGGCAGAACAACTTTAGCATGGTGGGAGCAGGGGCGGGGTCCACAGAGGAAGTACACATGCCCCTAGATTTGTCTGCAAAGACAAATACTGGGAAAGTGGGGAGAGAGGCTGCCAGCCAGCCAGGCCCTGCATTACAAAAGGCCAAAAAGGCAGGGCCCCAAGGGGTGGGCTCCTCGGTGGCCTCGGTCTCCAAGGACAGGGGGACAGGGGACAGTGCAACCAGCTGGGATGGGTCTGGTCATGCCCTAATTCCCTTTTTACCTCGCTGGGCTGGGTTATCAGTGTTAGAGAAAATCAGGGAGCAGAGGTGCCTGATTCAGGAGACAGAGGACAGGTGAGTGGCCATGTGCGAGTCCAGGGAGAGGGAGGGCCTGGGGGACCCCGATTTGGGGGATGAGTTTTCAGGTGAGAGATGGGGGGCCCCTCGGTCAAGGTGCAGGAACAGGGAGCAGCAGGGGGTCAGTGGGAGTGGGTCCCTGCTGAACTGCGGTTTGGGGCAGGGTCAGGGACAGCCTGCACGGCGGTGAGGCAAGGTAGTGCGGGGGACCCTCCAGGTTGGAGCTGCCTGGGGGTATTCTATCAGTGGTGGAAGTCGGGAAGGGGAGGGTAATACCGGCGGGGCGCAACACAGACTCGGTACGTTGGTTCAGAAGCATGAGGGGGTCCGCAGCGGCCAGCCTGCCACTGAGGAAACGCTCAAAACTGGTGGTGGTTGGGGGGAAAGGGGCGAGGAAGAGTGATAGTGTGGTGCGTGAGCGAGATAAAAGGGTGCAGGAGCGAGTGAGCGAGCAAATAGTGCTGGAGGAGGAGTTGGTGTTGGACTATCGGACGAGAGTGATGAGTGGAGAGGAGGGGGAGCTGCGTGATGATTCCAAGAAGGACAGAGATCTCACGGGGGCTCGGGGCAACCAAGACAATTGATGTTTTTCAGGGGAAGTCGGCGAACAAGGGTAAAGCAGTGCCACAGAAGACAAGCGGATGGGGCACCGACAAGGGCACATATGTAGGACCCTCAAGTATGGGGGAATGGTGGTCAGCTTGGGGTGAGGGGCCGATGGGCCCGTCGGGGAAATCCTGCTGGTCGGTGGGTGTGGGAGACGGAAAAGTGAGGGAGATAGGCCTCAGGGAGAGTCTGTGACGGTGCCACTGGACGGAGAGATGGGAAGGGGATGGTCACGTTTGGTGGGGACCGCTGTCCAGACATACAAGATGGTGGGGACTGGTGTCCAGACAGACAAACAGGTGGAGTCAGGGGACAAAGAGGACAAGAAAGGGGACAAACATCAGACGAAACTAACTTATATGGGCTTGGCGTTGCCTTTGGGGTCCCATCTATCTGACAAAACTCGCACTAGGATCTGGAAGCATGAATATGTAGATGTGTTCAAGCTGTTAAACAGGGAGCTCCAGTCTAAAGAGGGTTCTAAGGAAGAGGAATGGGAACTGACAAGGAGCTGAGGGCGCCCATCTCCATGGAAAATTGGACATCTGCGTTTTTGATTTTCAAAGTGCGGGGACAGACACCCAGTGGTCCAATGCTTTACCCTGGCCACACCAAGTGAGCAGTGGAGGGCAGGGAAAGGAAGGGGCAGCCTAGACCGAAAGGCCCCTACTCCAATTAGGTTGGAAGCCATGGGTCCATGGCTTTTGGTGTATCCTGACATAGAGGCGGCTGTGTGTTTGCAATGGGGGTTTCAGGAAGGGTTTCGGGTGGGTTACCAAGGTCCTCGAGTTCGGCGTTTGGCGTTCTGAATTTTTAGTGCAGGGTGGTAAGAGCGGGGAGGGGGTTCAGCAGGTGGCTTGGCATGGCCATGTCAGGTGTGGTTTTACCCCATCACAGGATCAGGATCTCCATGGGGGTCAGGGTGGATCTGGGGGTCTGGCAAATCTTCTTGGAGGACTTCAATGGTGTTCACTGAATTTTGTGGAGGAGAACACGGTCTGACAGGTGCAGATATTTTCAGATGCGACAGGCGCTTCCGGTTTTGGTTTGTTTTGGGATGGGCGTTGGTGTGCAGCGAAGGGGCCAGCGCATTGGTTGACCCAGGGTAGGAGCATTGCCTTTCTGGAGTTCTTTTCATTGCTGGTGGCACTGGTAATCTGGGGCAGGGAGCTGCAGAACAGGGCGGTACTTTTCCATGAGGATAACACCACGGTGGTGGAACTGGTGAATAGGCAGCGAGCGAAGGACCTGAGAGTGTTGAGACTTTGCGGGGGTTCATGTTAAATTGTTTACAGTTAAATATTGTTTCTCGTGCCAAGCATGTGCCAGGGGCAAGCAATGATGTGGTGGGTGGTTTTTCTAATTTCCAGTGGGTGGCACTTCTGCCCCAGAACAAAGTAGCTGATATGCAGGCTTTCTTGGCAAAGGTGAAGGAGGAAAAGAAGATTGAATTGAGGGCAGTGCAGAAGCTGCTAGGTTTTCTGATTTTTTAGTGTAAGGTGGTAAGAGCGGGGAGGGCGTTTTGCAGGCGGCTTGGCATGCCCATGTCAGGTGCGGTTTTACCCCATCACAGGGTCAGGATCCCCATGGGGGTCAGGGTGGATCTGGGGATATGGCAAATGTTCTTGGAGGACTTCAATGGTGTTTCACTGAATTTTGTGGAGGAGAACCACGTCTGGCAGGTGCAGATATTTTCCAGATGCGGCGGGAGCTTCTGGTTTTGGGATGGGCATTGGTGTGCAGAGAAGTGGGCGGCGCATTGGTTGACCCAGGGTAGGAGCATTGCCTTTCTGGAGTTCTTTCCATTGCTGGTAGCACTGGTAGTCTGGGGCAGGGAGCTGCAGAACAGTATGGTACTTTTCCATGTGGATAACACCACGGTGTGGTGGAACTGGTGAATGGGCAGTGAGCGAAGGACCTGAGAATTTTGAGACTGTTGCGGAGGTTCATGTTAAATTGTTTACAGTTAAATGTTGTTTTTCATGCCAAGCATGTGCCAGGGGCAAGCAATGATGTGGCGAATGCTTTTTCTCGTTTCCAGTAGCAGCGGTTTCGGCCTGTGGTGCCGGGAGCCGAACAGTGCAAGATGCAGTTGCAGGACGACATCTGGGCCTGGGGGGAATGAGGTTGATAAATCTGAATCTCAATTGCTGGCAGACGCAAAGCAGCAGAGTTACAGGCTGGGGTGGTCTGAGTTTGAAAAATCTTTGGGTCCCGGCATGGCGTCATGGAGCATCACTCATCAAGAGGCGGAACAGGGAGTCCTGAGTTTTGTGCTGCGATTCATTGACAGGGGGATGTCACAGACAACTATTGCTGGGAAGTTGGCAGAGATAACTTTCTATAGTAAACTGTAGCTGGGGTTTGACCCTGCAAAGGATGAATTGCTGAGAAGAGCATTGTAAGGCTGGGGATGGAGCGGGCAGCGGGGTGGGGACTGTGAGGGGAGCCATTACTTTTGAAATATTGAGGGAATTGTTGGGGGTGTTACCGTTTTGCTGTTTTGATGCCTTTGAGGCGAGTTTATTCAGGTTGTGCATGGTCTGGATGCTCTTTGGAGCTTTCCATGTTTCTAGAACTGTTGCGCTCCCACGATGTCGGGGCTGTTGATGGGTGAGGTGGATTTGCCTAACGGGAATCTGGGAATTTGGCTGAGGCAATCAAAAACTGATGAAGCGGGGAGGGGTAGATGGGTATGGTTGAGGGAAAGTGGCTCCAGGGATGTGTGTCCGGTGCAGGAGTGGCAGGAGTATGCGTCAAAGAGTCTCCGGGACAGTGCGGAGATATTTTGTCATGCAACTGGGGAACAAGTTACATCCTTTCAATTGTATGCAGTGTTGCGCAGAGCGCTACAGAGGTTTGGGAGGGGGCCGGCTATGGGACACACTCCTTCAGAATAGGAGCGGCTACCTCGATGGTGAGTCTGGGGTTGTCATGGGGTCAGATTTGCCAGACTGGGCATTGGCGGTCAAGCTGTTGTGAGAGATATGTGAGGAAAGAAAGAAGGACGGAGATGGAGTTTGTTGTTTTTGCTGAGGTCAACGGGGAGGGGAACTGGGATGGTTTTGACAAAGGGTGGGTTTTCAACAGTAACAAGGTTTTTCTTTATGCCTTAGGGTGCGTGAGAGGACCGGGGACCAAGACGGTCACTTGGATTGTGGGACATTCAATTGTGCACTGGGCAGCCAAATATTCAGACCAGCAGCTGTATGAAAGAAACTTGGGACTGAGTACCAGCCACCACGAAGTTAGCAGGTGGGGAAAAGGGGGAATGTGTTGGGGTGCGCTGCTGCCTTGGTTAACCAAGATGGTGTCTCAGAGGGGCTGCCCAGATATGTTGGTTATCCACCTGGGGGAAAACGACTTGGTGTGGCTGTCCGGCCTGGCATTGCTGCAGGACATGCAAAGGGACTTGGAGGTTCTGAGACGAAACCTTGCAGGTACAAGCACAGAGTGGACTGAACTAGTACCGAGGAGAATTTGAAGAGGAGCTGCCAATCACCGGGCTATTGATAAAGCGAGGAGAAAGCTGAAAAGATCAATGAGGAATTTTTGTTTGCCAAGAAACATTAAGTTAATTGCACATGGGGGTTTGAGGCTGGAAGAGCCGGTCCAGTTCAGGGACGATGGGGTGCACATTTTGAGGATGGGTAATGCGTATTACATGATGGAGATGAGGAATACCATAAGTAAGCTATGGAATGAGTCCATCTGGTGTCGAAGGGAAGTGTGAGTTTCGAAAGGTGCACCAGAGGGTGTGGGGCAGGTAACCACCCTATGAGGGTTACCTGGGTGGCGGATCTTTGGAGGGGTGGTGAGTCACGCACGGGCAAAGCCACCCCTCGGGGTGATGTACCTAGGTGAAGGAGGGCAAAGCGCAGGATGCAAGATGCAGCTGAAGAAAGGCAAGAAAGGATGCTTAAGAGGTTTGTGAAGGCAAGAAGGGATGTATGGGAACTTTACAGCAGGAATGGGAGGGGTGAGAGCAAAGAAACGGATGGAGAATGGATGAGGGGGAAGGGTTGTTGTTGATAAAAGTTAAAAGATTTTGGATTGTTATGTTTAATAAATGTTGGGGCAGATTTGATGACCATGTCCTATTAAATGGCCTTTTACACTTCAGCCAGCATGAAGTGTAGTTACTACGCGAAGCGTGGGTCGCTACAACAAGGGGAGGGGGGGGTCATCCGGAACAGTGCAAGGTTGAAGGTAGGCTTTTTTGTTTTAAAGTATTATCTGCATTATTGGCATTTAGAAGGGAGAGGGGTGGGTAATCGCACGTACGTACCGTGCTTGCAACCCCGGACGAAAGCTCCCGACCGGCTGTCTAGCTTGCCACCATGTTTCGTCTTCTCCAGGTCCGCCTCTCACTTGCTGTTTCATTTGTTTTATAGGCGTAAGAGCACTTTGCAAAGATCTCCGTGACAAAAGCAATAGCCCATTGTGCTATCCACATAAAATATAGTTCTATGATCTGCAAGGTACATGTTTTTGCAGCAGGCATATTAACGTTCTGTGTTACTTTCTGATGAGTCAAAAATGGCACTAGACAAAACTTTCTCCACCAGGAACAATAATCGCCAAAGTTATCATGACATTTTTTTGTAGCCTGAGAACTTCTGGACACACAGGGAACTCTGCCAGCAGGTACTTTTAAACCCATAAGTTGTTTCTGAAGACATCGCCCCCCGAATTCAGTGCCAGTTGCAGCTGCTCAGCCCGCAACGCCTTAAAGCCGGCCTTGGACAGAGTTAAAACTGTCAGTAAAAAAGGAATTAATCAGCTAACGTGAATCAGCTTCTCAGTGAAGAAAGTACTATGCTCCTTTTAGATCATTAAAGGAGATGTTGCAAGATATTCCTTGTTTTTTCAAAATGTATCTTTACAATCTTAAATGGAATATTTAAGCAAATGTTTTAAAGGTTCAATGTTCACCGGAGCAGTTATTTCTTGCTGGACAGTGTGGCATTTTGGAGATTTCAGGTGGAGGGTTTTTATGTCAGGCATGACACCAAAATACTTCTAGCTTTTATTGGTCACAGTGACAAGTGCCACATACCTGCCAAGTAGGAACACACACTATGACAATGTCATTGTGGCAAGGATGTCTTTTAACCTTTCAGAAGTTTATTGGTTGGGATCTATGAGAAAGGCATAATTTAGGAACAAGTAACTGATTTTTCTTAATAGAGAGTGTGGAAAGTGTGTTCCTTAGATACATTGTCCGTTTGCTGAGCAGGCTATGCGTACTGTCCAAAACAAAGTCCATGCATTTCGCATTTCTAATTAGTATTGTCTGAATCTCTTTCACTAAAAGGGCCAATAATAAGTTCTGGTGGGAAGAGTTTCTGGGGAAAGAGGTTAGGAGCAGGAACTCTATTTTTGAGTGTTTGCATTTTATGTTTTGTTAGATTGTGTGACAGAGTATGAAATACAAATCTATTATCCTACAAAAGTACCATGAGCAGAATATCGACTACCATAATACTATAATGTGAAGTATATATCAGTACGTATAGATTTACTAATCTATACGTACCGATATATACTTACCTTCATGAAATTATGACTGATGATGTTCTGGTCACAATATTCTTGCAGAGTGATATTTATAACTTGACATTCTGGTAGTATACTGTAGTTTTATAACATCCATTTCGGAATATAGGCAAGGCAGTTTGAGAGATGGGTGACCCTCAGCCTTCTGTGGTGTACAGATAATTGGTGTATTAGAGAACTACAAAGCCCAGTGTGGCATCAAATATAAATGAACAAGCTTGAAAGACAGTGAGGAACCTAGGATGGTTTTGGAAGATACTGGAGAGAATTTGGATTCTTATATTTTGACCAACTGAGCTGGGGGGTATAGAATTAGAAGAAGTACCTCTAGATCAATCTCTCAAAGACCAAAAGTATTCACAATGAAGATCTTCTGATTATCAAACGCAGGTCTTCGGGCTTTGATATTTAAGCTTTTGCCCAGTGCGCAAGTCACCTGTCTACAATTTGCATGATGGTAGTTTTTATACTGTACCAAAATACACATCTAATTGGAAATCACATAGAATGTTATTTCCTATAAAATAACATGTTTGATTATTAAGATCACTAGCCTTCACTGCTTCCGTGAGCCCAATCTTTACCCAAGTATGAAATATGTCTGTATCAAGTGTTTTGGCTTTTAGCTTTACCTTTGACTCTCACAGATTATGGGGCACATTTACTATTTTTTCACGCAATGTGGCACAACAAGGGAACTTGCTGCCCCATGTTGTATGAAAGGGAGAGAGCAGAAATGCTCCATATTTATACAGATATGGAGCATTTCTGCTCTTTTCTTGTGCTGAAGCACTGTGTGCTGCCTACTGCCAATGCAGGCACCCTTGCACCAATAATGCAAGGGTGTCTGTGTTAGAGAAAGGATTGTTTTTGTGTAGCAAGGGACACATTCTTGCCCCCAAAATATCTTTAGTGGCATATTCCTCTTTCTATGTGTGCTGCATTCTATTTGTTACGCCTCTTTCGGGTTGGCACAACATTTTGACGCAAGCCCAGGTATACGAGTCTTTGTAAATCTTGGTTTGCATCAAAATATATCGGTGGATGCATAAGTATGCCCATGTTCTACACATTTAATGCCTACCAGGTGCAAAGTAACCTAAGGCAGTGCTATGTGCAGCCCTGTGTTATTTTGTATTTGCAAAAACACGCAAAGTCAAGCAAAGTGTGTCCTCATGTATTGCAACTGGTGGTATGTAAGGCGCTCTGATACCCAATACCTTTGGGTCAAGTTCACGCTAAATAAAACTCCGTAAAAAAAAGTGGCTTTGCATGGCTTAGAAAATGCAAAAAATTATTTTACCTTGGAGCTGCACCACAAAAGTGATGCAACTTCAACAAAATATTTTTTGCTTTGTATATGTTTTCTTATGGAGGAGCTCCTACAGATCCTTCATTTCATCATCATTTGCCATTGGGAGATCCACCATGAAATAAGAATTCACTAAGACCAAGATTAACCATGTGCTCTGCTCCCATTCTGACTTTGGAGTACCACACTTCATATAACAAGTCAAACTGAGCTGAGATACAGAGCAGGGAAACATTTCACACATTCTTTCACATCCAACTGGGCTTCAAGATGCTAAATTAATCAATTCCAATCAATTATACAAAATTAACCAATTCCACTATTAATCACGGCGAGCAAAGCATTGGTTTCATGAGCTGGTGAGCTGCAGCTTTATCTAGCTCCTTTACAACCTCACTTAATTGAACCACGTGATGTCGAAAGTGTGAAACCATGATGATCCACAAACTTCACTCACACACAATAGTACCTTGAAGGGCATTGAGAGTGTATAGTAAGTTGCTTTCTTCATTGCCAAAAGTGACAAATGCTACCAAAGCAAAGAATATAAGTCATTATTTACTACATGTCACTCCTGATTAAAGCAATACAACATACCACATTTGAAGGTGACGCCTACATTGTCAACCAAAGTTTTGCAATTGATTCCAGAGGAGAAGATTGCGGGAAGATCCAAATCTTGTGAAAGCAGCTTGGACCAACAGCAACCTAATGTATCAGTGTCGGAGGGTATTATCCTTCATGATGCAGGTACAACTAGGAGCGGCCCGTGCAGGTAAGAGCAGTGGGGTGGGGAGGGAAAATTAAATTAAAAAAAAAAACACTTACCTTGCACTCTCCGCATTGCCGAGTCGGCAAAGCGGCGAGCACAAGGTAAGTGGTTTTCTTTTTTTTTCAATGAAATTTTCCCTTGTCGTCGTCTATCGACTCCCTCCCCGCCACCCCTACCCGCCACACTGCTCATACCTGCACAGGCTGCTCTTGATTACAACTATACTAAGCAGAGCTGCTGGGGGCATGTATGAAGTTTTGGGGAATATTAACAGTGTTGAAAAAGTCTCATCTACATCTGCAATTGTAATGGATGAAACCCAGCTGGGAGGATCTAATTGTGTCTCTATTGGTTCCTCCAACTAGCAAGCACTTGTTTTGTGAATGATTATACTCTCCTAGACATCCATATTCTGTCAAGACCCTGGGCCTACACTAACAAGTCTGTAGATAGTATAGTCATTGTCAGCTTCAAGATGACATAGTGGAGGGTGGGATGAGCTCACAGTTAAACACATGGAAATCTGATTTACAGAGCGTCCTTATAAGAAATAAAATGCCCCAGCAAAACCTACATAATATAGTGGATTGAGTAACTCTAGACTTGGAAACAATGCAGACATTACAAAGAATACTGAGCTTTATACTAGGTTTCTTTGAAACCTCATTAGCAGTCTTAGCTAACATTTCTGCATTATTGACCATCATATTGTAAGTTTTGACAGTTTAGGATATTGAGTAATGTATGGTCAAAACTGATGACTTAATCCCTCTGGCAAGAGCTGATTAAGTGTCTGCTACTTCCCTAATTACCATGAATTCTTGCAAAAGCTGCAAAACATCAGTAAGAAGAACCCTTGGTAAATCTATTTGACCTACGAAAACGAAGGGGCAAATTGTACTTTGATTGGAGCAAAAGAACTTGCAGCTGCTGGCAAGGGGTTGGCAGATGAGGAGGTTGATTTTTAGACTGGGCACACTCAGAGGTTGAAGCCACTTAAAGAAGAAAGGATAGTGAGGGATCAAGTAAAGCAATGGAGTTAGGATTATTGCAATCATGTGGCTCTACAATACATTTTTGCTTAGGAAACTGCTGGTTAGTCACCCCCCTGCATCATCTAGACACCATTAGACTTGGATTCATCCTTATTCTTAGGTTCTTCACGTTTTTGTAACCAGTTCCTTTTCTCATTGCTTAGGATTAGAGATGGAGTCTGTCCAATGTGCAAATAAATGGTAGTTATGTACCACCAAAGCTTCTGTCCCCTCTACTGCTGGCTGCGGATGATGTGGCCAAGGTCCGAATTTCATGACAGGGGCCTCTGAGGTAGTACTTGACTCAGCACTCTCTGTAGGCTTTAAAGTGACTTTGTTATGTGACTCTTCTGATAAACACAGTGGAATGTTGACAGCACTAAACATTGCAGAAGTCACCATGGTGGTTGTTACACCTGGATCTGTACTAGTCGATATGCTGCTCGGTGAATAATCTTTCCCGAGTTCACCCCACCTCCAGACAGACAAAGTTAATTCATTAAATCAATATTTTCTTTGATGATCCTTTATCTTGGGCTGGTGGCCCAGGAACCCCTCAGTGCTTCCTTTGTTGGCATTCAAAGGAGCCTCCAGCTTTCCATGAGGAACCTCTAGGAGCATGAGATTCCATAAGTCCAGTGCAGTATAGTGCAGCAGGCCATTTTAGCTGAACAGGAACGAGCTATAAAGTAGTTAGCTTCACCCAGCAAATCGCATCCAGATATTACAAGACCTCTATTGGAGACCAGAGTTACCACTCAACCCCAACTCTTTACAGTCAAGAAAGAAATCACCTCTGGATCGTCTATCTCCTCTTGCACTCCTACTGGGCCGCTTCTGCCAGGGAGATGCCATGTCCACTCAAATGTTGTTGTCCTCCTCCGTATGCTGTATGTCACCTCACTCAGCTGCAGCAGACTTCGATGCCGTAAAGTTGATCCTCAACCATAAAGACAGAACAGTTCTCACTACTCCCACCGGAATGCACCATGATGGCATGATAGTGGCTGTAAAGAAGCCGGAGAGAGCCTCTGTACACCGTTGACCACTGCTGAGCTCAGCATGCAAAGCGTGTCTACCTCACAATGCGTCAAAATGCATGCTTATGTTTTTGCTCCTCACCTGACTGTATCTGTATCAGCAACACTCTGGGGTACCCCAGCAATGATGGGAAGCAGTAAGGCATCTAACATGGAGTCTCTGCGGTGCACAACGGGTTACAACACCACATAGAAACAAGAAATTGTGGGCTATAGTGTACTCCATGCTTGCAGTCACAACTCACAGACATTCAAATGGAGTGTTCATTATGGGGTGTTATTGAGAGCAAAAAGGAACTGCATTATGGAGATAGCTTACAGAAAGGAAAAACTGGACATCGTCCAGAGAGTCAAAGACAGAGGATATCCACACCGAGTCTGAAACAGGCAATCAGCAGGGCCAAGAATCTTAACTGAGATACCTTACTCTTAGGAGGGTGGAAGGGAAAGAGACAAGAAGGGGGCACTATATGTTCCATTGCGGGCTACCACACGCAAGCTACAGAATTATGCTGGGCACCAGTCATGAACTGCAGTGTCCTCAAGGGGGACAACATCATTAGAAAATAATTAGACAATTCAGTAATAGTTACATATCTTAAATCAAATTCCTTTAAGGACCTCCTAGTACACATTGACATGCAGACTCAAGGAAGAGACACATGGCTGAAATCAGGAACAGTCTTTTTTGCATGTTGAAACTGCAAAGCATGCATATATAATGTGAATAGGAGAGAATACAACTTATCAGGTGGAAAAAGAGAAACTTTTGGAAAAAGGCTGCATTGAACCTCCAATTTCTGGGTGCAGGAACAGGTATGTGCATGTGATAAGCAATTTGTCAGTAGTACAATATTTCCCATAAAAAAGTGCTAGAACATCTTAGGACAACTAAGCATTGGGACCTGACCTACCCTGTTGTGAGACATTTTGCAGTGCTGTCACGTTTTTGGTATTAACAGGGTCCCATCAACATAAAACGAGGTGACAGGATAAAAAATCTGTGGAAGTAGGTTTATAATTGAACTGGATGCCAAACATCCTGAAGGGCTCAGTAGGGAAGAGGAGCTCAATGTGCATATTGGTTGATATCATATACAAGATGAAATGAACATTTGCTGAGGCCTGATTATATTTTATCCTTCAACACAAATGCAGGGTTGTTGGAGGTAGGGGAAACTAACCTACATTTTTTATTGACAATATTTTAGAATAAGTCGTTTGAATCTGAACACTTAGGGGCCCATTAAGATGGTGGGAGGATTTAGTCCGCCCGCCATCCTATCGTAACTGGGGACTGCCCGCCATAAGGGTGGGGGTCCCGTGACTGGTATTAGGATGTGCCCACCACAGTGGCGGGCACATCCTGCATTGTTAGCATTGTGGCGGGCAGAGAACTCAGCACCGCCCGCCACAATGCTAACAATGGAATGCAGCATTTGCATTTACAAAGCGGCAGGCACCGCGCGGTGCCTGCCGCCTTGTATATGCAAATGCAGGGGGGTACCACAGATGCCCCCCTGTGTGCACCCCCCACATCACCTTCACTCTGGGGGCCCGCAGGGGTCGCCCAGAGTAAAGACCGCATGCATTTCCATGGCGGCATCGCCGCCGCGGAATGGCATTCCAAAATTTCTATTAGACACCGCCACCATATTAAACTTTTTACGCCCCGGCCGCGAGGCGACCGGGGCGGAAAAGTGGCAGACGGTCTTTCCGTCCGCCTAGGTCCCCCCCGCCATACTAATATTGCGAGGGGGGAAATGAGTGTGGATGTCATGCGGATTGCCCCCGCCAGGCTGGGGGTGGCTACTGCCAGCCTGACGTGGGCAATCCGCCCGACATTGTAATGGGCCCCTTGGTTGTGCTATCTAAACATTCCATGCAATGGGGGACCATATTTGAGATGGGGGCTCAAAAATTCAATGATTGATTTTGACGGATGTACAGTAGGTGACCAATTGATAGAATTCCACTGGTGCTCAACAATTTAACCAGTGAGGGAATATATGCAGGAATATATCTGGGGATATTACATTTTATCATAAGCAACAGATTTCCTGCTAGAGAAATCTTGACGCAAACTATATTTTGAGAATTCACAACAAGAACTTGGTGGCAATAAATAATTTACAATTACGGAAGGGATATATACATGTGACTTGCCTTGATCGGTGGTCATGATATCAAATCAATTAAATATTAAAGAGATTAAAACAATTCATGGAAAATTCATGAAAAAAATTTTCAATCTATACTCTTCTCTCTACAGGCATGATGGAGATTAGTGGTATCACCTTAGTTCAATTTCTATATCCATGGCAGGGATAATAGGAACCAGAGAGATTACAATGTATACTGTATACAATGGAAATTGAACACATCCCTCAAACTGTTGATCCAATGAGGAACATATGTGGACAAGCAAATGAGTATTGTAAAATAATGCTGTATTAAGGAATAAAGATGCAAAGAAAGACTCCATAGGATATGCAGATTAAGTGCTCCTTATGATGTTTCCTCTATGTTTATGAATGCCCATCATTTATGGTGGCTTAAGAATGTGGAGATTGTTAGTCTGATGAAGGTGAAAACAATGAAAAAGGCATTATCACATTTAGGCACGATAGATAGATAGATAGATAGATAGATAGATAGATAGATAGATAGATAGATAGATAGATAGATAGATAGATAGATAGATAGATAGATAGATAGATAGATAGATAGATAGATAGATAGGTGGGTGGGTGGGTGGGCTATGGATGGATGGATGGATGGATGGATGGATGGATGGATAGATAGATAGATAGATAGATAGATAGATAGATAGATAGATAGATGATAGATAGATAGATAGATAGATAGATAGATAGATAGATAGATAGATAGATAGATAGATAGATAGATAGATAGATAGAGGTTTTCCTTCCAAATATATGTTAATTGATTAGTTAATTAGTCTCTTAAATTTGTATATGTTTAAATAATTATTTACTTTTTTTATATAAAAAATGAAATGTTATTTAGTTTTTTTAAATATACGTGTTTTGAAATGTTTTTTTAACATTTTACATTTTTCTATGAAATGTAATTGAGTGTTTAAATGTAATTAAATTATTTTAATTTGAATGTATTTCCTTTATAGAAAAATGTGACAATTTATTTTAATTGTATACAATATATTGTGTACAATATTTGATTTTTATTAAATGAATCTAATATTTTAAAAATATATTTTGTATTTTTAGTCTGTATTCAGTTTTGTCTCACCAGGGAGAATTTTTCAAGCCCGTATGAACACTGACGATTGGGAGTTCTAGAACTACAATTCCCATCATGCTGCGCGATCACGACGTGATGTGCACGCATGAGTACTTTTTTTCCCCTTCCGTCCTGATAAGTTGGATCCGGGTCATCAGGCGCGGCTGTGAATGGAGACCCGGTCTGGTACGGGTGCACTTTGCACCACTCTGTTTTCTCTCAAGCCAGCGATTCATAAACTGTGTTGTAAACTGCGTGGTCGCAGTTTACACTAGCACTGGTTGGAAGTCGCTATTATTTCCTCCGTTGGCGAGTTTCTCCATAAACTCCTGCAGAAGGGAAAGTGAGTGCAAGCTAAAGTTCTGCATGAGTGCATTCTCATCTTCACTGATTGAGGAGCTTCCACGGTTAAGTTCATGCAGGGAAGAGGTGGCAATGGTTGTTGTGTCTCGTCTTTAAAACAGTCTTTGCACTGGTGAACGCTCCTTGGGGCCTGGAGTGTTATGGACTGTGTGTCCGATTCGTTAAAGCCTTGCTTATGATGGGCTGGGATTAAAGTTTCAGGGAGTGCTTCAACTTCCTGTAAACACTGGTGACTGTTGTGAATCCTACTACAGCCATTTCAATGCTTTGATCGAACTTTGAATGTTGCCCTCCTATCCTGTGTGCGCTCCACATGTTGAAGGAATGTTCACCATTGTTTGGAAGTATATTGCCTACATAATGGAAATGCTATGAGTGGAAAAACATGTTTATTTTCGTCTTGTTTATCGGTTTGTGCACATAGCAGGGGGATTGTGGCAGAACCCTGGAAAGACATTTCTCACATCCCCTGTGATTCTTGGCTGCCCAGACAATGGGGTATGTAGGAAGTTTCAAACTGAATCTAATATTACCTTTGGTGGTTACAGATCCTGTAAACAATTGGTCTTTCTCCCCTTCTCGTAGTTGTGCATACCGACACAACTTTTATGGCAGAGACCACAGGACAATTTGTCTTACTAAATATGTGACTTGCCATTCTTTTCTTTTACAGGTATTGCAATAGTATATATAAAGTGATTAATCTATAAAGAGTGAGAGAGAGAGAATTGGTTCTTAATTGTGTCCTTTCTTTTACAAATCTCCCTCCCTGCCTAACCCTTCCTTTCCTTCCCCTGCTTAATCATTTCAACAGTCTGTGCTGGCATAGCATTCAGACTTGAAGCTATTGAGAGGTGGACCCACACTAGTATCACTCCAACCTCGAGGACACGGTGATATGACAGAATAATCGGCTCACAAATTGGTGGCCGCCCGGTTGGTTTGATGAAAGATGGCCACCCTGGAAGATGTAAAAGTGGCTCTTGCTGCAGTACAGATAGAAGAAGCAGCATCTCATACGGAGAGAGCATCCCTGCAAGCAGTAGTTGATCGCATGCAATGTAATCCTTTTGAGGTAGGGGGAAGGTCTCAGACTTCTACTAATCCCTTAGTAGAAGTACCTACACCCATCCTGTTAGCACCACCTGAGATGTTTCATGGGGACCCCTATAAAGTACAGGTTTTCCTTACCAAAATACTGTTGGGTTTGTCTTGTAAACCTAAGGCTTTCACCACTAACCAAGCCAAAGTAGCATTTCTGATACTATACTTGGCTGGAGAAGTGGCTCAGTCAGCTATTCCGCTGGTAAGGAAAGACGATCCCCTGCTGTACGACTGGGATGTATACTTTGAGAAATTATTTGAAAGGAGATCAGCTTCTTTATCAGCTGATAAAGAGTTACTTGAATGAAGACAAGGAAATAAAGACCTGGTGGTCTACTACACTTTACCTAGCCTTGTTGCAGAAACTAACTGGCCCAGGTCAAAACAAGCTGCTGTCTTTTACCAAGGGCTTAAAGAGGACCCAAAGGATATTATCGCTCAGATAGATCCCCAACCCACATCATGTGAGGATTTAATCGATCTAACTTTACGCCTGGATCATCGTCTTAGTGAAAGAAAGGGGGACAACAAGAGAAGGGAAAAAGTGCATCCACTGTTTGAATTGTCTAAGCCTTCTGGTTCTGCACCACCACAGGAGCTTTGCTGTCTTTGGAAGAAAGGGAAACAAGACGCAAGAATGGGTTGTGTTTATACTGCAGAAAGAAAGGGCACTTCATCCATGACTGCTTATCAAAACCTAAAGGTCCTCGTTCAGGTTATGGACCAACAATGGCCGGTGCCGGAGGGAAGATGGCGGGAAACTGAAAAGCTTGAGACCAAGTGAAGGGTTACTGTCGAATGGAATAAGCATCCCTTCCCTCTCCAAGCATGTCAAGCCCCATTTTGAACATCTGTATATTCCCATCCAGATATGTATTCAGTCATGGTAGTGTTTAGCGCAAGCCATGATAGATCTGGGGGTACTGGCTGCTTTATGAATCTCACTAATGCCAATAAACTGGGTGTTACCCTCCGGAAAAAGAAAACACCCAATCAAGTGTTTGCAGTGGCGGGAAGCTGTTGGAGTCTGGGCCTGTCTTCTACATAACTGAAGACATATCGATCTTGTATAAATCCACACATTTGGAGACCTTATCCTTCAGCATTATCCAAGCACCACAATATGAGATTATCTTGGGATTGCCCTGGCTGCAGAAACATAACCTTGAGATAAATTGGTCTGAGAAAAGGCTGGGATGAAACTCTAGATATTGTCAGGACCATTGTGTACTTCCCTTGGAACAACCAGCAAGTGCAATAGCTACTAAACAATCCATAGCTACAACTGCGGAAAAAGAGATCACGTTACCCACGCAGTATCAAGAATTTGCGGATGTTTTTAGCAAGAAGATGTCAGAGGTACAGCCACACCATAGACAGTTTGACTGTCAAATCAATCTTATACCAGGCACAGCCATTCCTTGTGGAAGAATATTCACCCTAACAGAACCGGAGAATGAACACCTATGTGTATATTTAGAAAAGTATCTGGCTTTAGGGTTCATATGCCATTCAAAGTCCCTGGCAGCCTTGCCTTTGTTCTTCATACCCAAGGCTAATGGGGAGCTGAGAACTTGCATAGACTTTCCTGCATTGATTGTCATCACTGTTAGGAATCAGTACTCCCTACCCCTGATCCCTATATTGCTTGAACAAGGCGGTGGTGTATACCAAAGTGGATCTTAAGGGAGCATACCACTTAGTGCGTATGAGAGAGGGAAACTAGTGGAAAACTGCCTTCAAAACTCGTTACGGACTGTATGAATACTTGGTCATGGCATTCGGGTTCTGTAATGCTCCCACGACGTTCCATTTTTTCATCAAGGATGATCTAAAAGAGTATCTGAATAGTTACGTGGTGGAGTATATTGATGATATCTTTATCTACTCGGAAAGTGAAAAGAGCCATATATAACATATAGGTGAAGTGCTATGCCCCCTACGAAAACACTTGTTGTTCTGCAAATCTACAAAATGCGAGTTCCACGTCTCTTCTGTTCAATTACTTGGGGTGGTGCTTTCCCCGTATGGACAGGAAATGGTGGAGAGGAAAGTGCTAGCTGTGAAAGAGTGGCGGTGCCTGCAAACAGTATGCGATGTCTAGGACTTTCTGGGGTTCGCCAATTTTACAGATGTTTCATCAATCAGTTTTCGCACTTGGTGGCCCCTGTAACCAAATTGCTATGCAAGAAAACTATTTTTCAATGGATTGAGGAAGCACAAACGCATTTGACGAACGCAAACAAGCTTTCACCTCCGCCCCTATTCTAGCCCATGCTGACCCCGAAAACCCCTTTATTGTCAAAGCTGACGCTTCAGAGGTGGCTGTAGGAGTAGTGGTGTCCGAGCGTAACATAGCAACAGGACAAATGCATCCGGTGGCTTAATTGACCTGGAAAATAAATGAGGCAGAAAGGAATTATACTATCCCAGAAAAGAAGTTTCTAGTGATAAAAGATACCTTTGTGGAAAAGAGACACTGGCTGATAGGGGCCAAACACCTTGTCACAGTATTTACTGATCAACGCAATCTTAATTCATGAGGACCACCAGGCACTTAACACCAAGACAGCACAGATGGATGCTGTTCTTCACAGAATATAAATTTGTGGTAACCTACAGACCTGGGAGGGAAAATAAAAGGCAGACGCCCTCACAAGACAAGACACAGCAAAGAAAACGGAAAAGAGGCCAGAAAGAACAAATATTGACCCAAAAAAAGTGATTTGCGCCATCAGTTGTATACCTTTTTGAACAGTGTGGCTCGTGGAGTTCAGACGTTCACCTAGAGAAATTGGTTGAAAAGGCATTCGGAATGACAGATCAAACAAGGGATAACCAAACGTGGGCAGCAAGTGGTTGATACCTATGGAGAAACTACGGAAACAAGGGTTTCAGTGGTGCCATAAAGTTCCATGCACAGGACATAATGGAATCGCAAAAACTCGATACAGAGTGTTGTGTCAGTTCTGGTGGTCTAGCGCCCAAGCGGACATGGTTTCATGTGTTAAAAGATGCGAGTTATGTACCGAAAATAAAACCAACACAATGAAACCACAAGGATTGTTGCATCCCCTCCCAACACCAGAAAACCCTTGGGAAAACATATCACTGGACATCGTAGTGGGCTTACCTTCGGATCAGGGGTATATGGCGATTTTGGTTGTGGTGGACTACTTAACAAAGATGGGTCACTTTGTAGCCTGTAAACAAGTTCCAACCACCAGTCAATTGGCCCATTTGTTATTAGTCAACGTTGTGTGGTTGCATGGTCTCCCTAGAGTCATTGTGTCAGTCAGAGAAGTACAATTCACAGCACGGTTTTGGAAAGTGTGGTGGCCGCATTACGCATGTCAGCAGCTCTGTCCACTAGTTTCCATCCCCAGACAGATGGCCAAACCGAGCATTTGAATCAAACATTAAAGCAATACCATAGGTGTTACGTAGATTAAAAACTCAGAGGCTTATGTGGAGTGGTTATTGTTAGCGGAAGTTGCTTACAACAGTGTTTCACACGCATCCCTTTACAAATCCCCATTTTATTACATGTATGGCTTCCATCCACGTTTCATTCCCTTTATACACCCAGCAGATGCCCAAAAAGTCCCAGAAGTGCAGGATATGGTCAATCACATTCAGAGCATACGGAACAGAACACAAATGCAGTTACAACAAGCCAAAACAACCAATAAAAATCAAGCTGATAACCACCGAAGGTCGAACAAGGTGTACAAAAAGGGGACGAGTGTGGTTGTCCACAAAAAACATTCAGTTCAAGAGACATGGCATTTTTAACCCCAAATTTATTGGACCTTATCAGGTCATTAAACACATTAATCCGGTAGCGTTTCGTTTGGCTTTGCCCTCCAACCTCTGCATACATCCAGTATTTCATTTGTCTTTACAGAAACCCACTCAGACCCCTATCAAGAAAAAGCCCAGTCCACTCTGGGTCAACACAGAACAAGAATATGAAGTTAAAGCGATAGTTGATTCTAAAACAAAAATAAATAGGCTGTGGTAACTGATTGCATGGAAGGGGTATGGTCCAGAGGAAAAATTCTTGGGAACCTGTGTCTGGAGTGCACGCCTCCAGGTTAACAGGTTTGTTTCATCAGCAAAACCCCCAGAAACCCTCCTTCTGTCAGTATTCTCCTGGGAAGGGATGTACTGTCAGGTCTCACCAGGGAGGATTCCGCAATCCCATATGAACACTGATTATCCGGAGTTCTAGAACTACAACTTCCGTCATGCTGTGCGATCAGTAAGTGACGTGCAAGCATGACCACATTTTGTTTTCCCTGCCGCCCTGATAGGTCAGATTTGGGACATCAGACGCGGCCGATTATTCTTTGGATGCAGGCAGACTTGCTGTGAATGGAGACCCGGTCTGGTAAGGGTGCACTTTGCACCACCCAGTTTTCTCTCAAGCCAGCAGCTCGTAAACTGTATGTACACTATGCTGGTTGGACGTTGCTAAATTTTCCTCCATTGGCAAGTTACCCCATAAACTCATGTGGAGTGGAAAGTGAGTGCAAGATAAAGTTCTGCATGAGTGTATTTCCGTCTTCCCTGATTATGGAGCTTCCACGTTTGGAGTTCGTGCAGGGAAGAGACGGCAAGGGTTGTTGTCTCTCGTCTTTCAAACACTCTGCACTGGTGAACGCTGATTGGGTATGTTCGATTCATTAAAGCCAGCTTATGATGGATTGGGATTAAAGTTTCAGGGAGTGCTTCAACTTCCTCTAAACACTGGTGACTGTTGTGAATCCAACTACAGGCATTTCAATGCTTTGATCAAACTTTGGATATTGTCCTCCTATCCTGGGTGCACTCCACATGTTGAAGGAATGTTCACCATTGTTTGGAAGTATATTGCCTACATAATGGAGATGCTATGAGTAACATGTTTATTTTCGTCTTGTTTATCTGTTTGTGCACGTAGCAGGGGGGTTGTAGCAGAACCCTGCAAAGACATTTCTCACATCCCCTGTGATCCTTGGCTGCCCAGACAACGGGTATGTAGGAAGTGTCAAACTGAATCTAACATTACCTTTGGTGGTGACAGATCCTGTAAACGATTGGTCTTTCTCCTCTTCTCATAGTTGTGCATACCAACACAACATTTATAGAAAAAACCGCAGGACAATTTGGCTTACTAAATACGTGACTTGCCGTTCTTTTCTTTTACAGGTATTTCAATAGTACATATAAGGTGATTAAGGTATATATATATATATATATATATATATATATATATATATATATATATATATATATATATATATATATATATATATATATATATATATATATATATATATATATATATATATATTTATATATATATATATATATATATATTTATATGACACCAACTTCCTTCGTGGATTCCTTTGCGAACAAAGAACGAAAGAACCGAGCCCAAACTCCATTTTTGCATGTGAATTAGATTTATTCAGTCATAAATCGTCAGTCCTGCCCGACGCGTTTCCGAGCCCAACTCTATATATATATATATATATATATATATATATTTATAGAGAGAGAGAGAGAGAGAGAGAGAGAGAGAGAGAGAGAGACAGAGGGAGAGATAGAGAGAGAGAGAGAGAGAGAGAGAGAGAGAGTTGCTTCTTGATAGTGTTCTAGTGCTCTTTCTGTTACAGATCTCCCTCCCTGCCGACCCCTTCCTGTCCTTGCCTTGCTTGATCACTGCAACAGTCTATCCTGGCACAGCATTCAGACTTGAAGCTATTGGGAGGTGGACCCACACTAGCATCACTCCAGCTGTGAGGATACGGAGATCTGACAAGTTTTCTTGATACTTTTCTTATTTGTAATGTTAATATTAAAAGTCATTATCATTGTATTCTATATTTCTGTTGTGTATATTTTTTAAAGTTTAGAACATTTTGTAGGACGATATTGTTGTGTTAATTATTTTTGCTGTTTTTAATATAAGTAAAGGGATTATCAATAATATGTTTATCTATAGTTTGGCTTTAATATAATTATAGGTCAATATTTAGATTGCTGATATGCATTAGTACAATGTTGAAATCACTGTCTCCTGGTATAAGTGTGTCAGATCCTCATCTCCTCTCTGTCACAACTTCCAGTGATAAATAGGGGTGGGCTGAACTCGCAGAGTTTCACTCTGCAGAATTCTGTAAAGTTACCTAAAAACTCACCGGCATTCCACAGAGTTCCGTGAGTGGCAGAGTTTGGTACGTCGTGATCCTCATAAAGATTTTTAGCACCTGCAGCTTGTCCCGTGCTGTAAAATCATTATGAACATTACTACGTGGCGTGCCTGAGGGCGCTGCTTCTTTCTGCCACTTGAGTATATTTTCTACTTAAGCAGCTATCTCAATGTGAGCTGCAGCTTTCTCAACGCGAGTGGTATTTTTCAATTTCAATCTTTATTATGCTTTGGAACTCGTTAGAGGTCCACATAAAGAAAAAGTACAATACAAAATACCATTCTCAGAGAAAGTAGGCAAATCATAGCAATGACAATTACTGGAACACAGAGTGACACCTTATTAAGCATGCCGGTCTTCAAAAAATTTCTAAAAAACATTTAAAGAAGTTAAAAATATGAAAACAAAATCTCTCATTGGGGGGATTATATAAAGCGTACATAAAAGAATTCACATTTAGAATACCCATTTGCAAACATACTTGTCTTATCCACTTACTGCGATGAGAACGCAACGCTGGGCATATCAAAAGTACATGTATTCGGTCTTGGGTAGAGAGATGACAAAAGTTGCAAATTGCAGATACTCCGTGCCATTTAGACAAAAGATTATTTAGGGGTAACAAATCTTGTCTCAATAAAAACCAAAATCTCCTAATACCATGAGGTAAGTTCCAAGTGGCGTAAGGTTGGGCGGATTTTCTTGCAAATGAATCAGTAAGAAGATTGACACCCTTCTTATCAAAAGTAGCAGTAAAGTCTAGTCTAAAACTAAGGTCCCAAGTGGCTTCCTTCAGGACAGACTTTAACTGGGATGCAGATAAAGAAAAGAGAGTACTCTCTTCCAATTGCAAGAGGGATACAGCCTTTCTAAAGTTGCTAACAATCAAGGAGTGTTCCCCTAAACCTCCCAATAATTCAGTCCTTAAGAGGAACCTCATAGTCCCCTCTTCTCCTCTGGCTATGCTTGCGACCCAGCGCACCACAGCTGCCAAGCCTTGCACCCAGCTGCTGCGCAGACCGAACTCAAGTCTGCAGGCTGCCACGGAGCAGGCGGAACTGACTGAAGAAATACTTCTTAGCAATTTCCCCTCCACCTTATTTAAGAAATCCCAGTGCTTTATATCAATTAATTCTAAACCATATAGAAGGGTGGATGGGACCTTTGCCCTGAAGACCTCCAGTAAATGAGAAAAATGCCTTTTTCCCAGTGCCGAGTACAGTGAATTTAGACTTCTTCCTTGAGCTAATGCCTTTCGGACACTGTTGTCGGTGTGGGATTTGGCACTTAAATTATCACAAATTACTTTTCCAAGAAAAACATAATTCTTTACAACCTCCAGTTTGTCATCTCCCACGGACCAGGAAAAATTCCTGAATTTATGTTTTTTCCGGCCTGTGATGCACATAATTTTACTCTTACTTGCATTAATTTTTAGGAAATGAACAACTGCATACTCATGTAGAGCAAGGAGGCGTTTGGAAAGACCTTTGGGCATAAGATCCATTATTATGATATCATCCGCATATAACATACATGAGATGTGTTTTCCGCCCAGAATTGGAGCTATACCATCGCAAGAGGAGAGAGAGGCGGGTAAATCAGCAATATATAACGAAAAGAGTAACGGGGCAAGTAAACAACCTTGCTTAAGACCATTGCAAGAAGGAATAATCTTAGAGAGCCCCCTGTCTCCTCCTTGCAACACCTGGCACCAGGTGTCTGTATGCAACAGCTGAATCATATCTAATAGATATGTCGGCATTCTCATAGCCGCGAGCTTTCTCCACAGCAGTGGACGGTCAACCTTGTCAAATGCTGTGGAGAAATCTATAAAGGCCACATAGACTCTTCCGCCACGTACCCCTATGTATTTATCAGTAATTGTCTGAAGAGCGGAAAGATTGTCCAGCGTTCCGTGGCCCTTACGAAAGCCTACTTGTTCTAGGGGAAGGATTTGTTTTAGCGCCACCCAATCATTAATTAGTGATAATAGACATTTACAAAACACTTTCCCGATAGCGTCTAGAAGAGCTATTTGGCGATAATTGATAGGCAAATTCCTATCACCCTTTTTAAATAGCGGAACCAGAATACTCCCCTTCCAGGATGCTGGAATATATTTTTTAAGGTAACAAATCCTAAAAAGAGGAAATAGGATTTTGCTCCAGGATACTGGATTTTGTTTTAAGACTGATATCGGGAGTTCATCAGGACCCATGGCACCTGATGAACGCATGTCTCTTATAGCTAATTCTATGGATAGTACTGAGGGGTATTCAGTTATGGGGGTAGTATTTTCCTCAATTCCCCTAAGTTGCACAAGCCGATCATTTTTTGCATACAGACTTAAGATGTAATTAACCCAGGTTTGTTCGGAGATAGGAATTGGAGATGGGCGCACTCTAGAACCACATCCTTCCCCAATAAGGGTCCAGAATTGTCTAGCGTTCCCATGGACAGCGGCTTCTCGCAATCCAATCCATAACATGTCCTCTTTTTCTCTTTTCATTTTTTTCTTTAACCTGCTCCGCCTCCTTTTAAGAAGGGATATTTTCTGTGATCTTTCTACCGCACCACATATATATTGTTCCCTCACCAATTTATTTATTTCCTTATTAAGGGAAACAACCGCTTTTGGGAGGATGTTTTTTTTCCTAGTTAGGTTCGATTTTTTAACAGCAGAGATGACCTCCTTTATAAAAACATCAAAAGAGCACTGTTCCACCCCCTGCCAATTATTTAAATTGGACACAGTTTTTTCAAGAAGGGGTTCTAGATCCTTCATGGCTTTATAATCCCAAAAACATCTTCCTGTTTTTTGAAAGGAGACCACCTCCCTATCCAACACCCAGGTATCAGAATTCGGAGGCACTAAAGAGAGCGTTAGTACCATAACATTATGGTCACTAAGGCTAGTGTCCATGACCACCAAATCCCTTAACAAGGGGAAAATAGGTTGGTCAACAATTATATAGTCTAAAATTGATTTGCTGTTGAAGGAGCTATGGGTATAGTTTGCAGGGACATCAGAAGGAAGCCTACCATTAACTATGAGTCCCTCCGTACTATATAATTCTTCCAGCAGCAATTTGCCCCGTTTGTTTGTTTTTATTTTATCCGGAAAAATGGCTTGGGGTATCAATAAAACCTCCTCTTTTTCTTTATTCCTAAATAATTCTAGACTATAATTGGACACTTTACAATTTAAGTCGCCAACTAACAAAAAATTAGAGAGAGGGGTTGTTTTTTTAATTTGTCTAATAAAAGTAAAAATTTGTTTCATCAAGGTGTTAAAAGGATCACCAGGCGGAATATAGGCATTTATTATAACTAAAGAGTGACTCTCCCCAATTTTGTCTAAGTTGGAGAGGGTCACAGCCTGAAAAAGGTTGCTGGGATCTGTATAATGAGAGAAACTCCACTTTATTGTATTTGATAAAAGACAGGCAATTCCCCCTTTTGCATGACCTCTGCTAGAGGGGGTTGCCGCCACCTCCAATACATAATAATCCTTCACTATATTCAATTTATCAGTACACCAAGTTTCCTGAATGCAGATTATATTAGCATTCAAGGAAAAAAGATATGACAATTTTTCAGGATTATTATTGATGCCAGCTGCATTCCAGGAGATGACAGAAAAACTATTGCTAAAGGTGAGAGAACAGTCTAGGGTTGTCCGTCACCTTAGTCACCAGGGCACCGGGTAACCAGTTCCATTGCTGATCATTTTCAGATAAACCTCTGTTTATTGTTATAGGGGAGAGAATGGGATGCGTTACTATCCTTTTAGTTTTTGACACTCGAATTTTTAAGTCATCAAAAGGTTGAGAGAGACCAACCGAACTCAATCCCCTAAGAAGACCATTCGCCATGTGATTATCTCCACTAATGGCGGTAAATGGCACCACATCAATCCCCTGGCTCTGAAAAAGTTCAGCTTTATTTAATATTAGATTTACTATCAAATTTGAGTAGAATCTTACCCTAGTAAATGACGTGGACCCTGATCCCAATACTGTTACTAGGTCAATGTCGCTAGATTTGATTAGATTCAGTCCCTCAATAACCTTACAACATTTCAACAGAAAAGATCTGTTCAGACTTAAATCATTATCAAATAATGGGACAAAGTCCAAAAACAAAGAATCAGTACAGAGTTCCGTGGATTTATGAACGGTGTTTTGGCCCACAATTGCCCCCTCTATCCGGGTCTGGAAAGAAGGTGCAGAAGGATTTAAAGAAGTGGTAGCCACCAAGGTGGAACGTCTTTCTTCTTCAACTAAACGGTGGGGCAAAGATTTTTCTTTTCCTATACCCTGATCAGTTAGATTTAATTTAGAGCAGTTCATAATAGTTTCATCAGAATCAAGGGAGCGCCCCAAAGAATCAGAGGATGGCCTAATTGGATCAAGCTTCAGAAATACCTTATCCTTGTCCTTGTTATCTTCAACCTCCACAGAGGGGGACTTAAAGGAAACTTTGGGATTCTCAAAGAGAATTTGTCTCTGCCTCCTTTTTTGGAATCTGCGGAGAGCCTTCCTCTTTTTCCCCCCCTTGGGTTTTACCTGTTTTTCCGCTTTTTCCTCCAATTCCAACCCCTTAGATTCGAGATCGAAAATAGGGTATACTGCCACTTCGGCAATAACATTAGGAATTACCAAATTATTTTCCTCAGCAACAATACCTGGGATGGAATCACTTATACAATTATAAGCGGAGGATTTCAAATTAGGACACACGTCCTTCACTACAGGAGCCACCGGCGTATTCTCAATCACCAGGCAAGATGTATTAGCCCGAACATTAATGGGAGGTATTAAAGTGGGAGAATCAGAGCCACAACTCCTTTCACAGGTCTTTGTTAATAAAACCTTTAAAATTTGGGTAACAGAGTCCAGTACGCAATCCGAGCTACCCACGAATTTATTAAGTAGCGTAAGAATTGAGGATAGCAACTGTTCCAAATAAAGTAAATATTCAGATATAGGTTTCTCTGAACATTTCAGGCTAGGATCATTGATGACCTCAATCCCGGTTATATTGAGCAATGGACTTGAAGACATGTTTGTTTTAAATGAAAGATCTTGCGAGTTGAGAGAAGGGGTACTACTAAAAAGATGGAGGCCAGAAGGAGTTGCGCCCATAGGAGACTTTACAACTTCTGATAATGCCCTAGGGACGTCACCCAAATAACGTTTGCACAGCACAGGGTCAATAATCAGGGGCTGTGATTCTTCATTTATATCCTCCCTCAGCTTAGTGAAGGACGAGGACCCGTTGTGCAAAACATTTACAGAAGTTAATAAAGTCTTAGAGTTACTGGGATTAACTTGACTGGAAATTAAGCATTTCTCATTCTCCAGGAGTACAGAAGTCGTAGATGAAATATCCCCAGAAATACATGGGCTTAGACCAGGAGTTCCCAGTTCCACCACCTTCTTTTGGCAAGCCAAAGATGTGATAGGGGTTGAGACCAGGGAGGAGCTTTTATCAGTGACAATATTTTCCTGGGAAACACCATCTAACGCTTTCTCCCAGAGCTGGAAAATCTGGGTTTGACCTTTCAACTGAATCGTTGAAATATTCTTATTTCGAAGGGGGTTTGATCTAGTCTTAGCTGTAGATCTTCCCCCCAACACTCTTCCAGATCTCAACTTTTTGGCAGTCATACTATAACAAGGATCGAACTATAATAAAGTGGGGAATATAAGATGCCAATACACAAGTAATAAATAAGAAAAAAATAGATACTATCTAATCACACAAGCAAACAATCATAGGCAAGAATAAAGTCACTCGATAAACAGCAGTTGCCTACTTTAACACGCATTCGATGGGATTAATCAAAAATAATATCTCTGTTTAAAAGAAAATTAGGGAGTGGGCCCAGCCCAGCCTACTTCAGCCCACTGAGGGCCACAGAGGGCCCGCCCTTGTCCCGGGCTTCTCCCGGCGCGCTCCCGCTTTGCGGTACCAAGTAAGAAAATATAGCTGCGCTGAGGTGTGGGAGGAGCCAGCAGGGAGAGCGGGTCAGCTGGTGAAGAGGCCGAGGGTAAGGCGCTCCTGGGACTGGAAGTCCTGCGCCTCCCCTCGCTCGCAGCCCTGCTTTCCCCAACACCTCAGAAGCCCAAGCGCTAGAGTTTCCAAAGCGCTATGCCGGAAAGTGCAGGCGAAGCGGGTTCCACAACTAGTGAAGGTTTAAGAACCGAACAGCCGTCAGGAAGAGCGAGTCCTTGATGCTCGCAGTCCGAAACGCCTTCAATGAAAAAGAAATCAGCAGGTGAGCAATCAACCAAGGCAGCTGACGAGCAGGCTTTAGCTGCGCTGAGGTGTGGGAGGAGCCAGCAGGGAGAGCGGGTCAGCTGGTGAAGAGGCCGAGGGTAAGGCGCTCCTGGGACTGGAAGTCCTGCGCCTCCCCTCGCTCGCAGCCCTGCTTTCCCCAACACCTCAGAAGCCCAAGCGCTAGAGTTTCCAAAGCGCTATGCCGGAAAGTGCAGGCGAAGCGGGTTCCACAACTAGTGAAGGTTTAAGAACCGAACAGCCGTCAGGAAGAGCGAGTCCTTGATGCTCGCAGTCCGAAACGCCTTCAATGAAAAAGAAATCAGCAGGTGAGCAATCAACCAAGGCAGCTGACGAGCAGGCTTTAGCTGCGCTGAGGTGTGGGAGGAGCCAGCAGGGAGAGCGGGTCAGCTGGTGAAGAGGCCGAGGGTAAGGCGCTCCTGGGACTGGAAGTCCTGCGCCTCCCCTCGCTCGCAGCCCTGCTTTCCCCAACACCTCAGAAGCCCAAGCGCTAGAGTTTCCAAAGCGCTATGCCGGAAAGTGCAGGCGAAGCGGGTTCCACAACTAGTGAAGGTTTAAGAACCGAACAGCCGTCAGGAAGAGCGAGTCCTTGATGCTCGCAGTCCGAAACGCCTGATCCGGAACACTGCTCTCGCGGATGTAGTGGCGAGATGCCGCGAGTGGTAGTGTTGAGAAATCTCACCGGGTTGCGGTCTAGCTCCTGATTTCCTTGCCCGTTACCACCAACTTACAGTTGGAGAACTATGCGCGAGAAAAAAACTCTGCCACATGCCAGTTAGCAGCATTTTTCCAGGATTCCATCCTCCAAGAAGAGCGCAGAGTGGGCAAAACTCTTCTAACTCTGCCGCAGGAGCAGAGTTTACAGCCCACCCCTAATGATCAACCAGTACTGGCCCCTCTGGCTGATGTGAATAATACTTTTAATTAGGCCTGGGTGTATTTTCAACTATGCCTGAGTAATTGGAGTAATTTTGGTAATTCCATGTTTCTCTTCGAGGCAGAATTTCCAATAATAACAAAATTATGCTCACTTGCGTAATTAAGAATAGTTTTGGGGAAAAAATCCTACAGCGAGAGCACATTTAGTGAACATGAGCAGCCTTTTATGCTGCTGTGTATGTTCTGTTGCATTTAGTGCTATTTTCTTCTTAGCCAAAGTGCATCCTTGCATCCATTTCAGATGATAGGATGCACTTTGCACTAAGAAACTAGGGCTAAATGGCAGGAGTATGTTGGAGGAATATGATACCCCAAGTGCACATTTAGCTAGTGTGTGCGGCTGCTCACACTCGCTATTCATGCTCTGTTGCATTTAGAGATATTTCTTAGCACAAAATGCATCCTCGGGTCCATTTTGTATGCAAGGGGGGAATTTGTGCTAAGAAAAAAGTGCTAAATGCACAATGACTCTTCTTGTGTAATTCGGCATAATCTTGCAGAGTTTTTGAGCAATTATGTGTGATTATCTCAGATGTAACTACAAAAGATTCACCCATCCTTACTTTTAATCCACTGACAATGCCTTTTATCTCCAAGATGGTGGTTGCCCCTCTAACATGGGTCTCCTTCAATGGATTAGAACCAATGAATTAATCTGAATTCTTAGCTACACATCTTTATGAATTTGTACACCTATTTCCTGAAACTGTCTAATTAAGCATTTTGAAAAGATCGTGACTAGTTAACATATTTTATGCAGTTCCATCCTTGAGACTCATAACCCTGCAAGATATAAAAAGTACAAACCCATACCAATTGATAGAGTCATAACAAATCCGCAGATAAGTGGGGGGAATTGTAGTCTCCCAACATCTGTAAACTTACTATGGAGAATGTGGATCACCTACATAATATAGGCATAGATATGATCATTGTTCTTTTTTCTTCCAGCGATAACCCTAAACAAGCATATCAGCTATGGGTCTGGGTTATGAAAGGGCAAATGAAAAAGTCACTATCACAATACACCAACATTAGCGTGGTTGAAATTTGGCCTCAAGAAAGGAAAACTATTTTATCAATGGCAGGACAACTATTTTATCAATGGATAGTCGAACCATCTTGGACTTGGCTTCAGTCAAGCTTTGGCAGAGTGGGGGAAAGCAAAGTTTCAAGAGTACTGCCATCATTTTTTCAGTGCCCCGTTAGCTTTGTCTTCCAATCTAGATGGTAAGATGGCCTGCGAAGCAGAAGAGGGAAAGGTGAAAGCAAGTCTAATCTGTTATGAAGTCTCTCCTGGAATACTCCAGACTTAATTACCAAATTTGAGGACCTTGTTTGGCAGAATGTTATTAAGCTGCATGACATATGTTGCTTCCAGGAGATGTGGGCATTGTTATAGATGGTTTCAAAGTTCAGCAGGGCAAGGCTGCAGAATGTGTTGATGAGGGAGCTTTGTCATCTGATGGCCTTGGAAGGAAGCTGCAGGGAAGATTTCTACTTTTGGACTTTGTCCTCATGATGAAAGTCAGAAATCTCTTGTGGGATGAGGCAGAGGGCTGTAGCCAAAGACAGTTCCAGGAGGTCAGATACCCCTTTGAGAAAGGACTGCTGAAGCGGATTTGCTACCGCAGTGAAGAACGTACGGCGAGAATCCGCAAAGTCAATCCGACTGACGATGCACCTCGAGTGTATAGGTGAGCAAGTTGGTCCTGGTCTCCTCTTGGTTCACAGAGCAGTTTTTAGCCACACATTTCCCTACTTTGTATTTTGGCTATCAGGGCACCTTTAGCACCACCTATAATGATCCTGGACTGAAGGGGCACCACTTGAAGGGTCAGGACTCATTCAAGCTGGTTCCAGGTGCGGATTCAAGATGGAGGAAACCTTTTTTACCTGGGTACTCTGAACAGGAGGCCAGCGAACTTGCCCTTGTGAGTCACTCTGGAGGACCCGGGATAGTTGAATATCTAGTCCTTGTCCCCAGGCAGAAAGTAGCGAAGCAGTAGGGCAACCGGTAGCAATCCTTCAGACCAGCAGTCTTTTAGAACAGCAGTCTAGTGGAGCGGCAGTCCTTCCAGTAATATAGCAGTCCTTCTTCCTGACAGAGTATCCACAGTCCCAGAAGTGTACTGAATAGTCTGTGTCTGAGGAACTCTTTTTATACCCCGGTGCCCTGATTCTGGAAGGTGGGAGAAGCTTCCAGACAGTGGCTTTGATGTGCAATGAATTTCCTGCCTCTCCTGCTCTGGCTCCAAGCTGGCTGCAGTAACAATGTGGGGGTGTTAGGACCTTTTGACTTAATGCAGAGCACCTGCTATTCATTTGTAAGTGGGGCTATGTTCAGCTCTGCCCTCACCCTGCCGGCAGATGGCCATTCAGGTACACCTAATCCCTCTATTGTCTATAGGTCTAACGGTCAGTTGCATCCAGTTATGTGACCCAGGCCGGGCTTAAGGCACAAAAGGGCTACTGGCAAAAATGCTAACTTTCTAAAAAGTGCCATTTTTATAATTGTGATCAAACCCCGACTTTGCCATTAAATAGGGCCCTTCAGCACAATTTCAAAGACACCAAACATGATATAGCTACCAGGTATAAGCCAATGTAACCTTGTTTGAGGGGAGTTAGCTCAAGCACTTTAGCAGTGGTTATCTAGCAGTGGTAAAGTTTACAGAGTCCTAAGGCCAACAAAAATAAGTCCTGCAAAAATGGAGGGGGTGAGGCAAAAAGTTTGGGGGCAGACCACCCTAAGGCTGATAGGTCTAACACTTACTTATCACACACTTAAGATCTGTGTAAATTTCAACAACCTACTTCCAAAAGGGTAGTGGGATAGGGCATCAGCAATGGAGCTGGAAGAAATATTGCATTCAGGCTCTGCTTTAAATGGATGCATTGGATAGCAAACTAAGAAATACCCTCTCAACAACACTGAGAGAAAAAAAGTGTGTTAGTTTAATTAGCAGAAGCAAATGGTAATGTTTTAGCATTCTGGTCAGCTTTAACCCAAGAAGGAAGAAGAATGCCTGGATTGGTGCGGAGTGTACAATAAAGAAACATGAGTTCTCAATTACTCTGGCTATCCAACACAAATCTACCAGTATTGAATCATTTGTTTGAGAACTCAGGAAGAATTATGTTATGTTATGTTCTGTGTATTGGCAAAGTGCACTATCACCTGCAAGGGCATCCTGGCACTGAGCAGGTGTGTGTGCCTAGATCTGCATGTAGTAGGTTAGTAAATTGTAAAGCCAGGTCTTCAAATTCTTGCAGAATTTAGGAAGAGAGGAGGAGGCTCTCTGGTGAAGTGAGAGGATTCCACAATTTAGGAGTCATGCAAGATAATGCCAGTCCTCCTGATTTGGTCCAGTTTATGCGTGGGATGAGTGAGTGTAAGAGTTCTACGGAGTGGACGTTTCCAGATGATTAGTGGAAGGAGATGTGCCTGTTCAGGTAGGTAGGGACTACATGGTTTAATGCAGTGAATGTGTGTGTGAGGAGTTTGAAATTAGCACATGTGAGAAATTGGGTTATTGGATGAGGGGGATAAAACCCTGCTCAAGCCACAGCCACAATCCTAAAAGTTACTAAATTAACCTGTGTTTAACCCTCTGGTAACTTGGCACAGAAGCAGTCAGGCTTAACTTAGAGGCAATGTATAAAGTATTTATGCAGCACACAAACAGCAATAAAGGGAAAACACAAAAGAAGAAAAATCCCACAACAATTTAGACAAATAGTGTAAATGTTCATAAATTATTTAACACTAAAATTACAAAAATTATTCACTCAGCAGGGCCAGAGTCATGAATTTTTAAAGTTGCAAGTAAATTCTATTGCCTAAAAGATCAAAACGCCAACCACAAACATCTAGCTGCTCAAGACCTGGGAAAAGTAAAAAATTATGGTTGACTGCGATGGAGCACAGGTCGTATGCACGGAGTGGATTCGGCCAGTCTCCAATTATCTTTGGATTTAAAAGTAATTTTGAAGAAAAATGTCTGAGAAGGTAAAGTTCAGCAGCACAAAGCAGTTGGTTGTGCCCGAGGAGGAGGGGATGTCAATGGGGAACTACTGGCCGAAGTTACTGGGAAGAATCCTTCATTCGGACTTAGGGCTTGATTTCGATCTTTGCGGAAAGGTTACTGTATCAAAACGGTGATGGACATCCTGTCTGTTGAACTATAAATCCCATTATATCCTATGGGATTTATAATTTGGCAGACGGGACCACCGCCACCATTGTGACGGAGTAACCTGTCCGCCGAGATCTAAATCAGGCCCAAAGTCTCTTTTTTGGAAGGTGGGAATCTCCAGTAGAATGAAACTGCAGACTGTAGTTGATGAGGGCTCCATGTGACCGGATACCCCTTCTGTGAGGAGCCACAAAACAGGATTTGCTGTTGCAGAGAAGAACGTAGCAGTAGCTGCTGCAAAGTCTGTCTAACCGGCAATGCGCCTTGGGCTGATCAATGAGCAGGTAGGTCCCAGTCTCCGCTTGGTTCTCAGAGCACTTTTTGGTCAAAAGGTTTAAGGTTCCAAGTTTTATATTAGAGTTGCCTGGGCACCTTTAGCATCATGAGGCAGCGAACCAATCGTTCTTGGTGCGGCAAAGCAATCTTCTGAAGTATACATAGCAGGCCACAGCAGCAGGCAGTACTTTGAAAGTCCTTCTGCAAGTCCAGAACATGACCTGAAGAGTGGGTCACAGGGTCCACATTTTATACCTGGTACCTTCTGTGAAGTAGGATAAGTTTCTAGAGGTCCTCCTTTTAAGTGCGCTTGGAATGGTCTGCCTCCTTGCCCTAGCACCAGCCTGACAATAGGCACAAAAGTCTAGTGTAAAGCTCTTTGTGTGAGCAGGGCCCTGCCTATTGATATGTAAGTGGAGCTCTTCAAAACTCTGCCCCGATCATGCCAGTGATGGCCCATTCAGGCACACCTAGTCCCTCTATTGTGCGACTGTCTAGGAGGATTATACAACATCCAACTGCCAACTACACTCAGTCATGTGACCTAGGAACTGTCTACAGGCACCAACTAGTTAGGACAGGAAAATGCCAACTTCCTAAAAATGACATTTTTTAAAATGTCACTTGACCTGACTTCCCTACCTACTACCAAACAAAAGGTATCACTTATTAAATGTAATAAGGTGACTCGATGTTATCCTATGGGAGAGGTAGACCTCAAAGTAATGAAAAACAAATTTGTGTGTGTTTCACTACCAGAACATGTAAAACTCAAAAGTACATGCCCAACTTTTCAATGACAATGCACCCTGCCCCATGGTCTGTCTGGGGCCTAACTTAGGGTGACATATGTGTAATAAAAAGGGAGTTTTATGATAAGTGAAGGCAAAAGGTTTGGGGTAGTCCCCCCTAATGCTGACAAGTCTCCAGCACATTTGTGTATAATGAGCCAGTGGAGCTCCCTGAGCTGTGGTGTGATATGAGTTCTGTGTGGGTAGTTGGGGATGTCTGGCTGCTGAGTTCTGGGTGTTGTGTGTAGTCTTCTAGTGAGTTGCTTGGGGATCCCCGCATAGAGAGTGTTTCCCTAGTCCAATTTTCTGGTGACAAGGGAGTAAGTGACAGTTTTTCCAGTGCTGCTTGGGAGCCAGTTGAAGATCTTTCTCAGCATCTTCAGGGTGTCCTAGCAGGATGCAGTGACAGCGTTGACTTCTGTGGTCATGTCCAGTTTGCTGTTGATAATTATTCCAAAGTCCTGGTGTGGGTGGAGGTGTGGGTCTGAGTTTGGCTGGCCACCAGCTGGAGTCCCATGGTGATGTGTTTTTGCCAAAGATCACTACTTCTGTCTTGTCTGCGTTGAGCTTGAGACTCTAGGTTTTCATCCATTTTACAACTTCAGTCATGCAGGCACTGAACTTGCTTCTTGTGCTGGGGGGTCTTGTCTGAGAGGGAGAGCATGCATTGTGTGTCGTCAGCTCAGGAGAGGATATTGATGTACTATGCATAGGTGACATTGGCCAGAAAGATCATGTATGTGTGGAACAGGCTGGGACTGAGTGAGGCATTACTTGAGGCATTCCATAAATAGGTTTGTGGGCTTCCAAGGAGTAAGATGTCGGGCTGACAGCTTGTGTTTTATTCATTAAGAAGGAGAAGATCCTGTGGAGAGCGGGTCCTTGAATGTCAATCTCATGCCTGATGAAGATGGGGTGTAAGATCATGTCAAATGCTGCAGAGAGTTTCAGGAGAATGAGGGCTGCCATGTCTCCTCTGCTAAGGGTCATGAGGATGTTGTCTGTGGTGGAAAAGAGTGCTGTTTCTGTACTGTGGTTTGGCTTCGATCTGGGCAGCATTGTGTCTAGGAGCTATTGTTGCACAAGTGGTCAGTGAAAAATCAGTTTATTAGTTTCTCTGAGACCCTTGCCAGGTATAGTATGAGGGAGACTGGCCTGTAGGTGGAAAGCATAGCTGGGTCAGCCAATGATTTCTTGAGCAGGAGCGTGATGGTGACATGTTTCCAGGGGATTCAGGAATGTGGCTGAGTCAATGGACGCCTTAAAGATGGGTGTTAGTGCATCACTGAATGGAATGAGTCCCTTGGTGAAGGGTGGCAGAGGAGAGGGTCAAACAGAGTTCCCAAGTGGATGAATATCATGATACCAGCCATGTCAATGATGGTGATTGATGGTGGGTCACAAGGTCAGGGTTCATGCTACAACTTTGATAGGAAGTTAAATTGCAATAGCTACGACGTCTGGTTGATGGTCAAAATTGCCATATATGGTGTTGATTTTGTTATAGAAGAAATCTGAGAGCTTGTTGTAAAGGTCATGTGAGGGGGTGAAATTGTATGGGGTGGCAGGAGGAGTGGTAAAATCTTTGATGATGGCAAAGATTTCCTTGCTGCTGTTAGTGTTGGTGCCAATGCAATTTGCAAAAGATCTGTGCCTGGAGTTCAATATCTGCGGGTGGTAGTGTCTGAAGGCTGCTTTGAAGATGTCTGTCTCTGTGGTGGCTTGACTTTTTGTCCATTTGTGTTCCAGTTTCTTGCAGTGGCATTTAGTCAGCCTGAGTTCCTCTGTGTACCAGCTGGCCTCTTGCCATCGGGTTGGGCTTGAGGAGAACCAGGGTGTAGGGACATGCAGTGATCCAGCTGTTAAGGTTCTTGAAGGCTTTTTGCAAGCTGCTGGTGTGCTCAGGCCACTGTGCAGTGCGCAGAAGCCCACTCCTTTTCTGTTATGCTTGTCCAGCTGCGGCGACTGCTTCCGGTGGTGGTAGGTATGTGATGGTGCAGTACGGCTATGCTGAAACTGTTGAGGACGTGGTATGTCCAGGTCATAGTTGCTGGCTTGTCGACTTTGATGTTGCTGAATGAGGAGAAAATCATGTGCAATTGGTGTACAGTGGCGTAGGTGAGTTCAGTAGCATGCTGGGTGAGGCCAAAATGTGTGAGGTTTTCTAGAAGGGCTTTAAATTTTGGGTCTGTATAGTCTTCTAGGTGAAAGTTAAGGTCTCCAAGGAGGATGAAGGCGATTGTGTTGATGTTTCGGGGTGTGATGAAATATGTGATGTCGTTGGAAAAATTAGTGTGGGGTCTTGGTGATCTGTATATGACAATTCTTCTCCGGGAGAAGCTGGCCATGATGCATATCTTGAACATGAGGTGTTTCATGTAGCTGGAGGGGGTGTCCATGTAGCTGGCACAGCTAATGGTATGTTTGAATATCAGGGCGACTCTGCCTCTGGGCTAGTGGTGATGGTTTTGTCTGGCATTGTTGTAGCTGGCGGGGATGGCTGTAGTGATGTTTAGTGCAGAGGTTGGATTTAGTCATGCTTCTATAAGGAAGAGCAGGTCTGGAGCATGGTTGTGTAGAAGCTCCCATATCTCTGTGGCATATTTGGTGAGGGAGAGAGGGCTGAGAAGCATGCACATCAGTGAGGCATATAGTGTGGTTGTGTTTTGGTCTGTATGATTCTTAGCGGGCTGGTTTGTATGAATGTGAGAGAGTGTGGTGCTGGGTGCTGTGGGAGTGGGAGTTGTGAGTGTAAGGAGTGGGGGAGTGCATTAGAACTTGCAGGAGGTGCATGTGAATATTACTTCTGTGTTGCATGGTGTGGTGTGGCAGCAGTGTGGCAAGTGGTGGCTGGGGTTTACAGCATTGAGGAGTGTGGCAGGATACGGGTGGGTAGGGTGAGAACCAGGGTTATTGGCTCTGAGTGTGGTCCAAGTGTGGACGGTTGCAGATGGGCTTGCTTTTGGGGTGACAGCGTCATGCCCACTGCACTACCTCTTTGCATCCGCCATTAAGCAGTGCCTGGCTGGGAGGGAGGAGTGCAGGGTGTCGTGAGCTGAAAACCAGTGATGTCACTTCCTGTGCAGTTGGGCGATGGGAAATCTAGTGATGGCTCTTCCTGTGCTGATGAGTGATAGGAAAATAAATATAAAAATAATTGATAAATAGTTAAAGTCAAAGCCCATTAATACCCATGGAATGAGATGAGACTTACTGTTACTGACAAAAATAAAAACAGATATTCAGTGCTTGTATCCTGTGGTTACCAGGGTTGGGTTTAATAAGTAGGAGTATCACATTGGAGCAAACAAAGTGATTTTTCATTTGTGGAACCTTAATACTGGGAGCGGTGAAACAGCACTTACCACTGATGTTACCAATATGATATGACGAGAATCTTAACTCCATTCAGATCCTGCTTGTTTTACTTCCTGAAGTAGAGATTGCCAGCCGCGGCCCGTGGAGGGAGTTGCGGTAGGGCAGATAGGCGGGGCGTGGGAGTGGCAGAGTGGGTGGGGATAAACACCGGAATATGGATGATTGCAGGTAAGTAAACAATTAAATTAATTAAAGGAATTTCGTAGCGCGTCCTGCATCGCAAAATGCGATGCAGGAAGCACTACGAAATGTATTTTATTATTTTAATTGTTTACTTACCTGCAATCATCCATATTCCGGTGTTTATCACCACCCACCCTGCCCCTCCCCCGCCCCCCTGTCTGGCCCACCGCAACTCCCTCCATGGGCCGCGGCTGTCAGTAATATGTCAAGCCTTGCAAAACCTCCCTGTGCACCTTATTTATGCCAACAGGTCTGAAATCAGAACATTCCTCCACCGAACAGTCCATGTCTGCCCCTTCACCAGAATCTTTGGTGCTATAAAGGATGGGGGATCAGTTCATGCATGGCTCACATTTTGTTACACAGAATAGTGAACAATACTTCTTGTTCAAAATATAGGAAGTAGAAGAAAGTTTACTGCTCCTTTTCTCTCTCTTTCCTACAAGACAGAACTTGCAAGATCATCTTTTCTAGTAGTCACAATTCAGCTGCCATGTTCTGGTCTGGTACCTTAAGTCTCAGAAAACGTGGCAACTGAACACATATTTTATTAGCTGTACAATTGTCATAGTTATTTGTTGTAAACGAGCATGCTTGCTTTTTAGGCCATATACTTTCAACATGCATCTAAAGCACTTAACACACATTGCCGTAGTACAAAAAAAAAAAAGTACATGTGCTGTGTGTAATATTTCAGGTACCTATATTAAAGCAGGATCAAAAAGTAGGCCCCAGCACCATAAAAGAGAAAGAAACAAGATGGCCGCGCCCATGCGTAACCGCGATAAGCAGTTTGCGCAATATATCCACCCAAACACACAATATGTATTTCCTTACAGAGGAAACATCACACGAACGGGCGGGACAGGCAACTTGGCTCGCTCGTGGAACTCTGCGTAGCACTACAGAGTTTTTGGGAGGCTTCGCAGAGTTCCAGTTAGTGCTGCTACACAAACTCCGCCCACCCTTACTATAGAAGCGAAGCCATACGTCAGTGATGTGATGTCAGTTAGTGAAGAAGGGAAGTTTTTTTAACTTTAAAGTGTGCAAATAGTTCAAAGTCAACCTTTATTAATCATTTTTGTCCTAACACTATAGCCAATCCCAAACCTCTTTGAACATATCACCCACTTTTCAAAGAATTGGGACCTTGGAGGGAGGAGCAGCTGTATAAAACTGCATGAACCTTCGCTCATATTAATAAACTATAAAAAGAAAACTGTTGACTTAACAGAGGCAGTGCTTTCTGAACACACACATCCTTAACTGTGCTGATTGTTCATTACATTTCTTAAATTTAGCAGGCAAGCTGCTGTTTTAATCACTTTCCATTTGTAGAAAATTATGATTCGGAAATCAAGAAACAACGTGATAAATGCGCAGTTCTTATCATTTGCAGAATGTCATTCTGCTTTCTAGGCTGTGATATGCACCTTTGACACACCTCTCTGTACACTGATTATTTAGTAATTTTTGAATTAGCAAATATGCCCTCTAAACGATCAGAGTCAGAACTCCGAACTCACCATTTGATATTACGCAAACATTGTTCAGTCACAGCAAATTTGCTTTGAGATTTCAGCTGCACTGAGCGCCCAGTCTTCAAAACCCCGCTCGGGAGCGAATTCAGGACACCGCGTTTCCCTCGTTTCCGCTTCATTAATCTCCGTGTTTGCAAAAAGCCCTAATTATGAGGAGACAGTTTATTTAGTGCAAGTGAAAATCAATAGCTTCAGTCAGGTATCGGCAAAAGCATGTTTATTAATCCTTTCTTCCTCTCTGACCTTTCCCTTCGAAAACCCAAAAGGAAAGATGTTTTTCTCACATCTCAGAAACATGTGTCGCTTTGTAGATTCCTAATAACTTTCTGGTAATAAATTAGGGTTGGGGCGAATTTATTTACCCTGGAAGGGCCCAGTAAATTGCATCCGCAGTATAAGACAGCATTTGTTCCCGAGTAAAGTAGTGCTCTCTGCAGGACAACAGGTTAATGGGCCAAAACAACTCAATTTGCAAAAGTCAACAATTTGAATCCTGCAAACCGGTTCCAGAATCTCACACATTCCACATTCCGCTCACACATCTGGACCCTTCAAGGACAACGTTTTCTTTCATATAAAACTGTTTATTGTTCTGCGAGATTGATGCTGTTAATATTGGCCTTCAACATGACAGATTAGCATCAGCAGTTAATCAGCGCTATTAGCAGATAAATATCTGTAATTCAATCACTACAGTAATTTCTTTTCCAATAATACGATTTGCAAATGCAAGTGATTAAGTAATTAGCTTACATCTCCATAGATTACAATTCCTCAGAGCTCTCCGCGCTTTCCTGTAGATTACAGTACTTAATTAAGGGCACTGCCGCTTTTTTTCCCTTTCCCTTTATTTGTGAATGAGACTCGTGTGTTTTAGGAGGAAATGGAAGATATGTGACCATCTGCAACCGTTCCACCACTTACAGCCTTCTGCGGGATGTCCATTTTCATGTAAAATATACATTTCAAGGCAAGCCTTTGTTTCTATTGGCCAAGTTGATGGCCGGGGAGAGAATGTACATCTTTCGTGAGCGACGGATCATTGCATGGAAAGCAAGCACTGACAAAGCACGGAGGTCTTGCTTTTTTGTTAGTGAAAGTGCTTGGTAACTGAAGGACGAATTTGTGTGTGTGTGTTCATCCGAGGGTTCGTGTAAGTGGGTAAGTCAATGAATGGGGCTGAGTGAGAGCGTGGGTGAATGTCAGTGGGTGGATAATCGTGGGTAGGTTGGTGGGTGGATATGAGTGGTTTGATAACGTTGAATTGTCAGTTGAATGTGACTGGGAACAGAGGGGTTTTAAGGCGTGGGCAAAGTGGGCAAGTGCCCGGGGCCCCCACTTTCCGTGGGGCCCCCATTTATGTGATCCAGAACCCCTTGCAATAAAAAAAAAAAACTGTATACATAAAAACATTCTTTTATAATTCCATTGCTGTCTAACTCTCTCCTGACAATGAAAGGTTTCAGATTTAACAGGCTTCGGCCTGGCATCTTCAAAACTAAGCCTGGGCGGTGCACTTCCCTCCGTTCACGGAGTTTGCAGAGTTTTCTGCACTCTGCACTCCCCTGAGCTTGCAGAGTGAAGAAAACTCCGCTTCACGATGTGCAGCAGAGTTTTTCCCCGCTCGCGATCGCAAACGATAATTTTGGGATTGTGAATAATTTCGGGATTGCGAATAGGAAGTTTGGGAACCCGAGTTGCAAGAATACCAGTACAAACTGCAGTGCGAACTACCCAGGCCTAATCAAAACTGATTTCAGAGCCACTAAAGACATTTTATAGCATGGCCAAAGTGGTGCCCATTGAAAGCCTGGGGCTCCTTCTCAACTGTGTGCCTGAGCTGGCTGTGTTCTGCGGACATTCCTGCAGTAACAACCATTGTTGAGCATTTTAAATACCATTTTTGAATGGGATGATATGTGGGAAGCTGAACAGATATTTTGCAGAGGAATGTTGTACAAATGTTTTTTAACTTAGTATAATGTCAACAAAATGTTTACCTTACATCAAAACAATACTTTATGTATGAATTATGGTAGAGGGTCACAGAGATTATTTTTGCTAGAACGAATTATCATTATGTTGAAAACACATAGTTAAACTGTTTTCTGATACACGTATTATACGTATTAAATATAAATACATTTAGAGCATGGTATATTGTGTGGAACATATTTATGTTATTTTTGCATGCTCACTTACTTTGTGTTATAGCATGTTTTAACATTAATAAATTGGCATACAGTTTCTGCCATCACATGAAAGTCTCAAGCAAGAATAATGTTTGAGCGCATCTTTCTTTATAAGTTAAATTTTTCGAACGGGTATTCCTACACAGAAAGGTAAACATTCAATTCAGTGCACCTTCCTCCTTCCACTTGCAGGTCTAGTACCCAGCTGCTCTGCTCTATTTCCAAAGGCTCTGTCCCTTTGTATGAGGGAAGCTTAATTAGTTTATGTCCATGTGCAGAAGCAGCTGAGTGTGTCAAGATAACGTTCAGTGCTGCTGTTCATAATATCCTCGCCTGTGTGTGAGTGACAATTGTACCCGATGTTGCCTGTTCTGTGTGAGGGATACTTGAACTCTTGGTTCATCTTCCTTATATCAGGGACACTTGCAGTGCTGTTCCCCTCAATGGTCTGTTGTGTGTGTGGAAGGGACCTTGCAAACTTCATACTCTCTATGCCTGGACCTTTGTGTATCTGGGAGCATTTTGCACGTGTGATGCTTGCTCCTTCTTGAGAGCCATTACACTACAAATATGTTTGGCCCAGGGTCCCCAAAATCCTTAAGATGTCCCTGACTGGGAAAACCTAATGCTGGTGTGTACATTTGGTTGGTTTGGTGGAGAAGGTAGGTGAGACAGTCACAAATAGTCACAGAAGTACAGAAACATGATTGCAGTGTCACCCAGTAGGCCCTGAAGTGGAGGAAACACATTTGTTGTCAATCCAGTGCAGCAGTAACATTTGTCATTACTAGCAATTAAAAGCAGCAATACTAAAGTGGTAATCAAAACAAGTTGCTGTTTAAGGCACCACATTCTACAGTGTACCCTGTACAACAGAAAACTCAAATGCTCCTTTGGTAGCTGTCAGTGACAATCAATCATCCACAATAGAAAAAGTGTGCTGTTAGACCCGGGATCCCTGGTTGGCTGAGATAGGTACCTTAGGCCAAATAAGGACCCGCGTTTCCACATCAGGAAAAGGAAGGACACCTTCTAAGATAGCCCCCGCTCACCCCCTTCGTAGCTTGGCACGATCAGCCAGGCTTATCTTCAAGGCGAATGTGTAAAGTATTTGCAACCAGGCTCACAGCAACCCAATGATGACACCACAAATAGACTCCACACGAGCTTTATAAAAACGAGTATACATTTTATGTAAAAAGATATACGATAAGACCACACAATATAAATCCAACATATCAGTATGTGTACTATTTCTCCTGGACGGTTGTTAGGCCAGCCAGCCCTTGTAAGCTTTGGCGATATTAATGAGCTCTTCTTAACCTTCCACTGTAATCCTAATACCATGCTATACAGTTCGTAATGATAGAATCAGGCACTTTTGTAATGGTAAAATAATGCAATGCGTAACGCAGCAATCAGGTATGTTGCAATGTAATAATAATGAAATGCGTAATACAACCACCAGGTACGTCATTATGCAGAAATAAGGCAATGCGTAATACACTAATCAGGTAGTTTGTTATGCAGGAATAATGCAATGCGTAATACGCTAATCAGGTAGTTCGTTATGCAGAAACAATGCAATGCGTCATACGACAATTAGGTAGTTCGATATGCATAAATAATGCCATGCGTCATACACTAATCAGGTAGTTCGTTATGAAGGAATAATGCAATGCGTAATACACTAATCAGGTACTCTGTTATGCAGAAATGATGCAATGTGTAATACGACAGTCAGGTACTCCATTAGAAAGAAATAGAATAATGCGTAATAGACTCCTGCACCCATCAGGGTGCCTTAGGCGGTCTCTCCACCCCTCCTTCTGACTCGCAGTCAGCCTCTGTCAATAGTTGTCCCTCTGAGCCCAAACCCAGCCCCAGGAGTCGACACATGTTTCCTGGAGGGCGCAAACTCACTCTCCTCTCCTTGTCCAGTGGCTGGGCCTCCAATGCAATCTTTGTGAATTGGCAACTGCGAGCTCTAGCTGGTGGCTCAGTTCCTTCGCGGCTGTCGGTCCAGGCTGTTGCTACAAAGATCTCAGGCTGCCACATGGAACACACTCACACAGCGTCACTGAGACTCCCTTGAGCTTTGGGTGCACGATCACTGGGCACTCCACACGAAGGTCTCGGGTGGCACGAAGATCACGCGCACAGCGTCGCTGAGACTCACTTTAACTCAGGGTGCAAGTTAACACGGCAATCCTCACGAAGGTCTCACGTTGCACAGAGCACACACACATAGCGTTGATGAGACTCACTTGGACTCCAGGTCCACAATAACAAGGCAATCCTCATGAAGGTCTCACGCTGCACAAAGCACATGCACACAGCGTTGATGAGACTCACTTGGATTCCAGTGCACACAATAACTGGACAATCCTCACAAAGGGTTCAGGCTGCAAAAAGCACACGCAGCGTTGTTGATACTTGCTTGGCCTCCAGGTGCCCACCATCACAGGGCACACCTTACGAGGGTCTCAGGTTTCAACAAGCACACGCACACAGCACCGCTGAGACTCTCCTGGAAACATTTGTATTCCTGTGTTTCCGCAATGGGGAGCCAGCTCACCGCAGGCCCTCAGGGATAAGTTACTTCAGGGCACAGCACAGCAAAGTACTTTCAAACAGGGGGACACAGCACACAGCAAAGTCCCTTTAGCCTTTCTTTGGTAGAACAGCCAACTGCAGGCCAGCCCCAGAACAAACAGCAAGGGTCAGTCCTTTCCTTCAGTCTCTTCAGTTGTTTCTTCCCTGGCAAAGGTTCCTCTTGACCACGAAGTAGCTCCAGTCTTGTTCAATCTTGATCAAGCCATTCTCCAAAGTTCAGGGGCTTCAGCTCTCATAGTTATACACCTCAATGGCTTTGAAGTCTTTGTGTTCAGGGGGCACTGACCCCTGTTCAAAACAGTTCTGGGTCCCTCCCTGGCAGTGGCACCTTCTTACTTTGATTAGTGGGCGTCTGGATTTTCAATCACTCAGCAAGAGATGGGACAAATGTTTCATAGCAGCAACCCAGGCCTCTTCACCTGTAGGGGCTACTCCTCCCCCTACACTCCAGATGCAGGTCAGCCTGTTGCTGTCCCACCTATTCCTCTGGGTCAAGACATTTCACAAATCCTATGGCTTTCAAATCCAGACTGTCAATCCACAACCAGGCAGAGACACACAGAAATGTTAGAGCACAAAAACCCAGCTACTTTTAAAAGAGTGGCTTCTAAAGTACACACAATGCAAAAACCACCATCATAAAATGATGTGTTATTACATAGTGAGTTCAGGCACACTAAACTTCACCTCTCCATCTGAAGCCTTTGGGAAGATGGGCTGGAAAACATATTACACAGCCTTCCCATTCTATCCTATGGGCAAGTTGGCCTTTCAACAGTGAAAAACGAAAAGGAGATTATTTCACTGTCAGAACATGATACACACCATGGTACATGTCCTACCTTTCCTATGCACTGCACCCTGCCCAGGGGGTACCCTGGACCTACCATAGGGATGTCTGATGTGCAGAGAAAGGGAAGGGTAAGGTCAGGCAAGTGGGGCACTTGTCAGAACAGCATGGCAGTTTAACAAACTGCACGCAGGCACTGCAATGGCAGGCCTGAGTTCCCTTTTAAAGGCTACTTGTGAGGATGACACAATTAGTGCTGCAGGCCCACTAGTAGTATTTGCTTTACCAGCCCTAGCACACATAGTGCACGTTACTAGGGACTTTACTAGTAAGGCAAACATACCAATCATGGGCAACCAATTACATTACACGTTATACAGGGAGCCCTTGCACGTTGACACTGTTTAGCAGTGGCAAAGTATCCAAAGCTTCTAAGTTAGTCAAAAATAGAGGAGGTAGAGGCAAAAAGTCTGGGGTAATCACGTTAAGAAATGCCAGGTCTAACAGGTGCATTTAAAGCTATGCTTCTTGTCTATTTCTAAAGCTGCCCTTCTTGTCATTGCTCATTTCGAAGGTTTGGATTGTTTAATGCCTCCAAGGGTGCCAGGTGCATGTGGAGTGACAGGTGTTGCTCCCCGCCTGCAATAATGGGAGGACAGAGGAGGAGAAGGAGGAGATTGGAGATATATTACCAGCTCGCCGCTCCATTACCAGTCACGTCAAGACACAGTTTTGGGGGAGAGGACTTAAAGTTGCCAATGTGCCTTTGCTGGTTGAAGTTTCACTTGTCCTAGCATCACAAGTGACATGATTGCATCATGAGAGGGGCGAGGTCTGCTCTTACTGCTGCTAATAATGACAAAATGAGGCAGTAGGGGATCCTTTTCACAGGTCAGTTCTTGGCTGGCTATATCTCTGAATTAGTTGTTGAGGCAGTGTACTATTACAGTTTCATAGTTCCTAGGGAGAGCTATAGGTTGTAGAACAGATGAAAGTTTGTTCCCCTTGCTTTAACAGCTGTATCCTTCCCTTGGGTACGTTCTTGATGAGAAATATAGGAAATGTCCATCGACGTTTGTTAGATCAACTTTTCTGGTGCTTCTAGTGTGTGTCTTTCATTTATTCAGTTTGTGTTTTAGTCACTCAAAATAGTTCCCTTACTTAGCACTTCATGACAACTGTGTAGTGAAGCAAAAACAATACAATGGTTTCACATGTTTGCTCCCTATGTAGGTAAAGAATTCCTCACGGACATTTTTTGTACCTGGGTGTTGTCTTTCAGATTCCATTTCTTTGTGTACCTTTTTAGTGGTGTAACTTTAAATCTTCAAATTAAATTTGAAACTATAGGTTTATATAGTAAATATAGGTGTTTCTTCTGAATGTTTTGAAATGAAATATATTTTTAAAAGTTGTTTAATAATTATGTGCTTACGATGGTATTCTGAATATTGTTTTAAAAATGGAGGCTCTGTTTTGGCCTCAGCTCTTCTTCACGCATTTTTAATTAATTAGAGATATGTGGAAACGTCCTTCCTCTTGGACATGTTCCACAGTGAAGCAAATCTTTAAAAACAAAAGTGAAAGTAAAGATCCATCTGACTTTTGAATAATTATTTTGTTGGACTCTGTGTCTAAAATACTCATGTCTAGTACTTGCAGCCGTAGAAGACTGGAACAAGAGTACCATTTTGTTACCCATAAAGCAAGACAGATTAAACTTAATATGGGGTTCAGCTCTGAAATATTTGCACTTCATTATCTAGCACTAAAGTCTGCAAATAAAGGTCAACTGTTTGCATATTAGGTTAAGTTATGTGTGGTGTTTGACCAATTTGATAGGGGAATGCTGCAGAAAACTAGGAAAATGTGGTGTCCTCAATGAGCAGTTGGTTATGGTCCAATGTCTGCATAATAACATATGGGCAAGGGTACAGATAAATGATAGAGGGACTCTGTTGAAACGCACTGATAAACAGTGGCTTGAAGCAGGGTTGTGCTATGGGCCCTTTTTTGTCATGAATTTGGCAAAATCTCTCAGCCAATCAGAGGGTTAGTAAGTGAAACCCTCCAAAATTGAATGCCCAGTAAATGTTATGTGAGCACTATGGGTGAGTAAGGTAATTTGAATGCTAATTTGTATTTTTGAATACTAGTATATCCAATACACTGACATTTTTTCTGTTTATTGTAGGTGAACATTACACCATTTGACATGGAGGAATAGTAACACATATCCTTTATAGTTTGATTGATTTACGATTTAGTATATGGTTTGTTTATACGTAGCACGCACATGCAGTGGCAAAAATGGTTTAGAACAGAGGCCCTGAAGAAAGCCTTGGGAGTTTGTTCCCTTTTTGGCAGAAACATGTCGGCCCTTATGCAGCTATTTGGTGAAACTGCTTTTTTGCGCTGTTCTTGGTTTTAATCAGAAAGAGACCAATAGCTATTAAAGTTTCCTGCTATTTGTCCTGTCTTTCGTGGAGGGCATGGACACTGTCTCAATGATCTAGAGACGAACCATCCCAACTGTTGGATGACCATATGATAATATTGATCATTACCAAGACTTTGATGGGAATCCATCTCTGGACATTGGGTCTCACCTACTATTACTGGTGGTTATGTGTGTTGGATTACGAGCATTTCTCTTAAGACTGGAAGGTAATTTACCTTGCACCAAATAATTGGGCATAAGTCTTACTGTTTCAGAGTATATATTTTACTCAATAGTAGACCCCCAGGTTTATTTTGTTTTTTTATAAATATCTGAGCGTCAATTTTGAAATAGAAGGATTACAATGCATTGTCATATAAAAATCAATTCAATTACCAGAAGATCTGTGTCTGTTTCATTCATTAAATGGAGAACTAACTCTTAAGTGAGCTATAAAGGTTTAGCTAAAAATAGAGTGTGCCTATAGCTTTATGTGGAAGCACCATGCTTTTTTAGAACCCAATATTACAGATACAGACATTGATTGATAAATGCTTAAGAAGTTACTCCATATAACTATGTTGGCTACAGTTTAAGAGACTACTGTTTTCCTCCCTTAACAATATAGCTAAAAAGTGCGAATTAATTTCATAATTGGTCATTAAAGTCTGAAACAACCTCAACAGCCCAATACTCTTTAAGGTATTTTGTGAAATTTCAGAAATATTGGGATATGAGAAGTAAGATGCGTCTAAGCAAAATGGTAAACAAATGCTGGTTTTACACATAGAAATAAAGGAAGGCATATTTGTAGGCAGTATGTAGGACAAAATAGGGCCTTAAAGGAGATTTCAGCTCAGATGCCTCGTAATACAGATAAAGTGTATATATCCAGGAAGAAATCTCAGAAAAGGCTGCCTGACCTGAAAAATAGACTTGACCATTCCAACTACACTTAATTTACCCCTTGTCCTAAGTGATGGAGAATAATTATGTTAATGGGCTTGAGCCAGTTATTTCTTACTACTAAGGTTGAGCCAAACTGATTGCAATTAATGGGTAGAGAAAACTGTAGCTACAAGGCACAAGATGAGCTTGCTCATTGTTTACTCCTCTTTTTTATGTTTTTTTAAACAAACATGGGAAATGCCTTAGAAGTCTTTTGATTAAAAGTAAAATTTGTACTGTGGCTGAAAGATAGTTGGATTTGTACTCTGCAAGTTACAATCCCTGTGGGAAATTATAACAATACTTGTCTGAAAAATGCATAGTTAATGACAATTACTGCTTTTGTTTTACTGTTATATTTAATTTTTAATGTATTATGTGTACTCAGATTTTAAGATGCCTCAGTCATGCAATTTTTTTTATATTGTGTGTAATGCTTATATGGATGAATTGTCTTTATAGACTTCAGTTTTAATACAAATAATAACTAGGCTTGCAGTTGCTTCCGTCATGCAGAGTTTCCTCCTTCAGGCAGCCATAGTACCAGCTTCAATTATTTGGTATTGCTTCTTTTTATACCACACGATAATCAATTGCGGTTTTCTATTTGTTAACTGATCTACATTTTAATGTGATTGGTGAAGTTTTTTAAGCTCTCTGAAATCAGGTAGATGTTATTTTACATTCATTTATTTTGTAAATGTGTTTTTGCTTCTTTGTTATGGAAATCTTTTTTGAGAGGGTTATACTATTAATTATGTGTACGTTTTTCATATGTGCTATCAATATTTCAGTACATAATATTTTTGTCTAATTGTATACATTTGATTTTGAAACTATATTTTTGATGTCTATATTTTTGTAGTCCTTATTATGGTTTTAATGATATTTGGAAATACTATATTTTTGTTGCCATATGTTTGTTTTTGAATAGGTGTTTTAAAAAGTCAATATTTCTGCAGTCAGTGTTTATACTGCAATATTCTTGTAGCACAATGTTTGTTCTGTTGGTGTTGTGACAAACAACCGCTCCAAGTGGCCTTTAACAGAGTTTTGGCATCTACATTGAGAGCAAAAACACAGAAAACAGTATTTGCAGTAACTACTTGACACTACTGGTCAGTCAGGCTTAAGTTTTTGTTTGCAATCTAAAAATGTTTAGCTACTTACATACAAATCTGCCATTAGGTGTCCCAAATGTAATGGTGCCTTGTTACAGCAAGGCTCATCTTTTTAAGGTTTAGATTTAAGATAACTAATCTGAATCCGCTTGCATGTTTGTAGTGGAATATAGCTGAATATAATGCTACACTAGCCTTCTTCAAACTTTGTCTCAGAGGATGGTTACAACTTTACTCTTAAAACTCATTGGCTAACATGTCACAAGAATGATGTTTAGAACAATTGATATATTCTGCCTTTAACACACCCAGGGAGTAATTTACTAATTTTCTACCTGGGTTGTCATGTGGTGCAAAGTGACACAAAGCACTGTATTACTTATTTAGCATTACAAAAGCTTGTGGGTGCAGTACACAATTGTATAGCACAACAGAATTGCCCAAAACAACCCTTAGTAGATCTTGGCCCCAGTTTAAACATGCTGACTGCCATTTATGTACAGACTCAGCTTTCCACATACCACCACAGAATACTCTGCTGCACAGTTATGTCCAGTCTAAGAACGGTATAAAAAGGTGTGGATTTTCCATAGATCTGAGGCCCCACTAAGACAAAAGCCTTTCTCGGCTCAACCCGCATCCTATTTGGCATCTTTTCATCAAAGAAGAATGCCACAGATGAATCTACCCCGCAAAGAAAGATGGGACAGATGGCCTCTCTCTTCCTTATGTTTTGGGAACCTGGTAACAGGGGAAGCTCAATAATTCACAGGTGCCAGCACTGACAAGGACTATCCTGCCTTTAGTCCTACAGAGGGATGCCAAAGGATAATAGCCACAATGGACCCTATTGAAATGGCAGTGTCATACACACAATGAGGATCTTTTATCAATGTGGAAGATCTCACATAGGTGACTGGAAGGGGTGGGATTGATTTGTATCATGAAGGAGTGAGAAGGGGAGGGGGGGCTCTGTGAGGGCCTGGGGAGAAGGTAGACACAAACATAGACATAGGTCTCCATTACCATTTTGCAAGGTTATGAAAAACCTTGTGGGATAGGTTCTTGCCGTCAATCATAAGAAACTGGTCACACTAGTGAAAACTGATAGTGGGGATTAAGTGGGAATTCTGATATGATTTGCTCAGGAAATTCAGCTTTTTGCTAGTGCATCAATACTATGAAGGATTGTTCCCATCACTCACATATCTGAATGGTGCTGGTATCAGGAACATCAAGAATAGCACTACTTTGAGTATTCCCGTCTTTCTGGAGTAGTACTGGGGAGTGTTCCTGCTTTCTAGTTAATCTCTTACTCTAAAGTTGATCTCTTGTTGACCCTGATTTTTAAGAGTACGGTTGCAATCGTCCTTTGAGACAAAGTTATAAAAAAGTAGATGTAGCTTTACATTTAAATAGATTCCACTACAAACGTGCAAGCAGATTCAGATTAGCTATGTAAATCTGAACCTTCTACAGATGAACCTTGCTGTAACAAATTCGGGTCCAGCATTATCTAGGACTGCTGACTGCCTTGGACTAACTTCCCAGACATGTGAAGAGGCAAGAGTATAAAGCCAGTGGTCATCTGTCAAAATCTAGAGAAGATCAAAAAAACGAAATTTAATTATACCTTTGACTGCGGTCCTGACTGAGATTGAGGAAAAGCATTTTCCCCATTTAAACATTGCCTTACATCCAGTGAATGAATGTACAGTGGTAATTGGAGAAGTAGAGAAGAAGATAAGAAGATATATTTAACTTTTTCCAAAGTTGGCACGTATAGATTTTATCACTTCAAAAGTACCAAGACAATGTCCAAAGCCTACACATAAAAACATGATCAGGGTGACTTTAATGTTCAAGTGTCTCTCACCCAGAGCTTTTGAGGGTAAGATTTATGAATACTACTAGGATGCGAAAAGAAGGTATGCAACCTTGTGGAGCACTCTTCAGCTGTAGATTCTAGCCACGCATAGCTGAAAAATTTGGACCTTGAAAAAGTTTATAACTGGGAAGATCAAACTGTTGACCAGAATGAAATGCTAACCTTTATCTCACCCAAGCTTGATTGCTGGCTGACAACAAAAGCTGCCTAAGCACAATTCCTTTGTCAAGTGGGAGTAGTGGAGTCAGCAGTCTCTACTCAACCTTGCTCTATTGCAGACTAGTTGCAGAAGATGCCTTGGTCAATCAGATTTCAATGACTTACATCTGATTTTGGTCCCAATTTATCTCGTTCAGAATTTCTGACCTCAAATATTTCGTCCTGATTTTTATCACTAAATGTAACTTTTTTCTTGAAACTAATTTGGTTTCAGAATTGTAACTTCATAAATTAAATATTGTTATTTGTTTTTAACTTTAATGTTTTTTTTTATTGCGTTGTTCCTACATCAAATGCATTTTCTGTGAAGACATCCTTGCTGAGTGTGGTAAGATGCCAATAGTAATCTCAGGATTTCTCACAAAAAACACTGTCTGCTTCTAGATGCTTAATTCACCTAAGTAGTAGGTCAACCACAGGTTACATCAAGACTAAGGCCTCTCTCGCTGCTGCTTAACAATCTGGTTTCCTACAAATGATCCTAATGTGCTCAGCACCATTTTCCAAGATTATTTTATACATACCTCCTTGCTCAGAAGCAGGTAGTCCGAATGCATGCGCTCATTGTAAAGAATAGAAATGCGACCGAACAGTGTTCGATCGCATCCTAATTGCTGGGTCGACACCGATGACAGGAGGTTGTTCGGTCCCAGCTCCCAAACGATATCGGACAGACTCAGGTCCGTGGGACACCATAATCGGGGCCTAAATATGTCTCTTTTGGAGAATTTGTACATGGTGAGCCATACAGAAAGGAATTGTGGAATTTCAGTAGTTGTAACATAAACACAGCAGCAGATGTTTTTATGGTATGGATTTTCTAAAAGTCAAGCTATTTACATTGATAATTATGCATAGAAAAGAAAGTGAGAAAAAAACCTCTTTTCAGACTTGGAGGTTTCCTAGAAGCTCCTGGAGAAAAAGTTTGCAAAGACTCGTTATGTTATGTTAAGAAAACTTTGAAAGCAAGCATACACTGTTGGTTTCTTGGCGTTGAGAGACTGTTGATAAAAGAGAAATTATCTGGGGCTCCAGAAGAATCCACATTTTCTTCACTGCATAAGCTTGTTCAAAAAGCCAAGTTTTAAAATGTTGCCAAAATTATTCGAAATTATTATCATGGCGTTGGTAAACTGGAAGGGCATTCCACATAGCAAGAACTTTAGCTACGAAAGAGATCCCTCTGTCTTTGCATTTATGGAATTTAGGCAGCATTAGAAATGTGTCTCACACTGAACTTAAGTTGCGATTTAGAAGACAGTGATTTAGGGGCTGATTTATATTTGGGCAGTCAGCAAATCATCCAACAGGGAGATAGAGTAAATCAAATTACGCCGTCACCCTGATGGTGGTACAGTCCACCAAATTTAGAAATGTCCGTCAGCCGTCAAATTGGTTCCTTCTAATGCATTGTAACGTTGCCCAACGGCTCCATCAAACATGACAGAGCTGTACGGCAAAGTACAATGTATTTTTATTTTTATAATGAACATCGCAAAGCAGGATATTCTTTTTGAAAAAAAAAAATGCCCCCTTCCCCTGGGAGTTTCTTCCCATTGCGAGGGGGGCATTAAGCACTTTTCAGCGTCCCTTACCACCAGGTTTTTTCTGGTGGTAATGGGCATTGAAAAAAGGCTATATGTTGGCCCATCTAAATGTGGTAAGCAGACATATAGCCACATCTTTGGTGATCCTTAGTCCATTGAAGAAGTTTGACTACTGCAGAGAAGGAGTAGTCTCTGCCATCATCAAACCATGGTCCGCCTAAATCCAAATCGCCCAGGCGGACCATAGTGTTGGCGAGGAACAAACTTTGTTGCAAGTGCATTGAGTTCCTTTCCACCAAATATTACATTGCGCTTTTCATTTCCTGGCTAGGAACAGTGGGGCCTAGCCAGTAAGGCTCTTGTAAGTAAGACAGCAGATTTCGAATTGAATGCTCTGTTTATTGTCAGCCGGTGGAGCTGCCTTCATAAGTGGGTCACAAGAGACCAACGGGGAGGTGGAAAAATTAACTGTGCTGCTTCATTGTGAATAAGCTGGAGTTTCTGTAGTGTTGTAACAGAGAGACCAAGTTAAACCAAGTTAGAATAGTTTAATTCAGGTATTATTACTGCATAGGATGATCATCTTATGAGCAAAAGCAGAATTATTTTTGTCAACATCTTAAGGGTAACCATACATCTCGCTGTTATTGAATTTACATAAGGTTACATTAGGAGGTTGGTATCAACAATCACACCAAGACTTTTACAGATGATTTAGGGTGTGGAGTGTTTCCCAATTCTGCAGGTCAATAAACGTGGGGCCAGAAATGTACCTTATTTTGTGCAATAACAGTTTCATTTTTTTCTTATATAGTCAAATTATATTGGTTTTAATGTAAGCATGTAAGCTTTAGGAAGTTGACCTGCATCCAGCTTCCAGTGAATTGCATGCCATTTTGAGATTCCCATTTGGAAGCCAAGACCTCATCCAGATGCATCAGCAGTTGCGTAATCTTGGCATAGTTATATAGTCAGCAACCCTTGGCAGCCAGCTCTTAAATTAAAGATTTAATGTATAAAGAGAAGCTTTGTGAACTCCACAGTCTTATGCAACTGGTTTGCTGGAAACTCCCCAAGGTTGACTGCCTCGAACCTATTTGATGGAAAGGATGTGATTCAATTCAGGGCACATCCCTGAATGTCATCTTTCTGCACCGGGTCAACCAAGATGTTATTGTTGACCGTGTCAAAGGCTGCAGGCAGATCTACGAGCACCAGCGCAGAAACCAGCTGCTGATGAATTACCATTTGATGTCTTCATTTACGGACAGGATGACTGATTCCATATTAGGCATGGGTAAAGACCCAGCCTACAGGGAGTGGAGAATGTCTGTTGTTTATAGGTGTCTGCAGATTTTTTGGGCCACGTGAGCTTCCAATACCTTGGCAGTGAAGGATCTTCTCCCTGATTTTTTCAACACTGGGAGCACCACCTCATGCTTAAATGAATCTGGAAAAATACCTTGTATTAGGGATTTCTTTAAAAGTCTCCGGAAAGGATTATTCACTGCTTTTCCATTGATTTACAAACTCTGGGGTAAAGGTGTTGGGTGGAATTCCATCCCTTTAGGACTCCTCACAGGTTGCAAATATAAGGTGCAGTCATTCTTCTATTCTTCCACAGATCGAGAAAGTATTCTAAGGATGGTGCCTTAGGGTGCCACATTTGTACCTGGCGCCAGCTAGTGATTGGGGGGTGACTCCTGTCTCTTTCCTAACCAATGGGGTAAAAATTCACATCGTCAACCCTACCCACTTTTGCAGTAGTTCTTGTTTGCCCTACAATAAATAGTTCTACAGTGCACCTTATTCTCAAAACCCAAGATGGAGATACCCTTTCCCCGCTGTGTCTACCACCTACAGATGTGGACAGGGTAATGAGCCGTACCTTCCTCTGCTGCCACTCAAAGGAGGTTCTGGGAACAGTTTTTCTCCCACTGGTTTTGGTCCCAGCCTGACTAGGGAGACCAAGGCAGGGAATTTCCAGGTGTCATTGACATTTACTTGTGATATGGCAGGCTCATTTTATGCAAATTAGGCTCCTGGGCCCACCATACCTGGTCTTCATGCCAGGGGAAGGAAACACCTCCTCACTCCTAGGCCATAGTCCCTGCTCTGGGAGCAGTTTTCACACCTCATTGAGGTCAAGCACTTGGTTGACAGCTGTTAGAGGGCTAATGTCAATTAGCCTCCAGGAGCTTTAGCCAGGGAATAGGTAACTTTCTAAAAGTTAATTTTCCTACATATTTATTAAACATCCAACTTCACCATTGTTTTAGGCTTCTAATAAATATTAAAAAGAATGACTGAATTATTCTTCTAGTTGGCCACAAACCCGAGATACAGAAGTAATATGTTAATCTGTACTGTAGTTTTGTCATTGGACAGCCAGGGCCTTCCACAGTTATTATAGATTTAGTGGGCTTGTCACTGCAGGGACATAGTGTCATAAAATTACTAAGTGTCCCCTTTTAAATAATATGCACCCTATATTTTGGGCTATAAGGCTTATATAAGGAAGGGTTTTCCTCCGTCAAAAGTGTTATTCTGACAAGTTGGACTACAGGTTTAAACTGCAGCAGTCAGGCAATACTGGTAGGCCAGACACCATATTTTTATTGTTTTAATTAATGGCATAATACGTGCCGCATTCCACAGATAAAATTTACCTTTTCATTCCATTGGAGTAGCTCCTACATCATACACTTTAGCCATATAGGAAAGTTAAATATGCCAATTAGGGTCTAGCCAATGTGTGTTTTAGGGGTCAGAGCACATACACATGGCACTGGTCAGCAGTGCCCCAGTATGCAGAGTCTAAAAACCAGCAAAGACATTAAGCAAAAAATTAAGTTTACCTTGCAAAAAGGGACATTTTCTCACAGTTATGGGTCTCCATAATTGGCATGTCCTTTTCGTATATCACCTGCATCTGGGTGGCAATCTGCTTCTCCAACGATTAAGATGGTTAGACTCCCGCTGACAGTTCTCCCCACTCTCAAAAGTCCCCCCTGTTTTGTAGGAAAGAGTTGATGGAATTGGAACATTTACAAATGATGCAGACTCCAAAGAACAGTCAGCTCATCTATAACTATTCCAATCAATCACATACAGCAGTTGAGCTTGGTCTATCTTGGACTCAGGGACTGCTTTCATCTCATACTCTGTATCTTCTCCTTGAATTACAGGTGGTGGAGGAGGAGTTGTGCATAATGTATCTTGGACATGGTTTTACAGAATTATTACCCCATTGGAGTAAAAAGAGGACAACTGCACCCAAAAGTGCAATATTTTAGTAAATTATATTTATGGCACAATAATTTTGTCAGATTATATTTTTGATAATGATATTCTGATACGCAATCTAAATCTCTATAATGTATCTCAGAGTGACGCCTCAATCTAGACATTCATTTCACTCCTCTAGTTAAATCAACTAGTCTCCAACTTGGTCTCATAAGGTCTTCTCCTCCCACGAAAGATTCCTCACTAAAGATCTCTCACTTAAACACGGATATTATGCACATTGGCTGTTGCATAGCCATCCTAGCAATCCTCTCTTCCAATAACTCCTCATAACTACAATGCTTCATGCTGCAACAGGACTCTCATAATATTATAAAAACATTCTCAACATTTACCAATAGGTGTCACTAGCCAGAGTACAATGCAAGATAGGTTCCTTCACACACAATGCTATTGCTTCATTATCCCAACAGTTTTATAGGATGAAGAGACTTGATTTTATGCACCTGTAGTAGTCCTTTCTGATAGATATTTATCTTAAACTTAATTAGTCGAATTTTTCACTGGTGTAAACTCGGCCTTTTTATGGTTAAAAGCACAGCATGAATACATATATTTTTGAACTCTGGTTCTTGAGCCTTGGAATGTTTGTGACCCCCCCCCCCCCCCCAACGCTCCGACCTACCCAAAAATATAGTAACTTCACAAATTCAGAAGGGGGTTCCAAAACGTTTAATGCTTTTCGTTTCCTTTGTACTTTGGCTACTATGTAACTTAGTTTGAAATTTAAAAAATGATTTAAAGTAATTAGTGTATCCTACATAATAGATTTGAGTAACATTGAATTACAAAGGGCCTTATTATGAGTTTGGGTGTCTTCATCTGGGACCACGGCGGTCCCAGGAAAAACCACCAAGCCTGTGGTGCACCCACTCGCCAAATTGCATGTTTAATCCAGGGCGGGCGGTGCTGCAGCGGTGTGACGATGGGGGGTATGTTAGGCTCATAGAAGATCCTATACAACATTCCGCCGTTATGAGAGAGCCTGCTGCACGTACGTGCACTGTGTAGTATGCACCATGTCATGCATACCACACAGTGCGTGCACAAAAGTGCAACTGTAAGGAAGCACAACATGTGCCCTACCCGCATGGACCCCCATGGGCAGATTCACCCAGGGGCCACCTAACCCGCATTTCCGCCACCCTTTTGGTGGCAGGGTCGCCGCCATGAAATGGGTGGTGGTAATGCAAGTCATAATATGGTAGGCAGTGCCAGCATTGGCACCACCAGCATATTCAGGCCCCTTTCTGCACCCTCACTGTGATGGGATCCTGGATCCCGGTGGAGGCGTGGTCTTGTGGTGGGCCCACTGCCACCATTGTAATCTATCGGTCTGACCACTGGAGTCGTGGTGGTTGACCACCATCGCAAGTACAGCGGTCACAAGGACTGCCATACTCATAATAACCCCCAAAGTGAACACTGCGTAAGGTTAATATCCGGAGCTTTGGACTAGTTCAAGGAATATGGGGCATATTATCAAGCAGGGCGTTAAAATTATCGCCGTTTTAGTGGCAGAAAACTGCTGATAAAGCGGAAATAATGGGCTTGATAATATGCCCTGGAGAATTCCAATAGAAGCCCATGTTCACACCACAACATGGGTTTCTATTGGAATTCACAAGGCCATATTATCAAGCCCATTATCGCCGCTTTAGCTGCAGTTTTCTGCCGCTAAAACAGCGATAATTTTTAACGCCCTGCTTGATAATATGCCCTATAGTTTTCATAGGATTACTATTTACTGGATTCTAAAACAAAACCAATCTGAATAAATATAATTTAATCAGGCTAGATTAATATAAATACTAAAACGTTACCATCAAATCAACCCCTGTAATATAGAATGTGCCTTTTGAGAAATATTGAAAAATAACACACGAGATCATTAGGCGGGTTTATAAAAAATAGAATGCTGATGTAACTATAGTGAATGTGCCAAAGATTAAAACATTCAATAGAAAATTCATCTAGCAGAACATTAATTATTTTCAAAAGGATCTTAGAAACATTAACTGACAGCAAGTGGAAACAATGACAGAAAAATTATGTGGAACACGAAGACCAGGGGAAAGGCAAGTTTTCAAGTCGTCTACAAATAAGCATCATTAGATGGTTATGTATGGGAGGGTATTCTGCAGTTTTAATGATGTTATTGATCGAAGAGTGTATACTTATTATACAAATTGTACCCGATATGCAAAACTATTTGAAGCATGTTTTTCATATAGTAATCTTCGAAAAATTAGCATATGCCATGAGGTTTACACATGGTCCCTGCTAAATGTACTGAAAAGCTACTAATGTGGTGGTAACAAAGTCTTCTTAAATGTGTAAATCTGTGCCAGTTGAAACAGAAATATTTGATTACTAACTCATGCTCAAATACAGTAAACAAACCTTGACAGAGCCAGTAGGTGAAGCTTTTACATGGTGCATGCACATGGAGGCACACAACATACAGTTAAACGTGTCCACTTAAAGCAAGCACACCAATTAATGCATCCACAAAAACCTATTTTCAAAGTCGACCAAATATACAGGCACCCATGCACACAGAACTGGAGGCCTAGCCTTATCCTACCTTACACCCAAAACTTGGAATGATCTCCCTTTACACATGAGGACCTCCTCCCCGCTTTTGCAATTCCGCAAGATGCGGAAGACTTGGCTCTTCATCTAAAACCCAGCTGACGACATTCACCCCGCTCCAGCGCCTGGCTACCCCTCGGGTGATAAGTCGTGCTTTACAAATCCTGAAAACATAGCATAAAAATACAGATAAATAAATATAGAGGTATCCCCTGTACCAGACCAACAGACAAAGTTAGCCATACAATACAAGAGGCACAGGGTGATATATATCAGTGGAGCAACACATTTTATGCACTGAGGAGCATAAAGTGATGCTCATAGAGGTGCTCCAGGTTGCCAATGGGCATTTCGCCACCTGCATTGCAGCGCTTAATTAATCAGTGTTGCGGTTGTAGGTGACAGAATAACTGTGGACACAGTGGTGAGGGCAGGGGGGCAAGGGTGGTGCCCCAATGCAAAAACAAAACAAAACAGCAAACACTACGGGGCAAACACTGGTGTCCAGATAAATGTGCATCAGGGAGTTCAAAGTGATGTGAATCAAAATACTGGATGCAGATCTAAACTGTTTGGAATACAATGTTATATTCGTTAAATGTTGGTTGTAAGATAAGCAAATCTTTAGTAGGTTACACACAGGCTTCATTGTGGCTTAGTGGCTTTGGCTTTTTCTTCTCATTAGTTAGTTCCTCATTGTCCTGAGCAAATCTATTTAATGGACGATTTTCCTCCATCACCTGTGGCATTACCAATTAGAGGCTCATGAGACAGAAAACGGCAGAGGCAACTTAGGCACTTGCATCCTGAACACAAGGGTGAAGAAATGTAGAAACTGATGGTGAAGCTTTGTAATCCATTGCATGGTAAATTGGAATAGATTACAAGAATAACTTGGTTCTGCAGCTTATTAATTTTGAAACTTTGAGTGTAGGTATGGTTCCCAAATAGGTTTGATCAGCAGGAAAGCCAGGAGTTAAAACCTGGAGGATCTGTTTAGCTAAAATCTTTCAATGGGATTGGCTCTTGTAGCCTCAGATGGAGTCTCTGAGTGTGGTTGTCATTATTTATAATTTCTGAAAAAAATACATTTGCTGGCTGGATAGGGATTTTTAATTCATGCTTTGTAATCAATGGATAGTTCTTTAAATTGAGTATGATATATAATTAGGATCCAGTACAAGTGGTGACACGCTAAGGAGATGAATGCTGGCTATAATCAAGCTAAGTGTAACTAGCAGGGTTGTTTTGACACCACTTTGGGCGCTATTCTTGAGAAAAAAAATATAAGAGCAAGCCTCTCAGTTCGAAGGTCCTTGGTGCAAAATCGTAGTTTACAATTTTCGAGTATCCAACCGAGGATTAAATATGGACCAGAGATTTGAAGTTATTTGAAGTTTAGAGTCAAATAAACTTTGAGAGTTGGGGATGGATGTCATTTTTTGTGTCATCAATAAATATATATATATATATATATATATATATATATATATATATATATATATATATATATATATATATATATATATATATATATATATATATATATATATATATATATATATATATATATATGAACATCCAAGGCCCCTCGAAGAAAGAAGAGCCGGGCACACACGCAGGATTGCTTCAGGCAGCAGACTTTATTGGTAGTGGCATGATGCATTTCGGATAGTTTTCCTTCGTCAGATGCCTTTCCAGTGATACAGTGGTGCTGGAATCCAATTTAAAAATGCCTGCTCTGCTCTGATAGGCAGAAGACTTCCGGTGTTTTCTGGCAGGGATTCGAGACAAGGTAAGTACCCTCCCCCATGTGGGTGGTCCTTTCGTTCCTACCAGTCCCACCTTCGTTCCAGGCATGTCTGTTGCCCCCACAATCCATCATCTTGCCGCCTCCTAGCTCCCTGGAAGTCCCGAAATGGAGCACTCAATTACTGAAAGCGGCGGCGCTGCAGTTTTCAAGTTCATTAAAACAAAGCCAAGTTTTTCGCCACTTTCACCACAGCACAGCTTGTAAGATGGGGCGCCCAGGTGCATAGTGGCCACGCACCGAAATATGAACATCCAAGGCCCCTCGAAGAAAGAAGAGCCGGGCACACACGCAGGATTGCTTCAGGCAGCAGACTTTATTGGTAGTGGCATGATGCATTTCGGATAGTTTTCCTTCGTCTATATATATTCACTGAAAAAAACGAGGTTACAGGGACGTTATATTTAGCTTCAGATTTTACATGCGCAAAGCCATGGAAACCCAGCTGTTGAAGTTAGAGTTCTTTCAAATAACGTAAACTTGTGTCCTAAGGTAATGACTCATGCCCTTGCCATGCACAGTTTTCTCATTAATAATTTTACTGCAAATGTTACAGTGATATTATCAATGATGTCATAGAAAATGTCATGAGGGATGTAATATCTGGGGTAATTAGCAATTCATGGTGAGGGCATGAGTTATAGTTACCTTAGGACTCAAGTTATAGTTACTTGAAATAGCTCTAACTATACCAGCTAAGTTTCTGTAGTTTTGTGCTTGTACCCTTCGTTTTTTATGTGAATTTACAGGTGTTTTTTAACATAAAGTAAGATGCCCATAGCAATGCATGGTGAAGGGTGGTTAAACACAGGGCCTGGGCTTGCAATGTGCTGCCCGCACCCAAACTTGCTGCTCCTGCCCCCTTCCTCTTTGCCATCCATTGTGGAAATCCATGCCCCTGCTCCCTCATTGCAGCCCTGTGTGGCCGGTGTTCTGTCACTGCGTTTCCTTCCTGCTCTGAACAGTTAGCTTGCTGCCCCATCCACCTCCCCCCTACCCTCTGTTGTCTGAGTCCATGCACCAACCCCACCCTCCATGCACCAACCCCACCCTCCTGACCTGCATGGTGCGATGTGCTGCCACTGCCCTCCGTCTAGCCCTCCATTTAGCTTGATGTCCCTGCCCACTCCTTCTGCACTCCATTGCCAAATTCAATGCCCATCATTGCCTTAGCCTCTGTGTTTAGCTTGCTGCTTGTACCTCTTTCCGTCTGCCCTCTGATGTCTGTGTGGATGCCCCTGCTCCCTCCTTTTTGCACACCATGTTCCATGGACCTTACACTGCCCCTCCTATCTACTCTTAGCATTCTTTTGGGTTGCCACGCCCCATCCATCTGCCATGTCTGAGTTCCATGCCCCTCTCCCTTCCCACCTATTCTCCATGGTCCATTTTGCTGCCACTCCCTTTTGCCCTCCATGCTCTGTTGTGCTGCAACTGCTTTTCCTGCCTGTCCTACTTGGTCTCCTGTTAAGCCCCTTCTCCTGCTTGCCCTATCTTGTCTTTGTCCAATCCCTACCCCATCCCTTCTGTCCTCCACAGTCCTTTGTGCATGCCCCTGCCCCTCCCTTTTGCCCACCATGGCCGCAGTGCTGCCACTAACGCTCCCGCTTGCCATGCATGATCCTCTGCGTTCCCACAGCACCTCCCACCTGCCATGTGTGGTCAGATTGCGGCCCCTGATCCCCTGCCACATATTTTCCATTGTCTGTATGTATGCCATTATAGTCTCACTGTTGCCCTGCATGGTGTGTTGTGCTTCCAGTCTCCATCTCACCTGCCCTCCATGGTCAGCTTGCTGCTCCTGCCCTGGCCACTTTCCCCCTGGCCTCCGTTTTCCATGTGCAGGCTGCTATTCCCTCCCTCCTTCATTGTCTGGTCCATTGTGCCCCTGCCCCCTTCTTCCTGCCCTCCATGGTCCGTTATGCTGCAACTGTCCCTCCTGTCTGTCCTTTATGGTCAGCTTGCTGACCTTGCCTCTCGCCCTTCTGGTCTCTGTTATCCGCGTGAATGGCCTGTCCTCTCCCTTTTGCCTTCCATGGTCTGTTGTACTGCACTGCCGTCCTGCTTGCCTTATGTGGTGTATTGTGATGTTGCAACCTCTGATGCCTTCCCTATAAGGTAAGTTTGGTGCCCCTGCCCATCTCCCTCCTGCCCTCTGTTGCATGTATCTATCCCATTCCTCCTACCCCCCCGATCCAATGTACCATACTTGCCAACATTTTTAACTTGGTAAGAGGGATATTTTGAAGAAAAAAATAACAGGGAAATGATGTTCCCCATTGATTTACATTGAAAAAGAGGAGATTTTAGGCAGGAGACAGAAAAAATAAAGCCCCTTTGCGCCTAAAAACATTGTATGTCTCTTAATTTTCTTCGATATACATATTGCTTATCTAAATATCTCAGTCTGCCTTATACCTCAACTCATTTATTATGCCTTCGCTTACTATCATATGAGCATTTTATGAGGTCAATAGTCAGACATATTATTATGATTCTATATCTGATAAGCATATATTCTATATATCGATGCACTCCAATTGGGTCTTGCCGTATCGGGGGTGTACTGTTTGGCATTATGTGAGTGCTGTTTATAGATTATAATGGTTAGGCATACTATTTTTGCTATGTGATTATCTTTTCATCACTCTATACTCTTTTATTCACACTTTGGAATTGTGTTATGTACTATTTAGGATGTCTTGTTCGATGACAGATAACTATACTGGTTTCCCGGCTTTATACTATTACTGGGAATGTTTAATTATATTGTCTTGTTTTATCTAGACCTATAATATACCTATCTCCTGCTCCATATACTTCTTCTTTTTCTCAATGAGATCTGTCTAGTAGTCACATCGTCGTATTTGACAGATGGTGCGGTCATTGATATATCTGGAACAACTTTTGATGCTTTGCATACAAGTCTATGCTCATCATTCAATTTCTAACGGTGAGTTGTGATTTCTGGTGATCATATTATTTACCAACCGCATATTTGGAATTTACATGTCTTTAGTGACCAATCATGTTACACATTTTGTCACTTATCGAGTCTATTGTTGGGCACCCGCTCTATTTCAAATTATATCAACTCCAACCAAGGTGGTGACTTTATTTGCTTATTCCCTGTGATTTTAATTTCCTTTCTTGACAATTTTGTTCCTCTCGCCTGTTTATCTTCTTGATATGTTCCATGAATAAAGCACCCCCCATAATAGATCCCAAATGTAAATACTCTGTTTAATTTCCCCAGGTGCTCCGCCTCATATAGACTGCAGTTTGCTTCCATTAACCTGGTGAACCAAAAGATATCGTTCTACCATATTTATGGTGGGTGCATTCTTTTAATTGTATATAGTAATCACTATGCATAGGTACAGGAAGTTTACTCCTAAGATTATCCTCTGTGTTGTGTTTTTGGAGTCAAATTATTTAACTTGTTTTTAAACTTTGCTCTTTAGATTAATTTCCATTAGGATTGTAAATATAAACACTTTTTTTGAATTTGATATGGGAATGTAGTATCACACCAGATTTATTGTATTTGATCTAAAATGCTTATGATGTTACCTTGTACTAGGATGTATTATTGGAACCTGTATTTATTTTGAAATGTCAATATTCTATATTGTAATTATATTTGTACTATTGAATATTTCCAGCCTTGATGAAGTCTCTGTGTGGGACGAAACACGTGTTGGCGATTTACGTGCTGGGAGAATCTTTTTTATGAAATTTGAATACCAATAAAGAAAACATTGAAGAAACTTAAAGAGGACTCTATTTGAGTTCATCTTGGATTATTTGGACCCCCTCAGTCCACTAGAATATTTGTTCTGTTCTTAATTCTACTCTCTATGACAGTTAGAGTTTTTTTGCTGAGGGCTCAATACTTAAGCCCAGACTGAAATATCCTTGACTATTAGGTGTGCTGTAATCAGAATCTCAATTCTCAATAGTTCATGTGGCGTACACATTTTGTGTGTGCTTATAGCACCTTGAGGTAGTAGGTGCCTAGAGTTTCTTTAGCACCCACTGCATATTTAATTTTGTTTTGTTGCCTTTACATATATCGTTTATATTGTGTACATGTATAATAATACTGTACTCTAAAGAATTGTGCGGACGTTTCCTTTGGGACACTACTACTTAACTCTGCTGTATCTCCTAAGTGAGTCCTGCACTTCTTTTCCTCTGTACAGGTGATCTGTGTAAAATTTCCTACCAGATATTATATTATTTTGATTATTTCATTTCAACCAATTTGTTAATAATATTGCAAAATGGCTAGCTTTTCAGACGATAGGATAAACTTTTTTATGATATCTTTTCTGATAAGGGGATCCAATCCAAACCTGCAACAACTGTAGAGGATAAACCTGTGGGTTTAAAACAATTGTTTGTCAAACTGGAAAGGCTCTGCAAGGCGGAACTTTCCAGATTGTGGGATCTGGCCACCTTAAAGAAATATTTGGAACTCAAACAAATCCCTAGGGGATTGTGTGTGATAATTTTCCCCACTTTTGAGGACCTTGATCCAGACCTTCTAAGTGAATGGGAACATCTAATATCTGGTTCCTCATTCGGGATGATTGACATTCTCATCCGACATGCTGAACGTAAAAGGGCTAAATTGTTAACTGAAATTGATGCAATAGAAGAGGAGATCAAATTGCTTAATCTACCAGAAATCACAGAGAAAAACTGCAAAATTCTTAAGTGAATTCTGAGTTCACATCAAACCTATATCAGAGATAAAAAAAAATAGAAAGCTCAAAAGGGATGAAAATGATTACCGCAATGGAAGGATTTTTACCTTTGCCAAGAAATTTGATGAAATTAAGCCAAGATCAGGTGTAGCCACTCTCCTAAACAATTGATCAAATGCCACCATTTCAGCAAGTGACTCTGATCTTTCAAGTTGTGCTAGCGAGATCAGCAAGAATAGGAGTAAATCTTCACTCACGACAATAGCCTCTGATAATACTGGCACAGGTTCTGCTTTTTTATTAGTATTAGAGAGATTCCGCAAGGAAACCAAGTCGACTTACAGTCGAAAGAACACAGGAGGAAAAGAACAAGGAGGGGTGCGAGAAAAAACAGGAACAGACAAAAGCAAACGGGTAACGAGATCAGCATCACGTGCACAGAGGAAATAGCGGAAAATGATGACAATCTTGACAACATTCAAACCAAAAAATGTTTCTCTGGGTCTAGTGATGTTTCCATTATTAATCTGTCTTCAACTGTATTAAGTACTGTAGCGGAGAATGTTCTGAAAAAAGGATTGAATTTCTGTCCACTTACTAAACCTGATTTTATTACCTTACATATTGATCTGTTTAAATTTACGTGCAGACTCAAATTAAAGAATTTTTTTGATGCAAACAAAAGATTGTCAACTATACCTCTTTATACGGTGTCTGAAAGTGGTAAATCTATCAGGGATATTCAAAATGTACAAATGCTACTAGAACTTGATGATAGTTTTGAGAACCCTCCAGGAATACAGGAAGTGATGGATGATTATGTATTGAAAACAACCTTCAAACTAACTGTGGTCTTAGAAATAAATCTGTTTTTGTTCCTCAACTTCCCCCTGATAACCTCATAGATTGCTTTTTAGGTCTCGCGACCTATCGATGTGCGCAAGCGCATCGAGCGGAGCGAGAATTCATGTGGCGAAAACATCATCAAACCAAAGGGCTTTCAGCCCCGCGGTTTTCATGAAGTTCACGTGAACATGCACGCGCATCGCATGCAAGCCCAGCCTCTCCCGCCCCCATCCGGCATCAGGCTTCTCCTCCCCTAGCAGCACTCCTCCCACACCAGCAACTCCCCCCTCCCACACCAGCACCTCCCCTCTCTCTCCACGCAATCACAGCCTCCCCCTCCCACACCAGCACCTCCCCCCTCCCACACCAGCACCTCCCCTCTCCTTCCACGCAATCACAGCCTCCCCCTCCCACACCAGCACCTCCCCCCTCCCACACCAGCACCTCCCCTCTCTCTCCACGCAATCACAGCCTCCCCCTCCCACACCAGCACCTCCCCTCTCTCTCCACGCAATCACAGCCTTGCCGCACTGCCGAGCCTGGGCTTTTCCAGCTCTTCCCTCCCACTCTCTCACTCTCCCGCCCCAACCCGACTTGTTTAAAAAAAAAGGTACGTTTGATTCAGAAGACGCCCGATGTCATCCTAGGACGACGCCTGGCCGGCCGCAGGCCGGCCATACTTTCAGTTTCCCTAATTATTCATGCCCGGCCGCAGGCCGGCCGTGCTTTCAGTTTCCCAGCTTCTCCCCTCACCTTTCATCTTTACTTTCTTCTTCTATCCTCGCTCCTTTTCTCCAGTTTTCAGCACTCTCGCCTGTCTCTCTTCTACCTCGTCCTTTCTTCTCCCATATCCCCCTTCACGTTCTCTCGCCTTACCGTTTTTTCTGTTCTCTCTCCCCACAACCCCCACCTCTCCCTTCACTTGCTCTCCCTCCTCTCATTCCCGACTCCCTCCCCCTCCTCCACACCCCTTCGGAGTGAGGGAAGCAGACGTTCCTTTGCCTGTATTCTGGCGGAGCTCCTGCACCCCCTCCCGCATTATATTCCCTCTTCAGAGATAAGTATCACTCTGACTTGTTCAACATGTCGTTTCTTTATTGGTGCGTTTTGATACAGTTAAAGTTGTGAAGAGGAGCTCCCCATTTTGCAAGGAATTTACTCGCTCACCCCACTTTGGAGCACCCACTTCTGTAAAATCACGGAGAGCTTGAAATCGCATCCTCTTTGCATGGTGCGTTTTGATACAGTTAAAGTTGTGAAGAGGAGCTCCCCATTTTGCAAGGAATTTACTCGCTCACCCCACTTTGGAGCACCCACTTCTGTAAAATCACGGAGAGCTTGAAATCGCATCCTCTTTGCATACTGTGCGTCTTTCAAAGCTCTTTCAATAAAGTGATTTACTCCTGGAAATTCAAGGGTTGGTAATACAGAATTTTAGCAATAGGCCCGTTGTGCGTACATTTTACAGGTGCAAGGAAGCCTGCATTAGTAACAGTTCATGAACGGTAAGAACTTTACACGTGCACTAATTATGGCTTTTTTCCAGTTGCAATGCGCCCTTAATGTGACAACAGCTTTGGGAATAAGACCACACTTTTTTTGCAACATTTCTCAATTCGATTTTATGGTGGAGAATGTGAAAACCCGTCAAATCGAAGATGTGCGTCATCACCTCAGTTCACAAATAGCATGACCTTTAGTTATGCAACTCCTCCACCCGTGCAAGCATTGAATCCTCCCGGTCTGGGCACCTCCCTGTGAGACATCCGCCCTGGGGGAAACTCAACTGCGACCCATGGACTGCTCTGCCTTCGTGCTGTCTGCAGTACAGACTCCATGAGAAGTGAACGAGTGCAGTTGGGGCTCCACCAAAACAGAACCGCAAAAAGTCCATGATGATCACGAGTACAACCACCATTGAACAGCACAGGAACAGCGAGCCTACAGCATCTGCATGCAGCAGTCACATGCCAGAGCAGGTGCCCAACACTAATCAAAACTGAAAGGGACTATTCAGCACATCCATGTAAACTACACTTAAATCCAATGAAGCTAGGCCTCCTGGCTCCATGTTCAACCCTGAAATGCAAATGAGTTAGCACATACTTTAAACAAGCACTGGCGTTGCCAATAGGTATCGCAGTAGGAAAGATGGAGCTATTGGTTTTGTAAATGACAAAGCCCTTTATGTTTTTAAAATGTAAACAAAAATAAAAGGCATTGTTATTTGCAATTGTAATAGCTCCAACTTTCCTAATACGAGACCTATTGGCAACGCCAGTGCTTGTTTAAAGCAGTCACTGAAGAACTCTTTAAACTCGAGGATAAATTGAAATGGGTATCCCTCACTAAATGTGACAATCTTAATATTCAAGAAATAACAGCTCTTAAACAACTCTCTAGCTATAATGATACGGTTTTGAAAGAAGCTGACAAAAGGGGAAACATTGTCCTACTTAACAAAACTGACTATTTTGCAGAAATTGACAGGCAGCGTATTGATCTTACCTCCTATACCAAAATTGATCACAATCCTGCACAGGAAGTCAACCAACGTTTGCACAGAATGTTAAGGTATTGGCACAGCTCAGGGGTACTTTCTGATGTGGAAATTAAATATCTATACAATCCTAATCCCATGGCAGCATATATTTACATCCTACCCAAGGTCCACAAAAGCGCTACCAAGCCCCCAGGAAGACCGATAATATCAGGTATTGGTAGTGTAATAGAACATATCTCAGAACATATAGACATTACGCTACAGCCTGTTGTACGTAATCTCCCGTCTTTTATAGAAGACACAAAAGATCTTCTGAATAAACTTGAAAACTTGGCCTGGATGGATGATGCTCTGTTGGTAACGTTAGATGTCTGTGCCCTATATAGGAGCATTCCAGTTAACAAAGGCATGGAGGCCTTGACCTACTTTTTATCTAAACGTGATGCCACCTTGTATCATCATACTGAAATGGTTTTGGAATTTACCCGCTTTGCCCTAACTAACACCTTTTTCATCCACAAGAATACATGGTATCACCAACATTCAGGTGTAGTGATGGGGCGAAATTTTCGCCTTACTTCGCTAATATTTATATGGGATTCTTTGAAGAATTTCATATATGGAGACATGGTCCTCCTGAGTTATCTAACCACATCATATTTTGGTGTCAGTTTATAGATGACATTTTTCTGATATGGGGAGGAGATGAGACCTCACTAAATGAATTTGTAATGTATATAAACAACAATATATATGATCTGAGTTTTACTTCCAACTACATTAAAAATAGTGTAGATTTCTTAGACACCAGCCTATATATCAACAATGGAAGACTTGAGAGCAAACTATTCAGAAAGAGCACCGCCTGCAACTCGGTTTTGCATGCGAGCAGTGCCCACCCTACTTCGAAGATAACAGCTATTCCATTTGGAGAAATGACTAGAATACGCCGCAATTGCAGTTCTGAAAATGATTTTCAGCATGAGATAACCAACTTAAAGGAACGCTTCTCAGTAAGAGGATAGATAAGTCAGTACTGGATAAAGCACACAATCGTATCAACAAAATATCTAGATCAGAAACTTTAAAACGCAGAAAAAGACAAACAAAAAAAGAAGATAAAGTATCCTTTATTACACAATTCAATTCACACAGCAATCAAGTGTATAGGACTATAAACAAAACCTCGGAAGATCCTTAAAATGGATCCTGATTTGGATACATACTTAACAAACAAACCTAAAATTACCTATAGGAGAGGAAGAACCCTTAGAAACATCATAAGTCCTTCCATAGTAAGTAACAATGTCAAAACCACTTCCACTAATATGTGGCTTCCCAATAAACCTAAGGGTTTTTTCAAATGCACCCAATGTTGTGTATGTCAGTTCGCTGACGACAAAAAGAAGACCTTTAAATACAACACCCAACAAACTCACCACATTAACCAATTCATTAACTGTAATACCAAGTTTACTGTATATTGCATTGTATGCAAATGTGGTCAGATTTATGTTGGAAGTTCCACCAGACCTCTCAAAGAAAGAATATAAGAACATATACGAGCAATTTGTAGCTGTAACAAAAGCTATCCCATGGCAGTACACTATAATACGGCACATACAGAATCTGAAATACTTGCGAATAAATTCCATGGTATTGCTGAAGTTAAAGCTAACCCGAGAGGAGGTGACAGAGTGGCTGCATTGAGAAAATTGGAATCACAGTGGTTAATCAAATTAAGAGCAGTAGATAGGGGATTGAACACTGATCGTGAACTACATGTATTTCTTAAATATTGATACTCTAATGAACATCTATACATATTTTGGCCTATTTGATTGTGATCCTCTTATCAGTGTATTGTACCGTAGTATCATACACTTTGATCCTGCTCATTTCAGGTGTTCTTCCACTTTACAGTATGGGTTTCGTTTTGTCCTGTACACATTATACAATCAGCTGGTATATTGATCCTTGGATATGGATTATTTAATAATAATCGCTTATCCGTGTGTAGTGGTACATGGATTGCTGTGTCAAATTCATTTTGATGGATTACAGCCACTAATAAGATGGCTGCCGAGTTTCTACTGAAATTCCAAAAAGATTATTATACTCCTTCAATCAGTTGTCATACTGATTTATGATATCGATTGTTTATTAATAATCGTTTCTCTTTGTGAATTTTTGGACGTGTAATACTATATAGCGTTAAAGTGGCACATGGGTTTGTCTAGTTTATACTATCAGATTTTAGACACTCTAAGATGGCTGCCGAGTTCCCTGGGACCAAGAGTCACACTGCTATGTAGTCTTTTCACTATTTCTGTGTCAAAAGACTGTGGCTTCCGCGTCACATGGCGTCCGGTTACACTCATTGATTAGTATATATAATGCCGTCCTTTCATTCGTACCGTTTGCTGTTGTGGGCTACTGATCGTTCAGGAAGCGCGATTGTCGTTTTACGGGTAAGCGGGATAGTTAATTCTATGTCACTGATACTAGGGCTCTGTTAACTGTGGCAATGACAGCTTCTAATGTTTGGTTTACTCGTTCTTTCTAATTGTCCCTCTCTTAGATAGCAACTTATCATGGTTGCGAAAATAAACACTTTCTAAGTAGCGGTTTGTCATTTTTTTTACAATTCGGACCTCTTTGTAACATGGGATTCATACCTACGAGCCCGTTTTGCACATGCTAAGGCGAGTTTTGCTCACCATATTAGTGTTCATTGCCATATTTCTGACTATTGGCGTACTTTCCATGATATACACATTGCCTACTAAATATTTTAGTCTGTTGACTTACTCTAATTTTTGCATTGTGCTACTATCGCTATTGAGAATATCAGCGTTTTCGCAAGGATAGTAGTTAGATATATCATACTGCCATATATGTACCATACTTTCTTACATTGTGTTGTGCGATGGTCTTTCTAACTTTATGAGGTCAATAGTCAGACATATTATTATGATTCTATATCTGATAAGCATATATTCTATATATCGATGCACTCCAATTGGAAAGGGGCGACCACTCGGTCCCCCCGAACGTATGGCAGGGTGCCCGGATCCCCCCGGGAAACCATTTTGGGCGGGGGGCGTGTCTCGGCTGGTATGCCCGAAGCGGCGTAGCCGGGGCGCGCCTTTTCCCGCCCAAGAAGGGGTTGTCCTAGACACCTACACCGTTGGTCACGCCCCGTAGGCGTACCAGAGGAGGGTACACGCCCTCCCGAAGAGGAATAAAAGGAGCAACAATCCAGAGAAGCATCCTCTTGTTCCTGTGCTTGGAAGCTGCACCCTCTCGTTGCACGTGAGCCCTAGACGGAACAAGGAGCAATTTTGACCCACCCACCAGCCCCTTATGGCAACGTTTAGTAATGCATTAAAGTGGAGTTGCATTAATAAATTTTTTTTTTCCGAAGTTTTTTTAGTGTGTAATAAAGATGTCAGATGTTTGAACTGCAATAAAGTGATTTGCTTCTGAACAATTTTCTCATCCAGTGAGCGGAGTGTCACAGTCTAATGGAATGTGTAGCATGTGTAGATAGGTGGATGAATAGTACAATGTCCAGGTAACCGCTTTTTTCGCTCTTTCTTTAGGTCCAAAATGTCGTATTTATTTTGGTTGGGCGGTAAGGTCATGATCGGTGAGCAGTAATTTCAAGATCCCTAGAGGGGGCGTCACCCATTATGGATGGGAGCGCCCGGGGGGAGGCAGCCATTGGCCCCTCACAAGGGGAGGCGGCACCCATTAAGTATGGGGTCGCCGAAGGGAAGACTGTCATAGGCCCCTCCCAGGGGAGGAGGCGGCTCGATGCCCCTCCTAGGAATTTCCCGGGGCCAGGATATCCGCGACGGCAGATGTGGTGAACAGTGTGGGGTGGGAGGGGGGTCCACGCTACCTTCTAGACACCTCACACGAGTCCTCGGACGACCACTAAGATGGCGTCGAGTTAAATAAGGGGCCCCCGTTAAGACAAGGGAAATTGGAAGTTGGCATTAGAGGTACAGTCCTCTGTGCGACCGCCCCTCACACGTGAGGGGGGAGTTCTGGTAGTAGGGATCTGACACCGGTTACGACCTTGCCGTTGGCCCGTAATGTTAGGATGTACAATTTTTAATTTAGAAAGTATGCATTTGCAGGATGTTTAGACTCGGCTAGGAGAACCTTTGTATTAGAGATTTGTTAAGGTTAGCCAATAAACGTGACTGCAGTAAAATGTATAAAGGAAAAATTGTACATGATATGAAACTGTTATTTTAATGTTTTTAATTTTGTTTCATATTTTAATAAATACGGCCGGGAGGGTAACTCCCTCTTGCCTTCCAAAAGTTCAGAACTGCGTCCGTCTTCCCATCCTTGGGATTGTGTTGGGAGGGGGTGATAGGCATCCCGGCCATATGAGTTTTGCCGTATCGGGGGTGTACTGTTCTGCATTATATGAGTGCTGTTTATAGATTATAATGGTTAGGCATACTATTTTTGCTATGTGATTATCTTTTCATCTCTCTATACTCTTATTCACACTTGGGAATTTTGTTATGTACTATTTAGGATGTCTTGTTCGATGACAGATAACTATACTGGTTTCCCGGCATTATACTATTACTGGGAATGTTTAATTATATTGTCTTGTTTTATATAGACCTATATTATACCTATCTCCTGATCCATATACTTCTTCTTTTTCTCAATGTGATCTGTCTAGTCATATCGTCGTATTTGATAGATGGTGCGGTCGTTGATATATCTGGAACAACTTTTGATGCTTTGTATACAAGTCTATGCTCATCATTTAATTTCTAATGCTGAGTTGTGATTTCTGGTGATCATATTATTTACTAACTGCATATTTGGAATTTACATGTCTTTAGTGACCAATCATGTTAGACATTTTGTCACTTATCGAGTCTATTGTTGGGCACCCGCTCTATTTCAAATGATATGAACTCCAACCAAGGTGGTGACTATATTTGCTTATTCTCTGTGATTTTAATTTCCTTTTTTGACAATTTTGTTCCTCTCGCCTGTTTATCTACTTGATATGTTCATGAATAAAGCACCCCTCATAATAGATCCCAAATGTAAATACTCTGTTTCATTTCCCCAGGTGCTCCACCTCATATAGACTGCAGTTTGCTTCTATTAACCTGGCGAATCAATAGATATCTTTCTACCATATTTATGGTGGGTGCATTCTTTTAATTGTATATAGTAATCACTATGCATAGGTACAGGAAGTTTACTCCTAAGATTATCCTCTGTGTTGTGTTTTTGGAGTCACATTATTTAACTTGTTTTTAAACTATGCTCTTTAGATTAATTTCCATTAGGATTGTAAATATAAACACTTTTTTTGAATTTGATATGGGAATGTAGTATCACACCAGATTTATTGTATTTGATCTAAAATGCTTATTATGTTACCTTGTACTATATGTATTATTGAAACCTGTATTTATTTTGAAATGTCAATATTCTATGTTGTAATTATATTTGCACTATTGAACATTTCCAGCCTTGATGAAGTCTCTGTGTGGGACGAAACATGTGTTGGCAATTTACATGCTGGGAGAATCTTTTTTATGTAATTTGAATACCAATAAAGAAAACATTGAAAAAACTTAAAGAGGACTCTATTTGAATTCATCTTGGATTATTTGGACCCCCTCAGTCCACTAGAATATTTGTTCTGTTCTTAATTCTACTCTCTATGACAGTTAGAGTTTTTTTGCTGAGGACTCAATACTTAAGCCCAGACTGAAATATCCTTGACTATTAGGAGTGCTGTAATCAGAATCTCAATTCTCAATAGTTCATGTGTCGTACACATTTTGTGTGTGCTTATAGCACCTTGAGGTAGTAGGTGCCTGGAGTTTCTTTAGCACCCACTGCATATTTAATTTTGTTTAGTTGCCTTTACATATATCGTGTATTGTGTGCATGTATAATAATACTGTACTCTAAAGAATTGTGCAGACGTTTCCTTTGGGAACACTACTACTAACTCTGATGTATCTCCTAAGTGAGTCCTGCACTTCTTTTCCTCTGTAAACGTGATCTGTGTAAGATTTCTTACCAGATATTTTAATATTTTGACTATTTCATTTCAACCAATTTGTTAATAATATTGCAAAATGGCTAGCTTTGCAGACGATAGGGATAAACTTTTTTATGATATCTTTTCTGATAAGGGGATCCAACCCAAACCTGCAACATCTGTAGAGGATAAACATGTGGGTTTAAAACAATTGTTTGTCAAACTGGAAAGGCTCTGCAAGGCGGAACTTTCCAGATGGTGGGATCTGGCCACCTTAAAGAAATATTTGGAACTCAAACAAATCCCTAGGGGATTGCGTGTGATAATTTTCCCCACTATTGAGGACCTTGATCCAGACCGTCTAAGTGAATGGGAACATCTAATATCTGGTTCCTCATTCGGGATGACTGACATTCTCATCCGACATGCTGAACGTACAAGGGCTAAATTGTTAACTGAAATTGATGCAATAGAAGAGGAGATCAAATTGCTTAATCTACCAGAAATCACAGAGAAAAACTACAAAATTCTTAAGGGAATACTGAGTTCAGATCAAACTTATATCAGAGATAAAAAAAATTAGAAAGCTCAAAAGGGATGAAAATGATCATCGCAATGGAAGGATTTTTACCTTTGCCAAGAAATTTGATGAACTTAAGCCAAGATCAGGTGTAGCCACTCTCCTAAACAAGAGATCAGATGCCACCATATCAGCAAGTGACTCTGATCTTTCAAGTTGTGCTAGCGAGATCAGCGAGAATAGGAGTGAATCTTCACTCACGACAATAGCCTCTGATAATACTGGCACAGGTTCTGCTTTTTTATTAGAGCTAGAGAGATTCCGCAAGGGAACCAAGTCGACTTACAGTCGAAAGAACACAGGAGGAAAAGAACAAGGAAGGGTGGGAGAAAAAACAGGAACAGATGAAAGCAAACGGGTAACGAGATCAGCATCACGTGTACAGAGGAAATAGCGGAAAATGATGACAATCTTGACAACATCCAAACCAAAAAATGTTGCTCTGGGTATAGTGATGTTTCCATTATTAATCTGTCTTCATCTGTATTAAGTACTGTAGAGGAGAATGTTCTGAAAAAAGGATTGAATTTCTGTCCACTTACTAAACCTGATTTTGTTACATTACATATTGATCTGTTTAAATTTACGCGCAGACTCAAATTAAAGAATTTTTTGATGCAAACAAAAGATTGTCAACTATACCTCTTTATATGGCGTCTGAAAGTGGTCAATCTATCAGGGATATTCAAAATGTACAAATGCTACTAGAACTTGATGATAGTTTTGAGAACCCTCCAGGAATACAGGAAGTGATGGATGATTTAGGTATTGAAAACAACCTTCAAACTAACAGTGGTCTTAGAAATAAATCTGTTTTTGTTCCTCAACTTCCCCCTGATAACCTCATAGATTGCTTTTTAAAGCAGTCACTGAAGAACTCTATAAACTCGAGGATAAATTGAAATGGGTATCCCTCACTAAATGTGACAATCTTAATATTCAAGAAAGAACAGCTCTTAAAAAACTCTCTAGCTATAATGATACGGTTTCGAAAGATGCAGACAAATGGGGGAAACATTTGTCCTACTTAACAAAATTGACTATTTTGCAGAAATTAACAGGCAGCTTATGGATGTTAACTCCTATACCAAAATTGATCACAATCCTACACAGGAAGTCAACTAACGTTTGGACAGAATGTTAAGGTATTGGCACAGCTCAGGGGTACTTTCTGATGTGGAAATTAGATATCTATACATTCCTTATCTCATGGCAGCATATATTTACATCCTACCCAAGGTCCACAAAAGCACTACCAAGCCCCCAGGAAGACCGATAGTATCAGGTATTGGTAGTGTAATAGAACATATCTCAGAATGTATAGACATTACGCTACAGCCTGTTGTACATAATCTCCCGTCTTTTATAGAAGACACAAAAGATCTTCTCAATAAACTAGAAAACTGGGCCTGGATGGATGATGCTCTGTTGGTAACGTTAGATGACTGTGCCCTATATAGGAGCATTCCAGTTAACAAAGGCATGGAGGCCTTGACCTACTTTTTATCTAAACGTGATGCCACCTTGTATCATCATACTGAAATGGTTTTGGAATTTACCCCCTTTGCCCTAACTAACAACTTTTTCGTCCACAAGAATACATGGTATCACCAACATTCAGGTGTAGCGATGGGGGCGAAATTTTCGCCTTCCTTCGCTAAAATTTATATGGGATTCTTTGAAGAATTTCATATATGGAGACATGGTCCTCCTGAGTTATCTAACCACATCATATTTAGGTGTCGGTTTATAGATGACATTTTTCTGATATGGGGAGGAGATGAGACCTCACTAAATGAATTTGTAATGTATATAAACAACAATACATATAATCTGAGTTTTACTTCCAACTACAGTAAAAATAGTGTCGATTTCTTAGACACCGCCCTATATGTCAACAATGGAAGACTTGAGAGCAAACTATTCAGAAAGGGCACCGCCTGCAACTCGGTTTTGCATGCGAGCAGTGCCCACCCTACTTCCCAGATAACAGGTATTCCATTTGGAGAAATGACTAGAATACGCCGCAGTTGCAGTTCTGAAAATGATTTTCAGCATGAGATAACCAACTTAAAGGAACACTTCTCAGTAAGAGCATACAATAAGTCAGTACTGGATAAAGCACACAATCGTATCAACAAAATATCTAGATCAGAAACTTTAAAACGCAGAAAAAGACAAACAAAAAAAGAAGATAAAGTATCCTTTGTTGCACAATTCAATTCACACAGCAATCAAGTGTATAGGACTATAAACAAACATTGGAAGATCCTTAAAATGGATCCTGATTTGGATACATACTTAACAAATAAACCTAAAATTGCCTATAGGAGAGGAAGAACCCTTAGAAACATCATAAGTCCTTCCATAGTAAGTAACAATGTCAAAACCACTTCCACTAATATTTGGCTTCCCAATAAACCTAAGGGTTTTTCAAATACACCCAATGTTGTGTTTGTCAGTTCGCTGATGACAAAAAGAAGACCTTTAAATACAACACACAACAAACTCACCACATTAACCAATTCATTAACTGTAATGCCAAGTTTACTGTATATTGCATTGTATGCAAATGTGGTCTGATTTATGTTGGATGTTCCACCAGACCTCTCAAAGAAAGAATACAAGAACATATACGAGCAATTTGTAACTGTAACAAAAGCTATCCCTTGGCAGTACACTATAACACGGCACATACAAAATCTGAAATACTTGCGATTAAATTCCATGGTATTCCTGAAGTTAAAGCTAACCCGAGAGGAGGTGACAGAGTGGCTGCATTGAGAAAATTGGAATCACAGTGGTTAATCAAATTAAGAGCAGTAGATAGGGGATTGATCACTGATCGTGAACGACATGTATTTCTTAAAGATTGATACTCACATGGACATCCATACCTATTTTGTCCTATTTGATTGTGATCCTCCGATCAGTGTAGTGTACTGTAGTATCATACACTTTGATCCTGCTCATTTCAAGCATTCTTCCACTTTACAGTATGGGTTTCGTTTTGTCCTGTACACATTATACAATCAGCTGGTATATTGATCCTTGGATCTGGATTATTTAATAATAATCGCTTATCCGTGTGTAGTGGTACAGGGATTGCTGTGTCAAATTCATTTTGATGGATTACAGCCACTCTAAGATGGCTGCCGAGTTTCTACTGAAATTCGAAAAAGATTATTATACTCCTTCAATCAGTTGTCATACTAATTTATGATATCGATTGTTTATTAATAATCGTTTATCTTTGTGAATTTTTGGACGTGTAATACTATATCGCGTTAAAGTGGCACATGGGATTGTCTAGTACTATCAGATTTTAGACACTCTAAGATGGCTGCCGAGTTCCCTGGGACCAAGAGTCACACTGCTATGTATTCTTTTCTCTATTTCTGTGTCAAAAGACTGTGGCTTCCGCGTCACATGGCGGCCAGTTGCACTCATTGATTAGTATATATAATGCCTTCCTTTCATTCATACTGTTTGCTGTTGTGGGCAACGATCGTTCAGGAAGCGCGATCATCGTTTTACGGGTATGCGGGATAGTTAATTCTTTGTTACTGATACTAGTTAGTGATGTTAGTGATCTCTTACGCTGATGATACACAGCTTGTGTTTTCTTTCAGAGATCACTCTCACTCCAGCTTCGCCAGCTTTCGCCACTGCCTTGGCGACATTTGTTCTTGGATGACGTCTAACCATCTCAGGCTTAACACCGATAAAACTGAGGTTTTATTTTTTAATCAAAAAACCACTATCCCTTCCTTTTTGTGGTGGCCGACCGTGCTTAATCCTCCTCCCAGCCCTGTCCAAACAGTTCGCAATTTGGGCTTCCAATTTGATGATGCTCTCTCTTGTAAAGCCCAAATAAACAAGGTTACGGCAGCCTGTTTCGGGAAATTGCGTATGATGAGAAAGATCTTTCCGTACCTTCCTGTGGATGCCCGTAGAACTGTCACCCATGCCCTAATAACATCACATTTGGATTATGCCACCAGTCTCTATGCCGGGGCCCCTTTGTATCAAATTGAACGTTTGCAGATCGTTCAGAATGCGGCGGCGAGGCTGATTGGCAATATCCCCTTCCGTCAGTCGGTTGCATCCTATCGCAAGAAGTTGCATTGGCTCCCCATCTCCAGGCGCATCCAGTTTAAGATGCTGACTCTTGCTTTTCGGGCCCTTAATGGGTCAGGCCCGGGATACTTGCGAAAGAGACTTTTACTCTCCCAATCGGTCAGATCTCTGCGGTCCAACAACCTACGTCTTCTCACAGTTCCTCGGTTCCGCCGCTCCAGAATGGGCGGTAGAGCTTTCACTGTAATGACGGCCAAACTCTGGAACAACCTTCCTCTAGGTCTTAGATTCACTCCTTCTGAACCCCTCTTTCGTAGCCGACTGAAGACCTGGCTATTTTCTACCTCATAATTGTCCCTTCCTTCTCTAGTCTGTAGTCGACAGCGCCGGGACACCCCCGTTGGGGGTAGCCGTGCGCTTTATAAGCTTCATAAATAAATAATAGGTCTCTGTTACCTGTGGCAATGACAGCTTCTGATGTTTGGTTTACTCGTTCTTTCTAATTGTTCCTCTCTTAGATAGCAACTTATCATGGTTGTGAAAATAAACACTTTCTAAGTAGCGGTTGGTGTTTTTTTTTACAATTCGGACCTCTTTTTAACATGGGATTCATACCTACGAGCCAGTTTTGCACATGCTACGGTGAGTTTTGATCACCATATTAGTGTTCATTGTCATATTTATGACTATTGGCGTACTTTCCATGATATACACATTGCCTACTAAATATTTTAGTCTGTTGACTTACTCTAACTTTTGCAGTGGGCTACTATCGCTATTGAGAATATCAGCGTTTTCGCAAAGATAGTAGTTAGATATATCATACTGCCATATATGTACCGTACTTTCTTACATTGTGTGGTGTGATGGTCTTTCTAGCTGTGTCATTCAGTGATCAGGATGTTCTACCTCTACATTACAAAAGTATTGTTTACAAATTTTCTTCGATATACATATTGCTTATCTAAATATCTCAGTCTGCCTAATACCTCAACTCATTTATTATGCCTTCGCTTACTATCATATGAGCGTTTTTATGAGGTGAATAGTCAGACATATTATTATGATTCTATATCTGATAAGCATATATTCTATATATCGATGCACTTCAATTGGGTCTTGCCGTATCGGGGGTGTACTGTTTGGCATTATATGAGTGCTGTTTATAGATTATAATGGTTAGGCATACTATTTTTGCTATGTGATTATCTTTTCATCACTCTATACTCTTTTATTCACACTTTGGAAATGTGTTATGTACTATTTAGGATGTCTTGTTCGATGACAGATAACTATACTGGTTTCCCGGCTTTATATTATTACTGGGAGTGTTTAATTATATTGTCTTGTTTTATCTAGACCTATAATATACCTATCTCCTGATCCATATACATCTTCTTTTTCTCAATGTGATCTGTCTAGTCACATCGTCGTATTTGATAGATGGTGCGGTCGTTGATATATCTGGAACAACTTTTGATGCTTTGTATACAAGTCTATGCTCATCATTCAATTTCTAACGGTGAGTTGTGATTTCTGGTGATCATAATATTTACCAACTGCATATTTGGAATTTACATGTCTTTAGTGACCAATCATGTTACACATTTTGTCACTTATCGAGTCTATTGTTGGGCACCCGCTCTATTTCAAATGATATCAACTCCAACCAAGGTGGTGACTATATGTGCTTCTTCTCTGTGATTTTAATTTCCTTTTTTGACAATTTTGTTCCTCTCGCCTGTTTATCTTCTTGATATGTTCCATGAATAAAGCACCCCCCATAATAGATCCCAAATGTAAATACCATGTTTCATTTCCCCAGGTGCTCCGCCTCATATAGACTGCAGTTTGCTTCCATTAACCTGGCGATCCAATAGATAACTTTCTACCATATTTATGGTGGGTGCATTATTTTAATTGTATATAGTAATCACTATGCATAGGTACAGGAAGTTTACTCCTAAGATTATCCTCTGTGTTGTGTTTTTGGAGTCACATTATTTAACTTGTTTTTAACCCCTTCGATGCTGGTGACAAAGCCAGCTCGTCATGGGTGTTACCTGCGCTGCGCGCATGACGAGCTGGCTTTGTCACGTAACGCGGGTTTTTTCAAATTTCAGCGCGCAGAGGGAAAACCTGCTAGCGCGCATGCGGTTAAACTATGCTCTTTAGATTAATTTCCATTAGGATTGTAAATATAAGCACTTTTTTTGAATTTGATATGGGAATGTAGTATCACACCAGATTTATTCTATTTGATCTAAAATGCTTATGATGTTACCTTGTACTATATGTATTATTGAAACCTGTATTTATTTTGAAACGTCAATATTCTATATGGTAATTATATTTGTACTATTGAATATTTCCAGCCTTGATGAAGTCTCTGTGTGGAACGAAACACGTGTTGGCGATTTACATGCTGGGAGAATCTTTTTTATGAAATTTGAATACCAATAAAGAAAACATTGAAGAAACTTAAAGAGGACTCGATTTGAATTCATCTTGGATTATTTGGACCCCCTCTATCCACTAGAATATTTGTTCTGTTCTTAATTCTACTCTCAATGACAGTTAGAGTTTTTTTGATGAGGGCTCAATACTTAAGCCCAGACTGAAATATCCTTGACTATTAGGAGTGCTCTAATCAGAATCTCAATTCTCAATAGCTCATGTGGCGTACACATTTTGTGTGTGCTTATAGCACCTTGAGGTTGTAGGTGCCTGGAGTTTCTTTAGCAACCACTGCATATTTAATTTTGTTTTGTTGCCTTTACATATATCGTGTATTGTGTGCATCTATAATAACACTTGTGGGACCACCTGGGCAGGCCTAGGGGGTCACGGTGTTTCTACCCTGCCCCCTTTTTGTGTTCTACACATTTGTTTTTCTGCTTTCTTGTGCCTCGGTCTACCGAGCACAAGATGGTTGCCATCACTTCCTGGTTTGAAGTGTTGAAAGCCAATGAGCAAGAAGCTCGTGCTCGGAAAGTTTTAGAACTCAAAAAGGGGGCAGGGTAGAAGCACCCTGACCCGCTAGGCCTGCTCAGGGGGTCCTACAAGGACCCCCAACGCCCCCCCCCAAATTTTGGGGGGGGAAATTGCGGGGTGCGCGTACCCTGCGATTTTTGTAAAACAAATAATAATTTTTTGCCTTGGGGGTCCCTGTGGGACCCCCTGAGCAGGCCTAGGTGGTCAGGGTGCTTCTACCCTGCCCCCTTTTTGACTTCTACACTTTTGCTTTCTGCTTTCTTTTTGAAAACCTTTATTTTGAGAAAGCAATACAAATACAGACCTACAACCACAGGGGCCGGTCAGTAGCAGCAAGCATCAAATTCCGTCAGTATTACACAGCTCATCAGCCGGCAACCCGGGGGTCCAGCAGCGATAGAGTACTCCCAGACGGTATCCTTGAAGTGGAAAGAGGATAATTGAAAGGTTTCACATTATTTATTTTTTAAAAACTAAACAAAACAACCTAATCCCGAGGTGTGTGTAAGGTGTGCGAATGTCCCAGATATCAGCGGGAGCGACTCAAGATTACAACTATAAAAGGATATGAAAACAGGAGGGGGGAAATAAAGGGGTCAGGGTCCAACAACCAGGTGAAAAACAGCAGAACAGAGACGTATGGAATGTTCGGTCACGGGGACTGAGGGTTGACATTCGTTTCAACAAAGGGTGGGGTACAAATTTCTCCACGATACGAGTTCCACTGACCCCATATCCTTCCCCATTTCTTAGGTCGTCCACGGGCGATGTACACAGTTTTCTCTCGGAACATGCACCAATCCATGTTGTCCTCCCGCGCGGAAACCAGAGGCGCACGTGGAGACCCCCACAGCTGGGCGATGTCTCTCTTCGCAATCATGTTGCCGAGGGAGGCCCATTGAGTCTGCGCAATGCTATAGTCATTCGGTTCCCACACATTCAACAGACATCTCCTGGCCTCTGGTAAAAGCGAAACACCTGTGACTTCATCCATAACCTCATGCACTCGTTTCCAATATTCCACCACTACCGGACATTCCCACAAAATGTGAAGAAAAGTAGCAAGCATACCACATCCACGCCTACACAATCCATCCAGAGAAAAACCCATACGGAGCAAACGTGGACCCGTGACATACACGCGGTGTAGGATCTTCAATTGCACCAGTCGGAGACGCGCCGGGATCGCCACCTCCTTAGGAGAGGATATCGCAGCCTGCCAATCTTCATCGTCCAGTTCCAGCCCATCACCGGTCCAGGCCTCACGAAGCCGCACCAGAAGATCTGAGCGATTATTAATAAATTTTTTATAAATAAGAGAGATGGTGCTATCCGGGACATGCCCGTAAAGCACCCTGTCGTCCAAAGGAGATGACTCCGGGACATCAGTACCGACAGGAAAGACGGACACGAGTGCGTGGCGAACCTGCAAGTAGCCGAAGTGCTCCCTATCGCCCAGTCTATATTCTTGTTGGAGTTCCATAAAAGATTTAATCCTCTCCTTGACCCAGACGTCCCCAACCTTGCTAATCCCTATGAGATCCCACTTATCAAACCCCTTCGTTCTCCAAAGACAGCCCAGTCGCTCAGCCGCATAAAGCGGAGTTGCTCTGGTCAGCCGATCTGCCCATCCCGTGGCAGCAGTTGCCGCTCCCCACACTTGTACCGCAACCCTGGTGGGTCCGGTTAAAAACTTTCCCGCCGACCTAGAGTACAACGCCCTGTTATAATCTCCTCCCGGGAGCTGCCATCTATCCATCTCAAATGCCGGGTAAGGGACCGGGCCATACATTGCGTGGTTGATGGCACTGAGTTGCGACGCCCAGTAATACCTCTTAATATCAGGCAGTGCAATACCACCATCGTACCAGGGTAGGGTCAGTTTCGCCAACGCAATGCGAGGTCGCCCGCCCCTTATCAGTTTCCTCTGGAGGCCCTCAATCTCCCGGAAGTATCTTGCAGGCACCAGGTCAAGTGTGTTCTGAAGGGCATACAAAAAGCGAGGGAGGGACATCATTTTGAACAAGGTCGCTCTCCCAACCGGGGACAACGGCAATCCGCACCATGTCACTACGTCAGATCGGAGCCGGATGAGTGGCGGGAGTAGATTCTTCTCATATCGTACGGCTGAGTCCAGGGAGATATATATCCCTAAGTATTTAAAGCCATTACGCGATATTGGTATCGGACAGTAGCGGGGCAACAGTGGTATGTCCGCGGTGAGCGGGTAGATACAGGATTTAGACCAATTGATGGCTAAACCCGAATTCCTTCCAAAGGAGCGCAAGACGTCAAACAGCACTCCCAGAGACTTGCGAGGGGAAGTAAGATATAACAGGATGTCATCCGCGTAAAGGGATATACGGTCCTCAAAATCAGGGGACCACCTAATGCCCTTTAGCGACGGTTCCCACCTAAGCCACGCTGCCAGGGGCTCAAGAGCAAGCGCGAAAAGGAGCGGTGACAATGGACATCCCTGTCGTGTGCCTCTACCAAGAACGAAAGGCTCGGAAGCCCTACCGTTGACGACCACTTGGGCCATTGACTGTTCGTATAGAAGTTTAACCCAGCCGATAAACCGAGGCCCGAATACGAATTTAGCAAGTGCCGCCCACAAATACGGCCATTCGATCGTATCGAAGGCCATCGAGGCATCCAACGAAACCAAAATGGCCGACTCGCGAAGCGACCCCGCCCTAGCAAGCACACCATGGAGGCGACGTAAATTGAGAGCCGTATTCCGGTGATGAATAAACCCGGATTGATCCGGGTGTATCAGATCGCCAATAACCATAATCAAACGATTCGACAGGAGTTTCGCCAGAATCTTGGGTTCAACGTTCAGGAGTGACATCGGGCGATATGAAGAACACTGATCACGAGGCTTCCCATCCTTATGAATGGCAACAATAGAAGCCAATCTCTGATCTCGGGGAAAAAGCCCAAGATCGCGCGATTCCAAAAACATTTGACGAAGGTATGGCGCCATTTTATCCGGACACAATTTATACAGCTCTATCGGGAGACCGTTCGGACCAGAGGCCTTCCCTGAATGAAGGGAGCGAATAGCGAGCGCTATTACATCAGTAGAAAAATCTACCTCCATAAGCTCTCTATCAGATTCAGAGAGGCTAGGCAACGCGATATCTCTCAATAGCAAGTGTGAACCCTCCTCAGGCCTGTCGGAAACCGGCGAATAAACCTTCTGAAAGTGTTGAGCAAACACCGCGACTATACCCTCCGGGTCCACAATTCGTTCACCGTCCTCATTCACCACCACAGGCACCACACGATTCAGCCTTTCTCTCTTATCCAGCCACGCAATCAACTTCCCAGCCTTATCTCCGACGTCATACAATCGCCCCTGTTGCTCACGACTCATCATCCTCGCCACATCTGTCACCAGCGCCTTGTAATCGGCCTGTATAAGGGCCAAAACATGCAAACCCTCGGGTGTAACTTCAGATCCCAACTCATCTTCCAGCGACGCAATTTCAGTCTCCAATCTCACCACCTCTTCATTGTTACACTTTCTCGCGCTAGCAATCAAAGAAAGGGCTTGACCCCGGACAACGGTCTTAAAGGCCTCCCACAGGGACACCGAAGAGGACACCGACCCAGCATACTCCACAAAGTAATGGTCCACACATTTCACTACCTCAGCCCTTGTTTTCGGATGACGTGCTTTCTGCTTTCTTGTGCCTCAGTCTACCGAGGCACAAGATGGCTGCCATCAATTTCTGTTTTGGAGTGTTGACAGACAGTGGCAGCCAATCAGCATGCAGCTCGTGCACGGGAAGGTGCGCGCACGGTGCGCGCTTATAGATATATATATTTTTTTCTCTTTTGATTTTCTCAGGAACTACTGGAGGGATTTACACCAAAAGGGTGATCTACGAATAAGACTCTACAATTTTGCCAAATTTGGTGTAATTCCGTTCAGCGGTTCGGGCTGTAGCCGTGTCTAAACGTCCTATGGAAATTAACATGGGGAAATCATGTTTTGGGACCTCCCTTTTTTCTTGGCCCCCGCTTGACAAATCTACCTGAGACTTTCAGGAAAGACGCGGAGCGGAACGGGTCATCTTCTTTGAGAACTTCGCAAAGATTCAACAACCGGCGCCAAAGTTATTCCCAATAGAATGTTGCGGATTTCCTATGGAATCTAGGTCCTAACTATATATACCTACTGGCAACTAAAGGCAGCAGGACAGTATTGTTGCGTGGATCGAAGTTCCCTGGACACTTGTGGCGCTGATGAAGGCTAATAAATGCCGAAATGCATTCTCTTAGTTGGTGTGAATAAAGGCTTCTATGTTGTCCCCTGGTGTGGCCTCTACTCTCTTCAGGTGAAGGAGGTTTCTTTGACATTATCTGCGTACATGCTGCAGTTTGGAGGCCCCCACTCTACAAAGTTGGCCCAGACTCCTCTGGCTTTGCTTCGACTTTTGCAACACCAAGGGATTGGTTTGGCCTGGGCCCGCCAAGAAGTCCATGAAAAATTGAAGCGGTAGCGAGGACATTGTCCCCGTTTTGGGCGGCGTGCACTGAAACCGCTGCTCCCGTGAAAAATTGGACTGTGACTTCGGGGCTGAAGCGGTAAGGATACTCAAGGAGGCATCTTGTTCTCACTGCTAGCAGGGTCTGGGGTCTCATCCATGCTATCCTGCTTCCCGCCCGACCACTAGGTTGTTATTCTAGCGCACTACCTACCTGGAAGCAAACTGTTGCATTTTGCGAGTTGCAGTTCCTGATGACGCCTGGAACTGCAACAGGTGGATCTTTAACATCGGAGGCGGGGCCACAGTCACATGGCTACTAAAGGCAGCAGGACAGTATTGTTGCGTGGATGGAAGTTCCCTGGACACTTGTGGCGCTGATGAAGGCTAATAAATGCCGAAATGCATTCGCTGAGTTGGTGTGAATAAAGGCTTCCATGTTGTCCCCTGATGTGGCCTCTACTCTCTTCAGGTGAAGGAGGTTTCTTTGACATTATCTGCGTACATGCCAGAGATGTAGTTTGGAGGCCCCCGCTCTACAAAGTTCGCCCGGACTCCTCTGGCTCTGCTTCGGCTTTTGCGACACCAAGGGATTGGTTTGGCCTGGGCCCGCCAAGAAGTGCAGGAACAATTGAAGTGGTAGCGAGGACATTGTCCCCGTATTGGGCCGCCTGCACTGACACCACTGCCCCCGTCAAAAATTGGACTGTGACTTCGGGGCTGGAGCGGTGAGGGGACTCAAGGAAGCATCTTGTTCTCACTGATAGCAGGGTCTGGGGTCTCATCCATGCTATCCTGCTTCCCGCCCGACCACTAGGTTGTTATTCCAGCACACTACCTACCTGGAAGCAAACTGTTGCATTTTGGGAGTTGCAGTTCCTGATGACGCCTGGAACTGCAACAGGTGGGTCTTTAACATCGGAGGCGGGGCCACGGTCACATGGCTACTAAAGGCAGCAGGACAGTATTGTTGCGTGGATGGAAGTTCCCTGGACACTTGTGGTGCTGATGAAGGCTAATAAATGCCGAAATGCATTCGCTGAGTTGGTGTGAATAAAGGCTTTCATGTTGCCCCTGGTGTGGCCTCTACTCTCGTCAGGTGAAGGAGGTTTCGTTGACATTATCTGCGTACCTGCCAGAGATGCAGTTTGGAGGCCCCCACCGTACAAAGTTGGCCCGGACTTCTCTGGCTCTGCTTCGGCTTTTGTGACACCAAGGGATTGGTTTGGTCTGGGCCCGCCAAGAAGTCCAGGAAAAATTGAAGTGGTAGCGAGGACATAGTCCCCGTTTTGGGCGGCGTGCACTGACACCGCTGCCCCCGAGAAAAATTGGACTGTGACTTCGGGGCTGGAGCGGTAAGGGGACTCAAGGAAGCATCTTGTTCTCACTGCTAGCAGGGTCTGGCGTCTCATCCATGCTATCCTGCTTCATGCCCGACCACTAGGTTGTTATTCCAGCGCACTACCTACCTGGAAGCAAACTGTTGCATTTTAGGAGTTGCAGTTCCTGATTACGCCTGGAACTGCAACAGGTGGGTCTTTAACATCGGAGGCGGGCCACGGTCACATGGCTACTAAAGGCAGCAGGACTGTATTGTTGCGTGGATGGAAGTTCCCTGGACACTTGTGGCGCTGATGAAGGCTAAGAAAAGAGTGGCGGTGCGGCTTGTGACTGTGCATGGGGGTGCATGCAGGTAATTTTGCACCCCCAGTTCCTGCATTTGAAGGAATGCACAACATGGTGCATTCCTTCCCGTGCAGAAACATGTACTGGCGGTCCCACAGCAGTGCTGTTTGACGCTCACAATGGGCCTTTAAACAGCACTGTCACAGACTGCTACACCGCCTGCCTGCCAGACCACAATATTACCTGTAATCTGGTAGGCGGCAGTGAGTTTTTGTAGTCCTGGAGGGGTGGCATAGCACCCGCTCAAGGTCTGCCCAAACTCATAACAAGGCCCTTTTCTGAGCAAAATCATTAGAGGGACATAGATCCTTCTCTGATTTTCATTTTATTCTGCTAGGCTCACAAATTTAAAACACATGTTTTGCATTGTATTATGGCAGGATTAATCAGCTGGTATGCTGTATTTTGGTACTCCAATGCCTTTTTCTGTAACTTTCTGTAAACAACTGCATCCTTCAGGTTGTTTTTCTGAACGGTTTGTATCATAAGGCAATCCACTCAAGAACATCTCTGTTGCTTGCATATGCTGGAGATGACAGTAATTGCAGATGCATGGTGCACCAAAATAGGGATATGACCTACTACTTTCAATTGCAAACCATGGATTTGCAATTTGCACACTGACTTGTACGAGAATAAGTATGCAATTTCTTACTGAGCACCCCATGGGAGTGCACGAGCTTCCTTTCTCAGTCACTATTTTTTCTCTCCCATTCACTTGCAGGATCTGTTTTCATTCCACCTCATACCCTTCCCTGATGCTTCCTGCGCTGCTCAAAATAGATGTATTTTTTGCATAGAACAGGCAACCCCAAGGTGAGTCGGGACGCCTGCTAACTTTTTCTCACCTTTTGCACATTTGTTTTTTTAAAAAATATTTTAATTTTCCATTCTAACATGGCTGTCCTCCATGTCATGATGCATCATGGCATATGCAGACGTCACATGTCATGACACACATGCACAAGCATCATGAGACATGCTTCACAATGCACATGTGTACATGCGTCAAAGTGGCCATCGTGGAATGGATTTCCTTAAGCACAAAACGGTCGCTTAGATTGAAAGTCGAATGTGTACATGCATTTTGATCCATGCTTTTGCAGACCGGCGCCAACAAGCATTGGCAAGCCACTACTTCAGCCTTATAAAGCTGAGAGCTATTGGCTTGTCAGTGCTTTTTCCCTCATACACTGCGTCCATTGGCGAAAAATAAGTTTCAGTCCCCAAAACATTGGTGCATGCTCAAAAATCTCAATCATTAGCACAAATCAAGCACTGCAAGGTATGTGTAAACAAATCTGTTCACAGGCTGCCAATATTCCACGAAGCAAATATCTTGCAAAGTAGATCATTCAAAAATGCACTCGTTTGTGTGTATCTAAATACAGAACTATAAAACACATTGCCACCTCAGATATGGTGGAAGAATTACTCATTTGAAGGGCTGGAGTAAATATCTAGTCAGGTTTGAAACGGGTGAGGGCGTACCCCCAACTTGCTTGAGTCTAAGGGGTTTTCCAGGGCGAAACTATTTTCATATGGAGAACAAATTAAAAATGTTTTAGCTGTTACCATCGCGAAGTAATTTATCTGGTTTACATTTACACCTGTTATAGTTTGAGAATTTGAAAATATCTTCACATGCAAGAAACTAGTTTTCACAAAATTATGTCAGAACTACATTTGAACAATAACACTGTTGTATTCATGGAATGCGATGGTGAATTTAAAAAACGTTGCACGTTTTCTACAGATATAGGAGTAAGTGCGCAGGGTGACATTTAGACACTTAGATTAAATGTGTTTTTTACCTGCTGTTCATGTCCAATGTGAGTGTTGATTTATCTCCTGACAGTGTGTTAAGTTGGAAAAACTATGAATACAAGCTTCCAGCTAAATGAATGGCTTAACAATTTTTAGTTGTTGACAGGGAGCTCGAAGATTCACTAGCTCACTGAAAAACAACATTTATTTTCTTAGTCTAAATATATTCTGCAATTCTGTAAAACGTAACCTACATTAACACATGAATTGCACGTATATTTTGCATACAAACAATTAGGTGCCTCTAAAAATTGATTAGGTTACTGCAGGCATGCTGCAAGCGTAAAAAGCCAAAATAATGAACTGTACATTTACAAAATGTGACACCTATGTTCTTTGTCACTGAAAGATGACATACATTTTCTTAATATATATATATTTTGCAATAAATCAAGCACATTAGCAGTTGAGATGGACGTACATTTTGTATACAAACATGTAGTTACTTAAAAAAATGAATTTGGCTATTCGAAATATTACAAGCGTAAAAACACAAATAAATTAGCAGCACGTTGATATGTTTACACATTCTGAGAAATATATAAGAAAAGTCATGTGAGCACCAGCCATAGAAGTGCTGTCTATTTTAAAACACAATTTGCCTCACATACCTCTTTACACTTAATTTACATGTATACATCATGAAACACTCAAACAACATTGACCTTGATTACAGATGGGAGGAATTATTCTGATCCCAGTCCAAGCTCGTCCTTGAGAGAAGATCGAAATACTGAGATTTGCTGAAAACACTGCACCCACACAATTTTCCTCTCATAATATTTCCAGAAAGTCAAACCTGTCGAAAAATGTTGATTGAAAAAAATGTGGTAAATTACAATACATGCAGCATTTGGTGTGGAGCACGTGAATTTGGTGTGTAATCCCTCATTTCTCTGCTTGGAATAGGAAGTGGTCATCTCAGCCGGTACATACTGCCCCCTGCGGCAGAGACGTTCTAAGGCATGGGCAGAGTGGGCTCTGGCCCAGGGCACCAGCCCTTCAGGGCGCCCCCTGCTGGGGCCAGCTCTGTTCTGCAGAGTCATCCCCTGATGACTTTCAGTAATTCTTAAACAGATTGTTACAAATAGTATTTTCCTTTACTTTGTTTTGAATGTGGGTGATGTGTGAAACTTTGTTACAGACTTTTTAGCAGACAAATGTTGTGTCAATATTTTATGCAAACTCCATAAAAAAGATTCTTTTAGATTCTAACAGGATCTCACACATGAGAACTGGGAGGGTGTCACAGAGATTATTTGCAGGAATATCAGTGAGCTGCTGCTGTGTTACCATGTTGAAAAAACACATCAATATCCCTGAATACATCACTGTCCTTGAAAATTAGCTGTAAAGAAATTTAGAATTTGGACCAGGGAGCCAGTGCACTGTCAAGCGCCTGGCCAAAGAGGGCATGGAAGAGCTGAAACTGGATCATAATTCAAACCTGATCTGAACAGGCACCCCAAAATACGTTGTTCCAGGGTCATCTTAATCCTTCAAATGCTGTATGAATATTGTAGGTTGTGGTCAATACCTCACCGTTTCCCGGCACTCGGGTAAAGGAAAGGTCACCTGTATGGTGGAACATGCTGCATCACCTTGTTTGGCGATGTCCAAGAGATAAATCAACAGAATGTGGAGAAGTGTGGCTCACTGGTTAGAGCAGGCAGACCCTGAAGCAGAGGTCAGACCCGGGACCAGGGTTCAATTCCCGACGCGGCAGGGTCTTGAGCTCAAATGTCCATGGACTCGATAATTCTCACTTCGGTGCCTGACCTAATCATGGGTTCACACTCTGCAACTCTGGGCATTAAGCTTGCTTAATCTCCACAACGGCCCCCCCCGCGGCGGGATGCCTGGCTTTCACCTTGGGGATGCCCTGTAGGGGCTATCTCACAGGGAAAAGCCAGGACGGGTTCCCAAGGCAAGCGCGGAGATACCCCTTCGGGGGTCGATTCTGGCGCTATATAAGAAACATAATAATAATAATAATAAATAGACCACTGGCATTTGTTGTCTTCTCTTGTTGCTACAAAACTAAAATGCTGCAGATAAAGTGGACAAAAATAACTTTTCAGTAGTTCGAAAAAATGCCTGGACAGGGAAAAATAAAGCAATAAATACAATGTCTGAAAACTTCTGAATTAACAAATTTAAAAAAAAAGTTGTAGCATGATGAATAAGTGCTGAAATACCAGGCAACAGGAAAAACCAACACTTAGCCATAATGACCAGCAAATTTAGTGATGTCCAGGTGAAGGCCAGGTTTGATCTCTGTTCCCAGTCACATTGCTTTTGTGGTTTTAAAATAATAGTATTTCCAATTCACATAAAAAGAGCGTTCATTATTCCTGCCTTCACAGGGCAGGGAATTATTGACTCCGACTGTCTGTTGCAGGAAATGAAGAGTTTGGCGAATTCTTTAGGCTTTCAGAGTGAAAAATGCTCTCTTGTCCAATTCAGCTAATGGCTAATGACTCTAAGAACTTGGATGTTTGCTTTTTAAACCATCTTACAATTTCAAACTCAAACACCGTTTTGATTCATTTCCATGTTTCTGTTGGGAGATTTATATTAACACAGCACACTTTTTTCAAGAAAGCGAATAAGTTGTTACAGATGTTTGAACATGCGGACGCACTTAGAACAGCTACAAGTTCACTATTTGAGAAACTAGGAAATTACTTAGAAATTAAACAGATCTGGCTTACAAACCTTACAAGTCAGCTTTTCTCTACTTCCGTTCAGCCTCCGTGTTGGTATTGTGCTTGGATAGGTGCGTCCGAATTATTAAGCGCTTAATGTACCAAAGTATTTTTGCTGGATGCACAGAAAAAGATTTGTAAACACGTATTAGCAAGTTTAGGGTTAAGAGGTGTGTTGGAGGTGTTTCTTAGTGGGGCTGTCTGCAGAGGTAGGTGAATACCCATAAACATGTCAGTTTCTGGAGATTTACAAATCTCTTCTTGAGGGTAGTTTCCGACCCTGTAACAACATGCAAATCCGCTCCTGTCTATTGAGGACATATATAAAATAAAAAATACATTTGTTAAAGTGCATTTGCATTACATTTAAAAAAGAAAGCAGAATTTCCCACCTGATGCAAAATATGCATTCCTAATTGTTACCTGTTGGAGCACGCCAGGTAATCTACAATTGTGTTTAATAGTGGTGTGCACCTCGATTTCCTTGTGAAGCCCTAAGTTTAAACACTGCCCCAAACTTTTATACTAGGCCCTGTGTGTTTAGAACTTTCTACTTTTTTTACGGATGTGAACTGTGTCATGTATCTGATTTAATATATGTGCAGGAAGATTTTTTGCACCCATATCAATACTGCCTGCAACACACACACATCCTGTTTGAGTTTAGGTGCATATGTTTTAATCAAATCTAGAGGAAAATCAATAAACATATTTTTGTATGGCATGGTGGGATGTAAGTAGAGTGTCTGACTCAGAAACAAATCTCAAATGTTAGTTTTGTGTGTACTTCTGTTTTAGTGGTACTTTCTGTGAATGTGTCATTGTGTGAGTATAACTGTGGTTGGGAGGTAAATAAGACACAAGCTAAAAGTTCTGCCCTGTCTGATTGTGGGGGATAATTGTGGTAGGTTTTACATCACACACAAAGACGATATATTATTTGTCCCATATCAGTCCCAATCCTTATAACTACAAATGTAAATCGGTATGATGTATGTGTGTGCTTTCGTTTTTTAAACTAAATTGGGTAAAGGTGAGTGTGTGTGTATGTGCTGTAAAACATTTGGACCCTACACATATATACAGACACACATCCACCAGTGTGTACATGTGAGCATTTCTATTTTTCCTCGGGGTTCCTATTGAACTGAGGGGCATATTAGCAAGAACCTCATTAAAATTATCGTCGTCTGCCGCTAAAACGGCGATAATGGGCTTGCTAATATGCGTTAAAGAATTCCAATAGAAACCCAGGTTAGATGTCCTGCACATCTAACCTGGGCTTCTATTGGAATTCTATAACACATATTAGCAAGCCCATTATCGCTGTTTTAGCGGCAGTTTCCAGCCGCTAAAACGGCGATCATTTTAACGAGGTTCTTGCTAATATGCCCCTATGTTTCCCAATATAGGTGGATTCTAAGTAGAAAGGAAATTGGTTCAAACCATTTTCTGCTGGGTGCACACATATGTGATATTTATGTTGCACGAGCCCCGCCACAAGGCAGGTTCCCACAACAAGAAGTTACAAGATGGTGTCGAGGAATCAAAACTTTCCTGTGATTTACTTTTTGACCCTTCACATTGGGACAGTTTAGAGGTTGCCAATTACGGATGCAAATTCTCCTTGAGGCAATGAGAGGGGGTGTAAAATGTGTGAGTTTAATATAATTGATTAATGGACTCTCTTGGTCGACCTTTCAGATATTTATGCACGTATTAAGGGTATTACATTTTAAATCAATACATTTTATTTTATTTCTATGGGAATGTATTAAAAGCCAAGCCTTCAATAATTTTAAAACGTGATAATTTCGGCCAGTTAGGTTTCCTTTTTTAATATTAGTAAACACACACCTTTATAAGAGTAACAAGAATTTCTCCAATAGTAAAACTGGGATATCTTCCAGTAATGTGAAGGAGACGTTTTTTACAACCCTTTAAAAATAAATAGCTGGATCTTTGGTGTTCTTACTCTTCAATGTATCTTTGTTTTCTCGTCTGGTGACACCACAACCACCTTATGAGCAGTGCTTAATTTGAGGCAGGGGTTTCCTGAGCTCCACACGCAATTAATTCTCAACACTGGCGCTTATGACAATCCACCACCAGGTCTGTCCAATCTAGAGATGAGTGCAACAACAGATGTTTATTAATTCAATATACATTAAAAATGATCAATACCTGCTACCAAGCCATTTTTAAAACTTTAGGGGCCTGGAATACTCTGAATTGTGACACTTGTAACACTGTGCTGGTTAGTATTTGTACTAGTACTGTCATTGGTAGAATTGGCAAGGGCAATATGTGGTGAAAGCTACAAGGATCACCTGACGAGGGCCCTGGCAATTACGTTATTTTTTTAATTAAGCACTAGTTTCGAATCATCTACCAGAAATGAAAATAGATTTGATCCTGACATGCTGAACAAGAATGAAGCCGCGTGTGATTGTATTTTAAGATTAAAGTTAGAATTAGGTCAATTTATACAAAGCAAGTGTTTGTCCAAAAACATGGACGTTAATCAGGCGTAGAGAAGAGTAGGAGCTGCTACTAATGGCTTGTCTGTTGCTACTCCTGGTCTCAAGGATCATGATGGAAGTGGCAGGAACAGGATGTGAACAGGGTCATGGATGTCAAGTTACCAACACGCCAGTGGTAGTGGAATCGACATGACACAACTTTCAACACGCTATGACATTACAGATGTGGCCCACTCTCCCAATGGTTACGTTGATAGAGTTTTTTTTTAATTAAACAATATGATTCAAAACACTGGTATATCTGCTAGGAATGCACCATCCTAACATTTTGTATATGAGAGCACATTTACATGTAAGGAAAATAGGATTTAAAAAAATGTTTACCAACTGAAATGTTCAGGCTAGGGATGAAGATTTCTGAAATGTTTAGCTCTGTAATGAAATTACCACAAGTAAAAAACAACACACTGCTGAGGATTTAGGGAAAGGGTGAAGAGAGGAGTACACAGAAGAAAAACAGGGACCTTGGTAACTTTCTGTTCCAGCCAGTTTCTTGATGAGCCCTGAGCCAAGTGAAGTGCCAAGGGTGCCAATTTCAATGCCCTGTGGTATGAAGTGCTACCCCGAAACCCTTAATTGATGTCTCCAAAAAGGTCTTTAACACCTTTACTTTCTGGAGTGTTGATACCCTTTCCAAGATCTTTGCTGCTAAGCAGCAAATAGAAGCCTATTTAGGAGCAAATTGAATGGAGCGGTGTCAACCCTATTAGGTCACCGTGGTCAAGGAGTGCGTGATGCCATTTCTGCTAGCTGTAGCATTTTGCTTGAGTCAACGTCCATGTTGAGAAATTAGCTCTACTTTAGTTACTATTTTGTTCATCTCATTAATTTTGTCTATTGTTGTCTACTGACATTCATCTCTTAAATTCACTGAAATGTCCTTAGTGATCCTCTTCCCTGTTATTTCTTGCATATTTGTATATTTTTTGTTATAAAATGTTAATAAAATATTTTGAGCCCAAAAAAGGCACTGAGAATGATGTTTGCATTTAAGAGTGCTTATATAAAGAGATGGAACATTCAGGAGTGTCACATAATGAGACGGAAAATCCGAACTAACCTTCGGGGTACATCCAGAGATCCCAAGAGCCGGATATATCATTTTTTTCGTGCAACACAACCCATCAAAACACCTTCCTGCGCTGTGTGAAATGGAGGCAGCAGGAGTGTGCCATATCTACCAATATGTGGCACAATCCTGCTCTTACTCTGCACTGGCGCAGTAGTGGCTGCCTACAGCCACGGCCCATGCTTGTAAGAGTAATGGGGAGTTCAACAGATGATGACGAGGGAAAATTAAATAAATAATTAATGTCGTCGTCCGTCGAAATCCCCCAACCCGGGCCTACCCGGCCCCACCGCTCCTCCCTGCACAGGTCTCGGCTGGATGCCTAGCACCAACACAGGCACACTTGCGCCATGGTGCAAAGGTGCCTGTGTTGTGGTCAAGGTGGTTTTCGTGCAGAAAAGATGACCTTCCTGCACAAAAGCAATCCGCAGAGGCATTTTCATCTTTCTAAGTGTACTGCAAAATTCAGCGAAATTCAGCACACACTTAAAAAGAGGAAACAATAAGGAACTGTTGCATCCCTCAAGGGAAGGCGTGCAGTTCTGATGCATTCACTGGTCTACCAATGTTGCCAAATCCGGGACTACTTCCGAATGCATGAATGGATGCTTGGGAACACCCACGCTCCTCCCATTTAACGTCCCACAAAAACAGAGTAGCACAAGACAATGACTTGCACGGCCTTGAGTTCCTCCAGATTTACCAAGCCGCACAGGACCATGCAAGGTGGCTTGGTGTGGATTTGTAAACTCATTCTAAGTTTTGTATCGCCCTTCGTCCCCTGGCGCGCTGCAAGGGTGACGCAAAACCTTAATACATCTGGGCCCACGTCTGTACCATAAAACTCTTCCTCTCACATGCTACCACACTCTCTCTAACTCCTGCACCCCGATTGCTGACTTTTAATATACCAGCAGCGGATATTTGATTAACAATTGATAGTTGGTGGTGGCATATGCTTTTTCCATTATGTTGTCACAACTACACTTTATGGGCTGTGTCTCCCTTTGTACTGAGCTGCACATTTTACATCAACTGCAGCAGTATTCCTTTCAACTGCGACGAAATGCGAAGCAGAGCAAGCCACGACTATGTCATTGCATTGGACACCGATATTGATTGTGACAGGACAGAATGTTTTTCAGCTTGACCCCAAATAGAAAGGGGCCGCAAACACAAGAACCATTTTGTTCCAGCTCATAATGTAAACAGATGTTTGAGAGGCCTGATCCAAGTCTGTTTGGAAAGTTACATGGATTAAAATACTTCAAATATAAGAGAGAAAACAGAAACCTCATCAATTATTAATAGAAGATACCGTTAAAATATTTTTGGCGGGATGTGAGAGATGTAAAATCACATTTTTTGCTGATGTGCCAATGAGGAATAAACGTTCTTCCCTCTATGTAATAACCCAAGGTTTGCAATCTATGTAATTTTGTGTGCTAAACCATGCACTTCATAAACAACCTCAGTGGAATCGAATTATGAAATGAACTTAATGAGAGGGCCATCACAAAAGCAATTACTGGCAAAGCAAATAGGTCGGGTCTTGGCAAGCTGTGCAAAGGTTCTTTTTTATTATGTTGCTGCACACATATGCCAGAAAAAGAAAAAAAGAAAAACTTAAGTTTGGCTTCTAAGGCTTGCATTAAATGTTTTACATTTAAAAAATGTCACTGATGTAACAGTTTCACTGGTGATTTTTTTAAATAACAAACCTTTCAGTTGTGCCATGTTTATTATTTGTGGAGACATGAGTAACTCACTACATAACCAAGCACTCAAATAACAGACTGCCACAATGTTACTTAAACACTTTATAACTTTAATAGGAGACTGCAAATAAATCACCTTCTAACTGGCCACACGAAGTGCTAGTGAAATAATTGGTGTTTAAAGTTAATGTACTAAATGCAATTAAAATCACACTGTAAAGCAGCTTTGTCACTGAAGAGAAAGGAACTGATTTTAGGCAGATGTGAACAATGTACCCAGACTTTGTGCAATCACTCAAAGTTAAGGGATGCTGTGAACGACAATTTAACAGATGAGCAGAGGAAGCCACCTGACCAAACAGCCCCTATAAATATCTATATCTTATACATACCTTTTGGAAAAAACAAAATTATTGATAGACAAAAGCCAAACCTAAAAACTTGTTCTCATTGTTTATTAACTGTATTGATTTTTCAACACTGAGCCGGTCCTGCAGCGCGGTAGCGCTCTGTGCCGGGCCGCATTCAACACATAGCACTTTAGTGACTGCCCCTGCCTTTGGCCACCGGACTGCACAGCGCACTTTCTTCGGGCCGTGGAGGTGGGCAAAGCCTATTCCAACACTGAGCCGGTCCAGCAGCAAGGGACGTGCTCAGGCTCAGCCAGGGCGAAGACCGGGCCACGACAAGCCCGTCTTAGCCCATCAGAGACTGGAGGAGGCTGGGCCCCCTCTCTTGGTCGTGGGCTTGGGCTTCTCTGATCCCTGCCAAACCGGAGCTATTTTGATTAAAAGGAATGTCTCGACTGGATCAAGATCAAGTAAGGATTATCAAGTAAGCCTATTTTATATACCTTTGATGAGCTTTGATTAGGATTGACTCTTGCAGACCGCTAAATATCTGAGCCATAATTATATTGAATTTGCCTTTGTACTGTCTCATTGTTGTCTCCCTATTGGTTATTACTGGGACAAAGGAGCTCATTGTTGAGTAGTGATATCTGACTGAACGTACAGGTTAAGGATGGACAAAAGAAAGACTAGGCCAAGTCAACCATCACAATCTTCTAATAAGGCCAAGGGAACTAGACTGACTCTACTTAACTGCCTCACTGGGGCCATAGGAGCCATTGAAAAGCAAATCTCAACGGTGGAAGAAACCTTGAATCTGGACTCTCTGGGGGCACTAATTAAAGAAATGTAAATGTGTAAATGTAAATGTGTAGGCATTTATATAGCGCACTGCTACCCGTAGGCGTCCTGGCGCTTCGACCGCCGCGAAACCCTTCCTGGCTTCCCTGAGAGATGGTCCCTTAATGGGTATCTCCAGGGTGAGACCAGGCATCCCCGGCGGTCTGGGGGGCCGTTAGTGAAGATGAGGCAAGCTAATGCCCAGAGTTGCCGAGTGTGATCGCTGATAAGAGTGGGCACCGAGGCGAGAGAATTATCGAGTCCGCTGACCCTGGTCCAGAAACCTGCCGCGCCGGGAATCGAACCCTGGTCCCGGGCCGTCCTCTGCTCTCGGGTCTGCCGCCTCTAACCAGTGAGCCACACTACTTCACAGAAAAACGACATGTTATGGAGTATAAGGGGGTGGGTCAGATTGGCACTACTGGGTCTATTAATAATAATAATAATAATCCTGTATTTGTAAAGCACACATCTACCCGTAGGTTTCCAGGCGCTGGGGGCTGTCGGGAAGATTAAGCAAGCTATTGCTCAGAGTCACATGGTGCTGGGCAGACCCCTGCCACCGGTGATCGAACCGTGAGCCCCAGCATCCGGTGTCAGTCGCCATGGCCGCTGCGCCACACCTCTTCCACAAGGTGGAAGAAGGGTTACCTCAAAATGGGTGAATACAGCATATTTCTGACGACATATCACGCAGTGATCTGAGTCAGAAACCCAGCCCCTCCCCCCAAAAAAAGACTATGTAACCATGCAAAAGTAGCGGGCCCCGAGATTGCTGTAAGTGAAATACAACCAAATCCCCATAGGGCCTTAAAATCTAATACTAAGAAACAGCGCCACCTAAAAGTGCGAAAACACCACGTTACCCCCTTTGTCCGCCATTTTAATTTCCATTCCTTGATAATTGATTAAGGTGGATAAAGCCTCCCGTTCTTCTAAAGATAAATTGTCCTTACAGTTGGTTTTCGTGATTTTATATAGTTCATGTATTACTGCCTCTTGAAATATATCAATTTTGTTTCCTGGTGTTAGCTGAGGATAGAATTTTGATTTAGCTTTATTCTGACTGGTTCCTGCCCCTAGCTGAGGTATCACAGTTTCCAAGTGAACTTCTTGGTCCTCTTCATCATCGAAATTTAATAACGCCACATAGCCATCTGCATCTTTGTCACACAGTGTGGAGGTTGGTTCCAGGGGAATTCTGTTTATTTTTGGTTTGTTTTTTCTTTCCATGAAGTGTCTTGCTAGTTTTATCTTTCGTATGTACAAATAAATGTCAATTCTCGTTTGTGCCATGTCCATTCTTTGTGTTGGACAAAAGTTGATGCCTCTTTTCAATAGGGAGATTTCAGAAGGTGATATGTCCTGTTTTGATAGATTTACCACTTGCAATTCTTCATTCATTTGCCGCGCCTCTGTTTCATACCTCGCATTTCTGTACCAATCTTTCCGCTTAAATTGCTTTCTTTCCAACCTCTTGTTGTTGTTGTTTTTTTTGCCTTTGTTGCCATGGTCTCCCCCTTCCTCTCCCTCATCCTCATTGCTGTTTTTGCGCCCCCTGATCTTGTTCCCACTGGTGTTGCTGGAGAACGAGGCGCATATCCCCTAAAAAAATCCTTCCGGCATCATCCATTGTTGGATCACCTTCACTTGGTTCGTCGGACGTTAGGAAAGACACGCTGGTAGATGAGGTTGTTGCCACCCCCAATTGTTTTTTAAAGGGGTCAAATTTGCGTGCGAATGTGAAGATTCGTCCTTCTGTATAATCATTGGCATCCCTTACAAATTTATTGTGCTTTCTTTGTCTTACGGTCTCTTCATGTTTGTCTATTTGTTTCTCTGAATCCTCCTTGAATTTGATAATTTCTTGATTTAATTTCAATGTGTCTATTTCTTTTTCCACCTCTTTTAGTTGTTCCTTTATTTTCTCCAGGGCAATTTCAATGTGTTTCACCAGTATCTTTATTAATCCTAGGGATGAGTTCAATGTAAATTCGCCCCATTCCTGTAATAAATCATTTGTGGCATCTTGATGGCTTGGCATTAACATGATCCTAAGTCCTCTGGGATCTCTTTCCGCTTCTAAATACTTCCATAAAGCGAATATTGGAGTACGTTCGGGCTACTGTGAACAAAAATAGAGGCAACGCAGTAGCCAAACATATGGAGACACATCACAACGGAAATTGGAAACTTTTAAAGTTTTTCGGATTGGAAACTATGTCCCTATCTGAGAGGGGCGGCCATCGTGAAAAACTATTATGACAGAAAGAGTCACGCCACATTTTGAACTTTCGAACCATGACTCCTTTTGGACTGAATCAGTCGGAAGAACTGTACATACACATATAAAGTATGACCATGGATGAACTTCTCAACACTCCTCAATTCCCCCATCCCAATTTCCATCCCGTACACACCCCAGTTTGTTTGAGACACAGATCAATGAAATAGAAACAACAAATACGAAGGCCCACTGGAGGGCAGTAAGGAACAGTTAAACAAAAAGATGGCATCAATGTATACCCTTTAACTATTTGAATAGAGTTTTACAGGTGGATAACGCCAAAAAATTGTAACAATGTTCAAATTGTAATTGCTTAATGAAATTCATCGTGGATGAAAGGAAATGTTAATGTAAGCACTATCATTCATGAGTGAAATATAAATGAAATTGCAAGGAATAAGTGGTAGTTGTATGCTATAAATGATGACATCACTGATGACATCATCCAGTGACTGGGTGTTTCTGTAAAGTTTAAATGTTTTATATATTGAAGAATGAGTGGATGTATAAGTGTCTGGATGAAAGATTTAATAGGTACATGACTGAATGTATGAGTGAGTGATTAAATGTGTCTTACTGAATGCATGGGTTAGTGACTAAACTGTCTGAATGTGTGCATCAGTATGTCTGTTGTTGTGTAAGCTACTGCATGTGTTGATCAGTAGCTATATGAGTGGCTATATGTGTTATTGATTGGTTGCCAGAGTATTTGTATGGGAGACTGAGTGTGTGTGTGGGTAGCTGGCATATATAAATGACTATACATAAGAGCAACTAATTGTGCGACTGGCTGTATGGATCATTGTGTACTTGTATCAGTAATTGTATAACAAAGTAAGTATGCGTTAGTATATGTTTGAATACGTAAGGTGTGTGTATAACTGTATAGTTGAGGAAATGAAAGTGTAATTGATTCTTTGCATGACTGACTAGATGTGAGAGTAACTCCATGGATGAGTTGCAGAGTGTGAGTGTCTGCATATGTGTTTGAGTGCAGATGATAGTGTTGTATTGATGAGTGACTGTATGTATGAGTGATTCTATGGGTAAATGATTGGATGTGTGTATAGACCTAGCAATCAGTGTGTGCGTATGTTGTAACTGGTATTGGTGTGTCAATGGTTTCAAGAATGGTAGTCTGTGTTTAACACTGGGTGTATCAAAGGTTATATTAGAGTGTGAAGAGGTGCATCATATTATCACATGAATGATATCATCAGTGATGTGATCAGTGATGTCAATTGAGATGTCATCAGTGATGTCATCAGTGATGTCAATTGAGATGTCATCAGTGATGTCATCAGTGATGTCACTGACCATGTCATGAATAATATGTGACATCATCAGCAGTGGATTGCAGGTGCGCGAAATATAGTTAGGTCAACTAACTATATAGGAGCAATTTCAATGGTTTTTTAAATGCTAATTCCTAACTATATATGACCTGAAACCTATGGGTTTTTCAGTGAATTTGCAAGGTTTTTTAAATGCTAATACCTAACTATGTAAGGCTTGAAACCTATGTTTTTTTCAGTGAATATATATATTTAATATAATATATATATATAATTTTTATTTTCAAGTTTTTTTTATATGATTACAGGGTCCGCGAACCGTGAGCACTCCGTAAGCACACCGTAAATGCTCTGAGCTCTTACCCCGACAAATTTTTTAAGTTTCCAAAACATAATATCTACGTTTTTAACATAGATTTTAAAGGTAGACAATATCTGCTTTAATGTAGAAAATGTTTTTTTAAAACTTTTAACAACAGTATATTACTTTTTGAAGTAGTCACAAATCTCGCGAGGGTACGTCGCACGTGCACGCAACATAAGAGCTCCGTCCGCGCACCGTAAAAGCTTTGAGCTCCTACCCCCGAAAGTTTTATAAACTTTAAATCATTATATCTACGTATTCATTGCACAATGTAAAGGTACACATTATCTGGGATAAAAAAGAACATGTTAATTTAAACTTTTAAAGACCATATATAACTTTATTTAAGCAATTATAAATCTCGCGAGGGTGCATACTACGTAAACGCATAGTAAGATGACATTAGCGCTCCGTAAATAGACTGTAAACGCAACGTAAACGCAACGTAAGCTTACGTAAGCGCTCCGTAAACGCTCTGTAAGTGCTCCGTAAGCTTAGGTCCAACCATGTGACCTTAAAACAAAAGATTTAATTGCTTTATAATACTTCCTACTCCAATTGTTGAAAGACCCCTCCCATGTTCATCATTCTTCTTTGGCTTTCAGAGAAGCAACACCTTTTTTCTACAGCTCCTAGCTACAGAAAAATACTTCAAAATGGCTGAACATCCAGAGTCTGACCATTCTTCTAATGAAGACTTTGTTGAAGAGGACCCTCACCCAAGTAAGAAGAAGGAGTCCATAGTCTGGAAGTTTTTCAGCTTTCCAGAACATCAGAAGAAAGTAAATGCGCCACTGGTCACCTACAAGATCTGTGACACAGTGTTATCTAGAGGAAATCCTAATAAGAAATATTCATTCGGAACCCACAGCATGGAACGCCATGTAAAAAATATACACCCCAACAATTGGAGTAGAGCTGTGGTGCAAAGATCTCAGGAACAGGACTCTTCTCCTAGTACATCTACAGCAAGAACCGGAGTACCACCAATGCCATCTTCAATGGTGGCGAACATTCAGCCAGAACTGAAAAATTTAATGATGCAATGCATACATTGCAATAAATTAGTAGCCTTCGGATAACAGTCCATTGAAGTAATTTTGCAGAAGAACAGGAACCACAGATGCAGCAAATAATTTTTTACTTTCAATTTCATAGTTTGTTCCTGTTGAACAATTGTTTTGTGTAAAAAGTTCATTTTTCTACGTTTTTCGAGCAAAAAAAAAGAAAAAAAAGGTCTTTTAAGAACTACCTCTACTGGTTAAAAAAATAACTAAATTTCTATGTTTGTATGTAAAAGTTTGTCATAGTGAATGTCAAAGTGCAAAACTATAAGGATGTGGTACAGCATAAATCTATAAGGTGTTTACCTATAGTATACTGTATTACTTCCAAAGCACTGAAATGTAACATATCTATATAAATATGTTACAACTCTATGGGCCAGATATAGGTAATCTCGATTTACCTACTCTTAAATACCAAATCATACCAATTCAATATTTAAGAGTACGTAAATGGGATGTAGGTAATTTCTCTTTTGACATTACCGAATCTGTATAATTCAGTCATTTTACCGAATCGGTATTTACCGATTTGGTAATTGCCATTGATTCCTATAAATCTTGAGACCAATAGGAATCAATGGCAATTACTGAATCAGTAAATACCGAATCAGTAAAATTACCAAATTGTCAAGGGAGACTGGTTGTCACTTTGACACCCTGTTGCACCCTTGATTCTGATTTGTGTGCCATGTCACACACATACATGGTTTTAGGGCATGTATGTGTGCCACATGGCACAAATGTACATGCACAGATATGCATGTACACAGGAATACATTATTTACCTCCGAAAGTTTTATAAACTTTAAATCGTTATATCTACGTATTCATTGTACAATATAAAGGTACACATTACCTGGGATAATAAAGAACATGTTTATTTTAAACTTTTAAACAACATATATAACTTTATTTAAACACTTATAAATCTCACGAGGGTGCGTACCACGTAAGCACATCATAAAATGACATAAGCGCTCCGTAAATAAAACATAAACGCAACGTAAGCTTACGTAAGTGCTCCGTAAACACTCCGTAAGCGCTCCGTAAGCTTACGTCCAACCATGTGACCTTAAAACAAAAGATTTAATTTGTTTATAATACTTCCTACTCCAATTGTTGAAAGACCCCTCCCATGTTAATCATTCTTCTTTGGCTTTCAGAGAAGCAACACCTTTTTTCTACAGCTCCTAGCTACAGAAACATACTTCAAAATGGCTGAACATCCAGAGTCTGACCATTCTTCTAATGAAGACTTTGTTGAAGAGGACCCTCGCCCAAGTAAGAAGAAGGAGTCCATAGTCTGGAAGTTTGTCAGCTTTCCAGAACATCAGAAGAAAGTAAATGCACCACTGGTCACCTGCAAGATCTGTGACACAGTGTTATCTAGAGGAAATCCTAATAAGAAATATTCATTCGGAACCAACAGCATGGAACGCCATGTAAAAAATATACACCCCAACAATTGGAGTAGAGCTGTGGTGCAAAGATCTCAGGAGCAGGACTCTTCTCCTAGTACATCTACAGCAAGAACCAGAGTACCACCAATGCCATCTTCAATGGTGGCGAACATTCAGCCAGAACTGAAAAATTTAATGATGCAATGCATACATTGCAATAAATTAGTAGCCTTCGGACAACAGTCCATTGTAATTTTGCCGAAGAACAGGAACCACAGATGCAACAATTGTTTTGTGTAAAAAGTTCATTCTTCTACTTCATCTTCAGAAGAGTTTGTTACTGAAACCCCTAGAACACAGAGAGAGTCCATGGTACAGAAAAAAAAAACAGAAAGAGAGAAAAAGGTAAATGCGCCTTTTGTCACATGTAAAATCTGATACAGTGCTTTCGAGAGGGAATCGACAGAAACAGTACAGCTTTGGAACTTATAGCATGGAATGCCATGTCCGGAATATGCACCCAAACAATTGGAGTAAAGCTGTAATAAAAAGATCATCAGAGGAGCAGGGCTCTGCTCCCAGCACTTCTTCTGAAGCAACAGCACCACCAATGCAAGCATCAATGGTTGCAAATATCCGACCTGAACCTAAGAATTTGATGATGCAATGCGTTCGTTGCCAGAAACTAATAACCTTTGCACAAGAGTCCATTCAAGTTATACTGCAAAAAACAGGAAGCACAGGTGCATTACCAGGAGCATTTTTTCTTTTTCTCTCAAGATTGTCTTCTGGATGAATCTTCTAATTCAGTCCTCTTGATTGATACAGCTTGCTTATAAACTCTTTGTTTGCGGGTCTTGGTAGGCATAATCTATTATGACTCTGTAGATATTGACAATCTGTTGAAAAGAAAAATATGACATATTATAGATCACTACTAACATAGCACATAGCAATTACATTAACTAAACAATATAAACACTGGTTCACATCTATCTTTGTGTGTCTCATATCACTCTCTGCCTGCACCATCTCCCTATTTGCATGCCTCATCTCACTCTCTCCTTCTACCATCTCTTTGTTTGTATGTGTGTGTCATCTCAATCTCTGCCTACACCATCTGTCTGTTTGTGTGTGTGTCTCATCTCACTCTCTGTGTCTAAAACGATTTACCATTCTAAATGTTTTTTGGTTGAAGTGTCTGGCTTTAAGTTTTTTGACAAGGAACACACTGAGTGTGTATGTGAATTAAGGAATTATATTTTCATCTTTTTCCATAATGTTAGCTGTGTGTGCTCACAGTTTGTATCTTTTAGCTTACAGGGTAGACTTCTTTTTAAAGTGTTTCTCATGCTTGGATTCAATGCTGGTACAGAGATAGTGCTAATAGTTTAATTTGGCTTGTAAATATGCTCCTTTTTTACAAGTGCCTTGCGCAACTTTTAACATGGGTACAAGCAGTGAATATATGGAGAGGGATAGGAATAGCAGATAGAAAACAATATGAAATGGTGTGGGAGATGCATAAAGGATTTCACTAATGGCATCAATTGAGATAGAATATACAAAAAATAGAGGCATATTTACAAGCCCCTTGCGCAATGTTTGACATGGGTGCAAGCAGAAAATGCATGCAGAGTAATACAATTGGCACACAGACAAGAATATGAAATGCTGTGAGAGATGCGTAAAGGATTTTACTAATGGCATAAATTGAGATAGAATATACAAAAAAGAGAGGCATATTTACAAGCCCCTTGCGCAATGTTTGACATGGGTGCAAGCTGAAAATGCGTGCAGAGTAATAAAATTGCCACACAGACAAGAATATGAAATGCTGTGAGAGATGCGTAAAGGATTTTACTAATGGAATACATTGAAATACAATATACAAAAAAGAGAGGCATATTTACAAGCCCCTTGCGCAATGTTTGACATGAGTGCAAGCATAAAATGCATGCAGAGTAATACAATTGCCACACAGACAAGAATATGAAATGCTGTGAGAGATGCGTAAAGGATTTAACTAATGGCATACATTGAGATAAACTATACAAAAAAGAGAGGCATATTTACAAGCCTCTTGCGCAATGTTTGACATGGGTGCAAGCAGAAAATGCATACAGAGTAATACAATTGGCACAAAGACAAGAATATGAAATGCCTTGAGTGATGCGTAAAGGATTTTACTAATGGCATAAATTGAGATAGAATATACAAAAAAGAGAAGCATATTTACAAGCCCCTTGCGCAATGTTTGACATGGGTGCAAGCAGAAAATGCATGCAGAGTTATAAAATTGGCACACAGACAAGAATATGAAATGCCTTGAGAAATGCGTAGAGGATTTTACTAATGGCATAAATTGAGATAGAATATACAAAAAAGAGAGGCATATTTACAAGCCCCTTGCACAATGTTTGACATGGGTGCAAGCAGAAAATGCATGCAGAGTAATAAAATTGGCATACAGACAAGAATATGAAATGCTGTGAGAGATGCGTAAAGGATTTTACTAATGGCATAAATTGAGATAGAATATACAAAAAAGAAAGGCATATTTACAAGCCACTTTAGCAAAGTTTTACATGGGTGCAAGCAGAAAATGCATGCAGAGTAATACAATTGCCACACAGACAAGAATATGAAATGCTGTGAGAGATGCGTAAAGGATTTTACTAATGGCATAAATTGAGATACAATATACAAAAAAGAGAGGCATATTTACAAGCCCCTTGCGCAATGTTTGACATGGGTGCAAGCAGAAAATGCATGCAGAGTAATAAAATTGGCACACAGACAAGAATATGAAATACCTTCGAGAGAAGCGTAAAGGATTTTACTAATGGCAATAAATTGAGATACAATATACAGAAAAGAGAGGCATATTTACAAGCCCCTTGCGCAATGTTTGACATGGGTGCAAGCAGAAAATGCATGCAGAGTAATAAAATTGGCACACAGACAAGAATATGAAATGCCTTGAGAGATGCGTAAAGGATTTTACTAATGTCATAAACTGAGATAGAATATACAAAAAAGAGAAGCATATTTACAAGCCCCTTGCGCAATGTTTGACATGGGTGCAAGCAGAAAATGCATGCAGAGTAATAAAATTGGCACACAGACAAGAATATGAAATGCCTTGAGAAATGCGTAAAGGATTTTACTAATGGCATAAATTGAGATAGAATATACAAAAAAGAGAGGCATATTTACAAGCCCCTTGCACAATGTTTGACATGGGTGCAAGCAGAAAATGCATGCAGAGTAATACAATTGGCACACATACAAGAATATGAAATGCTGTGAGAGATGGGTAAAGGATTTTACTAATGGCATAAATTGAGATAGAATATACAAAAAAGAAAGGCATATTTACAAGCCCCTTGCACAATGTTTGACATGGGTGCAAGCAGAAAATGCATGCAGAGTAATAAAATTGCCACACAGACAAGAATATGAAATGCTGTGAGAGATGCGTAAAGGATTTTACTAATGGCATAAATTGAGATACAATATACAAAAAAGAGAGGCATATTTATAAGCCCCTTGCACAATGTTTGACATGGGTGCAAGCAGAAAATGCATGCAGAGTAATTAAATTGGCACACAGACAAGAATATGAAATACCTTGAGAGATGTGTAAAGGATTTTACTAATGGAATAAATTGAGATACAATATACAAAAAAGAGAGGCATATTTATAAGCCCCTTGCGCAATGTTTGACATGGGTGCAAGCAGAAAATGCATGCAGAGTAATAAAATTGGCACACAGAAAAGAATATGAAATGCCTTGAGAGATGCGTAAAGGATTTTACTAATGGCATAAATTGAGATAGAATATACAAAAAAGAGAGGCATATTTACAAACCCCTTGCGCAATGTTTGACATGGGTGCAAGCAGAAAATGCATGCAGAGTAATAAAATTGGCAGACAGACAAGAATATGAAATGCCTTGAGAGATGCGTAAAGGATTTTACTAATGGCATACATTGAGATAGAATATACAAAAAAGAGAGGCATATTTACAAGCCCCTTGCGCAATGTTTGACATGGGTGCAAGCAGAAAATGCATGCAGAGTAATAAAATTGGCACACAGACAAGAATATGAAATGCCTTGAGAGATGAGTAAAGGATTTTACTAATGGCATAAATTGAGATAGAATATACAAAAAAGAGAGGCATATTTAAAAGCCCCTTGCACAATGTTTGACATGGGTGCAAGCAGAAAATGCATGCAGAGTAATAAAATTGCCACACACAAGAATATGAAATGCCTGTGAGAGATGCGTAAAGGATTTTACTAATGGCATAAATTGAGATAGAATATACAAAAAAGAGAGGCATACTTACAAGCCCCTTGCGCAATATTTCACATGGGTGCAAGCAGAAAATGCATGCAGAGTAATAAAATTGGCACACAGACAAGAATATGAAATGCCTTGAGAGATGCGTAAAGGATTTTACTAATGGCATAAATTGAGATAGAATATACAAAAAAGAGAGGCATATTTACAAGCCCATTGCGCAATGTTTGACATGGGTGCAAGCAGAAAATGCATGCAGAGTAATAAAATTGGCACACAGACAAGAATATGAAATGCCTTGAGAGATGCCTAAAGGATTTTACTAATGGCATAAATTGAGATAGAATATACAAAAAAGAGAGGCATATTTACAAGCCCCTTGCGCAATGTTTGACATGGGTGCAAGCAGAAAATGCATGCAGAGTAATAAAATTTGCACACAGACAAGAATATGAAATGCCTTGAGAGATGCGTAAAAGATTTTACTAATGGCATAAATTGAGATACAATATACAAAAAAGAGAGGCATATTTACAAGCCCCTTGCGCAATGTTTGACATGGGTGCAAGCAGAAAATGCATGCAGAGTAATACAATTGGCACACAGACAAGAATATGAAATGCTGTGAGAGATGTGTAAAGGATTTTACTAATGGCATAAATTGAGATACAATATACAAAAAAGAGAGGCATATTTAGAAGCCCCTTGCACAATGTTTGACATGGGTGCAAGCAAAAAATGCATGCAGAGTAATAAAATTGACACACAGACAAGAATATGAAATGCTGTGAGAAATTCGTAAAGGATTTTACTAATGACATAAATTGAGAAACCTGACTTATTTTCAAAATACAACAGTAATGAAGCCCAATATGCTTGTTATGCTTCCCAATACTGCAAACAGCACTCTCTCTATATTAAATGAACCATTACACACCTGTAAAATCACTTTTGAAAATGTAGAACAGTGTGAAACACACACCAGATTTTTTTAAGCAGAATCCCTGAACTGCAGCTCAGACACTGGAAACAGAAATGGCACAGTTTCCCACTCATTCTTCTCACGTATTTCTGCTCATAACCAACTAAATGTCTTCCCACACTATTTCAAAACTAAACTAACATTTCAATTGGTTCTACATTTCCACACTTTCAAACTCACATAATATTCACCCATCCCCCTACTGCTCATTCAACCTGTTACCATGGTAACTCCCACCTAAGGAAGAACAGAGTTTAAAAGTTCATCATACTATGTTGCAAATGAATCCAGCAAGGTTGTTAGAGCTTTCAATATAAAACAGCTAATCATGTGCAATGTTCCTTCCAATGACCTTTTCTGGACCATTAGAATTGCTTCTTTTAAAAAACAAAACTATGCACTCTAATATTCTCTTTTGCATTTTCAGAAAGCACCAATCATTTCTTAAGTTTCAAGTGCAGTGAATGTCCTCCTCTTTTTTTCTAAACTACAAGCTTTCCAACTTCCATTTCATTTACAGCCCTCATCTGAGTACAACCAGATCTGCCTTGAACATGCTTTCAGTATGGTTTGTGGGACACAGCTTTGTATTCTGGTCTAAAAGGTATGCAATGAACAGAGGAATTTTAAACCTTGATTTACCAAATGTGGATATTTTATGGATTGGCCAGAGAGGATTGAGATGTCAACAATTGATACCATTGGTGAAATCCTTCATGCATCTCCCACACCCTGACCTCATAATTGTGCACTGTGGTGGAAATGACTTATGCACTTTGACTGGGGTTGGTCTGGAAATGCTATTGAAGGACACCTTTGGACAATTGATGTCACTTTTTCCTCAAACTGCCTTTTGTCTATTCCAATATATGCCAAAGGCAAAAATGGAATTGGTCTAATCAATTTTGTCCGCAGATTGAGAAAGCAAGGAAACATGTAAATAAATCTGTTTCTGCATACATGAGAGACTATGGAATGGGTTGTATATACCACAACAACTTGCGTTACAACATGCAAGGCATCTATAGGACAGATGGTGTACATTTCACTGATGAAGGGAACAGAGTCTATCTCTGTAGCATCAGACTCTGCATTGGTACTTACTTTTTAGAGCCAACTAACATGTAAACACTTAAATATGATTTTTAACTTTATTTTTTTAATTAATTTTTACAGAGGTCTGCGCACCGAGCACTCACCAAGCACTCCCCATGCGCAGACCTATCGTGTTTTCTGTTATTTTTTTAAAAATAAACATTATTTTTAACCTTAGGAGTCCTTGAAGGACCCCCTGAGAAGGCCTAAGGGGTCAGGGACACTCTACCCTACCCCCTTCCCACATTTGTAAGTTATATTTTTCACTCTCTTCTGAAACCACAAAATGGCGGCGATAGGGTTCGCGCACCGTGCATTTACCAAGCACTCACGGTGCACGAACCTATTGGAATTAAAAAAAAAAAAATTAAATGGAAATGGACATTGTCTCCTCTGTAGATACCTTGTATGTTGTAATGCAAGTTATTGTGGTATATTGAATCCATACTGTAGTCTTTCAGGAAAGTAGAAACAGATTTGTTCACATGATTCCTTCCTTTCTCAATGTGGGGTCAGAATTGGCGTAGGGGGTCATGAGTTCCTACTCTGATGAAACATACTTGCTGTTCTATATAATTACTTATGTTGTAAACTAGGGCCAGAGACAGTCAGTGAGAGAAAGGATGCAGGACATGAAGAACACAAAATTGTATCACTTTGCTACTACCTCATAAATTATATTTAAATAAGTATAATTTTCAAAAAGAATTTCTTTACTAAATTAAAATGTATTATCAGAGTTTTCAAAATCTAAAAGAACTTGTAGCATTTCTTCATCAGGAATTTCATACGTCAAAGTGTCTGAAAATGATTCGTCAAACTCAACAATGTCTACACATTCCATTAATTCCATATCTAGTGTTTCATCAAAAAAATCTGCCATGGTATCTCCTTCATGTTCTTCATGATTTGTTTCATCTATAGGATCAATATACACCACAGAATAAGTTGCCTCAATAAATGTTGCTGTTATTTCAAAGAAGATGTTGGTAGGCTCCTCATTTTCATTCATCATTTTATGTTAGTGTACTATTAAAAGAAAGAGAAACAGCGCTTAGGAAGAGTGAGATACGGCAGAGAAAAACTATTAAATTCTATTAGAAGAGTCACTACTGTGTAAATCTCACACCAGAAATTGAACACCAAAATTTCCTCACAAAACTACCTCAGACACTATAGTCAGAAAATGGCCGTGTTTCCCTGGACAGTGTATAGTATCAAGCAAGAATTAGAAATATAAAGCACTGCATCTGATGTTGCCCTACTCAATCCATAAGTATAACAGAAAAACATTAAATAACTAACAGAAAACATTTTTCCTATTAACTTAAAGTGAATAACAGAGTTCTCCTTACAAATGAACAACTCACCTTCTAGAAAACTGTTGAACAGTAAATTTTGTCTCAATCGCACACCTCAGAAGTATACCTCAAACACTAAAACCTCAAAATTGCTGTGTTTCCCTCTCATTTTTCATACATCTTCAAATACCCAGCCAATCACATTTTATCACACACAAAATCAAAACCAAAGTAACATTTTAATTGGTTCAAATTATCAACACTTTCCAACTCACATAATCTTCAACCTACCCCCAATGCTCTCTACCAATTACCATACTAACTCTCCACAAAACACCTACCTAAACCCAAAGGTGAAAGAGTCATCACTCAATGTTGCACTCATCCAACATCTAAACACTGAAACTTGTTATTTTAATGTATTTCTTTTTTGTTTTTTTGAGCCGCAGTCCGCGCATTGGTGCGCGGACCCCGCGATTTTAAAAAACTTTTTTTTTTTTTTTCAACCTTCGGGGTCCTTTACAGACCCCATGACAAAACCTAGGGGGCTCAGGAATCTCTACCCTGCCTCCTTGTCAACTATTACACTTCTGTTTACAACCACTATCATCTGCCACAAAAACAAGATGGCGGACAACACTTCCTCATTTCGACTGACTGGAATGTTGACAGACGTCCAACAGCCAATCAGAATTCCGCGCGCGCACACTAAGGTCCGCGCACGTGCAAGGACAGTGCAAGAACGGTGCAAGCCCGTGCGCGCACCGTGTCCCGCCTATAGATATATAATTTGAAAAAAGTCGATTTTCTCAACAATTACTGAAGGGATTTTCACCAAATATACAAAAGGCACTTCTGCATACCAGGCTCTACCATTTTGCCAAGTTTGCAGTAATTCCATTCAGCCGTTCGGGCTGTAGCTGTGTCTAAAGGTCCTATGGAAAATTGCATTGGGCTCAATTTCACATTCAATTTTCTCAAAAACTACTTGAGGGATTTACACCAAACATACAAAAGGCACTGCTGCATACCAGTCCCTACCATTTGCCAAATCTGGTGTAATTCTGTTCAGCCGTTCGAGCTGTAGCCCTGTCAGAATGTCCCTATGGAAATTAACATGGGGAAAACACGTTTTGGGACCCCCCTTTTTTCTCAGCCCCCGCTTGACGACTCCCCGCGAAACTTTCAGGGAAGGAGCGGAGCGGAGCGAGGCGAATTTCAGGAAAATTACAGGCAGATCCCTCAATCGGCGCCAAAGTTATTCCCAATAGAATGTTCGGAAATTCCTATGGTAACTAGGTCCTAACTATATATACCTACTGGCTATCGCCAGTAGGTAATATATATATATATATATATATATATATATATATATATATCCGTAGGTACTGGATCCCACCAATTCAAAGGAAGCAGAGATGGCACACCAGGAAACCTTGCACAAAACCTTTATTGTGCACTCGTTAACCCAAGACGACGCGTTTCGGCGTAAGCCTTTATCAAGTGACCACCATTTTGTTTTCTGCCATACTTATAGTCCCACAACTATTTCAGTACACAATAGACATAAAGAAAATACTTACTGGTAAAACATTGTAAATGAAAGGATAAATTCAACAAATTAAATTTCATTTCATTATGTCAACATTTCAGCATTCAGTGTATGCAATTCGGTAAGTGCGTCTAGTGTGGAAAGTAGGCAATATCAGAGTACCCCGTTGGCAAATAGTTAATGGTCGTAATAATTGTTGACAGTGAGCCCTACCGGGAACAATTGCAGGTAAATTTATTATACCATGGAGGACCCGCATTTATCAACATCAGGGTAATTAACCCTCGTGACGTGATGCTTGCATCGGCCTAACTCCAGCCAAAGGCTGTCGAGTCGCCGCTAGGTATCTTGGGAATGGTAGTTTGACACCGCGGATCGGGACAATAGTCCCGGGGTAATTCATGGGAGCTCCCTGATTTGGATGCGTGGGTGATGCCACCGGATGGGGCTATGTCAGTAGAGGAGAGCTCCCCTCGTAAAATTGACCATCATATAGGATTCGCCAAGGGGTGGTGGGTGGTAAAGGTCAAGGTATGAGTGCTTTTATCTAGGACAAGTGTAAAGTGAGAAAATACGATCCAAATGCATGTGTATATACAGTGAAAATTCGAAAAATAATAACATAAAAATTAAGTAACAACCAGCTCAGATTTCAATCCATTATCCTGAGTATGGTGTCATGTTCCTGTGTTCAACTATTAATGCATTGCCTACAATTCAAACAGTGGGGATAATGCAATACAGTCTACCAATTCTTGGAGGCTTAGCCCCCCACTAATTGTTTTACGCATATCTAAACACAGGAAGATTTTTTACTGATAAAACGTGAAAAAGTGTAACACACAAATCATTCATCACAACGCGGGTATACTTCTGCTTAGTCCTGGTCAGTTCTTACTCATATAGCTACTGATCAACATATGCAGCAGTTTGTAGAACAACAGATATAATGATGCACAAATTAAAACAGTTTAGTCACTAACCCATGCACTCAGTGAGACACATTTAATCACTCACTCATACAGTCAGTCATGCACCTACTAAATCCTTCATCCAGACACTTCTACATCCACTCATTCTTTCTTTTTTTCTCAGCCCCCGTCAAGCGGGGGCTGAGAAAAAAGGGGGGTCCCAAAACGTGTTTTCCCCATGTTAATTTCCATAGGGACATTCTGACAGGGCTACAGCTCGAACGGCTGAACGGACTACTTGTGAAGGCTGGAGGCGCTGACGACGGCATATCAACAGCCAGAAATGCATCCGCCACAAGCCCTGAATAAAAGCCTTCAACTGCTTCCCTGGAGTCCTGCTTCTTCCTTTCGGCTAGAAGATCACTGCACATATTCACGCGTCAGCCAGAGACGCCTTCCAGGACCCCGCTTCATTAAAGGACTTGGACTTTACTGGCAGAACTGTTCCAGTTCCCCGTTTTGTTTTCAGAGGTATTTGAAAAGTCCGCAGCCCGCCACAGAACCCGGGATGAACATTAACAGTAGCAAGGTATTCCACCTCGCGCTGGGCAGCAGTCCCTGTTATCTTACCCCCGGTACCTTAGGCTGAAGCGTCACTGGGGAGCAGAGGAGGCCTTGTTCAGGACTTTCCAGCTGACACAACAAGGCGTGTCAGACACACTGTGGCTTCCCGCACCTTTTAGCTGGATGGTGTGAATATTTGCATCATAACCCCCCGCAAGCAACTTTCCCGGTGTCCTGTACATGAAGGATTCTGGGACGTGTAGTTTCCCTTCACACGGACTGCTACACAGGTGTGCTGCGTGGATCACCAGGGGGTGGAGCTGACCTTCAACAACAAGGCCTACAAAAGGGCGGGTTCAAGTCTACGGTATGCTGCACTACTTGTGAAGGCTGGAGGCGCTGACGACGGCATATCAACAGCCAGAAATGCATCCGCCACAAACCCTGAATAAAAGCCTTCAACTGCTTCCCTGGAGTCCTGCTTCTTCCTTTCGGCTAGAAGATCACTGCATATATATATATATATATATATATATATATATATATATATATATATATATATATATATATATATATATATATATATATATATATATATATATATATATATATATATATATATATATATATATCTGTCATGTGATCAAGCCTCCTTGGAGGCGAAACGCGTCATGGCGGCAGCGCTGGCATTTATGGAATAAACCACTCTTTTGCACCAGCAATTACTGGGTCCACTCTTCGTCATTTTCTAATCGGGCAGTGTGAGTCTGCAGTGTGACGAGTTTCCTAAATATATATATATATTGTACTGGGAGAGGCAGGTCCTCAGTGGCGAACACTCTGAGATTTGTAGGAATCACATTGTTCGGTGGTTCAGATACATCGATGATGTATGCATGATCTGGAAAGGAACCACCGAACAGGCTACAGAATTTATCGACAAGTTAAACGAGAACAATTATAAATTGTCATTTACCTCTGATATCAGCAGTACACATGCCACCTTTTTGGATGTTGCCATAGATATCATCAATGGAGAAATTTAAACATCTCTGTTCAGAAAGCCCACGGCTGGCAATACTGTGCTGCATGCACAGAGCCACCACCCTCCCCATTTGATCCGCAGCATCCCCTACGGGGAAATGCTGCGGATCAGAAGAGCATGCAGCACTGAATCACAGAATCAGAAAGCCCAGGAAGAGTGTAAACAACGATTTCTGGCTCGAGGATATGACAAAAAGGTGATCCTGGCTGCCATCAGGAAAGCCAATGCCATACCCCGTTCTGAAGCCCTGGAACATAGGGGGACACGTAATTCCACCATAACCCCAACACAACAACCTACCAGACTCATCTGGGCCTTTAACAACCAGCATGGTGCGTTACGAAAAATTGTAAATAGGCATTGGGGTCTGGTTAAATGCGATCCCATCATAGGCAAATATATGCCTACGAAACCAGCGATTACGTACAGAAAAGCCTTTTCCTTACAGGACGCACTAGTAAAATCAAGCCCTGAGTTATTGAATAAACAAGATTGGTTGGCAGGGAGCAAAGGCTTCAGAAAATGTGCTTCGTGCAAAGCTTGTATCCAGGGGGTGAATAAGACCGAGTATTGCATTCCATTTTCAGACACCCCATGTAAAATCAAGAAAAAAATCACGTGCAAAAGTGAATTCTGTGTTTATGTTTTGGAATGCCCATGTGGCCTTCGTTACGTGGGCAGTTCCAAATTACAGGTGCATAAAAGGGTCCTTCAGCATCTACGGGCCATAAAGTCTAACGACCCAGCATACCCGGTCGCTAGGCATTTCAGAGAGAAGCACAACAGCAATAGCTCTCTCTTGAAATATTATGCCATAGACACTATTGCACCTTTGAGAAGGGGTGGAAACAGGGAAGCAGCGTTGAGAAGATTGGAAACACGCTATATTCTCATGCTAGACAGCAAATTCCCCAACGGGTTAAATGCATCAGAAGATTTTTACACCTGTCTATAGTTTTGCTTTCTGTACAGGGTATCTCCATTTGTTTTGTTCCTTGTGGCACTATAATATGTATCTCTTTTAGATATTCCACAACATGGTTTGTGTTCAGTACCTCCAGCTTGGCCAGTGGTTTGTCTAGGGATACATGTGCCCACATGTCATAATTATTTCACCTGGTGATCCTATTGCTTTTGCCAACAGATTAGATTATAATATATTTAACATCATGATCATGCTTATAATCGATTTGGAATCTGTTCGGTGATTTTAATCATATTCACTTGCACTTTTTGTTTAACAATTTAGGTTATCCAACCATTGTGGGTTTACAGATAGCCAATTGTTTTTAATCAGATCCCAGTGTATCTCATGATCAGGTCCCCTGGTATAAGGGTGTATGTACTTCACCATTGGTTCAGACAAATATGTGTATCTGTTAAGTGACATTGTCTTTAATAGATGGTATATGGATTTATCCATACATAGATAGCAGCCTTGGTATTCTTGCTGCCTATTTTGCATTCTTTGCACAAATATACACAGTATTGGTCTGTTTATGTTAATCTCACCTGGATGTGCTTGATCGTACTAACGGATTTATCCGGTTATCATGTAAATAACATGTGTATATACACACCTTTTGGTATGCAGACATACACTTATTATGTGATCTGTTAGGGGGATTTATCCCAACACTGGCAAACTCTCAATTTCTAACATTGGTTAAACTGTTTAGTGCGCGATTTATGGCAATAATGAAATTACGTAGTATTTTGACTATGTTTATTGCACTATGCACTTTACTCTAATCTGGTTGGTTACCGCTTTTTTTTTGCACTAGCACTTTAAATTCTGCCTTTCGAATGCGTAACACCATGTGATCAAGGCCTGTGAGAGGCCGAAACGTTATGCTGCCGTTTGTTGCCAAATAAAATATCAACTCACGGAATACCTGGTCCTGCTGTTTTTCTTCAAGGTAGCGTGGCTGAAAGTTGCTCTGAGTGCCTCGCTGAGGACCCGTTTGGATATATATATATATATATATATATATATATATATATATATATATATATATATATATATATATATATATATATATATATATATATTCACTGAAAAAACCATTGGTTATAGACCATATATAGTTAGGGATTAGCCTTTTCAAAACCTTATTTTACTCACACAAAACCATTGAAATTTCATATATAGTTAGTTGCACTAACTATATATCGCGCACCCGCAATCCACTGCTGATGATGTCACATATTACATCATTCATGACATGGTTAGTGACATCACTGATGACATCACTGATGACATCTCAAATGACATCACTGATGACATCACTGATGACAACATCCAGTGACTGTATGTTTCTGTAAAGTTAAAATATGTCTTACATATTGAAGAATGAGTGGATGTAGAAGTGTCTGGATGAAGGATTTAGTAGGTGCATGACTGACTGTATGAGTGAGTGATTAAATGTGTCTCACTGAGTGCATGGGTTAGTGACTAAACTGTTTTAATTTGTGCATCATTATATCTGTTGTTCTACAAACTGCTGCATATGTTGATCAGTAGCTATATGAGTAACTGTATGGGTTATTCATTGGTTGTCCAAGTATTTGTATGGGAAACTGAGTGTGTGTGTATGGGTGGCTGGGAGGTGTGTGACTCTGTACATAGATGTGTGAGTAGTTGATTCACTATATGTATGGGTTCAAAAGTGCATGTGGAAACAGCTGTATGTGCGGTTGACTGTGCATGAGTGTATTAGTGAGTGAATGGATATCTCAGTGCTACATGTCAAAGTAAGTACATATGTAAAACACAGTACATGTGAGAGTTGACATATATAAATAACTGTGTATAAGAGCCAGTGAATGTGTGAGTGGCTGTATGGATCATTGTGAACATGTATCAGGGATTGTATAAGAGAGTAAATATGTGTTAGTATATGTTTGAATAAGTAAGGTGTGTATAACTGTATAATTGAGAAAATGGAGGTGTGATTGATTTTTTGCATAACTGACTAGGTGTGTGAGTAACTCCATGGATGAGTGACAGTCTGTGACTGTCTGTTTACACTGATTGTATCTAAGGTTATATTAGAGTCTGAAGAGGTTCATGGTATTATCACATGAATGATATCATCAGTGATGTGATCAGTCATGTCAAATGAGATGTTATCAGTGATTTTATCAGTGATGTCATTTGAGATGTCATCAGTGATGTCATTTGAGATGTCATCAGTGATGTCATCAGTAATGTCACTAACCATGTCATGAATGATGTAATATGTGACATCATCAGCAGTGGATTGCGGGTGCGCGATATATAGTTAGTGCAACTAACTATATATGAAATTTCAATGGTTTTGTGTGAGTAAAATAAGGTTTTGAAAAGGCTAATCCCTAACTATATATGGTCTATAACCAATGGTTTTTTCAGTGAATTTTCAAGGTTTTGTAAATGTAAATTCCTAACTATATATGGCCTATAACCTATGTTTTTTTCTGTGAATTTCAATGGTTTTTTAATAGCAAATATCAAAAGCTGTCAAATGTCAAGTACGTGATAGGTAAAAACTTTTTCGTGTTTATGCACGCTGATGTGCTTTGAACGCTGCCCCCCCCTCTTTTCTCTTAGTAGTACTCTCTCTTTGCAGATAGTGAAGGGTAGTTAACGCAGGCCTTTGCCCCCGTTGTAATCCGTCGTGCCTGCTTGTCTCTCCATTTGATTGATTGTTATCCAAGCATTTACTGTTTTACAATTGATTCTCTTTGGTTCATTCTCTATTTACAAACAAGCACAAAGTCGCAATACTCTGTTTAGTCTTTGCAGATAGTGAAAAATCGTGAAAAATCGTGTAAAAAAATAAAATTAATCGAGCAAAATCAGTAGGCCACTAATTGGATCTCTTTTTGACCTCGCTAAAATAGAAATATTAGGAACAACCCTTCATGAGAAATACGAAAATAGTGAGATGAACTGAGCTCCACACCATGAGGGCTGCAAGACAGCTCGGCTCCGTCACCCACCCCGCCCAAAATAACGACAAACCCTATGCAAATATTAAAAATATATACAACACACCAGCAAAGAAACAGGGTAAAACATTTTATTAAATAACTATTTACATAACTATTTTATACTTTTTATTGCCCGATCCGGCTAGCTCAATCGATCGAGCATGAAACTCATGCACTCTGATAGCAAGCGTTGCTACTGATGCTATGCAGACCAAAACTGGTTTTCAGTTTGTTCATTTTTCTAGATTTTTCCATCCAAGGTTGGTTGAGTTTGTAGAACGATGGCTTCAGATTTTCAACATACGGTGTGGTGGCGCGGACTGGGAGGGGGCGGTTCGCTCCTGCCCCCTCCCCAAGTAAGATTTTCATACGTGAAAGTACGTTAATGGTTTTGGTCCCTGAGTTGCTTCGATGTCACTGCCATTCTCAAATGGCATAAGTTCTGGATGTTGGGTGCCAGAGTTCAGAGTTCTGAGCAGCGCTTGTAACACTGTCTGAAGCTTATTTCCACCTACTGCAGCTTCACTATTCTCAAAGTAAGTGAGGGTCGTTTGTGGACCTGACTGCATTTGAAAACAATGTGATATGGTACCTCCCTAAACCGCTTGACGGAGGCCCCCGAGGGGCGGTGTGATGGCACGGACTCGGAGAAGACGCTTGGCTCCGACCCCCTCCCCAAGTCTTATAGCACCGGTTTAGCCTGAGATCGCCCCCGACATAGGCGGCCGGCTCCCGGGGTCCGGCGGAACTTTTTGCCTTTTGATGACTCTTCTATTCTGGACCTTGTCCCACAATCCGTTTGACCTGAAAACACGCTGTAGTGGGGCGCCCCTTTACCGTTTTAGTTGCCATTCCGCCCGCTTTTGCTACACTGTGCCTCTTCCGCCATTCAGCTGTTTACCGCCCGCTCTTGCGACAACAGTGTCTCGCTCACCATGTAGTTGAGTTGCTCCCGCTCTTGCGATGCAACGATAAGCGACTGCCACAGGACTCTCAAAATGGCGGCCGGCTCTTCAGATTTGGGCGTGGTCCACTAAAATGGCCCTGGGACACCTTGGAACTCGGACGCTTCCCTGATAGGGCTTGGGTCCCATTCTCGAAAGCGTCCCCTCAGCCGTGAAGATTCTACAAAAGTCTTGGGGGCCCCCGACTCCCGCAGGCTTCTGGTGGGGAGCGGCTGCCATGTTTGCTCGTGGAATGGCCACGACGGACCTACGAGATGGTAGTGCTCTCATGCTGACGCCAGCTTTAGTCTGAAACATCCAGAAACACTGTAGACTACCAATTCGATCAGTTCCGGTATAGCCCCAACATGACCCGGTAGAGAAGAACTTGCCCTCCCCTCTTTGACTGATGGTTCTTGTTGCCTGTCCCCTCTGTTGTCATTTAACAGAACTTTTTGGACTGCTGAAAGGGGTTGTGTTCCGAACGCTGGTTGGTGGAGACATTTTGACTATATTCTTGACCTACGTTGTCGCGTAATGCGTTATATGACACGCCGCGTTAGCGCACCCGGAAGTGATCCGGGGCGCGGCACGCAGCGCGTAACATAAGCATAACAGGTCATGTGACTTGTTAATAAAACTTTTTATTGGTTCATTTTACTTTTGTTATTTTAATAATGAAAAGCTTGGTCATATGACCTAAAAAATACGCTTTTTATTGATTTCGAACTTTTTTTTTTTAAACATATATGTTATAATATTCCAGGCTAATGTACTTTCCCGGAAAATTTACAACTGTCCTGCAAGTAAAATATATTCCTTTTTCGAGAAAAAGGGCGTTTCTTCGTTCCATGATGGAGCCGTTGAGTAAAAGAGACTCGGCCTGCTGTCTTAGTCGCCGATACGCCTGATTATCAGATTCTTATCGATCACTTTATGTTGCAGGAGTGGAAAACACAACTGCCCTTGACCATTTATCTTTACTGCGTTCCTACGTATTATACCTTTTATCCGTCATGTAATTGGACTGCTTTATTTCACTTGCCTTTTACTGATTCGAAAACAGTGACTAAAAGTAAAAACTTTACCAATGTAAATACTACTACCATGTTTTGTTTTAAAAACCTTTATTGTGAAAATGTCAGTATACAAATACGGGCCTATAACCATGTGGGCCGGCCACGGAGCAAACTGAAATCGTATATGATGAGGAGACATTTACATTATAGAGGAACGTAACGAGTGGGCCATTAGGTTGCAAGAACTAAGGTGTCTAACAGTTGCGGAATCGGTGGACGTACATTTTGTAATTAAATTACGACAGGGCCACTTACAAAAAAATCATCTAGATATACATTTGCGGGCAAGTACCATGGGTGACGTTAATTCGAACTTTCAATACTACAGTAATCAATAACACATCAGAACTTAATATCAATAGGGATGTAAAAATATTCAATCAATTCTCGTCCCCGCCCGCCATGAGCATCAAAACTGCATGCATATCTCGTGATATCAAAGTTGTTCAACCAGTACACAACAAGGAGTTACGAGTCCCATTTATACCGGCGCCATTTTGGGCGAGGCCGGGCAGGTCCAAGATATAGTCAAAATGTCTCCACCAACCATCGGCCAGACCAGAACCCATTTCGGCCCTTTATGCTACAAGATGGTGTCTTCCATTCAGAAAATATTGTTGGCAGCATTTTGAAAGGAAAGATAAACAGCCGTTCTCCTAGTGAGTCTCACATTGTTACATTTAGGAAGAATGTTGAAGAGTAGTATGTGGAAAATCTGAAGCCATTTTTCTACAAACTCTCAATCAGCCTTGGATGGAAAAAAAAATCCTGAAGAATGTACAAACTGAAAACCAATTTCTGTCTGTATAGCATCAACAGCAACGCTTGAGTCAGCTTTGTGTGAAGCCGCCATTTTGATTCAATCAATAACGTCCCCCTGCACACATTCAGGGACCTGGTCGTGTCTTCAGTTGAAACGGATTGTGGGACAAGAAGCAAAAAGGAAAAGGAAAAAAGTTCCGCCGGACCTCGGGAGCCGGCCGCCTATGTCATGTGCGATCTTTGGCCACACCAGGGCAATAGTGAAGCTGCAGCAGGTGCAAATAACTTCAGACAGTCTTACAAGCACTGCTCAGAACTCTCAACTATGGCACTCAACATCCAGGACTTGCCATTCGAATCTTGGCGCCTTGTGCTGGTTCCGACCTATTCACACATCGGTCCACTACTGACATCACCTCATAAGCCAACGGGGCACCCCACGCCGACTTTCGGCGCAGCATTGTAGGATGGCCACACCAGTACAGCAACTTGCTGGACACCACCTCGGTGCCATCCGGATCTCGGCGCGTTCGAGTCACTGTACCGCAAGAGCGGGAGAAACTCAGCTGGACACGCCGTCTTTCGGCGCAGCATTGTAGGATGGCCACACCAGTGCGGCAATTTGCTGGACACCACCTCGGTGCCATCCGGATCTCTGCGCGTTCGAGTCACTGTACCGCAAGAGTGACCGCAACTCAGCTGGACACGCCGTCTTTCGGCGCAGCATTGTAGGATGGCCACACCAGTGCGGCAATTTGCTGGACACCACCTCGGTGCCATCCGGATCTCGGCGCGTTGTGCTGCCTTCGGCCTACTGTAGCCGCAAGTGCGGACGCAACTCAGTTGGACGGCGAGTGAAACGCTAAGGGGCGCTCCACTGCAGCCGAGGAGCCTCCATCTTGGGGGAGACGCACAGCCCCCACTGACTGACGCGACCTCACAGGCCAATGGGGCGCCCCACGCCGACTTTCGGCGCAGCATTGTAGGATAGCCACACCAGTGCAGCAACTTGCTGGACACTAACTCGGTGCCATCCGGATCTCGCCGCGTTGTGCTGCCTTCGGCCTATTCGCACATCGGTCCGCTACTGACGCCGCCTCACGTGCCAACGGATTTTCTACGCTTTTTGTAGCCCTATGCCGCATAACAGGTCATGTGACTTGTTTATAAAACTTTTCATTGGTTCATTTTACTTTTGGTTTCCTAAAGATGGAAGGCTTGGTCATATGACCTAAAAATAACACTTTTCATTGGTTTAGAACATTTTTTTTTCCTCAAACGATGAAAGCCCCACCTTGTTTCTGGATGATTCAGACTGAAGCTGGCGTCAGCATGAGAGCACCACCATCTCGTGGCTCCGTCGTGGTCATTCCGCGAGCAATCATGGCAGCCGCTCCCCACCGGAAGCCTGCGGGAGTCGAGGGCCCCCAAGACTTTTGTAGAATCTTCACGGCTGAGGGGACGCTTTCGAGAATGGAGCCCAAGCCCTAGCAGGCAAGCGTCCGAGTTCCAAGGTGTCCCAGGGCCATTTTAGTGGACCAGGCCCAAAACCGAAGAGCCGTCCGCCATTTTAAGAGTCCTGTGGCAGCCGCCTATCGCTGCACTGCAAGAGTGGGCGCAACTCAACTACATGGTGAGCGAGACGCTGTAGCCGCATGAGCGGGTGCAACTCAGCTGGATGGCCGCCACCTGGGGAGGCCCGTTCACGCCGCCTCCCCCACGCCCCCCCCGGGCCGCCCCACGCCAATTTTCAGAGCAGCATTGTAGGATACCAAAACCAGTGCGGCAGTTTACTGGACATCACCTGGGTGCCATCCACATCTCAGCGCGTTCTGCTGCCTTGGGACTATTCGCACAACAGACCGCTACTGACGAGGCCTCCCCCCGCACTACCCGGGACGCCCCACGCTGTTTTTCTGAGCTGCATTGTAGGAAACCAAAAACCAGTGCGGCACCCAGGTGACATCACCTGGGTGCCGTCCAGATTTCAGCACGTTGTGCTGCCTTGGGACTATTCGCACAAAAGACAGCTTCTGACCATTGTTGCTTTTTTTTGTCCAAAAATGTTTAAATGTATTTACAGTTTTTGTTGCGTTCGTTATATTTAAAAGTTAATAAAGTTTTATAATCCTACTTTGTTGGAGTGCTATATATTTTTAAAAAATCGGGTGAATGGGGCCTTGAATCGGGTTATTGTCATGTGTGGGCTTTGCAAGTGTACTGCTACAGGATCGGACATTTCAAACTCAAATGCACGTTCTTTTTCTTACCTTTCCGAAGCATGGAGCGCAATAGCAGGCAGAGAAAGGGTGATGCAAGTGTTGAACACTGCCTGGCCTGGCAAGTTGCTGGCAGTGCCCCCCCCCCGCCCGCTCCTGAAAGAGGACACACACACACCGCCGCCCCGAGTACTTCACAGATCTTTAAAAGAGCATGCGCTTGTTCATGAGGCTTAAATGGTTTATCACCCCTTCTAGAACCCCTGCATCGACCCTCTGACGTTTCCTGGAAGAATTACCACGTAACACAATACCAAGCCCTGTCACCTGAAACCCCCGAGGAATCGTGGGGCATATTATCAAGGTGGTTTATCTCCGCTTTTTTGGCTTTAAAAGCCAAGAAAGCGGAGATAAAATTATCTCCCTATTACCAAGCTGTCGCTAACACCAGTTAGTGACAGCTAAAAGGAGATAGCGACCATCTTGGGCCCCGCTTTGCATGTCAGTGATATTTATCACTAATGACATGCAAAGTGGGCGTGCCAAGATGTTAGCGACTGGAAACAGTCCCTAACATCGCTATCTCCTATTACCAACTTTTGGAGATATTCGCGCTAAGCGCGAATATCTCCAAAAGCTAACACCTGCCCTGAGCAGTTCTTAGCCATGTTATCCAATGGGAGGTGGATAACATGGCTAAGAGCATTTGCTTGATAATGCATGAATATCGCTGACTTTTCAGCGATATTCATGCATTGCGGCCGTTTTTTATCGCATTTGCGATAAACCTTGCTAATAGCAAGGTTTATCTGCGATAAAAATCGCCGATGTGCGGCGATAATTTTTGTCTCTAAACAAGTTAGAGACAAAAATTATCGCTAGTTGTTGGTAATATGCCCCCGGGTTTTTGCTTGCAGAAATCGGGAGGCGGGAGACTAGCACTGAAATCAGTAGTCTCACGCCTGAATCGGGAGGGTTGGCATGTCTGGATTCTCTACAGCTGGGGCCATAAACTACATCCGCAGGGCTAGGTGATAGCCTGGGACCGGCCTGGCATCTAAAATGGCTGCCGTGCACGACAAAATTGTGGCATTGGAAAAAAGGCAAGATGGCGCAGACAATGTTTATCAATAAGGATTCATTTATAACAAAATATTTTATCGCACTGACAAATTGGCGGTCAACACTTCCTGATTTCCATCGAATCGAACGTTAACAGACGTCACGCAGCAAAAAAAAAAAAAAAGCTCACGCACAGCCGCTGGAAGACATGTATCAACATATATGAGCCTCCTCAGCCACCCTCAGAAAACATAAGGGATCAGGATACGTCTCCCGCACCCCCTTATACCTAGTAATTTAATTAAAACGAAACACAAAATGGCGAATTCCCGTTTCGCTACCAGTTTGCGGCCCAGTTCGCGACCCGAGAAGCGCTTCTACCGTGAAAAATCATTTTTTTTTTATTTTCCCCACGGGACCCTTTAATAACCCCAACATCATTCCTAGGGGGTCAAGAGGGGTCTACCTTGCCCCCTTTCATTAAATTCCCCCTTCGTTTTTCTCCTCCTCTTGTCTCTCGATCCTACCGAGAGACAAGATGGCGGCCGCACCGGACTGTTTAGAATGTTGACAGACACCGGAGAGCCAATCAGCTTCGCTACGCAAAGCTCCGTTACGCGAAAAGTAAGCGGACCGGAGCGCAGCCCGGAGCGCTGTTACAGATATATATCTTGTTTTGAACGTTAATTACTCAAAATCCACTGGAGCACATATATTGAGACCTAGCAAAGGCACATCGGGCTAACAGTCCCTACAATTTTGCCAAGTTTCGTGCAAATCCATTCAGCCGTTCGAGCTAAAAGTGAGGCCAACCGCCCTATGGAAATTAACATGGGGAAAACGCGTTTTGGGACCCCCCTTTTTTCTCGGCCCCCCCTTGACGAAACCCCCCCAAATTTTAAAGGGCTGCTCAGAAACAAAATGTGCCATTTTCCTGAAAATTTCAGCCGATTCCGTCCACAAACGCCAAAGTTATTAGACATAGAATTTTCAAAAATCCCATAGGGAAAAAATCCTAACTATATATACCTACTGGCGAGTCGCCAGTAGGTAATATATATATATATATATATATATATATATATATATATATATATATATATATATATATACCACACTCCTATACCACAGACGATCTGGTGATAATCGGGTACGGACCACGGCGCGCGTTGCAAAATGAAAGTGCTTATTCCAATATCAATGGCATCGAATCCAGATACAAAGGCAAGTGCCCAGCATTACGTGTTTCGACAATGTCACCAGAGTCTTGATCACAATATATATATTCATATTTACATATGTATATATATATATTGATATTTATCTACTCATATATTTCTATATTACCCACTGCCTATAACCTTGGCAGTGTTTCACAAGTTAGGGCTGAGAAAAAGGGAGGGGGGTGTCCCCCCATGCAATTTTCATAGGGATTTTTAGACACAACTACAGCCCGAACTGCTGGACAGAATTACACCAAATTTGACAGAAATGTAGCTTTTGGTCCGGAAAACATGCTTTTTGTTATTTGGTGTAAATAGTTTAGGCAGTTTCTGAGATATTAAAGTAAAAGCAAATCTGTATACTTGGGTGGAGCTTAAGCACAGATTTGATGGTGAGATCTGATTGGCTCTCAGCACTTCACATATGAAGTGCTGGTAGCCACCTTGGGACCAATATACATGATAGCACTAAACTGAAATGCATTGTAGTGAATGGCAGGTTTTGAGTGTCACAAAAAGGAGAACATATAAAGGGTGATAACAGATTTTAGTTACAATATAAATCATTTGTTGATGGTACCTTAGTAAGTTTAGGAACTGTGGTGTGTTCTAAGTTGATTTTACCCTGTGAAAAAGCCTTCTGCAGACATTTCATGAATCATGTTTGAGATAAAACTGTTTTCTTGTGATTTTCTCATAGAGGTTATGGAAGGTGCTCCAGAACCTAAAACTAGAGCATATTTTCAGTAATTCACACTATCTTTCTCAACCATATGAGAATGAAGTCAGACATTTTCAGTAAAACATGTACTTCTAACAGGTGCAACCTGTCAATTGATTCCCTTGTGTTCTACCACAGCCTCCCAGAGTGTTCTAAAGAACAACTAGAGAGCTGAAAGTCTTACTTATGACAAAAGTATGGCACAGCTGAAGCCATCTTGAGTGAATCCAGCTGGTAAAACTTAAAACATTTAATTCAGTAAGCAACAAAATGAGGGGGTTAATTTTGTCATAGAAATGGTGGTTAGGGCTGTAAAGAGAACATTTAGGATACATTTTAAGTGAGTTCTCCCTGGTGATCATCATATTTGCTGCAGTGTTCTAATAAGCAAGTAGAGTGATAACATTCTGAATTTATGCCAATCTGAATGCCATTTTGATGGAATTGGAGCGGAAAACTGAAAGCATTTTCAACTGAGGATACTGCAATATATGAGGAAATTAGGGAGCTTCGTAACAAAATAAGTCTACCAAGATTGCCACCATAGGAAAAAAGTATCCCTAATATCACCCAAAAATAGCCCAAGTATTGCCCAATGACAGAAGTGTTCAAAACACTCAATTTCCTTTTTTGCAGTTTTATATAGCGCAGACATGACACAAAGGTATTGAAGTGATTTACATGAACATCAGTTACATTACACAAGGATACATTTATTTTGGTTTTAGGCATGGGGAGATTAGAAGGCATATGTATCAAATACTCCTTTTGCGATTCTCAAATAGCTATTTGAGAATTGCAAACGAGATGTATTTAAAAATTCACTTTTTTTTAGATTTCTTGGTATTTCTTAATTGCGATTAGCAAATTGCGAAATCGCAATTAAGGAATACCTTCCCATTCCTGGCCCATAGGAATGAACGGGAAGTCATTCTCAATTTGCGATTCGCAATTTAAGAATCGCAAATTGAGAATATTTTCAAGGGCGCAAGGGTTTCATAAGGACACCCTGATGCACCCCTGAAATGAGCATGTGTGTGCATATGGCGCAAATGCATTCCATAAGGGCATGTATGTGTGCCACTTGTCACTTTGAAAATTGCCAAAAAGTGCATTTTAGAAAGAAATCGCAAATTACCACCAACTTGAAGTTGGTGGTAAATTGTGATTTCTTAAGGAGAAATCGCACAACTTGGGTGCTTGTTACATAACATTTAAGGAATCTCAATTTGCAAATCCTTAAATGCTTCCGCAAAATTGAGAACCGCAAAATTAGTGATTCCTTATTAATAAGATGCAAGAATGTCTCATAGATCGCGTTTTGCGATTTTTTTATTCTCGAACGCTGTTTTTTTGCGCATCACAGCGTTTGCGAATAAAAAATCGTTTCATACATATGCTCCCAAGTGATTTGCCCAGAATCACAGAATGTCAAGCTGATGCCAAAACTCAAACCTCGTTCACCAGTTGCAAACGCTGCAGCTCTGACCATAATGCCACATCCTACCCCTTAACTTTAACATATAATCAAGTGATCAACTGGATAAATAAAATAAAGATAGCAAATTATTTAAAAGTGTTTTGTTGCTATTTGAAAGCTTGGAAAATATTTCCTCATTTTAGTTTTTTAGAGCACTAACCATAATTTCTATGGGAATAAGACCTTCTCATTATTATAACTTTTAATAGAAATACTTTAGGTATTACAGTTTTAATTGCATCAAGATGATATCAGGTGTGCCACACTTTTGTAATAAAAATAGAATAATAGCAATCTAGTTGTTCATTAGAATACTGAGGGTAGGCAGAGATGAGGGGCACAAACTCAGATAATTGAGAGGAAGGAGGAGGGTGCAGAGGCAACAAGTTGACCATGATGGGCAGATGGGATGGGCAGTGGCTGCACAACATACCATGGAGGGCAAGGGAAAGGTGGTAGGGAAAACAAAACAACCATGCAGGACAAGCAAGAGAGGCTGTAGTAATATAAGAGACCATTGAGGGCATAAGGAAGGCAGTGACAGTACAACCATACATGCCAACAGACCCTATTCAGGCAAGTAAACAATACTTTTGTAATGTAGAGGTAGAACATCCTGATCACTGAATGACACAGTTAGAAAGACCATCAGACCACACAATGTAAGAAAGTATGGTACATATATGGAAGTATGATATATCTAACTACTATCCTTGCGAAAACTGTGATATTCTCAATAGCGATAGTAGCACACTGCAAAAGTTAGAGTAAGTCAACAGACTAAAATATTTAGTAGGCAATGTGTATATCATGGAAAGTACGCCAATAGTCATAAATATGGCAATGAACACTAATATGGTGAGCAAAACTCACCTTAGCATGTGCAAAACGGGATCGTAGGTATGAATCCCATGTTACAAAGAGGTCCGAATTGTAAAAAAACCTACCAAACGCTACTTAGAAAGTGTTTATTTTCGCTACCATGATAAGTTGCTATCTAAGAGAGGGACAATTAGAAAGAACGAGTAAACCAAACATTAGAAGCTGTCAGTGCCACAGTTAACAGAGCCCTAGTATCAGTAACATAGAATTAACTATCCCGCTTACCCGTAAAACGATGATCGCGCTTCCTGAACGATCAGTAACCCACGACAGCAAAAGGTACGAATGAAAGGACGGCATTATATATACTAATCAATGAGTGTAACCGGCCGCCATGTGACGCGGAAGCCACAGTCTTTTGACACAGAAATAGAGAAAAGACTAAATAGCAGTGTGACTCTTGGTCCCAGGGAACTCGACAGCCATCTTAGAGTGTCTAAAATCTGATAGTATAAACTAGACAAACCCATGTGCCAATTTAACGCGGTATAGTATTACACGTCCAAAAATTCACAAAGATAAACGATTATTAATAAACAGTCGATATCATAAATCAGTATGACAACTGATTGAAGGAGTATAATAATCTTTTTCGAATTTCAGTAGAAACTCGGCAGCCATCTTAGAGTGGCTGTAATCCATCAAAATGAATTTGACACAGCAATCCATGTACCACTACACACGGATCAGCGATTATTATTAAATAATCCATATCCAAGGATCAATATACCAACTGATTGTATAATGTGTATAGGACAAAACGAAATCCACACTGTAAAGTGGAAGAACACTTGAAATGAGCAGGATCAAAGTTTATGATACTACGGTACACTACACTGATCAGAGGATCACAATCAAATAGGACAAAATAGGTATGGATGTCCATTAGAGTATCAATCTTTAAGAAATACATGAAGTTTACGATCAGTGTTCAATCCCCTATCTACTGCTCCTAATTTGATTAACCACTGTGATTCCAATTTTCTCAATGCAGCCACTCTGTCACCTCCTCTCAGGTTAGCTTTAACTTCAGCAATACCATGGAATTTAATCTCAAGTATTTCAGATTCTGTATGTGCCGTATTATAGTGTACTGCCAAGGGATAGCTTTTGTTACAGTTACGAAATGCTCGTATATGTTCTTGTATTCTTTCTTTGAGAGGTCTGGTGGAACTTCCAACATAAATCTGACCCCATTTGCATACAATGCAATATACACTACTACCTATCTCTGCTGTACATTCCTTAATGTTGTTGGACATATCTATTAGAAATATTTGTTTATATATATATATATATATATATATATATACACATACAGATCAAATAAACTGTAAGACTGAAGTAAAGAGATCTGAAGTGTAAAGGTGAAAGAAAAAGGCATTAGCTGGAGCCGAAACTAGGTAGCTTCATTTTTGGCAGGCAATCACAACATGTGGCTGAATCGCGGGCTCCTAAGAAAATCTGTTGGTCCCTGCACTTGTTTTTTATTTTTTTTCTACAAATGAAGCTTAAGTAATTGTTGATATTACATGGAAGTAAATCCATCTCCAAGTGTAATTTCATATTTTGTAATCCAAAACTTGAATGTACATGTCAAATCATCTATTTACTGCCTCAAGTTATTTCAAACTGGTCTACCAATGTCTGTGTGAAACAGGCCCTGCATTTGCTCACAGATTCACACACACTCACACTTGACTCTTACAACAATATTGCTTTATTAAATAGTTTTTTTTTTACTTTTTCAGATTGTAGAAATGGCACAGTGGGGAATACATTTGGTTGGGGGACGCAAGGTGATTGGGTTTAAGTCCAGAGGCTAGACTTTATTGATGAAAAGCATTGCAAAGATGGAATTTAGTGTTAAATTTTAATTTATAATTTCCTTTTAAGCATTTATTTTAGTTGTGAGTTTGAAATATTGAATATAATTTGGGAAATGATTTCCTAGAGTTAGTAACATGGAATTTTGTAGGTTAATACACTTAGGGCCCGATTACGACCTTTCTCAGAAAGCCCTCCGTACAACTCGGATCCAGAGGGCTTTCCAAGCAAGACGTGCTCTGGGAGTCCTAAGGAGCGAGTACGATGCTGCTGTATGCTTACGGACTCGGTTTGCTCGGACTCCCATTGAACTATATTGGAGCCCAAGTACAGACCCGTACACAGACTCCCATAGCGGAAAAGGGGTGGGTGGGGAAAAGAGTACACCTGGTGGCCACATTGTGCATGCCTGGATGGACGGGACCCATGGGCACATCACCGTGACAGATTTGGAGGGCCCTGGGTGAAGGGCGGCCTGCTACGGCCCCCAAAGTATGCTTCAAACAACCATTTCATCTCACTGAGACCGAGGCAAAGCGGCTGTCCGAATCAGGCATCGTACTCGCTCTGTCGTAATTCGGCTCCATTGCGCAGCACGATTCGGCTACGAACAAGTGGTTCAGGCCCAGAAACAATTCAGTCGTTGCTTATGCAATCTTCACATCGTACTTGGTTGGAAACAAGTGCTAGGAATCGGCTCTGGCAAAGCCAAATTCGATTCCAAGGTCTTTCCAAACGACGTCGGGCCATTAATTGTGAAACTAGTAGTGTTTAATATGCAGAAGTAGTATTGAATTATTTCCGACTTTGGAGCAAGTGTATTGGCTTTGGCGGGCAATTCGAATTGGCTATTAGAAATGGATGATATTATTGAGTATGGTGCATTGTTCTTTTAGATTCATATAACATGGGGCTCATATCATTGATGAATTCACTATAAGGAGACTGTAGAAGATAGTTAAGATTTTGAGGTGGGTTCAGAGCATAGGGTTATGTCCTATTACGATTCTTCTACGATCAAGCCATAGATTTCTGAGATATATATATATATATTACCTACTGGCGGTCGCCAGTAGGTATATATAGTTAGGATTTTTTCTCTATGGGATTTTTGAAAATTCTATGTCTAATAACTTTGGCGTTTGTGGACGGAATTGGCTGAAATTTTCAGGAAAATGGAACATTTTGTTTCTGAGCAGCCCCTGACAATTTGGGGGGGTTTCATCAAGGGGGGGCCGAGAAAAAAGGGGGGTCCCAAAACGCGTTTTTCCCATGTTAATTTCCATAGGGCGGTTGGCCTCACTTTTAGCTCGAACGGCTGAATGGATTTGCACGAAACTTGGCAAAATTGTAGGGACTGTTAGCCCGATGTGCCTTTGCTAGGTCTCAATATATGTGCTCCAGTGGATTTTGAGTAATTTAGGTTCAAAAAAATATATATATCTGGGCGGAGCCTAACCACACATCTGATCTGATTGGCTGTCAGCACTTCATCCAAGAAGTGTTGGCAGCCATCTTGGGACCAATATACATGATAGCACCTCATTAAAAAGCATTGTAGTTAATAGAGGGTTTTAGGACTTTAGTTACATTATAAATCATTTGTTGATGGTACCATACTCGTTTTAGGAATTGTGGTGGGTTCTAAGGTGATTTTACCATGTGAAAAAACCTTCTGCTGTGATATCATGAATATTGTTTGAAAGAAAACTAATATCTCATGATTTTCCCACAGTGGTTTGGAAGGGGATCTATAAGCTAAACTGAAAGCATATTTTCTGTAAATTCACATTATCTTTCTCAGTCATGTGAAAATGAAGTCTGACATTCTCAGTAAAACATGTACATCCAACAAGGACAGAGACCGTCAGTTGATTCCTTTGTGCTCTACTGCAGCCTCCTAAAGTGTTCTAAAGAACAACTAGAGCGCTAACAGTCCTACGTATTACAAAGGTATAGCACACCTGGAGCCATCGTGATGGGAATAAAGTGGTAACTCTTAAAACATTTAATTTAAAAAGGAACAAAATGAGGGGGTATATTATGCAATAGAAGGTATTATTAGTGCTGCAGAAAGAAAAATTAGGGCACATTTTGAGTGACTTTTCAAATCCTCTTCTATTTCATTAAAAAATTCTGACATGCAGTCTCCCAAAATGGCCACCAGAGACAAAAGAGCCCAAATGTAGCCCAAATATCACCCAGATGTAGCCCAAGTATAGCCCAATGACAGAATGTCCCAGAGTGTTCTAAAGAACAACTAGAGCGCTAACAGTCCTACTTATTACAAAGGTATGGCACACCTGAAGCCATCTTGATTGGAATAAAGTGGTAACTCTTAAAATATTTAATTTAAAAAGGAACAAAATGAGGGGGAATATTTTGCCATATGAATTATGATTAGTGCTGCAGAAAGAAAAATTAGGGCACATTTTGAGTGACTTCTCAAACCCTCTTCAATTTCATTAAAAAATTCTGACATACAGTCTCCCAAGATGGCCACCAGAGACAAAAGAGCCTAAATGTAGCCCAAATATCACCCAGATGTACCCCAAGTATAGCCCAATGACAGAATGTCCCAGAGTGTTCTAAAGAACAACTAGAGCGCTAACAGTCTTACTTATGACAAAAGTATGGCACACCAGAAGCCATCTTGATTGGAATGAAGTGGTAAGTCTGAAAACACTCAATTTAAAAAGGAACAACATGAGGGGGTTAATTTTGCCATAGAAAGTATGATTAGTGCTTCAGAAAGAAAAATTAAGGATCATTTTGAGTGACTTCTCAAATCCTCTTCTATTTCATTAAAAAAATTCTGACATGCAGACTGAAACATGCACTTTGAATACCAGCAGCAGACGTCCCTGGTGAGCAGTAGCTTTATGTGGAAGGGGAACGAGACATACCTCAAAGGAGAGATCCTCGAGTGAGGGTTCCTCGAGTTCTAATCCTCCTGCGTCTCTGACAACCAGGAGTCCTTCTTCTTTGTTTCCCCTGCAGGTACACAACCATTGGAACCAACCCAAAAACATCCCGGAAACGGAACCTCCTGAACGCCTTGACCCCGGAAGTCCCGAACAGGAAGCCGCCTACCGGGAAACCGGAAGTCCCACCTCCATCCCAGGGCCCGGAACTATAAAAGACGCCGAAGAAGAGAGGAGAACGTTCCCGATAGCCGACTCGTGGCAGGAGACAGCGCACAGAGAACCATCGAGAGAGAGAGAGAGGAGTACGAGGATCGAAGACGGAGAGTTGGAGGACGTCTGGACCGAGGAGTGGTGGAGTCCTCAGGAGGTGGCTGGAGAGCGGCCGTAACTCGCGGAAGAGTTACGGCGGGGCACGTGAGTACCTTGTTACCGTCTCCGTGTACCCCCTTTGTAAATACCTGTAGATATTTGCATAGAGTTAGATCTCACTGTTAGAGCACCTCTGCACTGTATATAAACTAAATTAGAGACACTTCACTAGACACTCTTGTATAATATTCCCTACACCCCCCCCTTTCACCAGCGCACCTCCCTTCTACCCTCTCCCGCCTCTTTTCCCCCCCCCCTTCTCCATCCCTATCCGCCCCCTTCCTCACGGTTCTCTCTTTTCCACCACGCACGCCCCGGTGTTGGTAACGGTACCAGAGAAGTCTTTACCAAAGGACTAACCCCTGCTTCTCTATTTTCCCTCCGAGGTCATCCCAACGCCCGGAAGACGTGAAGACCTCTGGAAGATCCCCTGGACCACGTACCGCTGGGAGACGACAAAAGCTACACCCCGGAGTTCTTTATGTCTATACACCATTACTGTTGTAGAAAAGAACAATAAAAGAGCTACCATAGCCCAATATATACGGCCTCCACGCCTGTTATTCCGGCCCGCAACAACCCACAGTCCACACCTGGTGTCAGAAGTGGGATCCGGAAGCATGGAGGCCGCCGTGAAGCAACTCGCTGAAAGCCAGGAACTCCTAGGAAAGATGATGGAGCGGTTTCTTAAAACCGCTGAGGATGACCGTGGCCAGCTGCACGATGTCCTGAAAGACCAGGGCACCTCTCAAGATCGAGCCCTTGGGAAGCTTGTGGACGTCATGGGACAATCGAGACCAGCAACTACCCTGCCCTCGGTGGTATTACAAAAGTACGTTCCCGGAGAGGATCCGGACTTCTTCTTTACGAACTTTGAGCGCTTGGCTGAGACTGCTGCTTGGCCCGTTGACCGATGGAGCCACTACCTGGGGCCACTGCTGACGGGCGAACTCCAAACGGCATACCAACAGGCCAATATTCAAGGGCAGACCCCGTACCAGGACATAAAAACGTGCATTCTTGAGCGACTTGGGATCGACGACGAGACCTACAGGACAAGGCTGCGGCAAGTACGGGAAGGACCGCAGGAAAACCCCAGGGCCTTGTCGTTCCGCATCCAAGACCTCACCAACCGCTGGCTGAAGCCCGCCACATCCACCAAAGACGAAATCCTTGCAAAAATTTACTTGGAACAGTTTTTGGCCTCCCTGCACCCAGCTACGCAGAAGTGGGTCCGTCAGCACTCGAGACTCACTTTAGACACCGCAGTCGAAATAGCCAGTGCCTTTAGCCGGGCACAGGACTTTCAGAAGAAGGACGAACATCCTTCAAGAACGGTCCATGGAAACCATCCTCGACCCCCGAGGCCGTTAGTACCACGAAAACCGGAGCCTATTCCTTTTGTTCCCTTCCCGGTGACCCCAAGACTAACTCCTCCCGGCCCTCAATGCTACCATTGTGGGGGTTATGGACACATTGCAAGGTTCTGCCCTCAAAAGGAGGAACCAATGGAGGTCGGCCTTACTAGGAACTATGTATGTCTCACCCAGGAGGCTAGTCCACCTCCCTTCCGATGTCCGGTAAGGATCGACGGACATCCAATGATGGCCTTAGCTGACTCAGGATGTCGGCAAAGCGTGATACGACCACAAGAAATGCCCAACCCTCTGGGACCGATGACAGGTACCGTAGACATCCAGTGTGTACACGGTGATACCCGGAGATATCCCACCACCCGGGTACAGGTACAACAGTACTCAGGAGACCGTAGTCCCCTTAATGTGGGACTAGTACCCAACCTGCCGGAACAGGTAATCTTGGGCAGTGATTACCACGGACTTCCCCGACTATTACACGACGCCACCAACTCCTTGGAGAAATGGTGGTCCGAGGCTCCTTTCTCCCGTAATCCTCCTCCTGTAGAGCCCGCAACCAAGGCTCCAAAGACAAAAGGGCAAAAGAAGAAAGAGAAAAGGACCTACGCCGCTGCCTATCCTGTGCAGGTGGAACCGCATCCCTGGGAAAATGACCGAGAGTTCCGTGCAGCACAACAAGAAGACCCAGTACTACAGGACGCCTGGGGACGAGCCCTTGATAATGAGGATCCCTTGCACGTATGTCCCTATTTCTTTAAACGAAATGGTCTATTGTATAGGAAAGGTGGACCCCAACAAGAATCCCAGCTGCTCGTTCCCGGTCCCTTTCGTGAGAAGGTACTATTCTTAGCACATAGCCATTTGTTAGGAGGCCATTTCGGGGACGACAAAACCGGACAAACGATACTGGAGAAATTCTATTGGCCGGGCATACATAAACAAGTGAGTCAATACTGCAAAGAGTGTCCGGTATGTCAAAAGAACAGTCGATACCGGCCTCCAAGAGTCCCCCTTCAGCCACTCCCCCTTATTGATGTCCCTTTCACCAGGGTGGGGATGGACCTGATAGGCCCCATGTTGCCCTCGAAAAGTGGATGTCGGTACGCTCTAGTTCTCGTGGACTACGCCACTCGGTTCCCTGAAGCCATCCCGTTAAAACATCCCACCACTCAGAACATTGCAAGAGCCCTGGTAACCATCTTCACCCGAGTGGGTTTTCCCCGTGAGATACTAACAGACCAAGGTACTCCATTTGTTTCGTCTCTCATGCGTCAGGTGTGCTCACAACTGGGCATAAAACAAATAAGAACTGCTGCCTATCACCCCCAGACCGACGGACTTGTAGAACGGTACAACGCGACTCTAAAGACCACTCTCAAGAAGTTGCTGGGACTAGAAAGCCGTCGCTGGGAGGAAATGCTTCCTTTGGCCCTTTTCGCTATCCGCTGCAAGGTCCAGAGCAGCACAGGGTACTCCCCCTTTGAACTCCTCTACGGAAGACCCCCGAGAACCCTCCTAGACATGGCTCGGGAAGCCTGGGAGGCCGAGCCTGACCGTACCCGACCCCTGCCGGAATATGTCGCCAACCTTAAAACTCATCTGGGCCAAATTAGGGAAATCGTGAGGCAGAACCTATTGACCGCCCAAGCCACACAAAAACGGCAATATGACAGGGGAGCCAAACCCAGAACCTTTGTTCCCGGAGACCTAGTGTTACTTCTTATACCCTCTTCCGACCACAAACTACTTGGACAATGGCAGGGCCCTTATCCGGTGACGAAACAGGTAACCCCTGTTACATATGAGATTGAACTAGATCCTGTTCGTAAACAGAGGCAAATCTACCACATAAATTTGCTCAAGAAATGGGAGGGGCCTCAACCCGTGCTCTCCAGCAGGCTCAACCCAGGGGATCCGCTCTTCGTAAACTGTGTTGACCCGGAACTTCCGCCAAACAAGAGACAAGACCTCAGGAAAGTCCTATCGCCCATACAAAAGGTGTTTTCCACTTCTCCGGGACACACCACAGTCATCGAGCATGCAATCCAAACCGAACCTGGAAAAGTCGTGAGACAACGTCCCTACCGCGTCCCAGAGGCTCGCCGCAAAATCATCCAAGAGGAAGTACAAGAAATGATGAAAATGGGTATTATCGAGCCCTCCGTTAGTTGTTGGAACTCACCCATCGTACTTGTTCCGAAACCCGATGGCTCCACAAGATTTTGTATTGACTTCCGGGAAGTCAATAAAGTATCAAGTTTCGACACGTATCCACTACCCCGAGTAGATGAGATGATAGAACGCATTGGACGGGCTCGATATATCAGTACGCTGGATCTCTGTAAAGGATACTGGCAGATCCCCATGAAGAGCGAAGATAAAAAGAAAACGGCGTTCTCTACGCCGGACGGACTATTCCAGTTTCGAGTTATGCCCTTCGGGCTTCACGGGGCCCCAGCAACCTTTCAACGGGCTATGAACATTGTCCTGCAACCACATGCCCAATACGCAGGAGCTTATCTTGACGATATAGTCATTTATAGCAACGACTGGCCTGAACACCTGTCCCATCTCGAAAGAGTAATCACTTCCCTGGGTGAATATGGGTTCACCATTAACCCTGCTAAAACTACTCTGGCGGCCCAAACCGTAAAGTACCTGGGTTACCTCCTCGGGAAGGGGGTTATACGACCTCAAGATAACAAAATAAAAGCCATTCAGTCCATCCCTTTTCCCCAAACCAAAAAGGACCTCCGGGCCTTCCTTGGGCTTTTAGGATACTATCGGAGGTTCATCCCAAACTTTTCTCAGACTGCGGTACCCCTAACCGATCTCCTGAAGAAAACCCCTGGAACAGAAGCCCTACTACGACAACCCTCACCTCAAATGTTGACGGCTTTTCAGAACCTGAAAAATGCACTGTTGTCCGAACCAGTTCTCATCAGTCCTGACTACACACAACCCTTCGTTCTCCAGACTGATGCCTCGGAACAGGGACTGGGAGCGGTCCTATCCCAAAAAGACCAGTCAGGCATAGAGAGGCCTATCCTCTACCTTAGTAGGAAACTCTTTCCCCGTGAGATGAACTACGCGGTAGTCGAGAAAGAAGCTCTAGCTATTAAATGGGCCATTGAGAGCTTGCGTTATTACCTAGAAGGGCGAGAGTTCATTCTATATACGGACCACGCACCCCTAGAATGGATGGCACGCAACAGGGGACACAATGACAGGGTGCTACGCTGGTTCTTGTCCTTACAGCCCTACAGATTCCAGACCAAGCATAGAAAAGGGGCCGAGCAGGGAAATGCAGACTACCTATCCAGATACCCCCCACCTTCCACCCCCACAAGAAGGATAGCTAGGGAAAGGGGATGTGGAAGGGGAACGAGACATACCTCAAAGGAGAGATCCTCGAGTGAGGGTTCCTCGAGTTCTAATCCTCCTGCGTCTCTGACAACCAGGAGTCCTTCTTCTTTGTTTCCCCTGCAGGTACACAACCATTGGAACCAACCCAAAAACATCCCGGAAACGGAACCTCCTGAACGCCTTGACCCCGGAAGTCCCGAACAGGAAGCCGCCTACCGGGAAACCGGAAGTCCCACCTCCATCCCAGGGCCCGGAACTATAAAAGACGCCGAAGAAGAGAGGAGAACGTTCCCGATAGCCGACTCGTGGCAGGAGACAGCGCACAGAGAACCATCGAGAGAGAGAGAGAGGAGTACGAGGATCGAAGACGGAGAGTTGGAGGACGTCTGGACCGAGGAGTGGTGGAGTCCTCAGGAGGTGGCTGGAGAGCGGCCGTAACTCGCGGAAGAGTTACGGCGGGGCACGTGAGTACCTTGTTACCGTCTCCGTGTACCCCCTTTGTAAATACCTGTAGATATTTGCATAGAGTTAGATCTCACTGTTAGAGCACCTCTGCACTGTATATAAACTAAATTAGAGACACTTCACTAGACACTCTTGTATAATATTCCCTACACCCCCCCCTTTCACCAGCGCACCTCCCTTCTACCCTCTCCCGCCTCTTTCCCCCCCCCCCTTCTCCATCCCTATCCGCCCCCTTCCTCACGGTTCTCTCTTTTCCACCACGCACGCCCCGGTGTTGGTAACGGTACCAGAGAAGTCTTTACCAAAGGACTAACCCCTGCTTCTCTATTTTCCCTCCGAGGTCATCCCAACGCCCGGAAGACGTGAAGACCTCTGGAAGATCCCCTGGACCACGTACCGCTGGGAGACGACAAAAGCTACACCCCGGAGTTCTTTATGTCTATACACCATTACTGTTGTAGAAAAGAACAATAAAAGAGCTACCATAGCCCAATATATACGGCCTCCACGCCTGTTATTCCGGCCCGCAACAACCCACAGTCCACACTTTACTACAGTGATCTAATGTGCAACTAGAGTGCTAACATTCAGAATTTATGGCAAATGTGTGACACATCTGAATGCCTTCTTGATGGAACCAAAGCAAACAAGCATTGAAAATGCAATAGATCTCGCCCTCGTTTAAGTTAAAGCCATTCTGTTTGTAATGAGGTGGCTTTTTAGCTTTGCTTTTATTAGTGTTTTTTCAACTTTCATGTAAATAACATGCATCTGTATGCATATAAGTATATGTATGCATGCATTCATGTTTGTATTTATATAGATATACAGATGATATATGTTTATATATGTATGTATATATATATATTCACTGAAAAAACCATAGGTTATAGACCATATATAGTTAGGAATTAGCATTTACAAAACCTTGAAAATTCACTGAAAAAAACCATAGGTTATAGACCATATATAGTTAGGAATTAGCATTTACAAAACCTTGAAAATTCACTGAAAAAACCATAGGTTATAGACCATATATAGTTAGGAATTCGCATTTACAAAACCTTATTTTACTCACACAAAACCATTGAAATTCCATATATAGTTAGTTGCACTAACTATATATCGCGCACCCGCAATCCACTGCTGATGATGTCACATATTACATCATTCATGACATGGTCAGTGACATCACTGATGACATCTCAAATGACATCACTGATGACATCACTGATGACAACATCCAGTGACTGTATGTTTCTGTAAAGTTAAAATATGTCTTACATATTGAAGAATGAGTGGATGTATAAGTGTCTGGATGAAGGATTTAGTAGGTGCATGACTGACTGTATGAGTGAGTGATTAAATGTGTCTCACTGAGTGCATGGGTTAGTGACTAAACTGTCTTAATTTGTGCATCATTATGTCTGTTGTTCTGTAAACTGTTGCATGTGTTGATAAGTAGCTATATGAGTAACTATATGGGTTATTGATTGGTTGCCCAAGTATTTGTATGGGAGACTGAGTGTGTGTGTGGGTGGCTGGGAGGTGTATGACTCTGTGCATAGATGTGTGAGCAGTTGATTCACTAGATGTATGGTTTCAAAAGTGCATGTGGAAACAGCTGTATGGGCGGTTGACTGTGTGCATGAGTGTATTGGTGAGTGAATGGATATCTCAGTGCTACATGTCAAAGTAAGTACATATGTAAAACACAGTACATGTGAGAGTTGACATATATAAATAACTGTGCATAAGAGCCAGTGAATGTGTGAGTGGCTGTATGGATCATTGTGAACTTGTATCTGGGATTGTATAAGAGAGTAAATATGTGTTAGTATATGTTTGAATAAGTAATGTTTGTATAACTGTATAGTTGAGGAAATGGAGGTGTGATTGATTCTTTGCATGACTGACTAGGTGTGTGAGTAACTCCATGGATGAGTGACAGTCTGTGAGTGTCTGTTTACACTGATTGTATCTAAGGTTATATTAGAGTCTGAAGAGGTTCATCGTATTATCACATGAATGATATCATCAGTGATGTGATCAGTAATGTCAAATGAGATGTCATCAGTGATGTCATCAGTGATGTCATTTGAGATGTCATCAGTGATGTCATTTGAGATGTCATCAGTGATGTCATCAGTGATGTCACTGACCATGTCATGAATGATGTAATATGTGACATCATCAGCAGTGGATTGCGGGTGCGCAATATATAGTTAGTGCAACTAACTATATATGGAATTTCAATGGTTTTGTGTGAGTAAAATAAGGTTTTGTAAATGCGAATTCCTAACTATATATGGTCTATAACCTATGGTTTTTTCAGTGAATATATATATATATATATCACTTCCACATTGGTTCACGATTCGGGATTCTGCAGCGCTCATGCATATGCGTTATCCTGCGGCTGAACCCACGCCGCTTAATATTCCAACAACTTCCCCCCAAGAGGGGAAAAACGGGTCGCACAACCAGTTGTAGCTTTCAGCAATCTCCTTTTATTTCTTTAATTTCACAGGGCAATAGCGCAATAGATTTACGCGTTTCGGTTTGTCGCCACCTTGCTCACGATCAACGGGTTTGCCACACCCTTGTGAATTTTAAAGGTTTTTTTTCTTTTTTTTCTACATTTCCTGTCACATGTTTCCAAGGATTCTGGTCCTTGTAGTTCAATGTTGTTTGACTACAGTAAACAGTTTGTGCACCTAATGATGTTATTGTCAACCTGACATATTCTTTTCTTTTTACAACACGGTTGTTTCAATTGTTTCATATTCATTATTTTTCTGCCTTCCAATAGGCTTTGTTCATTATTTTATTTTTTGTATGAACTTTATCTCATTTTTATGTCTCCATTGTCCATGTCAATTGTATGAACTTTATCTCATTGTTATATGTCTACATTGTCCATGTCAATTATTGTTTATAAATGCACATATAATTCCTCCGACTGATTTAATCCATTCGGATGCAGCGTCCTCAGGTTCAGAATAAATCTCGATTCCACTTGCCTCAGTTTTCTCTCACGGTCACCCCCGCGTTCTCGTTTTGGAATTGTTTGTATGCCATAAAATTTCAGTTTTTGCCAATCTCCTTGATGGAACTGTTCCATGTGTTTGGCTATGGCATTGGAGCGGTCCTTATGAATTGTTGCCCGCATGTGTTGCAGGATTCGATTTTTCAATTCCACTGTTGTACTGCCCACATACAACATTGGGCATGGACACTCCACTATATAGACTGTAAATGGAGTTTTGCAGGTGATACACTGTCTGATCTGCCACTTCCTTTTATTTGCCAATGTTATTTCCTAGGCACCTCCCCCTCCGCCTGGGACGACTCTTGGTGGCCAGAGGCCCTCGGAAAAGCACCCATCCCGACGGACCACGCACGGAACTTGGGCGTCATCCTGGATTCCTCACTTTCGATGAACAGACAAGTCAACGCCGTCTCTTCATCTTGCTTCAACATTCTTCGCATGCTCAAAAAAACATTTCGCTGGATCCCCACCGAAACTAGAAAAACAGTCACACACGCTCTGTCACGAGCCGACTGGACTACGGAAACACCCTCTACGCCGGTACCACCGCAAAACTCCAGAAAAAACTCCAACGCATCCAGAACGCTTCAGCCAGGCTCATATTAGACATCCCGCGTAAAGAACACATCTCTGGTCACCTGAAAAACCTCCACTGGCCTCCACTTCGCCTTACTCAGAACCACCTAGCATTCAGAAAGCAACTTAAAACGTGGATATTTGACAAGTAATTCCCCATCCTTCTTCAAGCGCCTTGAGACCCTCTGGGTATGTAGCGCGCTATATAAATTTACTGACTTGACTTGACTTGACTTGACTATTTGGCACATTTTGCATCCGTGGCACTTTACGAATCCCTTAGTTTGTAGCCAATCATCCTGTCTCTTCTTTTGGAAATGACTATGAATTAAATGGTCCTTCAGATTTCTTGCACGTCTATATGTTATAATTGGATGATTTCCCACAATTTCCTTCACTGTATTGTCCAATTGTAACAATTTCCAATTTTTTCTTAGAATTTTTCCAATTTTTTCACTTTCTTGATAGAAATCCATGATCAACCGGATTTTTCCTTTTTCTGTGTCCGCTTCAGGATTTTTTCCTTTTAGACATTCCTCCTGTGTCTTTTTCATAGTTCAAGTGAGGCTTTTTCTTACAACTTTTGCTGGATATTTTCTTTTTATAAATCTCTCCATGGTATTTTTGCTGTTTTTCTCCCATTGATCTTGTTCACTGCATATCCGACGGACTCTCAAAAATTCTCCGTACGGTATGCAGTTCAATAAGGATTTTTGGTGGAAACTGGTCGCTTCAAGAGTGGCATTGGTAGAGGTTGATTTTCTGTGGAGGGTTGTGTGGATTTGCTGGTCTTTAATGTACATTTCAGTGTCCAGGAAGGTGATTTTTTCTTTACTCATGGTGTAAGTAAATTTCAAATTTGTAACACTGGTATTCATTATTTTAAAATACTCCTGGGATTCTGCTTGTGTGCCATCCCATATTATTAGTAAATCGTCAATGAACCTCTTCCAGCTCACAATTTTATTGACTGATGATTCATGTGTCGAGTCCCATGCTATTTCTTGCTCCCACCATCCCATTGTGAGACAGGCGTAAGAGGGACTAAAGGAAAATCCCATCGCTGTCCCGCTTCTTTGTTTGAAGATTTCTCCTCCAAATGTAAAAATGTTCTCTTCCAGGCAAGTTGTGATCATTTCCAGTAGCATCATGTTATGGCTACTGAATTCTAGACTTCTCTCCTTTAAGAAAAAATTGCATGCTTTTTTTCCCATATCATTGTCAATGTTTGTATATAACCCGATTACATCCATTGCAATCAGGTAATAAGATTCTTGCCATGGTGTATCAAGTAGGATTCGTAACAGATCGCTCGTATCCTGAATATATGAATTCAGATTTGCAACAAATGGTCTTAAAAATGGTCTATATATTCTGCCATCGGGTCCAATAATGATCCTTTGGCGGATACGATAGGTCTTCCCGGGTTTTTTTTTTATCTTTATGTATCTTCGGCAAGAAGTACATGGTTGCCATTATTGGGTGTGTCACAGTAAGGAATTTTCTTTCGGTTTCATCGATGAGTCCTTTTGCTGTCCATACAGTTAGTTTGTCATCGATTTTGTTTTTTATTTCCACTACTGGATATTGTTTGAGTTTTTCATAGTATTTACTGTCTCTTTATTGCCGATGAGCTTCTATCATGTATGCACTTCGATCCATGATTATCACATTTCCCCCCTTGTCTGCAACTTTTATTTCCATCCTGTCATCTTCTGCTAGATTTTTTAATGCCATACGTTCTTCCTTTGTTAAATTGTCCTGGTCATAATTCCATTTGAGCTTGTAAAGGTCTTGGATTACAGATTCTTGAAATAGATCCACTTTGTTTCCCGGACTCAACTGAGGGTAAAATTTTGATTTTGGTTTTTTTCCACTTAGGCCAGCCCCAAGTTGATCTACAATTTGTGATAATGATAATTCATCCGTCGGGTCTTGGTCAATGTTCATTAGAGTCAGAAAGCCTTCTGCATCTTTTAGTTGTAAGTTTTCTTCCATTGTATCCATTTGATTAGTTGATCTTTCCTTTAACGTTCTCTCCTTAAAAGCTTTTGCCAATTTGATTTTTCTGATATACAAGTAAAGATCAATCCTGACAGGAGCTAAATTCATGTGACTTTTCGGGCAAAAGTTTATACCTCTTTTAAGTAGGGATCTTTCTGTGGTTGTTAATTGTCTGTTTGCATACATGATAGAAGCTCATCGGCAATTAAGAGACAGTGAATACTATGAAAAACTCAAACAAAATCCAGTAGTGGAAATAAAAAATAAAATCGATGACAAACTAACTGTATGGACAGCAAAAGGACTCATCGATGAAACCGAAAGAAAATTCCTTACTGTGACACACCCAATGTACTCCTTGCTGAAGATACATAAAGATAAAAAAAAAACCCCGGGAAGACCTATTGTATCCGCCAAAGGATCATTATTGGAACCGATGGCGAAATATATAGACCATTTTTTAAGACCATTTGTTGCAAATCTGCATTCATATATTCAGGATACGAGCGATCTGTTACGAATCCTACTTGATACACCATGGCAAGAATCTTATTACCTGATTGCAATGGATGTAATCGGGTTATATACAAACATTGACAATGATATGGGAAAAAAAGCATGCAATTTTTTCTTAAAGGAGAGTAGTCTGGAATTCAGTAGCCATAACATGATGCTACTGGAAATGATCACAACTTGCCTGGAAGAGAACATTTTTACATTTGGAGGAGAAATCTTCAAACAATGAAGCGGGACAGCGATGGGATTTTCCTTTAGTCCCTCTTACGCCTGTCTCACAATGGGATGGTGGGAGCAAGAAATAGCATGGGACTCGACACATGAATCATCAGTCAATAAAATTGTGAGCTGGAAGAGGTTCATTGACGATTTACTAATAATATGGGATGGCACAGAAGCAGAATTCCAGGAGTATTTTCAAATAATGAATACCAGCGTTACAAATTTGAAATTTACTTACACCATGAGTAAAGAAAAAATCACCTTCCTGGACACTGAAATGTACATTAAAGACCAGCAAATCCACACAACCCTCCACAGAAAATCAACCTCTACCAATGCCACTCTTGAAGCGACCAGTTTCCACCAAAAAACCTTATTGAACAGCATACCGTACGGAGAATTTTTGAGAGTCCGTCGGATATGCAGTGAACAAGATCAATGGGAAAAAAACAGCAAAAATACCATGGGGAGATTTATAAAAAGTTGTAAGAAAAAGCCTCACTAGAACTAGGAAAAAGACACGGGAGGAATGTCTAAAAAGAAAAAATCCTGAAGCGGACACAGAAAAAGGAAAAATCCGGTTGATCATGGATTTCTCTCAAGAAAGTGAAAAAATTGGAAACATTCTAAGAAAAAATTGGAAATTGTTACAATTGGACAATACAGTGAAGGAAATTGTGGGAAATCATCCAATTATAACATATAGACGTGCAAGAAATCTGAAAGACCATTTAATTCATAGTCATTTGCAAAAGAAGAGACAAGATGATTGGCTACAAACTAAGGGATTCGTAAAGTGCCAAGGATGCAAAATGTGCCAAATAGCGAAACCAACAAAAGAAATAACATTGGCAAATAAAAAGAAGTGGCAGATCAGACAGTGTATCACCTGCAAAACTCCATTTACAGTCTATATAGTGGAGTGTCGGTGCCCAATGTTGTATTTGGGCAGTACAACAGTGGAATTGAAAAATCGAATCCTGCAACACGTGCGGGCAACAATTCATAAGGACCGCTCCAATGCCATAGCCAAACATATGGAACAGTTCCATCAAGGAGATTGGCAAAAACTGAAATTTTATGGCATACAAGCAATTCCAAAAGGAGAACGCGGGGGTGACCGTGAGAGAAAACTGAGGCAAGTGGAATCGAGATTTTTTCTGAACCTAAGGACGCTGCATCCGAATGGATTAAATCAGTCGGAGGAATTATATGTGCATTTATAAACAATAATTGACATGGACAATGTAGACATATAACAATGAGATAAAGTTCATACAATTGACATGGACATGGAGACATATAAAAATGAGATAAAGTTCATACAAAAAATAAAATAATGAACAAAGCCTATTGGAAGGCAGAACAATAATGAATATGAAACAATTGAAACAACCGTGTTGTAAAAAGAAAAGAATATGTCAGGTTGACAATAACATCATTAGGTGCACAAACTGTTTACTGTAGTCAAACCACATTGAACTACAAGGACCAGAATCCTTGGAAACATGTGACAGGAAATGTAGGAAAAAAAAGAAAAAAAGACCTTTAAAATTCACAAGGGTGGGGCAAAACCGTTGATCGTGAGCAAGGTGGCGACACACCGAAACGCGTAGATCTATTGCGCTATTGCCCTTTGAAATTAAAGAAATAAAAGGAGATTGCTGAAAGCTACAACTGGTTGTGCGACCCGTTTTTCCCCTCTTGGGGGGAAGTTGTTGGAATATATATATATATATATATTACCTACTGGCGGTCGCCAGTAGGTAGTTATAGTTAGGATTATTTTCAATAGAAAATCTCAACATTCTATTGTGAATAACTTTGGCGCCGGTTGAGGAATCTGCCTGAAAATTTCCTCAAATTTGCCTCGTGGCGCCCCGGTCCTTCCCTGAAAGTTTGGGGGGGATTTGTCAAGCGGGGGCCACGAAAAAAGGGGGGTCCCAAAACGTGCTTTCCCCATGTTAATTTCCATAGGGCGGTCAACCTCACTTTTAGCCCGAACGGCTGAATGGATTTCCACCAAACTTGCCAAAATTGTAGGGACTGGTAGCCCGATGTGCCTTTGCTATGTCTAAAGATATGTGCTCCAGTGAATTTTGAGTAATTTAGGTTCAAAAAATATATATATATCTATAAGCGCTCCCCGGTACGCGCACCGGGGCACTAACCAGCGCGCTACGCGAGTTCGCACGCGGAAAGCTGATTGGCTCTCGGGTGTCTGTCAACATTCCAAACAGTCCGGAGCGGCCGCCATCTTGTGTCTCGGTAGGATTGAGACACTAGAGGTGGCAAAAATAAAGGGGGAAATGACCATAAGGGGGCAGAGTAGACCCCCCTTGACCCCCTAGGTTTGATGTGGGGGCTATAAAAGGGCCCAGCGGGACAAAACATTTTTTTTTTTTTTTATTTGCGCGGGGGAGCGCCCGGTACGCGCACCGCGGAGCGTACCGGGGAGCGTACAATGGGGAAAAAAGAATGATAGAGTTTTTAAAAAATGTAGCCTTTTTTTATAAATTGGAGGTAGTTCTAAAAAGAACTCTTTTTTTCTTCTTTTTGTTGTTTTACATTTTGTAAAAAAAATGTTGAACATTTTGTACTTTTTTTGGCTTCTATGAACTATTTTATATATTTTTTGTTCTTTTTATGGGGAGAAACATAAAACAGGGAATTGAAAATGGCTCAACTGGAGCAAAAAAAACCATGAAAAAATTATAGATTTTAGGGACATTTGTAGTTGTCACCAGCACGGTTGATGAGCGTTATGCTTTGCTCACCATAGGTGATGGTCTTACCACAAAAAATACAAGAGATCTTGTATTGCCCAAACTTTTGTTGAATGCTTGAGACCATCTCCCTTGTTTCTGGTCCCGATGGAGTGGGTTGCTTTCGTTTGGAGGTGCTGGGTGAAGATTGGGGAGGGTTGCTGGCCAGTTCTCTCACCTCTGCCGCAGCATAGTTCTTGGGATGCTTGCGCTGCATGTGTCGAATCATGGTGTTATTACCAAATGAATATTTTTTATTAGGGTTCCCCCTTGAAAGTTCAATGCCGCAGATTTGGCAAGTCACCTTTGGCGATGTCATGAGTGATGGAATACGTGACGTCATCAGCAGTGCATTGCAGGCGCGCTTGTTATAGTGAGTCCAACTAACTATAACGTTGGAATTTCTATGGTTTTATGTCAGTAAAATTTCCAGCTAACTATAACTGGTGTGAAACCTATGGTTTTTTCAGTGAATTTAATAGGTTTTTTAAATGCTAATTCCTAACTATAACTGGTGTGAAACCTATGGTTTTTTCAGTGAATATATATATATATATATATATATATATATATATATATATATATATATATATATATATATATATATATATATATATATATATATATATATATATATATGTATATATATATATATATATGTATGTATATATATATATATATATATATATATATTACCTACTGGCGGTCGCCAGTAGGTAGTTATAGTTAGGATTTTTTTCAATGTTAAATCTCAAAATTCTATTTGGAATAACTTTGGCGCCGGTTGACGAATCTGCCTGAAAATTTCCTGAAAATGGCCTCGCGGTGTTCCGGTCCTTTCCTGAAAGTTTGGGGGGGATACGTCAAGCGGGGGGCGAGATAAAAGGGGGGTCCCAAAATGCGTTTTCCCCATGTTAATTTCCATAGGGCGGTCGATTTCACTTTTAGCCCGAACGGCTGAATGGATTTCCACCAAACTTGGCAAAATTGTAGGGACTGGTAGCCCGATGTGCCTTTGCTATGTCTCAAGATATGTGCTTCAGTGGATGTTGAGAAATTAACGTTCAAAAAAATATATATATCTGTAGCCGCGCTCCGGTACGCGCACCAGAGAGCGCTCCAGGCGCGACACGCGACTTGCGCGCAGAAAGCTGATTGGCTCTCAGTTGTCTGTAAACATTCTAAACAGTCCGGAGCGGCCGCCATCTTGTCTATCGGTAAAATCTAGTCATAAGAGGTGGCAAAAACAAAGGGGGGAATTGACCATAAGGGGGTAGGGTAGACCCCCCCTGACCCCCTAGGTTTGATATGGGGGCCATTAAAGGGCCCCGCGGGGCCTTCAAAAAAATGTTTTTTTTTGCGTTTTTCGCGGGGGAAGCGCCCGGTACGCGCACCGGGGGGCGCACCGGGGAGCGCTCCAAGGAGGGTACTTTGGAAAAATAATCACTTTAAAAAATTGTATGTTTATTAATTGTTTTTTTTATTTTTTGTAAGTACCTACATGTAGGTACCAATGCAGAGACTTTAATTTAATGTACACCATCTCCTCTGTAGATATCTTGCATGTTGTTATTGTATTTCTTGTGGTATATGGAAGTTATAACATAGTCTGTCTGGAAAGCAGAAACAGATCTTTTAAGCACTCCCTGAGAATTTCTAGGGGATCATGAGTAGTCTATCCTGCTCCCTTATGAAAAAGAGGTGTAAAATATACATAGGAGATAATATAGTGTGAGAAAGGTAGTAACTATGAGTAAACTTACTATGTAACAGAAAAATAGTTGAACAGTATACTATAAGTCTCACTTTATATTTTAAACATTTTTGGTAATACTTTATGAATTACATATAAAAATGAATATTGTCTCAAACAATTTGAAATTATTAAATATAAATTTATTCCTCTGATTCTTTTTCATAATTTAATAAAATTTCTAACATAATATTGTCCGGAATTTCCTCATAATTATTAGTACATGATTCCATTTGTTCCAAACATTCTATAAACTGTTCATCCAAAGAGTCATCCATGAAATCAACTTCTTTTTTTTGATCTTCTGGTTTTTCCACCTTTACTTTGATAGAAGTATCATTTGCCTGATTTTCTCCTTCCATTTTCTTTCTGAAAATTGCATACAAATTAACTATATTAGTAGAGTTAGGGTACTGTATACCAGAGAAGCCTAACTCAATCCATAACTATTACAGAGAAGTCTATCTCTATCTCTAACTATTAAAGAGGGATAGCATATAACTAACAGAATATTTTTTCAGAAATTAACTTAAAGTGTACAATATACTTCCATAATTAGAACTTACCTTAGAGAAATCAGTTGAAGTTGTCAGTGATATTTGTTTTCAAATGTACTTCTGGAAGCAGTAGTCAAAATGGCTGTGTTTCCCTCTCTTCTTTTATATATATTCTTGTACTTAACCAATCAAACGTCAGGAAATAATCGTAGAAAATGAAAGATACTTTTTAATTGGTTGTAAATTCTAACATTACAAGTGTGTTTTTGTCATGTAATTTACCTCAGGATATTTAGACAGGCCTGTAGCCTAAATGTCTCAATGGAATTTCACCAAATTTGGGCAAATGGTAGGGACTGCTATGTAGTAGGGCCTATTCTATATTTGATGAAAGTGTCTCCAGTGGTTTTTTTGTAAATTGCTTTCCCACCTTTTTTTATCGAGCGCTTACTGGTGCGCGCACCTTTACGCGCACCGGCAGCGTTACGGGAGTCCTCCATTTTGTGTTTCGGTACAATTGAGACACAAGATGGAGGGTAAACAATGTTCGGTATGGGTAGAAGGGGGCACGGTAGAGACTTCTTGACCCTCTAGGTTTTCTGAGGGGGGCTTAGGAGGCTCATAAACGTAAAAAAAAAAAAAAAAATCTTTAATTTTCCACGGGGGGAGCGCCTGGTGCGCGCACCGTTAAGCGTACCCGAAAGCGTACTTTGGTGAAAAATAGTGAAAAAAGTTAGAAAAAAATAAACGCTTTGAATGATCAGAGGTAGGGTAGCTCTGAAAAGAGCTTTTGGGTTCTGTGGTTGATTTAGGTACCTACAAGTAGGTTCCAATACACATTCTTAAATTCAGGAGGAATATTCTATTCCCCTCATCTGAGAAGTGCACTCCATCTCCTCTGTAGATGTCTTGCATGTTGTAACGCAAGTTATTATTGTATATTGAACCCATTCCATAGTCTCTCATGTAAGCAGAAACAGATTTATTCACATGTTTCCGTGCTTTCTCAAATTGTGGACAAAATTGGTTGGACCAGTTCCATTTCTGTCTTTGGCATATATTGGAATATACCAAGGCAGTGTGGGGAAAAAGTATCATCAATTGATGAAAGGTGTCCTTTAAAAGCATTTCCAGACCTACCCCAGTCAATGTGCCTAGATCGTTTCCACCACAGTGCACAATTATAAGGTCAGGTTCTGGCAGATGCAAAAAGGTTTTCACCAATGGTATCAATTGGTGACATTTTAATCCTCTGTGGCCAATCCACTTGATTTCCACATTTGATAAATCAAGGTTATGAAAATTTCTGCTAGCTGCATACCTTTGAGCCCAGTGGATGTAGCTATGTCCAATAATCCAAACAGAGTACATGATGTGAGAAGGTTCTGGTCCAGTCAGATGAAGTGTGGGAATGAAATGGCAGTTGGAACAGTAGGAGTTTACAAAAGAATAATTGTGGAGTTTCTCTGCTCTTGAATCACAAGCAATGATTGGTGGATTCAGATAGTTGAAAACTGAAAGTTAGGGTGCATGGTTATGTTGTGTGAAAGAAGCAATTTGAATGGTTTAAAAAAAGTCACCAAAAGCAAAAATACCCTGTATAGGCTGCTGTATTGAGAGGTCAAACATCCTTGCTGAGTTAATTTGCAACATTGTAAGACAAACTTTTGAACCTTAGAGTTCAGTTAGGAGGGAGTTGCTATGGTAACAGATAGAAAGGTCTGAGAGGGGGATGGGTGTTGGTTTGAAAATAGTGAGGGAAGACTTTTGATTGGTTGAATTAAGGCATATGTGTACAAAGATAGAGATTTTCTATGCCAGTCTTGGTTTCAGTGTATTGAGAGCACACCTTTTGCTCTGCTAAAGAAAAATTGGTGTGTGTGTCTGACACTGTTCTCAATCTCCAAAAGCATTTGTAAAGGTAAGTAATGATTTATTTAATTTAGATAGAGACTTATTTGCTCTATGGAGAATATTTGGAAGCAGATAGTTATGTTTTAGAAGTGAAATTGTATGTTAGTATATAAGTCCTGCGCAGTGTTTCTTACATGTTATTCAAAAATCGATTTTGGGTGCAAATGAATGGTATTTTTATTTGGCCTTTTTATGATTGCCATGTGCAGCTGATGCATCACTTTAAACATGGGTAATAAGTGATGCAGTGGTGGCGCAAGGCTTTCATAAATAAGGCTCTGACTTTGTTTTATGATATTGAGTGGTTGTACATAGGTTCTGCGCAGTGTTTCTTACATGTTATTCAAAAATCGATTTTTGGGTGCAATTGATTGGTATTTGCATTTGGCACTTATTTATGAATGCCATGTGCAGCTGATGCATCACTTTAAACATGGGTAATAAGTGATGCACTGGTGGCGCAAGGCCTTTATAAGTCAGACCCTGACTTTGTTTGATGATATTGAGTGGTTGTACTTAGGTTCTGCGCAGTGTTTCTTACATGTTATTCAAAAATCGATTTTTGGGTGCAATTGATTGGTATTTGCATTTGGCCCTTTTTTATGATTGACTTGTGCAGCTAGTGCATCACTTTAAACATGGGTAATAAGTGACGCACTGGTGGCGCAAGGCCTTTATAAATCAGGCCCTGACTTTGTTTGATGATATTGAGTGGTTGTACATAGGTTCTGCGCAGTGTTTCTTACATGTTATTCAAAAATCGATTCACCCCTCTTTGCTTATATTCACTGCTATTTACTTTCCCTCCATCACTACTATTCCTTTTCTCTCATTCCGTCACTACCTGTCATTCACATGCTTAACTGTCCTACCTTTTACTTTCATCATCCATTTACATTCTCCCAGAACCTCTGCTTTAGTCTTCTTCCTATTTCTTCTTTTCTTTTGCTCCCTTATTCATTTTTTTTTTCTCAGTTATTTCCTCTTACACTTTTTATCTGTCTTACTATCTATTACACAGTCCCTCTGTGTTCCTCCCTTTAGCTCTCTTTCTCTTAACACCACTCTCTCTGTCCCCATTCCTTATGGTCACTCCTTCATTATTTTTTTTTTCTTTTTTTTGTTGGTGCGCTGACGGTGCGCGCACCCGGGCGTTTATCGGTAAGCGCACCGGGAGCGCTCCAGAGTCAAATATAAAAAAAAAAGGAAAAAACTATTTTAAAATAAAAATAGTATCTTAATATACATTATAGGGTTCATTTTTAGAAAAACATACCTTTCTCAGCTAAAGACATTTGCGAAAAAATAAGCTTAGAAATTCAATAAAACGTACATAGGTATGAAGCCCTACAAAAAGTTAAAAATTAGTATTAAAAAAACCTATGAAATTCACTGAAAAAACTATAGGTTTCACACCAGTTATAGTTAGGAATTAGCATTTAAAAAACCTATGAAATTCACTGAAAAAACCATAGGTTTCACACCAGTTATAGTTAGGAATTAGCATTTAAAAAACCTATTAAATTCACTGAAAAAACCATAGGTTTCACACCAGTTATAGTTAGCTGGAAATTTTACTGATATAAAACCATTGAAATTCCCACGTTATAGTTAGTCGGACTCACTATAACTTGCGCGTGCAATGCACTGCTGATGACATCACATATTACATCACTCATGACATGGTCAGTGACATCACTCATGACATCACTGATGACATCACTCATGACATCACTGATGACATCGTCCAGTGAATGTGTATTTTTCTGAAAAATAAATATATTTTATATATGTATATGTTAAGGTCGATGGAAGAATAAATGTTTAAATAAGTGTCTAAATGGATGTTTTTTAAAAAAAAATTGATTGGTTAACTGGCTTATCAAGTGTATCTTAGTGAATACATATATTAGCGAGTAATGTTTAAATATTTAAATATATGTATCAGTGTTTTACTTTGTGTATGAGTGGCTGCATGGGTTGGTGAGTAGCTACATGTGTGTGTATATGGGTTATTAGATGTTTTTTTAGTATCAGTATGAGTGTCTGTATGGTTTGGTGGGGCTGTTACTTAGCACATAGATGCATCAATGACTGACTCACTGTTTGTATGTGTTTTGAAGACAGCATTTGTGTAGGATTGTATGGGTGGATGAGTGTGTATATGTGTGTGTTAGAGAGTGAATGCCTCTCCCACTAGTGTCTTTATGAGTAACTACATATGTTTTAATCTTGTATATATGAGCATTGATGTATATAAGTAAGTATATGTGAGAGTGAGAGATTGAAAGAGTTCCTGTTTAAATAAGTATGTGTTTCTATAAGTGATTGTTTAAGAGAGTAAGTATGTGTAAGTTTCCTTAGAAGTAATGTGCTAATGTGTGTATAGTTGTATATGCAAATAAATGGATGTTTATTAGTTTATTTGCATGTGTGAGTATATGTATGAGTAAGTTTTTGATGACTGTCGGTGTGTAACAGAATGAATAGGGGTATCACTACATATGATGAGTGAGTATATGTATGAGTGAATACATAAAACTGTTGGTGAATGTGTGAATTTGTACATAGATGGTGAAATTACTGAATTGGTTGTTGTAACTGATATGGGTATATCCACTTTTTTGTTAATGTTAGTTTCTATTTTTGAATATGTGTTTCAAAGGTTACTTTACAGTGAAAGGAGATCTGTCACTGTGTCACAAGGATGGTGTCATCAGTGATGTCATGAGTGATGTCACTGACCATGTCATGAGTGATGTAATATGTGATGTCATCAGCAGTGCATTGCACGCGCAAGTTATAGTGAGTCCGACTAACTATAACGTGGGAATTTCAATGGTTTTATATCAGTAAAATTTCCAGCTAACTATAACTGGTGTGAAACCTATGGTTTTTTCAGTGAATTTAATAGGTTTTTTAAATGCTAATTCCTAACTATAACTGGTGTGAAACCTATGGTTTTTTCAGTGAATTTCATAGGTTTTTTAAATGCTAATTCCTAACTATAACTGGTGTGAAACCTATGGTTTTTTCAGTGAATATATATATATATATATATTCACTGAAAAAAACATAGGTTATAGACCATATATAGTTAGGAATTTGCATTTACAAAACCTTAAAAATTCACTGAAAAGACCATAGGTTATAGACCATATATAGTTAGGGATTAGCATTTACAAAACCTTATTTTACTCACACAAAACCATTGAAATTCGCATATATAGTTAGTTGCACTAACTATATATCGCGCACCCGCAATCCACTGCTGATGATGTCACATATTACATCATTCATGACATGGTCAGTGACATCACTGATGACATCACTGATGACAACTCAAATGACATCACTGATGACATCATCCAGTGACTGTGTGTTTCTGTAAAGTTAAAATATGTGTTACATATTGAAGAATGAGTGGATGTATAAGTGTCTGGATGAAGGATTTAGTTAATGCATGACAGACTGTATGAGAGAGTGATTAAATGTGTCTCACTGAGTGCATGGGTTAGTGACTAAACTGTCTTAATTTGTGCATCATTATGTCTGTTGTTCTGTAAACTGCTGCATGTGTTGATCAGTAGCTATATAAGTAGCTATATGGGTTATTGATTGGTTGCCCAAGTATTTGTATGGGAGAGTGAGTGTGTGTGTGTGGGTGGCTGGGAGGTGTGTGACTCTGTGCATAGATGTGTGAACAGTTGATTCACTAGATGTATGGGTTCAAAACTGCATGTGGAAACAGCTGTATGGGTGGTTGACTGTGTGCATGAGGGTATTGGTGAGTGAATGGATATCTCAGTGCTATATGTCAAAGTAAGTACATATGTAAAACACAGTACATGTGAGAGTTGACATATATAAATTACTGTGTATAATAGCTAGTGAATGTGTGAGTGGCTGCACGGATCATTGAAAACTTGTATCAGTGATTGTATAAGAGAGTAAATATGTGTTAGAATAAGTTTCAATAAGTAAGGTGTGTATAACTGTATAGTTGAGGAAATGGAGGTGTGATTGATTCTTTGCATGACTGACTAGGTGTATGAGTAACTCTATGGATGAGTGACAATCTGTGAGTGTCTGTTTACACTGAGTGTATCTAAGGTTATATTAGAGTCTGAAGATATTCATCGTATTATCACATGAATGACGTCATCAGTGATGTTGTCAGTGATGTCATTTGAGTTGTCATCAGTGATGTCATCAGTGATGTCACTGACCATGTCATGAATGATGTAATATGTGACATCATCAGCAGTGGATTGCGGGTGCGCGATATATAGTTAGTGCAACTAACTATATATGCGAATTTCAATGGTTTTGTGTGAGTAAAATAAGGTTTTGTAAATGCTAATCCCTAACTATATATGGCCTATAACCTATGGTTTTTTCAGTGAATTTTTAAGGTTTTGTAAATGCAAATTCCTAACTATATATGGTCTATAACCTATGGTTTTTTCAGTGAATTTCAATGGTTTTTTAATAGCAAAATTTCGAATGTACCTTTTTTCACTAATTTTCACTTATGTTCGCTTCCCGGTTCGCTACCCGGTTCGCGTACCGGCAGCTAACCGCGCGAAAAATTCAATTTTTTAAAAAAAATTTTGTCGCACATATGGGACTCCTCAGCCACCCTCAGAAAACCTAGGGGGTCAGGATACGTCTACCGTGCCCCCTTCTACCCATTCTGAACATTATTTACCCTCCATCTTGTATCTCAATTCTACCAAAACACAAAATGGAGGACTCCCGTAACGCTGCAGGTTCGCGTACCGGGGCACGCACTGAGAAGCGCTCGCTTAAAAAAGGTGGGAAAGTAATTTACAGAAAAACCACTGGAGACACTTTCACTAAATATACATTAGCTCAAACTACATACCAACCCCTACCATTTTCACAAATTTGGTTGGAATTACATTTAGCCATTTAGCATGTAGACCTCTCTAAATTCCCTGAGGTAAATTACTTCACAAAACACATCGGAAGTGTTGGAATTGACAACCAATTAAAATGTTACTTTCATTTTCTACTTTTTTAACCTAACATTTGATTGATTATTACCTGAATATATATATAAAGAAAGAGAGAAAAACACAGCCATTTTGACTACTACTTCCTGAAGTACATTGCAAGAACATTTTCACTGACAACTTAAACTTGTTTTTAAAAGGTAAGATGTTATTTTAAAAATTTGACCGGAGAACTATGTTATACAATTTAAATTAATTTGGAAAACATTTTCAGATAGTTATATACTATCCCTCTGTAAGAGTTAGACATTGACAAAGGCTTGTTTATTATAATTATGGATTGATTTACGTTTCTGTGTTATAATTATGAATTTACTTAGGCTTTTTCGCAAGCACTTTTTAATAGTACTACTTCACGCCTGAAACCATACAGAGCCCATAGATAACTTCTCTGTTATAAACTCACAAGTACCTGTCTGAACTTAAACCCAACATTGCCCTATCTCTACTGATATATATATTTTTTATGCAAATTTCAGCACAAAAATGGAAGGAGAACAGAACGTTTCCTTTGAAATTGCCCTAGAGATAAAAAATGAGGAAATAATTGAAAGCATTGACTTGGAATTCATGGACGAATCACGAGACCAAGAACTTCTACAATGTGTAGAATCTGTGGATTTGTTACTTCATTATGAGGACGATAAAATGTGGGAAGTTATGTTCACTCAACAAGAGGACATTTCGGACAGTCAAATGTTAGACAGTCTATTAAATTTTGAAAAAGAATCAGAAGAATAAATTTATATTTAATAATCAAAAATTGTTTGAGTCTTTAATAATTTTTATTTATAATTCATAAACTAGTACCAAATTGATTATAATGTAAAGTCAGACTTATAGTATACTGTGCAACTTTTTATGTTACTGCATTGGTACCTACATTTTGCTACTTAAATAAAAAAAAAAACAAAAAAAAAAAAACGAACAATCAATAAACTTACAATATTTAAAAAGTCTATCATTCATGTTCCCTTATAGTACGCTCCCAGGACCAATTTCCGGTGCGCATACCGGGCGCACCCCACGCAAAAAAAACGATTTTTTTTTATTTGTTTGCCCCGCGGGGCCCTTTTAAAGCCTCCACATCAAACCTAGGGGGTCAGGGAGGATCTACTATGCCCCCTTATGGTCATTTCCCCCTTCGTTTTGGCCTCCTCTTGTCTCTCGATCCTACCGAGAGACAAGATGGCGGCCGCTCCGGACTGTTTAGAATGTTGACAGACACCGGAGAGCCAATCAGCTTTGCTTCGCAAAGTTCCGTTACGCGAAAAGTACGCGAACCGGAGCGCTACCCGGGACGCTGTCACAGATATATCTGTTTTTTAAAACGCTAATTTCTCAAAATCCACTGGAGCACATATATTGAGACCTAGCAAAGGCACATCGGGCTAACAGTCCCTACAATTTTGCCAAGTTTCGTGCAAATCCATTCAGCCGTTCGAGCTAAAAGTGAGGCCAACCGCCCTATGGAAAAATGAATGGGAAAAACGTGCCATTTTCCTGAAAATTTCAGCCGATTCCGTCCACAAACGCCAAAGTTATTAGACATAGAATTTTCAAAAGTCCCATAGAGAAAAAATCCTAACTATATATACCTACTGGCGACCGCCAGTAGGTAATGTATATATATATATATATATATATATATTATATATATATATATATATATATATATATATATATATATATATATATATATATATATATATTCACTGAAAAAACCATAGGTTATAGACCATATATAGTTAGGGTTTAGCATTTACAAAACCTTATTTTACTCGCATAAAACCATTGAAATTTCATATATAGTTAGTTGCGCTAACTATATATCGCGCACCCGCAATCCACTGCTCATGATGTCACATATTACATCATTCATGACATGGTCAGTGACATCACTGATGACATCACTGATGACATCTCAAATGACATCACTGATGACATCACTGATGACATCTCAAATGACATCACTGATGACATCTCAAATGACATCACTGATGACATCTCATTTGACATTACTGATCACATCACTGATGATATCATTCATGTGATAATACGATGAACCTCTTCAGACTCTAATATAACATTAGATACAATCAGTATAAACAGACACTCACAGACTGTCACTCATCCATGGAGTTACTCACACACCTAGTCAGTCATGCAAAGAATCAATCACACCTCCATTTCCTCAACTATACAGTTATACACACCTTACTTATTCAAACATATACTAACACATATTTACTCTCTTATACAATCCCTGATACAAGTTCACAATGATCCATACAGCCACTCACACATTCACTGGCTCTTATGCACAGATTTTTATATATGTCAACTCTCACATGTACTGTGTTTTACATATGTACTTACTTTGACATTTAGCACTGAGAAATCCATTCAATCACCAATACACTCATGCAGACAGTCAACCGCCCATACAGCTGTTTCCACATGCACTTTTGAACCCATACATATAGTGAATCAACTGCTCACACATCTATGCACAGAGTCACACACCTCCCAGCCACCCACACACACACTCAGTCTCCCATACAAATACTTGGGCAACCAATCAATAACCCATATAGTTACTCATATAGCTACTGATCAACACATGCAGCAGTTTACAGAACAACAGACATAATGATGCACAAATTAAGACAGTTTAGTCACTAACCCATGCACTCAGTGAGACACATTAAAACACTCACTCATACACACAGTCATGCACCTACTAAATCCTTCATCCAGACACTTATACATCCACTCATTCTTCAATATGTAAGACATATTTTAACTTTACAGAAACATACAGTCACTGGGTGTTGTCATCAGTGATGTCATCAGTGATGTCATTTGAGATGTCATCAGTGATGTCATCAGTGATGTCACTGACCATGTCATGAATGATGTAATATGTGACATCATGAGCAGTGGATTGCGGGTGCGCGATATATAGTTAGCGCAACTAACTATATATGAAATTTCAATGGTTTTATGCGAGTAAAATAAGGTTTTGTAAATGCTAAACCCTAACTATATATGGTCTATAACCTATGGTTTTTTCAGTGAATTTTCAAGGTTTTGTAAATGCAAATTCCTAACTATATATGGTCTATAACCTATGGTTTTTTCTGTGAATTTCATTGGTTTTTTAAAAGCTAACATCTGTAGCTGTAAAATGTATTCTTCTTTAAATCCCAAAATATATTTTAGATGTTTATTGATAATTTTTTTTTAAATATTTTTTTTCTTCGCTTCCGGTAAGCGAACCGGGAAGCTTTCCGTTAGCTCATCTTGATGCCGCGATCTAGTACGCGAACCGGTAAACGTTTCGTTAGCGGAACTGTGACGCGTCGCGGAAGCGCAACGTATCACGTTGTCGCGTAATGCGTCTTATGATGCGCCGCGTTAGCGCTCCCGGAAGTGCTCCGGACCGCGAACCGGAAACGATCCGGGACGCGGCGCGCACCGCGTAACGTAAGCGGAACAGGTCATGTGACTTGTTTATCAAACTTTTCATTGGTTCATTTCACTTTTGGTTTCCAAATGATGTATGACTAGGTCATGTGACCTAAAAATAACACTTTTCATTGGTTCAAAACTTTTGCTTTTCCCAAATCATGTAAACCCCTCCTTCTTTCCTCACTCTGACTTTCATCTTGGTGAGAGAAAGACCAATTTCCAATATTACAGCAATGGCTTCTATCCTTGCTTCAGCTGGTGGACCCCCACCACCACCTCAACCTCCTCATGACAAGAGAGGACCACCATCACAATTCATCTCCAACAGAGAGGAGGAAGAAGAGGACCTAGAAGAAGAGGACACAGATGAACCTCAATTTATTCAGGAGTTGCCCCGTGTTTCCCGAAGGAAAATAAGTTTTATATGGCAGTTTTTCTCAATCCCTCGAGGGGAGAAGAAGGTTAATGCCAAATATGCCACCTGCCTAATCTGCAAACACAGATTATCTCGAGGCACTGACAAAAAGTATAGTATGGGCAACTATACTATGCATCGCCATATGGCCAGGTGGCATCCCTTAAACTACAGCCGGGCAGAGTTAAGGGACCTTCAAGATAATCCCCCGACAACTCCTGTGGCCAGATCAACATCAACTATATCTTTGACAGGAAGAGAGGCACAGGAAACTGTGCCAAACATACAGCCAAACTTCAAGCACATGAAGTTTACGTGCATATATTGTGGTGCTCTGCTCTCATGTGGGAACATGAGCGTGAACTTAATCAACTTGGTGTTTGAAAACCATAAGTGCCCTAACCCACCCAAACAGTAATTTTTTTTTTGCTCCTGTTGAGCCCTTTTCAATGCCTGTTTTTTTGTTGTTTCCCCTCCATGAAAAACACAAAAAAAACATAAAACTGTTCTAAAAATACAAAAAAAACAAAAAATGTTCAGAAAAACAAAAAAAAAAAAAAACAACAAAAACATAAAAAAAAAGTTCTTTTCAGAACTACCTCCCCTTTCAAATAAAATTGCTAGAATGTTTAGCACTCTGGCAAGCTCTATTTCTTTTGGTTCGCTTTCCGGTTCGCTGCCCGGTTCGCGAACTTGAAGCGAACCAAAAAAATATTTTTTTAAAAAAAAGAAGAGTTAGTATAAGGGAAGTAAACAGAGAGTAATGTTAAAAGAAAGAAGTGTTGGAATTGACAACCAATGAAAATGTTTCATTTTCAACTTTTATTACCTGACATTTGATTGGTTATATACCTGAATATATATAAAGGAAGAGAAGGAAACACAGCCATTTTGACTGCTACTTCGTGAAGTGCACAACAAAAAATCAACTGATAACTTCAACTTATATTTAAAAGGTAAGATATTATTTATAAAACTTAAATATATTCTGTACTGAAACCTAATTAGAAAAACATTTTCTGAGAATTATATTCTATCACTCTGTAATACTTATAGAAAAAAATAGACTACTCTGTTTTAGTTATGGCAGAGCCATTCCAAGAATTTGCAAGACCATAGGCTAAAAAGGAACGTGCGCGAAGCCCCCTCCAATTTACATAAGTGACCCCTTGCAAGGAGACCATTCACAGACACTGAGGGGGCCCCATTGTCCAGCATTTTGACGCCCCCACAGTTTTAACTTTAAATCCACACGCATATCTCACACCTTCATAGGTGTGAGAATTGATTGTGGTCTAAAAGTTAAAACTGTGGGGGCGCAAAAATGCTGGACAATGGGCCCCCTCAGTGCCTGTGAATGGTCTCCTTGCAATTGAGGGAGCGTCTCCTTCTCCCTCCCCTATACCTCCTGACACCATCCATGGGAGGCCCAAGGAGGGGGCCCCCTGCAATAGACCTTAATTGCAGGCGACACCTTTCTTTGTGAAAAAAACACTATATAAATAACCAAACTGCCAATCTGTACTGAAACCCAACAATGCCCTTTCTGTACTGATATATTTTTTAAAAATTCATTTTTCAGAATTGAAAATGGAAGAACAACAAAACAACATGAAAACTGAAACAGAAGAAAAAATTGAGACACAAGATGACATGGATTTCTACGACGACACAATAAATAATGAATTTGTCCAATGCGTAGATGCAGTTGATTTTCTACTAAAAAATGAAGAAAAAAATGATCACGATTTTTTAGTTTTTCTTTTAAATTTTGAAAAACAAAATGAAAAATAAATTTTAATTTCTTAATTCAAAAATTGTTTGACACATTATTTATTTTTATATGTTTATTGAATGTTAAAAGTTTAATGAATTATGACACACAATCAAAATAAAAAATAAAAATTAAAATAAACAAAACAAAAAAAAACAACAAAAACAACAAATAATTAACATACAGTATTAGAAAAGTCTATCATTCTTTTATCCTTATAGTACGCTGCCCAGAACGCTTTCCGGTTCGCGAACTTGGCGCTTACCACGCAAAAAAAAAAATATATTTTTTTTGACCCTCCTGGGCCCTTTTAAAACCTCCACATAAAACCTAGGGGGTCAACGAGGATCTACTATGCCCCCTTATGGTAATTTCCCCCTTTGTTTTGGCCTCCTCTTGTCTCTCGTTCCTACCGAGAGACAAGATGGCGGCCGCTCCGGACTGTTTAGAATGTTGACAGACACCGGAGAGACAATCAGCTTCGCTTCGCAAAGTTCCGATACGCGAAAAGTTCGCGAACCGGAGCGCAGCCCGGAGCGCTGTTACAGATATATATCTTGTTTAAAACGTTAATTTCTCAAAATCCACTGAAGCACATATATTGAGACCTAGCAAAGGCACATCAGGCTAACAGTCCCTACAATTTTGCCAAGTTTGGTGGAAATCCATTCAGCCGTTCGGGCTAAAAGTGAGGCCAACCGCCCTATGGAAATTAACATGGGAAAAACGCGTTTTGGGACCCCCCTTTTATCTCAGCCCCCCCTTGCCGAACACCCCCCAAATTTCCAGGAGCTGCTCAGAAACAAAATGTTCCATTTTCCTGAAAATTTCAGCCAATTCCGTCCACAAACGCCAAAGTTATTGGACATAGAATTTTCAGAAATCCCATAGGGAAAAAATCCTAACTATATATACCTACTGGCGACCGCCAGTAGGTAATATATATATATATATATATATATATATATATATATATATATATATATATATATATATATATATATATATACGGTAAGCATCCCTCCAAAAGAAAAGATCAGAGGCCAGCAGGGTGAAACAGTGCAGGAAACCTTTATTTCAGACCTCTCAGCAGCGCCAGATGCATTTCGGCACACTTGCCTTCTTCAGTGCCCTGTGCTGTTAGGAAACACCCCCATAGTACTCGTCCTGTGTGAAATACCCGCTGGTCACTGTGTCCCCTCCCCCTAATGATGTCATCACACCAATAGGAGCTCGTCTCAAGTTCACTGAACTCCAAGTCCCAGCAGGCACTGTCCCGGCGCGCTATATATATATATATATATATATATATATATATATATATATATATATATATATATATATACTCGACCAATTCCGGTTACAGGATTATGCCTGAGTTAGGGATAAAAAATTATTAGTGAGACAGAGATGATTCAATTCTGACTCACTAATAATTTTTTTTATCTTTGATGAATCAGTTAACAGATAGTCACAGAGCACAGAGATGGGCACCTGCTTTGCCCCAGCTATGCTAATCTGTTCATGGGCTGGAGGGAGGAGCAGATGTCAATGCAAATGGTGGAATTTGAAAACAACATGGTCCTGCGATTCACCAACGATATTTTTCTGATTTGGAGTGGGGATGCTGAATCAGCAAGGGTTTCTGTGAGAAAACTCATTGTGAACACTTGTAATCTCAAGTTCACTGAACACATCTATACTAATATAATAAAGAGAGAGCCCAAACCTTTGAGGCGGGTAATCTCAGGAACCACAGCACCAATCAAAATCCTCAATACAGCGTTGGAAAGGGCAGTTGCAGCAGAAGGACATAGGCTATGCAGACGCCCACCATATACATTTAAAAGGTAAAAGAATCGTGCCAGCAAAGTAGTCCCTTGTGGGCGTGACAAACGCTGGGGGAATGTGGTACGTTCCGCCCTTCATGCCATATCTCATATTGTGTGCTAATCCCACCCTGCTCCCTTTAAATACCCCTGTACCCCATAATCATAACCCACCCTTTCTCCTTAAAATACCCCAAAACCCTTAAACACTAACCCATCTTAATCCTATAAATATACACTGTATCCCAAAACCCAAACCTATCCCTAAACCCTAAAAGTACCCCTCTACCCCAAAACCCAAACCTAGCCCTGAACCCTATAAATACCCCTGTACCTCAAAACCCAAACCTAGCCCTGAACCCTAAAAATACCACTGTACCCCAAAACCCAAACCTACCCCTGAACCCTAAAAATACCACTGTACCCCAAAACCCAAACCTAGCCCTGAACCCTAAAAATAACCCTGTACCTCAAAACCCAAACCTACCCCTGAACCGTAAAATACCCCTGTACCCCAAAACCTACTCATGAACCCTAAAAATACCCCTGTACCCCAAAACCCAAAACTAGCCCTGAACCCTTAAAATACCCCTGTACCCCAAAACCCAAACCTACCCCTGAACCCTAAAAATACCCCTATACCCCAAAACCCAAACCTAGCCCTGAACCCAAAAAATACCCCTGTACCCCAAAACCCATACCTATCCCTAAACCCTAAAACTACCCCTGCACCCCATAACCCAAAACTATATCTGAACCCTTAAAATACCCAAGCACCCCAAAACATATACCTCAGTACCACAAAACATATACCCCTATACCCATACTTACCTTATCCAAACATTAAAAAAAACATGCTTTTACCATTAATGCATTTACAACGAATTTAGTTGTAAATGTATGCGTGGTAAAAGCATATAAAATGTAATGCCATGCGTTATAATGGCATTGCAGAGTCATGGTACTTTCGTAATGAAAGTGATGGTATGCGGAAAGAAATTTGCGGAATAATGGGTGTTTACCCTCCCCCGGTAAGTACTTTGGTGGCACGGCGGCCCACATCTCCAGCAACATACTCATATTTTTTCACCACATATTTGAAAAATGCACAGGTCTCTCTCATTGATGGCCAGCACCGACATACACTTTTAGACACACCTCCGCCACAAGTTCTAGAATTGCGAACTTTAGAGCTGGGAAGCTACGTTTGAATCTCGGCATCAGCTCAACATCCTGTGATTCCAGGCAAATCGCTTTGTCTCCCCGTGCCTACCACAAATGAATGAGTTCTTCTGTAATGTAAATTGTGCTCATGCCATGTTGTCGAGTTTGCGCTATATAATATTGCAATGAAAAATAAAGTAGGGAAACTCGAGTTCACACACTTCTGAACGCGCACTCTTAAGTGCATCAGCAGTGCACTGTGAATCGGAGCCTTTCACAGGCCTGTCACAGATAAGAAATGCTATCAAAACGAAATCCTACAAAATAATGTACTACTGGCCGGCAGCAATTCATACCGGGACAACGTCGGGACGGGCTGCTAGTCAGTAATACATCAATTGATTTTTTTATGCCACTGTTGAGATTAGGGGAGGAACATTAGAGACCAGTCTGTTCCGCAAGAAAACAGATGGAAATAGCATTTTAAGTGCTATGAGCTCACACCCTCGTAATCTCATTGTCAGCATCCCCTATGGGGAAGTACTACGTGCTAAACGTTGTAGCACAAATGCAGCTTATGAAGTTGAAAAAGCAGTCATGTGTAATCGTTTCAAGGAAAGGGGGTACAACGAAAAAACTATTGGTGAAGCTTGTGACAGGGTACAGAAAGTCACTAGAAATTAGTTTTATTGTAAATCTACATGAGTCTACATCTGCCCAAGTACGATGGGGTCAGGAGGGTGACCTAACAGACCGCTTTCCTGTGAACAAGGGAGTAAGGCAGAGGTGGGTTCTGGCCCCTACCCTCTTTTCATTGTTCATAAATAATGTTATATTATACTACTCTGAATGTTCCACGGACGCACCTACTCTTGCTGGATCCAGGGTTCCTCTACTAATGTTTGCAGACGACAACTTAATTCTGTCGAAGACGCAATCAGGTCTGCAATGTGCCCTTGATCAATTCACTTTGTTCTGCAATGTCAATGATTTAGTACTTAACGTCGATAACATGAAGTTCATGGTCTTGCATAAACACATAGGCCCCCATTAGGATGGCGGGCGGAATTTGTCCGCCCGCCACCCCAATGGTAAAAGGGACCGCCCGCCTTAAGGGCAGGGGACACGATGTATGCATTAGGATGCGCCCGCCACAGTGGCGAGCGCATCCCTAATTTTTAACATTGTGGCGGGCGGTGCTCACTGCACCGCCCACCACAGTGTTAAAAATGTATGCATGCATTTGCATACACGAAGCGGCAGGCACCGCGCGGTGCCTGCTGCTTCGTGTATGCAAATGCTGGGGGGTACCGCAGGTACCCCCCGTGTGCACCCCCCACCCCTCCTTCACTTTGGGGGCCCGCAGGGGGCCCCTAGAGTGAAGACCGCATGCCTTTCTGTGGCGGCATCGCCACCACGGAAAGGCATCTCTTTTGGCCCATACTAATATGGCTGGCGGTGTCTATTAGACACCGCCACCATATTAATCCTTTTCTGCCCCGGTCGCAAGGCGACCGGGGCGGAAAAGCGGCGGACGGTCTTTCCGTCCACTGCTGTCTCCCCGTCATACTAATATGGCAGGGGGAATTCAGTTGCGGATGTCGGGCGGATTGTCCCCTCCAGGCCGGCGGTGGCTACCGCCAGCCTTGCAAGGGCAATCCGCCCGACATCCTAATGGGCCCCTTAGTAGTGAAAGCTAGATTGGAGATGAACAATGTGCCCCTGGAACAAACCGACTCCTTTGCATACCTGGATGTTACTTTGGTCAAACGCTTGAACTGGAAGCCACAGTTAGATCTATTAGTCTTAAGGCATAATCAACTTGCAGGGGCCCTCCTAAAAGAATTCCGGCTGCCCCAAACCAGTTAGACCGGCTCTATCTATATACCAAGGGAAGGGTAGAGCCTCAATAATTTACGGGGCGGAACTTTGGGGGTTCGAAAACTTATCAAGGGGGTTTATCTCCGCTTTTTTGGCTTTAAAAGCCAAGAAAGCGGAGATAAAATTATCTCCCTATTACCTAGCTGTCGCTAACACCAGTTAGCGACAGCTAGTAGGAGATAGCGACCATCTTGGGCCCCACTTTGCATGTCAGTGTATTTATCACTAATGACATGCAAAGTGGGCGTGCCAAGATGTTAGCGACTGAAAACAGTCGCTAACATCGCTATCTCCTATTACCAACTTTTGGAGATATTTGCGCTAAGCGCGAATATCTCCAAAAGCTAACACCTGCCCTGAACAGTTCTTAGCCATGTTATCCAATGGGAGGTGGATAACATGGCTAAGAGCATTAGCTCGGTAATGCATGAATATCGCGGACTTTTCAGCGATATTCATTCATTTGCGGCGATTTTTATCGCATTTGCGATAAACGTGGTAATACCAAGGTTTATTTGCGGTAAAAATCGCCGCAGCTCAGTGGTAAATTTTTGTCTCTAACCAAGCAATAGCGATAATTATCGCTATTGCTTGGTAATATGCCCCTTAGTATCATTAGTCTTAGCCCAGAACAAGTTCCTGAGGGCATTGACCGGCCTTCCTCAATACTCTCCTCTGAGGCCCCTACTTTTAGATCTAGGATGTATTTCCTTTGAGGAGGCTGCGGCTTTTAGACCACTTGCCTATTGCCGATGACTTGGGACAACCCCGGAGCAAGCACCTTATGCAAAAGCTGTTAAGTCCATTAGGGAAGTATATAAATCAAACAAAATCTCTTGGCTTCAAAAGATTAAGGCATTGTTATCTGAAATGGGCCCCATTCACCTGTGGGAGGACCCAGAGGGGAATTCCTTTCCATCTAAAAGAGATCTTAAAGCCTTATATAGGGACAAGGTTTATGTAAAGTCACTGTCCTCGGTTACTAGTGGTTCCCTCACGGGCCCCTTTCTTGAATATAAGTGTGAGCATAAGCTAGAGGCCTATTGGGACATTATCACACGTACTGGTGATAGAAAACTCTTCCACCAATTTAGAGTGGGAACACTCCCCCTAAAATTGTTTACTAAACAGTGGCGGGATGACAAGGATATAAAATGTGACACCTGCTTAACTGAGGACGAGACTCTATCGCGTGTCCTGTTTGTGTGCTCTGCATACAAGAGCCCTCGGCTGAAATGGTTCAAGCCGATTTGCACAAAGTTTGGAACTAGATCTTGTCAAACTGCCCTGCGTATTTTAAAAACTGAAACTTCCGAAGTCATAGTTTTTGCTATGGCTAAGTTTCTCAGCTGGACTTGGGTCCTTAGAAGGAAAAACCTGCAAGGCATTATGTAATCTATCTGCTTATGCATTGGTGTACTCAAGTTTCCCCCACGCCGTTGAGTCCAATATGGAAGACTGTAACCAAGCCCTGTGCAATTATGCATTAATAGCTTTTGACCCTGAAATCTCCCTTTTACACCTAAACATTGTTTTAACAGTCTTGGGATTTTATATGACATGCTTTTTTCAACAAAATATACTTGTATGAAATGTTATGTCTTTTTCATATTATATTGTATTTGTCTTAATGTGTCTTTTATGATTGATTATGATCGAATAACGACAGAAATTGAATTGAGTTATTGCATCCTAACAAACAAGATGAGGCTACAGAGATCGTGAGGTTTATAACTACCTTTTCAGGACAGGCACATGATACTCTGAGGATATTCAACACACATTGGCATGTGCTTTTAACTGATGATAATCTTAAAACTCATCTCACAAGTAACCTACAGATTATCTTTAGAACACATCGGTCACTGCGAGATGATTTGAGTCACAATCATGTCACAAACCTTGACAGAGATAGGGATAAAAGCCAACCAGGTTTTAGATGTTGCAGAAACTGAAAAAGTTAGCTATACCATATTTGAAAAGAGAATTAATGATGAGAAAACCACTGACATGTAAATCTATGTATTGTGTGAACGTTTTAAAATGTCCCTGCAACAAATGGTACGTGGGCAGAACAATAAATTGTGCTAAGAAGAGGGTGCTAGAGCACATTCGTGCTATTAGACACAACAACAGGCAGTATCCAGTAGCGCGCCATTTCCATGAGTTTCATTTTCAAAATTAGAAATTATTGGAGATGGTGGTAATTGATTCTGTTACGATGGGGGTCAGAGGTGGGAATCACAAATTGCCACTGTGAAAATTGGAATCTAGGTATATTATTGATTTTGATAGTATGGCACCTAATGGTTCAAATTCTAGTGAGGAACTTGAGGTCCACTTGAATGAATGAACTAAATGTAACATGAAAGTAAATTGATGCGGTTTTCTGGCTTTTCAGTGTTTTTAAATATTTTGATGTTATAAGTTTGGGCACTTCTTCCTTCAACTTTGGCAACAAGAGAGCGAAATCTTGGAAAATCTAGTTAAGAGGTTGCTGGGGTCAGCAGTGGTTAGGTTTATTCATTGAAACAACATTTCTTGAGTGGTTGCCACCATACCAATTATGCATTGATGTGAAGTGAAAATTGTTGACGTTACAGCATATATATACTATTGTTCATGTGCCCACTTGGACCAGACAACTAGTGCATGGATGGAATTGAGCAATCCAGCAGCTAATCTTTGCACGCTTATGTGATACGGTGTTTGGGAATAGCATTCATATGCATGCCCACTTGGGCAGGATAGCAATTGAGAAGTAATGTGTGGACGCAGTCGGGCATTCAGATGTTTGTTATTGCCTTTTTTGAACCTTATGAGACTGCGTAGGTCTTATTACCACGGTACGAGAATTATGGAATTGTTGAAGAATGAAATCTTCTGTAACTAGGAATAATGAATTGTTTCTTTTAAATTGGGCAAAAGCATGAATTAATAATATTGTATTATATTTATGTACTGCTGCCAGGCATCTAATATCGAACCATGTGTTTATTATATAATTACACTGCTGTGAGGACATTTCAAAATGGCCGCAAAATGTTGTAATTCTGGTTTATACACAACTAGCTTACCCGTCGTACGATCTCAGAAGAAAGGAAATTTAAGGAAACTTGTTGATAACATTCAATTTACATTGTGTCATTTTTATTGAAACTTATTCATTTTAATATGGAAAACATTTTAAAGTGTTGTTTTAATTTTGTTTATTTATTCGAGTTCTTGTAGATACACAGTATTTTTTGTTTTTCCGTCTGGTGCGTACACGAATAAATCAAAAGGTTTTCCGACGCATGAGCTGGGCACATTCAGTTGTCCATGTGAGAAGCACGGATTCTCCAAATCTAGTCCACACACTTGCAGCGATTGTCCTTGTGCTTTGTTGATGGTCATTGCAAAAGCGAGTTGCACCGTAAACTGTAAACGTTCAGTATTGGAAAAATTATGACGTCCCTGCGGGGCCGGGGGGACGATATTTAGCAAATGTTTCTTTTTTTTTTGCCAGAAACCTTTGCAGGAGTGTACTCAACAACTTTTAACACATTTCTTTTTTGTATATTTTAATATTTTTTTTTTTGCCAGAAACCTTCGCAGGAGTGTACTCAACAACTTCCCAAAGTTTCATGGCGATTGGATGAATGGTGTAGTAATGCATAAAGGACAAGATATGGGTGTTTAGTCTTCTTTCGATGTTGGGTAATAGATGTAGATAAAATCATGCGCAAAATTCAAATGCTAGTAGAAGCGTGAGCAAGGCACAAGCCAAAACACGTCGTTTTTCTGCAATTAAAACTTTTTCAGCATACCTGGGTGTCCAAGTGCTTTCTGCTGAGGAGCAGAGAACTGTTGGAATATAAATATATATATATATATATATGTGAATCTATTGGTGTTGTCAAAAAAATGTATCCTCTTAGATTGGCTTATGTTATGTAATGTGAAACAGATTGAGTGAATCTAATGCCATTATTTTAAAAGATTGTATCCCCTACATGCCTTACAGATGCAGGCAGGTGGGTAAGGGGTAGGTGCTGTCGGACAGTGCACCAGACGGGAAACCTCCTTTACAGTGTGGGTGTCCACACGCTCTAGCCTATTGAGCAACCAACTATATTAGGCTAGTTTGTGACAGGAGTGGCCATTCAATAAAGTTATTGCCACCTTGTAGTTGCACACAAGGTTGGATTGCTCTGATTTATTAGGGTTCTAGACCCAAACACTTCCACTCACTTTTTTATTCATGCTATTTGGTCCTGAAGAAGTGCCAGGGATCGTTCTGACCACCTAGGCAGCGCAAAACATGTCAATCTCTAGTTACTAAGGCACATTACACCCTATCAGTAACTCACGACCTATGGATTTTTTTAACCTGACCAGGGAACCTACACATTAGCAAGTTTTACCATTCTGTCACTCACCCACTCACTGTCCTCCTAGAACCCTCTTTCTCACTCCCACACTCATCATACAGCAGTACAAACAAAAGATCTCAGCTAAAGCAACCCTTCGGTAACCCGTAGGGCATTGCAGCGCTGGTCCGATGAGGAGCAAACGCCTGATGATGAAGCATGACATCCTTTGGAGTGTGTGAGGGCATCAAGAGACAAGACCTGCGATTGCCTCTTGTATGTGGGATTTAGACCTAGGATCTTACTCTCTTCTTCCTACCCCTTCCTTCTCTTGTTTGTGGGTGACTATTTGCACCCATACCTGGACCAGTTACCCTTTGTTTGGTTTGTGATTAGCATAGGGAGCACGGGTACTGGACCACAACGAGCTCCTATTCCCCTCCTCTTGTTTTTGGTACATACTATTATCAACCACTGCCAAAGCCTTCTATAAATTAACCCTGTCAATTTCTGGCAGTTTTTTAGTAGTATCCTGCTTGGAAACTTTCCGTATGTTGTTGTATATAGCATACAAGAGCGCTTTTGACGAGGCTTACAGGGACCCAATAACAAGTCCCTGTGTTCTAGGTTATCGAATAAAAGGGTCAAGTATTGTTTCACTGAGACAGTGTTGACATTTTAAGCTAATCAAGGTACACCTTCCCAGCACTGTAAGTTGCCACCACACCTGAGTGTTCAGACTGCATATAACGCATGTCAGATCTATAGTATTACTCCAAAAGCTGAATCCCTGTACAGACAGCTGGGAAAGAAGAGAGGCAGAATATATTGGCTTGGTGTTAGTTAGCATTTTTATCTTTGCAGGTGATGGTGCAAGCCTATACAAATATGATGCTGGATCAGCTGGATCGTAACCAGAAAAAAAGCAAACTTCCGATCAAATGTCTTTGTACTACCCCGTGGTGGTGTAGGGCATTGAGTGTAATTATAAACAGCATGTGGAACCCTAGCTGTATGCAGAAAATGACGTAATGGCTGAAAACAGAACATGTCATCCTAATTAGATGTACCATCATACAATTCTTCAGAGAAAAACACACTTAAATGCTCTGAATCATCTAACATTTCATGCACTGTATCAATGTTCCAAAAAACAGAACCAGGGGTTACAACATCATTCAATGACAATGTAAACAAATGAATGTGGAATTTGTAATAGTTCAGTGGGAACACACACATCATACGATACCCTGATCCAAAGAATCCCATCAGGAACAGGAATAGATGTAATATTCATCAGGGAAAGGTCTCTTTGTTGACAATGTGATGATGCATGATAATGTATAACCAAGTTAGCAGCTGGACTGCAGAGTGTTCTGGAAGATAGTTTCAATTTAGAAATAAGAAAAAGACTTTGCCCATAACAATCCACAGGACTAGGAAAAGTAACACAATTGTAACCCAAAAATGTTTCCTTGGAGAAACAAAATATGTCCTTTCAGCCAAAGGTAGAAAACACAAACTTTCAGCCTGAAAAGAAGAGGCGATGATGATGATGGCTGTGCATCAATTGAATCTGATGAGAAGTAATCAAAGTTGATGAAGTAGCCAGAGGCTGTCCGATCCATTTTTGGCTTCTCAGCAGGTTTTGTAGAACAGGGAGATTACTCGATCTGACTGTGAGCTTGTTTGTTTTCTGAATTGAGATCTGTGTTTCTGTACTAGTTGACTGTACAGTTGTCGTAGTTGTAACAGGCAGAAAACATACTTTGTTGTTGTTGATTATTGTCTCTCTTTGGAAAGAGGAGGCTTCTTCAGTTATCAAAGCTTCCATCTGAACTTCTTGTTTCGTAATGAGAGGAGGCAGGTAGCTACCCAGCAGCCCATGTGGCTTACTGTTGAGAATCGGCAACATAATGTGTTTTGATCTGATCAATGGAGACATATCTTTTGTCTTTGCGACTAGCGAGGAGCGAATGAAGTACAGTTCTGGTACCTTCAACAGCCAGGACAGATACAGAAGCTCTGTAAGATGGCCCAACCTCTTTTTCCTCAACAATTTTTTTCCTGACCAGATCTCGAGCCTACTGGATCCAGCAAGGCCTCGCCGGAACTACCTGCACTTCTCCAGTGGCGGTGCATTTTACTTGGACATTGCTTTGTTCGGCCCAGAATTCTTTCAGTTCCTATAAAACAGCCAAACATTCCCTGTGTCAAATGATGTTTTTCGCCTCCACCGTGCTGTGATTGTCAAGGTCTGGGACCTACATCTTTACCCACCCTGGGATTTTCTTGGCTTGTTGCTGAGTGTTTCTGGACCACATATAGGTGATGGACCCAACTATGATTTAAGCCTAGTACCCTTGCTGTTAAAAACTGCTTTAAGTCACGGATTTCCCTCTCCACAACCACATTTCCCTTGGGGTGGTACAAAGACGAGAAATGCAGGGACACACCCAAACTTTCCATTGCCTCTTTGTAAACCCTAGCACTAAATGCAGGATCCTGGTCAGAGCGCTGTGTGCCTATTGTGTGTGTTACGATGAAGACTCGCAGATCCTTTACAACAGTTCAGGCATCAGCCGACCACTGTGGCCATACCCATAGGAATCGGAAGCAGGACACCACTGCTACCTAGATGTACTTGCAAGTTACATCTGATTGGAGAGGGCCACAGTGGTCCAGATAAACACAAGTCAGTGGCTTGTTTGAAATCAGTAGAGATGCTGTGGTGGATGCGCTTCGATGGACCCCTTCTTCTTCTGGTAGATGTTGCATTTAAGGACAAAGTCCTTGGTCTGTTTGTAAAGACCTGATTACCAAAAGTCATGCTACAATAATTTAATTAGGCAGAAGACAGACTCTTATGTGTAGCTAGTATTAACCCCAGTCTGCGATCAGTGTTTGGTATTACTCTATCCCCCACTCCTGGAATGTGAGCATATTGGTATGTTTTGTACATCTAACTTGAAGGAGTACTGGAGAGGAAAGCCTTTTGACAGGTGGGTGTCATTGTGTGCAGCATTGACAGCCACCATGATGTCTCTATCGATCCTCGTGCTAGAATTTGTAAGTGCAGCAACTAGAGTAGTGTGAACTGTTGCTTTTGCGGCTTCATCAGCCATGGAATCCACTGCAATATTAACGCCAAAACGTTGATGACTCAATGTGTTTATGACATGGGTCTATGTCAAACAATCTTACAGCTTTGCCACCTTTTCCCAAATCAGCTTGTGGTTTATTTTGCAACCATTTGAATCTCTGTATGCACTCTGGCTCTGATAGTGTAGGCATTCATTATAGATAGAAGTGAACGCAGTTGCAGGAATTGCACACTATAAGTGTGGGGAATCCATAATCAGTATTCTCAAGTGCCAGAAATAGGGTCTTTAGGTTTTCTCAGGTAGGGATTCTCCATCATGCAAGCGCCCTTCATCAAATGCGCGCACAGCTGAGTATTGGTACTTAGTCCACACGTCAGGCTGGGCAGACGCAATAGTATATATGATGTAATCATAGCGATCTAGAGGCCTTATTTCATTAGGCAGAGAATATTCTTGTTCGTACTGCAGAAAGGCTTGTATTTAGAGTGTAGAATCAAACATATAGTTTACATCAGGTGTGGTGAGTGAGTTAGCACATTGTATCTATCGTGGATGGAAAGCCTTAGCGTTTGGAACTCTTGCTTTAGTGACTGCCTCTAACAGGGGTCATGACAATTATGCGCTTACCCTGAGCCGGGACTCACTCTTTCACCACAGAAGTCTGCTCTGCTGTCATGAGTTTTTCAGTAGGTGCAAAAGGAATTTCAGCGCTGGTGTAGAAATGTGATTTTTATGTAGTAAGTAGTAAAGTACTTTACTCGGTTAGAAATATAACCATAAAAGCTTAAAACATAACATTACATTCACATAAAAATAAAATTTTCCAAAGATTTCAAATAAAAAAAAACTAATTCCCTAGTCACAAGCTGTGCAAAACATTCAAGCTAATTAATTGACATAAAATAAAAGCGAGAAAAATGTATATAACTCATTACAAGTTGGAATTTCCTTATGGATAATATCGATATCTATACAGTTAAATCCATCGAAGTTAAACCCGAGAGTATGTGAAATTGATTAGAAGTGGGTATGGTGTAACCGCTCGATATGAGGCCACTTCTGCCCGTCAGGCGATTGCTCTCACCTTTTTGACTTGGTGATGGGACGTATGATGTTCTAGGGTAAAAATCACTTAGGCCCCAGATAGAAATAGGGCCATCTCCTATTTGTGGCAGGCGTGAATGGAGATGTGGGACAACGTATTTATTTCTGAATTTTACAAGTACCAAATCGCCAGCTATATCTTTTGGAAGAGGTCCTAGCCAGCCCACCCTTCTAACACTTAGTATACTTCCATCGATGTTGGGTGGGAGAGATCTATTTTTAGTTAACCAGAACACAACCTTGTTCCTTAGGTCCTGTTGTCTTTCATTTTTCCCCTTTGTAAGTTCTGGTACTCCCGAGAGGACGCACAAAAAAGTGTGGTAAATATTTAATTTACTATCATAATTTCTATGCAGGTAAGTACTTAATCAATAATAACTCAATCGGAAAGAAGGAGGCAGAGTCCGTGGTGTTAGAGTTCTTAGGGGTTTTATTCCTTAAAAAGGAATGGTCATGGCTCAGCTATCATGTTCCCGCAACCACACAGGGTTCAGGAAGGGATAGAAGAGTGCGCACTACATTTTATTGACAGTACATAGCTTATATACTTAATTCATTGTCATAGAAAAGCATGTGGTAGGCGTAACAGCTGAGAGAAGACAAGATAACAGTATCCACGTGTTAGCAATACGTAATCAGAAGGCGTGAACTAGGCGTGAACTAGAGGTGTGTGCTAGAAACGTCACCAGATAGGTGTCACAGAAGGGGTGGTACTAACAGAAATGTTGCAATGTCAGCAGAAATCGGAAACTTGGATGCGCGCGCAGCTGCATGACGTGTGATTGACGTGAGACTGGAGGGTGCAGGAAACTTGACATTTACACTGACGGAAAGAGACAGAAGTCTGGCATGTCAGATCAACTTGTACTTCTATCATATCTGATATCTGATGTTTGGGAACCATACTATCTGGAGGGAAAGGTCTCTGGGGCAGAAGCTATTCTATACTGACTGTGAGTGCGTGTATAAGCGCCTGAGTGTCTGCATGAGAAGCGTGGGGGCATGGGCCTTCCATGGAAGCATGGTAACAGAGGCTATGAATTACTTGCACGGAGACAGGTTGGCCCTTTGCTCTACAGATGAGGGAGATGTTTACTGAAGCTAGTAGGCAGGAATGTATTTTCGAGGAGCGGAACAGATAACTCGAAGGTTATAGTCAGTCTTGGCAGGCAGCAGGCTGAGCTAAGCACGGTGGGCCGCGCTGGAAGTAAGTCAGATTTCACGGGTACAGAGGCAGCCTGGGCTGAGGATTTCAGAGTCAGAAGCCAGAAAAATGGCTCGATGGCAGAAATTCAGGGCCTACTTTGCCAGAGCTGAAAAACGTGTAAGGTACACTACAAAAAGACGTTGGCATAGCATACTTAGGAACGGACTATTCAACCCATTCAGGGTGGGTCTGAAAGAGACATGTTAACGTTGGACGCAAATGTATTTGCGTCTTCGTAGCTGGCACAGGAGGGAAGTTACATGCACTTTAAGCTGTTACATGGAGTCGGTGGGGTACACGCTAGGGAACACAATCTTGACCATAAAATTTATATTTCCTCATTCCCTCCTTGTTCCCTACGGACCCTTCATGATATATCGATCCTCATGAATCGATCAGTTTGTTCTTGTAACATCATTTGCTCTTCTTTCTTTCTTTCACGTTTTGAGAGTAAACTGGAATGTTCAATGCATGATGTGGCACACAGTCCACAAATCGCTGGCCCACACTGTAGGCACAGGCAGCAACTGAATACTAGGACTAGGCCAATGCCTAGGAAGGATAGGATCTTCCATCCCCAAGCTGTCAAGGTTGTCCAGAACCAACCGGACCAAGTCCAGGTGCCTGGATTCTGATGTATCAGATTTGCAATTTTATGAAGACGTGTAATAGCTTGATATACAGATGGGGCGTTTTGGGGAATGAAAATACAGCAACTTGACCCGATGACCTTACAGGCTCCACCTCTATCTGCCAAGATGACGTCAATAACAAGACGATTCTGAAGAACAACAACCCGCATGGCGGACTGCTCTTCTGTTAAGTTACCGAAGGCGGAGGCAGTTTCATTCACTACTGCTTCAAGGGTTCTAGTTAATCTGCGTATCAGTTTACTATTTTGGACGGGACCTAAAAAGAAAAAGAATCCTTTATTAAAATCGGTGTATTGTTCCCATGCTGTTTCTGTATAGTCGACAAGTGAGATATCTCTTCTGAGTCTATTCTTTGCTAGATTTGTATTTCTGTGATAGTCAGGAGGAGCTAGAAAAACAGGTGGCAGAAGGAATGCAATGTAACAGGTACCATCCCAATCTGGAGGTAAGCGTATGTATGCGGTATGACCACAAACAAAATAGGAATGACGGGTAGCTCTAAAAGAAGACTTGCCTTGATCACTGAATTCGACCACAATAGTACATTTACTATGGCCTAAGTGTACTGAACCTTTCTTGCTGACACATAATTCACCAGTGACTGGTAGTACTGACATAGCGGGCAGGACTGGAGCAGGTTCGGATTCAACTGTAAGGATCATAAGGTTAATTGTGTAATTACCTAGTCCATAAACTTCGTTTTCTAGATCAGTTCCTATTCTAATGGGGAGTCCCTTCTTGTCAGGATAACAGACATTAAGCAGAACTAAGTTCAAGTTTCCCCAAACCCAGCTCCCTTTGAAAACAGCAATATCAGGATCTACGGAATTTATTATTCTAAACCAGGCACCGCAGGAGCCATTGTGAGTGAACGGGTACGGAAAGAGGGGCAGAGCTCCCTTGTATTTCTGGTAGGGAGGGAGTCGGCCACATATCCAGCAATTTGTAGCATTGTTAGTCTGATGGGAATGATGTAACATACTAATGAATGTGTTGTTGCGCAGCGCAAGTCTGTAAGAAAGTTCATGTGGAGGTAGCTTACTAAAAGAATGTTCAGCAGAAACATTATAAGCAGATTGTTCACGCTTGAAAATAGGGTAATAGATGGGGAGCAATATGCTCGCAATGATTATCAGAACACTTAGAAAAAACATAATTAATAATGTCACCATACAGTGACTACGTAGTGATTTGCAATATGTACGTTTCTTTAATTGTCTTTCTCTCTCTCTATCTCGATCTAGGGGATACATGTCAGAAACTATTTAACCGATTCACCTAGGGGAGGACTTAAACAATTAAACTGTCTGACTTGCTAGATCGGAGCTTCATACGGTACTCCTCTTGGGGAGTTTTCTCTCGTTCGGAAGTTTTAAAGTCACTAGTTTTGATACAGTCTTTGGTGGGGGTGGACGAGCCTGGATCTGGTTTCAGTTCATTGTATTTTTTGATATGGCTCGTGTGGACCCACCCCTTTCTGCCTTCCAATTTCACTGCGGTCCTCGTTGTAAGAAGGACGGTCTTTGGCTCCTTCCAGCGGGGCTCCAGCGGACTCTTTCTGTCGAAGTTCCGTACTAAAACTGTGTCACCAGGACGGACATCATGCGGCTTTACATCAGTGTTGTCGGGGAAAGCTGCGGCAACCTGTGAACGACATGATTGGAGTGCAGACATCAAGGAGGCAAGATAATCTGTCAACATATTACTATCAACATCAGTGATCTTTTTCGGAATGGGCGTCCCCCACATATTCGGTGGTCTACCAAAGACCACTTCGTACGGGGATAGTCCTGATCTCGAATGGGCAACCATCCTCATGTAGAATAGTGCCACGGGCAGGGCGACTATCCAGTCGACCCCTTTCTCTTTACATATTTTTGCAAGGCGTGTCTTTAATGTCTGGTTATGCCTCTCTACAAGGCCTGCGGCTTCGGGATGTCGGACACAATGGAATCTCCACTGGTATCCTAGCAATAGGGAAACCTGCTTCATTAATTCAGATGAGAATGGCTGACCGTTATCTGAGTACACGACACGAGGCAAACCGTACCGTGGGAAGAATTCACGAACCAGCTGCCTGGCAGTGGTCGGAGCAGTATAATCTGGGACGGGGTATGCTTCGGTCCAACGGGACAGAGCACAAACAATTACGAGGACATATTTGAATCCTCGACAACGGTCCATCTGGATATAATCCATCTGGAGGACTTCAAAAGGGTGATCGGGAGGATGAAATCCACCTTGCTCTACAGGGACGCTTTTACCTGGATTGAACTGACAACAGATCATGCAAGTACGCACTTTCTGTTTTGCTGCTGCTCGTAAGTGTTTATTGCTCCAAAGATTTTGTAAACTGTCTAGCATTGCTTTTACTCCTAGGTGTGCTGGACTATGTGCTGTATTAACCATGACTTGAACCATAGAGTCAGGGAGAAACCATGTAGATTTTCCCTTCGTCATCCAACCTTGTTCTGTTTGAATCCCTCCTAGTTCAGTCCATTTCTTTATTTCATCTGGAGTAGCATGTGCCTGAATATCTATTACATCTAGTGTGGGATCCCTGACTGTCATACAATTTGTCGGTCCTATTGTCTTTGTCATGTCAGTTGTCTGAGTGTGAGTCAGTGCTGTATGTTTTGCTGTCTGGTCTGCCAGGTCGTTACCCTGGGAAACAGAATCTGTAACTTTAGTATGTGCTTTACACTTCATGACGGATATGCCTGAAGGCAGATGTATTGCTTCTAACAGTGCTTGAATGAGGGGACCATGTTGGATCTTGGTACCATGAGAGGTCAGAAAACCTCGTTCTTGCCATAACATACCGAAGTCGTGTACAACTCCGAACGCATAACGGGAATCAGTGTATATGTTGACATTTCTGTTTCTGGCTAGAATACAGGCTCGGGTCAGAGCAATAAGCTCTGCTGCTTGAGCGGACAGTGTGTCAATACGATGTGTTTCTTTTACTTCGGTTTCAGTGGTCACTGCATAGGTGGCCACTAATTCTCCTGTACTTGTTCTCATACATGAACCATCCACATAAAGTGTCAGGTCTGGATTTGTCAGTGGAACATCTGTTAAGTCTCGTCGAGGCTTTGTAACTGCATTAATGATTTCTATACAATCATGCGGGGCTGGATCTGTCATAATTGTAGGTAACAGTGTTGCGGGGTTCAGAATGCTGCAACGTCTGATTTCTATGTGAGGCTGGAATAGCGTCAATTCATAACCTGTCAATCGTGCTATAGTCAAGTGTTGAGTCTGGGTTCTGTTTAAAAGAACCTCTACAGAATGTGGAACTTGTACTGTTAACTGATGTCCTAAAACAATTGAATCACTCTGTCTAATTGCTAATGCTGTTGCTGCTACAGACTTTAAGCACGCAGGGAGTGCCTGGGCTACTGAATCCTATGTACTTGAAAAATAAGCGCAAGGCTTATATGAACCTGCTTGATCTTGGGTGAGGACAGACAATGCTGTACCATCACGTTCTGTAACAAAAAGTGTAAACGGCTTGCTGTAACATGGTGTTGCTAAAACTGGTGCTTGGCATAATGCTTTCTTTAGTTCCTCAAAGGCTTGTGTATGTTCCTGAGTCCAAGGGAGGACAATCGAAGTCGCTGCCTCCTGTGTCGTTAACTGGATGAGTGGTTTAGCTAGAAATGCATATTGAGGAATCCATTGTCTGCAGTACGAGGTGAGGCCTATGAAGGCCCGCACTTCCTTTTGTGTCTGGGGTCGTGGCATATTTACAATTAACTGAATGCGATCGGGAGTGAGCTGTCTCCCCACTTTGGACAGCAAGTGACCCAAGTACACAACTTGCTGACCACAGAATTGTAGCTTCGAAGGAGACACCTTGTGTCCCTTGTCGGCCAAGAAATGTAAAACTGTCAGTGATGCTTGTTCACATTCGGGCTCACTTCGTGCGGTGATCAGCAGATCATCGACGTATTGCAGTAAAGCAGTGTTAACTGGCATTTGAATACAATCTAGTTGTCTTTTCAGTGCTTGACTATAGATGCTGGGGCTTTCTGTGAATCCTTGAGGTGCGCGGGAAAATTTGAAACTTCGTCCATTTAAACTGAATCCGAAGAGATATTGGCTCTCTGGATCAATAGGTACACTAAAGAAGGCGTTCTTGAGGTCAGTTACAGTAAAGAACGTTGCCTCCGAATCAATAGCAGTCAATAGAGAAGAGATATCGGGGACCACAGGGTATTGTGGTACAATACATTTATTCAGCTCTCGAAGATCAATCACCAGCCGATATACTGGCGGTGCATTGGGATCAGTACGTTTAAGAATTGGAATGATGGGTGAATTACAGATATTGGAGTCGGTCTCTACGACCACTCCTTGGGCAATGAGCTCTTCAATGATTTTCAGTAAAGCCACTACAGCATCGGGTGGTAACTTGTATTGTCTGATTCGTGGTAGAACTACTCCTGTCTTGAGTGTAACACGGTATGGTGTAATATGCATACAACCTACATCAGTTGGGCCTGTTGCCCACAGGTGATCTGGTACATTTTTCAATCTGACATCGAATTCTCGCAAAACATAATGACCCTTGAAATCCCGCAGGAAAAGTCTAACTCCCTCCGGGGAACAGCATATTATTGCTCCTAGAGCCTTCAATGTTTTAATTCCTAACAGATTTTCTGGACATGATTTCGTAAGTAACAAGTCTGTAATACGTGATAATGGACCCACAGCCAGGGGGACTGGTTCTGATACTTCATTTATAATGGGCTGTCCTGAAAAACCAAGGGAAACATTCTGTGAGCCTGAGAGGGGTGCCCCTGGGACTTCGTCATGGCTGATTGTGGTGCGGCTTGCCCCTGTGTCAATTAAAAACTTTCTATCTTTTCCCAATACTTGACTGTGTACATAAGGACCTTCTTGATCTACAGGAATTTCAATAAGAGGCAAGCCAAATTCCCTCTCTAGGCTGTTTCATGTGTATCGCTGATAATCGGGGTAAGCAGATTGGGCATACTGGTACATTTGTTGGGAAACTTGCTGAGTCGCGGCAAGAGGCTGTGGCTGAGATACAGCTACTGTCTGTGCTGTATGGGATGACGCATGCATAGGCTGTGTGTTCTGTGAGGTCTGTACATTCTGTGGGGTCTGTTGCTGAACCTGATCTTGTCTTGGTGGATGCGGTCTCTCTTTAGTTTTACCTGTTGCTATATTGTGTTTCAGAACCGGGCATTCATGTACGTAGTGACCTGGTTGCTTGCAATAATTGCACGTCCCTTTAACAGGACCTGCGGAGTGATTTGTCTGATTCGTACCTTTCCTATTTCCGTCGGTATGTACCGACTGGGCTACTAACATTTTCATTTTTGTGTCTTTCATACGTTTCTGTTCCTGATCTTGTTCTTCTCTAATTCTATTCTGATGGTATTGTAACATTTGTAACATCTGTGATGGCGTATTTGCTTGCCATGTACTCTCGACCTTGTATACACGGTTTTTAACTGCTAACAGGGAATTCTCGACTAGCTTTGATACAAAAAGATGCGGGTACGATTCGCTACTTGGTTTAAGACCACTATTAATAATGAAACATTTCTCGAATCTTGAATAAAAATCACTAGTATCTTCATCGGGTTTCTGTTTACATGCTGAGATTGCATCCCAGTCTTCTTTTCTAGTTGTTAGTAATCTTGGCAGAACCTGTACTATTAAACCTGGTAATGCTTTAGTTTTGTCCCCGAGGCCTACCCCTGGGACACGCTTGCTTTCTTCGTCTTCTATTTCTGCCCATGCAATCTTTTTGTCTCCCACCTCCCATTCCTTTTCCTTGAGTTTCTCGTATATGCCCGTAGGCAGCAGTACCTTTAACATTTTCATGATATCTTCATATGTGTAATCTCCCATCAGTAACATGTCTTTAAGCTCTCTGTGGAAACCTGCAGGGTCTTTATCATGGCTCGGTACTAGTTTCTTCATTTCTAACAGTTCTAACTTAGTCAGTGGCGTGTGTACATACACGCGTTTCAAGAGATGATCCGCACCCATAACTGGGTGTACTTCTCGTAAGGGGTTCTGACTTTCAATGCCACTCAGGCATTCCATACGATACATTTTTCTTTCTTGGGGTGGAGCGGGAGCGTATTCAGAGCTTGCAAAAGTGTCATATCTGTGTCGCTGTTCTAGAATTATCTGTATTAACTTGGTACTTAGACCTCTCCATCTGTCCATGAGTAGTGCTTCTAGAGTTTCGTGTAAGGGACCTGGATCGGAATGTTTATTTCTGTATTTCGTGAGGAGGTGCTGCATCATGTATACACCTGCTAATTTCTGCTCGTCTGGGGAGAGGTTCAGGAATGTCTGTGCTACGGTGTCATCATTATACATATCCGGATTTTCAGCCCATAATATGGCTGACCGGGCTAGTTCCTGTTCATCCATTGAATTCAGTATGTGGTACCCTACTCGGTCTCGGAGTCTTTTATCAGTCTCCTGGAACTGGTGTTCAGAAGAATTCGGGTTAGTTAAGGCAGAGAGAAAAACTTTCTTGCTTTCTGGACGGATACCTTTCCTAAGGTAAGTTCCCTTACCTACATACGCTATAGTATCTGTAGTCTTTTCTGTTTCTTCGAGTTCTTCCTCCTCCTCGGAGGAGGCCCTTTCATTCTCTTTTTCGTGCATTTCTATCACTGCTTTTCTTATTTTCTTGTACATACTGGCTATGCAAGCCCCCTTATCATGTTTTCCTTCAGATATATTTTGACCCCACTTGTTTAGTGCATCTAACTCGCTCTGATCTGTCCCAGGCCTATCTCTTTCTCTTATTAGGCAATTTATGAAAAAACGTAGTATCTGTGCTTGAATGTCAACTTTCTGGCGTTCCATGGCATCCTTAACACTGTCAGGGTCTTTACCAGTCTGAATGAACTGATATATTCTGTCTAGGCGCTCCTTCATCCCTGCAAATAACAGCAGGAAGTCAGCAGCAGATCTTAACCGTAGTGAGGCCATCATCATTCTGTCGTTTTTGCCGGGTACTGGATCATATCTGCAAACTGAAAGTTTTTCTTTGAGTATGTCAAGACGAGGTGACTTGAACGTGAGAGGACTCTGCATATCCCTAAGGTTTACTCTGTGTGTCAATGGTGGGGTGTGAAAACCCCCTGTCGCACCTCCTGAAACGGAAGCTTGGGCATTATCTCTCTGAGGAGTCTGTATCTGAACTTGAATTTGTCCTTTGGTAACGTCAGGTAGACGTGGTTTCGGTAGATCTATTTTAACTGCGGGAAGTGGTGGAGGTGGAGGAATCTGTTGTGGTACTGGCGGAATATGATCTTGGGGCGGGTTACCACCCCCATCCCTGTCGTTAGGCAGGGTGCGGACAGGCAGATTGGTGTAAGCGGGTGCTACATCTTCTAGGTAGGAATTCAGGAATATGTCTTTAGTGGTCCTGTGATTTACTTTAGTTGGCACTAATGGTGGCGGCAGATTTTTCGGTATTTCTGAAATGGCCTCAGGCGAACCCTCGGCCGCGAGATACATACCGTTTACGAGGTTATTTCGTGCACGGTCTACTTGCTCTGTTTTTACTCGGATCCCTTCAGTAACTAATTCGTTTTCTTGAGCTTTATCTGATTCTCTAAGTCTGTCTTCTCTACGTAGTGCTTTTTCAGCACGCTTATGTGATTCTTTACGCCAAAACTCTATGGCGTCTTTCTGAGATTGTCTGGCTTTCTTTTTCCATAGTGCTTCCTCTACCTTCATGATGCACTCAGCATCCCATGTTCCAGTAACTGGCCATCTGTGTCTCTCGTCTAGATGTTTTGTGTAATCGGCCCATAAATCTAGATACAATATGGCATCTAAGCCATGCTTGTGGTACATGAAATTACCTGGAGTGTCCCTAGGGGGAATAGGGATTTCTTCCTCCAGTATCCCTTTCCTAGTTCCTATCTGCTTTAGCTTGTTGAAAAACGGCATCTTGTTTCTACTTAGTACTGAAAGCTCGATCTTACCTACTTAATACTGAATTCAGCTATTTATACAAGAACGCACAATAATGCACATTAAAAACAGTCACACTCATACCACGACATTAATCACATAAAAAACATTTAAAACATATATCACTACCCCTTTATACGGATGTACTGCTAAACAGCACAGATACACTGTCTAAAAACAGTGCAGAAACTTGAAATAACGGATGTACTGCTAAACAGCACAGATACACTGTCTAAAAACAGTGCAGACCGGACTTGTGTACCCAAACCCGTCTTGATACGACCCAGCAATGGTACTCACCGGGAAGCACGGAAATCGGAAGGCCTCGGAAAACTCGACTGGACTGGACTCGGCTCAACTTCGGAAAACTTCGGAAAACTTCGGAAACTGGTGGGCCTCTTGACACCTCGGACCTTGCTTCCTTCGGCTAGGCTCTGGTCGGGATCCTCCGCACTCCTCACCGCCTCGTCTGGGTACTGATCGCAGTCTTCGTCACCTCCGTGGGCCAGAGGGAGATGCAGGAAATCCTGCCGGTACGCGTAGTTTCCGTCAAGCTGATGGCAGGGTACAGAGCTTGCAATGCACCAACCGGCGCGTGAGGTGGGGGAGGGGTCCCTATTCGGGCGCCAAAATGTGGTAAATATTTAATTTACTATCATAATTTCTATGCAGGTAAGTACTTAATCAATAATAACTCAATCGGAAAGAAGGAGGCAGAGTCCGTGGTGTTAGAGTTCTTAGGGGTTTTATTCCTTAAAAAGGAATGGTCATGGCTTAGCTATCATGTTCCCGCAACCACACAGGGTTCAGGAAGGGATAGAAGAGTGCGCACTACATTTTATTGACAGTACATAGCTTATATACTTAATTCATTGTCATAGAAAAGCATGTGGTAGGCGTAACAGCTGAGAGAAGACAAGATAACAGTATCCACGTGTTAGCAATACGTAATCAGAAGGCGTGAACTAGGCGTGAACTAGAGGTGTGTGCTAGAAACGTCACCAGATAGGTGTCACAGAAGGGGTGGTACTAACAGAAATGTTGCAATGTCAGCAGAAATCGGAAACTTGGATGCGCGCGCAGCTGCATGACGTGTGATTGACGTGAGACTGGAGGGTGCAGGAAACTTGACATTTACACTGACGGAAAGAGACAGAAGTCTGGCATGTCAGATCAACTTGTACTTCTATCATATCTGATATCTGATGTTTGGGAACCATACTATCTGGAGGGAAAGGTCTCTGGGGCAGAAGCTATTCTATACTGACTGTGAGTGCGTGTATAAGCGCCTGAGTGTCTGCATGAGAAGCGTGGGGGCATGGGCCTTCCATGGAAGCATGGTAACAGAGGCTATGAATTACTTGCACGGAGACAGGTTGGCCCTTTGCTCTACAGATGAGGGAGATGTTTACTGAAGCTAGTAGGCAGGAATGTATTTTCGAGGAGCGGAACAGATAACTCGAAGGTTATAGTCAGTCTTGGCAGGCAGCAGGCTGAGCTAAGCACGGTGGGCCGCGCTGGAAGTAAGTCAGAGTTCACGGGTACAGAGGCAGCCTGGGCTGAGGATTTCAGAGTCAGAAGCCAGAAAAATGGCTCGATGGCAGAAATTCAGGGCCTACTTTGCCAGAGCTGAAAAACGTGTAAGGTACACTACAAAAAGACGTTGGCATAGCATACTTAGGAACGGACTATTCAACCCATTCAGGGTGGGTCTGAAAGAGACATGTTAACGTTGGACGCAAATGTATTTGCGTCTTCGTAGCTGGCACAGGAGGGAAGTTACATGCACTTTAAGCTGTTACATGGAGTCGGTGGGGTACACGCTAGGGAACACAATCTTGACCATAAAATTTATATTTCCTCAAAAGGAGCGGCCTCCGGTAGCAAATGTAAGTGATTGGTTTTATATGCGATGTTGCCATGTTTAGCAGCTGTCCCCTTATGTAATATAGAATCTTTGTTCAACCCTGCTCCAGGGTAAGAACTCTGTGCTGTTGTGGCTGCTTTCAGGATGTTTAGAGATGTCATATGAGAGGTTACTAATTGATGATGGGCGATGTTACTTTGTGTTGTATTTTTAGGCACTACTATGGGGGCTGGGAGCTGTGGTTGAAAAGGTCCTGTCAAACTTTTTATGAGTAACGAGTTTGCCTTTATCGCTTCCTCAACACCCGTGAGCCTATAGCCTAAGCTATTCATTTTTTCCATCAACGGGGTTATTATTGATTTAATCATGTTTTCAATCTGGGCCAATAAAGTAGCCTGAATAGGTGCTTTAAGGGTGGCAGTGTTGGGCAGGGGGGAACTTGGGTTCGATTTTTGTAGCTTTGCCTGACTCCCCATTTGTTTTGCCCCATCTCTCTTCCTTTTAGCAGAAAAGACCTGAGGGGACAGTGTAGATTGTGAATTTATTTTTGCTCGTGCTAAAAGGGGAGTACCCTGCAAACTTTCAGTTGGTTGGGATAATCTAGTGGACTGGAGACTAGTGGTTGCTGTAGGGCAGGTAGTAGCACTAGTTTGCACACTTCCTGACCCCACAGGAGCGTACTTGGATTTACATCGTTTTTTTAACTCCTCCAGCAGTGATGAATCTAGACCTGCTTCGGCTGTCTGTGAGGAAGAACATCTACTGGAAGAACTATCCATGTCCAGGCATCGTTCTATTGTCTCTGGGTCACTGGTAGTGGGGGAGGTTGCCCTCTTCATGTAGTAGTCCATTGTTCCCTTAAGCAAGTCACTCTGGGAGGAAATGTTTTTGGAGACCCCTTGCAAGACATAATTTAACTAGCTAATATGGAGTGTCAGGATGTGGTGGCACTTAGGAGGGCCATGTATGGAACTGGGGATAATCGTAGGTTATCTTTACCTTTGTGTGCCAAGGGGGGTGTCCCGACCCGGCCTTCTCTGGCCTTAGATGGCCGCTGATGGCCCCGTCATTGTCCCGGGCTTCTCCCAGCTGCTCCAGCACGCGACTCGCGGGGCGAGAGGCGTTACGCTGATTTCAAGCACCTCCGGGCGCGTCTGAGGCGTCACAGGCCAGCCGGGGCAGCTGGGAGCTGTGGTTCCGCCTTACAGTCTGAGCCGTTTCCCTCACAGCGGTCCTGGGGGCAAGGTGAAGGCCGTTGCCCTCACGGCGTGCTGGCAGGTGAGTGAGTGGCTGTGCGTCCCCCTGAGCGCTTCGGCGCTCCGCTGATTTCAAGCACCTCCGGGCGCGTCTGCGGCGTCACAGGCTGGCCAGGGCAGCTGGGAGCTGTGGTTCTCCCGCTGCTGCCAGTGGGTCCGTTGTGCAGTCTGAGCCGTTTCCCTCACGGCAGTCCTGGGGGCAAGGTGAAGGCCGTTGCCCTCACGGCGTGCTGGCAGGTGAGTGAGTGGCTGTGTGTCCATGTAATCAAAAACAAGAGAACCCCCCCTAAGACTAAATCTAATAAATGGCAAACACTCTAATCCATAACAGACATAATAGTAGTCCCACACCGAGAGTATTTATTTGAAAAACATATATCTATTTATTATAATTTTCTGAAGTTTTCATTTATATATCATACAATAATAACGGCACAAATGTATATACAATTCTATTTACATATCAAAATGTATGCGGCACATACCCTCTCACACCTTCAAAGTAACCACCAATCACACCCATACAAACCATCATCAGTCATACCAATCAGCAATATATACAGAAAGTACAAACACTTTACAAAAATGTACACCATTAGGAGAAACATACACAAATGAAACAAAACAAGACGAAAAAAGAAAAAGAAAAAGCGCCGACGCGCGTTTAGGAACAGGACCGATATTCACCAATCCTTCGTCAGGGCGCAAACAGTTACATATAATCTCTTCTGTAACTTTTCAAAGCAATTCCATAGATTCCAAATAAACATCAATAGATACAATCAGTTGTATGTAGAGAACTAGTCTCAGGGCTGCTGCTTCATATCACAATATTCAGTCATTAGACAATATCCCTATCCGCCCACAGGGGATTGCGTGGAAGTTTTAAACAAGAGGGCAGAATAATTCACAAGGAGATGAGATGAAAAGGAATCGCAATAAGAATGAAGATAGAAGGACCGTAGATCAGGCTCTAACTGCTGGAGATGTAGCCTCCCGATAAAGAAAACACTCTTCTCCTCACAAATGATTATCCATGGCGAGGTAACTCCCGTTCAGGCGGGGCACAGTACCCGGGCAGGCTTCTTAACACAGGCACTGCTAGAACAATGCAGTCTGAAAGTTTACACGATCGTGTGGGCGGCAGGATGTAGCGCGTCCCTCGTATACAAGGTCGTGGAAAAACGTCCAACGGTGAGGCCGGGACCTTCGTCACCGTTGGACGTTTTTCCACGACCTTGGAGAAGAGTGTTTTCTTTGCCTCCTCCCCCTAATACTGACTTTCAGGGACCCTCGTGTGTTTTTGGCTGTGTGTCCATGGACAGAAAGAAATACGATATGTATGAAACATGCACTGCAAAGAGGGCATGGAACAATGCGCCAAACCACGCCGATCATGATTTTTATGTAATTGGCATGGTGTCACCTTCATTTAACGTAACGTAAGTGTACCCTGATGTTCCCGTGTGTAAGTGTTAGGAACCTATCATGTCAGCTTGTACGGATTGTAAGATATTTGTTTGCTTCTGAATCCAATGTGTGCTTGAAAAGTCTGGACAAATCAAGCTGTAGAATGTTTTAACACGTTCTGCGTGATCTGGAATGCATGTTCTGCCAGAAGTTAGTGATCCCTTTAAGGACTGTAGTGTTTTCAATGTTGTTAGTTGTTGAAGCTGCACCCTTTTCTCTAAGAAGTGTGTCGCAAGACTTTTGCCTTCACTCATATCCTAGATGAAGGACATTGAGGTGGGCAATTATTACATTTTTTAAAATGAAATGTGTACCCATTGTGAGCAAATCCCAAGATTATGCGATCTACTCTTGTCAAGTGTTCCCTGAGGTCATCATCCGCCAGATACATGTTATTGATATAGGAAAATGCCTGGTCAGCAAAATTCTGTAGTAGCTTTGTTACTCTGGCTGAAAACAGCCTGGGTCTATTCCTATACCCCTGGGGTAATCAACAGAACTGTTTTTTGAGAACATAATGCATTGAATGCTGTTGAATATCTGCATCCAGGTGCTATATTCTGGCAGAAAAATCCATTAGAGATATCAAGGCCCAGATGTAGGTAAATCTGATTTACAGACTCTAGAATACCGAATTTTACCAATTCGGTATTCTAGATTCGGTAAATCAGATGTAGGTAAACATTTGGTAATTTTTACCGAATCTGTATGATTCGGTAATTACCGAATCGGTATTTACCGATTCGGTAATTGCCATTAAATCCTATGGGCCTACAGGCCCATAGGATCAATGTCAATTACCGAATTGGTAAATACCGATTCGGTAAAATTACCGATTTTGCAAGGGTGACAGGGTGTCACTTTGACACCCTGTTGCACCCCTGATTTTGCCTTGTGTGCCATGTGACACACATACATGCCCTAAGGGCATGTCTGTGTGCCACATGGCACAGGTGTACATGCACAGATGTGCATGTACACTGGAATTCGTTATTTACCATGTAATAGTATTACATGGTAAATAACGAATCGGTAATGGCCTGTGGCATTGTTTTCAGTGCCACCTACATCTGTATTTACCGATTCGGTAAATTTACCGATTCGGTATTTTACAGAATCGGTAAATTTACCGAATCGGTAAATATACCGATTCTGTAAATTAAGCCTACCTACATGTCAAATCCCAAATACCGGTCGGTAAGGCCGAAATCGTCCGTTACCGACCGGAAATTGGCGACCTACATCGGGCCCCAAGTGTTTTTTTGTATTTCTTTCACCCAATACTGTTCATTAGTGCAGCACTGTGTGCATTCTGTACAGCAAATGTGCAAATAACAGCAAATGTGTGAGTAACTGTATTTAAGTGTCTGTAGTCTACTACTAGATGATATAAATGACCCGGTGTCATCACTGGAAACAAAGGATCATTCGTAGATGAGGTGCAACTTTCTATTACACCTTAGTATTCAAGTTGTTCTAGGATTTCCCTAACTTATTTTTTGAGCATCATATTTAAATGTGTATTGTTGTTGAGGTTGTGGGGTCATCCTCAATGAGATCTCATGATAAGGGGAACTGTCATTTCACCCAACATGGTTATGGTACAACGCAGGAGCTTGTTCTAATGCAGGTTATGTCCTCCCAAAAGAGAACATTGATGTTCTAGGTATAGACTCCTTCAATTGGAGTTATATTTTGCATAAATGATAAGAACCACTTACCCTAGTATCAGGTGTTTCCACCATGATATGCTCGCTCAGAGCTACTCCCACCAGACAATCAATCAGGTTCCGGAGAACTATTGTGACTTCTGCCGCTCTGCGTAGCATTGTCACTGCCCATTCCCCGCTCAGAAGCAGAGTCCTCAGTATCCAGGGTATACCTGACTTTTAGCCTGGCTAACTACTTCATATTTAATTGAGGCTTGGAAGCATTGTGTGTCCTTCTTTGGTTTTACGTGCTGAACCAATCTGCACTCTGACCGTCAACCTCTCTCCAAATGTTTATCGGATGAATCCTGAAAGGAACGAGATGAATGTGTATCAGTATCCTGATACCTGTCAGGCGGTCTAATATTATCACGGTTTAAAAGATTATAACGTTTTTCAGTGACTTCCTGTTGAGGAGACCCACCCTGTGATTTAATGTTGTCTTTACTTTTTTGTTTATTGTCCCACTTCTTCTTCGTTGAAGAGTCAGGTGCTTGCTTAGATTTATCCTTTTCAGAATTACTCTTTTAGTGTGGTTTACCAGGTCTGGTTCACAAATTATTTCTCCCTAGTGTAGCGCAAGTTTCTTTGATAACTTCGGGTAATTCGCTCTCCTGCTATGCAGGAGTCAAATCCTGCATGTGCTGGCATATAACCAATGCTTCTGCTTCCCCTTTTATGTTGCTTAACATAATGATGGATACTGCGGTAAAATTGCCCCATCTGATTCATTCCCAAGTACAGTAAAATGAGCTGACCATATTCATTCTGGAGCTGTTTCAGCACTTCCAGCAAACAGCAAGTGAAGGGTTACCATGTGTTTTGGTATATACTGCAGCAAAACCTGTACCCCAAGTTGTGGAATCTTCCACAGCGGGGGAGCCATCACCATCAGCATGCAAATAGCAAGTATTCTGTTTTTTTCCTGTGAGCCCGCATGGCCAAAAACTGCTTCAAGCTTACTTGTTTTTTGTGCAATCCAGAACGGAATCTCCTCCTGTCTGATGGGAACATTTCCTATGACTGCATTTAGCATTTGTGGGCTGAAGCTTGAGGTAGCCAATTGTGGTTGTGCAGCTTGAGCAGTCTGCACAGGATTGAGTGTTAGTGTTAGCATAGCGAACTGTGTAAGACTTCTCTTTATTGTTACTAAATCTTTGTATAGTGCCCACACCTCTGCTACTGGTAAATTATCAACATTAGGAAACTGTGTGTAACCGGGTAAGACTGGCTATGTTGCTCCTTAATTGTTGAGCAGACTGAGTCTAACGATTGCTTTTGTGTGTGGGAGCGCACCTTTAAACCAATTTATGTATTTTTGGTAAATGAGAGGTATTTCTATTTCTTCATATGGAGTGTAGTTATCTGGTATTTCATCCTCTGTGTAGGTGTGAAATAAGAATGTAACGTTGTCGCTAGCCGAGAATGTAACCCAAGAATAGAACACCTCTGGCCTAAATGGGAAACATCCATTACAACACAGTCATTACAGTGCACTGCTTTTACAATGCAACTGTTACAACGCAACTGCCTTTACATCGCAAGCTATTACAACGCATGTCACTACAACGCATGCCATTACAATGCATACCATTACAACGCATGCCATTACAACGCATTATAAGGTAAGTAATTGATGATTTAAAGCTGCTGCAGTGTTTAGTTGTAATCTCCCAGGCGGAGGAGGAACCGCCAATGCGCTCAAAAGAACTGCTGTTATCCAGCGGCATGGGACAGGTGCGGGCCGCGCCCGGAGGAGGCTGGGTGGGGCCCACTCTCGTGGTCCTATCTTTTGGCTATATTATTCCAGCAACAGTGTGATTTGGAGGTATGGCGTAGTTCATCGATGAACCTTGGCAAAGTAAGTCTTTGCTGGTTCCGATTTCTCTTTGGTGGGTTGATTTTGCTCCCCAATAACCAAACAGTAGCAAATGAGTGATAGGTAGGGCACACCAAGGCCTCTTCAAAATTCCACATTAGACTGCTATTTGACAGTTACTGTTAGAGCCCTGGACAAAAAATTCTAGGGGGTGAACTTTGATTGTCCATGGAGGGTGGAGCACTTGTTGCCCCGAACTCAGATCAAACCTTGTATAGAATTCCTGGGGACACAGAAAAGGATATTCCGGCCAGTAGACTGTCAGCAGATGATCTTTTAACCCCCACTAATTATCTCCACCCAAATCAATCTCACCTACGATAATTGAACTGCTAGCTAAGAGAAAGAGGAAAATAAAAAATCAGGAACCTCTGTCAAGAGCAAGCACCAGAGCTAAAAACAAAATCAAGGGATTGCTGCATGAAGGGAACAAGAACACTCAAAATATAACAATGTCAGGACCCTATCCTACGCCGCCAGTCTCTAAAACCCTATCTGAGCAAGATATAGAGACCTTAATCATGCACTTTGATAACCTACTTGTAAAAAATCTTGCACCAATTTTGACGAGGTTGGACAAACTAGAAATAAGTGTGGGTGTCACCCAAAAAAGTATAAATAACTTGTTAGGTGGGGCAGGATCAGCAGTATCTAGAAGTTTTGATTACCCTGTCTCGGGGGGGGGGGAGACATGAATCTGTTAGACAGTCTAATGTGGTAGTCGGAAACTGTTGTAAAATCACTCAACCTCCAACCAGAAATATTACAAGGGAAAATGCTAACGATCATCTGGATGGTACTTCCAAAGTCATGACTGTGAGACAAACATACCATCAAACCTGGGGAGGAAAATTGGGTAGTTGTCCTAAAGCACGTCAAGCTACATATATTGCTAATGATTCTGTACCTATTGGTCAGTCAAATGTGCTAACGAATGAAGCACCAATCATGGCTCCATCACTATCTGAGACAAAGTTGGACCTTCCACCAGAATGTTGTTCTTATGTTGCATTGTTAACAAATGTCCCCCCGTTGCAGAGTAATACTGTAGAAACCACAAGTCAATTGAAAAATAAGGTCTGCCATTGGCTATCCTTGAACTCTGACTATACTAACTCTAACTATGGTGACATTTTGTTCGTCAGAAGAGTCAGCTGGATTGGTTCTCTATGTAAATCTATTTGTGTGGTAATAAACTGTAGGTCATTTGCCCTTGCTGGAAAACGGATTACAGGTAGGAGAAAAATCAGGAAGAGATCATATCCAAAGGATTGGTATCATGCCCTTGGGTTTCTTTTATAGGCACATTAAACCTAATGGTAAGCCCAACAGTATAAATATGAATGCAATGTTCTTTCCTCAGGTACCAAGGGAACATTTCTCCATTGAAACTAGAAATAGATACCAGGCCCTCTCCGGGTTGGATAACCCTGATTGACTACAGTCAAGTTGTAGTAATTTATTGCCACACGATGAAGCGGTTCTCGCTGACATCTCAAGAAGTGACATAAATATATACCACCCAAATGTTATACAGAACAGGAAATCAGTTATAGATAAGGGTCAGCGTGCATCCTCTCAAGGATGTGTAGGAGAAAACTAATAGAAGAACCACAGACTCAAGTAAAAGCGTTTGAGGGCCAGTACCTAAATATTATCTCATGAAACATCGCAGGGTTAAAGTCAAAATTAAATGACTCGGAATGGGGCACATTTGTGGACAGCAGTCATATTTGTCTTCTGCAAGAGACCTGGGCAACTGAGCTGTACTACGGGGTGGGGTACACCACATTTATTATTGAAGCTAGACATTCGATAGCTGGCAGACCTGCAGGAGGATTGCTAAAATGGGTTAAGACAACTTTGAGCTGTGTAAAATAAAATGTCTCAACATAGGATCACAGGAAGTCCTAGGTCTAGATATTATTTCATCAAAAGGGAACACTTGAGGTTAATCAATCTTTATAACCAGTTCAGTAGTCCCTATAAGGACTCGGACACCTTATCAACACTGATCGAATTTCTTGATAACTCAGGTAAAGGATATTATCTTGTTGTAGCCGGAGATTTTAATACGACCCATGAACCTATTGACTACGTACAAAACCTGGTACAGGAGGAAGAGCAAACCAGAGTTATAAATAAGCTTCAAATACCGGCACTGAAAAGAATTACAAAGGTTGGAGAGCAAGTCTTGTCTTTTACACTCACTAACGAGGTTCACGGCTGTAATGGACTGACATCTATAGATGTAGAGGCTAAAACTATATTTAAAAGGGGCAGTCTCAAGAGTAGAATTGATTTTATCATGGTAGATCTTGATCTATGGTCTAATATTAACAATATGACTGTCTTAGAGAGGACAGTGATCACAATGCATTGTTTCTGGAGCTATCAGGCATTATCCTCCCGCAGCTTCAAACAAGATTAGTAGCAGCACCTGTAATTACATCTAATAATAAAAGGATGAAAAATGGCCTCAGATAATTTCTGATTAGACGCTCCTACCGAAAATTTATAAAGAGGTGGTTGAGGCCCTAGTTGTATTGGGAAATCAGGACACAAATAATGTTACTACTTTGTCTACTTTTCTGCACCTATCCTCTAACATTAAGACTATCGTTAGTAGACAGTGTAACACAAAAATTGTTATTAACAACGCTTCTCCATGGTATACTGAAGATTTTAAGCGTAACAAAATAGCTCTATCCATGGCAGTAAAAAAAGGAATACGGGATGATATAACTAATCTAAGAAGAGCCTATAAGTAAGCACAGTGTGAGACAAAAAAGGCCTGGGACTAAGAAAACTGCCACATATTAGTGGAGGCATCAAGGAAGAAAGACTCTCAGACATTCTGGCATTTACTATCCAAAGGGCTTAAACAGCCAGTTAGTAAAACTGATTTTTAATTACCATTCCATTCAACTTTATTTCGGTCATGAAAGGCCATAAAAAGTAAAAAATACATATACATACATATATGGCTCTTTTAGGACAAATCATGACATTTCATTGATAGCAGATTACAAAATATGGCCAGAGAAACATTTTAGTTTGTCCAATAACGTTACACCAGTTAAAAACGAATATGGTTAAAACCAGATACAAACTTTAAAAAAATGTAAAAGTAAAAACAACATGATTGGAGAGGACATTTTTTACAGTTGCTGAGATATATTACAAATGGACCTACGCCTGTGCCACATAGAACTGAGGAATCGGGACACAGCAAAAACTAGGGGGGGTGTGTGTCAAATCTTAGAATTCTATACACCTCACAACAATGTGTACAGCCCAAGGGCCAGACGTAGGTCACCAAATACCGGTCGGTAACAGCCGATTTCGGCCGTTACCGACCAGTATTTGGTGATTGCGATGAGGGGGCCTATATTTTACAGAATCGGTAAATTAACCGATTCGGTAAATTTACCGAATCTGTAAAATACCGAATCGGTAAATTTACCGAATCGATAAATCTATATGTAGGTGGCACTGGAAACAGTGCCACAGGCCCCTAAGAATTCGTTATTTACCATGTAATTCTATTGCATGGTAAATAACGAATTCCTGTGTACATGCACATCTGTGCATGTACACCTGTGCCATGTGGCACACATACATGCCCTGAGGGCATGTATGTGTGTCACATGGTACACATGCCTGAATCAGGGGTGCAACAGGGTGTCAAAGTGATACCCTGTCCCCCTTGTAAATTCGGTAATTTTACCGAATCGGTATTTACCGATTCGGTAATTGACATTGGTTCCTATGGGCCTCAAGGCCCATAGGAATCAATGGCAATTACCGAATCGGTAAATACCGATTCGGTAATTACAGAATGTTACAGAATCGGTAAAAAATCGGTACAAATACCTATATAGCATTTACCGATTTGTAAATACTGAATCTGTAAAATTCGGTATTTACGAATCAGTAAATGACATTTACCTACATCGGGCCCCAAGTTCCTACATAGTGGTATGAGCCAACGCCGTCTGGCAGATTTGTAGCCGGGGCAAAAGAAGAAAACTTGAATGTCGGTCTCATCAGAACTGTTGCAAGCAGGACACCCAGCAGAGTGATCTTTTGACCATTTATTCGTAAAAGCGTTAACCGGGAGGGTCCCTGTTCTAAACTGGATATACAGCTTCCTAGCCATAAGGGGCTGTATATCGTCCAGAAAGGGCTAAAAAAGATACTCAGCTTTTATGTTGAGAAAGGCAGCCGTTAGGCGCCCGGGTTTTGTGTTCCCTTGCAGATCGGCTAAATTGAAGCATCTATATGCTCTTACAAGTTGAAGTCGAGATATTATTGGGGACATTCCTCGGGAATGGGCCACAGGTTGAACATGCCAATTCTAGCGCAGGCTTCTTTGATGAACTTGAACCATGGTAGTTTTCCAGCCACCCGAAGTCCCAGGACCCCCTTGAGTTCTTTTTGATAGAATGCTAGTTCAGGGGTTGCCCACAGTCTGCGCTAGAAGGTCAATGGTCTTAGTCCGATCTCCTCTGCAATGAGTTTCATTCCTAGTTCCAGGTGCAGGGGGATAAGGGGAGTGCTGGGTGGTAAGCCCAAGAGCTTTCTCATAAATTGGTTCTCTATTTTGGCCAATCTGCCAGAGGGGCAGTCACCCCATAGTTCCACACTGTACATTAAACCACTCCTTACTTGAACGTTATATATTTCAGTAACCGGGCCAGGTGGTTTGTACAGGGAATTCCTAAAGGTTTTAGTGATACCCCCCACCATGTGCGCTAGCCTCAAGCCCGCCTTGTCTAGTTGTGGGCCCCATTCGAACGTTTCGGACAACGTGACACCAAGGTATTCAAAGACTGTCACCTTCTCTAACAAGGTGCCATTTAAGGAGGGATTTGGGTGAGATGTTTAGGCCGGGTTGAAAACCATAATTTTGGTTTTCGTAGTGTTAATCTCCAAACCTCGGTTTTTACAAAATAAGGAAAAGCTGTCCAGGATCCTTTGAACGCCCATAGGGTCTTAGACAACAGCGAAGTGTCGTCCGCAAACATCATTGCTGGCACCCTGCCTTGCGCTAGCTTCGGGGCATCATTGTCCAATACTTTGCTTAGTTGGGCCACCAGGGCATTGATAAAAAGGCAAAACAAGGTAGGGGCCAGCACACACCCCTGTCTCACTCCTCTGTTAACTGGGAAGTGGGGGGTCAATTCTCTGTATTTCCCATACCTGAATTGGGCAAAGTTGCGTGTATGCAATCGCATAATCAGTGACAACAGGTAGGGCGTCATGAGCATGGCAGGTGCCATTCGTGAACTCTGTGCAACATTAAACAGGGACCAGGCACAGGGCTACCCAATGTTCAAACATCCGTCTGCACAGCTACACCAAGGCGATGAACCGCCAGTGCACTACCACGAGCCAGCTGACACGTCACACCATCAGCATGCAAGTGGAGATGTCCCACTGCTGCCACGACGTTGCAAAATTCCTGGCGCAGGTCACCACTGCCGTTGAACAACAGCAGATGGCAAAAGCAGGTGGCCCAGCACTCATGGGCTCAGGGGAGAGTGAGGAGACATCCAGCAGGAGCAGTATCACCCCACCAGTGCCAGATCCAAGAAGGTGCAGTGGGAGACAGGGTGCAGCACCTGTGGACCCAGGGGAGGACAATTAGCCCCCAGAACTGGCAGCAGCAGTCCATCCCAGAAGGAGGTGAAATTGAAATTATGAGTCCCCCAAATGGGTGAGGCAACCCATTTCTACAAGAGTCCAGACTCCCCTGACTACCTGCACTGTGGACCTAACATGTGCTACGAACAGCGAAATTCATTGTGTTGGTCAGACTGTGTGACAAACTTTCATCCTGCTGTTAAAGATTTAAATAAACACAGATCCGCTACAAAATATATGTTGCCTCATGTCATCATTACTCACCTAGAAGTAGTTCTGTGTGATCTCAGCCCGTCTCTGCCATTCGGCAACTGCCCCAACTCCAACGGCTGGTCTGCCAGAGGGGACTAGGGCCTTCATCGTTCGACGTATCAGTTTCACTCATTTCTATTGGAATGCTTTTTTTTCATAGCTATGTTGTGGAGCATTGCAAAGGTAGCCACAATCTTGCAGCAGGTCTCAGGGCTGTATTGGAGTGCTCCTCCGCTTTTATGCAGGCAGCGGAAATGGCTCTTCAGGATCCCAAACGTTCACTCTATTAGACAGCGCGTAGATTTGTGTGCATTGTTGTATCTCCTCTCCCTTGCATTGGCTGGATTTAGTTACGGGGTCAGGATGAAATCCAGCACTGCATATTCACTGTCACCTGCAGGGATGGAAACATGAGGTGAGTCAATGTCCCACCCCCCAAAGATGTACTGTATGTAGGGATGTGTGCCATGCATTTACCTAGCAGGTAGCCCTAACCAAACTCTCCAGTATTGAGACGTCTGTGTATCCCACTATGTCTAAAGATGAAAGAGTCGTGAGTACTGCCTGGGTATTTTGCCACAATGTCATTGATGATTTGTTTGGCATTGCAGACGACCTGTATGCTCAGGGAATAGTATGATTTACGGTTTCTGAATACATATTCATTGGTTGATGGGGGTGTGAGGACCACCTGGGTCCCATCTATGCAGCTAATTACGTGGGGGAATCGTGCAATGTGGTAGACGTCCAGTTTTGTTTACCTATTGTGTGCTGGGGAATTGGATGTGATGTGGTAGCCTCTGTACCATTGCATTTAAGAATGCATGGAAGAAGCGTGACAAGCCACTCTGTGAGACCCCACCTGCCACTGCTATCACCCCTTAAACTCCCTCAGGCCAGTAGGTGCAGTGAGCACAGGACCTGCACATGGGTGGGAATGGTTTGGGTCCTGTGTGTTGGGTGTTCCAGATAGGGGTTCAGCTCCTCTGTCAGGTCTAAAATTGTCTTTGTGTCCAGCCTGTACTTCTCATGGGTCTCCTCGTCAGTCTGCTGGAACAGAGTGATGCGCACTCTGAAGATCCGTTCCTGTTGCATTCTCATCTGTGCTGCAACCCGAATTCACAGCCTCCTGGCTATCACATATAGCGCTGCCATTGTGTTTCATACATTCCTTTGCAAATTCTTAAATTGCGATTTCTCTATTTGTGATTTTCGCAGCCTGCATATCGCAGAGACATTCGCAGATTTTGGGCCTTGCGAAATTAGAAATCTCAAATATTGTGATTTTTTTATTTGCGATGCGAAATGGTGTCATACATCGCGTTTCTCTATTTCACAAATGCTGCGAATCGCAAACACAGTTTTTTTGCGATTCGCAGCATTTGTGAACACGAAATAGTTTCATACATATGCCCCCTGGTGATCTATATCACTCAGAGCTTAGTATATGGGGCCCCTTGCTTCACATAGTTTTTTCTGCGTTTACATTTGGTGGGGATATCCCTGAGTCATGGAAAGGCGCTGAAATACTTCCCATATTTAACAAAGGAGACAAGGGAGACCCGGGAAACTATAGGCCTATCAGCCTTATAGATGTTTCTCAAAAAATATTCCGGTAAATTATTTTAACACTCTTCCAGTGTTGGATGGAGGACTCCTATATAATTTCCCATCTGCAGGATGGTTTTAGATCTTCTACGAGTACCTTAGACCAGGTATTTCGGTTCTTGCTGCTAATCTGGAAGGAGTTAACTATTCTGAAGGGCCATTTGTATGTCGTGTTTGTCGATTTAAAAACGGCATTATTTGACTCAATAGATCGCTCCAAGCTATGGGTTGCCTTGAGGGATCTTAGTTTTCCAGAGGGGCTGCTCCAACTCCTGATCCGGTTGCCCATTGGAAATTACTCTAAAGTTAAGTGGAATACAGACGGTATCCTAACTAGTAACATCCCTTTTTTAAAGGGGGAGCACCAGGGTTGTGTTTTAGCACCAAATGTATTCACTTTATATGTGAACTAGCAGCCCATCCCGATGTTGTCCGGGTATAAATTGCTGCCGGCCAGTAGTATATTGTTTTGTAGGATTTCGTTTAGATAGCATTTCTTATCTGTGACAGGCCTGTGAAACGCTCCGATTCACAGTGCACTGTTGATGCACTTAAGAGTGCGCGTTCAGTTGTGTGTGAACTCGAGTTTCCCTACTTTATTTTTCCTTGCAATATTATATAGCGCGAACTCGACAACATGGCATGAGCACAATTTACATTACAGAAGAACACATTCATTTGTGGTAGGCACGGGGAGACAAAGCAATTTGCCTGGAATCACAGGATGTTGAGCTGATGCTGAGATTCGAACGTAGCTCCCCAGCTCTAAAGTTCGCAATTCTAGAACTTGTGGCGGGAGGTGTGTCTAAAAGTGTACGTCGGTGCTGGCCATCACTGAGAGAGACCTGTGCATTTTTCAAATGGGTGGTGAAAAAATATGAGAAAGTTGCTGGAGATGTAGGCCGCCGTGCCACCAATGTAAACACCCATTATTCCGCAACTTTCTTTCCGCATACCATCAATCCACATACTTTCATTACGAAAGTACCATGAGTCTGCAGTGCCATTATAACGCATGGCATTACATTTTATATGCATTTACCACGCATACATTTACAACGAAATTCGTTGTAAATGCATGAATGTAAAAGCATGGTTTTTTTAATGTTTGGATAAGGTAAGTATAGGTATAGGGGTATATGTTTTGGGGTACTGAGGTATATGTTTTGGGGTGTTTGGGTATTTGAAGGGTTCAGATATAGTTTTGGGTTATGGGGTACAGGGGTAGTTTTAGGGTTTAGGGATAGGTATGGGTTTTGGGGTATAGGGGTATTTTTAGGGTTCAGGGGTAGGTTTGGGTTTTGGGGTTCTTTTACCTTTTAAATGTATATGGTGGGCGTCTGCATAGCCTATGTCCTTCTGCTGCAACTGCTCTTTCCAACGCTGTATTGGGTGTTGTGATTGGTGCTGTGGGTTCTGAGATTACCCGCCTCAAAGGTTTGGGCTCTCTCTTTATTATATTAGTATGGATGGGCTTATTAAACATCTTGATGACTGCGGAGGTGACCCACCAACACAAGCGGACAAGCAAATCCCCTGTCTCCTATTTGCAGACGATACGATGCTCATTTCTAAAACCCCTATGGGCATTCAGAAAGTGCTAACAAAGGGGCCGATTAGGATTGCGGTGAATCCGCATCTTTCGGGCCGGCGGAAGCCACCGCCGGCCCGGAGGATGCGGATTCACCGCTGCGGTGTCAGAAAAGACCGCTGCGGTCCCACGGCGGAAAAGCTCTAATATTGTGGCGGTGTCTGTCAGACACCGCCAGCCATATTAGGATTAGCCTTGGGACATGCAAGTCCGTCCGCCATCATAATGACCCCCTAAGTTTGCAACTGCCTGCAAGGAAAGGGGATTAGAAATTAAATACTCAAAAACTAAGTACATGATATTTAACCCGTACAAGTCAACAAAGATTAAATTGAGGCTAGATGCACAAAGCCTAGATCAGGTTAAGGCTTTTGATTATTTGGGTGTTAGAATTAGTGAGAACTTGTAATGGATTCCCCAAATACAGAAAAGTGTGCTCTCTCTGCAACACGCATACTGTGCCACAGTTAAGAAAGCCAACATTTCCCCTTTTTGTCTAGTTTCACCAATTTTAGAAATACATCGGGCTAAGGGAAGGGTTGCAGCCTTATACAGGGCCGAATTGTGGGGGTTTGAAACAAATGAAACAATTGGAAGTATCAGAAAATAAATTTCTATGAGCCATTTTAAACCTACCAAGGAATACACCATTGATACCCCTCCGTCTAGATCTTGGTCTAAGGTGTATTTTCCATTCAGCTGTCCTAAAGGTGCTTATGTTTTGGATTAGACTCTGGACCAGCAAGACGCATATCCCTGTTAAGGAGGCAACGGAGGAGCTTCTAAGGTACCATAGCCAAACTGGGCGCCTGGTACGGTTTTAAAAAGTAGAGGACTGGCTCTACAAACTGGGACTGGGATTCATGTGGGAGGATCCAAAATCCATTACTAAAAGAATGGGGTCTCACTTAAAAAAGAGGTTTTGGGAGTTTATTGATTCTTCTTGATTTGAAGTAAGGATTACTAGCTCCCTAACAACCTGTTTTTTTAGATATTAAAGTCATTTTAGGTTTGAACCCTATATGGATGATATTGAACCCTGATGTGAATTAAAAATTCCCTTTGATCAAATGTCAATCACAGTCATCATTCTTTCCATTCAATCATGTATTAATCTCAATGCCAAAATAAGGTACCCCAGATGGAAGCACAGTGAGCAGTGGTATATTTCTAACCTCAATACAGTAAGAATGGGGTTAAACTCAAAAGAGGATTGGGAAAGGCTCATCAACTAATTTATCCCTTAAGATAAATTTCTGTGATCATCAGATTTAGAACTACAACATACTATATGATTTAGGAGATGGGCTCACAGGTTTCTGGGTGGGTAATTTTTGGAGGTGTGCCGTCCGGCCGACAATGCATCTGATGATGTAAACTTGGGGGGACCCAGGGAGAGCTGTGCTTGAGCCGGTCTCTCCCTGGGCAGGTTGGCGCAGAGAGAGGGCCACAGGTGAGGAATAATTAGAGAAGGGACAGAAGTGTTAAATAGGGCTAGTGCAGAGAGCAAAGGGCGTTTTTTCCGGCGGGAGGCGGGCGGCGGTGTTTGTTTTGCATGGAGGAATCGGAGGAGGTGCGGCGGGCTGTCCGGGTCCTCTGTCAGGCTGGGCGGGAGGACCTGTTGTTGCCCGGCGTCTCTGGTGCGGCCTGGGTGGGGCTGGCACGCCCCGTTCGTAAGGCGGCTGGAGGAGTAGCAAGGGCCATGTCTGCCTGCCTTTCCCCGCAGGCAGACAGTGAAGAAGACGTGCAGCCCGAGGCGGTGACGGCAGGTGATGCGGGACCCCCGGAGCAGCTGTTAGATTCTGCCGCCTTGCCGGGCGTCCTCCTGCGGGTATGTCTTGCTCCTCAGGGGGCTTTGCAGTATTATACCTCTGTGTGTGCTTTGTAAGATTTTGTGGCCTGCACACGTGTCACTTTTTCCTCCTGTGGTGCACCGTTTGCTGCCTCTTGTATTTTGTTGGCTCGCGATTGTCACTTTTGCCTCATTTGATGTGGCGTTTGCTTTTGCAATTTGCTCACTTGTAATGTTCTCATGTATCAGTTCTGTTCCTTTTGTGAGGCGCTCTGGCGCCTTCGGGTGGAGTCCGCGCTATATAAAGCGCATAGATAAATAAATAAATAAATTGCGTGGGGTGTCCGTAGGGAGGCGTGGGCGTTCCGGTGGGAGGGCCAGCAGGTGGAGGGGTGGTGCCTTCCCTGCTTCTTTGGTGAAACCTTCTTTGGGGGTTATAGGCAGGCGGGTGCGGAGCCTTGATTCCAGGAGCCCTCCCCCTGAGCCCTGTGTCAGGTCTGCCTCTGTTTCTGCCCCTGCTGCACTGCTGGTTGCCCCCGGGCCTGACTTGCATCATTTTCTAGTATTGAATGGGCAACGTTTCTTGCTTTCTTCTGCCCCACAGGTTGTCCATGAGGTTTCCCCTGCAGTGGGAGTACCTAGTGAGGATGTGGTGGGGCACGTTGAGGTTTTGCCCGAACTTCCTTTGCCCCTTTCAATGGGGGGTCATGATGCCACAAGGTGCCCCCCCCCATGGTTTGAATACGGGGGTGGTTGATTTGGCACAGCACGATGAGGATGCTGGTTTTTCCCTGCTTTCGCCTGGGTTACCACAGTTCTTAGGTGGTGAAGGGGATAATAGAGACGTCATAGTTTTCCCCATTTCGCACCACTCTGTGTCTTTGCCTGAGCCACGGGGGGCGCCCGTGAGGTACCTGGTCGATGGTTCGGGGAGCTGAGTGGAGGGCGCTGGGTTTGGTTGGGTGCTGGTGGGGAATCGGCTGTGGCTCCTTAGGGCGCAGCTGGGGGGTTAGGTGTTTCTGGAGCGGCGCGGTACGGTTTGAGCGGCCCTAGGCGTAAGGCACCAGCTCCGGCGGGGTGGACTGCAACTGTCCAGAGTGGTTTATGGACTGCCCCAACGGCGGTTCTGTGCGTGGGGGGTGCAGGAGGGGGATCTGGAGCGGATTACTCTTCTAAGGTGCGGGGCGCAGTGCGCAGTAATGACATCCAATGGAAATTTTATGATGGGGGAGTTGGGGACGGGGAGATGCCTGGGGGCAGCGGAGAGTACATTGGTCATGGTGATATTTTACAACTGGATATTGATGATGATGACCTGGAGGAGGGAGAATTACGAGTTGGGGTTGTTGGAGATGTTTCCACACAGGTTCGAAAGGGGGGGTTGGGGCTATCCCATGTTGTTAGTCTTTTGCAGGAGTCATGTGCGGACCAATCAAAAGTACCAAGCCGCGTCTGGGGGACCCTGCATTGTTTCAACAGAAATTGGCGCAGTTGCCTAAAGGTAAGGCGGGTTGGTGGTCTATGTGGCAACAGGGGGAGAGTCTCCCCGTTAAGCGTACTTGATCTATTGGTATTGGGGATGGGGATGTTGGTGAGCAAGTTGCTCTTAAAACTGTCGTAAATATTTAATTTACCATCTTAATTTCTATGCAGGTAAGTACTTAATCAATAATAACTCAATCGGAAAGAAGAAAACAGAGTCCGTGGTGTTAGAGTTCTTAGGGGTTTTATTCCTTAAAAAGGAATTGTTCCGGAACTGGATATCAGGTTCCTGGCACCACACAGGGTCCAGGAAGGGATAGAGCAATATTTTATTGACAATACATAGCTTATATACTTAATTCATGTCATAGAAAGCAATATAGTAGGCGTAACAGCTGAGAGAAGACAAGATAACAGCATCCACGTGTTGCTAGTACGTAATCAGAAGGCGTGGATTAGGCGTGAACTAGAGGTGTGCGCTAGAAACGTCACAGGTAGGTGTCACAAAGGGGTGGCACAAAGCAGAATGTTGCAATGTCAGCAGAAAACTGGAGCTTGGATGCGCGCGCAGCTGCATGACGTGTGATTGACGTGGAAACTGGAGGGTGCAGGGGACTTGACATTTACACTAGCGGAAAGAGACAGAAGTCTGGCATGTCAGATCAACTCGTACTTCTATCATATCTGATATCTGATGTTTGGGAACCATACTATCTAGAGGGAAAGGTCTCTGGGGCAGAAGCTATTCTATACTGACTGTGAGTGCGTGTATAAGCGCCTAAGTGTCTGCAGGAGAAGCGTGGGGGCATGGGCCTTCCCTGGGAGCATGGTAACAGAGGCTATGAATTACTTGCACGGAGACAGTAGGCCGGCCCTCGTGCTCTGCAGCTGGGGGAATGTTTACTTAAACTAGTAGGCAGGAATGCAGTTTCGAGGAGCGGAACAGATAATTCGAAGGTTGTAGTCAGTCTTGGCAGGCAGCAGGCTGAGCTAAGCGCCATGGGCCGCACAGGGAGTAGGACAGAGGTCACGAATACAGAGGTTGCCTGGGCTGATGCTTTCAGAGTCAGAAAGCAACGAAAAAAGGCTCGATGGCAGAAATTCAGGGCCTACGTTGCCAGAGCTGAAAAATGTGTAAAGTACACTACAAAAAGACGTTGGCATGGCATACTTAGGAACGGACTATTCAACCCATTCAGGGTGGGTCTGAAAGAGGACATGTTGACGGTGGACGCAAATGTATTTGCGTCTTCATAGCTGGCACAGGAGGGAAATTACATGCACTTCAAGCTGGTACATGGAGTCGGTGGGGTACACGCTAGGGAACATTACTTGACCATAAAATTTATATTTCCTCATTCCCTCCTTGTTCCCTACGGACCCTTCATGATATATCGATCCTCATGAATCGATCAGTCTGTTCTTGTAACATCATTCGCTCATCTTTCTTTCTTTCACGTTTTGAGTGAAAACTGGAATGTTCAATGCACGATGTGGCACACAGTCCACATATTGCTGGCCCACACTGTAGGCACAGGCAACAACTGAATACTATGACGAGGGCAATGCCTAGGAAGGATAGGATCTTCCATCCCCAAGCGGTTAACGTTGTCCAGAACCAACCGGACCAAGTCCAGGTGCCTGGATTCTGATGTATCAGATTTGCAATTTTATGAAGACGTGTAATGGCTTGATATACTGTTGGCGCGTTTTCTGGAATGAAAACACAGCAACTTGACCCGATGACCTTACAAGCTCCGCCTCTGTCTGCCAAGATGACGTCAATAACAAGACGATTCTGAAGGACAACAACCCGCATGGCGGATTGCTCCTCTGTTAAGTTACCTAAGGCGGAGGCAGTTTCATTTACTACTGCTTCAAGTGTTCTAGTTAATCTGCGGATTAGCTTACTATTTTGGACGGGGCCTGTGAAGAAGAAGAATCCTTTATTGAAATCTGTGTACTGCTCCCATGCCGTTTCAGTATAGTCGACAATCGGGAGACCTCTTCGGAGTCTATTCTTTACTAGATTTGTATTTCTGTGATAGTCAGGAGGAGCTAGAAAAACAGGTGGCAGAAGGAATGCAATGTAACAGGTACCATCCCAATCTGGAGGTAAGCGTATGTATGCGGTATGACCACAAACAAAGTAGGAATGACGGGTAGCTCTAAAGGAAGATTTGCCTTGATCACTGAATTCGACCACAGTAGTACATTTACTATGACCTAAGTGTACTGAACCTTTCTTACTGACACATAATTCACCAGTGACTGGTAGTACTGACATAGCGGGCAGAACTGGTGCAGCTTCGGATTCAACAGTAAGAATCATAAGGTTAATTGTATAATTACCTAATCCATATACTTCATTTTCTAAATCAGTTCCTATTCTAATGGGGAGTCCCTTCTTGTCAGGATAACAGACATTAAGCAGAACCAAGTTCAAGTTTCCCCAAACCCAGCTCCCTTTGTAAACAGCAATATCAGGATCTACGGAATTTATTATTCTAAACCAGGCTCCACAGGAACCATTGTGGGTGAACGGGTACGGAAAGAGGGGCAGAACTCCCTTGTATTTCTGGTAGGGAGGGAGTCGGCCACATATCCAGCAGTTTGTAGCATTATTAGTCTGGTGAGAGTGATGTAACATACTAATGAATGTGTTGTTGCGCAGCGCGAGTCTGTAAGAAAGTTCATGTGGAGGTAATTTGCTAAAAGAATGTTCAGCAGAAACATTGTAAGCAGATTGTTCACGCTTGAAAATAGGGTAGTAGATAGGAAGCAGTATACTTGCAATAATAATCAGAATGCTTAGGAAAAACATAATTAATAATGTCACTATACAGTGACTACGGAGTGATTTACAATATGTATGCTTCTTGAGTTGTCTCTCTCTCTCTCTATCTCGATCTAGGGGATACATGTCAGAAACTATTTAACCGATTCACCTAGGGGAGGACTTAAACAATTAAACTGTCTGACTTGCTAGATCGGAGCTTTAACTTATATTCTTCTTGGGGAGTTTTCTCTCGTTCGGAAACTTTAAAGTCACTAGATTCGATACAGTCTTTGGAAGGGGTGGACGAGTCTGGGTCTGGTTTCAGTTCGTTGTATTTTTTAATATGGCTCGTGTGGATCCACCCCTTTCTGCCCTCCACTTTCACTGCGGTCCTTGTAGTAAGAAGGACGGTCTTCGGTGCTTTCCAGCAGGGCTCCAGCGGACTTTTCCTGTCAAAGTTCCTAATTAAGACCAGGTCGCCAGGACGGACATCATGCGGCTTTACATCAGTGTTGTCAGGGAAAGCTGCGGCAACCTGTGAACGACATGATTGGAGTGCAGACATCAAGGAGGCAAGGTAATCTGTCAACATGTTACAATCAACATCAGTAATTTTCTTAGGAATGGGCGTCCCCCACATATTCGGTGGTCTGCCAAAAACCACTTCGTACGGGGATAGTCCTGATCTCGAGTGGGCAACCATTCTTATATAGAACAATGCAACTGGCAGGGCGACTATCCAGTCGACCCCTTTCTCTTGGCATATTTTAGCAAGGCGGGTCTTTAGTGTCTGATTATGCCTCTCTACAAGGCCTGCGGCTTCGGGATGTCGGACACAATGGAATTTCCACTGATATCCTAGCAGCAAGGAAACCTGTTTCATTAATTCGGATGAGAATGGCTGTCCCTTATCTGAGTACACGACACGAGGCAAGCCGTATCGTGGGAAGAATTCACGAACCAGCTGCCTGGCAGTGGTCGGAGCAGTATAATCTGGGACTGGATATGCTTCGGTCCAACGGGAAAGTGCACAAACAACTACGAGGACATATTTGAATCCTCGACAACGGTCCATCTGGATATAATCCATCTGGAGGACTTCAAAAGGGTGATCGGGAGGATGAAATCCACCTTGCTCTACAGGGACACTTTTACCTGGATTGAACTGACAACAGATCATGCAAGTACGCACTTTCTGTTTTGCTGCTGCTCGTAAGTGTTTATTGTGCCAGAGATTTTGTAAACTGTCTAACATCGCTTTCTCTCCTAGATGTGCTGGGCTATGTGCTGTATTTATTATGACTTGAACCATAGAGTCGGGGAGAAACCATGTAGATTTTCCCTTCGTCATCCAACCTTGATCTGTCTGGATCCCTCCTAGTTCAGTCCATTTCTTTATTTCATCTGAGGTAGCATGTGTCTGAATATCAATTACATCTAGTGCGGGATCCCTGACTGTCATACAATGTGTCGGTACTATTGTCTTTGTCACATCAGTTGTCTGAGTGTGAGTCAATGCTGTATGTTTTGCTGTCTGGTCTGCCAGGTCGTTACCCTGGGAAACAGAATCTGTAACTTTAGTATGTGCTTTACACTTCATGACGGATATGCCTGAAGGCAGATGTATGGCTTCTAACAGTGCTTGAATGAGGGGACCGTGTCGGATCTTGGCGCCATGAGAGGTCAAGAAACCTCGTTCTTGCCATAACATTCCGAAGTCGTGTACAACTCCGAACGCATAACGGGAGTCAGTGTATATGTTAACATTTCTGTTCTTGGCTAGTATACAGGCTCGGGTCAGAGCAATAAGCTCTGCCGCTTGAGCGGACAGTGTGTCAATACGATATGTTTCTTTAACTTCAGTTTCAGTGGTCACGGCATACGCGGCCACTAATTCTCCTGTACTTGTTCTCATACATGAACCATCCACATAAAGTGTCAGGTCTGGATTTGTCAGTGGAACATCTGTTAAGTCTCGTCGAGGCTTTGTTACTGCATTAATGATCTCTATACAATCATGCGGAGCTGGATCTGTCGTAATGGAAGGTAACAATGTTGCGGGGTTCAGAATGCTGCAGCGCCTGATTTCTATGTGTGGTTGGAATAGCGTTAATTCATAACCTGTCAGTCGTGCTATAGTCAGGTGCTGAGTCTGGGTTCTGTTTAAAAGAACCTCTACAGAATGTGGAACTTGTACTGTTAATTGATGTCCTAAAACAATTGAGTCGCTCTGTCTGATTGCTAAAGCGGTCGCTGCTACGGACTTCAAGCACGCAGGGAGTGCCTGGGCTACTGAATCCAATGTACTTGAAAAATAAGCGCAAGGCTTATGTGAACCTGCTTGATCTTGGGTGAGGACAGACAACGCTGTACCATCACGTTCTGTAACGAAAAGTGTAAAAGGTTTGCTGTAACATGGTGTCGCTAAAACTGGTGCTTGGCATAAAACTTTCTTTAATTCTTCAAAGGCTTGTGTGTGTTCCTGAGTCCAAGGGAGGACAGTCGAAGTTGCTGCCTCCTGTGTTGTTAACTGAATGAGTGGTTTAGCTAGAAATGCATATTGAGGAATCCATTGTCTGCAGTACGAGGTGAGGCCTATAAAGGCCCGCACTTCCTTTTGTGTCTGGGGTCGTGGCATGTTTACAATTAACTGAATGCGATCGGGAGTGAGCTGTCTCCCCACTTTGGACAGCAAGTGACCCAAGTACACAACTTGCTGAACACAGAATTGTAGCTTCGAAGGAGACACCTTGTGTCCCTTGTCAGCCAGAGAATGTAAAACTGTCAGTGATGCTTGTTCACATTCGGGCTCACTTCGTGCGGTGATCAGCAGATCATCGACGTATTGCAGTAAAGCGGTGTTAACTGGCATTTGAATACAATCTAGTTGTCTTTTCAGTGCTTGGCTATAGATGCTGGGGCTTTCTGTGAATCCTTGAGGTGCGCGGTAAAATTTGAAACTTCGTCCATTTAAACTGAATCCGAAGAGGTATTGGCTCTCTGGATCAATCGGTACACTAAAGAAGGCGTTCTTGAGGTCAATTACAGTAAAGAACGTTGCTTCAGAATCAATAGCAGTCAATAGAGAAGAGATATCGGGGACCACAGGGTACTGTGGAACGATGCATTTATTCAGTTCTCTCAGATCAATCACCAGCCGATATACTGGCGGTGCATTGGGATCAGTACGTTTAAGAATCGGAATGATAGGGGAATTGCAGATATTGGAGTCGGTCTCTACGACCACTCCTTGGGCAATGAGCTCTTCAATGATTTTCAGTAAAGCCACTACAGCATCGGGTGGTAACTTGTATTGTCTGATTCGTGGTAACACAGCACCTGATTTCAGTGTAACACGGTATGGTGTGATATGCATACAACCTACATCAGTTGGGCCTTTTGCCCACAAGTGATCTGGTACATTTTCCAATCTGACATCAAACTCTCGTAATACATAATGACCCTTGAAATCCCGCAGAAAGAGTCTAACTCCCTCCGGGGAACAGCATATTATGGCTCCTAGAGCCTTCAGCGTTTTGATACCTAACAGATTTTCTGGACATGATTTCGTAAGTAACAAGTCTGTAATACGTGATAATGGACCCACAGCCAGGGGGACTGGTTCTGACACTTCATTTACAATAGGCTGTCCTGAAAAACCAAGGGAAACATTCTGTGAGCCTGAGAGGGGTGCCCCTGGGACTTCGTTATGGCTGATTGTTGTGCGGCTTGCCCCTGTGTCTATTAAAAACTTTCTGTCTTTTCCCAATACTTGACTGTGTACATAAGGACCCTCTTGATCTACAGGAATCTCAATAAGAGGCAAGCCGAATTCCCTCTCTAGGCTGTTTCATGTGTATCGTGGGTAATCGGGGTAAGCAGATTGGGCATACTGGTACATCTGTTGGGAAACTTGCTGAGTCGCGGCAATGGGCTGTGGCTGTGGTACCGCTACCGTCTGTGCTGTATGAGATGAAGCATGCGTATGCTGTGCATTCTGTGAGGTCTGTTGTTGGGCCTGGTCTTGTCTTGGTGGATGCGGTCTTTCTTTAGTTTTACCTGTTGCTATATTGTGTTTCAGAACTGGGCATTCATGTACGTAGTGACCTGGCTGCTTGCAATAGTTGCATGTCCCTTTAACGGGAGCTGCGGCGTGACCTGTCTGGGTCGTACCCTTTCTCTGGCTGTCTGCTGGAACTGATTGGGCCACTAACATTTTCATTTTCGTGTCTTTCATACGTTTCTGTTCATGGTCCTGTTCTTCTCTGATTCTGTTCTGATGATACTGTAACATTTGCAACATCTGTGATGGCGTATTTGCTTGCCATGTACTCTCGACCTTGTATACACGGTTTTTAACTGCTAACAGGGAATTCTCGACTAACTTTGATACAAAAAGATGCGGGTACGACTCGCTACTTGGTTTAAGACCACTGTTAATAATGAAACATTTCTCGAATCTTGAATAGAAGTCACTAGTATCTTCATCTGGTTTCTGTTTACATGCTGAGATTGCATCCCAGTCTTCCTTTCTAGTTGTCAGTAATCTTGGCAGAACCTGTACTATCAAACCTGGTAATGCTTTAGTTCTCTCCCCAAGGCCTACCCCTGGGACACGTTTGTTCTCTTCGTCTTCTATTTCTGCCCATACAATCTTTTTGTCTCCTACCTCCCATTCTTTTTCCTTGAGTTTCTCGTAGATGCCTGTGGGCAGCAGTACCTTTAACATTTTCATGATATCTTCATATGTGTAATCCCCCATCAGTAACATGTCTTTAAGCTCTCTGTGAAAACCTGCAGGGTCTTTATCATGGCACGGTACTAGTTTCTTCATTTCTAACAGTTCTAACTTGGTCAGAGGCGTGTGTACATACACACGTTTTAAGGTATGATCGGTACCCATAACTGGATGTACTTCTCGTAAGGGGTTCTGACTTTCAAGACCATGCAGACGCTCCATATGGTACATTTTTCTTTCTGGGAGCGGAGCGGGAACATATTCGGAGCTTACGAAAGTGTTATATCTGTGTCGCTGTTCTAGGATAATTTGTATTAACTTGGTACTTAGACCTCTCCATCTATCCGTGAGTAGTGCTTCTAACGTATCGTGTAAGGGACCTGGATCAGAATGTTGGTTTCTGTATAACGTGAGAAGGTGCTGCATCATGTATACACCTGCTAATTTCTGCTCGTCTGGGGAAAGGTTCAGGAATGTCTGCGCTACGGTGTCATCATTGTATATGTCTGGATTGTCAGCCCATAATATCGCTGACCGGGCTAGTTCTTGCTCATCCATAGAATTGAGTACGTGGTATCCTATTCGGTCTCGAAGTCTTTTATCAGTCTCCTGGAACCGATGTTCAGGAGAATTCGGGTTTGTTAAGCCAGAGAGAAAAACTCTCTTGCTTTCTGGACGAATGCCTTTCCTAAGGTAAGTTCCCTTACCTACATATGCTATCGTATCTGTAGTCCTTTCTGATTCTTCGGGTTCTTCTTCCTCCTCGGAGGAGGCCTTTTCTTTTTCTTTTTCGTGTATTTCTATCACTGCTTTTCTTATTTTCTTGTACATACTGGCTATGCAAGTTCCCTTATCATGTTTTCCATCGGATATATTTTGACCCCACTTGTTGAGTGCATTTAATTCATCCTGTTCTGTTTCAGGCCTGTCTCGTTCTCTTATTAGGCAGTTTATAAAAAAGCGTAGTATATGTGCTTGAGTGTCAACTTTTTGATGCACCATGGCATCCTTAATACTTTCAGGGTCTTTCCCAGTCTGAACAAAGTGATATATTCTATCTAGGCGCTCTTTCATTCCTGCAAATAGCAGCAGGTAGTCAGTGGCGGATCGTAACCGTAGTGATGCCATCATCATTCTATCGTCTTTGCCGGGTACTGGATCATATCTGCAAACTGCAAGCGGGCCTTTGAGTATATCGAGACGGGGTGATTTGAACGTGAGAGGACTCTGTATATCCCTAAGGTGTAATCTGTGTGTTAATGGTGGCGTCCGAAGACCCCCCATCGCACTTCCTGAAGCGGAAGCTTGGACATTATCTCTCTGTGGAGTCTGTATCTGTACTTGAATTTGTCTTTGAGTAGGGTCAGGTAGAAGCGGTTTCGGTAGATCAACTTTAGGTACGGGAAGTGGTGGAGGTGGAGGAATAGTCGGTCGAACGGGGAAACCTGGTTGCAGTTGTGGCGGAATTTGGTCTGGAGGCGGGTTGACACCCCCGTCACCGTCAGTAGGCGGGACACGGACAGGCAGATTGGTGTAAGCGGGTGCTACATCCTCTAGATAGGAATTCAGGAATATATCTTTAGTGGTCCTGTGATTTACTTTAGTTGGAACCAATGGTGGCGGCAGATTTTTCGGTATTTCTGATGTGGTCTCAGGCGAACCCTCGGCCACGAGATACATACCGTTTACGAGATTGTTTCGTGCGCGGTCTATTTGTTCTGATTTTACTCGGATCCCTTCAGTAACTAATTCGTTTTCTTGGGCTTTATCTGATTCTTTGAGTCTGTCTTCTCTACGGAGTGCTTTTTCAGCACGCTTATGTGATTCCTTACGCCAAAACTCTATGGCGTCTTTCTGAGATTGTCTGGCTTTCTTTTTCCATAGTGCTTCCTCTACCTTCATGATGCACTCGGCATCCCATGTTCCGGTAACAGGCCATCTGTGTCTCTCGTCTAGATGTTTAGTATAATCGGCCCATAAATCTAGATACAATATGGCGTCTAAGCCATGCTTGTTGTACATAAAATTTCCTGGAGTGTCCCTAGGGGGAATAGGAATTTCTTCCTCTAGTATCCCTTTCCTAGTTCCTATCTGCTTTAACTTGTTGAAGAACGGCATCTTGTTTACTTAATACTGAATGCTCAATCCTAACTACTTAATACTGAATTCAGCTAGTTATACAAGAACACAATAATGCACAAAAAAAAAACAGTCACACTCATACCACGACATTAATCACATGAAAAGACATTTGAGACATATATGACTACCCCTTATACCAGATGTACTGCTAAACAGCACAGATACACTGTCAGAGACAATGCAAAAACTTTAATAACTGATGTACTGCTAAACAGTACAGATACACTGTCTAAAAACAGTGCAGACCGGACTTGTGTACCCAAACCCGTCTTGATACGTCCCAACAATGGTACTCACCGGGAAGCACGGAAACTGAAGGCCTCGGAAAACTCGACTGGACTCGACCGGACTCGACTCGACTCGACACGTGGATACTTCGGAAACTGGTGGGCCTCTTAACACCTCGGACCTTGCTTCTTTCGGCTAGGCTCTGGTCGGGATCCTCCGCACTCCTCACCGCCTCGTCTGGGCGCTGATTGCAGTCTTCGTCACCTCCGTGGGCCAGAGGGAGATACAGGAAATCCTGTCAGTACGCGTAGTTTCCATCTAACTGATGGCAGGGGACAGAGCTTGCAACGCACCAACCGGCGCGTGGGGTGGGGGAGGGGTCCCTATTCGGGCGCCAAAATGTCGTAAATATTTAATTTACCATCTTAATTTCTATGCAGGTAAGTACTTAATCAATAATAACTCAATCGGAAAGAAGAAAACAGAGTCCGTGGTGTTAGAGTTCTTAGGGGTTTTATTCCTTAAAAAGGAATTGTTCCGGAACTGGATATCAGGTTCCTGGCACCACACAGGGTCCAGGAAGGGATAGAGCAATATTTTATTGACAATACATAGCTTATATACTTAATTCATGTCATAGAAAGCAATATAGTAGGCGTAACAGCTGAGAGAAGACAAGATAACAGCATCCACGTGTTGCTAGTACGTAATCAGAAGGCGTGGATTAGGCGTGAACTAGAGGTGTGCGCTAGAAACGTCACAGGTAGGTATCACAAAGGGGTGGCACAAAGCAGAATGTTGCAATGTCAGCAGAAAACTGGAGCTTGGATGCGCGCGCAGCTGCATGACGTGTGATTGACGTGGAAACTGGAGGGTGCAGGGGACTTGACATTTACACTAGCGGAAAGAGACAGAAGTCTGGCATGTCAGATCAACTCGTACTTCTATCATATCTGATATCTGATGTTTGGGAACCATACTATCTAGAGGGAAAGGTCTCTGGGGCAGAAGCTATTCTATACTGACTGTGAGTGCGTGTATAAGCGCCTAAGTGTCTGCAGGAGAAGCGTGGGGGCATGGGCCTTCCCTGGGAGCATGGTAACAGAGGCTATGAATTACTTGCACGGAGACAGTAGGCCGGCCCTCGTGCTCTGCAGCTGGGGGAATGTTTACTTAAACTAGTAGGCAGGAATGCAGTTTCGAGGAGCGGAACAGATAATTCGAAGGTTGTAGTCAGTCTTGGCAGGCAGCAGGCTGAGCTAAGCGCCATGGGCCGCACAGGGAGTAGGACAGAGGTCACGAATACAGAGGTTGCCTGGGCTGATGCTTTCAGAGTCAGAAAGCAACGAAAAAAGGCTCGATGGCAGAAATTCAGGGCCTACGTTGCCAGAGCTGAAAAATGTGTAAAGTACACTACAAAAAGACGTTGGCATGGCATACTTAGGAACGGACTATTCAACCCATTCAGGGTGGGTCTGAAAGAGGACATGTTGACGGTGGACGCAAATGTATGCGTCTTCATAGCTGGCACAGGAGGGAAATTACATGCACTTCAAGCTGGTACATGGAGTCGGTGGGGTACACGCTAGGGAACATTACTTGACCATAAAATTTATATTTCCTCAAAACGCTGCCTGTGTGGCAAGCTGATGTGAATGCTAAGTCTGGAGGGGATGCCACCGCCGTTCAGAATGGGCGGACAGGGGACGCTACTACACCTATGGTTCAAGACGAAGGGGACAAGAACATGCACAAAAAAATTGCTGTATACAGGAATCAGTTCAGTCTGGGGATGAGGGGCACAGGAGGGGGATCTGGAGCGGATTTCTCTTCTGGGGTGTGAGGCGCAATGACGATATTTTATGGCACTTTTACGATGGTGGAATTGATGGAAAATGGCCCAGTGGCAGTGGAGTTTATGCTGGGCATGCAGTTGAACTGCTTATGGATGTTTATGATGATGATCTGGAGGAGGGTGCATTACGAGATCGGGAAGTTCCACTTGTGACAGTCATGACTCGGGGGGGGGGAGTTTTGGGGCAATCTGGTTCGCTTAGTCTTTTGCAGGAGTCAAGTGCGGACCAAGCAAAAGATCGTGCTTCATCGTTCTCTTCGACCAGCAAGTTGTGACAAGGGGACCCTGAGGTGCTTCGACAGAAATTGTTCGACAAGGGGAGAGTCTCCCAGTTAAGTGTACTAGATCTATTGGTATTGGGGATGGGAATGTTGGGGAGCAAGTGCTATTAAACCGCTGCCTGTGCGGCAAGCAGATGTGAATGATAAGTCTCGAGGGGACGATGCCGCCGTTTCAAATGGGCGGACAGGGGACTCTGATCAACACAAGGCACAGGAGGAAGAGGACACAAGCATAAATAAGACATTGCCTTATTCAGGTATTGGAATGCCTCTGGTTTCTCAATTGTCAGTCAAAACAAAATCCAGGATTTGGAATCATGAAGTTGTTGATGTGTCACCCGACAGTACTGTAAGTATAAACATGAGTGTTCACAATGTTGGGGCAGGTACCCTCTCACACACTGCTTCCTGGGACAGCGTTTTGGAGGTCAAGGGAGGGGACAAGGGGGCAGAGGCCAGTACTTTCAGTTTGTCCCAGAGGGCTCCTACTCCTTTTAAGGTGACGGTCTTGGAATAGTGGTTGCAGGATTATCCGGACTCAGATGCAGCAAAGCGCTTGTTATGGGGCTTCAAGGGGGGTTTCACGATTGGTTACAGGGGACCCGGCAAGGTAGGTGGTCGGATACCTTGCAGTCCACGAAAGAGAGTCCCCAGGTTGTGGGAATCAATTGGAAGATTAACTTGCTGCGGGCAGGATTTGTTGGTCCGTTTATGCACTGTCCGTTGCCTGATTTGATTGTTTCACCTCTGGGTGTGGTACCTTTCCGACTTATTGCGGATGAGGACACAATTTGGCAGGTACGAATCTACACGGATGCGTCTGGTTCTCTGGGATTTGGCATCTTCTGGGTGGGGTGCTGGTGCGCTGCAAGCTGGCCTGTTCACTGCAGCGTCAGGGTCGCAGTATTGCATTTTTGGAGTTGTTCCATTTGCTGGTGGCCCTGTACGTCTGGGGCAAGGAATTCAAGAACAGGACTGTGTTATTTCAGGTTGATAATTTGGCAGTTGTGACATTGGTTAACAGGCACAGAGCAAGGGATTTGCGTGTGCTGAAGCTGTTGTGTGCTTTCCTGTTGAGGTGCCTGCAGCTGAATATTGTTTTCTAAGCAGGACATAATCCGGGGACCTCTAATTGGGTAGCAGACGCTTTATCTTGATTTCTGTGGATGGAATTTCGCAGACTGGCTCCTGGGACAGATCTCGGGCAGACACAGATCCCACAGTATGTATGGGCATGGGGGGGTTTGAGGGTCGCCCAGTTGGTCGAGAATTCAGTGGCTACTTTTACTCAGCGGAGTTACTTCCAAGCATGGCAGAAATTTTAGAAATTTGGATGAGTTTTTCCAAGGGGGAGGGGTTGTCTGAGGAGCAGTTTTGTTGAGTTTTTGTTTTACACTAAGCTGGCCGGGATCTCTTTTATGGGCAGCTCAGGTGGGGGAGGGATCCGGTGGGGGGTGTTTTTGGTCGAAAATGTTTTGATAGGTTTGGGTGGGCTACAGGCTGGTTCTAAGAGGCTGCGGCAGCCTGCCACTTTTGATTTCCTTCAGCAAATGTTGTCACAGTTGCCTTCTTGCTGTTAAGATGAATTTGAGTGCGTTAAATTTAGGTTGTGTTTTGTATGGTTATTTTTGGGGTTCTTTGGGCTTCGGAACCCCTGGGTCTGCATGCAGGTCTGGCATGTCTGGTACTGAGGTTTTTGTGGAAGGGGATAGATTGCGCCTTTGGCTACGAGTCTCTAACGTGGATTCAGTTGGGTAGGGGTACATGGGTTTTCCTGGGGAGGGGTGGTTTGGTTCTTGTTGCCCGGTTCGGGAATGGGGAGGTTTTCATTGATTCTTCTGCTTTTCGGCTGGTAGTTCTTTTTGCCATGCAGATGGCACCCAATTTCTGTTGCCCAGTTATTGGCCATTTTAAAGTAGGTACTTTTGAGGTTGGGGCAGAATCCTTTACACTTTGGCACCCATTCTTTTAGGCTTGGGGCGGCCACTGAGGCTGCCAGATTGGGGTGGGATTGGTCTCAGATACACAGAATTGAGAGATGGAGGTCGAGATGCCGCGATTGATATGTTAGAAAGTAGTGCATCTTCTTTTGGTTAATATGTGTTCTTTCCCCTAAGTCCTTTGCACTAGAGGGTCAGAGATACAGGAGGGTTTGAATTGTTGTTCACTCCTTCTTAAAATGGGCCGCAGTCTCTGCAGAACTCCATAATTTGTGGGAGGTCTCTTGGTCTCAGCAGTTACCGCATGAAATGTATTGGCATGGTAAAGGGGGAATGTGTTGGGGGGGATTGTTTCATTTTTGTCTTCACTCTGTGTGGGAGGGGGGGGCACCAATCTTGCTAGTAATTCACCTGGGTGAAAATGATCTGTTTTCTCTATCTGGTCTGACTTCGATAAGAATGATGAAGACGGATCTGGAAGTCATCAAGGACGCCTGGGCGAGCACCATGGTGATCTGGACGGAATTTCTGCCACGTCTACGCTGGAATGGAGCTCTGTTTCGCACAGCTATGGACAGAGCGAGGAGGAAACTGAACCAATATATGCAACTGTTTTGTAAGGGCATGATATTTTCAGTTTGGCGCATCCTCATTTACAAGTTTCTGAGCGTCATTTGTTTCGTGAGGATGGGGTTTCCCCTTTCCCAGTTGGATCAGTCCTTCTTTTCTTAGACTTACGTACTTTGATTGCCAGATTTTTGGGGATGTTCAATTGCAGTGTTCTCAGAGTTATGTTTACTTTTCTTTCTAGGTGGGGCAGGAAAACTCTAAAGGTTTTACTGGATGGCGGGCTTTTAGTGGGGGGTGGGCAGCCTGGAGCGTGTTGGTCCATCCTCAAAGGGCAGGTAAAGGAAAGGAGGGGGTAGTACAAGAGTTAGTTGCCTTTGGTTGGTTAGGTTTTACTTGGTGGGGTTTTACTCCTTAGTAAGGTTGCTCAGTGTGCTGAAAGTGTTGTGTTTAGTAAATAAATAAATAAAGAAAGAAATAAATGGAATATGTTGTAAGATGTTTTTGGTTTTCACACCTGTCTTAATAAAGTGGCCTTTCTTGCTTACTAAGAAGTTGTGGACAGTGAATTCTTGCGCGAGGGGGGACCCAGGGAGAACCGTGCGCGAGCTGGTCCCTCCCTAGGCAGGTTCGGGCAGAGAGAGGGCCACAAGTGGGGAATAATTAGAGATGGGACAGAAGTGTTAAATAGGGCTAGTGCAGGGAGCAAGGGGCGTTTTTTCCGGCGGAAGGCGGGCGGCAGTGTTTGTTTTGCCCCACCCACCCTTCCCTCTTTTTCCCTTTAGGCCTTTTTTCTCATCAGTGCTTTAGGTGCTGATTTTGTTTTGTAGGTTTGCCACGCTAGGACAGGTTGCTATTTTTCTTTTTGTAGGCAGGTTTTTAGTGGGGGGTGGGCAGCCTGGAGCGGGTTGGTCCATCCTCAAAGAGCAGGTAAAGGAAAGGAGGGGGTAGTACAAGAGTTAGTTGCCTTTGGTTGGTTAGGTTTTACTTGGTGGGTTTTACTCCTTAGTAAGGTTGCTCAGTGAGCTGAAAGTTTTGGGTTTAATAAATATATAAATGAAATATGTTGTAAGATGTTTTTGGTTTCACACCTGTCTTAATAAAGTGGCCTTTCTTGCTTACTAAGAAGTTGTGTACAAAGAATTATCGCGCGAAGAACCTTTGTGCCCTTCAAGCAAACTCATATATCTTGGAACATCTTTGTAATAAGCATAGGTGACTGCTAAGTATAACAACCCCGCTAGTGGGGAACATTAATGTAGGAAACACAGGATAAATATTGATTCCTCAACTGGTTGCGAGGCAACAAGAATCTCTATATTTAAGAAACGAGATATTCGATATATTAAAAAATATTGATCCCAGTTACATGAGTGATTACAAAAGTTACAGCTATTCGGCATGTTAACATTATTTATGGGAGGGTATATTCAGGAGAATTACGGTAATGTGAGGAGAACCGGGAACAGGTGGCTCTATGAAATTATTAATTTAGATACATCAGTGAATGGCGGTACCTCCAATGAAATTGGATATGTGTATACAACAGGGATCTTAGCCGGGATCCACAACAATAAACCTTTTTAATTTAGAACAATTGTTGTAGGGTCTCTATTAAAAACTTCACGGTATTTGTGAAGCCGAGAAGCCCGGGGCTCTACAAGATGAGGTAGAACTCACACAACATTAAGAAACAGAGAAAGCGTAAACGAACCACCACAGGTGCGAATCATTGAGGGAGTTTTCAGTGAGTATTTAAACGCCAGCATAGAACGGGTGTTTATTCCATTACAACTCGGTACTGGCACGCGACACGCTGTTTCTCTGGAAAATAAGGTATGTGTCTCCGCAGCAAAAATAGACATAGAAAGCTAGTTATAATTAGGTTAAAAGCATGTTTAGATATATTTTTCGCGGGGGGTGGAGACATATACAGTCCCCATTTAACCAGGGCTAACATTCTTTGTTTTACTATTTAAGGTTTACCGTAATTGGAAATCGGAGCATCTGTAAATTACTTGAAACCCAGTGGGTATTTCTTCACCAGCACGCCACGCAGTATTGTGGTCCTGGAACAGTGAGGACGATACAGGTGCCATATAAAAAGGGGGGGGGGGGTTACTGGGGTTTAAATAAGTAACTATTAGTTACTGAACTGATGTTTTATCCAATAAGGATGGCCTCTCTACCTTTGAGGTTAATTAATAGAACAATTTGCTCACTTGAGTATGAGAGTATATGAGAATGTAAGATGACGAGTGTTTTCTTCAGTGCCAGGTAGGGAGACGCTCCGAGTAGCTGTGGATAGAATCACTGTATATCCATGTACATTTTTGGGTATAATTTAAAAATGACTAGAGGAGCTCATATGAAATGTGTTTTAATTTAAAAGTATACAAGACACAATGTTGAAGTCTTTATAAGATTTGGGAAAATGTTCATAATGCGATATGAGTATAATATATTGACATGTATTTTTGTGTGTTTTTATTTCGATATTTTGAATTTTAAATGTGCTTAAAGACAACCAACTGCCCTTGTCTTGATAAAGGTGGTGCGTATTAGGCAATTCCCGAAACACCTTGAGGCTTCTGTTGCAATTAAATTCGAAGGGACTATGGTGTTAACATTGATGACACTAGCCTAACAGTGTTGAGAGATCCTGGCGAAATAATAACTTGGGATGCTTTTGCATTAAGGCACCTTAATGTCTCTTTTGTGATGGTTTTAATGTTTTTAGAATTGTAGGGGGATTGTCAATGTGATTTATTCCTATTACTGTGTTTTTAACATTTGTTGATATTAACTACGGAAATAAAATCGAATATTTTTCTTATAATTTGGAGCTTCAACGTTTATGTGCTTGTATCTACACCTGTAGGGGTATCCTATTTTGGCATTGAGATTAATGCATGACTGAATGGAAAGAATGATGACTGTGATTGACGTTTGATCCAAGGGAATTTTTAATACACACTGTTGTGTTGGCACCCTGTCCCTTGGATAAGTGGGCCACTCCCTTTGTTATTTATGATATTGAACCCCCCATGCACATGCACTTTATATACAGTTTAGAACTGGTGTTCTTCCACTGAACGCGATGAGAAGTAACTGGAAGAATGTATGTATGTATGTGTGTTCTTATATAGCGCTCGACTTACCCTAGGGCATCTCGGCCCTTGCATTGGGAACCCGTCCTGGCTTTTCCCTAAGAGATAACCCGTACTGGACATCCCAAAGGTGAAAGCCAGGCATCCCGCCGCGGGGGGCCATAGTGGAGATTAAGCAAGCTATTGCCCAGAGTTGCAGAGTGTGAACCCGTGATTCGAGTAGGCACCGAAGTGAGAATTATCAAGTCCGTGGACACTTGGGCTCAGACCCTACCGCGTCGGGAATTGAACCCTGGTCCCGGGTGACCTCTGCTTCAGAGTATGCCTCCTCTAACCAGTGAGCCACACTTCTCCACTGCAATGCATCTGTAACTTTGTTGTGCCCCTTGTGCAATGCTAGCCCTGAAACACTAGAGCACTTTATATATTTTTTGTCTATTTTATGCCAATTTGAGGAAAACCTGGAATATTCTGGCCTGTCGCGTGCTTTCCTTCTTGCACCCCAAACATGCCCTTTGTATCTTCATATCAGCTACAACTAGGTGGCTTGTCTTCACATTATCTAGATACTTGCTTTTTGCATGGTGGAGAAGGTCAAAATCTGGATCAAGCATGTGTTATAAAATAGGGCTATTACTGGGGAAGCAAGAAAATGGGCCCCACTGACTTCCAGAAATTAAATTTGAGGCCTGTGATGTAACCTGATAGTATGGTCCTTTTCCTCCCTTTTCCCCTCTTTTTATCTAATCCAAATGTTGCATGATTTTAAAGCATTGTTATGTTTTTATCATATTTTTATATTCCAACACTGACAGGGAATTGATGTTGATGTTCACTTTTTAATCGTATGTCTTAAGCTCAAATTGAATTTTGTATACAAATAAGTAAGAAGACGCTGTTTGTTCTCTTTTTAACTGATTTCGATGTTTTAATATGAATTTGTATGTTTCATGAGAAATTTCTATGAATGATCATGCTATTGATCGAAATAACCTACTACTAATAAGGTACGTAATGGAGATTTTTTTGTTTTAGGGTGGGTATGGGTTATGGGGTAGATGGGGATAGTAATTTTTACCCCTACACTATCCAACACTTTCCCTACTGTTGCACTCACTGAAGTGGGAATAGTAATTTTTACCCCTACACTATCCAACACTTGCCCTAAAATTATTATGCATTGTAATGGTATACGTTGTAATGCCATGCATTGTAATGAGTTTTAAAAAATGTGCTCTAATGGCATGCGTTGTAAAATCATGTGATGTAATTGTAGTTCTAACGTAAAAATCGCGTTGTAAAAGCATGCATTCAGATTGTTTGCGTTGTAACGTCATATATTCGCCCTAAATGCTTCATGTGCCTCAACCATGAAGGTAATATTCCCACCACGGGATGGGGACCATGGTGTAATAGTTTCAGAGTAACAGCAAGTCTGCTGTTCTCTGCAATGTTTAATGCGAGAGGACCTTTGTTGCCAGACACCATAAAAAATGAATTACAGTGTGGGTGTACACAGAGGGAAGTAGATCCTTTATGAGTTCATGCTTGAACAGTCTAAAGCCAATAATAGGAGTTACCTACTCAGCTGAGGAGGATTTTCCCTATCCCACAGACGTCTCCAGTTAGGAGGTATGCAGAGGTCTCTGGGAAGACACAATTGAATGGCCTAAAACTCAAACCAGAGCCATACTAAGTGCTAACCTACTCACAGTTTAAAAATTGTAGTTATGGATAACTCAGAACAAAGAAAACACCAGTACCAATTGGTAGCCTTCAACCTCATTTTTTTCTAATAAATATTCTGGCTAAAGGAGAGAAATTCCAAACTCACCGAAAATGCGTCTAGCTAGATTCTGAGTTGACTTGCCTGCCCACTAAACTCCGTTTGCTTGCTCATAGTGTCAGTGCCTCTGCCCCTTTCACTTTCCTGGTTTCCTCCTTAGCATGTAGAAGTGTCCCATGGGCAGGTGCAACCTTCTCTGCTCCAGTTCTTGATTGAGGATATCCTACCCAGGCACACGCCAGAGCAGAAGCATGAGTACTACTGACCAATGTATAATCAGAAGAAATGCAAAGTTTATGGATACTACACCAAGCCAAAATGTTCCCATTGTCACCAAATGTAAATGTACAGTTCTAGAGTCTTTCACCATAGGCGACCACTCAAACTTAGATTTTCAACTTCAGAATTACTTGCCTAAATATATGCAAAATGCTATCACCACCCTGGGCTTGACATCTCTTCTGAAGTTCAAACTTTTCTCTAAATTAAGACATTGGTCCACCTATTAGGTTTTATTTTTGTGAAAATGTTTTAGTGTTTTACTTGCTGTGTTCTTTCGTGAGTTTTATTGGTCACTATGAAGTTTCTCTTTGAATGCATTGTCATAATATAAAAAAAAATAAAGCAACCCAACCCTCATAATGTTTAGGTACCATTATTTCTTACTGAGGTTCAAAGCAATGTTTGGCGTATGATCAAATACATGCTCCTCAATTGCAGCAGCTACTTTATTCCTAACAAGGATCTTTGATTCTATAAACCTAGCTCAGTTAAAAGCTTAAAGAAATGATCTCAAGGATGAGTTTTCTCTTGTGGCAAACTTCTGTTTTAAACTGAGTAAATCTACTGATTCAGATTGATGGCTGCAGTAAAAACAAAAAAAGGGACTTTCTTCTTCAGTAGTGCCCAAAATCTGGACTTTGTTCGCATTTGAGAGAACTGTTGAGTTTGCAGAGGAAACCCCATGTAATTTGATGTATGAAGAGGATCTCTATTTGAGGAAGAAAGATGAAGAGGATAGGGATTGTGGTTGAAATGTTAAGTGAAATACCATTTTTTCTGCAACTGTCTGATCTGTCCTCCTTACTAGGTGAAGAGAAACACGTCTACTAGACTCTACAACAAAGATGTCAATGTTAGCAGAGGTTACAACATTTTATTTTACCAAATGCTGCTCAAATGTGCCAGTTCGTGCCATCAAGCATAGATCTTCAAATTTTATCATGGATGATTCCTTCAAATTTGTTTTCAAAGCTATGTAGAAGGACCAATCCTATAGATTAAGGAGCTTTGTGAATGTTTTTTTTTCCTCATCTTGCGGATGTCTAGATAACGAGGTTTTTGGAGTCTGATGGTTTTTCGTTCTGAGCCTTCACTGCCCCGTTGTTCTCAGCTGTCCTTGGGGAGTATTGTTATATGACCAATCAGTTTACTCCTGACACCCTTTATCGTGGTCAATAATTTCGATGTTCGGGGGAAGAGCTAGCCTGGTAGGCTACTCGGCAGTGATCAGTTCTGCCTGGAATTATTGTCTCCACTTTAATCATTGGATTTTTAATTTCCGGTGATATAAAGGAGTTAATGGTTTGACTGGTAATGCTGTTCCCAAATTTCCCAGAATCTTATTCTCCTGGAATTATTCCCTTTCCTATCTAGTTTATTAGTTTTTATTATGGAATTTAGCCAACTTTCATGTGTGGGCGGTGCCGGTTTGACCCAATTGATGCAAATCTCTCTTCGCGCTAGCAAAATCAACATAAACAATAAACTTTTGTGCTTTTTACTTAGGTTACCCGTTTCAAATTCTCTATTGCTGTGTATCCCGAAAATAATGAGAGGTGTACTTACAGTTATGTGGGTTCCCATTACCATGGTCAGTGTCTTACCAATCTCGAGCCAGTAGGGAGAGAGTGCGGGCAGTTCTGGAACATGTGGACGTCATCAACTTTTGCCTCTCCGCACTTTGGGCATGATTTTATATTTGAACCTTTGAATTTAGACAGTTTTTTTGGGGTCCAATATGCTCTGTGTAATGAGAATAAATGATTCCTTTTCAATGAAGCTGGTTTTATACAGGACCAACATTTTTCCAGCGATTTCTTCCAAATGTGCTGTAAGTCTATGTTTTGATCGGGAATATCTTTTCTCCAAGTTGCTTCCGGTATTAAGAAATCTTCTTCTCCTGATTCGATGAAGGCCCAATACCCTTTTGATATTTCTTTATTTATGTTTTAGTCATTTCATTTTCAAGGTTCCCAAGATCTGTTTTTCCTTTTGGTAAAGAATTGGCCCAACTACTTAGTTGGTAAAATTAAAATTTTGACAATTACCTTCTGTGATTGTATGTAAATGCTCCCATGTAATTAGATCGTTTCCTACCAACAATTGTCCCCAGGTTTCAATGCCTGCTTTTTTAAGTGGTGCTGCTAATGTATCCTTCAGGCATTCTGGAGTCCCAGGCGAATCCCATATTGGGGACATGTTGCTGTAGTATGGCATGTTTACTGTAATTCTGATTTGATTCCAGAGTTTTGCAGCGCTGTGTAGGATCTTTAGTTTTATTTTTTTAAAGTATTTTGGGTGGCCAAATTTGAATAGGAAATGGTCTACTCCTTCTGTCATATTTTGTGGGAAGTTTGGGTATGATTGATATTTCCTTAGGAGGGGTCTGATGTTTTTGAATTGAAACGATCTATAGTACTCGTATATATCCGGACTTGCTATTCCGCCTTTTGCTTTCCTTCTCCTAAGTTTATTCCATGCTATTCTGGTACTTTTTGATGCCCAGATGAAACTAGATATTTCTCCTTGGATTTTCTTCAGAGATTCTTTCCTAAATTCCAGTGGGATGGTGTTAAATGTTTGCAGCCATTGAATACGTAACGCACCATAGAATGGGCAGTGAGAAGAAACAAAATTCATAACAGATAGATGCCATTGACAACATTTCTGTGTTTCTAGGGCCTGACAAAATTGTTGTGCTGCATGTTTAGAAAAGTCAATATTATGCGTTTCCTGTGTTCAACTGGATTTCTTCACCTCATTTTCCTCTACTCTTAACACCTTAGCTGCGTGTAAACATTCCTCCCCAGTGCTGCGCTGTTCATTGGAACCAGTGCTGAATGGACGTCCAATGGTCGTGCGCAGCACTGGGGAGGTAGCGCTGCTGACGACCATTGGCCGTCAGCAGCACTTAAGGGGTTAAAGGATTCCTTGGACAAAATAGCAGTTGCTACATTGACAGATCAGTTAAGGTCCTATCCGAGGACACAAAATATTGTATCCAGAATGGCTAATCTCCATCTCCTTAAGTCCTCAAGTTCTTCACTATGAAATTCATTCACCTAGATTTCTGTATTTTGTTGACCCTGTTTCTTTTAATATGTGTGTTGTGTTTGTCTTTTCAGGTTGTCAATAAAGCGCCGGGACACTCTTTTGAGTAGCCGAGCGCTATAAAAGACACAAAATAACATAACATAACATAACATGAAATGCCACATGTTTCCTGACTGACTGTAATCATCAGCATCAATAACTCTTTATTCAGCCTATGTAGGCCGTAACAGCACATAAAAACACCTACAAATCTAGCCCTGTCAAAATTGCACATACAGACGTAACTAGACTTAAAATAAAACAATTATATAAAACATGATCACAACTTAAGATATCACAATTACAAATTAATTCCTAATGTACATGACTTACAATAGTAAAAAGGAGATGTATCCTTACTGCTAGAGCGGATGTCCTCAAAGCTGGAGAACCAGGTTCAAGTCTCGGCAGCGACGCTCAACATCCTGTGATTCTGGGCAAATCACTTAGGGGCATATTAGCAAGAACCTCGTTAAAATTATCGCAGTTTTATTGGCAGGAAACTATACTTTTGAGACAGTCATTCACTCACTAACACACTCACTAACACACTCATGCACACACTCATCCACCTATAAAGTCCTGCACACATGCTGTCTTCAAAACACATACGAACAGTGAGTCAGTCATTCATGCATCTGTGCGCTAAGTAATACTCCCCACTGAACCATACAGACACTCATTCTGATACTTAAAAAAACAACTAATAACCCATATACACACTCATGTAGCTACTCACCACCCCAGGCAGCCACTTATATACAAAGTGATGACATATATAAAAAATATTTATTTTTCAGAAAGAGACACATTCACTGGATGATGTCATCAGTGATGTAATCAGGGATGTCATTTGAGATGTCATCAGTGATGTCATGAGTGATGTCACTGACCATGTCATGAGTGATTTAATATGTGATGTCATCAGCAGTGCATTGCGGGCGCGCGAGTTATAGTTAGCTGAACTAACTATAACAGGAGAATTTCATAGGTTTTGTATGAGTAAAATGACCAGCTAACTATAACTGGTGTGAAACCTATGGTTTTTTCAGTGAATTTCAAAGGTTTGTAAAATGCTAATTCCTAACTAGAACGTGTGTGAAACCTATGGTTTTTTCAGTAAATTTGCAAGGTTTTTTAAATGCTAATTCCTAACTATAACGTGGCTGTAAACTATGGTTTTTTTAAGTGAATTTCAAAGGTTTTTTAAATGGTAATTCCTAACTATAACGTGGCTGAAACCTATGGTTTTTTCAGTGAATTTGCAAGGTTTTTTAAATGCTAATTCCTAACTATAATGTGTGTGAAACCTATTGTTTTTTCAGTGAATTTGCAAGGTTTTTTAAATGCTAATTCCTAACCATAACGTGGCTGTAAACTATGGTTTATTAAGTGAATTTCAAAGGTTTTTTTCAATGGTAATTCCTAACTATAACGTGGCTGAAACCTATATTTTTTTCAGTGAATTTCAATGGTTTTGTAAATGAAAATGTTTTCATGTAGTAATTATCTTTTTTATACTGATTTACTACATTATTATAATTTGTTTATTTTTAGAAATATTATTTTTTAAATTACATTACATATTTTTAATATAAATTGATACAAAATGTTTGTACACCTCTCTGCAACGCGTGTTTGCAGAGGGGGAACTAATTCCCCTTGCATACTGGGGGTCCCTGGGGGCCAACTAGCCCACCTGGAACCTCCAGTATGCACCAGGGAGCTGCATTGCAGAAAGGCGTAATGAGGCAACACCATATTTTACACATCTCTGTAACACAGCCCCCGGGTGCGTTCGCAGAGGGGTAACTAATTCCCCTTGCATACTAGGGGTCCCTGGGGACCAACTAGCCTACCTGGAACCTCCAGTATGCGCCAGGGGGATGCATTGCAGAGAGGTGTAATGAGGCCACACCCTTTTATACACCTCTCTGCAACGCAGCCCCCGGGCGTATTTGCAGAGGGGGTACTAATTCCCCTTGCATACTGGGTGTCCCTGGGGGCCAACTAGCCCACCAGGAGCCTCCAGTATGCTCCAAGGGGCTGCATTGCTTTGCCCCGGGGGCGGCGGTCCCCGGGGCAGTGTGGGGGGGATTGGGGACCCCCCAAACTTCTTTATCACTATGCCCCCGCGATTTGGTCCCCCCGGGGGTAATTAAAAAAAAAAACAGGTTTTTTAAAAAGAAAAATTTGGGCCTTTTTTGTCCTTGTGGGACCACCTGGGCAGGCCTAGGGGATCATGATGTGTCTACGCTGCCCCCTTTTTGTGTTCTTCACGTTTGTTTTACTGCTTTCTTGTGCCTCGATCTACCGAGCACAAGATGGATGCCAACACTTCCTGGTTAGAAATGTTGACAGCCAATGAGCATGCAGCTTTCTTGGGAAGGCATGCTGATTGGCTGCCACTGTCTGTCAACACTGGCACAAAATGGATGCCAACACTTCCTGGTTAGAAGTGCTGACAGCCAATGAGCATGCAGCTTTCCCAGGAAGGCATGCTGGTTTTGTAAATGATAATTTTTAAATGTATTAATTGTTATATTTTTTATACTGATTTACTACATTATTTTAAATTATTTATTTTTAGATATTTTATTTTTTAAATTACATTACATATTTTTAATATAAAATGAAGAAAAAATGTTTTTACACCTCTCTGCATTGCAGCCCCCTGACACGTTTGCAGAGGGGGAACTAATTCCCCATGCTTACTGGGGGTCCCTGGGGGCCAATCAGCCCACCAGGAACCTCCAGTATGCGCCAGGGGGCTGCATTGCAGCAAGGTGTAATGAGGCCACACCCTTTTTTACACCTCTCTGCAATGCAGCCCCCGGGCGCGTTTGCAGAGGGAGAACTAATTCCCCTTGCATACTGGGGGTCCCTGGGGGCCAACTAGCACACCTGGAACCTCCATTATGTGCCAGGGGGCTGCATTGCAGAGAGGTGTAATGAGGCTATGCCCCTTTTTACACCTCGCTGCAACGCAGCCCCGGGCGTGTTTGCAGAGGGGGAACTAATTCCCCTTGCATACTGGGGGTCCCTAGGAGGCACCTAACCCACCAGGAGCCTCCAGTATGCGCCAGGGGGCCGCGTTGCTTTCCCCCAGAGGGCGGCGGTCCCCAGGGCAGTGTGGGGGGGATTGGGCACCCCACACACTTCTTTATCACTATGCCTTCACTATTTGGTCCCCCTGGGGGGTAATTTTTAAATAAACATACCAGGTTTTTTTTAAAAACATTTTTTGCCTTGGGGGTCCTTGTGGGACCCCATGAGCAGGCCTAGGGGGTCAGGGTGCTTCTACCCTGCCCCCTTTTTGTGTTCTACACGTTTGTTTTTCTGCTTTCTTGTGCCTTGGTCTACCAAGCACAAGATGGCTGCCAACACTTCCTGGTTTGAAGTGTTGAAAGCCAATGAGCATGCAGCTCATGCTCGAAGTTTTAGAACTCAAAAAGGGGGCAGGGTAGAAGCACCCTGACCCCCTGGGCCTGCTCCCACAAGGACCCCCAAGGCAAAAAAAAAAAATTGTGATTGTCCCTTCTGCAGTTTTCAGATAGGTAGGGTTGCCTCATCGATGTCGTCAACAGTCTTAACCAACACTGCAGAGATTTTTTTTTTAAATGTATTTTTATTTAACAAAATCAACAAAGAAAACATCAGGTGACATAGAACAAAATAATACAGATCAATGAATGACATTTCATACCTCCAAATATACTGTAGCTATCTCAATTGGCAGATCAAGGGGATATGTGCTCCTCGGCCTCATTGGGACCCGTTGAGGGGTACAGATGTCCCCCCTATATTTATTCCAGGCCTCCCAGATCTTGCTCCACTTCCCGGACAACCCCTGGCGGAATATACTGACCTTTCCCTGAACATACACCAGTCCAAGTCCTCCCTCCATTTCTCCACCCGAGGCGGCTGACTGGCTCCCGACAATTGGGCCACATTGCGCTTCGCTATCATGAGCGCCAAAGTTACCTATTGCTTTTTATATGCGTTGAGGTCGGTTGGCTCTCAGATATTCAGAATACACCTACGGGCTTCCATCCGCAATTCCACACCCAGGACCTCCTGCAACGTGTTGTGGATCCTCCCCCAAAACCCCTGCACCTTCACACAATGCCATAAAATGTGTAAACGTCCCCAGTTCCCCGCATCCCCTCCTACATTCCCCCCTGGGGATATGCGTAAGAAGTGCATGTCGTACCGGAAATATTCACCATCACTCAGGTGATTTTGTAGTTTATGGGAGTCGAATGACAGAATTGTACAGTCCCCCCCAAATATCCTTTATGCATGTAATGCTGATTAGATCCCATCTGTCAAAGCTTTTCGACTTCCACAGACTGCCCAACTTTTCTGAGCTCCATACCGGGGTGGCGAGTGTAAGCCTTCCTTCACACTTAAGGTGTCTGTTTGCCGCATGCCACACCTGGACGGCATGCGCCGTGGGTCCCGTGAGGTGGAATCTGCGGGGCCCTGCATATAGCGCTCTAGTATAGTCTCCCCCTGGCATCTGCCAATGATCCATAGCATAGCCGGGGTCATTTTGGGCCCCATATATCGCGTGGTTAACTGCCACCAAATGAGAGGCTCAATAACATTTCTTGAGATCTTGCAGCCCTATGCCCCCATCATACCTGGGAAGAGTAAGCTTAGAATACGCTATCCGGGGTTTACCATCCCAGAGCAACTGCCTCTGGAGGGACTCTATTTCCCTAAAATATGACACAGGAACTGGGTCCAAGGCGTTCTGTAGAGAATACAGGAACCGGGGCAGGGCCAACATTTTAAAGAGTACTGCTCTGTCCAGAAGGGAGAGTGGGAGAGCCTTCCAGCGTGCCACATCTCCCCTAAATCAAGCCAGAGGGTGGACAGGTTACCAGTGACGCGGGCCCTGGGGTCCAGGGTGATATCGATACCGAGGTACCGAAAGCCCGATTGGGCAACTTGTATAGGGCAAGCATCGGGGACGACTGGTGGGTCTCCCCTGAGGACGAAAAGAATCGACTTGGCCCAATTGATAGTGAAGCCTGAATATCTCCCAAAAATAGCCAGTACGTCCAAAAAACAGCTCAAGGACCATCTCGGGTTAGTGAGATAAAGCAGGATGTCATCCGCATATAGTGAGATTTTATCCTTCCATTCGAGAGTCCATCGCATCCCGCGTATGGAATGGTCCTGCCGAACCCATGCCGCCAATGGCTCTAGAGCCTCCGCGAACTGGAGTGGGGACAGGGGGCATCCCTGTCTGGTCCCTCTGCTCAGGGAAAAATCAGGGGACTTATGGTTATTCATCACTACCCGGACCAAAGGGGCAGAGTAGAGAAGGCGCACCCAGTCTATAAATTCTGGTCCAAAACCTAGCTTCTCCAGCACAGCAAAAAGGTAGGTCCATTCGACTCTGTCGAATGCCATGATAGCGTCTAATGATACTAGTGCTGCTGGTTCCTGAATCCGTTGGGGCCCGGCCCAGGACTCCGTGAAGTTGGCACAGATTGAGGGCCGTATTTTGTCATAACATGAAGCCCGAATGGTCCGGATGCTCTAAGGGGGTAATGACCTTGGCTAACCTCATCACCAGCAACAGCCTAATGGTGGAAAGCAGTGATACTGAGCATGACCTGAACTTATCTCAAAGTAGTACACATTCCACGCAAGAGGGAACACAGCAGAAAAGTGGTGAACAACAACTAGCGCCCGCAATAGTAGATGTTCAACAACCACCGCCCGCAATAGTAGATGCTCAACGAAAAGAACAACCACAACCACCACCTGTAATAGTAGTTCCACAACCACCACCCGCAATAGTAGATGTTCAACAAAAACAACTACCACAACCACCGCCTGCAATAGTTGTTCAAGAACCACCACTGGCTATAGTAGTTTGAGTGCTATTTTTGAGTGGTTTGGCTGCCATGGGCTGAAGTGCAACGCCGACAAGTCGGAGTTGCTCTTCTTTGGCTGTACATCTGAACCCGATTGGAAAACCTGGTGGCCGAAAGACATGTCTCCTCCCACCAGCTCGTCTGCGAAAGCCAAAAATCTGGGAGTGGTGATTGACAACAAGCTATCTTTCGGACCACATATTTCATCTCTCACTGGGAAATGCTTTGGCATCCTGCGGATGCTTCGCAAATTTCTCCCCGTAGTCTCTATCCAGCACAGAAAAATTATTGTCCAGGCACTGATCTGCTCCAGGCTGGATTATGCAAACATTCTGTTTCTGGGACTTCCCAAATATCTGGTCAGGCGTTTGCAAATCGCCCAGAATTCTGCAGCCCGAGCCATTTTTGGCCTTCCAAGGAAAGCCAGAGCCACGGATCTTCTCGCCAAATTGCATTGGCTACCAGTTGCAAAAAGGATTTTGTTTAAAACACTGACCACGACTTTCAAGGCCTTGCATGGCATAGGCCCCAAATATATCTCCAAACGACTGTCTTGGTATACCCCTCTCAGATCTCTTAGATCCTCGTCCTTATCAAAAATGAGTGTTCCCACTATCAAACAGGCAAGAGTAGGAGGACGGTCTTTTCGGCACTTAGCCCCTCATGCATGGAATGATCTTCCAATCTCTTTAAAACAGACTTCCAATCTTCTGTCTTTCCGCAAGGCCCTTAAGACTTGGCTCTTCCGGTAATCTTTGAGGCTGTTTTTATGTCTGTATGCCCTTTTGGTGTTATGTTTTTTTTTCTCCCCATCTTCGGTTGGGAGTCTTCGTCAAAGCGCCGGGATACTCCAGTGGAGTGGCCGTGCGCTATAGAAGTGTACAAATAACATAACATAACAATAACATAGTTGTTGTTCCTCCCGAAGTCGGGGCAGTTCAGGAAATTGAGCCTGATGCAGAGCAAGAAGAGGCAGCACATCATGCAGGAGATCTATTGGGTTCCAAATCCCCACCAAGGAAAAGGAGGGTTAGTCCATTGAGTTCTTCGCCAAGCATCCCTTCTGATGATCTTGACTTAACTTGGGAGCCAGAACGATCTGAGCATGAGAGGGAGAGACATCCCAAGAAGACCAGGCTAGGGAAAAGGAAGGTTCCAGGAAGCCTATCACTTATGGAGTGCGATGTTCAGCAGCCTGATAATGATAATGATGGTGATGATGAGTCAGACCCAGTCATCACAAGCATTACTCCTGGCCCTGAGGACATGGAGACCAACATTTTAACCCTATCAAGAATGGCTGCAACTAGGGATGTAGTAGCACGCATACCACCAACACAGAAAACACCAAAACTACCTCCAGCTTCCATTTTTACATTTGCACAAAGCCGGCAGCGTCCTATATCCAGCACAAGTTCCACCTCAGCAGAAGGAGGTAGTGGTACTACTGCACAGCCACATAGTGCAGTTCACCACACAACCTCCAGTTCATCCGGCATTGGAAGTGGCACCTCTAGCAGGAGACGAAAGTTAAGCACCCCAGTGTGGGACTTCTTTACAGTTAGCGCAAATGAGGACAACATTGCTATATGCTCCATTTGTCATTACTCTGTTAGTCGTGGTAAGCTTGGCACAAACTATGGTACCAGAGGCCAAATGACCCATATGAAAAAACACCACCCAATCCAGTGGGAGGACCGCCTACGTATCATAAAAGCTGGAACCATTAATGTTGGTGGGGAAGCAGTAGAAGGTCCAGGGGTAACCGGACAGGATGAAGAGGGAGACATTCTATCTGGTAGTGGTACACTAGGTACCCATGTCCCACTCCCCAGCACTGCAGTGGTAGAACACAGATCCTCCGGATCAGCAACATCTCTGTGGCACCAGAGTAAGAGTAACCCGGAGACACCAAGGAGTACGGGTGCGAAGTCTGTGACACGAAGTACTGCATCGGGCATATCTGAAAGAAATACCAAGCAGCGTACCATTCTTAGCATGTTTAGGCAGGAGGGAAAGTACGAGCGCAACCACCCAATAGCACGTTTATGCAATGCTAAGCTTTCTAAAATGTTAGCTCTGGACCTTCTCCCTTTTTCTTTTGTTGAAGGGATGGGTTTCCTGGAATTTGTGTCAACCCTCTGCCCAAAATGGAATGTTCTCAGCCGCTACTATTTTGCCAGAGTTGCTGTTCCAGCACTACACCACGACGTGCTGGAATTGCTTGGAAAAGCCTTGCAGCAGAGTACTGTGCATAGTATCCACCTGACAACAGACATGTGGAGCAGTAGCCAAGCCACAGATTACATGTGCATCACTGCACACTGGATCTCTTTTTCAGGTGTTAGAGACAAGATATCTACAGGCATTGACATTACTGAGATTTTTAATGATACTCGCAAACATGCAACTGTAGCCATGTTTGCTATGGAGGAATCGCATACTGCTGCAAATATTTTGGATGAGTTCAACAGCAAGGTCTTTGAATGGCTGCAACCAAGAGGCCTCAATATTGGTTTTGTTGCCACCGACAATGGCAGTAATGTAGTTAAGGCCATGGAAGATGGCGGCTATTTCAGGGTCCCGTGTTTGGCACACTGCATTAACATTGTGGTTCAAGACTTTCCGAAAAGTGAAAGCAAAGTCAGCAACTTACTGACCATTTGCAGAAGAATCTGCACGCATTTCAATCATTCTTTTAAAGCCCGGAAGCAGCTACGGGTCATTCAACGTGAGTGTAACATGCCAGTCAAAGCACTCATTCAGGAGGTACCAACACGTTGGAACTCTACGTATTACATGCTCGAACGGCTGTTTGAGCAGTACATACCACTTAATGCTTATGTCATGACAAGATCAGGGGATAATGCTGTTAAAGCCATGACCGTTGAGATGTGGCAATGGGACCTCATTAAATGCCTGACTGAGATGCTACTTCCTTTTGAGGTCTTCACATGTGCAGTCAGCAGGGAGGACTGTACTATGAGCCAAGCAATCCCATTGTTGTACATGCTTGAGCAAGAGCTGAAGGAGGTGTCTGAAACGTACGAAGGTGTGGGAAAACGTGAAGCATGTAATTTTGCGAAGTCCTTAGCAAGCCGCTTATCTCAGAATACAAGGATTCAAAATAAGATTTTGTCACATGAACATTACATTACTGCCACAATTTTGGATCCACGGTACAAATTATTTGTGAACAGTAATGCAGTAATTCCTTTTTCTGAAGAGGATGTTTCCAAGTACAAAACTGTAATAGCCAAGGAAGCCACTGATTTAGAAAACGAACGGCTCTCAATTAGAGGCCTGCCAGTGCCAGCCCAGGACAGTGCAAGTACTACTGAGCATCCAACAGAGTCAAGTTCTTCTTCACAGCATGCGAGCAGTGCGTTTGCTTCCCAGCAGTCCCCAACACAAACAATAACACCAACCGCACCAACAGGATCTGATTCATCAGACACAAGCAAAAAAATAGCTGCTTGGTTTCTACAGAAAGGGATGGGGAAGTCCGTTGCTGTCGCAAAGCAAAAAGAGGATGAGCAAACCAGAGCACCAATGAACATTGAGCGGATGGTCCAGGCCTATCTGGATGACACAACAGAGGTGTTCATGGAGCAAAGCCCATTGGTGTATTGGTATAGGACAAGAAGCCAATGGCCACTGCTCAGCAGGCTGGCGATAAAGTATCTAGCTTGCCCTGTTGCAAGTGTCTCTTCTGAGCGTGTGTTCAGTGCTGCTGGTGCCATTGTGACTGTGAGAAGGACCAGTCTCTTGCCCAAAAGCGTGGAGAGGTTAACCATGATATAAATGAACCAGCACTTGATACCACCAGACTACAAAGTCCGTGAATCAGAGCTGGAAGAGGAGAGCGAGTCGGAAGAAATAAGTATTGGGTTACAGGACCTACTTCTGTCAGAAGAACCACCAGGGTTTGAGGAGGAGCTCCTCTTCCCTGACAACTAGGCTTGGAAATTGTTACATTCTCCCTTCCTTTATTTCTCCCTTCCTTAGTTATTTCTGTGTATCTGTCTTTCTGACTCAAACTTGAAAACCAACTCCATCTTCTTTTCTCTTTTAATTACCTATTAGAGTTGCACATCTGAGCATTTACTGTGCACTCCACTCATCACAGTCCTGCTCCATCTTCCTGACTCACCCTAAATACATTTCCATCTTGCCATACTTTGGATGGAGATGGACAATAGTGCAATAATGTAGCCTCTAACAGTCCCTCCATAACAATTGAAACGTACGTGACTACAGCCATCTTCTGTTTTGTTTCCAATCTGAAATGCATCACTGTCTTAAGGCTACACCTCTGTCTGCAGGCATACACAACTCTTCAATGTCAGAACTTGAACAGGGCTACAAAATTAAAGTAAACTCGTCAGCACTTTCAGAAGGCTCTGCTGCATCTGTGATCTGACAGTCACAAAGAAGAGGAAGACAGGTATATGAAATAAATGATGCCATACATTGCATTGGCTGCTTGCTGACTCAGAGCAAATGTGCATGAAGTCGAAGTATGCTAGTAGTTTTAAAGTGCTTGTGTCTCAAGTGATGGTCAATGTTTCCATGTTGTTTAATAATATGTATCCAATTGTACTCCTACTACTGCAGGTGTAGTCTGGACTTAATCGTAGTCACTCACTACATACTTAGTTGCTGTTTTTGGTCAGTTGGCGAACACGTACACGTGCCACCCCGGATGATGATGATGACCACCATACCATCTTTTCACGTTGTTAGTCAGTTTGATCAGAGATGATTGATGGAATATGTTCAGGAAGTGGAATACAAGGTAAACACACAACCAATCAACAAGAAGCACAGCAGACCTAGGCTACATGTGTGTGCAGTGGTGGAATGGAATAGTGTTATGATTGACATTGGCGCATTGATTTACCTTAATCACTTGTTTTGGAAATACCAGGTTGATGTATTGTATATGCCTTTTGTCTGGAACTCTGAAAAATGTAGGAAAATGGAGTTTGGGCCACAGACTCACGTCCCGGTGTTGTGGTGTGGCCCTGTAACTGTTCTGTGCTGGCTCCTATCTTGTTGTTCTTTTCGATGACTGCTGTGCAACTAGAAGAGTAGAGTTAATCAATGTATCCAAGCAGCCTCAGTCTGAAAATCTTCTCTCACGAGTCTTGTCTTTTTCGCACTACACCGTAATTGATTTTTATGTTTTCATTCTGTTAACTTATTTTGTAATACCCCATTTCTTCTTTCATCAACACTTACAGGCCGGCCTTTCACCCAGCGCTACTATTATACGTGGAGCAGCAACTCACACTTACCTTACCAATCCTCCTCATCATCATCATTCTGCCAGAGGCGCCCAAGAATGATATAATCAATCAGTCACAACAGTGTCCATGGAAGGGATGAAAAAATGAATGACGAGATACAACTACACATTTGGCCCTGGATAATACATTAACTTTAGTATCATTTTCATATTTTTCTTTGATTCCTTTTTCCTCTTCATTTATTTCACGCTTGTGTTTGGTAATTGATTGTTCACTTAAAGTATCTCAATTTTGTTGGCTAGCTTTCAGCCCGCTACAACAGGTATTACGGTTTCTCAGAGGGCATACAGCCTAGGCTAAAGTCATATCATATCATAAGAAGTACTTCCTTTCAATTGTGTAGTAGTACTTAAGTAATTACCACTTATTTATTAACCATCCAGTTAATAATAAACCTTCATCGTGCATCCATTTCGTTGTTCTTAATTGACCTTACATTTATTGGGGAATTGTGGATCACCAATCATCGTCTTCATTGTTTTGCTTTTGTTGTCTCCATGCGCACTGTTTTTCTTTGTCAAACCTTTCCCCAAACCCCCGTTCCCATCCATTCATCAAACCCTAACCCTCTTCCCCTGGGCTGTGTGGTTTTATATTGAGGTGTGATGTTACTACATTAAATATACACCAACAATTGATCACACGCTTGCTGGGGCAGATGTGGTGAAACCAACTCTAATGGAATCAAATGTCAACGAGGCAGGGCAAGGATCTTGTTCTGCTTGCCCACCCAAGCTCACTTTATGTAATAGTATACAAGGCAATTAATTTCCCAAAGTGACCCAACAAATGTAAATCATTGCTGGCATTGTTTGAATTTAATTTTAGAGCGTTTACGATTTGTATTGTGTTTTAATGACTCCAACGCAACTACAGTTATCTTCTTCTACTTTTTCAGTCCCCAACACCATTGATTTCTTTGAGTTCGTTTAACAGTTGCAATATTGTTTGTATTTTTAGTCCGTATTATGTACTGTAATTTTCTACTTCTCTCACATTCTTTCTCAGGCAAATGACTGTCTCTTTGTTTTTGTTTTCCAATGCTAGTGCCGTAGGAGTCTACTCTACTGGTCCTATACTATCACACAACCACAGCATATTCTCCGTTGTCTTGGGAAACCATGCAGCCCTTGCGGTGCCAAACGTAATCATCATCAATCACAGGTAAGAAGAGAAGTTTGCTGGGAGGTATACTGGAGGAGAGGCTGGTAGTACTAATAGGACAAATATGACTTTGAGTGAGGGGCACAGCATCTATCTGTTTGCATGTTACACATGTGGTCAGTTAATAAAGTATTTCAATCAAACACTGGCCGCTGCCCTGCATCTAGAGTAAACCTTGTGACGTACAACAGTAACCCCACCACAAAACAACATCATATCATATCTGTGTAAGTTGAAAATAAATAACATTTATTCATGTATAAAAATAATATCCTCCTATCCCACCCCTATCCCCACCCTAACCCCAACCAATGTCCAAGTCCAAAGAATGTCCCACAAAAATAACCCCAACACCCAATTCCCACCCACCAACAAAAGTATTAAAAAAGGGGCAAATCAACAGGGTCCGGGTCCATTACATTTGGCGGGCTTTAAGGTGGTTTGTCCACAATGATTTTTACGCGCTCCTCTAATTGGTCCTCCAGCTTGGCCATCCGGAGGAGAAGTTTTTGCCGAAATGCACGGCACCTACATTTGCATCCATTGTGTGTGGGGGTGGCAGATGTTAAAAGCTGGCGGTGAGCGGCTGCCTGGCCACGGCGCAGTACTCCTGCAGGTGGAGCCTTGCTGGGGCCAGATGCATTGGAAGAGGCAGCAGCTGCTGCCGCCGCCTCCTCCTCCTCAGCCTCAGCCACCAGCTTGCGGTACTCCTCCACAATGGCCTGCAGTTTCCTTTGCCGGGCCCTGGCTGCCAACTCCTTCCGCAATGGTTTTGAGGAAGGAGTATGAGTATCTATAAAAAAAGAAACAGAATTGTAACTGAAACTCTTTATAATTAATTCAACAGTACATTGTGGCATAGTAGCACTACCAAGCGCAGTACATACAATTGGTGTCAACTTTTAGTATCTATCTAATCTGTCCTCCTGCTTCCCCTGCCTGTAGCATTTGTTGAAGTTTTTTCCGGCATTATACTTGTCCTAGTACTGGGTGGCCTTGAGTACACATAAGAAGAACAAAAGTCTTTTTTGTATCCTTTTAGTTTTTCAAAGTAAGACTCTGCTTCCAGTGACAGTCTTCACCTATGATGAATATACAAATACATTTAGGGGGCATCCACCCATTAAAAGTAAATGTCTATCATTCTTTATTATCGGCTTAGCTGGTTTCACTTTCACCAGCAACCACCCATGCTTCCACTCCTTCCTTGCCTTGGGTTTCATTGACACAAACTCCGCTCATGATTCTTGCTATCCACTGTATCCATGCACCCATATTCTTTTGCCCAACCAGGCCTGCATTTTCTTTGACCTTACAGTTCTACCCATCCTTTAACAACCCATGTATCCGATTCATATCAGCCATGTGAATGAACCTTAGAAAGTATCCTATGTTAGTTTGTCTTATTATTACATCTCTTTAGTCCTTCCTCCTTCTACTCTAGTTCACTTCTTTCCCTTTTTGTTCAACACATCCCTCAGGTCATCTGATCTGACTTTTAGTCTTCTCCAAAAGTTTCACAGCTGAGTTGGAGTCAGATGGAAGAGGCCTTGTTTACTCAACTCAAACTGGTAATGCTACAAAGGGTGTCTTCTTCAACCATTGTATATTGTCCAGTACAACTTCAAATTCATACTTTCTTAATAAGTCTCATAGCACAGTGAGGAAAAAAATGTCCCCCATTCACCTAGTAATGCAAATAAGTAATGAATATAAGTTACCACCGCCCACCGCTGAACTTTCCTCCCACACTGATGCTCCTGCAGGTGCCGCGTCCTCTGTCCCCTCCTGGATGGCAATCTCTTCGCCGCTGGCCCCGTCGGCACTGGTGGTTAGTATTGATTGTGCACCTATAAAAGCAAGTACACCTTTTTAGATGCCTGTACACCTCCCCCTATTTTACTAGTTGTACTTTTTTCACCAGGAAGGAAGATTGAAAAAACAGTTACGTACAACATGAATCGTTGTGACAGTGTAACTAGTCCAAATGGCGTCCAATGTACAGCAGTCACATTAGACAGAGTTTAGTTTTAATTTATTAGATGGTCCCTAGGGTCATCTAATCTACTCCTACTCTAGTCTTTGGAAAGTTAGCCTGAGCCATATAACCATTTTTTGATCCGTGTCTACTGCTTTGCCCATGTTACCTCGCAGCTTGTTGCACAGTAAGAAAGACACCATTGAGGCCACATGAGTCTCGCATACAATTGACAAACCAGTATTGTTAGTCCATAATGTTGCACTTGTTGCCATGTGATGACTGCTAAAAACTGGCATAGTTGTATTCACTGTCTAACGTGCAACATTTTTCTCATAGGCAGATGAGAAGAGAAGATTGCCTTCTACGAAACAAGGGATTTGCAGAGCTTTCGAAAGAGGCATATGTGTAACCACTAACAGTATACGTTCAATGGTGAGAGGTCTCCCTCAATTCACACATTTCTCTATCGTGCACTAGATGTACAAAATGTAAAGTATTTAATCTTCTTCATATTGCATGGTGGAGCAGGATGTTTTTCATCGAAATACTTACAAGTTACAACAATACAAAGCGTGTTCTTAAAAAAATAAAGTTTTTGAACTTGCACGTAGACTCTGTGGTATATTTTCAGTGTCTGGGGTGCTGTGGACTGAAACGAGTGAGTGAGCGAAAGGGTCTTCCACTCTTCCACTCTTCTTCTGTTCTGGCGTGGGTTGTGTATTAAAATCATTGGGTATATCTAACTATCTTCGTGTGGGGTTCGGGAGTGGGACAATTTACTATGACCGAGACACTTAGGTAGGTAGACTAGACGGTCATTGGATTATGGGTTCTTCTGACTGAGTTCTATGACCAGGGTGTAAGGTCCAACCTCCCTATCACCAACATCAACAACATCCTATTTTCTTCTTGTACATAGTTCTGTATGTGTATGTGCAGAGAGAGAATAATAACCACAACAGTAGTAGAAGTATACTAACTGAACAAAAATTAGTAGGCAAACATCTGGTTGTGCATTTTTGTTGGTGGGAATTGAGAGACTGGAGATTACAGAGGACAACGCAAAAGACAGGAGTGGACCCAATGGCTACAGCTATTCTATCACAGCTTTATTCAAAAGAATACCTTAACTAAAGAGTGGCCAACAGGGCAAGCTTAGCTACACACAGTCTAATAGTAGTAGCACAGAGAGTTTAGGGGCAGAGGCAGCTTGAAGGAACTGAAAGTCAGGGATGGCATTGGATAGTTACGCAAAATTTGGAAAACAAATGTAAGACCAAAGAAGGTTTTGCTAACATTGAATTACGAAGGAGGATTAATAGGTTGGAAAAAATAAGGTGCGTTAAAAAGTTAGGGAAATATAATTGTTAATAATATAAGCACTGTAGGACTTACTGGGGCCAGCAACAGGATCTGCGGTAGAGGATCGCTCCTCCTGTGGTTGTCCCGCCAATTCGGACCCCATCTTCTTGCCCTTGGGTGATGCTGATCATGTAAGAAATAATAAAGAAAGAGAAGCATTAAGTGCTGTGAAACAAAGACCTCATTCAAAAATCCTCTCAAACATTTTAGGTAGCAACAATTCCAATAAAATTGACTTTGAAGTATAAATGACTACAGGCTTGCAAGATCCACAGACCGTCTACTTATAGAACACTAATCAAATGTGCCATAAACATTCTGATTGCAGAATACTAACGAAGCCAGTACCACCTGACCTACACCACCTATTCAAGAATCCAGATGGGCCAATTGTTCAGTAAGTCGGCATTTCAATTTTATTTTTGCCCGCAAACATGCATAGATGAGATGGAGGACACATGCATAAATTTGTACCTACACATAATTGTTGGTTGCTTGCGTCAGAACTGCTACTGACTCACCTGACCATGCTATTGCTGTGCTAAGCCTACCACTCAGTAAACAAACTCAAACCGGTTCTATGGAGGGGTGGGGTAAAGAAGAACTAACTAAGCATTCATTGACAGAGGGGACGTCATGCAGACCGTTAAAAAATATGAAGTAATACTATCCATCCACCACTATTTCACTAAAGGACAATGGGACTAGACTCTAGCAATAGCATCAACTAACTTCAATTCTCTAAACTCTAACATCAATAATCAGCAGCACAAGCTAGCGCTAAGTTAGAAACCAGTAAGAGAAGTGGCGAGCAGCACCTGTGTCATACAATAACAGAAGAATTTGAGATGGAATTCATCTGCAATGTAACTAAGCGCACCAGTAACCGTGTTACTTATTCATCCAAGAATTATACACAATACTTGTACTACTATAATATATATTAAATTATTAATATTACTAGCTACTCACCACTCCCACGCATTCAACACCTATCAGGTCCAACAGGTCCTGCTCCCTGTCCAGAATGTCTGCCCACCGGTGGGCCAGTTGCTGGTGGGTGCGCCGGATTTCTGAACGACGGTAGACTGCCTGGCGATCCTTCGCCCACCGGCGGTGACGCTCCTCTGGCAGGTAACCGGACCTTGGCCTGCCGCCTGCTGCCAAGGTCAAGGGGAGGTGGCGCTGGATGAAAAAAAACAGGGCGGCCACCTCCGCCTCCCCGAAAAGATTCCGGGCCTGCACCCCTGCAGGTCGCATTCTGCCGCAAGGCAGCCGGCTCTTGGGCGCAGGCGCCTTGCCCTTCGAGCTGGTTCTGCTGCTCCCCTTTGCCATGGTTCTGGGGTGGAGGTGGGGGTGGAAAAGAGAGTTAGGGGGAAGAAGTAGGAGCTTAAATAAAGAAGTAAAATAAAACAGTAAAAAAGGTGGAAAAGTAGAAATAAAATGCAAAATATAAACTTGGGGACAGAGAGAGATAGATGAGAAGTATAAAAAGTAAAACTGTGAAAAGAGGTAAGGATTGAAGAGATATAAGGTGGATAGAAAACTAGGCCCAGAACCATAGCATAGAGTGTGAAAAACAAGATGGCCGCGCCCATCGCGACCACGTGGGTAAGTTTGCGCGAGATTTCACGTGAACACGCACTTTGTCAGTGTGAACAAGTAGTTGTGTTCCCGAACAAGACGTGCACCGCGCAAACGCGTTATTCGCGACCCGGAAGAGGAAGTAGGGGACGCGGGCGGGTGGGACAATTGAAAAAACAAGATGGCCACGCCCATAGCCCACGACATGGGTAAGGTCGCACGCTACAATCCCCCGAATACGCAGACAGCGCCCCGAACACGCACTACGCGCTCCCGAGCAAGAAAAACGGCTCGCGAATGGGACCAGCAAGCTACTACGCAAGCTCGCGTAGTGCGAGAACAGCTTCGCGTAGCTTCGCGGAGTGCGGCTACGCGAACTACGCCCACCCTTACATGTAAGCCAGAAAAGAGATGATGAATAGACTTGAAAGTCATTTTTCTCGTCCTGTTAAAGAGTTTTCTAAGCCTAGTAACTATTTTAAAAAATGACATCATGATGCAATTAAAGATCATGGTGTCTTTAACTTTTATGAGCAGTCAAGGCAATGGACATTTTAACAAGAAATACTCCTTGGTCTCAAGAGGACCCTTTCCTTCTCCCTCCGATGTTTTCCCAAACGGGCCTTTTTTTTAAAGCAGCATTGATTCTTTTAAGAAATATGAGCTGCTTAAAACCCCCACAGGGATGGTGATCAGCAGTTCCTTGCTGGGTACCATCCCTATGCTTGTGGCCAATCACAGGTGGTCTCAAATAGTGACTTGTCTAATTGATATTCATTTGATAGGTCCTGCTGGGACTCCATGTGACTGGAGATTTTGTAATGCAACCCAACAGTACATAGATCATAAAGTTAGAGGCTGGTAGCAAAATGTTGTACATCAGCCCCTTATAAAACTATCAATAAAGGGGCTCATTCTGAAGCCTGTGGTAATTCTCATTTGGATGCAAAAGGAAGTTTGTACCTCAACTGGAATTCTGAGTTTTATGTTAATTACTACAGATCCAAAATTCTCAACAGATATATTATTTTTATAAAAAACCTGCTGGAATTTGTTTGAAGAAAAATTATCAGAAAGAGGCAATTTTCTGATAATCACATGTGAAAATTGCTATCTTGCAGGCGTGTTATTTCTCATTTTATCTTGCGCAACTTGAAATTGGTGAGTGATATTCAGGCTATCCTGTTTTAGGTTCAAATCTATAATAACTGATAAAACCCAAAAGTGTCATCAATGTCAACATATAAACACTGATAAACACCTGCACGACCAGAATCTAAAATGGCATTCAAAGAAAGGAGAGCGAGAGACAATAAGTTATTTTTATTCCTTTCTGAAGAGGCCAGCACAATTTAAGGTTGCTGTACAAGGCAGAAGCAAGAAAGACTAACCTAAGATTATGCAGCTCATGTTTTGTTCTTTAGGGATGTCCCAAAACTAATATTTTTTCTTTCTTTTGTTTCCTCCTGTTTGTGTTCCTGGATTAGAGGTGCGGATGTAGAAACATGTTTTACTTCTGATCTAATAATTTTACACACTGTTGAGAACCTGGGGTAATTGAAATCCCATTACATCTTTTAGCCATGTTTAATTATTTCACTGATAAGTAAAATGGCTGGCTCATTAGAGTATTGGCCAATTTGTACTATCACATTTACCCACAGATGCAGAATAGGTAAAACCCTTTGATACATCAGCCACCTTTTCAGTTTTGATGGTCAATCTTGATAGTCAGTTAGTTTTGATAGCAAAGAGGGGTGGGGTCGCACACTACTCACACACCGGCGGAAGTTGCCCCTAAGGACTCTGGTCATTGTAGTAGTGTTCGCGATGCATCATCTTTCGATCTTGCTATCTTCGCTGTCTTCGCCATCCCTGGACACGTGTTTCGGGTTATCAACCCTCGTCAGCAGGGATAGGCAGTGTTCTGGGGTCGCCGATGGCTGCCAATATCTGCCAGGTATAGTACCACTCCGGCGCGTAGGTGCGGGATCCCAGGCTCGTCAGCCCGCTGCTCAAGGGAGCTTTAAGTTACAAAGAGGGGTAGGGTCGCACACTACTCACACACCGGCGGAAGTTGCCCCTAAGGACTATGGTCATTGTAGCATCGCGAACACTCTACTACAATGACCAGAGTCCTTAGGGGCAACTTCCGCCGGTGTGTGAGTAGTGTGCGACCCCACCCCCTTTTTGTAACTTAAAGCTCCCTTGAGCAGTGGGCTGACGAGCCTGGGATCCCGCACCTACGCGCCGGAGTGGTACTATACCTGGCAGATATTGGCAGCCATCGGCGACCCCAGAACACTGCCTATCCCTGCTGACGAGGGTTGAAAACCCGAAACACGTGTCCAGGGATGGCGAAGACAGCGAAGATAGCAAGATCGAAAGATGATGCATCGCGAACACTCTACTACAATGACCAGAGTCCTTAGGGGCAACTTCCGCCGGTGTGTGAGTAGTGTGCGACCCCACCCCCTTTTTGTAACTTAAAGCTCCCTTGAGCAGCGGGCTGACGAGCCTGGGATCCCGCACCTACGCGCCGGAGTGGTACTATACCTGGCAGATATTGGCAGCCATCGGCGACCCCAGAACACTGCCTATCCCTGCTGACGAGGGTTGAAAACCCGAAACACGTGTCCAGGGATGGCGAAGACAGCGAAGATAGCAAGATCGAAAGATGATGCATCGCGAACACTCTACTACAATGACCAGAGTCCTTAGGGGCAACTTCCGCCGGTGTGTGAGTAGTGTGCGACCCCACCCCCTTTTTGTAGTTTTGATAGCAGGTCACCTGCTACACACCCTAGGATTTAAACATTCAATGCAAGGTGTACAACGGGTACCTGTGCAAAGAGTACTGTCACCATGCATACAGGATAGTGGTGATAACAGGGCACATGCCGGAGGAGCGTTGCCCCTCTGTTTCAATGGCAAGCTCAATACAAAAAATAAAGTGAGCATAACAGTCTGTTATTATCATTGTATTTTTTGTATTGAGCTTGCAGTTGAAGCCAGGTTCGGTTAGGGCGGGCGGGGCTCCCTGACATCAAGGGAGTAGGAGTGGTAGCTGCACCTTAAGTGCGGTTGATGATTTGGCCAGCTGTTGCGGGCCGGTCAAACCGTCATGCGCACTTTGCATGTTTTCCACAGGCTGTATTGTACAGCCTTGGCAGAGTACATGCACAGCCTCCCAGTCCCTCTCTGGGTGCTAAGACCAATCACAACGCTGCAGTAAGGCAGCACCATGATTTAGTGGTGGATTCTGGGAAGCTGTGTGCTTCCTGCTGCGGAGGAGAGGACGGAGGAGAAGCAGCGTCCGGTGTATTCAGGTAAGTGTTTTTATTTATTTATTTCCCCACCACCCCCATTCTGTAGCAGTCGCTACTGTACATACCAATAAAATTCATAGCTGCAAGGTGCACCATTGTTATGTGTGATATCCTAAGCTAATCCTGGCTTTTACCCAACTACACTTTTTTGAGCTCATAGTTACAATGTAAACTGAAAAATGTCAAGTCCCAGAATAGAATGTGATGTCTGATAAAAGGTCAGGACAAACTCAAAGTGAGATATTTGCCATGTCTAGGTAACAGCAGCACCACCTTAATGTAGTCAGGTAACAGTACAGGAAAGCAGTGGCAAGCATGTGTAAAGCATCAAGTTTTAGGTGTCATAGAATACAGGACAACGAACTAAACTGGTATAGGCAGGGTTGACTACCCCTAAAATGACATATTATCCAGCAAGGAGTAGATGAATGATCCCTGATTATGCCCAGAAGTTGTTTATTAAACCATTTGAATGTAACACTGCTATATTTTTTTAACCCATTAATAGTCGTGTAAACCAGACAGGGGCCAAACAGAGTAAGTGTGAGAGGTAATGAAATGTGAGTGTGAGAGTGCAATTCACAGACTTTCAATGCTTTAAAGAGTCTAAAATAAGGCCACTTTTGCTTTATACCAATCAATGCAAAAAATAACGGGCCTCATTTATGAAAAGTGTTTCACTGCATTTATGCAGAGATGCAACACATTTTTAATGCGCCCTCCTGCGACATGATGGATGTGCCGTATTTATTGTACGGTGCACCATGTCCCAAGGAATGACAGATACTTCAGGAATCCTGATGTATGTGCAGGCACAAAACCCATGCAAAACCCATGCATTGCTGGAGTTGTGTCGTTAGCATGACACAACTCAGGCAATGCATGGGACAAGCCTATTCCCATTGCACTGCGTCACCCTTACGCCTACTGTGAGGCAGGCATAAGGTTGTGATGCAGTAGCATCCTAGAAGTTGCACAGTGAAATCTGACAGATTTCACTCCGCAACTTCTATGTAGCTTTTTCACATGGGGACGCCCACCCTGCAAACATTATTCCTGACGCACGTATAATGTGGCGCAGGCATTTACAAAGTGATGCATGTGCTTAGATGCGTCACTAAATATGCCGCAACGTGGCACAATATTTATGCCACCACTGTGTCACAAAAAGTGACGCAATGGTGGAATAAAAGTGTTGCAAACCTTCATAAATAAGGCCCAACACGTTTTGTAAACACTGAAAAAATGCGTTTTTGTCTATTTTGCAGGTTGGGCAGCTAAATAAACACCAATTAACACTGATTTCAAACGCTTTGGAAGACACTGAGAAAACCCCCTGAAATTCACACAACATAAACAATAAAAACAAAACAGTCTGATAATAATGCACCTATCGAAATCTGCACTTGGCGGTATCAGTATTTAGACAGTGCAGTATATTCACCCAAACTACTGGGGTATGCAGAATGAAGTACAGTTCCTAGTTTACAGCATACGGCATGTCTAAAGAAAATAGATACAGAGTCGCAGTATACTTCTTGTAATTGTATTAGTATTTTTAGAAGTATTTCCTCTATTTTTCCCTTTTTCCTAACTCCTCTTTCAGGTATTTTTTTCCTTGTTTCTCATTCTTCTGTTACTAAACTGTCTGCCAAATGTGTCGATTTTTTTCAGTGGCTTGAAACAGTTTATTTCGGTAATCTAAACATGCTGCATGGGCAAATGATCTGATTTTTAGATGATTTTATTGTGCCGGTGGGAAGGAAATGCAATTAAAATAAAAACAACACACTAACTGGTTGATATTTCTGAAAGCAGCGCTTGAAATTTAAATTGTAAACCAGGTTTAGATCATAAATATAAAATTCATATGTGCTCTGTTTCTTCCATATAATTACCCATTAGAAAGTTCAGAGTTTATGTAGGGTTGTTTATGAAGCAAAGAATGGAATAATAGCATACTCTGGCTTGGTGCCCTGCATGGCACATCAAGCAAATATGTTTGCTGATGAGAAATAAAGGTGCATGGATCAAATGCACTTTTGATCCCGTAAGCCAATAAAAGGCTCTTTTTACCAGCAGGATTGTTCTTTTCCTAATGTTAGAACGTTCATTTATTTTAATAGTTAAAAAAGTAATATTTTTCCTAAAATGTAATTTGGTCCCTATAATCTATCTTTACGTTATATTTTCAATATGATTTCAGTCAGAAAGAGATAAAGTGTCCTCTTGAAAGAGCAGTAGGGATCGGGTCTGATATGACAAATGCAATGTACTTTCACTTACTGAATAAGCCCGGCCGGAGACCGCTGCTTTGTTCGCGGAATGTGCGGAGATTTGCCTTCTCTGTGTTCCGCTGAGAACGCGAAGAAGGCAAATCTCCGCACACTCCGCGGCGGAGCGGAGTTGGCCAGCCCCACCTCCACCCTCCCCATTAACAATTAAATATAAATGATATAAAAGTAAAGAAAAACAACTTACCTGGACTACAGCGGCCCCGGGCTGCCCTCCTCCTCTTCCTCGCCGTCTCTGCAAAAACTGTGCATGCGCATGCACCCGCACATGCGCATTTCTTGCGAGACGGCAAGGAAGAGGAGGAGGGCAGCCCGGGGATGCCGCAGTCCAGGTAAATGTTTTTTCTTTTTTTTTGTCTTTTTTTTTTTTGAAGACCTTTATTTATCATCAATAAACAGTACACAGTTTCTGGCCTACAACCTCTGGGGCCGGCCTCCAACTTAATTTGCATAAGTATAAAGTTCGAAAGTATACATCCTGTTAGCCGCCAACCCAAGGGGTGCGGTGGCATAAAACATTTATACATGCGTTTCATTCCGTGCGTGCAGTATGGATTCATGTAGGTCTCGTTTTTATATTTTATAACAGTAAACGATATAAACATAAAGTTACCACATTCGGTCATCAATTCCACAAGAGTGAGCTTATTACCCCTAGTCTGATTAGGTCACCAAGCGTGTATTTTGTGTAAGTGGCCTATAGATCATATTAGTTTGGTGTCACTATATTCCGCCATGTTGGGGTCCTTATGCATGATCTTCAGTTGTTACCTTATGTACCCCCCTCCCGTCCCTGTATCGTCCCGTTGTCCCGTTGTGCCCGTGAATCCCAACCACGAGCTCCCGGTATCCCGTGTCCTAGTCTTCCTCCCCCTCTTCATCAGATGTCAAGGTGTCATCTTCCTCTAGTGGTTCACATATGTCCCCCCTGAACGCATTCCATGGGGTCCATATCTTGTTCCATTTGTGCGGGCATGCTCTATTTATGTATACCGTCCTCTCTACGATCATGATCCTGTCCATATTTTCGCACCACTGTGTTAGCGTTGGAGTATCTATTGCTCCCCACCTTTGTGCTATGTCACGTTTGGCTAAAACCATACCTATCGTGGACCATAGTTGTCCGTGTCTGGAAAGGTCATTGGGCCCCCATATATTGAGTAGACATTTCCGTGGTTCCGGAACTAGGGAGACTTCCAAAACCTGCGAGATGGTACGCATGACTTGTCTCCAGAATTCCTGAATTCGACGACAATCCCAATAGTGTGCAAGAAATTCCCCTCGTCCCCACACCCACGAAGACAGTATGGATGTTGTGCCCTCTGTATTGTGTGGAGCATCCTCCTCGTGTAATATACCCTATGTAAGATTTTGAGTTGTATGAGTCGGAACTTTGCTGGTATGCCCACCTCCTTAGGAGAAGCCAATGCTGCATTCCATTCAAATTCGTCCATCTCACCTAGTTCCTCAACCCATCTAGCTCTCAGTTTTATTGCCGGGTCCTCTAAGTTATTTAGTAATTTACGATAAGTGAGGGATGTTGCCTTTTCCTGCATGTAGTCTGTAAGAAGACGATCTTCGAGCGGTGACGATTCTGGGACTTTCGAACCGTGTGGGATGGCTGCTAACAAAGCATGTCGCACCTGTATGTAGCGATACAATTCAGTGGTCCCCAGCTCGTATTGCTGCCTCAACTGGTCAAAGGGGATTACTGTGTCTTTGTCCCACAGATCTCCTTCTGTGGATAGTCCAATATTATCCCATGATGTAAACCCCTTGCTGTTTCTCAGATTTCCCAGGGCCCGCGTGTCCCACAATGGGGTAAGTTTGGTAATTATCCCCTTCCAGCCCAATTTTGTCTGTGCTGTATGCCATAGCGCTGTGGTAAGCCTTGTGGGCCCCACAAGCGTACGTACTTTCCATTGGTCATATAGGGGTTCCAGTATATTATGAGTACCTAATTGCTCCCTGTCAGCCTTGTATGCTGGGTCTTCTTGAGGTGCATGCAGCCACTGGTTTATGGGTTTTAGTTGCGCAGCCATGTAGTAGAGGTGTAGGTTCGGCAATGCAATACCGCCGTCGTACCACCCCCTATGCAACTTGGCCTGGGCTATTCGTGCCGGTCAATTGTTCCACATGAGGCCTGCCATCAAGGCCGATATTTTCCCAAAATATCTTTTGTCTACCGGGTATGGTGTGTTTTCCAGTATATACAGAAACCGGGGCAGAGACATCATCTTATACAACGCTGCTCTACCCAGCAATGTTAGTGGCAACGTCGCCCAGAAGTGGACATCATGCTTCAATCGATCCAACGGGTGTGCCAAGTTCTTTTGAAAGAATTCGGCTGGATCCTTTGTTATATATACCCCTAGGTATTTAAAGGATGTTCCTGCCACCCTCAGAGGGCAGTTTTCGCACAGTACGGGGGTCGGTCCATGTAGTACATACATTTCCGACTTATTCCAGTTCAGCGTGCATCCAGATATCTTTCCCCACTCGTCGCACAGTGTCAACAGTGCCGGTATACTTCGTTCCGGATCCGTCAGGTACACCAGCATGTCATCCGCGTAAAGCGACAGGCGGTCTTCCCACCCTTCCGAGCAAACGATCCCTTTTAGCAGTGGAGTGGAACGTATTCGGTTTGCTAGTGGCTCTAGTGCAAGCGCAAAAAGCAAAGGCGACAGGGGACAACCCTGAAGGGTACCCCTTCCCAACTGGAATGGTTGCGAAATATGACCATTTGCCACTACTTGCGCCACTGGTTTAGCGTACAATAGTCGGACCCAGGACACAAATTTGGGGCCAATCCCCATATGGACCAGGACTTCAAATAGATATTGCCACTCCACCATATCGAACGCCATCTTTGCGTCGAGTGCCAGTATGACCGCCTTGTCCGATAGGGTATCTGCTCTGGCAAGCACACTATGCACCCTATGCAAATTGAGGGCTGTGTTCCTATGCGGCATAAAGCCGGACTGATCTGGGTGTATGATTTGCGGGAGATGGGTCATCAGTCTGGTGGCCAGGATTTTTGCCAGGATTTTTACTTCGGCATTGAGTAGGGAAATTGGGCGATACGATGTGCACAATTCCGGGTCCCTTCCGGGTTTGGGGATCGCAACTATAGTCGCCGTCCGTTGGTCACTTGGAAGTACGGTCCTTTCCAAACTGTCTGTATACATATTCAACAAATGCCCACTGAGCCTTTTAGATGCTGCCTGGTACCATTCTATAGGGACACCGCTGGGACACGGCGCCTTTCCTGGCTTTATAGCGTGTATTGCTCTATGCATCTCTTCCTCTGTGATGTCTGCCTCCAGTTCCGTCACCGCTTCCGGCACCAGTGTCTTGTGGGGGGTGTTTTCTAACATTATGTGTGCCCTGTCTGCTGACACTTCAACTTCTGGCGTGTATACTTCCTCAAAGTATTCCGCTAACGCCCCTACAATTTCTTCGGGACTCGTGTGTACCTTGTCGTGTTTATCTCTAATGCGCTGTATACCTCTGTTACTTCCTCCCCTCTTGTCAAGCCACACGAGCATTTTACCTGCCTTGTCCCCTATGTCATAAATCCTGTTTGTCTCTGTTATTTGGGACATTGTCTGTTGCTTTACATGTTCCCTAAACTACTGTTGTTTAAGGAGTAGTGCATGGGATGTGTCTGTCGTGGGGTCTGCCTCATGCGCTGTGGTTGCAGCGTGCAGTGCTATCTCCAACTAAGACAGTTCCTGCTGTCGCTCTCTCTTATGTCCTGCTATAGATGCTATAGCCTGCCCGCTTAGTAACGTCTTGTACGCCTCCCACAGAATAGCGGGTGATCGTACTGACGCGGCATTTTCCGTGAAGTAGTGTGATGTTGTTGTCTTGAGTGCCTTACGCACTTTGGGGATTTGGAGATATGAAGCGTGTATTGGGTAGATCCTCCTACGTGACTTCTCTTTTGTGGATAATGTAAGTGTGACGGGGGAGTCATCTGATATGCCCCTCAGATGTATCTCGACAGTGTCGACATGTTGTACACCATCACCCAACGCCAAAAAGTAATCGATACACGACAAACTGTTATGTACTGTTGAGTGGTAAGTGTACTGTCGCGCTGTGGGGTGGGTATAGCGCCATATATCTATGAGTCCCATTGCGGTGAAAAATCCCTGAATACGTGAAGTGCCCCCCACTTGGGGCATCGCCGGGAATCTATCCACTAGTGAATCTACTGCTGCGTTAAAGTCCCCCCCAATCAGTATGTCTCCCTCCGGCAAATTGAGCAGGAATTCACCCAGTGCTGGTAGAATGCCCGCATGTAGTGCTGTGGGGACGTATACTGAAACCACTCTCATTAGCCTCCCCTCCCACTGTCCTTGGAGTGCTGCAAAATATCCCTGTGTGTCTGTCTTGGTGCTCAAAGTGATGAATGGCGCTGACTTTTTCACCAGTATGCCCGTACCCCTAGAACCCGTGGTAAACTCTGTGTACCGCCATTTTATAGCCTTTCCTATTGAGAGCTTTAGTTGCCCCCCCACGTGAGATGCGTTTCTTGGAGGAGCACCAGGGCCGGTCCCTGCCTTCTCACTGCATTCAACACCAACCCTCTCTTTATCTTATCTCCCAACCCTCGCACATTCCAGGACATAAGTCAGAGAGGTACCACTTGCGATCTTCGCAGCCCCCCCTCAGGTGTCTGTCCTTGAGCGTCGTGCATTTTCCCCCACACCTCTAACAGTGCAGTTCGGATCTTGATCTTGGGGTGTACCCATCACTGATGTGGCGTAAACCATGTTTGCGTCCTTTTGCAAAATTGACCTTAATCGTGGAACTTCAGTAACTCTTAAACAAACCCGCCCTGCCTCCCCCCTCCCTGCCTCCCTGCTTAAAGGGCTATCAACCGCCCGCCTCCCCAACATAGCAGAGTGCTTCGCCCATCCCTTCAACAGATTACTTGCGCGCTGGGGTGGAGTGTCCTCCGGAGCAGGCGACAACCCTGCCCTCCTCCGAGCTTCCCAGGCCAGTGTCCAAGCATGTCCCTTTTCCAAAGTTTCTTAATGTATCTTTGTTATGGCCGACACCGAGAAATCACGGTGTTATGCCTCCTTCCGCTCCCTGGAGTTCAGGCATTGGGGACCCATTCGATCCCCCTCTTCCGGATGTTTGTGATCCCTCTTGCCCATTGTCTCTGTGTCGTTGTGCATTTTTACTTGTCCGGTGTTGGCGTCCCGCCGGTCTCCAGCCCTCCAACCAGTCCTGTGCAACCTCTGGCGTCTCGAAAAACCATACTTTGTTCTCAGCCACTACTCTGAGACGCGCCGGGAATAACATGGAATAGGGCACCCCCTTAGCTCGAAGCGCCCTTTTAACGTCCAGAAAGGACCTCCTCCGGCGGGCCACCTCGGCCGTGTAGTCTGGGAAGAAGGCTATCGTTGAGTTCTGTATCTGAATAGCCGGGGATATTCTCGCTGCCTGCAAAATTGTATCTCGGTCTCGAAAATTAAAAAGTCTTGCCAGGATCGGTCTCGGGGGAGCCCCGGGTTTTGGTTGCCCACCGGGCACCCTGTGGACCCTCTCCACGGAGAAAAAGTGCGAGAGGCCTTTCGGATTCAAGTGTGTCTTAACCAAGTCTTCCACGTAGAGATCCATTGCCGCTTTTCCTTCTGATTCCGGAACCCCCAATATTCGGACGTTGTTCCTCCTAGAGCGCCCTTCCTGGTCATCCATCTTGTCTCTGAGGGCCTTATTTTCAGCCGCCATTTTCTCCATTGCCCCTTGTAGCTCCGAGACGTCTTCCACCAAGGATTTTGTCACCACTTCCACCTGTTTCACTCTCTCGCTCATTTTTTGGAGGTCCGCTCTAATCAGGGTGACTTCTGTGGCCGTGGAGCCCACCGTCGTCTGTACCTGTGCTAGGGCCCGCATTACATCCTCCAGCGTCGCTTTCTTGGTCCGGTCTCCTTCTTGTGTTTCCCCCCACGTAGAATTCCGAGGTTCCGCCTGGTGAGTGTTGTTCTTGTCGTAGGCAAATTTATCGAGTTTATCCTGCGTTAAGCCGTGTTTAGGGCCTCTTCCCGCCATATTGTGCTCGTCCGGATCTCCCCTGCCCTTACACCTTGTGTCCACCGTGTCTCTCGGAGTTCCCTGCGAGCTGCCTTGCCTCTTCTTCGAGCGCAGTCTCCGGGTCGTTTGGGTTTCGTTACCAGCCAGGGCGAGATAGGGGACAGGTAGGCACTATGGGCCGACTACCAGTTGGCAAAAGAGTGTCCTCCGCCAAAATTCTTTCCACAGCCCCTACTGGGAGTCGGGGGGGGGGGGAGAATCCCCAAGGCGCTGCGTATTCACGATAAGGCCTATTACAGTTCCGTTGATGGCCGCCTCACACCCGACTGCGTCACCGGCTATTCTTGCGGGTTATAGCGCGGCGTGTCTTACTTTTGGGTTTAGGGTGGAGTCTTTTCGATGGTCATAGATCTGCAACCGATATTACTTAGGCCCTTTCCGCGAATGCGTTCCTCTTGTTCTCCGCTTCAGGGTCCGTTTCCGGCACCAGGGCCCGGCTAAGTATGGGCGTAAAATCCGTTCCGCTCGCGGATTTTGCAGATTTTTGGAAAATTCGCAATCCGCGAGATTCGCGAATTTCCCGCAAAATCCGCAAATTCGCACGCAGCGGATTTTTTTTTTCTTGGTGATACAATTTTGCGGCGCGCGGCGTTTACTTACCGTCATTCATCGTTTGCCGAGTTATTTTTCTTGATATTTTGCGAGTGCTGTGCCATTTTGGATCTTGCTGCGGGATCCCGCGGGAATTTGGCAAGCGCGATTACGTAATCGCGGCTTGCCAACTTGTACAGCAAGAGTTTGTCAACGCGAGTACGCCGTGATCACGTATCGCGGTACTTCGCAGTTGCGAGCTTGGAGATGCGGCGAGCAGCAACAATCTCGCACTCGCAAAAATACAAAATTTGCAATTCTGCACAAGAAATCCACCAGCAAGCAGCATAAACCTTCTGGAAATGATGATTTTTATCTGAATAACTCCTCAGGTTGACATTTGCCTGCACTTTTTTTGCGAGGAGTCCATTTTGGGGAGGGGGGGGGGGAGGAAGGAAGTGCCCCACAGTCTTCAACTTCCTGTTCCTGTCCAGCAGGCTCCTCCCAGTGCTTTGTCCATCTCCTGGTCACTTTTCATTTGGATCTGGAGCTGGAAGGATTACTTTTTGTGGATGCTGCTGGATATTTGGATTTGAGGCCTTTTTGACTTTCTTTGGATCACTTTTGGATTAGAAATTTCACAAGTAAGTTTATTTGGGGCATTACAGTTGCTGCAACTACAATTTTGAGATTTTCGATTTTTGGGCTGTTTTGGGGCCTTTTGCCCAGGGGTACTCAGTGGTGGGTGCACTGAGTCTTTCTGTGGGGTGTTTTGAATTTAAACATCATGGAGGGGCTGGATGGCTTTGGATTGTGCTGATTTTTCTGTGATTTTCGTTTTTTTGGCCTGTTGTGGCCTTTTCACCAGGGGTAGTGAGTGGTGCATGGGCCTAGTCTTTCTGTGGGTTTTCTTGAATTTAAACATCACGGAGGGGCTGGATGGCTTGGGATTGTGCTGATTTTTCTGTGATTTTCGTTTTTTTGGCCTGTTGTGGCCTTTTCACCAGGGGTAGTGAGTGGTGCATGGGCCTAGTCAGGTTTCAAGTCTTTATTTCGATTTTTAACAAATCATAAAAGACACATTAAAATACAATAATCAAACCAAAAGTTTTAAGAAAAAGGCTATTTGGGAAGAAAGAAATACAAAGCGACAGTAAACAAAGACTAGGTACATTTCAAACAAACCAAATAAGAGAAGTTAAAAGAAGCATTAAATGTCGGTAGAAAGAAAACCTGAGTATATAAAAACACATGGTATTTTAGTGGTACATTTTAAATCAAATCGATCAATGGGAAACCATTTCTTGCCTGATGTGCAATGGATGCAGATGGAAAAATCCAAAAACAAATGATTTAACCAATATACATAGTTTGTCACTTTATGAGGCACTATGTGTGGGCTCTGGCAACTATGACGTATGTTTTAACCTTAAAAGCCAGGCCCAACCCAGATATTTAGCCAGACTTACAACAAAGAGCTCAGAAGTGTTGGTCTTTAGCGCCCGAATGGCTTCAGCAGATGTTTTGAATGGTAATCTCTGGAACAATGGTTTTAACCATTTCTTTCGAGGTACAGCATATCTAGGACAAGCAAAGAGAAAATGTCCCTCTGATTCTTTCTGTCCCGGGCAACCTTTACAGTAGATCGATGTCCCTGTGGACCATTTGTTTGCAAAAGAGTTCAAGAGCAAAGACCCCACTCTGAACTTATGATACAGCTTCTTGTCTAGCGGTTTGGTTATTACATCCCAATAGGGCTCTTGGGATAGGTCTAGCTTAAATGTTAAAAACCTGCCTGTAAGGCTAATATTGCTAGAGAGTGAGACTCTTTTTAAACGGATCGAGGCCCAGTACAGGGATTTGAACTCTTGTTTAGAGGGGAAAGCGTTGGGTGAGGGGGATGACCAGAGTGGTTCTAAGCCCATGTCAATGAGAGTGGTTTTCACGGCTAAGAACCATGGAATTTTTCCGGATCCGCTAATTGACCTGACTTCAGCTAGTTCTTTTGCGAAGAGAGACAGGTCAGGGGAGGTCCATATTCGTCTCCACAAGGCCACCAACCTAAATCTAGCCATCTCGTTGATCGGAGGGCACCCTAGGTCCAGACAAAGGGGAATTGAGGGGGTCGACTGTGGAAGACCTACTAAGTTCCGAAGGAACTTACATTGGGTTTTAAAAAGGTTGAGCAGGTCCATATAGCCCCAAAGATCTGCGCCATAAAGAATGGCGGTGGTGATTTTGGCGTCATAGATCCTGAGGGCTGGGAGAACCCGCTTGGTGGTAGATCCTTTTTGCTCTTTTATAAGACAGCCAGTCAAACGTGCGAGCTTGAGATGTTGGATGTTAGTTTGATCTTTCCATCTCAAGCGGCTGTCAAGGGTAACCCCCAGGTAGGTCATGGTCTCGACTTGCTCGAGATTGACTCCGTTCAGCCTCACGGAACTCCGGACTGGATGGTTTCTAGTGAAAACCATAAACTTTGTTTTCCCCACATTTACCGCCAGGTTGTTAATGGCACAAAACTCCTCAAAGCGGTCCAAGGCCCACTGCAGCCTGCTACGTGTTCTTGAGAGGAGTAAGGTGTCGTCGGCGAAGATGAGTAACGGGAATCTCATCCCAGCCAACATTGGGGCGTCAGTGGGGGTATCCATGAAGAATTTCACCACTTGGTTGATGAATAAGAGGAAAAGTGTTGGTGCCAGGACGCACCCCTGACGGGCACCTCTAGTTACGGGAAATGTTTCCGTCACTTGTCCCTGGCCTCCCCACCTTACCCTCGCGTAGTTATCCTCAGGGAATTTAATAATGAGGTCCAGTAGTTCTGGTGGACATCCTAAATTTTCCAACACACCCCACAATTTGTCCCTTGGCACCAGGTCGAAGGCGGACTTTAGATCAATGAATGCAGCAAAGATGGTACCGCCGCCAAGCCAGACCACCTTCCAATAGATCAGGCAGAGTCTAAACACCTGGTCTATGGTGCTTATTCCCGATCTAAAGCCCGCCTGCATGGGAGATAGTATGTCCTCTGTTTCGATCCAGCCCTGGACCCGTCCCAAGACCATACGTGCTATGATTTTTTGTATGGAATCGATTAAACTAATAGGGCGGTAATTCCCTGGCTTGGACTTATCGCCCTTTTTATATATCGGAATTAACTCTGCTCCCTTCCATGATTTTGGAATCGTGGCTCCATTGGCTAAGGAATTAGCGATCATGGTTATATATGGGAGCCACAAGGCTGGATTAGATTTAAATAGGTCTGCCGGTATCAGATCCATACCAGGAGCTTTCCCTCGCAGGGTCAGGCCCAAGGCCAGCTCGGCCTCTGGGACTGAGAAAATTAATTTCTCCCCGTGGGTACTTAACGGGGGTGACCTGCCCGGGGGTTTTATAGCTTTGAGGTCATCGGCTCTGAATTGGGCAGAATAGAATGTGACCCATTCGTCAAGGGGTACATGGTTAGCCGGGGTAGATGAATCCGGGTCCTTCCCCCACTTGACTAGGTCCCAAAACTTTTTTGGGTTGTTTGAGGTGGACGCCTCCAGGAGATCTGTCCAGAACCTATCCTCCCACTCCCGTTTGGATTCCCAGAGGGTTTTCTGTAATGGAGCCTAGCCGCCTTGACTGTGACCATGTCCCGAGATTTAATAGTTGAGATAAGATCCGAATGTGCCTCCCTACATTTTTTGTTGTACCATTTCCGGGGCAAGAGAATAGTTTTGGTAGAAGCACTTCGGCACGGGAGGGAAAGTAGTGACTTTAACTGGTCAAAGCATCTAGTGTGAAGATTCATAACATTATTTGCCAAGCCCGGGTTTGCCCCTAACGGATCAATTTTCAACATCTCGTTATACACATTGGTGGCCATTGTATTAACATTGACCCATAATGATTTGTCCTCCATGACCCGGGACCATTTCAATCTCCTCCTATCATTGGTTAGCAAAACGTTCCCTGTATATGAGGTGGTAGACTCCTCTTGTCTCTTTAGATCTGGCAGTTTCACTGATAGTAACAGCGGATTATGGTCACTTTCCGGACGCTGTATTACTACCATGTCAACTAGTAAAGACCAATATTCCAATTTTAACAAAATATTGTCAATGCGGCTCTGCCTTAGGCCATTATCGAAAGTACAATTGGCTTCTTTATCCGAGATTGTGCGGCCGTTACAAGCTCGGAATCCCCTATTTAGGCAGAATGCCATCCAGTTTACTGCCGCCTCTGTTGCTTTAGCCCTTTTATCAACAATTAGATCAGGGATGTCCCAAGCATGGTCCTCAGCCGTGCTCCAACTGTCCCCCATATCAAACAATGGCTCTATGGTGCAATTTAAATCTCCAGCTAAGATGGTGACATTCCCACTGCCCATTTCAGCAATTTTGTGGTCGATGATGTTCAACAATGGCGGGCTTCGGCCACCAGGCAAGCCTCTGGCATAAATGTTAAAAATGTGCAAATCCCGTTGGTTAGCTTTGCTTAGTTTGATTAGAAGGAGATCCGGATGCTGGACAAAGAGTTCAGTCGGATAGAGACCCAATGTCTGCTTCACCCAAATCGTTAGTCCACCTGAGGCACGCCCTTTGCCCCCTTTGATTGCAGGTTTAAAGAAGTTGATGTATCCCAGCTTAAAGACTGGATCGATTGCCCAGGTTTCTTGGAACAAAATGATGTCGTATTTATCCACAAAGTTCTGCCAGTCTGTAGAGGAAAAACGGGCCTTGATTCCTGCGATATTCCAAGACAAGATTTTCAAGTTATCATTGGGTGGGACCACAGGGGGAGATTTCAAAGGTGGAACTGGGGAAGCTGCCTGATTATGGCCTCTATCCTTCTTAATCACCATGAGCTTGGCATTGACCATGGAATCGTCGTTTATCATGGCCTCTTGAACATCTCTGTATACAGGTAGGTTAGGTGCCCTAGTCTCTAGGCCCCCCCCAACAGCCGCTAGATTGTTAATTGGATATGGGCTCGCCATGCAGTACCCAATAGGCTCGTGACCAACTGCTTTAGCAGGGGAAGACTCACTAGGTGTAACATGGAGTCAATCTATGGCCTCGAGGCCAGAGAGGGGGCCGAAGTGATTAAAAAGGAATGGGCGCTGTCGGTCGAGAGGGGTTAGTACCAAAGGGCGTCTTATGGGTGGGGCCTGACGAAAAATGGGATGATGTTGAGGGGGTATTTGCCTATGGGGGTAGAAATATGATAGGGCTAAAGTTTGTACATCCCCCTGTCTTGCAAATCTAGGTTCTCTTCGGATGGCATCTACCACCCATGCATCCTTAAACGAGATCAAAATGCAATCTCCCTCCAGGTCTTTAGTCCCATGACCCACCCAGTCTACTCTTCTTACAAATAATATCTCTGTAGGAGAGGAGGGTGGTAGGGGACGGTTTTTATTTAGCCAGAAGATTACTTTATTGCTGAGATCCCCATCAGACTCCTTGCTGCCTGGTTTTAACGGGGCTACACCTGTCAGGACTATAGTGTGTTGGGCTGCTTCGATAGGTAGATCAACACGAGGGGTGGTAAATCTTCTGCGGCTCCCCTCCCTGTGATTGGTAGTGGTGCGTTGGCCCACAGGGTCTCTACGTGTGCTGGGGGGGGCGGGATTAGATTTAATTTGTGGGGGTGGTCCCGTACTTTGTTGCCCACCGGAATTTTGTTTATCCATAATTTTTGTCTTGGATGCCTGTGTAAGAGTGCTCATGGCTGGTTTGGAGGATGTGGCTTTTTGCTTCTCCCCCCCTTTTAGCGTATTGGTATTTGGCCCTAAGGTTTTGTTATGGGGTGATTTACTCCTTGCCTGATTATTACTAACGGGGTCCTTAGTAGCTGTTTGTGTTTTACTGACACCCGTATGACTAGTGCCAAGTAAGTTTTGTAGCATAGCATGGTTTGAGTTAGTTATAGCCTCCATGCTGTCAATTTTTGAGGTCATGAGCCTTGTCCGCTCCAAAACAGGTAGTAATAAAGTTTTTAACATGGCCTCCATTTTTACTAACAAAATTTCGTCGCTGTTAAGGCACATAGGGCAAGTGCTAGAGGAACCCAAGGACATGAGGGAAGGGCACAGCATATTAGCAAATACAGAGGGGTTTTGAGTGTCAGGGGGAAGCTCAGAACCCTGGCTCCCTTTATCTGAGACATCATTTGTTTTTGGAATCTTTCGTTCTCTCCCCCCCGACAGTCTGAGATCCAGCTTTCTCTTTTTGATGTTAAGATCAGTATTGGACACTGGGAAGTCTGTAATTTCGGCAGTGTTAGAGTTATTAATGGGGAGGTATCCAGATAACTGGCTAGGTTCGAGCCCCCCACTTATCTGTGAATCGCCCCCCCGACTAACTTGAGAGTCATCTAGACTGTACCCTTCTTCCTTCATGATAGAGGCAGTTGGACTCACCCCCACGCTTTCTAAATGGACGATAGCGTCCGTGGAGGAAATTTGAACGCAATTAAAGGCAGCATGTGGTACAGGGGAGGTAATGGTAGCTAGTCCCCCCAATGATGAGCGCTTGCCGCTGATAAGGTCAAGTGAGAGTCTTTTTTCGACCATAGCAATTTCCTTCTCCAGAATCCCCGTAGCCCGTGAGATAAAAGCGTCAAGGGGGCCTGTTACGACTCCCTTGGTGGTATGGATTTGCACTGTTCGTTCTTTGCCTGACCTTAACAGCATTATAAGGGGTACGTAGGATTAAATCTCACAATAAATTTCAGTCCGTCCTTGCTACACCAGAGGGCAGGGGTTAGTATGGCGAGAACCGCCGCCTACCTTAAAAGCCCTCCGATCGGCCAGGGGGGGTGGGCCGGGGCCGGACTCTGCCGTACTCATCGCCCCGTGCTGCGTCCCGCGCTGCGGGAGTTAGAAGTTCTTATATAGGGGCGTGATGGGCTGGGGGCGGGCCAGCAGGGAGAGCGGACCAGATGCTGGTATCCCTGGTCTCGCAGGGACTCCTGGTTGCTGGAGTCCCCGCACACTCGCAGCCCCGCCGAGCCTGTCGCCCTGTCCGCCTTACTGGTTCTCCTCCTTCAGGTGAGATGTGCCACACACTCCTATCCGAAGCGGCACCCGCGGAGCGGGTGCGGCGAGAAGTTGGATTCTTCGCAGGAACGCTTGTAGGTACGGCCAGTCTGCTGTGCCTCCGTGGGTCTCTAGAGTCAGTTTCCCAGTAAGTGGTGGAGGAGGGAGCTTTTACAAGCCTCAGCTGGGCTGGGGGCGGGCCAGCAGGGAGGGCGGACCGGATGCTGGTATCCCTGGTCTCGCAGGGACTCCTGGTTGCTGGAGTCCCCGCACACTCGCAGCCCCGCCGAGCCTGTCGCCCTGTCCGCCTTACTGGTTCTCCTCCTTCAGGTGAGATGCGCCACACACTTCTATCCGAAGCGGCACCCGCGGAGCGGGTGCGGCGAGAAGTTGGATTCTTTGCAGGAACGCCTGTAGGTACGGCCGGTCTGCTGTGCCTCCGTGGGTCTCTAGAGTCAGTCTAACCTCGCCGTGGATAGCACATCGATAAAGGGGGGCCCAGCCCGGCCTCTTCTGGCCTGTGAGGGCCTAGGAGGGCCCGCCCTTTGCCCGGGCTTCGCCCGGCTAGTCCCGCACGCGTCCCGCGATGCGCGGGTCCGGTGTGTATTATATCCACCTGGTCTGCTGGGCGTGGCGGGTGGTTGACACAACGCCCCACTGCCTTGTGGACGGCGTAGTCCTGTGCCGGCTTCACCCCTTGGTGTTTCCTGGAGCGAGCGTTTCCCGCGGAGCGGGAAACGCGAGGAGTGGGTTTAAAGGTCCGTAGGGCAGGGAGTTCTCAGTTCAGCCCGTGCCTCTCTCTGCTGTCTCCCAAACTCGTCCGCACTCCAAAAGGACAAATGTTTCCCACGATGCGTGGGTCCGGTGTGGATTATATCCACCTGGTCTGCTGGGCGTGGCGGGTGGTTGACACAACGCCCCACTGCCTTGTGGGCGGCGTAGTCCTGTGCCGGCTTCACCCCTTGGTGTTTCCTGGAGCGAGCGTTTCCCGTGGAGCGGGAAACGCGAGGAGTGGGTTTAATGGTCCGTAGGGCAGAGAGTTCTCAGTTCAGCCCGTGCCTCTCTCTGCTGTCTCCCAAACTCGTCCGCACTCCAAAAGGACAAATGTTTCCCGCGATGCGCGGGTCCGGTGTGGATTATATCCACCTGGTCTGCTGGGCGTGGCGGGTGGTTGACACAACGCCCCACTGCCTTGTGGGCGGCGTAGTCCTGTGCCGGCTTCACCCCTTGGTGTTTCCTGGAGCGAGCGTTTCCCGCGGAGCGGGAAACGCGAGGAGTGGGTTTAAAGGTCCGTAGGGCAGGGAGTTCTCAGTTCAGCCCGTGCCTCTCTCTGCTGTCTCCCTAACTCGTCCGCACTCCAAAAGGACAAATGTTTCCCGCGATGCGCGGGTCCGGTGTGGATTATATCCACCTGGTCTGCTGGGCGTGGCGGGTGGTTGACACAACGCCCCACTGCCTTGTGGGTGGCGTAGTCCTGTGCCGGCTTCACCCCTTGGTGTTTCCTGGAGCGAGCGTTTCCTGCGGAGCGGGAAACGCGAGGAGTGGGTTTAAAGGTCCGTAGGACAGGGAGTTCTCAGTTCAGTCCGTGCCTCTCTCTGCTGTCTCCCAAACTCGTCCGCACTCCAAAAGGACAAATGTTTCCCCTTTCATCCATTATGCCCAGGGGTAGTGAGTGGTGCATGGGCCTAGTCTTTCTGTGGGTTGTCTTCTTGAATTTAAACATCATGGAGGGGCTGGATGGCTTGGGATTGTGCTGATTTTTCTGTGATTTTCGTTTTTTTGGCCTGTTGTGGACAGACCATGTGGTTGGGGGCCTTTTTGAGTGCTGCTACAGGCCCTGGCCATGTGCTGTGAGGGAGAGGGGCATTTTGAATGCAGGCAGTGTTCTCAGGCCTGCACCCATTTTGCCTAGCTTTCATCCATTATGCCCAGGGGTAGTGAGTGGTGCATGGGCCTAGTCTTTCTGTGGGTTGTCTTCTTGAATTTAAACATCATGGAGGGGCTGGATGGCTTGGGATTGTGCTGATTTTTCTGTGATTTTCATTTTTTTGGCCTGTTGTGGACAGACCATGCGGTTGGGGGCCATTTTGAGTGCTGCTTCAGGCCCTGGCCATGTGCTGTGAGGGAGGGGGCCATTTTGAATGCAGGCAGTGTTCTCAGGCCTGCACCCATTTTGCCTAGCTTTCATCCATTATGCCCAGGGGTAGTGAGTGGTGCATGGGCCTAGTCTTTCTGTGGGTTGTCTTCTTGAATTTAAACATCATGGAGGGGCTGGATGGCTTGGGATTGTGCTGATTTTTCTGTGATTTTCGTTTTTTCGGCCTGTTGTGGACAGACCATGTGGTTGGGGGCCATTTTGAGTGCTGCTACAGGCCCTGGCCATGTGCTGTGAGGGAGGGGGCCATTTTGAATGCAGGCAGTGTTCTCAGGCCTGCACCCATTTTGCCTAGCTTTCATCCATTATGCCCAGGGGTAGTGAGTGGTGCATGGGCCTAGTCTTTCTGTGGGTTGTCTTCTTGAATTTAAACATCATGGAGGGGCTGGATGGCTTGGGATTGTGCTGATTTTTCTGTGATTTTTGTTTTTGTGGCCTGTTGTTGTGGCCTTTTCACCAGGGGTAGTGACTAGTGAGTGTTGCATGGGCCTAGTCTTTCTGTGGGGTGTCTTGAATTTAAGCATCATGGAGGGCATGGGATTGTGCTGATTTTTCTGTTTTTTTTTCGATTTTTTGGGGGTGTATAACTGAACTGATGTTCCTCTGTCTTCCATTGCTTTTAGGTGCACAAGACTCAAGAGAACCACCAGTGCCAGGAAGAAGTCCTGCAGCGGTGTGTGTGTGTGCAGCATAACGTCACGCGACGTCACGTCTGGCCTCAGACAACTCTGCAACTCGTGCAACTGCGGCCTGCTGTTCTGACCTGCTCTGAAGAAGATGGCCCCAAAAAAAGTTCTCCGTAGCTCCTCTAGCAAGAAAGTTGCCAGTAAGGAGCAGAAGAAGCAAGTTACCAAGGAGGCTGGTGTGCCGTCCGCCGCGTTTTTTGGGAGTAAAAAAAAAAGTACGCCTGCAGCAGCAGCGGGATCTGCTGGGGACCAAGCTGGGAGCAGCACCCCCGCTCCATTGGACTCAGTGCCTCCACCACCACGCCAACTTAAGTCAAAGCCCTTGAGTGCTGCAGAGGCAGTCAGTGTACTTCTTCAATCACCATCGACCAGTGATGTTGGCTCATCGCAAGAAAGTAGCAGCAATGTCCCTGAATCAACACAGGTTGTTGTAACTCATCTGACAAGTGTTGAACAACCACAGCTGCAACAACAACAACATGTGCAAGTACAAGCCCAAGTACATGTGGAAGGAGAGGCAGCGCAAGGAGATGCGCAAGCAGAGGTGCATGGAGGGTCACAAGTGCCCACAATAGTTGTTCCTCCCGAAGTAGGGGCACATCAGGAAATTGACAATCAAACCGAGGTATCATTTGAGGAAGCCACTCCTCCTGATGATCATTCATTGTCTTCCACATCCCTAGCAAGGAGAAGTGTGGCTCAGGGGTTAGAGGCGGCAGACCCGGAAGCTGAGATTGGCCCTGGACCAGGGTTCAATTCCCCGCCCCGACGGGGGTTGGGCTCAATAATTCCACGGACTCGATAATTCTCACTCCGGTGCCTACTCGACTCACGGGTGCACTCTCTGCGACTCTGGGCAATAGTTTGCTTAATCTCCACAAAGGCCCCTCGCGGCGGGATGCCTGGCTTTCACCTTGTGGATACCCTGCCGGGGTATCTCACAGGGGAATACCAGGACGGGTTCCCTAAGCAAGCGCATAGATGCCTGCGATGTGGGCGATTTGCGCTATATAAATACATGGACATTTACATTTACAAGGAAAAGATCAAGGGGGGTGTCTACATCTTCTTCAAGCCCACCTCCTTCTGATGATCTGGATGAAGATTGGGAACCATCACGGCAGTCTGAGAGTGAGGCACACCATGATCTGACAAAGATACCTAAGCGTAAAAGGAAGGTCATCGAAAAACTCATAGCTATGGAGTGTGATGAGGCTCAACAAGAAGTGACGGATACTGCTGCTGATGAAGCCTCTCACGACGACGAGCCAGTCATCATAAAGGTCACTGCAGCCCCAGTGGGCATGCAGCAAAGAGACATTTTGACCCTATCCCGAGCAGGCATGAGCGGATTTTGCGGATTGGCAATCCGCGAATTTGCGGATTTGCAAACTCGCAATCCGCAAAATCCGCGAATTCCCGCGAATTTGCGGATTTTTTTTTTTTTTTGTGTTCGCCCGTGTTTCTGCCAGTTCGCGAGGGTTTTTACAATTTCGCAATTTGCGAACTTACCTGTCGGGTCGCAAGTTTTGCGAACTTGTTGTTTCTACGTGTCCAACCTGTTTGGGACACTCTTCTTCATCACTGCCACTCTCTGTCACCACTGCCACTCTCTGACTACTCATGCCACCCTCTGGCCCACCCATGCCACCCTCTGTTTCATCACCACACCCTCTGGTTGTCCAGTGTACATTATTTTTGGCAAAGCAAAGCACACCTTCCCTGCCTCAAGTGACCTGAATTAATTTGGGGCTGATTAATGTGTCACAGAATATTTTTTTAGCTGGCACCTGCTTCCTTAGTGCGCCCTGATTAGTGATCTTTTGCACTTGCTAAGTGCTTTCATTGTTGCAAAATTAGTTACAACACCTGCCCTGCCCCAACTGACAATAATGAATTAGGGGCTGATTAATGGATTTTAACTTCCAGCCTGGCTCCTGCTTGTCTCCCTTAGCTGTAATTCAGGACCTTTGTGGCATATGTGTAACTATTCTGAGGTTCAGAGCAGGGTCACATAATAGTTGCAACTGGCAACTGAACTCTGGAGGGGCCCCTCAGGAAGCACTACAGGAAATGGCTACTAATGATGAGCCTGAACTTTTGAACCTGGTAAGTAGTTACTTTCAGTTTTGCTAAAATCGTATTTCTGCAATTTCGCACTTATTCGCGGGGCGCGAACTCACGCGAACAGTGCGAGCAGTGCGAGCAAAATCCGCTGCTCGCGGATTTGCGGATTTTTCAGGAAATTCGCAAATCTCGCGGATTGCGGATTTCCCGAAAATCCGCAAAATCCGCGAGCGGAACGGATTTTCCGCCCATGCCTAATCCCGAGAAGCTGCTGAGCATGATGATGATGTCGACGAGGAGGCAATGGAAACACAACAATCATTGGAGTTAACTAGTACACCAATACCTACCGCTTCCATATTTCTTCCTCGCAAGAAGGGACCTCCATCCACCTCGACCTCAATTAGTGGTGGTGAAAGTGCAAAACGTACTGAAGTTCGGCAATCCACATCCTCCACTTCATCTGGCATTAGCAGCAGGACCACCACCACCAGTATTGCCGCCTCCTCCGGCCCCCAAAGACATTTCAAGTCTGCAGTTTGGGACTTCTTTAAGGTTTGCCCAAAAAAGGAAAACGTAGCCATTTGTAGCATTTGTAAGCTTCGAGTTAGTCGTGGTAAGTTTGGTACCAACTATGGTACCGGAGGCCAGAGAGGTCATCTTAGGAGACAGCACACTGTCCAATGGTTTGCGCACCTACAGGCGATCAAGGAAGCCCGAATTGCACGTAATGAAAACGTTGATGTTTCATCTGATGATGACGAGGAGGAAGAAGACGTGTCAAACACTTCACTTACACCCAGTACCCCTGTCAGCAGCACACCCCATGTGAGCCACACTAAGAGTGTGGGAGAGAGTGATACACCAATGCGAAAAAGTTCATCAGCGAGCGTAACTGGGTCGAAGATATCATCATTATCATCCCGTAAATCCTTGGTCCAGGGCAACATTAAAAAGATGTTGTTTACAGAAGCGCAATATGAACGCAACCACCCACTGACACGTCTGTATAACACGAAGCTGGCTAAAATGCTAGCTCTGGACCTTCTCCCTTTTTCTTTTGTAGAAGGGGTTGGTTTTCTAGAATTAGTGGCAGTGCTCTGCCCTAAATGGAAGGTTCCTAGCCGGTTCTATTTTGCCCGAGTTGCGGTTCCAGCACTACATGAAGATGTTCTGGAGGTGATTGGGGCAGCTTTGCAGAAGAGTGCTGCTCACTATACATCTGACAACAGACATGTGGACCAGTGGCGCAGGCGCTGATTACATGTGCATCACTGCACACTGGGTCTCTTTTTCAGGGGTTAAAGCAAAGCTAAACGCAGGTGTTGACCCGGACCAAGTTTTTAAAGCTGCTCGGAAACAAGCAACACTAGCCATGTTTGGTTTGGAGAAACGTCACACAGCAGAAAACATTTTGGATGTGTTTAACACAAAGGTCCTTGACTGGCTGTCCCCAAAATAACGCCAGGTTGGTTATGTTTCCACGGATAATGGTGCCAATGTAGTTAAGGCCATGGAGCTGGGTGACTATTTCAGAGTGCCGTGTTTGGCGCACTGTATAAACCTGGTTGTCAAAAAATTCTTGAGTGATAAAGACAGTGCAGCGTACAGGGTAGTGGACACCTGCCGAAAAATGTGCAAACATTTCAGCCATTCTTTTAAGGCCCGGAAGCATCTGAGGAGCCTGCTATATGAACGTCAAATGCCAGTGAAAGCACTCATCCAGGAGGTGGCAACACATTGGAACTCAACCTTCTACATGCTTGAGCGTCTGTATGAGCAGTATACGGCACTCGATCACTATTTCTTAACACGGGGTACAGCTCAGAAGGAGGACCTGAGGATGGGTGCGGCGCAATGGAACATAGTTAAAAGCCTGACACGCATGCTTCGTCCTTTTGAGTTCTTCACGTGTGCAGTCAGCAAGGAGGACTGTAATTTGGGAAAAGCTATCCCATTGTTGTACATGCTGGAGCACCAACTGAAGGAGGTGTGTTCTGTGTTTCAAAAAGATGAAGAAAACCAAGACCCTTTTGTTCTGGCGGAGAAATTATTAGAGCGCCTACAAGGTGATGAACGTCTTAAAATGATCCCCTCAAACCAGCATTACATTTGTGCTACTATTCTGGATCCACGCTATAAAAAGGCGCTGGCAGGCCAAGCATTCTTTCCTTTTGCTGATGAAGATGTTACAAAGTACAAACAGTGGCTAGCCTCCTCAGCCAAGAGGTTTGAAAGAGAACGGCAGAAAATTGAAGGAAAAGGCAGTACATCAGCATCAGCAGGCCATCCCCAGTCACAACAATCCACTTCTGCACCTGTGGCTGCGGCACAAGTGACCTCTCAGCCGTTAAAGAGACCGGCAACCGGATCATCTGCACCACCAGACACAACAGTAACATTGGAGGCTGAAGAGGATTGGCTAGCTCGGCTTGGGTTTGGTTCTCAAAAGGTCACAGCAACAGCTAAGCAAAGTGGAGGAACCTTGGAGGAGCACCTTGAGTCGATGGTGAAGGACTATCTGAATGACTCAACAGAGGTCTATGTTAATGCTGACCCATTGGCGTATTGGCATGGAAAAAAAGAATTGTGGCCACAGCTCTCCAACCTGGCTTTAAACTACTTGTCGTGCCCACTCGCAAGCGTGTCTTCTGAACGTGTTTTCAGTGCTGCTGGTGGCATTGTAACTTCCAAACGGAGCCGCCTCTCACCCAAAAATGTGGAGAGGTTAACAATGATCAAGATGAATCAGCACCTCATACCACCAGATTACAGAATACGAGAAAGCACGCCGGATGAAGACGAGGTGGACAGCAACATAGATGAGGGAATTTCTTCTCTGTCAGGTGACACTGAGCTCACCCTGCCTGAATTCGCAGAGTATGATGACGAAGCCTTATTCTTATTCGTGGACCGTGACACCGAGCCCTGAAAATGAGACAATGAATCTATAACTTTCTTTTTCGTCCTTGTTCACTTTTATTCCTGTGTGTCTGTCTTTCTTTGTTGTGCACAGTTAATATAATTCAAACTTTAATCACCTAATCACAAAAACAAGCCCATCAGCAGAACTGTCTTCACTTGTTTGCTTATTGATTTGAAGGTGCCGCAGTCTGCATTCCTCAGGTTCACAAGTTCAGAAGAACATGCTCCTCTATCCTCCTCCTCCAGACTCCTATTTCCATCAAAGCAGAGGGCTGGTTTACGCCCAATGAAGAAAGACTCAGCACTTGTGGGGGTGTTGTTCTACCTCTTTGCGGGTGAGTTGACGGCTCTGGGGCCATTGCTGGGAAGCTCTAATACCAGATAAAAGTGGTTTGGACCAAATCGGAGGCGGAATTTTTTTTTTGTTTTTGCTGCCTTGCTTGCCTTTGAGGAGCTCTTTGGGGGGGTTCCGGCTGTTTGTGGGTGAGTTTCGGGGTCTGGGAGCACTGCTGAGACACTATAATCTTGATTGCATTTGCTTTTCAGGAAATCCGTGGTGGTAAACCGGAGTTATGGCCTAGCTACACAGCGCGTTTGGACCGAAGGCCGAGAAATATCGTAAGTATGAGATTTTGCTTTTGGGCTGTTTGGGGGTGTTGTGCTTTTTGGTGGGTGGGTTGGCGGGTCTTGGGGCATTCCTGGGAAGGTCTAATACCGGATAGAAGTGGTTGGGACAAAATCCATAAGGATTTTTTTTTTGCTATTTCTGACATTTTGCTCAATGTAGCGTTTTCGGGGGCCTGTTTGGGGGGCTTCCTGGTGTTTGTGGGTGGGTTTCGGGGTCTGGGAGCACTGCTGGCTATGGATACTTTAGTTTGCAAGAGGTTTGAAGCAAATCCATGGTGGCAGAGGGGAGTTAGGGCCTAGCTGCAGAGCGCGCGCGGAGTGATTTGGGAAATTGGCCAAAAAAAGAATGTCCCCATTTTTGTACTTTTGCTCTTTGGCTGTTTGGGGGTCTTCTAGTCGTTTTCTTCTGGGTTGACGGCTCTGGGGCCATTGCTGGGAAGCTCTAATACCGGATAAAAGTGGTTTAGACCAAATCGGAGGCGGAATTTTTTTTGTGTTTTTGCTGACTTGCTTGCCTTTGAGGAGCTCTTTGGGGGGGTTCCGGCTGTTTGTGGGTGAGTTTCAGGGTCTGGGAGCACTGCTGGGACACTCTAATCTTGATTGCATTTGCTTTTCAGGAAATCCGTGGTGGTAAACCGGAGTTATGGCCTAGCTACACAGCGCATTTGGACCGAAGGCCGAGAAATATTGTAAGTATGAGATTTTGCTTTTGGGCTGTTTGGGGGTGTTGTGTTTTTTGGCGGGTGGGTTGGCGGGTCTTGGGGCATTCCTGGGAAGGTCTAATACCAGATAGAAGTGGTTGGGACAAAATCCATAAGGATTTTTTTTTTTGCTCTTTCTGACATTTTGCTCAATGTAGCGTTTTCGGGTGCCTGTTTGGGGGGCTTCCTGGTGTTTGTGGGTGGGTTTCGGGGTCTGGGAGCACTGCTGGGACACTATAATCTTGATTGCATTTGCTTTTCAGGAAATCCGTGGTGGTAAACCGGAGTTATGGCCTAGCTACACAGCGCGTTTGGACCGAAGGCCGAGAAATATTGTAAGTATGAGATTTTGCTTTTGGGCTGTTTGGGGGTGTTGGGCTTTTTGGCGGGTGGGTTGGCGGGTCTTGGGGCATTCCTGGGAAGGTCTAATACCGGATAGAAGTGGTTGGGACAAAATCCATAAGGATTTTTTTTTGCTATTTCTGACATTTTGCTCAATGTAGCGTTTTCGGGGGCCTGTTTGGGGGGCTTCCTGGTGTTTGTGGGTGGGTTTCGGGGTCTGGGAGCCCTGCTGGCTATGGATACTTTAGTTTGCAAGAGGTTTGAAGCAAATCCATGGTGGCAGAGGGGAGTTAGGGCCTAGCTGCAGAGCGCGCGCAGAGTGATTTGGGAAATTGGCCAAAAAAAGAATGTCCCCATTTTTGTACTTTTGCTCTTTGGCTTTTTGGGGGTCTTCTACTCATTTTCTCCTGGGTTGACGGCTCTGGGGCCATTGCTCGGAAGCTCTAATACCGGATAAAAGTGGTTTGGACCAAATCGGAGGCGGAATTTTTTTTGTGTTTTTGCTGACTTGCTTGCCTTTGAGGAGCTCTTTGGGGGGGTTCCGGCTGTTTGTGGGTGAGTTTCAGGGTCTGGGAGCACTGCTGGGACACTCTAATCTTGATTGCATTTGCTTTTCAGGAAATCCGTGGTGGTAAACCGGAGTTATGGCCTAGCTACACAGCGCGTTTGGACCGAAGGCCGAGAAATATTGTAAGTATGAGATTTTGCTTTTGGGCTGTTTGGGGGTGTTGTGCTTTTTGGCGGGTGGGTTGGCGGGTCTTGGGGCATTCCTGGGAAGGTCTAATACCAGATAGAAGTGGTTGGGACAAAATCCATAAGGATTTTTTTTTTGCTATTGCTGACATTTTGCTCAATGTAGCGTTTTCGGGGGCCTGTTTGGGGGGCTTCCTGGTGTTTGTGGGTGGGTTTCGGGGTCTGGGAGCACTGCTGGGACACTATAATCTTGATTGCACTTGCTTTTCAGGAAATCCGTGGTGGTGAACCGGAGTTATGGCCTAGCTACACAGCGCGTTTGGACCGAAGGCCGAGAAATATTGTAAGTATGAAATTTTGCTTTTGGGCTGTTTGGGGGTGTTGTGCTTTTTGGCGGATGGGTTGGCGGGTCTTGGGGCATTCCTGGGAAGGTCTAATACCGGATAGAAGTGGTTGGGACAAAATCCATAAGGATTTTTTTTTTGCTATTTCTGACATTTTGCTCAATGTAGCGTTTTCGGGGGCCTGTTTGGGGGGCTTCCTGGTGTTTGTGGGTGGGGTTCGGGGTCTGGGAGCACTGCTGGCTATGGATACTTTAGTTTGCAAGAGGTTTGAAGCAAATCCATGGTGGCAGAGGGGAGTTAGGGCCTAGCTGCAGAGCACGCGCGGAGTGATTTGGGAAATTGGCCAAAAAAAGACTGTCCCCATTTTTGTACTTTTGCTCTTTGGCTGTTTGGGGGTCTTCTACTCGTTTTCTCCTGGGTTGACGGCTCTGGGGCCATTGCTGGGAAGCTCTAATACCGGATAAAAGTGGTTTGGACCAAATCGGAGGCGGAATTTTTTTTGTGTTTTTGCTGACTTGCTTGCCTTTGAGGAGCTCTTTGGGGGGCTTCCTGGTGTTTGTGGGTGGGTTTCGGGGTCTGGGAGCACTGCTGGGACACTCTAATCTTGATTGCATTTGCTTTTCAGGAAATCCGTGGTGGTAAACCGGAGTTATGGCCTAGCTACACAGCGCGTTTGGACCGAAGGCCGAGAAATATTGTAAGTATGAGATTTTGCTTTTGGGCTGTTTGGGGGTGTTGTGCTTTTTGGCGGGTGGGTTGGCGGGTCTTGGGGCATTCCTGGGAAGGTCTAATACCGGATAGAAGTGGTTGGGACAAAATCCATAAGGAAAAGCCTTTTGGCACTTTTTGTAACTTAGGGTTCGTTAGGATTAGCCCTAGCAGCAGGATTGCATGTGTTTTGGGGTGTTCTAGATTTTTGCAACTGAGTTCTGGGGTCTTAGAGCACTCGTGAGAATGTGTAATTTTGGTTGCAAGTCATTTGAAGAAAATCCATGGTACGAAAGGGGGGATTTGGCATAGTTAAAGAAAGCCTCTGCCACTATTCTTAACTTAGGGCTCGTTAGGGTTAGCAGTATTTCTATTGCATGTGTTTGGGTGGGGGGGTTTTCGAGTCTTGGAGCGATGCTGGCTATGGATACTTTTGCTTGCTTGCAAGTGGTTTGAATACAATCCACGGTGGGTAAGGGGATATTTGGGCCTACTTTTACTTTTGAAGTACGTTTTGTCACCAGTTTTCTGCTAGGCCTCGTTTTTTGAGATCTGATTGGGGGTCTTCTACATTTTTGCAACTGGCTTTAGTAAGGGTCTGGGTGGAAGCACTGCTGGTAAGGTCTAATTTTGCTCTAAAACACAGTTTACAGTACACCTAGCTTGAGGGGAAAGATCCGCTAAATTAATTCGCCCATACTTATTTATCCTTGAAAAAGTGACTCAGACAGAGTACGCAGTTTCAAAAATGTTGTACTGTCTATTAGAAAAATCAAAGTGTGACTTTTTGCACTACACAGCGTACATACCTTATATTTATTTATCTGTGCTGTTTTTCGTTCAATAATTACAGGCCGGGTTTCAGTCTGCAATGGGGAAAAAAGGATGGAGTCAGGCTTCACATTAGCGAGCCGCAATTCAGCATCCGCCAGGCAGGCAGTGTACAGGGTGTCTTCTGGTCACCAACATTGATGGACGAAGCGTCAGCTGGAATGGAGGAGTGCCGCTAATAAGAGGAATTGTTTGCTGCATGCAACTTACTTACCAAATTCAACAGGACAACTACAACAATACAGATACAGTATCCATTATTTCATTCAATGAGTGTGTGTGACTGCATTTCTTGGATCTCTCTCTGCTTCTAAATTGATCCCTACAGCCATTATATATATGTTTTACTTCGGCTATTTTTTTAACCTAATTTAATGTAGCCCTGTACTGTCGCATTCTGGCATTCACGGTTGTCGAAAGTACTACTTACATTTCTGTAACAATGCATTCAGTAGTGCATGCGCTTCCTTTATGTCACGTAAAAGATTTATGGTTAGCTTTGTAACTAAAAATTTCTTTATGTTCAATTATTGTTTGTCCATGCTGTGCTTTTTTTTTTTTCTCTCAACAAAACCTACCCAAAAAGAAACCCCCATTCCTATCCATTTTACAAACCCTAACCCTCTTCCCCCGGGTTGTGTGGTTTTGCTTGATGTGTGACTAACTGACATCAATAATTCCACACACTTGCTGGGGAGGATAAGGTCATAGCAACAGGCTGGTGAGGGAATCCGAGGATATATTCTAGACTTACTCAGCTTCAGTACTATTTCTTGTAGTATTAGCCAATGTCAAAGAAATCCTACGCAAGTACAAGTTATACTATAAATACTTTACCATTTGTTAGGCTACATTGTGGCACTGTTGTAGTCTAGTGTACTGTCACCTGCTATATTCTCTATCGTACCGTTGTAATGCTACAGTAAGGACAAACCAGGTTTCATTTTCTTTTTTTCCATAGGCATGCAACTGCCACTGTGTCACACCACTAGTACCACCGCAGTGAGGACATTTCATCCGCCCTGGATTGCCAACCTTATTCGCTGTTTACCGTGGAGCCAGCCCTGGGCCTAGCCCTACTTTCAAACACAAATTACAGGTAAGATAAGCGTTTAGTTGGAGGTAGTATAATGGAGTATTAGGAGAGACGAGAGATTGACGGTAGTACTACTAAAGTCCTAGGACTATTCAGGAAAACAAACTTACTGTTAAACCCCCACCCACCAGACTCAAAAGCAGTAAAAAACAGGTATGCTCAGATAAAGTTTGAAAAAGTATATCTATATCCCTAACAAAATAATCTCCCGCAAGACCCTCCCTAACCCCAACGGTTGTCCTTTAAAAGTCCGAAACCCAACTCCCGATTCCCACCCCCAAAAGTCTCTAAAAAAGGGGCAAGGGACACTATGGGTGGATGCTGTTGACTTTTTGGGCCAGGGCATCAAACTCCTCGCGGAGCAAGGCGTGCTCTAAGCGGAGACCCTCCAACACGTTGGTAAAGTGGTGGAGCTCCTGCTGAAGGCGGGACACCCTCAGGGTACTGTGGCGCAGGCGAGCCTTGTAGTTGCAATAGCTGTGAGAGGCAGCTGTTGTCCTTGCTGCTCGGCGTTTGGCTTTGGCAGCCCGGCTCGGTCTGGCTGGAGCACTGTGCTGGGTGGCAGCCCGTGGGGGCACGGAGGCCGATGCAGCCGACGTTGTTGTCGTGGTCGACTGCGCACTTTCGTCGTCCTCCAGGGTCACCAGCCGCCGATATTCAGCAACAGTGGCATCGATCCTCCGTTGCCGGCCGCTCTAGCCAGCTCCTTCCTCCTTGTTGGTTTGGAAGGAGCATCTATATGAAGAAAGAAAGACATAGTCTGTAACCAATGCTCTTTAAGATTAACTCAATCATTCAGCAGAAATTTGTGTTACAGTACAACTAGCAACTTGCAAGCGCATTACATAACTATTGAGGCCAGTATCTATCTAACCTCCCACTTCTTCATCCTTGCTCTAACATTAGTGGGAGTTTAAGGAACAAATTCTACGAGCACTATGGACTTCCATTGGAGTCGACTATGAAAGTACACCAGTCTTATTCTTCTTCTTGTCTCTTGTTTAGGAAAATTGGTACGTTATCTTCTGCAAGCCGGCATAATGCCAGCGCAGTGAACTTACACCCGAGAAAAAGAGACGCACGCCATGATGAGTGACCTAGACTTGCGTTACTGTACCGGTCCAGTACATGCAGGTGGTGAAGCTCTTACTTTTCTATTACGGGTGGCACTGAGAATACTCTGTTACAAGGGCTACTGCTTAATTAATTTCACTTTCACCCTACAGTGCAAATGAGTACTAGAAATGGAAAATGAAGAAGATAAATAATCTGATTATCTATCACTTCACATGGGATGTTTTTGCTTACATATGGGATGACTTCAGGTGCTTTGCTTTTTATTGAGTGACCAGTGATACATCCACACATGAATGACTGAGTACTACTAAACTTATTAAGAGAGGTAGGGAGTGGCCACCGTAATAACCGGATCTATGCTGTGCTTGCAATACAAACTACTGCTACTATTGATGGTAGTATTTGGACAAAATTGCAACTTCTTTTCCTTGCCTTTCCTACACTGGAACGGACGTGCGGGTGCAGTGTTACATGCTCTTCAAAGTTACACTTAGTTCATCCACTGACCGTCTACTCTCTCTAGATCATGGGTACTCACAAACTTTCTCTCGGGGGCTAAATTTACAGTGTAGTTTGTGGCCGAGGGCCGCACTGGTGGGGGCGGAGTCAGAGGGGGCGGGGCTAAAGCAAAACGAAAACTTGTGACCATGAGGTTGCACACAGGTCGCTGCAGCAGATGCCTTCATCCACTGAGCCACCAGACCCAGCATTTACATACATCTCTCTCCCTCCTGCTCTCCCTCCTGCCCTCCCTCTCCATCTCTCTCTCCCTCCTGCCCTCCCTCTCCCTCCCCCTCTGTCATCTCACTGTTTGTGTGTCTGTCTGTGTCAGCCTTCAGCCCGGGCTGAGACAGCTTCCTCAACGCGCACACACAGACAGCCACACCAAAGTACTTAACAGGTCTTTAAAAGACCATTAACATATTATTGAGGCTTTGTTTGTTGTAGCGCCCCTGCATCTCCACCCTGACAATCACTGCTCGCCCGGCCCCACAGAGCAGAGGCTTTGTTCTATTTCACCTCTTTGTGGCCCTGCATCTCCACTCTGCTCTGTGGGGGCCGGGGGAGCAGCCATTGTCAGAGTGGAGATGCAGGGGCGCTAACAGGTGAAATACAACAAAGCCTCTGCTCTGTGGGGGCCGGGGGAGCAGTGATTGTCTGCAAGGTCTGCGCATCACCAAGGAAGGCTTGCCGGGCCGCCACCGGCCCGCGGGCCGTACTATGAGTACCCCTGCTCTAGATACACATATGCTATCTAAGAGTCAGATAGTAGCATGATCCAGGTATATGGACACATACAGTTTCTGTGTCACCCACCCAGGCTGTTGTCCTTCCACCCATCATTGCTTCATCATTCACCCAGCCATGCATCTCATATTCTTTCCTTCCCAGCCACGTCTTCAATCTCAATAAGTAAGGAATATATAAGAGCTTACCTCTGCCCGCCACCACCACCGTCTCAACTCTCACAGCCGGCACTACAGCCGCCGCCTCCTCCCCTGAAGAATTGCCCTCCGCCTCCGTGTCGAGCACCACCTCCGCGCTGGCCCCGCCACCAGATGTTCCACCTACAAAGTACATTTAAGAATGTTAGAATAAACCACTCACTAGTATTTGGTCTAGGAATGAAGACATGTGAAAACAATGTAATTTGTGACTGTCTACTCTAAAGTAAAAAAAAATGTCCATTTTTCCAGGGAAGGGTGTTGTCTTGCAGCACTTTTTGGCACAACTGATGAAGGCTGGCTTTTTAACACGCACCATTTTTCTCCACACAGACAGAAGATGGACTTCTAACAACAAGATCAAGTTGAAACCAGGTGAGAGCTCGGCTCGACCACAAGAAATGTCTTCAATTAATCGTCAGCACTAACCACTTTTCCATTATCAGTTAAACGTTTAGTTTTATTATGACTTCATTTTAATAAATGTGTTTACTTTTAATAAAGCTTTTAAACTTAAATAGACTCTGTGTTTTTTGGTCCAGACTAGAGTGACTGAGCGAAAGGTTTTGCAATTTTTGCAAGCATGAGTCCGTGCCTCTGACACTTCTTGACTCTGACTCCGTACTCTTGAGCTACGTTGGATAATCATCATTGGGGATCAATCATCGATGAATTCGGGAGGTAAATGACTGTGCCACACTATGTAGTCAGTCAGTAAGGACATTGGGGGTTCAAAGTCTGTTATCACAGAGGTATGTGGAAACTTTAACAGCGCCTATTATAATTGATAAGCAATGCACTATTTATTGTCCATAGTTCTGTTTCTGCAGAAGAATTGTCCCCGCAACAGTAGTGGTATGGATTGTCCTCCTATCCAAACCAAAAGGTAGTATCTTATTCTTTCTTGGTGGTCATTCACATTTTATAGTTGGGAATTTTCAAAGCAGATAGAACACTTCAAAAGACATTATGGACAATCCCAGAGGACTGCACTAAGTTGATAGAGCTATTGCTGACTAGAATGGGAGTTTCGCCAACCGTGCAATCTTAGTTAGCTACACAGACAGACTAATAAGAATAATCTAGTAATACCACAGGGAGTCATAGTAGAGGCAGGATAAGAATTTAGATACAGTCTACAAGAAGATCAAAGACGATTTTGAAAAAATCAAATGAGGAACGCTAGGAAAAATAGGTACTAGTCTAAAATGAAAACTTACTGGGGCCAGCAAAGGAGCCCTCGCCTGCCCGATCCTGGCCCTGTCCAACAGCATCCGCCGCCTGCTGCTTCTGTGTCCCCTCGCCCCTGGGGGGAGCTGACGTACAACATGAAAGAAAGAACAGAAAACATGGATGATTGTTGCTTGTCAATGTCAACCAAATCAAACATTTCAAAACAACAATAACAAAATATTTCCGCGAAATTATATTGATTAGGGTTAGTTTTCATTGATTTGCGGACCTGCGACTTCGAAAGTCACGTAACTCACTAAACAAAGTACTGAAAGGTTCACCTGGGACTGGCAGGCAGCAGTCCGCAGGCAAGACGCAAAGTGACAGACAAACTCCATTGTGATTTCAGTCAGATCAGTGACAACACTAACAGTTGCCTGCTACATAACCAGTCATTTAAATAGTCAAACTATCAATCCACCGCCACTATTTTTCTTATTGTCAGGGGTACAAAGGAAGGGGCAGATTTAAGCCCCTTGCGGCTCTTTTGCTCCGTTCTTGCGTGACTTTTGTGACGCAGCAGCTGAACAAAAGAGGCGCCATGGTGCGGCGTATAATATTATAACAACGTGACGCATTTGGGAGATGCATCCCGTTATAAAGCCCTGCGCCATCAGGGGGCGTTCCGGCGCAAGGAAGGGCATTCCTGCGCTGGAACACATCCTAAAAGTGGCTGAGGGAAATCTACAAAATTTCAATGTCACCTTTAGGACAATGATGCGTCACACAAACCCTGCACCTGCTTGAAGCAGACGTACGGCTTGACCCAGCATTGGGGAGATAGGGTACCCCAGAGCATTGCTGGAGCTGCGCCATCGTTGCAACGCAACTCCAGCAGTAAAGCTTCGGTGACGTTTTGGGCCCATGGTGCGCCGCATTGCAAATACGGCGCACCATGTTTGGTGGTGGTAGCGGGCCGCACAATTACTGGCGCATCCCTGCTACTTTGCAGGGATGCAACGGTAATTGCAATTCTGCCCCTTAGGGGCATACTTACTTACGCGTTCTGGCGCATCTCCAGAGATGCGCCAGATCAAATGCGTCACGCAAAACTACCCTTGCGACACGGCAGATGCGCCTCATTTACAATGCGGCGCGCCCTGGCGCAAGGGTAGGCACTTGCGTGACGCATCTTGTCACGTAAGAGCGGCGCATCGCTGGAGTCACGTCGCCAACGCAATGCAACTCCAGTAATGCTCAGGGCCACCCAATACTTAACATGCTGTGTCAGTCCTTACGCCTGCTTCAAGCAGGCATAAGGAATTGAATTGACGTAGCAGCGTCGCAGAAGTGCCTGCGTTAAATCTTGTAGATTTCACGCAGGCACTTTTGCGAGGCGCACAGCCGCCGGACCGCCCACCCTGCGTACTAGGAATGCACCCATTGTGGCGCAGGCCCATGGCTTTATAACGTGACACATCTCCCTAGATGCGTCACGCTGTAAATGACTCGCAGGGATGCGCCACGTTTACGCCGCTGTTGCTTCACGCAAGGCAACGTAAACGTGGCGCAAGGGGCTTGTAAATGTAATCTGCCCCCTAGTGTCTATCATTACGCAGTTCTGTAAAGTACACTCATACATAATAGTTACTCAGGCCAATGAGACCACAAAATAGAAAACAAATAAGCATAGTAGCAACGCCACTGAGAAGGAGAGCAGTGCACCTGAAATGCACAGAAGATTTTGAAATATAATTTAACTACAATGTAATCGTCAGCAGCATTATTGGCTTGCTCCATGTAAAAAACAAATATTTGCAATACAACAACATAGAGCCGGAGAAAACATAGTAGTGAGTAATGAAATAGCTACTACTACTCACCAAGCCCGGGGATCTCCAAGCCGAGCTGGTCCAGCAGGTCGCGCTCCCGGTCCAGGAGGTCCGTCCAGCGGTGGGTGGCCTGGCTGTAGGTGCGCTGGACCCCGGAGAGTTGGGACATGGCCCAGCACACCTTCTGCCACCGCTTCCGGTGCTCCTGGATGTTGTAGCCGGCCGCGATCCTGCCGCTTCCCGCAATGGTCCTGGGCAGGCGGCGCTGGACGAAGTAGACCATGCTTTCCTGGCACGGGGTCCAGGACTTCTCCTCCCCGCCGCCGCTGCGGCCCTCAAGTGCCTGGGCAGCTTCACGGCGCCTGGCTTCACCATGGTCTGGGCAGGTAAGGTAGGAAGTAGAAAATTAAGAAGGAATAGGATAGGGAAGGAGAAAAGAAAAGAGTTTAAAAAAGTAGTTTAAAAGTAAACAAAAATAGCAGAAAAGACAAAAATATACAGCTAGGAAAAGAGAGGGATAGATAAGAAGCAAAATCGTTCGAAAAAAAACTGAAAACAAGCAAAGGATGGCAAAGATAGCAAGAGGATAAACACCATGCCCAGACACAGGAAATGAATGAAAAACAAGATGGCCGCCCGTTCACGAGCGCGAAAGTAAGTTTGCATGCGATTTTCCTCGTGATCTCGTACGAACCTGTACTCGCAATGCGCTTACTTCGCGAGATTATACATAGCGGGCGGAAACGGAAATACGTCACGCAAACAAAATGGCCGCGCCTGTACTCGACCTTGGGGTAAATTCGCTTGTTGCGCTGCAAGCGGCTCGCGAATACTGCAAAAAACATTGCGAAATAACACGCCGCAAAAAAATATAAAGCTCATTCGCACGAATTGGCGGCTTCCGCGGTCGGTTTCGCACGACGCCGAGCCTCGCGAATAGCGCAAAATTACCGGAAAACGATTTTTGCAAAAGCAAAACCAATGAGCAGGTGCAAAAGGTCAATCTCATGATTTGTAACGATTCCCTGTTGTGCTTCCTGAGGGGGCCCTCCAGAATTCGGTTGCCTACTTGCAACTATTGTGTGACCCTGCTCTGACCTTAACTGTATGCCACAAAGGTCCTGATTTACAGCTAAGGGAGCAGACAAGCAGGTGCCAGGCTGGAACTTCAAATTCAGTGACACATTAATTAGCCCCTAATTCATTATTGTCAGTTGGGGCAGGGCAGGTGTTGTTAATAAACTAACCCCAAATTAATTCATGTCAGTTGAAGCAGGGCAGGTGTGCTTGCTTTTCCCCCCCCCATCTTCTACAGTGATGATGAACCAGAGGGTGGCATTGATGTAACAGAGGGTGGCATGGGTGAAAGAGAGGGTGGCAGTGGTGAAACAGAGGGTGCTGGGAGGCTGTGATGATGAACCAGACGTAGAAACAACATAGTCGCGACCGTTGCGAGCCGACAAGTAAGTTCGCAATTGCGAACTAGTACCAAATCCTCGCGAACTGGCAGAAACCCTTGCGAACACAAAAAAAAATCTGCAAATTCGCGGGAATTCGCGGATTTTGCGGATTGCGAGTTCGCAAATTCGCAAAATTCGCGAACGCCAGATTCGCAAAATTCGCCCATGCTTAGGCCCGGCTACCTCTTCACTTCCGCCCGGATCACTGCTGAGGGATAGGCCGCTGTTCGTCGTCGTCCACAGGCCGCACCACACAGTATGTTGTTTCTTCGGTTCCCGGTGTCCACCGGCCTTCAAAGTTTCCCTGCTGTGTACTGCTCGGTCCTAGACCCGGTTCCCCCCTTCGGAGTGTTTCTTGCGACGGATTAACATGCCGGATTGCCGGGGGAAGTCGCCTCTCTCCCGGAGCTCCTGTGTTAAGCTGCCGCCATGATCGGCTGCTAGCCACGCCCCCAAATGTTTTTTCTTTAACGTAATTTATAATTAATTGTTAATAAAGGGGGTGGAGGCGGGTGGCCTAGCGGAGTTCCACGTAGTTTGTTCTCAACTGCCTGGCCCTCCGCGGAGCCCTGCTGTGCAAACTTCGCCCGGGGTTATTCCTGAATATCATAGGTACTTTTGGTATAACTGTTATTCAAAATGTAATGTTCCGAACTAATAAGGGAGCAAGTACTTCATGCCAATTCCATAATAAGATGTACTTTATTGAGGGTTTTCATTGTAACACATTTCCCATCTTCTTAGAGTTTTAGTTTCTTTATCCCCTATATTCATCTGCTTTATCATTCCAGGTTCCTGGGTGGATGTTAAATTAGCTTAGTGGAAAACCTAGATGAGAAATGCCGAAATTTAATGAGTTAACAAAATATGTAACAAAAATTCTAACCAATGTGATAAAAACATTCTCTAGAACAAAAGTAAAATCTTGTGCACGGGGTGAAATTAAATAATGCGAAAAAATAAAGAATGAAAACATGTTCAAATTATTCATGAAAAGAAATAATTTGATAGGTAATTAAAAAAAAGAAAAAGATTTACACATAAAAAGGGACAAGGAGGTAAGTATGGGAGTCTAATTTACAAACGGAGCTAGAAGGAGAATCTGCATAAAATATTTCACCCATAAAAGGAGTAGAAAATAGATGAGGAAGAACTGAAAAAAATGCAGGAGAAGGAGACATATAGGGGCTGATTTACAAGCTTCTTGCGACACGTTTGCGCTGCAGTTGCATCACTTTTGTGATACTGCGGCGTGTACACAATGCGGCCAACTAACAACGTTACGCATCTAGGGAGATGGGTCATGTTTCTAAAGCCCTGCGTCACATTATACTTGCGTCAGGTATTATGTATTCAGGGTGGGTGTTCCCACGCAGGATAGCCCCGTAGAAGTGATGCAAGATTTCACTGCGCCACTTCTAGGATACCACTGCGTCAAAACCTTATGCCTGCTTGAAGCAGGCTTAAGGACTGATGCAGTGCAATGAGTGTAGGCCTTCTCATGCATTGTTGGAGTTGAGACGTGCTTGCAACATGACTCCAGAAATGTGTGACTTTTGGGCCAACAGATGCGTCAGAGTTTCTGACGCATTGGTCAATCCTTGCACCATGGTGCGCCGTATGATAAATACAGCATAAAATACAGCGCATCCATGGTGGCACAAGGGTATCACAGGCTGGAGCAGGAAATCTGACACATCTCTACAGATGCGTCCGTTTCTTGTAAATCTGCCCCAGATGGCGATCAAGGAACAGCAATAAGACATACCTTCAAAAGCATGGCGAGTAGTTGCAGCAATTTATTTCATAAGTTGACAAGGCACGAAGGTGAATATGAAAGGATGTGTAAGTGCAAGCCACAGTGCTGCATAGTATAGGGCACAGTGTGTCCCCAAGAATGAAACTAAAAGTAAGTTGATAGCAGTGCTTAATTTGTAAAATAAAGAATAAGTCCCAGGGCTCTCATCAGGGGGCCACTGCAGCTTGCACCGCGCCTTGCCCCTACCATGCTGCCAGTGATTATTTACAACACAACTACTAACCGTCACACTCCTATAAGTGTGACAATTCAAACTGTTGCAGGTCCCAAAGCTATACAAATGGCTTGGGTAGCAAGTAATAGTAGTTTTTAATGTATATTGAATAAATGATTAACTGTTGTTGTGGTCATCTCTAAATTAGCAAGACAGCACCACTTTGGGGCATACTGTCACAAGAGCCAATGTTGACTAATAAGTGCCCTGCCGAGCACCAGAAGCCACTGGCTCAAATTAAGCACTAGTCAATAGAAACAAGGGGCCTCATTTATGAAAAGTGACGCATCGCTGCGTGAAAACAACGATGCGTCACGTTTCACTGTGCACTCCTTACGACATTCCTGATGCGTCATATTTAATGTATGACGCATCATGTCGCAAGGAGTTACAGATACGTCAGTATTTCTGACGTATCTGTAAGCGCAAAAGTGACGCATTGCTGGAGTGTGTCACAAAAGTGACGCAACTCCAGCAATGCATACTTTCACATGGGGAAAGCCCCATGTGAGAGGGCTTGCGTCAGTCTTACGCCTGCTGTGAGGCAGGCGCAAGATTTTGACACAACAGCGTCCTAAAAGTGACGCAGTGAAATCTCATAGATTTCACTGCGTCACTATTACGAGGCTTTTTGCGGGGGAACGCCCCTCTGCATACATTATACCTGACGCAGGTATAATGTGGCGCAGGGGTTTGAAAAGTGACGCATCTACCTAGATGCGTCACTTTTTAAATATGGCGCAACAAGGCGCATTTTTTACACCGCTGGTGCGTCACAAAATGTGACGCACCGGTGGTGCAAAACTGACGCAAGGCCTTCATAAATAAGGCCCCAGGAATGAAACTGGAAAGGGGGGAGAAAAATAAAAAAGAGAGCAATAAAAACAGATATAGAGATGTCAAATTAGTCTCTTGCAATTGTGTAGGAAGTCCACAATTTATCCATTTTGATGATGCAGACATTAGTCTGGCTGTTTGTCTTAAAATGCTATAATAAATCAAAATTTCATGAAAATGGATACCGCGTCTTTGAATCTTTAGAGAAGGGATTGTCAAGTTTATTTTCCTCCTAGTTAGGTGATTTATAACTGTAGATTAAACATCACATAACTTAAGCAAACTGTTCATCAAACTATCAAGTTTTTAAAGCATTATGATCAGTAGCGGCCCGTGCAGGTAAGAGCAATGGGGCAGCGTGGGGAGGGAGGGCTCGTCAGACTGCGATGAGGGAAAATTGATTATTTGTTTAATTTTCCTTTGACGTCTGTCGAGAACCCCAACCGTCCCCGCCCACTGCACCCCACCGCGCCACTGCTCTTACCTGCACTGGCAGCTCCTGATTATGATAAAACATATGCACAGCAATCCAGGAAATAATAGCTTTTTGTTCTTTTAATTCTTCATCCTGTTTCACGGAGTAGAGGATAAAGATAGTTGGGCTGACAGTTCATTAGTTAACTGCAGCTAGAGGATGTGCTAGCTGTTCATGAGTTTCTTTCTGCAACACCAGTAGGCTGCCTTTGAAAAACTTTTTTGGGGTTTATTGGATTACCTTTCAATATTTTTAGCATCACAATAAATGCACAATGATACAAGTCACTATTTATGTTGGAGTCCTGAGGTGTCGATTAAAAACACACAATGGGTTATGTTTTCTCGTATGCATGACCTTTACCAACCTGGTATCACCCTAAGGTACAGCAACACATTTAAATGTTGCCATTTACTCTCTTACCTGACGAACAGTTAGGAGAGCATTTCCATTTCTTGCACCTGGGCCCTTGGCACTCTAGCTACACCATAGATTATAAGTCTTTAAAGTCGATATTACTGTAGTCCATGTTTTTACCACAATATTTTTAAGGTCCATATTTTGTCACACAACCGGAGGTCTTTTGTTGCAACCGGCGCACAATCAAAAGAGGGCATTCCTTTATAGGTATGGAAATGTGATACCTTGCAAATGAGAGAATACATTTGACTGAGTGCAGGCACATGGGCAAAGATGCCTTGGGTAAATGTGAGCCCCCCTGGAGACAGAGCACTTTTTGCACGTCCTTTAATATACTATTTTAGCCTGGGGATAACCCTCACAGAGGTGTGCCATTGCAGACATCACTCTCAATCGGGTGTTCCTGTACCCCTGCTAACCAGCTAATTGAAAGCAGTTTAAGAATTTGTGAGGGGTGAGCACAGAACCATTTAGACAATAAATACCAAACCTTGTAGGTCAAGTTTGTTTTGTGTAAACAAAACAATTCAAAGTAGAAGAGCTGGGTCGATTTTGTGATCAGGTAAGCATTTTGTGGTTAATCTATTCAACTCATTCACATTCTCAGTGAAAATTCTAAGAATAAACTATGGGCCTAATTTATGGCATTCTGGCGTAGGCCAGCGCGGCAAGACACCTTGCTGTACTGCCCTATGCCAAAGTGAAATTGCAGGAATGCACCGTATTTAAGCAATACGCACTGTATTCCTGTCCTTTCTGCCTGCGCTTGCACCATTTTGGCAGCCTACTGCCAATATAGGTACCCTTGCACTATGGTGTAACAGTGCTTCCATTGCAGGAAGGATTGATTTTATGCAGGATGGGGCACCATCCTGCGCAAAATCAATCCTACAAGGCGTTTCCCTCTTTGTGTGCTGCGGAATGTAGCACCCATGGAAAGAGGAGGAAACAAAGAGAAATAAACATATTTCTCCTTGTTGCGCTCACCTCAAGAGGCATACGGATTTGACGCTTCTCTGTTTACATCACTTTTTTTTAATTGGGGCAGCATCAAATTCTATGGGGTTTTGTGTGGGAAAACCCACTGCAACATCCATGGAACGTCTCCCAGGTGCAGAGTAGGGGGACGCAGCGATTTGTGCTGGGTCGCCTACCTCATGCTTATTGAGGCCACTCAAAGCCATGCAGGGTGGCTTTGGATGGTTTCATAAGTCTCTATGAGAGCCCTGCAGCACACATGTACTGCTTTGTATGGTGCAAACGAGATGCAGGGCTCTCAAAAATAAGCCCCTTTTTGCTACTGAAACAAGGACCACTCATTGATGCATCAACCTTCATGATTTTCATGCAAAGCTCAGTGCCTCATACACAGCGCTTGATCTATGAACCTAACTCTAACCTCCAACATATATCAGAATTACGCCAAATAGCTGCCCCTAACAGCTCCGTCTATAATCTTCCATGACACTTGAGTTTAGTCAACTCTGAGAGGAGCACTGTGGAAGGTTCTGTCCATTGGTCAGTCCTACCGGTATGCTGAGCAAATGTTGACAAGCTCCTAATGGTCAGTGGTCAACTCAATCTCTTTAGTGTTTTCCTCACAAAGGTATTTGTTTGATGTGTTTTCTTACTAGACAACTGCTGGGCACTGAGAACTGGGGACAAGGGAAGGCTGTACACAGATTTCTCTCCGCATTTCTAGTAGCCTTCACACAAGCATTTACGTTCACCCTGTTTCTTACCTTTAGGGCCGAGGACCGCTAGACTTGCGGGGGGGGGGGCAGAAAAGGCCATCCAGCCACGCCACACCGGCGATTAGACATCCCTATTACAACTAGGGCGATAGGACCGTCATTGCATCTCTGATCCCTGGCGGTAGCGCAGCGGTCCTAAGGCCCCAATATGCTTGGTGGGACTGCTGTGGTCCCAGCAAGCACATTACGAGTTTCCTCTCCACCACAGTTCGCATGGCGGTTCCTTCTCCATGAAACCTGCGGTGGAGCGGAAACAAAAGGGACCTAAGGGTGCACACAGGGGGACACATTTTGTGCACCCCTGTACCTGCACAGCATGGACTGCACCCCTCCAAGCCGTGCAGGTACTGTCTTTGACATTCCCATTGCGGTGCCTAATTTACAGGTGACTAAAAAAGACCTCCAGGTTTGGCGGTGCAGAAGCAGGCTGCCGGCGTGGCCGTTCACTCCAGCACCACCAAACTCGTAACCAGGCCCTTAGCGACTAGAGTGGAGATTCACTAAAGTAGGTGTAACTTGCAAATCTTTCAAGTCACACATATGTTGGTTACAACCTGTGGGGCTGTTCACTAGCCTTCCTCTCCCTAACAGGCATCATTTATGACGGTTTTAAGGAACATTGCTCTGGGTTATCATATTGCTCCGTTCCTTACTGTCACACGCGTCCCACGGTCACTGAACAAGGATCGGATCACTGGTGAGTATGGAGAGAACGCAGGTCACGTGCCTCTTACGGCTCACGTGCCTCTAGTCTAACGGCTCGCGCGCCTACTCTCCGGTCTCTATTGAATAATTCAAAAGAAAAGTCCCTCGAGGAGTGGAAATTAGAACAACCTAATCACTCTTTGCTGAGGTACTTCAGCTGTGCAGTCCTTCACCCTGGTAGCCCGACTCCCCCTGAACGCATCGATCGGAGCTTCTGAGCTCCCTGCAAAGAAATGTCTCCGGTAAAGCTGTAGCTTGACCCTGAGCAAAGAACGGCTTTTGATACCGCCAGCAGCTGGCATTTCTTTTTCAATTCAGGGCCTGTAAACACAAAGGTGTGTTTTCTTTTGTTTCAGCACTTTCATTCCATTGCCTCCGGATATTCTAGTTTCGAGGGTGTTGACCCAACTCTCTCGCTGAAAACTTGATTAATCTCAAAGTCAGTGATCGGCCCCCTTCACTTCCCTTAGAACTTTTGCTATTCTAGTCCATGCAAGGAATTTAAAGTATATATGTTTTCAAATAATATTGTAATCATGCATTCTATCTATTTAAAAGTTTAGTCAACAAAAACTTTTGCTCGAGCTCATGCAAAATTCTACCATAGGCACTAATCGATTGTCTTCTTGAACCCGCGCCTCGATTCCGTCCAATGACCTTCCGCACCATGGCGTGAAGGGAATTTGTGGTCTGGCAATGAAATCATTGATTACGGCTGGCAAGAGACTTAAGGCAAGGTTCTTTTGGGAGGCCAGCGTGCATGACTTTCTTTTATATCTCGCATTCGTTGTAACACCGCTCAGAAAATGCAATATTTCCTCTCCAGATTAAAGCATGGCATATGGATCTTCTGCAGGGCGAGTTTCAATGTTGTCTCGGATATAGTCTTGCAGGTCGATGTAAATTCGAATTCAAGTACTTTTTTTCTGACTATGAGTACAGAAGCCGATTCTGCCTACGGGGGCCAGCAGAAGACAAGGCCCCTAAATTAAAGATACAACTAGTAAACACATTTTCATGGAATGGTAAACTTGCCCGACTTACTTCAAATTAGCTCCAAAGTTCACTTCTGTGCTAAAGTACCCGCCTGTCTGGGTATACTTTTCTAAATGTTTCATTTTCTCGATACGTTATAGCAAAAATGTAATCTCCTTTTTCATTAAATTAATACATAAGGGGGAAAGAGCTTTGCTATGGGTCTCCGTCGTCCCTTCCTGTGGCTTGGGCCTCAGAGGCAACTTTGAAGTGGTACTACTGCTATCTGAGAGAAATCAAGGTGTGCCATCTAATGCTCCATCAATGATTGGAGAAACACCTGAGAGCCGATGTTTGGGAATGTGCTGGTGGCAGCAGAAACCGGCAGTGAATTATCAACTCTGCACAGAATATGCAAGCATGGCACTGGTCTTACCCTTTGGCAGCCATGGCCCGTGGAGGGAGTTTCGGTAGGGCGGAGAGGCGGGGCGGGGGAGGGGCACGGTGGGGGGTGCTAAAAACTGGAGTATGGATAATTGAAGGTAAGTAAAAAATTTAATTAATAAAACAAAATTCGTAGCGCGCCCTGCATCGCGCCCTGCATGCATCGCATCGGATTGCATCACATCGCACTGCCTCTCCGCCCCACCGAAACTCCCTCCACGGGCCGTGGCTGCCCTTTGGGCCACCGACATGGACTTTGGCAAGAAACTGGTGAACATGGACATGTTCACCTGTTCTGTCGATTCCAGTGGTGGTAAGTGGTGGTGCAAAAGGTCAGCAAAAGTTGACAATTCCAAACATCTCTGATTATGGCCTGTGCTCATAAAACAAGTAGTGTCAGGTTTACCTCAGTGCCACCTCACAGTAATTTCAACATAGGAGCTTTTGATAAAAAATAGTCATATGAAGTGGGTAGGAGCAATACATTTCAGTGCATGTTGCAATAACAATAACACATTTAAAACAAGCATTTGCAATGCAATTGGGCTCGTATTTACAAGAGGTTCGAAAAAGCAACACCTATGGCATTACAAATGCAAGTTTTTAAAAATGCCCATGCGGTGCTTTAACTTTAATTCTGTCTGCACCCATTTCTTTAGACAAGCAGTGTCTGAAGAAAGGGGCGTGCCCACCATTAAAGTGAAAACATGGAATGGGGCGCTTTTACAAAAAAAAGCATTTTTTTGTCAAGTTGACTCGGCTCATTTAAAGAATGGGGCGTGGCGGACATTAAAGTGTAAGTGCGGCATGGAGCAATTAAAAAAATAAATAATAAAGAGTTTTTTTTAAAAAATGCGGCCGCATTTGGCACAGCAAGTAAAGAAAAGGCACGGTCACCACTATCTGACATTAAAACGTGGAAAACAAGGAATAGGAAATTGAATGGTTAGTCTATCCTAAATTCAACACTTTCCCTGCTTTTGCTTATGCTCGATTGGGGATAGTAAATCCAACAATTCTAATGCCCAATACCTTTCCTACTGTTGTCTAGATTGGAGTAGAAATCGCAAATCTAACCCCTCCAAATTGCAACACTTTCCTAATTTTACTGACATTGGAGTAAGAAGAGTAAATCTAACCTTTCCAAATCCAATACTTTCTCTAGTTTTGTTTAGATTGGAGTGGGAATAGTAAACCTAATCCTCCAAAGTTCAACACTTTTCATGTTGTTGCTTAGATTGATGTGGGAATAGAAAATGTAACCCTTCAAAGCCCAGCACTTTCCCTGATTTTGCTTACATTGGGGTTGGGATAGTCATCTAACCTCTCCAAAAGTCCCAACACTTTCTCTACTGTTGCATACATTTGAGTGGGAATATAAAATCTAACCCCTTCAGAGTCCAACACTGTCCCTACTTTTGTTTAAGTTGGAGTGGAAATGGTAAACCTAAATCTGCCAACTCTAACTCTTTCCTTACTGTTGTCTAGATTGGAGTGGGAATAGTAAATCTAACCCTTCCAAAGTCAAACATTTTCCCTCGTTTTTCTTTTGTTGGAGTAGAAATGGAATAGTAGTTCAAGTTTTCAAGTTTACTTTCCATGATTTGAACTTTGAAGAGGTCCATATAAAGGTAAAAACATACAAGAGAAATTGCATACACGAAGTGAACCATGAAAAAAAAGAAAAACAATAAGATCTTAAAACATGGTTCATGCTGAAAGTTCAGTATAAATTTGAAAAGCATTTAAAAAAGTTAAAAATTTGATAGCAGAATATTTCATTGGGGCGGAGGCGGTAAACATCAATTGCAAGGCCACAGAGGTAGTTTACACAGCCAATTTCAGAAAAATAGGTCTTACAGCCTGATTCATCATTCTCCCGTTTTGCGAGGCCCTAATAGCGATTCATAGCGAATCGCTATTAAGGACTCGCAAAACGGGATTCATGTAGAAATTGCATGAAGATATGGGATTCCTACATATTCCTTATTTGCGATTAGCAAATTGCTAATCGCAAATAAGGAATAACTCGCCATTCATTCCTATGGGCCAAAAGGCCCATAGGAATGAATGGGGAGTATTCCTTATTTGCGATTAGCAATTTGCTAATCGCAAATAAGATAGCGATTTGAAGGGTGCCAGGGGTGTCCAAAGGACACCCTGTAGCACCCCTCAAATGAAATGTTACACAGGTGTTGCACACACACATGTCCAAAGGACATGTGTGTGTGTAACATGCAACTCAGAAAAATGCATTTAAATGCATTTTTCTGAGTTTTCGCAATGTACCACGAGGTCTGACCTCGCGGTAAATTGCGGCAAGAAATTGTGAATTCGCAAAATATAATTGGATGATGAATTGCATTTAAGGAATCTCAAATAGAGATTCCTTAAATGTAATTCCTCGCAAAATTGCGAGATCGCAATTAGCGATTTTTACATTTGGGATGCTGAATCCATTTTCTTTGATGAATCGGGCGGTTACAGCCTGATTCATCATTCTCCCATTTTGCCAGGCCCTAATAGCGATTCATAGCGAATCGCTATTAAGGACTCGCAAAACGGGATTCATGTAGAAATTGCATGAAGATATGCGATTCCTACATATTCCTTATTTGCGATTAGCAAATTGCTAATCGCAAATAAGGAATAACTCGCCATTCATTCCTATGGGCCAAAAGGCCCATAGGAATGAATGGGGAGTATTCCTTATTTGCGATTAGCAATTTGCTAATCGCAAATAAGATAGCGATTTGAAGGGGGCCAGGGGTGTCCAAAGGACACCCTGTAGCACCCCTCAAATGAAATGTTACACAGGTGTTGCACACACACATGTCCAAAGGACATGTGTGTGTGTAACATGCAACTCAGAAAAATGCATTTAAATGCATTTTTCTGAGTTTTCGCAATTTACCACGAGGTCTGACCTCGCGGTAAATTGTGGCAAGAAATTGCGAATTCGCAAAATATAATTGGATGATGAATTGCATTTAAGGAATCTCAAATAGAGATTCCTTAAATGTAATTCCTCGCAAAATTGCGAGATCGCAATTAGCGATTTTTACATTTGGGATGCTGAATCCATTTTCTTTGATGAATCGGGCGGTTACAGCCTGATTCATCATTCTCCCATTTTGCCAGGCCCTAATAGCGATTCATAGCGAATCGCTATTAAGGACTCGCAAAACGGGATTCATGTAGAAATTGCATGAAGATATGCGATTCCTACATATTCCTTATTTGCGATTAGCAAATTGCTAATCGCAAATAAGGAATAACTCGCCATTCATTCCTATGGGCCAAAAGGCCCATAGGAATGAATGGGGAGTATTCCTTATTTGCGATTAGCAATTTGCTAATCGCAAATAAGATAGCGATTTGAAGGGGGCCAGGGGTGTCCAAAGGACACCCTGTAGCACCCCTCAAATGAAATGTTACACAGGTGTTGCACACACACATGTCCAAAGGACATGTGTGTGTGTAACATGCAACTCAGAAAAATGCATTTAAATGCATTTTTCTGAGTTTTCGCAATTTACCACGAGGTCTGACCTCGCGGTAAATTGCGGCAAGAAATTGCGAATTCGCAAAATATAATTGGATGATGAATTGCATTTAAGGAATCTCAAATAGAGATTCCTTAAATGTAATTCCTCGCAAAATTGCGAGATCGCAATTAGCGATTTTTACATTTGGGATGCTGAATCCCAAATGCAAAAATCGCTCTTGCAAAGGGCCAGATTCTCAGAATCTGGCCCTTTGCGAGCGCTATTTTCTTTGATGAATCGGGCGGTTAGTCACAAAAGGGTCCAAAAGCATCTGACACTGTGAGTTATATTCCATCTCACATATGGTTGAGATTTCTTCTTAGTAAGGGTGTCCATTATTATTTAATAGTTCCCTGATTTTCTACAGACATTACTGTCTAGAAGAAAGTTTAGATTGAATGAAGCTCGTTTTAGGCAGGCCTTTATTTGGGTTAATGATAACAAAGAAACCTAACTTTGGTCCAACTCAAATTTGTCCAAAGGAAATTCGAGGTTTCTAAAAAACAGATATCGCTCCTTTTCTACTTAAAAAAGTTCCTTTCCTATGAGATGTCTTAAAAAGTCTGCTTCACTTCTCAGAAGGCAGGAAGCACACCAAATAACTTCCATCAAACCTTGCGTAAAGGTGCCCCTAATCCCAAACTCAGTTCTTAAGACGTTCAACATTGCTGATGTGTAACAGGAAATTAGCCTTCCTAATATCTGCCCTTCCATTTTATTTAAAAAAAACCCTCTTGCTACATCGATTACCTCTACTGCATACAGTAAAGTGCTGGGAGTTTAGCATGATAAACAGATAGAGATGAAAAAAATGTCTTCAAACCTACGGCATTATAGAATTTGCCCAACCCCTTGGCCCGAGATTGTGCCCTACTAACATTTTTGGAAAAGTAGGTAGTATCATTCAAATTGCTACACATAATTCTCCCCAAAAAGTTTAAGATTTAACTAAGTCAAATATTTGAGATCCTATTTACAATGAGTAATTAGCATATTGACCACCTTTTTTCCCATAAAAGCATATCATTTGACTTTTTGAGGAATTTATATTTTTTAAAATATGTGTCCGCATACTGTCGCAACATCACTACGGCTATTTAAGCCTGTAGGGGGTTAGGTCCATATTGCTATATCGCCTGCATATAAGAGACAAGCTATTGACTGACCGCAAATACTCGGAGGAAAGCTGGATCCCTTTGAAAGAAAGCCAGGCAAGTCAATATATATACAAGGGAAACATCAATGGAGCAAGTAAGCACCCCAGTTTTAAGCCACTTTTTAAATATCCCCTGGTTGCCCCATAGCAAGACTTGACACCAAGTTACGGAATAGAGGGCAACAATTAATGAAATATAGTTCCAGGCATGCAGAGGTCAGACAACCTCTTCCACAGTATTGATCAAAAGCCATGTAGAAGTCAATGAATGCAGCATATACTGGAGATCCTCTACTACTGACATATTCTTCATTAATTAGCTGTTGAGCTGACATTTTATCCAGGGTACCATGGTTTTTATAGCTTATGGGTGAACTACTATCACCCTTTTTGTAAAGTGGGACAATAATACTTTCGGTCCTTGATTAAGGCACTGTTGCATCAACATAACAAGATTCAAAGACCAGAGATAGCATCTTAGTCGAAAGTTTATCTTCTATTTTTATGGCTGAAATCATCACTTCATCTGGGCCCATTGCAGACGAAGAACAATGGCAAGGATTGAAGACTCGATCTCCCTTATGGAAAGAGCATTATAACTAGATATTCCACAATCAAAATAAAAAGTGATGGGCAGCTTTTCCATAAAAAAATGTTTTCCTACATTCTCTGCATAAAGTGCAGAAATAAAGCTGCCCCAACTAACTGCTCCTTAGGAGAGAGATAGGACTTTACTCTAGTTCCACAGCAGCCTGCGACTATCTCTCAACATCTTCTCATACTATATCTATAAACAGCTTCTCTTAACCCCACCCAATCCATCTCTCTACTCACCTATCCAGTAAAAGTCCTTGAGAAAGTGACCAACCACTGATCAACCAGCAACTCATCGAACACCTAGAAGAAAAAAACCACAGCCTCCTGGACCCTTCCCAATCCAGATTTCTAGCTAACCACAGCACCATGACAGCCCAAATCGCAGCCACTGACGACATTAGAGCCCGCCTGGACCGCAGGGAAACAGCAGCACTCATCCTCCTTGACCTCTCTGCTGTATTTGACACCGGTTCCCACCACATCCTGATCAACAGACTCCACCCAGCGGGATCCCAGGAAACACCCTCAAATGGATTGCCTTGAACCTCATTGTTAGAACCCAAAGGATATGTCTCCTCCTGTTCACCTGAGAGCTCAAAAAGACGATCAATGGAGTCCCCTATCCCAAGCCTCTTCAACACCTATATGATCCCACTGGCCGACAGCTAACTTCCACAGGTGCATGATGAATGTTGTGAACTGGATGAAGGACAACTGTCTCAAACACAACACAGACAAGATGGAATCCTCATTTTGGAAACAACACCTCACCATGGAACAACACATGGTAGCCTGCAGAGCTCAGCACCCCCCGACCCAACATGCCATGCCTGCAACCTCAGCATCATCCTGGATAGCAAGTTATCCATGAAGAAACAAGTCAACACAGTCGCCCTCCTGCTTCAACACCCTTCACATGCTCTACAAGATCTTCAGGTGTCTCCCGGTCATCATGCAGGTCCTCATCACAAACAGAGTATACTGTGGGAATGCACTCTACATAAGAATCACTGCACCCCTCCTGTAAAGATTCAAGACAATACAGAACTCAGTTGCATGACTCCTACTTGACCTCCCCAGAAAGACCCACATCACAACCCATCTCAAAAAAACTACACTGGCTCTTGATTTAAAAGAGATGCCAGTGCAAGATGATAACCTGTGCCTATAAGGCCTTGTACAATGAAGGACCATCATATGTCAACAAATGCCTGACCTTCTACCCTCCGACCAAATACTTTCAATCAGCCTCACTCTCCCTCACAGACACCCCACAGATCCACTGAGCCAACAGCAGAGGATGCTCCTTCTCGCATCTGGCGGCCAAGGCTTGGAACAACTCCCTCTGCACCTCAGGACTGCTCCGTTGCTTCAGCAATTCAGAAGAGAACTAAAGACATGAATGTTTGATCGATCAAACCTCCACACAGTACCTAACAGCTGCAGGATCTCGATACCCTCACGGGTGATTTGCTGTGCTTTATAAATTCTTGATTGATTGACCTATAATATACACTCTGGGGCCGATTCACAGAAATAATCTGAGACAAAATCCTAAACTTACTACTTTTGGTATTCACAGAAGGCATTTAGTAGTCTTAAGTTAGGATTTTGTCTTCAGTCCTCCCTAAAACTGTCATTAGGCTTCACAAAGGTCACAATAAAGCGGTCTGGTATACCCCTAAGCTTCGACAATTGAAACAATTGTGTAAGAAACCTGAAAGAAGGTGGAGATTGAATTTTTCCTCAGAAAAGAAGCAGGAATACAGGAAGACCATTAATACTTATAAAATGTAAATTAGAAGCACCCAAGCGCTCTATTATGAGAAGTTCATTGCTTCGGCTGCTAATTCATCCCGAGAAACTTAATTGTTACAAATGTAATAAATGTCCCTTCTTTCTCTGATCCTACCGCCTCATCAGATCAGCACTGTGATGAAATGGCAGAATTTTTTCAAAATAAAATTAAGAATATTTGTGAAGGTTTCGCATCCACTGAAGATTTTAGTTCCATCCTTCAGGATAAGCAAGGAAATAAGTCTAGCGAATTTTCCTACAATGGACTACAATTGTTTGCTATCAATGGTTGATCGAGTAAAAAGTGGATCACCTAATGACCCTGCGCCTCTTAGCATTTTGAAGCAGGTAATAGAGTCAGTAGGTCCTGTTCCTCTAGATGTGATTAATGCCTCCACCTAGTCTGGAGTTGTCCCTCCGCCCTGGGAAAAAGCCATGGTAAGGGCTTTGTTGAAGAAACCTCCCTTGGATCCTGACTGTCCCACTAACTATCGTCCAATTTCACTCCTTTCTGGACCTAGCAAAATCCTGGAAAAACATATAAATATTACTCTTTCTGCCCACTAAGAATCAAATCATCTCCTTCATCCAACCCAAACAGGATTTCGTCCTGGTCACGGCACTGAGACATCTCTTTTAGCTGTCCTGGAAGAATCAAGAAAAATTCTTGATTCTGGAGGATCTTCGGCCGTGATCTTACTCGATTTAAGCGCGGCATTCGATACGGTGAGTCACTGTATCTTGATTGACCGTCTTAGAAATTTAGGAGTAACAGGAACAGCACTAACCTGGTTAAAGTCCTTCCTGGAAGGGCGTTCCTTTCAAGTATTTGAGGGTGGAACTCTGTCTAAGTCTTCGCCCCTCTTATGTGGAGTACCGCAGGGGTCTTCGCTGAGCCCTACGCTCTTTAATGCATATATGGCCCCACTGGCAGAAATCATACAGCCATATGGAGTAAATGTTGTGTCATATACTGATGACACTCAGCTGATGGTTTCACTCAACCAGTCTGAATTATCCACATCCTGCCTCTGCACCTGTCTTGAAGAAGTGGCTAAATGGATGCATTATTCTCATCTGAAATTGAATGGGGATAAAACGAAGCTTATGCACCTTGGTAATCCTCTTTTATTTAAACCAACGGAGATGTGGACGATGGTTATGGGTTCAGCACCTGTTCCCAAAGCAAACATAAAGAGCCTGGGATTCTGGCTGGACTCAGATCTTACTCTTAAAGTCCAAGCCAGAAAGGTTTCAATTTACTTAGAATGCTTCGCAAAGTGTTGCCTCTACATCCTTTTCAGGTGAGGAAATTGGCAGTCCAACCGCTTATTCTATCACGCTTGGACTTTAGCAACGCACTTTATTTGGGTTCCTCAGAGGCAGTGCTTTCTAAATTGCAAATAATCCAGAACTGTGCGGCTAAAACCATGATGAGAACCCCCAATTGACAATCAGCTAAACCTGCTCTGAAAGCCCTACATTGGCTGCCCATTAGGGAGAGAATCCATTTCAAAGCTCTCTGTATCACTCATAAAGTGCTTGGAGGCAACGGACCAAAGATCATCTCTCCTTTAGCTAAATTTTATCAAGCTAACAGAGCCCTAAGATCGGATGAATTGTACCTGGCCTGTGTCCCTAGGATTAGAAGAGCCAGAAGTGGAGGGAGGCTTATCTCCTATAATGCCGCCAGGCTTTGGAATTCACTCCCCCTCCAGTTACGGAAAGAAACTAATCACCTGACTTTTCGGAAGCTGTTGAAGACTTGGCTCTTCCCCAAATAAGTTCACTGGCCTCTTCTTGCTGTTAGCGCTGGGATGCCTATGGGTAGCCATATGCTTTATAAATGCTACTTCTATTCTATGTTTCTCTTAAGACAAATTCCTAACTTAAGACAAAGTCCTAACTTAAGACTACTAAATGCCTTCTGTGAATACCAAAAGTAGTAACTTTAGGATTTTGTCTCAGATTAGTTCTGTGAATCGGCCCCTTTGCTTTTTTTGACTTGCCTTTAAACAACGCCTTTTCCTTTTTTAGAAGAGAGAGGTATTTATCGCTTTCCTTGGAAAAGGAGCAAACAGTATTCTAATTATCCTACTTATTTCTTTATTCAGCAGAAGAATGGGCAAAGATATCAATATTTTGTGTAATCTGCTTCATGAATTGACAAGAAAAATAAAAAACACCAGCTTCTCAGGTGTTCAGATTACTAACAGCCTTCTCCAGAAGCCCTTTTAAGTTAGAGCTTTTTCTAGGATCCCTTTGGGTTCCAACAGAATTTTATTACATTTTGCGTTGGGATCATCGATTTTCCATGCCCCTACTGGGGTCGTGTTTACTTCTAAGACAAAAACTTAGGGCCTGATTTCGAGTTCGGCGTTCCAAAGGGCCGCTGAACCCATGGTGGTGGTCCAACCACTGTCCCACTGCGGGATCACCCGCATTATTTTGACTGCGGCAGTAGGACCAAAATGAGACCGCCAGGATCCAGCTCGGCGGAGGCAGTGCTGGTTAAGGCAGAAATATGCACCACCAAGCATATTACAAGTTGCCTCCCGGCCACCTTTTTCATGGCAGTGAGCCTGCCATGAAAATAGTGGTAGTGAGGCAATTAAAGGGTGCCCTAATAAGGACCTCTGCTTTCTCTAGGCCCAGGAGGTGAATGCAGGGGGCACATGTAGTGCCCCTCTGTATTTGCACCTCCAGTTCCTGCACAGTGTGGCATGTATGCCACACCGTGCAGTACAGGGGCGTAACACAGGCGTAACACAGGCCCACGCATCCCCCGCAGTGCGGGGGGCCCTCAAGCTCAAGGGGGCCCCCTCAGCACTGCACTTCAGCCTAAGAGCTCCTAATAGAGTTCGGACGGGGGCCCCTCCACATACCTGGCAGGGGGGCCCTCTTAATTATCGTTACGCCACTGGTGCAGTAATGTGCAGTCGGTGATCTGAGAGTGGTGGTCTGCATATCAGGCTCTTAAATAAGCTTGACAGACCACCGCTGTCAGACCGCTGTAGAACCACCCGCCAGACCAGGACTAAACTCCTAATCTGTCGGGTGCTCACACCAAGTTTGGCGCTCCCACAGTGGATTACGCATTGCACCGTCCACTGAGGGACTGCCAAATTTGTAATCATGCCCTAAGAGTCTGTGGTCGTTAACTATAGAATCTAATACTTTCAAGTCACCTAAAAGATAGAATGCTGGATATGAGATGATAAGATAATCTATACTTAAGTTTCCCATCAGAGATTTGTGGGTAAACTGCGAAGGAGAGTCTAAGGCAAATCTCCCAATTTCAAAGAAACATTCATTCAAACAAACAACAAGAGTGAGCATCCTATCAAGGCAGCTCTCATAAATGCCCGTTCTATGGTGAAACATGCAGAGAATGTATTCGAGCTCATTACAGACAATATCCTAGACATTCTGTTCATCACAGAAACGTGGCTAAGCGATTCATGTGCCCCTGTGGTTGCGCTAGCAGTCCCAAGTGGATATCGCCTGGCTAGAGCCGATCGCTCCTCAGGTAGAGGGGGCGGCACTGCTGTTATATTTAGAGAAACATGGGCTTTCTCCTGTGACAAATCGTTGAGTGTGCTGGATGGTGAAGCCCTTGATTTCTCCTTTACTCTCTCTCCCCATTTTACTCTGGGAGGGACCTTGATCTACAGACCGCCGGGGCCGATCGGCTCCTTCCTGATCTCCTTGGGTGACACCTTATCGGACCGTGCATTACGGTTCCCAAAGTTTCTCCTTTTAGGAGATTTTAACATTCATTTAGATTCCATTAGTTCCTCGGACACATTGGGTCTGCAAGATCTGCTGGCCATAACGCACCTAACTCAGTGGGTCTCTAAGCCGACGCACTCACTGGGACACATGTTGGACTTGGTTTGTTCCAACTTTGCTTTGGTTCTCAAAGATCCCCAGCCTGTTACCTGGTCCGACCATGCTGTGATTATTTTCTCTTGGTTTGTGACACTGTCATCTCGCCACCTTCCTACCCAGTCAGGCCCTTCAGCACGAAAAATTAATATTCCTGGACTGGTGGAAGCCCTCACGCACTCCCAAATTGACCGGTCCACCAACCTAGAGAGCCAAGTGGATCTTTTCAACAGTTGGGTCAGTCGGGGGGTTGAGAATGCTTCCAAACCGGCTCGGAACACTTCCCAACGTGGGCTACCTTCCCAACCCTGGTACACGCCAGCATTAAAAGAACTAAAAAGGTCGTGTAAAAAATTTGAACGACTTTGGCGGGTTGCATACTCCCCGCAAACTAAAGCAGACCTTCGTGTAGCCCAAAGAGAGTACTACACTGCAGTCAAGACTGCGAAAGGTGCTTATTTTGCAGCTAGGATCCTAAAAGCAGATAACAATGATAAGGAAATCTTTGCCATAGTTCAAAGTTTTCTTTCACCTATGGCGGAGCATAAAAAGATCCCGGTTTCTGCCGAATGGTGTGAGGAGCTCTCTTCCTTCTTTATCAACAAAATCAGGCTTATTGAGGAGGGATTAGCTATGAGCACTGCTGCCTCACACCCCCCGGAGCTGGCTCCTGGCACCCCCGCTAGTAGCTGCCTTACCAAATTCACTATGGTGGATCAACTGGACATCCTAACGCTTCTAAAATCTTTAAAATCAGGCTCCCCCTCGGATCCTTGCCCTGCAAGAGTTCTGGCGGGAGTAGCAGACTGTGTAGGTTCTGAGGTCACTACTCTGATCAATTGGTCTTTACAATCAGCAGTGGTACCTAAGCAGTGGAAGCAAGCCAAACTCCTGCCTCTCCTGAAGAAACCTTCGGCAGACCCCGCCACTGCAGCCAACTACCGCCCCATCTCCCTGCTCCCTGCACTGGCGAAGGTCTGCGAAAAGGTTGTCTTTCGGCAGCTGAACGCCTTTGTGGAGGAGTCAGGTGCGCTACATCCAGCCCAGTCGGGCTTTAGGTCATCCTTCAGCACTGAGACAGCTTTGGTGCAGGTGGTGGAAGCCATTAGGGAGTGCACGGACAAGGGTGGCAGAGCGGCGCTAATTTTATTGGACCTCTCTGCCGCCTTTGATACGGTTCCTCACCAACTCCTCCTGGCCCGCCTCACTGAGATAGGCATCACTGGGGCTGTGTGGTCCTGGCTAGAATCCTTCCTGGACTCCCGCTATCAGCAAGTCTGGATGCCCCCGTACTCCTCCTCGGCCAGGCTTGTCCAGACCGGGGTCCCACAGGGCTCTACTTTGAGCCCACTTCTTTTTAACATCTACATGACCCCGCTGATCTACCTGGCCGAGGAGCTGGGTGCAAAAATTATGGCCTACGCCGATGACACCCAGCTCCTGTTTACATGGGGCAACTCGACATTAGAAACTGATGTCGCACAAAAATGCCTGGCAGCCGTTTTCACCTGGTTAGCTCATGCAAAACTCAAATGCAATGAGGGAAAATCAGAGATTTTACTATACGGTCAATTTCCAAGCCAATTCACTGAATTTGGCCACCTGATTTTCCCCGTCCCCTTTCTGAAGGTGGCCCAGCTAAGAACTTGGGCATATGATTTAACGCAGATCTGAGGTTTGCAGAGCAGATCAAGCGATTGACGGGTGCCTGCTTCGGGACCCTCAGATCTCTGAGTAGATTCTTTCCTCTCTTACCCCAGCCAGCTAAAGAAACGGTCGCTAGGGCCCTTATATTGTCCCGCCTGGACTATGCCAACGCTTTGTATCTGGGTTCCCCTTCCTTTCTGGTTAATAAACTTCAGCTTATCCAGAATGCTGCCGCAAGACTCCTGCTGGGTATCTCTAGACGAAACAGCATAAGACATCAATTGGCTACTCTTCACTGGCTGCCGGTGGCCCAAAGAGTCCAATTCAAGGCCCTGGTACTCACGCATCGTGCCCTTCATGATACTGGTCCTGCCTACCTCAGGAAAAGAGTGACTTTTCATGTCCCAAGCCGCCACCTAAGGTCGGCTTCCCAACGAAGGATGGTAGTGCCCCGCTTCCGCCGAACCAGACTGGGCGGTCAATCCTTTTCGTTCAAAGCCGCTGCCCTCTGGAACTCCCTCCCTTTCACTCTCAGGGACACCAGAGACCTTGGTTGCTTTAAGAAGCTCCTTAAGACCCATCTTTTTAAAATAGCCTATTAAAATTGCTTGTTCGGCTGTTCAGCTCTCGATTTCTCTGTGGTTATGTCTCGCGCCAGGATACTCTTGAGTAATTGTGCGCGCAATAAATATCCTTATAACATAACATAACATTTTTCTCCAATTGGTCAAGTATTTGTCCTTTCTTACCTGTTCTTAGATTTGGTGGAAAAAGCTGAGGGGTAATGTGCAGTGCTTCCTCTTTTTCAGACTCCAAGAATAAGCTGATAGCATGGTTAGAACTTTACAATTTAAGTCACCCACCTTAACTCCCAGAAGATCACTCTACTTATTTGTTTCCTTATATATGAAGATAAAAAAATCATACAAAATGTTTTTCTAGGAAGCACTGACGGTATATAACCAATGAAAAGTAAAACAGGAACCCTTATGCTCCCACCTTCATAGGGAAAAATGGTTACTGATACAAAAAAGTTAGAAGGATTATTGTAGCTCTTATACATCCATTTAATCTTATTGCTTAAGAGAATTGCAATCCCTCCTTTTGCATGACCTTTCCGGGATAGAGTAGCACTCAACTGAAAAGTAACCATCGCACTGGAGGTTAGAGGGACACTAGGTTTCCTGGTAGCAAATTATATCTGCTTTTAGGCTACCCAAAATTTCAATTTTACCCTGTTATTCTTTAGGCGCGCCCTATTACAGGAAACAGCTTTTAAGTAATTGCTAATTACAGGGTTTAGAAACTGGATTCAATATGCAGACACTATTTAGAGCACCCTTCAACCAATTCCATCATAGATGCTCATCTTCTACCAAAGGAGTGGAAGATCTCAGCCCCAGGTTCTATTGTATGTCATGAATCTTCCATCGTTCCCAACGGAGACTCCCAATAGTTGCGCATCTTCCACAGCTGGTTCATTTAAACACAGAGGAAAAGGTTCACAATAAAAATTACCCAAATTATTGGACTCATTTTGATTTTTGAATCCCCACCCACTGAAATCACATCAAACACTCCACATTGAAGGAAGTCACTATTTTCCAATACCAAATTTGTTACAAATTTAGTCTGGAATAAAACCCTTGTTTTTGTCCCTGGCATTGTATGACTCAAAGTAACAAGTGATATGTCACTTATTTTAATTATCTTCAAATTCTCTATATCAACAAAAGAAGCTGGTAAAAAAGAGCGATTCAAAATCAAATCCGAAATCAATTAAACAACAAAGTCCAGCGTATAAGTATTTTCAAGAAGAAATTGAGGGTGGGAGGTCTTTTTCAAAAGACCATGCAGATATTGATTTGACCTTGGGATTTACCCCAAATGGTTCAGCCGCTGGATAAAGGGAGGCAAGTTGAGGAATGGCCACTGAAGATGAAGTTGCCATCATTGTACCAGATTCACTCCTATCCAGAAAAGTGATAGTTGGAGGCTCCGATTTTAAAGAATGCCTCCTCTTAATCTCTTGCGCATCAGTAGCCTGATTTCTCTAGTTAGTTGTGTCAGTTTTTTGGGACAAAGCCTCTGCTTCTTGAAAACAAAGGGGCTTATTTACAAGCCCCATGGGCCGCTGGTGAGTCACTTTTTGTGACGCACTGGCAGCTCATTTTGCTGCCCCATATTTACAAGGACACGAAAAGCCAAACTGCGTGGCTTTTCCTGTCCTTTTAAATATGGCCCCTTTACACACAGCACTTTGAGTGAAAGGGGCATTCCATGGGTGTTGCTGTGGGAATCGTAAACCTGGAAATGCATCTGAATGCTACTCCGCCACAGGGGAGGCATAGGGAGGTGCAACTAGGAGAAATGAATTCATTTCTCCTCATTTTATTCCTCTTTCTATGTGTGCTACATTCTGCAGCACACATAGAATGAGAACCTCACCTTTTGTGATTGTTTATGTGCAGGAAGGTGTCCCTTACTGCACAATAACAATCATCCCCGTGACGCAGGCATCCTTGCACAATGGTGCAAGGGTGCCTGTGTCGGCTCATGGCAGCTAATTGTGCACCAGCGCAGGAGAGAGCAAAGGGATCCGTCATATCGTTGTAGATGTGATGGATCCCTTTGCTTCGGAAATAATGCAGCGCAGTGCAGCAGAACGACTTGCAGCACAGCGTTGCATTAATTCTTTGTAAATAAGGCCCAAAGTTTTTAGGACCTGACTCATTGTCAGTGAAATTGCTCTCCCCCTCACAGCTCCAACATCAAGTGGGGCCTTCCCCTGAGCCCCTGCACTCTTGAGTGCTGGTGTTCGAGGCCCTCCTCCACCTGCAGGTTTTACCTGTGCCTCATCCCTGGTGGTCCAGTGGACCTCTGTCTCCCTTCTCTCGCTCCGCTCTCTCTCTCCGTTTTCACTTGTTTTTCACTGATTTCGATCTCCCTCTTTTACTCTCCTTCTATGTCTTTCCTCCGTTTCCACTCATTTTTTTACTGATTTCAATCTCCCCTTTCACTTTCCCTTTGTGTCTTTCCTCTGTTTTCACTCGTGTTTTTCACTGATTTCAATCTCCTCCTTTCACTCCCCCTCTGTGTCTCCCCTCTGTTTTCACTCGTTTTTTACTGATTTCAGTCTCCCCCTTTCACTCCCCCTCCATGTCTTTTCTACGTTTTCACTTGTTTTTTACTGATTTCAATCTCCCCCTTTCACTCTCCTTCTGTGTCTTTCCTCCGTTTTCACTCGTTTTTCACAGATTTAATCTTCCTCTCTTTTCTTGCACCTTTCACTGTCTCATTTCCACTCTTACCTTTCTTTTGTGCCTTTTCTGCCCGTTTTTCTCTGCTGCTGCTGACCCTGTGGCCCCACCCCCCAGCACGACCAACACGACCGGCCCAATCCAGCTCCTCTCCCCACTCCCGCCTCCCAGCTGTCCAGCCCTCCCAGACCCCTGCGGCTGCTGCGGGGACAGGCGAGCAAGACCATTGACTCATTGTCAGTGAAATTGCTCTCCACCCTCGCAGCTCCACCATCAAGTGAGGCCTTCCCCTGAGTCCCTGCACTCTCAAGTGCTGGTGTTCGAGGCTCTCCTTCACTGGCAGGTTTTAGCTGCGTCTCAACCCTGGTGGTCCAGTGGACCTCTGTCTCCTTTCTCTCGCTCTGCTTTCTCTATCCGTTATCACTTGTTATTCACTGATTTCAATCTCTCCCTTTTACTCTCCTTCTGTGTCTTTCCCCCATTTTTTTTGCACCTTTCACTGCCTTATTTCCACTCTTTCCTCTCTTTTTGCCTTTTCTGCCAGTTTTTCCCTGCCGATGCGGCCCCTCCCCCAGCACGCCCAACACAACCGGTCCAATCCAGCTCCCCTCCCCACTCCTGTCCCCCAGCTGTCCAGCCCTCCCCGACCCCTCCTTAATGGCAGCCACTGCGCCCATCCACGACCCCACCGCGACCAGCGCCAGGAACCCTGGACCTCCTCAACGCCAAAGCTATGACCCAGCAGCACACAACGCTCTCAACCCAGGACGCAACAACAACTGCAAGCTAGCATCACCAGCCGACAGCTGTCACCGCTGCCGGCACACATGCAAGACCACCAAGACCACGGACCCGGCGCAACTCACCCGCTAGACCACAACCCAACCGAAGATCCTGCAATACATCCTCCTCAACGTACGATCCCTCCACAAACACGCCACAGAAATCTGAGACCTCCTCTAAAGCACCACCCCCGACGTAGCGTTCTTTATCGAATCATGACCCACGCCACCTCGGGAGCGGACATCCCCATCGCCATTCCCCAGGGATACATTATCTCCAGGAAGGACCGCCCCAACCGCCTCGGAGGAGGAATCGCCATCATCCACAAATCAAACCTCTGCCTGAGCACACTCCCTGGCGAGCCCTCAGACCTGATGGAGCACCTTTACTTCAAGATACTGGCCAGTCCTACCACCACCCTTTAAGGGACCTTCATCTACCGACCCCCTGGACCCCCCAGACTTTTTGCCAACTCCATCACGGACATCATCTCCCCGCATGCCATCGCATCCACCAACTACACCCTACTGAGAGACCTCAACTTTCACCTTGACAAACAACTGGACCCCAGCACCACATTTATCCTAATCCACAGTGTTTGAGTAATAAGGTGACTGCTACGCAGAAGTTCTGCGACGAGATAGCGGTATATTTTGATGAGAAGATTGCCACAATTATAGGTAACCTCCAAAAGTCAACTACCGTCAATGACGAGATTGTGTTTCCGGAGTATGTAGAAGAGCGGGGGGCAAAACCTTCCCTTAGTCTATTTACTGAGCTGACTGAGGAAGTGTTCAGCAATCTAGTACGTAAGGTCTCTTCAGTTTCCCCCCTTGATCCCTTTCCTCTGAGGTTATGGAAGGAAGTGGGACAAACAACCTTACCCTGGTTACATCAGATCTGCAACCAATCGTTGGAGGCAGGGGTGGTGCCGGATGCTTGGAAACAGGCTATGGTCATCCCCCCTCAAAAAGCCCTCGCTGGACCCTGGTGTCCCTGCTAACTTCATGCCTATATCCCTCTTACCCTTTTCAGTTAAGGTCTTGGAAAAACTGGTTAGCAGGGATCTTTCAGTTTTTTTGGAGGAAAACTGTGTGCTGGATGAGGACCAATTTGGATTCCGTCCAAAACATGGCACGGAGTCAGCATTAATAACGGTTATGGATAGCCTTCGAAGGCGCGCGGACAATGGAGAGCCTACTGTATTGATATTATTGGATATGTCAGCCGCCTTCGATATGGTGAATCACTGTATCGTGTTGAAGAGGCTAACAGAGATTGGGGTGAACGGGATGGCTTTTCAATGGTTACAATCCTACCTGTTGGGCAGACAACAGACAGTATTTCTAACACCATTTACGTCAAATAAATTACCAGTCCCCCACGGCGTGCCTCAGGGCTCGTCAATCAGCCCTATCCTTTTCAATATTTACTTATGTCCTCTATTCCCCCTGATTAGATCTTTTGGGATTGAGCTGGCTAATTATGCCGACGACACCCAACTTGTGTTCTCCCTGGAGGGGGAACAAGCGGTGCCGTTGAGTGCCCTTCAGGACTGCAAACGGAGGTAATGTTTTGCCCGGGTAACACCCTACCTCGCCACCTACCACTGGAGTTTAGACTTACACCAGAGGAAGTACCCCTGACTCTAGTTAGGGTGGTATGGAATTTAGGGGTTATGGTAGAGGATAACCTTCAGATGGAGGCCCAATCCAACAAGACAATTAGTGTCTGTATGGTTCTCCTACGAATGCTACGACAGGTGCTACCTTTTCTCCAGAAGGAAACTTGCCCTCTGGTGGTCAGAAGTCTTATACTTAGTAGACTGGACTATTGTAATGCTCTGTACTTGGGTGCCCCGCAGTACATCATTCAGAGCCTGCAAAGAGTCCAGTCTACCGCAGCCAAACTAGCCTTGAGCTGGGAGCGCCGCTCTTCCACTTCTTTGGCCTTGAAAGAGCTACACTGGTTGCCAATCTGTGAAAGAATTTGCTTTAAATCCTTGTGCACATTGTTCAATGGACTCCACAACTCAGGCCCAAGACCTCTATCTAACAGGATTAATTGGTACCAGCCGAAGAGGATGCTTCGCTCCTCCTCGTTAAACCTAGCGGTGACATCCAGATTTAAGCGATCTAGGATGGGAGGCCGGGCTTTCAGTGTGTCAGCAGCCCGACTCTTGAATGAGCTACCACTTCGAATTAGACAGTCTGACACGTTGACCTCGTTCAGGAAAAGCTTAAAAACCTGGCTGTTCCCTAGAGGCAGTTAAGTGCCAGCTCCTTCCCTTTCTCTCTGACCATGCTACTGCAAGGGGGGCCTTGTACAATAATCTGAGCGCCAAGATACCCGTAGGGTGAAAGGTTGTGCTATATAAGAAATAAATACATACATACATACATTTCTCCTGGACAACTTCCACAACATTGGACGAACCCACACACTCAGCAGAACACACCCTCAACCCCCTCTTCACAACAGGCAACTCCATCACCTTCAGCCACACCACCGAACTCCCATGGGCTGACCATTGATGCGTCCACTTAACCCTCAGAACACCCACCATCCACAGACACCAGCACCTGCTCCCATCAAGAAATTGGACCTCATCACTCTGCAACTCAACCCCAACCATTGCAGAAAACAATGACCCCAACACCGCAGCCCGAACCCTGCACAGATGGATCTCTGACAGCGCCAACACCATAGCCCCCTCAAGAAAAACAACAACACCCACACCAAGAAAGCTTGATGGTTTACCACCGAACTTCGAGAGTCCAGAAGCACTTGCCGTCGCCTCGAAAAGGCTTGAGAGAAACACCAAATCCACAGAAGCCTACAACAAAATCAGAGCCGCCACCAACGCTCCCCACCAACACATGAGAAATACGAGGAAATAAGCGATTGAAGACAGAATCTCCACTCACTCCCACAACAGCAAAGAACTCTTCAATATCATCAAGGAGTTCACCCAAACCACAAGCGAGTCCACCAATATCTCTCCCTCACAAGACCTCACAAGACCTCTGTGACAAACTCAGCACCTTTTCCACCACAAAATCAAGAGCATCTACAACAACTTTGACAAAGACAACTAATTCACTACACCCTCACCAACCAACCCGAGACCCTGAAGCCAGCGATCGACAACTGGACAGCCCTCACCACCGAAGACACTGAAGACAATGAAGTCAATCCACTCCAGGACCCCCAAGGTCCTCTGCCCCCACCACATTTTCAACAGAGCCGCCGACAACATCGCACCAATGCTCTGCCACACCATCAACCACTCCCTGGCAACCGCTACATTCCCCGATGACTGGAAGAACGCCGAGGTCAACCCCATCCTGAAGAAATCCTCAGCAGACCACACCAACCTCAAAAACTACAGACCCATCTCCCTGCTCCCATTCCCAGTGAAAGTCATTGAGAAAGCCATCAACAGCCAACTCGCCTCATTCATCGAAGAGCACAACATCCTCAACTCCGTTTCAGAAAAAACCACAGTACGGAAACCGCCCTCCTCGCTGCAACAGACAACTTACGCACTCTACTGGACAAAGGAGAAACAGCAGCCCTCATCCCCCTCGTCCTCTCAGAGGCATTCAACACAGTCTCTCACTGCACCCTAATACGCAGACTGCACGACGCATGGATCCAAGACAAGGCCCTCAACTGGATATGCTCCTTCCTCTCTGTGCAGAAGACAGCGGGTCAGACTCCCCCCTTTCCTCTCTGAACCCACACCTACCACCTGCAGAGTCCCTGAGGGGTCCTCCCCCAGCCCTATACTCTTCAACATTTACATGGCTCCGCTCGCCCCCATCGTCAGAACCTACGGACTCAACATTGTATCATACGCAGACGACACCCAACTCATCCTCTCCCTATTCAACGAACCCAATACCGGCAGGCCCAATTTTCGAGAAGGCATGGAAGCCGTCGCCAAATGGATGAAAAACAGCTGCCTACAACTAAACACCAACAAAACATCACGCATGGAACGACACCTGGTGGCCCTCGGAAGCCCGCCCACCCCCACGGATCACGCACACAACCTGGGAATGATCCTGGACTCCGAGCTCAAAATGGACCGCCAGATCAACTCTGTCTCGTCCTCCTGCTTTCACACCCTCCACCTCCTATGTAAGACCTTCAAATGGATCCCCCTCGAACACAGAAAGACCGTCACTCACGCTCTGGTCACCAGCAGACTCGACTACTGCAACTCACTCTCCACCGGAATAAACAAAAACCTCACCCGCAAGCTATAGAACATCCAGAATGCTGCCCACTGCAAGACTTGTCCTTGACCTGCCAAGACACTGCCATATCTGTCACCTTCAAGATGCTCACCCATGCCTACAAGGCCCTCCACGACACCGTACCAGCATACCTGAACAGCCGACTCAAATTCCACTCACCCCAGAGGACCCTACTATCTGCCCAGCTCTCCTACACTGTGGTCCAACGCTCCAGAAAGACCAGATCGGGAGGCCGCTCCTTCTCTTTCTTCGCGGCCCGAGTCTGGAACACCCTGCTACTCCACCTCAGACAGACAACATCGCTCCCAATCTTCGCAAGATGCCTCAAAACCTGGCTCTTTGACAGACTCATCACTCCTTGATGGACTGGAGCCTGCCAATTCCCCATTCCTCCAGCACCTTGAGACCCTTTTGGGTGAGTAGTCGTGCTTATCAAACACCTGATTGATTGATGAATTTTTTGGAGATTCTCCATTTGTTTTTTTCCTCATACTTTGATTTTTTTGGCTTTGCCTTTAGGCTGAGCGGTCTCTGATATATCACCTGGACATATTTTGGACTGGATTTGAATTCTCAAAATAGGAAAAACTACTCGCCCGGAACCAGGTGTTTTCAATGGTTAGACAGTTACAGCAGAATTCGGTGAACATAGATCAAAGAAGTTTTGTATCGAATAGATAGGACTTTCTACCTTCTGCTGCTTCTCCGTGGGTCCCAAAACTACCTTAGAAAGGGGTTGGCCAACTTGAAGTCCATGATTTATTCTTATTACAGATTGGGTAATGCCATCTCTCCCACCCCTTTAAAAGAGTTGGCTCACACTCCATGGATGGGAGCACCCAACTTTATGCAAGCCTCTCTTTTAGGCAGCGGTGGGGCCTGATTTATGGTTTCCTTCTCATTCTCTGAGCACAACAACACTTTCAAAATTACCGATATCTTATGAATGGTCTGTATTTGTTCCAAATTGTTCTATATGGGTTAGGATAGAGTAAATAATTGTCTCCAGACAAATGAGTGATTTAGAGATCTGCAAACCTTTCAGGGGTCCCTTATATCTGTAGGCCTACTGATAAATGCTCCATTAGTGTACTACTAAAAACGTTTAGACCAGTTGCCAGAAACAGAATTGGCAGAGTTCTAAGGGAGATAATCTACTTTGGTGGGTGACTTCTGGTATTGACCCCCATATAACTATCTGGAAGGGTAATATCCTCATTATGGGGTCGATTCACAGAACTAATCTGAGATAAAATTCTAAACTTACTGATTTTGGTATTCACAGAAGGCATTTCATAGTCTTGGATTAGGATTTTGTCATAAATTAGAATTTTGTCTTAAATTAAACTTAAGTTAAACTTAAGTTTGTCTTAAAACAAAATCTTAATTTAAGACAAAATCCTAACTTAAGACAAAATCCTAATTTAAGACTACTAAATGCCTTCTGTGAATACCAAAAGTAGTACGTTTAGGATTTTGTCTCAAATTAGTTCTGTGAATCGGCCCCTATGATATTTAGACTCTACCGCTGGGTCTGGCTTCCCACTGGCCATGCCTATCATATGCGGAGAGGGACATAACACAGAGTTCCAATCTAATCACCTCTCAGAAAGGGCAAGAAGTGACTCTAATTTAAGTATAGGTTCATCTTCTACCACATTCTCTTTGTTAAAGAATGTGATGATCTGGTTCGAGCCCTTAAATAGGTTTATATGCGCCATTTTGTTCCTAAGAGGATTAAATTTCGGTTTTTACAAGCTCGTAACGGAATCAGACAACCTGAGTAGAGCTTCCAGGCAGTCATGTTGACCCCTTCTGTAAGCAAATGTGTGGGGACTTTGTTAATTACCTGTAACCAATGCTGGTCATGCCCTGAGCCTCTTCTGCCAGCACTTGCCACGCCGCATTTGCTATCTTCTTAACTCCTGGTGGGACAAGGGTCACAGAAGCAATGCGGTGGCTACGGAATACTGAGCAGCGTTTCTCTCGTCACCATGCACACTGAGGAGTACTACTGCCCCCAGAGTGCATCGCACCATTCAGCAGCTGCCGCGAGTGAGGAGGAGGCGGGGCCAACGTGCTTATAGCGCAGCCTCTCCCCCCGCACTGTGGGGGACTTTGTTAATTACCTGTAACCAATGCTGGTCGTGCCCTGAGTGCCTTTTGCCAGCACTTGCCACGCCGCATTTGCCATCTTCTTAACTCCTGGTGGGACGAGGGTCCCAGGAGAAACGTTGGGGCTACAGAATCCTGAGAAGCGTTTCTCTCGTCGCCACGCACACTCAGGGGAGGACTACTGCCTCCAGAGTGCATCGCACCAGGCAGCAGCTGCCGCGAGTGAGGGGGAGGCGAGGCCAACGTGCTTATAGCGTAGTCTCTCCCCCGTGGCATGGGTGACTTTTTTAATTACCTTTAACCAAAGCTTGTCGTGCCTCGAGCCTATTCTGCCAGCACTTGCCACACCGCATTTACCATCTTCTTAACTCCTGGTGGGACGAGGGTCCCAGGAGCAACACGGGGGCTACAGAATCCTGAGCAGCGTTTTTCTCGTCACCACGCAGACTCTGCGGAGGACTACTGCCCCCAGAGTGCATCGCACCGGCCAGCAGCTGCCACGAGTAACGGGAAGGCGGGCCCAACGTGCTTATAGCGCAGCCTCTCCACCCGTGGAGCGGGACGGAGCCCGGACGAGACCCGGACCAAGGGCGGGCCCGTCTGAGCCCGTACAAGACTGTAAGAGACTGGACTGGGCCACCCTGCCGATAAATCGGCAAAAGTGAGTGTCCTTGTGATTATTTGAGACCTGTTTAACCACTGATGCTTAATAGAGGTTCTTGAGGGGTTTAGTATGTTCAAAGACTGCTGTCACCGACGAACTGTAGGGAGCGTGTATATTTTGCTTGATCATTTAACATTCCTCGTCCTTTACGAGTAACCCCAGTAATTGCTTAAGCATGGGGGAGAGCCGCCCCCGCTCGCAAGACCAAATACCCGATACAAAGCCTCTGCACGGTCGACTACATTTTAAACTGGGACCGTGGAAGGGAGGTTAGTGGCATAAGGACGCTTCCTCTTGGTTATTTCTATCCTTCTACTCCCATGATAGAAAGAATGGGAGTTGTATATAAAAATGGGATCAAAGAGCTCAGACAGACCACCTGTCAAACAGGGTACAGGGCCTTGGAACAACCCCGCTCCTTAACATTCCAGTTAGTATTAGATTCGCCAGCCTAGACCTAGTGGATTGACTGGACCCCGTAGCAGAAAGGTAGAAGGCATAGCCATCCAGCCACCACTCCCACAAGATTGTGAAAGATATGAGTCCGGGGTTGTTCCCCTGTGGAAGCACAGGAGGCCATACCAGTCTGGGGTGGATGGGGAGTCCCGCTGAATACTTCGGGGGATCCATCAGGAATTACTCAAGTCAATGAAGGGACACTCTGCCAAACACTACGGCAGAAGGTGGAAACTCCTGACCTTCTGACGAAGATAGAACAGATACATATAATACAAAGGTTCTCTCATGGAATATAGCAGGTCTTGTTTCTAAAATGGACCATCCTGATTGGGGTGCATACATTGATAAGCACGACCAATGTCTGTTTCAAGAGACATGGTCTGTTAATCCATTATATAGGCAAGGATATGCAACTTACTCAATCCCAGCCCTTCAGGGCCCTAGGGGGAGACCATCAGAGGGCTTATGTATTTGGGTTGCCACTCACTTGGGGTGTTCGATTAAAGTTCTGGACACTGGTTCTCTCGAAATACTTTGTATACTCCTCCTGTTTGATGATCATTCCAAGTTGGCTATTATAAATGTATATTCCCGTCCAGTGAAGCCGGGGCATATCTCACAGACCCTGAACTCTTTGTCTTCTTTTATGTTGACTTACCGGAATCTGTTCATTTAGTTGTTTGGGGGGATTTTAATTGCCATTTCGAACCTCTCAACGGCATTAGTTCCAATATTACGAGCAAAGAATATTCTGCTTGGTCTATTCGGGATTGTAACACCTACCGAACTAGGTGGTGGCCCCCCTTGTTCTCCAGCTGACCTCACTTACAATTACCTATTCGCTTAGGGCCTGTAATGGTTGATTCCCTTCAGATAGCCCGGGAAACCCTACTTTTAATAAAATAGGACAGGCGTCTATAATTGATTATATTTTGGTTGACGTTGAGTATTGGCCCACAATTAGTGACTTTACTGTCCAAACTCGATGTGAAAGCGACCCCAACCCACTAATATTGGAGTTGAGTATTTCCCAACTCAAGAAAGCCTCTGGCCAACTAATCCAACCCCCTCCAAATGTATTAGTAAGAGAAGGTGGTAGAAGAGTTCGCTGGGGTACATTAGCTGCATTAGTTGAAAAAATAGCTCATTTGTATTCCGATATCATCCCCCTTCTAGAAGTAGCTTTCAAAGCTATCAGAAACTACCAAGGCCTGGCATTACATAGCAGATGGTATTACAACGCATACCATTACATCGTAAGTATTGGTAAGTATATAATTTTTTAAAATTTTATTTAATATTATATAATTGATTTAATTATTATTAATTATAAATAAAAATATTTATTTATGTTTTTAAATATTATAAATTAAAAAAAAAATGTAAGTAATTTTGGGGTACATGGGTGTTTTTAAGTTTTAGGGAAGGGTTTGCGTTTTGGGGTACAGGGGTGTTTTTAGGTTTTAGGGCAGGGTTTGGGTTTTGGGGTACAGGGGTGTTTTTAGGTTTTAGGGTAGGGTTTGGGTTTTGGGGTACAGGGGTGTTTTTAGGTTTTAGGGCAGGGTTTGGGTTTTGGGGTACAGGGGTGTTTTTAGGTTTTAGGGCAGGGTTTGGGTTTTGGGGTACAGGGGTGTTTTTAGGTTTTAGGGCAGGGTTTGGGTTTTGGGGTACAGGGGTGTTTTTAGGTTTTAGGGTAGGGTTTGGGTTTTGGGGTTCAGGGGGAGGTTTGTGTTTTGGGATAATTAAATTATATTTACCATTTTTAAATTAATTAAAATATATTTAATAAATTAAATTACTGTTATTACATTAATTACATTTTTAAATTAAATTAATTAAATTAAATACATTATTTCAATTAATTTAATTTATTTTCAATTATAAAAATATGTGCATTAAATTAATTTCATTATTTTAATTAAATTAAATTATTTCCTTTTTTTATTAAAATTACATTTATTAAATAGATATTATTTTATTAAATTAAATTAATGGCTATTTCAAAATGTATTTTAATTAAATTTATAAAATTAAATTAATTAAATTAACTTAATAACATTTTTTAAAAAAAGGTATACTTACCTATACTTACGATGTAATGGTATGCGTTGTAATAGCATCTGCTATGTAATGCCATGCGTTGTAATGGCATCCGATGTAATGGATCCTGCGTTGTAAAAATTCCGTTGTAACGGAATGCGTTGTAAAAATCCGCGTTGTACTGACACCAATCCATTTGGACATTACACTGGATGATAAAATGGACTGGAGGACCCAAATAACGAAAGCTAATTTGAAACTAACCCGATCAACGGGAGGTATTCTTTAGGCTCAAAAAAATTGTTCCCATAAAGTGATTGGTCCCCCTGCTGAAATTGATTAAACCCAAGTAAGGGGAGCATCCCTTTATGGTGCCGATCTTTGGGGTCACTGTTTACCTCACTCCTTATTGGCGACTGAGAATACATTTATCAGGCAACTACTGGATCTCCCAAAAAGTACGCCCCTGACCCCGCTCAGGTTGGACCTAGGAATTTGCCCCATCTCAGATTTAATCGCCTCCCGTCCTCTCCTATTCTGGCATCGCATCTGGAGCACGCCAGAGTTAACTTAACTACAGGGAAGAATTGAGGGATGTCATGTGTAAATTGGGGGCTACTAACTTACCATGGCTGTCCTATGTTAAGAGTCTTTCCTTTGCACTGGGGTCAATTCCAGAAGAGACCTGTTCCAGCATCTCCAAAAAAACTTTAGTTTTAGCCTTTAAGGATGTTAAGATGGTTCAACTCACCCGATCTCATGCTACTTGACACCAAGGTTTCTGGATATGAAGCAGCAATATGAACTTGAAACAACCTTAGACAGAATCCAGCCATTCATGGCAAAAAAAATGTTCTTACAGTTCAGGCATGGCATACTCCCGTTGCGTGCATTCACAAAAAAATGGAAGGGTGCAGTAAAGTTAGATTGCCCTGCCTGCTCTGCCTCAGAAGAAACAGAATGCCATGTAATGCTTTTCTGTCCTGCATATCATAGTTCGAGATCAAAGTGGGTCCTTCAACTATGCAGAAACTTAGGGCTCAGAAACCACATTGAGGTGTTTAGGCTACTTAAAGTTGAAACTACAACATTATTTGTAGTTGCCACCTCAAAATTCCTCTTTGCAATGTGGTGCACGCGTAGACAAATTTTGAAGGGGAAAGAATTGGGCAATAGATGATGTTGCCCCTTACACTTTACTCCTACTGCCCCTTGTTGCCATTTGGTATTGTCCAGAAAATTTGATGACAGTAATTGTTTTCACTTTGGTTACGTAGGAATGTATCTTTTAATGTTTATTATTATAAATTATTTTTTTAACAAGACGTTTATCTAATTCTGAAAATGTTTTGATTTTTTCTAAAACTGTTTTATGATTCTCAATTAAGTGACTCTGGTCTTACTGACAACCTGCACGCTACCATCTAGGGGGCAGCCAAAGCTGAGCTAAGGATTTAATATACTTTATTGATAAAGGAAAGGCCTCTCTGAATTCTCATACTAAATTGTCCTTTTTATTGCAATATTTTACTTTTTTTTATTGGATGTAAAATGTATTTTGCTTTTATGGCTGCAAAGCCGAAATAAAGTATTTTTGACTGACTGACTGACAAATGTGTTTGATGCCCTTATATTCAATGTTGTTGAACACAAAGAAACAAAGCGATAAAATGGGCAAACCACAGATTGCAAAACACACTTTAAAGTCAGACATCTAGGGCAAAGTGCAGAAAGAGGCACCACTGCGTGATCAAGCTCACCACCCTATCCCTGGTTCCCTCAGCACGCTGCTTAAGGGAGACCCAGAAGCCTATTACAATCCTTCCCTGCGCTTACTGTACAGATTGTGGCTAGGATTCAACAGGCGATGAATCCATGTCATCCGTTCCAGGCAGATGGCTGAGATTTAGTACAGACAAGAACGAGAAGGTAGACAAAACTGGAGATGTGAGTGAGTACAGAGCTCCTCCGCAGGGCACAATCTGCACTGGTCTACCAATAGCTGCCTATGCTCCAAGCAAAGAGTCCACAGCCTAATGCCTGCCAGTCACTACTCTGCAATCTGTTCATTAGTTTTGGAGTTATTAAAGAAAAAAATATACATCTAGATACGTGGAGGGTCCGCAGATCCGTCATATGTCATGCTGAGATCTGATTGGCTGCCACCACTTCAACCAGGAAGTGGTGGCAGCAATCTTGGGACCGGGACCTCACCAGAGTCCCAAAAACACATACAAAATAGCAAAGGGGCAGGGTAGGAATAACCTGACCTTCTAAGCCTGGTGGTGGGGTCCCACAGTGACCTCGCCTGGAGCCAAAAACCTGGTTTTAAAATTGTTTTGCTGCAAATCTGCAGAGGATCAAGGTCTCCTGTGCTTGCTTTCTTTTCTATCTCACTTGGATGGGCCAGGTCCCAGGAGACTAATATGTGTATTTGGGGGCAGGGAGATGCCTTGGTCCCCCATCCCCGGGTCAATTTTGGCCCTAGGGACCCCATATCTCGGGCCTGGCCTATAAAATGAAAGGGGAGGGGGGCAAGCGGCCACTCTCTCAGGACGATTTCGGCCCCCAGGACCCCAATCCTCCCGGGACCTTGATGCTATTTTAAAAGGGAGGGGAGGGGATGGGAGTCACTCGGCCACCTCCCAGTGCCATTAATGGCCCTGGGGACCCCATTCACCAGGGTTAGCTCCTGCTATGTCCCAGGATACCCATCCCCAGGACATAGCGGTCTCCTTGCATGCACTGATGCAGGCAGGGAAACCTGTGTTTGCTCTTGATTGGCAGGAGCAATTTCAAAACTCCCACCAAGTGAGAGCAAACACAAAGTCCACTCTCAGCTGGAGGGTGCTGTAAAAATGCCGGGAGCGGACTTCCTATCTGTTCCCTGCCTGCACTGATGTAGTCAAAGAAAATTGCCCCAGCCCACACAAAGCAGCATTTTCCACTTTACATAAAAAAGAACATTTTCAATAATTCGTTTTCAAACGCTTGATATAAAAAAATCATAAGATATCTGGAAGAACTAATGGCCATCTTGGAAAGGTAAACCAATGAGTATAATGCTATATGAACATCTCCATTGTTTAGTAATAATTTGAATAGCCTTCAGTTATTCTCGTACGCAATATTGACACAACTTGATGTCAATATATTGCTTAGTGGTAGCTCTATATTATCGCAAGCACTGCAGTAGACAATCAAATACAATCACTCTTAGAGTAGATACCATGAAATCAAAGGTGGCTTATTATTTTGCCCAACTCTTCCCACCCCTTGAGATCAGTTCCGGAACTAATTGTAGGCTAATAGAGAAGGCTATGTTGCAGAAATGTGTGGTACAAAATGCAAATGCGGCTCTAGTTTTCATTTATTTCATCAAGCAAGCAGTGAGGTGGCTGCCAGCGTTGCTACAGATTTTTTTTGCCCAGGGTTTAGCAGAGTGGCGGCAGCCAGTGATGTTGTCTCTGCCTGGAGTGGCCAGGGAAGACATGGCTTGGCAGTTCGGGCTGAACTGTTCCCATGAGGCACAGGGTCAAGACAGATTTGCATATAGCTGTGTCTGAACAGGGGTGGCAAAGTGAGCTAAAGAACGATGATGGATTCAACCCAGATCTGTGACTGGGAGTGAGTGTCTGAAAAGCTTCAGCACTCCGTCCATCATCTCCTTGTGTTTGCCTTGGAGTAGAGCAGGAGGCAGCACTAATCTATTGTTATCCATGCTTACAGTTTTTCCAAGACAAATGTGTACACACACACACACATATACTTGCAAAGCCTCCTCACCTTTCATTGGAAGTAATGTTGCCTCCAATGTACCCTTCTTTGCATTCCAAGAGAGGGGATAGAGGGACGGGGGTCCAATGTGTTCCCAGGGACGAGGGGGGCATAAGATCTAACCTGGGTTGCATAATCTCCAGAGCCTCAAAAAGACAAGAATCTAGCAGCCCCTGTGCTGCTGTTGTCCCCCAGACTCCTCTGATGGGCTGTGCATGCCTTGTTTTCCAGGGCTTGCTGTTGCAGGAGGGGAGCGAGGTGGAGCTGCTGACCGGGGGAGGGAGGGTTGGGACACCTTGCTTCCTCTTCACTCACAGGGCCCTGGTGCTGACCTGCTGGTGGCAGAGGCAGGATTACAGATGGTTTAAGCAGGGCTATTGTGCTGCTTCCTGCTCTATTTTGTGCAGGTCTGGTGACCCTGGCTGTTGTCGCTTTGCTAGAGCCCTGTGCAAAAAGGTGGGTGCTGGTGAACTCCGCTATGTGGCAGTGGGTGGAGTTTTTGCCAAACTCTGCACTCCATGCGAAGCACGGAGTTGCAAAACTCTATGAACTCTCCTGGTGGCGCGAGTATACGCCCACCCCAAGTTGTGACTCCTATGAGCTGCGGGCCCTGGGCAAACCCCTAACAGAAGCAACAAGTAAAGTAAGATAAGAATATCTGCTTTTGGATTTGATGCAAGATTTCCAAATGCCCTCCAAAGCTTAAGAAACGATTTCAGGTTCAACTCCTCTAGCAGTCTAGCCATCAATTAGGTATCGCCTCTTTTTTATGACAAACACTGCATCCGTGTAGCCACAGCATGTGCTTGCTGGTCAGTGAGTGTTGGTGGACTGGCCAACAAGACTTTCTCTGTGAGAGTGAGACTGACCGAGTCGTCACATCATTTCGACTAGAGTCTCGACCGTCCGACTTCCCTTGTAATCGTGATAATCATTATGTCTCCTGTGAGTTGCGGGCCCTGGGCAAACCTCTAACAAAAGCAACAAGTAAAATAAGATAATATTATCTGTTTTGAGGGAGTTGACATAAGATGTTCAAATGCCCTGCTGTAAAACTTCAGTAATGATTGTAAAAGAGCACACATTTCAGGCTCAACCCTTCTAGCAGTCTAACCATCACTTAGGTAATGTGAAGGACACATAAATTGCCATTGTTTTAAGTTGAACACTGCATCTGAGTAGCAACAGCATGCACATACTGGCCAGTGCTGGTGGACTAGCCAGCAAGACATTGTCTCTTTTGAACACTACCAAGGCCGGAATGGCAATACCAGGCATTGCATTTCCCTGGGAGGCTGGAAGGGTGGGGGATAGGTGTTGTTAGTGTTGGCTGAGTTTGTAGCAGTGCACCAGTTTTAAAAACACTTCAAAGTTCCTTGTATATTCAGCAGTTTTTGAGCAACAATAAAAGTGTCAAGTTAACTCTGGTGAATTAATAATGTACCTGCTTCTAGAGAGATGGGAAATGTGTCTATTGGAAGTTTTCACTTATCCAAGGTGGCACAAACCGTTAATATGGCTGCTCCATAAAATGTGTACCTTTTGTATTAAATAGCATTACTTTATGTGGGTAGCTCAGTGGCTTACTGCTTTTGTCACAGAGATTCTGTTGTTACTCTGCAGTTCATAATTTACATTTGTAATCTAGCACAATGAGCTATGAACTGCCATCTAAGAGCTACATGCAAGCTGTATGGTACAGGTTAGAAAGTCATGTTTTTTTCAAGTCTTTCTATCCTGATGTTGCTGAGAAAGGTTTGTTTGGGTAGAAATAAATTCTTCTTATTAAAGTCAATCCTAACCACTGTGTTATGTTCTAATTCCTGAGTTTGTGCTTCTCCAGACCATGCACTCTTAAAAAGTGCCTAGTAGTATGGATGACAAGTGAATCCTACACATTATAGTATCCTTTGCCTTATATTACATTTTCTATACACTTAATAACACACACAAGATTCATTGTCTCTGTATGTGTGTGTGATGGATTTTGAAAATGTGAAACATTTTGGTTTAGGAGCAGTGAATATTAGACTGTAACATCAGCATTTGTAAGCAAGCATTCTGGTTGTTAGCTAAGATGTTTGTTGCTAATAAGATATGCTAGTACAGAACAAGCATATTATTGATCAACTCAAGTACTGTACCAGTGATGTGTATGTTTTCTATTGAAGAAATTAATGATTGAAAACCTGGGAGAACTTGATCTGCATTAAATAGCACTATTATCTACTTTCCAAGGCTGAGATTTCATTACATGGTACTCTTATGATGCAAAGACGTCCTGTGTGCCCTGTGCACCCTCATTTCTTTTGCTCACTGGTACTGGTGGTAACTGACTCTGACTGTCCCTGGGCACTGCCTAACCAGGCCCTGGGCCAGTGCTATGTTGAAATACACACATACATGAGGGTAAACTGTATGTTAGGGTACATTTATATAATGGCATGACCTACCCTATAAGTCCATAGTACATAATAGGGTGGGGTATTAAAACTACCTTTAAGTCCCTAGCATATAATAGGGCATGGCAGTTTAGAGGCCAGCAGCCCTATATATGTACTTCCATGTATGCACTGCTGAGAGTCTGAGGTCATTTTAAAAGTGGCCTTGTCTTGTAGTGCTGCTTTTAACTGTAAATTCAAATTTGGTGGTAGGGGCACTTAAAAAGAGATACACTACAATATTTTAGCATTTTAGATACCACCAAGGTCTCCTCTATGTGTTTCTAGGGTGGGGGGGGGGGTCGTGTCATTATAAGGATTGCCCTTATAAAATATGTTTTATATGCCCTCCAGATAGTGAAATTGCACATTTCACTTTCCCCATTGTAGTAAACATCCGCCCAAAATCAACGATGGTTCTAGGAGCACTGTTGAGTGAGGATCGACACTACTTTTGCATATTCAGGAACCCTAAAGTCTCCCCTTGGTGTCCCAGGGGTGGGGGGTCATGTAGCTATAAGCAGGGTCCTTATAAAAGATGTTTTATAGGCACTGGTGTTGGAGAAATTGCCTATTTCATTTTCCCTATTGTAGATCCCCAGCCACCTAGGACAACATTGCAATAGTTTATCAACACGTAAGTATTGTTAGGAATCAAAGGAAATATCATTCAAGGTCTTCTGAGAATGGTATTGATAAATCTAACAATATGCTATCATTGAATTTATGCTAAAACATACAGAAAATAGGTTATAAGAGTTTCTTCACTGTAATCCAAAATTCAACATTCTCATGTCTTCCCTGATTGGTCAGAGTGAACAGAATTAGCCGGGCTGCTTTGATGAAGTAATAAGTGGCTCACACCAAAGAGAGGCTATCTGTTGGAGAGAGCTCTGCTACACAAGAACGCCAGAGCAGGGGGTGCCATTGTAAAGCATGAGCTTCAAATGAGAGCTAGGAAAGGCGGAGAAGGCCAGGTCCATCAACCCCCCCCACCCCCAGCCAGCCAGATGGCAGGCTTAAGGCAGGAATTTTCAGATGGTAGGGGGAGGAGCCATACTGGATGTTGGTTTAACTAGTTCTTGCTCCTCTGCTGAGACTCCAGACATACAGAATTTTGGAGGAATAGTGCTTTCTGCAATAAGATTATGCCACACTTTGAAGGAAGTGGTCATTCTCTTGGATGTTGCCCTCACCTCATTGGACAGGAGTGATCTCCTTCTTGACCCCACAGAACACTGAATAATTATGTGAGAGGAGTAGATCCTCTCAAATCTGCTGCTTGAAACTAAGAGAAGAAGAAGGCTTTCCAAGCTAGAACATCCTCAAAGGGCAGCAGCTCTGGGGCTGAGCTGAGAGTTAATACTATAAATTCTTCAAAGAGCTGCAGTTCAACTAGTCGTTGCTAGGTGTCGCTCAAGTCAAATGATTTTGCATTTGACTCATGAGGGACACTTAGTAAGGACTAGTGGAACTGAAGCTTCATGAAAGGGTTTCAATGCTTTTTGCATTTGACTCGTGAGGGACACCTAGTAGCGACTAGTCTCGTGAGGGACATTTAGTAACGACTAGTTGAACTGCAACTCTTTGTAGAATAATTTTGATATTGGATACTATAATAATCAGTTCCCACTGCTAATATTGTCCCATAATGCTTTGCAGGGCCTTCGGTTGAGATTGTATTTTTGCCCATAACTGTGCTTGGGGTGGTCCTAAGAGGATGGGACCTCCACTGAGTCGTTCAGCAAGATGTGCTCTTTGTTTTCAAGGCATCTGCTTGGATCTCTACCTAGGCTAGGGAGGATCCCAAAATCATCACCTCTCTCACTGCTTGCTAGATTTTCATTTTCATTTTGTGAAATGACTATATGCATTTTAGCATGTAAAAAGACAGAGATACTTGTTATTTTACCAAAAGTATATGAGCTCTCTGTTTTATTAATTGGGAGTCAGACGTTCCGTGTAGCACTCCGCCAACTACGCCCACCCTTACTATAAAACACACGGGGCACAGTGGACTCTGCTCTAAGCATGGCATTCACCAATAACCAGTGCCCTGCCTCACTGGTCTGAGCCCACTAGAAATGGCCTCTTGCTGCATACATCAAGCCTGATTTACATAGATAAAATTACACTTTAATGTAAGGTGAAGGTTTTTTAGTATTCCAAATATAAAAGTTGATAGTTATTATATGACTGCAGAGAATGCACAGTCAGGGCAGAGAACTCTGCACATAAAATGATAGATCTGGATAACCTTTGTGTGCGGAGATCTCTGGTCTGACTGTTGAGTCTCTGCACTCGAAAAATTACTATTGATTAGTAGTTTGTGAATATTAATAAAAACAACAATTTACACTTAAGTGGAAGTTCACCTTTGCAAATAATGCAAACAGTACTGAACATGTGCGTCAAATTATATATTAAGTGAATTATTGATTTACATTAAAACCAAATCACAGCTAATATATATTTTCAAGCACAGAATGTTCATGTCTTAGATCAAGGTACAGCAATGTCAGCAATAGCTTTATGTTTTTGTATCTTTGTGCTTTAAGAGTACACCACATACATAATTGTTTATTTGCTTTTTTTTCAGTAGACTGGGCTGGCCAGGTACATCACATCAGGACCAGGGGCAGACCATGACATCCTCTGCTCGTAGGGGGGCATGTCCTCTCAATACCACCATCGAGGAGGAGTAGGGGGAACAATCAGCAGGGGTAGTACACCCACTTGACGACTGGAAAGACCATGGACTGATGGCAGTTATTGAGGATGCCAAGACTGTGATCTCTCAGGACATAGGGGACATGAGGGACAAACTTCAGATGCACGCAGAGAAAGACTCTAGGCAGCTTGATTCTATCAATAACTTGTCCGGCTGGACTTTTTTTCCCATAAAATTATAGTTCCATTTGGTCTATATTTATCTTCTTTTATAGTTTCTTGTTCTAAGGACCACTGTTCTTTACAATATAGTACCTACCCATGGTCCTTAGTTTATTGCGCCTTGGGTTCCCTTGTCTTGTTTAAATAAGGCCCTCTGGGGCTGGACAAACAGTGATGTGCACTTTCCATCGTTTCCATCCAGGCTGCATTACAGCCTGGGTGGAGAACATGCCTAGGCCCCCAGTCGCCATCTGAGCACCAAACAACGACACTCAGACTAATCACAACACTACATTGCAGCGTTGTGATTGGTCAGGGGTGCCTGGGTGCTTACCAATCATAACAATCCGTTACAGTGCTGTGATTGATATGGGGAGCCTGGGTATACTTCCTGGTTCATGTTCTGTCGCAGAGGAGAGACGAAGCGAAGACGCAGGACGCAGTGATAAGGTAAGTGGTAGAAAGCGGTGATAAGGTAAGTGGTTTTTATTTTTTTACAATCCCCTTCCTCTGCCCCCGCACCTTATGAGTGCAGACTGCCGCTGGTAGACAAAGCGTTGTGTCTTACACCCTCTTCCCTATACATTTTGATTTCATCTTAATTTGATCATGGGACATTCTCAACAGGACTTGGCAACATTTTGCAATATTCTCCAAGGCAGAGGTCTGCCTGTCAAACATCTGAGAGAGTCCTTGTAGTGAGTCTGAAATGTCAGACAGAGTAGCCTCTAGTACACGAATAACCTGCTTAACATCAGACTGATGCTGTGAAAATTCTTCCTCCCAATGGCCAACATGAGCATCTGAAAAAACTAAAGTTAGGGGGGGGCCTAAGGGAGTTTAGAGACCATGCAGTGACATATTCCCTAAGTAATATATAGAACACAAAAAATGTCAGCGGGTCTAAACATAGGAATGTGGTACATAGAACTAGAGAAGTTTTAGTGAAATTCCACACCAAAAAATAGAGAAAGCAATGATAGGCACCTTGTGATCCCTAACAGGGTACCCATCAGTCACCACTCGAAACCGCCCTTCATCATTTGGGATTCCTGTTAACCATATTGTAGCAGCACTGGTTTCAGATGGAGGGTAAGATGTAAATACCTCTTATGAACCTAGTGGTGCCCTATATGGTTGGAGTGTCACAGGCCATTCATTGGCTGGAAAAATGAGAGTGACTGATTTGCAGTGCAAGTGAAACAAAGTGCTAAGTGAAACTAAAATTGGGTGAGGGAGCAGAAAAATATATTTATTCTGTGATTTGCTCGCTCCTCCAATGTTAAAAAGCAGCAAAGGTAAATTGAACAAATATTTACCAGGATGTAATAGGGGTCAACATGTTTCTGCAAATCTGGGGACTACAGAGTCCGTTGCATTCATCAGGACCTAGATTGTAATATAGCTACTGCAAAGATAAATAGTGAAGTGTATACTAGAGAAAAGTGACTACATATAAAGCAATCTGCGGCATGAAAAAAGATCACCTGGATCCCTAGGTATCGTCTTATTTCGCAGTTGATGTATGTCACTGGTGGAGAAAAACACAAACAACAGTAAAATGACCACATTAGCTTTGGTAAGGTTAGCATGTGCTTAGTTCACATTTAACTATATTTAATCTTATTATCATAAACACATTGGTTTCTTAGGTTATCCACATGAAGATGCTGTAATTCTTACATGGGGCATGGTACACTTCGCCTTACCATTATAGTCGAAGGAGAAGGCTGCACCTCGCCTGGCAACGGCTCAGGACTCGAGGGAAGCACCGCTCTATTAGCAGGAAGCAAGGAACAAGCAATGTCATCGCCTCCTTAGTTTGTTAAAAACAGATGCGCACCGGTACCATCACAAGAGAGCAGAGAAATATATACTGACAGTTGTTAAGAGTCTAGTACTATGGAGAAGGTCAGCATCGGCATGTATACCACGTGCTGCTAAGAATTGGTTTGCCGATGGTTGAGAGGCTCGATAAAGAACTTAGGGTATTACAGTTCATAAAGCATTTCACACGCTTTATTTTCGGTCTCTTGTAGCGTAATTTTAGAGATATCGCAAGAAAGCAGCACCCTGGTTTTGATCGAAAAAGCCAGGTGTTTGGTGATAGTGGTTCTCACAACAAATGCGTCTTGTGTGCTATAACGAGTGAAGCGCTCGCCAAACGTTTATGTGAGAACTGCCAAGTAAATGGAAAAAACGGAAAAAACAAGTTCTTCGTATTTCCTACCTCTCCGTCGGTACTTCGTTGCCACCTTCTAAGCTGGTGGGGAGGTAACGGAGTGGCGTTGAGGCTTCGATTAAAAGCCCACTGCTGATTGGCCCAATCCCGGTCAGATGATCCAGGCGGACCAATCGGAAGGCTTGTAATGGGTGCGTTATGGCGAAGACATAAAACGGGCTATGATAGGTCCACAGAAAGTCACGTGGACGGACCTTTTTGGTGTATCGTAGGTGTCTATTGGACAATGATTTCTTGGTTGCCAGGAAACAAGATTTGTTATGTTGTCTTTCTGGCGAGTGAAATAGGAATTAAGGATTATATGGATATCGTGTGTTTTGAAATGAAGTCCTCCATTAAAGATTATACAAAACGGACGCAAAGATATCCAATGGTTAAATTCGCCAGTCGAAGGTGTGATTCAGTCAGGCTAATAAACATGTGTTTCTTTATCTTTGAGACATGTTAAATTAAATGCCAGATACTGGTTTGGGCTAAACACCTTGATAATAGATGGACATCATTGATGTAATCATGGTTATACAAGTGATATTGACCATCTGTTATTAACTAGTGCTATTACTCAAATCTCATAATAGTGACTGAGATGGCATAGTTAGAGCGCGGACCAAGGAATGTCATCATTAAGTCCGACTCTGTTGGTGCCCAGCTTGAAAACCCATTTCTGTTCTTTGCGCATCAGAAAGTTGGTGTAACCTGTCACATGTGAGGGAATATAGGGTTGTTCAAGTACAGTCCACACAAAAGCAGTAGGATCATGTTGTTTTTCTATGAAGTGATTCGTCAACTTAGTGGCCTGTTTCTTTCGGCGAATCGTACTTTTGTGCTCGGAGATGCGGATCTTTACCTTCCGAGTAGTCATTCCGACATACTTTAAACCGCAGGGGCAAGTTATGAGATAAATAAGTTTGTCGCTGTTGCAGTTGGTAAATTTTGTTTGTCTCCATGGTCTGTTTGTGCCAATGTCGACCTCAAGCGATTTGAATGTTTGAGGACAAGCTTGGCATGAACCACACGGATGATGACCTATTACAGGTGGGAGATTCCAAATAGTACCAAGAGCCCTTGGTGTAATGTTACGTGGTCTTGTATGTACAATACGGTCTCTCAGGTTGGGACCCCTCTTGAAAGAAAAGAGTGGTTTTTCTATATTTTCACGCCCTGAATTGAGTATTGACCAGTGTTTTCTTATTACTTTTTGGATGTCATTAGATAAAGTCCCCAACGTGGTGACACATGTGAGTCTGTTGGATGTTGTTTTGGACACCGGTGGTTCGAGGAGGGCCAGTCTGTTGTTATTACTGGCTCGTTTCAATGATTTACGTACCAATTTAGGTGGATATTTCCTGCCTACGAGCTGTTGTTGTAAGGCTTTGGAGTGTGTTGTGTAGCCTTCTTTGGTTGAGCAATTTCTCTGTACTCTTAAAAATTGTCCATAGGGCAAGTTCTCTTTAAGAGATCTAGGATGGTGGCTGTCAAAACAGAGTAAAGAGTTTTTTGCCATTGGTTTTTTGTAAAGCTCGGATTGTAGGTCTTCCGGAGTGGAGAAAATCCTTAAGTCCAGGAACGAGATGGCAGTTCTACTAACTTCTACGGTAAATCGCAGCAAGTTGTTCCTACTATTCAACCAGTTGTGGAATGTCATCAGGTCTTCATGTGTCCCTCGCCATATCACCAGTATATCATCGATATACCTCTTCCACATTTTTATGGAGGTGATATACGGATTGGTGTTGATCAGGATATGCTCTTGTTCAAAATGGTGTACGTAAAGGTTAGCCAGGCTGGGGGCAAAAATGCTCCCCATGCTGGTACCTGACGTTTGGAGATGCATATTTGAAAAAGTTTCTCTTCATGGCTAAGGTGGCACAGTCCATGATGAAACTGACAGGTGTTATGCTGTTCAGATCCCTGGCCCTCAAGAGAGAAGAAATGACTTCCAGAGTCTCATCTTGAGGTATAGATGTATACAGCGACTCAATGTCAAATGATACAAGGTGGTCAGTCTCTACATCAAATTCAATCTCAGGAAGGAGGCGTAACACGTCCGTTGTGTCTCTGAGATAAGTGGGCATTTCAAGCACCATGGGGCGTAGAAAGTGAACCACGAAGGTGGAAAGCGGTTCCAGAATGGATCCGATGCCTGAGATTATTGGCCAGCCTGGTGGAGGCCTTTGTTCTTTATGCACCTTCGGGAGACAATAAAAATAGGGCATGACCGGATGTTCTGTACATAGGAAGGCAGCTTCTTGTCGGGTGACCCAGCCTTCTGTTAAGGCTTCCTCAACCATTCCTTGTATTATCTTTTGCATGTCTGTGGTGGGGTCTTGTTCCAGAGGACAATAGGCTTCTCTGTTGTTTAGCTGTCGCAAGCATTCGGTGCGATAGTCGCTGGTGTTCATTACGACAATCGCACCGCCTTTGTCTGCCGGTTTGATGGTTAATTTGTTATTGTCAGTCAAAGTTTTTAAAGCTTTTTGTTCAGTTTTAGAAAAATTGCTAAACGTTTCTTTATCTGTAGAGAATAGAGTCTCAATGTCTTTCTCTATGTCCTGTTCAAATGCCAGTACTTGTACAGGAACCGTGTGGGATCCAGTGTTGAACGTTGACTTCTTCTTCAGGCCTGTGTTGACCTCTTCTTGGATTTGTTCTCTTTGGTCGATTTTGGAGAAGAAAAATTGTAGGCGAACTTTCCGAAAAAACTTTGCCATTTCTACATTGGTCTCAAAATGATCATTTCTCATTGTCGGCACAAAACCTAAACCTCTATTGAGGACTTGTTCTTCTATAGGAGTGATGGTATGTGCACTCAAATTGATGACGAGCCCGCCTCCGTGTTCGCTTGTGCCGGTCCCGTCGTCTTGTTCTTTGTTGTGGTGCTCCTCAAATTCCTCGTTGAGGTGGACGGCGGACTGAAATGGACCTGTGGTTGTGTGCCTCTTCTCCGTCCTCGGGATCTGCCACGGCCAAACCCTAAAAAAGGCGGCTGGCCACCAAAACCACCTCCAAATTGTGGTGGTGGGAACGGGCCCATTTGTTGAGGGAAGGGGCCCACCTGTTGAGGAAACATGGGGTTGCCAAATTGCCAGGGCGCCGGTTGCCACCATGTCTGGGTCTGATGCTGATTACCTCTTCAGTTTCTTTGGGATCGTTTGCCTCGGGCGCTTTGTTGGAAATTACTATGATTCGAAGAGTCTGAATCCGTTGAATTCTCCTCAGAAGTAGAAGACCCATAGGATGACCCAGTTCTGCGGCCCTTGTTACTCAAGTCAGTGGGTACATACGAATCGCTTGTGTAGGGGTACACTTTTTCAAAACTAAATTTCTCAAGATCTTTCTTGAATTTTACCATTTTGGTGAATATGGTAAATTCTTTGAATTCTTGATTGTTTTTATTCGATTCATCTTGACCCTGTTTGAAGAGTTTGCTTGTTAGAGTAGTCTTTATTTGGGATTCAAGGACCTGAATTTCTATGAGAATTGTGTCCGCTATTCGTTGTGATGTTTGTATAATCAGCACTAACCAATCCCTCGTACACCTCCAAGCTATGAGGGACCAGTTTTTTAAGAACTCTTTATCTGTGAGGAATAGTCTTGGGGCGTTGGTCACAATCAGGCCAGAGGGAGCACAGTTTTTTCTCAAGCATTGTGCCATAATCGCCCCGTGTAAGGTTGTATGTGTTTGGGATTTTTTTAAAGCCAGAATTTTGCCCCAGTCGTCAGTACTGTGACTAACGACTGTTGGTATAGAATCCAAAAGGTTTGGGTGTTCATTGAGAACCCGTTGTATGTCTTCTTCACCAAAAGCTAACCCGTGATTTTTTTTTGTGTTCTATATATTTTCTTTTTTGTGTTCTATATACAACATGAGCAACTGCCTTCCCCCTCTACATGGAATGCCCTCTGGAATGACCATCAGGTCAATCGGCATGGAGAGGGGTGGCACGTGAGAGGTTGTGGGGAGGAGATTGATGCCTAGGGGATACCTATTCCTCACCACAGTGGTCCTCTCCTTCAGAAGTTTCAAGAGTAGGCCCCTTCAAGAGAAATGCATCTTCAAGGGAGGAGTGTGTAGGGGAATGTATACATCCTGTTAGCACATGAGGGATGACAGGAGAGTTTGCTTCTGTCTGGGTCAGTAGACTCTGGCTGGTTGGCTGATTTCTGTGGGCTGGCAATCCTCAGAAGAGACGTACGAGTTACAATGCTGGCCAGTCATGAAGTGTGCTTCTTTATTTTAGGCACTGGGCCAACAAAGCCCTTCTCTTCTTCCATGTCTTCCTCCTTGACCAGCTCCTGCTTATCTTCTTCCTACTTACCCTCCTCTTGTTGAGCATTACTGTCTGCAAACATTGCTGCTGGGAGGAGGATTGGATTCTCTCCTTGGATTGCCCTCTCCCCTTTGCTGGTAGATTGTTTGGCTTCATCAAGTGACTCATTGTCCCCAATACCTTAAAGAAGATTGAAACAGATGAAGTATATAACTTACTAGTTTAAGTGCACCAACACTACTGACTAATTAAATACATATTTGCTCTGTTTTCAGTCATACATGAAATCGAGTATGTGAAAACCAACATAGGATAGCTCAGATATTATCACTGATGTGATAAAGAAACGTGTGAAAATAAAACTCAAACTCCAGCCAAAGATCTGTGTGGTTTGGATATCACCAATGAGGTTAGCTGCTCAACCTGGTTCCTCAAGTCTTTAATGGATGAAGAGTTCCCCTATCCAGCAGCTTCAAAAAGAAGTTTCACCTTCATTAATTTTCAGAATTGTTAATAAGTGAACATGAATACCAAAGACATTACTGAAAATATCGGTGGAAATTACATATCACCATTACATGCTTTGAAAATGTTGCATCATCTGTCAAGCTCATTTCTACAAGATATAGTTACTGTGAACATAATGCAAATTAGTATTTACCTACAATATTTGACACACTTACCTTATTGTTGGTAGTGCATCTAATTGCTGCTGCCATTTTGACTCCTGATACCCCAGATGGGGTAATGTCTTTGCTTATGATAATTAACATGCTCCTAAAAGCATTTGTAATGAATCCAACACATACATATTTGAGAAAATATGTTTAACAGTTAAAATAAACGTATGTGTTATTCAAATACACTTTCTAAGTAGTTGGAACTACTCCTGTTTAGAAGGGAAAAACAATATGATACATTTTGATAAGAAATTTTATTTGAATAGAAATGTTGGGCCATACACTCATATTACATAACATGTTATGAATTATGAAGATGTTTACTCTTATTAACCACATTTTTGTGTATACTGAGTTGTGTGACAACAGGAACATTTGACAATCCACATACTGCTGGCATGTCATTCATGAAATCAGAAAATGAATCTTTTGTGAGGTTATATATATGTGAACTTTCCAGTGTCTACCATCCACCTGCTGTATGGTAACTGACCAGTTGTGAAATTAGTACAAGGAGCAGAAGTCACTCTTGTCCGAAATGGGGGCTGGGATAACATCACATGGCCTATAAAAATATGAGTGCATTTCTAATGAAATACAACACTTAACGTGTCAAACAAAGATATACGTTTTAAGTATGTTTGTAGAATACAAAGTAATGGACATAACAAAACAAATCTTATGAATGTATACAATCTCAGAACAACATGGAACACACTTCTGGTTAGCATATTTCTACATACCAGATCTTGCAGGTGGCTGTGATTTAGCTGGCCCATGACATTGACCTCCTACAGGGGCATAGACTTCTGCCCCAGCAGAAGGATTCACTCTGGTTGTATGCTGAAATTAAGTATAGCAGATTGCAAACAAATACAACAATTGATGCTTATTTTCAGATATAAACATAGCTATGAAGTACAGTATACAATGCAGGTATGATGGAAACACTTGCACTGTAAATTCCATGAGCCGGTAATAATTCATATATCAAGTCACAAGTAGAGTATTGACAACTTTTACTGAAGATAATAATGGAAATTTGATTTTACTTTATATAGGATTCTTGTTATTGTAGTGTACAGACAAAATGAAACATATAAGAGTACAAATCAATTTGAGTTATAGAAAAAACATTGAGTGCCTTCTGTAGTCACAATTGGTGATGAGCATTTTTTTTACTTATGGAATGCATCCTTGTGCTAAATGTATCACCTAGCACCACCATACAGGCATCTGCCACAGGCAGCCCTTGCGTCATATGGTGGTGCATTGTGAAGAGGATATACTTCTGAAGTTGGGTGAGAAGAAAGCTGGTTCCAGTTTGCACACAAGTAAGAGCTCTAGCCACCTCTATCCTAGTAAAATTCTCCTTCACCCATCTCCTTTCACCCTGCCACTGTTTTTTTATGTCACTCACGGTCTAGACATACTCCAAAGTGCAGTGACTCCATCTGCCAACTGCTTCCATAAGACTGATTTCTGTTTCACACTAGTTAAATATAAGGGCAGGCCATGCAATGGCAATTTTTGTAGTTTTACGTTTTGTGTAGTTTTGCACAACTAATTTCACTTTTGTTTCAGTCGCTTCCTCTGTCAAATTGCACTTCCTCCTCAAGACAGGTAACATCTTGAGTGAAAAGTTGCAACGAAGCTGACAGATAGGGCCAGGAGTAGTCAGGTAACACAGGGAGCAGCCAGGTAGGGGAATGAGGTTGGAAGAAACAGATTATTGAATATGGGATAACTTATGTGGTTTGAATGTAATGAGTTTCAGATGTAATTAATTGATTTCAGGTGTATGTGGTTACTAGTTGGTCTGAGATGTAATTTCCACCTTCTCTGCCAAAAAGTGTGGAGCCTCCACTCCAAGTGCAGAAAGTCTGCCCCGAGAGTGGAGACTCCTCAGTCTTAAATGTACTACTTGCAACTGCCATTGTGACAACCCAAAACGTAATAAACTTAGGGCCTGATTTAGATCTTGGTAGATGGATTACTTTGTTGTGACGGATATCCCATCTGCCAAAATATAAATACCAATATATCCTATGGGATTTATATTTCGGCGCCCAGTTGTGTGAGTAACCCTCTCCCAAGATCTAAATCAGGCCATTAGACTAAAGTCTAAGTTTGCCTTTGTGAAACAGGATCTCATTAGTTGACCTTGTTAGTTCAAGCAATCTCTTGTCAAAATTGAGGCTTGAGACGACTAGAACTATTATTCTATTTTGTTATCCTGTTTTATGGTAAATGTATCCTTTTCTGGTTGTATTTATAGTTTTTCAATCGTTAAAAAAGAATATAATAAGCATCTTCAATGTTGGCTATACATTACCAATCTTTACAAAACATTACAAATTCTTGGATTATCAGAAAAGTCATAATAGCAAGCATAGCTGGGGTGGTGGAACCAAGAGCCACGTAGGGGGAAGATGTCGGCCGGCTAGGACACCAGGTCGGGAGCTCCATGGTGACTGCCCCAGTGAAATACCAGCTATGACATCGCAATTTACAAGATAGATTATGTTCTCTGCCCGTCTCGGTTTACTATGTTTCTCCTCTAAATGCACTATATCCACTATATTGGAACCTCTAAAAATTACTACATCGGAAACACTAACCTCCGACTCTGTCTCTGCTGATAGCCGATAGCTGATAGTGAAGTGGCCTCCGTCGCGCACACATGCTGCCGCCCGTTCAAACAAGTTTGTTTGCGGAGCCCTGCCGAGCTGGAGTCGCGTGCCCACCTTGTTCGGTGCTTCCTGCTTCGTGTCCTCCTCAGCAGGGGAGGCAGGGGCTGGCGGCTTTGCCGTATGCTGGACTGTGGAGTGCCGCACGGGAGGCTCACAGGGCTTGCCGGAGAGCCGCAAGCAAAGTCCCCTTCCTGTTCCGGGGCAGCAAGGTCAGCGAAGGAAGCGTCAAAACGCTGCCTGCAGGGTGTGGAGCTGACTGTGCTATTAGAGGTCAGTTGAAAACTCTGCTTGGTGTGAAAACCAGAGTAAGGGTGAATGTCGCTTTGCAGAGTGTGGGAGTGGAAGGAGTTGCATGCCCACAGGAAAACGCCATATTAGAAAATTCCTCATCTAGCGCTGCAACTAAGGAGACCAAAGGAATCAAAGCTTTAACCTCTTTGTTTGGAGGAAGAGGAGGAAAAGGAGATAGAGGCTCAATCCCACAGGGAGCAAGGCAGTTTGTGGAACACCCCAGAGTTCAGCAGCAGCGGATGAAAAAAGTCGATAACACTGTGGGTGTAAGAAGTAAGGATGGGGGGGATACTTAGAACAAGTTCAGGTGCAGGGATTGAGAGCAGAGGTTGAGGTAAACTGTGCTGAGTCAAGCGGTGCTACAACAAGTGAGTGTAGAGGGGCAGTAGCATCCGTGCCGGACAGAGGAGGCGCGCATTGAAGAAGCAAGAATAAGTGTGGCCCAGGAAAACGGCAGATCAAGCTACTGCCTGAGAAACAGGCAGTTCCTCAAGTATACTACTCCAGCAGTGTCTAAGCAATCTATCGCCCCACGTAGCACTAAAAGGAAGTCTAAGAAACAAACCAAGTTAGACCCTAACAACTACTACACCAAGAGGAAAAACCCAAAGGAAACAGGGACGATTGGAAGTACATTAGAACTTCCCCTCCGAGTAACCCCATCCCTCAGATCCTTCTTTAAAGTTCAGGAGCAAAGCCAGGTACCTCCCTCCAAGGGGGAACAAGCATTAAAAGCATTAAAAACTAACGCCTCCTCTTCAGTACCCAAATCCCCCTCAGCGATAGCTGGGTCTCCTATAAGGAACCCTATACCTGGTCTCTCTGTCTCATATAATTCCCTATCTGTCCCTACTATAAGATAAGGAAACAACATGGAATCTACACAAAGTAACCTTACGGTCACTACACTGCAAGTGCAAGTGCAAGCAGATTTAACATCTGATGGAGCAGCTGTCTCACAATCTCCTCCGCCAGTAAATCAATCAAGCTTACATCCTAAAGACAACATGTCCTTGGGAGATCAATCCCAAAAGTCGGTGCCTGGTTTAAATTCAACGGACTTGTTCCTTGAAGAAATGCTGGAGGAAGTGAGGGCAAAATTTGCCGTATCAGAAATAAATCAAAGCAAAATCGGGGAAGTATGCGAAGCCCTAGATACTGAGATGATTGCTCTGAATGATAGGGTTACAGAAGTAGAATCAGCAGTTGAGGGGCTTTCTAAAAGAGTGGAACGAAACGAAAAGGACATAAGGGTTCTAAAAGAAAATGGTAGAAGTACTAATGAAAAACTGGAATCTTTAGAGAACCAGGCTAGAAAAAACAATTGAAGAATACTGAATGTCCCAGAAGGGAAAGAAGGGACAGATGTCAAGAAATTTATAGTTGTCACGATGCTCTGGTGCTCCAACTCTTCGCGGGGGCAGTAGTGACGAATGTCCCAATCACCCCTCCACCAGTACCCTCGCTTCTAGAGCAAGACCACCAGCAGAAGGAAAAGGGGAATTGGACAGAGAAGAGAATACCTTAGCTCCAACTGACACCTGTATCTTCGAAAGACTGCTATTACTTCCTGCCGTCTACTCTGGAGGTGCCTAATACACAGAAGAGGGAGAGAAAGAGAATATACCACAAACCTTTCTTCACTACGCAGTCTTTTCTTAAAGGTAAACAAAACTTGTCCTACCAGTTCTAGCCAAGGTATTTGCCCCTCTTCTATTATGTTGATAATATCTGGCTGAGCTTCTTGCTGTGAAGGAATACACAAACATTAGACTCTCTACCTCGAAGAAGCCCTTCTACTCTCTCTCTCTCTGACTGAACTAATACCTGTGAAGCCTACTGCCAGACGTGGTCTTGGGGTTCTGTTAGAAGGTTGGAATTCTTTAATGCAGTTCAAGGAATTGTTCCTTCAAGCCTTTTCCCGAAGCGCGCAAAAAGGAAATAGGAAGGAAGAAAGGGGAGGGAAAAAAGAGCGGAAGCGCAAGGGGAATGTCCAGGGACAATCCGTATGGGAAGTTCAAATGAAGGTTCTTGTACACGAAGGCTTTAGTTATTATGAGCGTTAACACCTTACTTGTCGAATTCTGCAACCTCTTCTCCAGAACAGAAGGTTCTACTCCTTGTAGTCGAGTCTTATAGAATTCAGGAATTTCTCTGGAACCTGCTATGTCGTGCTTGCTGGTCAACCTCTTGCCCCTTCAGAATGTAGGGCAGACTGAACACAGAACCACTGAGAATTCTGTCATAAACGCTGTTGCCTCTCTGGACTGTGAGAGCGCACTGCGGGAAATTTACTGTTCACAAATAGTCTCGGAGATACTCTGCTTCTATCTCTAAACTCTCTACCATTCCTCACTCCGACTACTCCCGTCATGAACTTCTGACGCGGAGCGGCGGCAAGGAACAGCTACTAGAACGGAATCTTTGTTGAAGTGCGCAGTTTGAAGCGCGCGACTTCCCGATACCCACTAGAGGGCGCACCACCCAGGTTACTCTTAACGGGACATTGCGCGGCCATCTTAGGGAGGTGAACTATCTACAATCTTAAGCAGCTTTCTGTTTAATATTCCCGATTCCCCCTAGAATTTCTAAGCTTCCCAGAGGAGCAAGGGAACCAAACATTGGCCCGTGTAAAACGGGGCATGGCAGGGAAACTAACTTGTTGTCTTGAGGAAACTACAGTGGCTACCCGATGAATCCTGACAGTAGTACAACTACTTGAGGAACACTTTCCATAGACTCAGGATATAGGACTAGAGGAAGACATCCAAAGAGCACACCGAGATCCCTTTGGTAGGAATAAAGAAAGAAAGAACTCAAGGAAAATCCTAATAAACTTCAAAACCTATACTATCAAATAGAGAATCTTGAGTGAGGCGTTAAAAAGCGGTTCACATAGTAAAGAAGATTGGGCTTTTAGGATTCTGTCAGTCATCTCCAAATCCACCCAGGACAGACAGTGGGAATTAGGCCAATACATGCAAGAATTAAAAAGCCTAGGGGCCACGGTACAAATGAAGTTCCCTGCTGCACTCAGAATTATGTGGCGAAATAAAATGTACAACATAAGGGAGCCAGCGGAAGTTGCCCATTTCCTGGAACAAATAAAGGATCAAGTGAGAACTCAGTCTGGGTCGTGCACCTGATCTCCAAATCTAGAAGGAGAGAAGTGAATCAAAACTAGTTACAAAAAGTTAAGAGGTTAATTATTAACTTAAAGGAGGAAAAAACGCAATTTTATGGAAAAAATAAAAGGGGGCACTAGTTGTAAAAAGCGGGCAGTCACGGAGCTCAAAATGCGCTAATAATGCAGCCCAAAAAGGAAAGAAGGGAGGCTTCCCAAGGGGGGGGGGGGGGGTGTTATTACTTGTTTTTAAAACTTTTATTCGATTAGCACTTAGCAGAATCATAAAAAAAGTACATCATAAAATTGCAGTACATGTTTAAATCACATTGTATAATACAAATAAAAACTGATTGACTTTAAAAACTGTGGATAAAAACAATTATAATGAATTGTATACAAGAAGGCGTAAAATCATGAGAACAGTAGCTCAAACTGTACAGCGGATTTTCAAACATGATTTCAAAAAACAAGCTACGTATTTAGCGGCATTTTGTGAGTCTAACGATTGCAGGGCCAGATAAGCTGGCCGACAGGTTCTCAGGCCCATTGCACGAAGAAGGGGGATAATCCAGCGCTTGCGGGGTTGCTCGTAGTATCAGCAGAGCAAAATCACATGTAATGTGGACTGAGATGATATTCCATCACATGGACATTTAATCAAATCATTGGACCAGTTTAGCTCAGTGGGGAAAGTAACAAGACGAAAGAAAGAATTAAATCGAAACCTAGTTAAAACAAATTTTTCGTAGTTAGATAAGAAAAAAGTTAAATATGGTTGGATACCAGGGGAGGTCTGGACCATTAAGATCTGCACATTAGTTGGTTTAATTACTTCTTGATAAAGACGCAAATCTCTGAGGTGGTTTAAACAGAGATTTTTCAGGGCACTCCTGGAGATGTCTGATGTTGAAGTGGGCTCAGAGAAGTAAGATGTGTAGTTCAAATCCTTTAAAAAATTGGAGACATAAAAGAGCCAAGGAATTTTGCTCCAACAAGCCAAGGATAAACAGTCAGTTATTAGTGAACGGGTTAGATAGCATTGCGGTTTATTCCAAATACGATGCCATAAAAGAATCGGTTGACATCTGATGTTATCTATTAAATAGTCGATGCCCAGCTCGATGTGGCAACCGTAAATTGGGGCACTTTGAGGAAGTGCCAAGATGTATTTTAAAAACCCGTTTTGGACCTTTTGTAGATCGTCTGCGGGAGCGTAGCCCCAAACACCTGCGCAGTAGGTTGCTACGCTATGACATTTGGCGTGATAAATTTTAAGCAACTCGGCTGGGTCTGGTTTGCCCAATTTACTTGAAAAGGAAACAAGAGCAGAAGTTGCTCTCTGATAGAGTAGCTTTTTACTAGACACTGCTTGTTTTCAGGATAATTGGTCATCCATTAGAATACCTAAATAGGGATATTCCCTGGCGCGTTCCAATCTAACTTGTTCTATGAAAATAGGTTTAGGGTTCTTCACCTTGGGCCCGAAATGCATAACAAATGTTTTGCTTTTATTCACTTTCAACCCCATGGAAAGCATAAACTGGCAGTATTTGTCCAATTGCCTTTGTAGCTGTATTAATGTTCTTGCTAAGATTACTGAGTCGTCCGCATATAATAGAGCGGGAATAGGGCGGTGGTTAATAGATGCAAGGTCCTGGCTCCCTGCTAACATGGCCAATTCCAGCCCGTTGGTATACAGGTTAAATAAGAAGGGGGCCAGGACACAGCCCTGTCCGACTCCTTTATTTACTGGGAATGAAGGAGAAAGTTCACCGCCGATCCCATATCTCACGCAAGCGGTGGCATCAGAGTAGAGCTCGCAGAGAAATTTTATAAGTGGGGGTCTACCCCCAATTCACTGAGAATGGACCACAGCCTAGAACGTATCACGCAGTCGAATGCTGCGCTGAGATCGACATAAACTAGATACAAATTACCTCCTTTTGCCCCTACATACTTGCCTATTAAGAGGGTGAGATTCAGTGCCTGTTCAACAGTGCCAAGTCCCTCCTGGAATCCATACTGGAGATCGGTTAGGATGTTATTCCCTGACGCCCAATCCTGGAGACGTTACAGGATCAGACTGCCTGCAACTTTCCCCAAGGAGTCCAGGAGGGAGATGGGCCTGTAACAGGCTGGATTGTTACGTTCACCCTTTTTAAAGATAGGGAGCAGAATGGAGGAAGACCAGGAATCTATTAGGCCTATCTTTGACACTGCTGCCATTACCTGGGTGACAAGGGGTGACCAAAGTTCTATGTTACTTACAAAGATATCAAGTGGGACTGGGGCCTTACCAGTTTTGGAGGATGATAGTGCATTAATGACTTTGGTTAGGTCGAAGTAGAGGTCAATGGGATATATTGGATCCTTGACACTGTCCTTACCCGTCTGAGCCACGGTTGTAACGTCGATAGTTGAACCACCGAATATCTTTGAAAAGTGAGCCACCCACTCGTCAGCCGTCACAGCCACATTTAAGTGATGAGAGGCTTTGGCATCAACCAAAAAGGGTGATTTAACTGTGCGCCAAAACAGGGAGCTGTCTTTACGTACACAACTCTCATGTAATTGGGCCCAAAGATTTTTCTTTATTTCCCTTTTACGGTTATGTTGTGCCAATTTGTAAGCCTTTCTAAGTTTGACAATCTCAACTAGATCTCTATTTTGACTGTGAAGGGCTCTTTTTAGGGCAGTTAATGCTTTACGACAGGTAGAGTCAAACCATCCTATGGATTCCTGTTCTCGGGGTTTATGATGACATACTACTTCTGCCCGTATGACTTTTAAGATCTCCAAAAAGCTGGATATAATCAACTGGGGGGTGGAATCCTCTGCCAGGCAATTGTTCAACCAAGGGAGGGCTTTGGAAATAACTTTGCCAGTAATTACTTCAGGGTCCACTTTGGACCATTTTACTGAGAAGCCGTTTACCTTATCCATGGTCAGAGATTGTTGGTTTAATAGGCTGATCCTGGTGGGGTGAGGTGAAGGGATGTTGATTGACAATAAGATACTTTTTGGGAAGTGGTCGCTGGAGATATCAGAACCTCTTTTGAATAGTTGCAGTTGTCCCTTTAATATTTGGGAGCATAGAATGTAGTCAATGAGACTTGACAGACCCCTACTGTGAAATGTAGGCTTAAATTCAACGGGCGGGTCCGCAAGGTCATTAGCGTATTCCAGCTCCAGGGAAAAAAGACAGTCATTCAGGGTATTGCCTAAATGCGAGTGTGTGAAATGGGTCAAGGGGCAGCCGTGTTCGTCTTGAAGGCCGCAAATACCTTTCTTATAATTGTTACACAAAGGTACATTGAAATCCCCCCCCAAATCACATAGCAAATACGAGAGGGGTACTTATTTCGTTGCTCTTTTATAAAAGAAGTAATTTCGGTTAAAATGTTAACACAATCAGCAGGGTTGAGATTATTGTAAAAATTAATAAACAAATATGACATGTACTTATTGAATGAGACCATTATAATTTGAAAACTCACATTAGTATGAAGGACTATTACGTTCATTGATGGTAAGTTGTTTGAAAAGTATGCTACTAGGCCTCCCTTTGATCTACCATGTGTTGGAAAAATGGCTGGAACGTGATATGTTTTGTAGCCCTGAATGTGCATGGGCTCGGTGGCCCAAGTTTCCTGTAGGCATACTATTTGATGAGCATTCACAATATCTAACCATGGTTTGAGATTTATCTTAGAACGGAGACCTGCTACGTTCCAAAACAAAACAGAGAGCATCCGGTTAGTAGTAAGTGAGTTATTTCTACTCAACAAAACATCAGGAGGTAAAGTTCCTGGGCGTGGGAAAGTGTGTACTGTTGAGACAGTGGAATAGGGTACCAAGTGATCATTAAGTCCAGAAGAATTATCTTGTACTAAGACTAAGTCTGTTGAACTTTGGGAAGGTGCTTGCCTGGTAACACTAGGGGGCTCAGTCAATGCTATTGCTTCTCGGGGGACTGATGGTTCGAGGGCCATTTCTACAAAAGAAGGTAGTATTATTGGTTTGGAATTTGCCATTGAAACTACGGTACCATCCGTACTATGTGGACTCGGAGAGCCATAAGCTGAATGCAATAATTTAGCCTCGTGAGAGGTGAGACCTGTGCTATCCTGATTGATGCAGGCTGGTGGTCAATCCACCATTTCCAAGCAATCATATATATTTGTTAGTGGAACACCTCTCCATCCAAAAGAAGGAGCTGTGTCTCTACCTCCATGTCCTGGCCAGTCAACCCAATCTCGTCTTCTATCCCAATTTCCAACTTGGGTCCAGTTCCATTCTGGAGCATCATTATATCTGGGTGTCGGCGGGTAGAAATAAGAAAGTCTTTTAGTATCTATCCCATCATTAGTTAACTGCGTACCCCAGGAGCAAATATGCTCAACTGTGAGTGGATCCTCAAAATTAACAATAACGCAATCTCCCTGGGTTCTTTTTGGCTCTTTGCCTATCCATGGGACCCTACGGACCGTTGAGACTCTGGTGACTGAATACGGTGGAAGAGGCCTGTTGATGGATAACCAATGTAATACTTTGTTCCTCAGGGACCAGCCTGGTTCTTCCGAGTTAGTACTCAGCTTGGGAACCCCGGTCAGGATCACCACGTATGGGCTGGCTTCTGGGGGTAAGTGGATCGAATGGCCACCCCTTCTCCTAGTCCTAGGGATAGCATTTTGGACCCCATAGTGGCTTAGCTTGGACAGGCGCCTGAGTAGGTAAAGGAGCTGGAGCTTTTGTTACAACGGGACCCTTCTTCGCCGCTGTAGGTGGGGGTTTTGTAATACAGCTAACACTGTGGTGGCCGGTTTTGATGCTACCGCCCCTTCCTTAGTGGTTTTGGGGTTAGATCTTTGCACCACAGTTTGAACGGGGCCTGTACCCTTTTGGGTTTTGGAAACTGTGGTCAGCGCTGCTATCTGTTTTTCGATCTTTAAGAGAGTCTGTTCTATAGGTTGCACATAGGATTTAATTAATTCCCCTAATCTAATCAGTAGTTGGTTATTTATGCCACAGATTTCACACCCTCCTCCCGCATTACTGGTAACACTAAGGTTAGCGGTATTTGTGGAGAGGTTAATTGTTTCTGCGGGTGTGGGATTTGGCTCTTGTAATGAAACTGCTTGATGTGGAGACTGGGTAATAGGTGAGGCTAGATGGTTTGGCTGATTCGTGGTACAGAGCGATTTGCGGGGGATTTTTTATTTTGGTTTTTCTTTTTCTTGGGTATCGCTCCCTCCCTCAATCCCCTGTTTAGTGCTGTGGTGGGGTCCTCCCTACTTGGACTAGAAAAAAGAGTTGGGGTTTTCTCCAATGACATTGATGTCTGTGAATCTGATAGCTCTGAAGACACAGACAAGTCAACTGTACCTGGGACAGTATGTGAATCAACCCGCTCTTCCAGTAGTGTTCCGGGTTCTGAGGGGCGCAAGGGAGTTTTAGCAGCGGCTAGCAAGCCCAATGAAGACCGTTTGGCCATGGCCAAATCATGCGAAACCCTCCATTCTAGCAGGATAATACCCTGGTCAATGGCCTCATTTGCCCTGGAGATAAATTGATCGATTGGGCCGGTTACCTGGGCAGCACTTTGTGCTTTTTTGCTTCTGGTACCTCTTGGTGACATGGTCATGGTAACTAAGCAATCAAGAATGTTACAGTATAATAGCAAATATAGAAAGGTAGTAATACGATGACGATAAGTAGCACACTACAAATGTTAATAAGGTGGCCCAGTCCAGTCTTACCCGGTCTTTAACGGGCTTAAACAGGCCCGCCCTTGGCCCGGGCTTCGCCCGGCGTCCCGCGACGCGGAGGGCAGTGTCCGCTAAATACGCCTCCTGGCGCTTTAGCCGCATCGATCAGGTGCGCCGCCGCTGAGGCTGCCGGGAGATGTAGTCCCGGGGCGGCGGCAACGCTGGTGGTGGTTCCCGTTAGCTCCTGGCGGTGGCGGCTGGTAGGTAAGCCCCCTAGCAGTGCTGGTGCTAGCTGATAGCGTTTCTCTGGCTTGTGTGGCTTCTACAATGATTTTTATTACTCAAGAAACACAAAAATATGCACAGGGGTGGGGAGCAAATTAGGGAAAAAAATGAAAAAATATCCTCAGAATGCAGAAACGAAAAAAAAAAGGAGATATCAGGGCCTGTCAAGCACAGTTAAGGGAAAGTTTAGAAAATCAGCAAGTAAGAGAAAGAGGAAATGATGGGAAGAAACGTTAATGTACTATCATGGAATGTAAATGAACTCAGATTACCAAGTAGAAGGCGACGAACTTTGGAGTATTTGAGGGTGGCAGATTGCGATATCATAGTCTTACAAGAAACGCACTTGTTAAAGAAGGAATGGTAAGAAATCATAAAAAAATTGCGCTGGGTGGATTGCTACGTGTACACAAATCAGGAATGTGTTGTAAAGGGAATAGCTAAAAATCAGTAAAAGCCAAAATTGAGAAGCTTGAACTAGATAAAAAAGGTAGATGGGTAATCACCAGGGTTAGAATTTATAATACCCCATATACTATAGCGGGTTATTATGGGCCTAATTCAGATGACCCCAATCCATTACAAAGCTTATACACTCAACTATTATCTTCTACCTCCCCAGTGGTTCTAGGGGGGATTTTAATCTGATTCCAGACCCCAAGGTAGATCGCCTGCCTCCCATGAAACAAGTAAATCTCCCTAAATTGAGGGATTGGTTGGGAATCTATAAAAGAGATCTGGGTTTGGTGGATATCTGGAAGGAGAAAGGGGACAAAAAACACCCCTTTAACTTCAAAAATAAAAGACTGGGCCTACAATCCAGAATTGATTTCTTCTTGACAGATAAAATATTAGTGGATAAAATTCACAAGGTCGAACACTTGCCAGCCCTGTTGTCAGACCACTCTGCCGTTCTAGTAAAAACTCATTTGGGCAAGGAACAATCAGTAGTGAGATGGACTGTGGACCGCACTATTTTTAATGATTCCCAAAACATTGAGAAACTTAAAATAGATTTGGTGGAGTGCTTCGAGAATAATAAAGAGGGAGCATCTCCGCAAGTCACATGGGATGCATACAAGGCTGTTATTAGGGGGACAATACTCAGTTTGGTTGCATACAAAACAAAAACATCAAAACAAGAAATAGGAATGTTGGAAACTAACATAAAAAACCTAGAGTTATTAATTGAAGCTGAGGTGGATTCGGAAAAAAAGGAAGTTGGAAGTAGATAGCGGGGTGCAAGAGGAAATGTTAACAGGAGTACTAGAGAGCTAGGTAAGAGAGAGATGGGAAGCAAGCAAGTTAGCTCATTATGAATATGGGGAGGGGTGCAGCAAGCTGCTGGCATGGAAAACAAAGACAGACGCCAGTAGAAATAAGAAACGTAATATTCTACCGCAAGATGGCTCAGACCTATGCTCAGAAGAAGCTGTAATAATGAAAGAATTTGTAGACTTTTTCTCTTCTCTGTATACTGAGGATATTGCTCCACTAAGTGAGGATTTATACGAGTACCTGGAAAATCTGGAACTCCCAGAGTTAACAAGTTTGGAAAAAGAGGAGCTGAATGCCTTAATTACCAAAGAGGAGGTAGAAGAATCATTGAAAGGCCTGAAGAGCGGTAAAGCAGCAGGGCCGGACGCTCTACCTAATGAATTATACATCAAACTCAGTGAGGTCCTGGTTCTCCCACTTACAAACCTGTTAAATAAAATCTACTTAGAGAAGGGGAGACTTCCCGACTCGTGGAATGACGCCAAGATAAGCATCTTGTTAAAACCCTGTAAAAATCCGGCAAAATGTGAATTTTACCGCCCCATAAGCTTACTTAATTGTGATTATAAGATCTTCACACACATTCTAGCAAAAAGGCTTTGTAAAAATGCAGGAAATTGATAAAAGAAGACCAGAAAGGGTTTGTAAGGGGCAGGCAACTGCAAAATCTTACACAGGAGCTTATTGGGGCAATAGACATAGCGATAAGCGAAAGAATTCCCCTGACTATAATAACACTGGAGGCGGCCAAAGCGTTTGATAGAGTGAATTGGGCTTTCCTGAATGAAACTCTAAAAAAATATAACCTGGGAGAAAATTTTCAGGGAGCGATTAAAGAGCTTTATCGTGCACCAAAAGCCAAGGTCCTAATAAACGGGAATTTAACAGAGAATATATCTATATATAGAGGGACTCGACAGGGATGCCCATTATCTCCCCTTCTTTTTAATTTATATATCGAGCCGCTGGCAAACAGGCTCAGATCTCACCCCAAAATAACTCCGTTTAAATATCATGGATGAGAGAAAAAATAGCTTTGTATGCAGAAGATCTGATGATCTTTATGGACAACTATGTAGGATCCATCAAAGTGATTGAAGACACCTTAAAAATTTTTGGGAGGGTATCAGGTTATCAAACCAATCAATCAAAAACGGAGATTATGAGCTGGAATACCCAGGTAAATAGTACCTATACCAGGGAGAAATTCAGATACTTAGGAATAGATCTGATTAAAAACCTAGACAAGATAACCAAGACAATCCTGGATAGGATAACAGCGGAAGTGAGAAAGCTAATAAAAGCATGGGGAGGCCTCCCTCTGACCTTTCTGGGTAGATCGAATATAATCAAAATGTCTATCCGTCCAAAATTTAAATTTTTATTTAGTGTAATTCCATTAGAATTCAAGAGGGATACTCTGAAGAAAATACAAGGAGAACTAGCAAGTTTTATCTGGGTATCAGAAAGTACACGTATAGCCTGGAGAAAACTGCGAAGAAGAAAAGAAGAAGGAAGAATTGCTAGTCCTGATCTAGTGGAATATTATAGGGCCTTTCAATTTAGGCATATGAGGGTTCTACTGAGTAATCATGATCTGTACCCAGAACATCTTAAAGTAATGACTGAAAATACTTGACACTTCTTGTACAAATTTGGTTATCCAAAGTACTTCAAAAAAGTAAAACTGAAGACTTTGAGATCAGCAGCTAAGCTATGGTACCAGATAAGGAGTACTCTGGATATTCCATATTACAGTGAGTTCGCGCCTATATGGGACTCTCCAGGAACCCCAGAATGTCTCAAAGATAAATTGGCAAAACCACTGAAAACATCAGGCTTTCAAGTATGGGGCCAAAAAATGGTTGATAACACCATAATAGACTGGGAAACTCTGTTCATGAATACAAATGCACCCCTTTCAAAGTTTAAATTTTATCAGCTCACTAGTTGGGCAGAAACATTGAAGGAGAAAAACTGCGGAAATAAGACCTTAGAAACAACTATGGTAAAGAATTTCCAGAAGAAAAAAGAAATAGCATTATGGTACTGGGCACTTATTGAAGCCAGGGAGGACTTCCTGATTCCAGAAACGACCTGTGGGAAAGATTTGCCGTCGCTGGATCTCCAAAATCTGTGGCAAGTATCTATGAACAAATGCTGGTCCATTGTGAAATCTGCTACCCTAAGGAGAAATCACCTCTTTACCTCCCATAGAGCCTACTGGATGCCGAAGCGACTATCTAAATTTGGTGGACCTAACATGAAAACGTGTCCCAAATGTGGCTTACAAAGGGCAGATGACGTGCACATGTTTTGGCAGTGCCCCCAGCTCGATGGCTTCTGGCAGGAAGTGAGTAAAATCTTGGAATCGGTACTGAGAAGACCAATTATAGTAAGTATGGATCTTGTTATATTTGGGGTCAGCAGGCAAGAGGGGGCAACAACCTTAACAAAAAAGGAAGAGAATCTTTTGTTTATGTTGATTTTGCTTGCACGTAGGGAACTTTGCATTAAGTGGATAAGACCAGTTCCCCCCACACACTTGGAATGGGTGGCCTCTATAAATAGAATAAACAAGTGGGACAGGAAAGGGGAACCGAGCAGGAAGTATAACTATTGGGAGATTTGGGAAGATTCCCAGTTTGTAAGTTAAAATCTGGATACTTAGATACACAAACATGCTATGGCCCATATAATTTCAATGATTATGCAATGGCAATAAATTTACAAGCAAAATGCTTGTGTGAGTGGCCAGGGTGGTCAGCTCCCCCAGTTCGAGTGAAAATTATTGAAAGTGTTACCGACGTAAGGGGACCCTACTCTGAAAACACGTATAGTGAGACTCCCCAAATCCAGGGGTTCTGATGGTTCAGAAAGCAGAGAAGCGGGTCCCTGATAACTCCAAATACACTCTATTGCAGAATGAGGGAAAAAATAGCAAGCATAGCTCTTCATCCTAACTTTCATTTGGTGGAGATCTTTTCTTAATACCAAAATATATATGCAGTATAGATAGTCTGGATATAGACATGGGTTGTTGGAATCAACGTCCTACATACAGAAAGTAATCACAGACCAGGAAAGGAAACAAAAGGAAAGGAAAGGAAATGAAAGGAAAGGAAAGGAAAGGAAAGGAAAGGAAAGGAAAGGAAAGGAAAGGAAAGGAAAGAAAAGAAAAAAGTAAAAGAAAAGAAAAAGTTGCATGGTATACAAGAAACATGGGCCTGGGGAAAAGTTGGGAATATAGGAAGAACACAGTACATATCTGTCTGTCATACAAATATCCATCATATATTAGCATAACTACAAGTATATACATACCTAAAACAGCCACAGCAACTATAAGCAGTGGGGGTAGGAGAAAGAGGATTTTTTTAAGGCAGGACTTGGTTTAGATCAGTGTGATGGAACTAGGGTCAGTGATCTGCAGTCCATTGTTCATACTTGTTTTAGCACTCTTATATAAAAGTACATTCAAGCCAATTGGCCATGGGGAATAAGGTTGTGCCACTAACAGCAACTCCTCACACTGCATCGCATGTGTCGTCTTGGCATGTAGAACATGAACATATGAGCTGATGATGAGGTGAGAGAGGGAGAAGAAGAGAGGAAGTATGGGAGTAGTGTGGTCAATCCAAGCAAATGACTATGACCGTTTCCTCAAGGTCTGCAGTGCACATAACCTAACCTGTTAGTATAACACAATGTGTGCAGGAAGGGAAACACCATAAAGAATAGCAAAATAGAGATAAGGGCAATTAATTGATCGCCAAAATCAGCTCACAATCTGGGTCTGTTTGGCATGGAGAGTGTACTGTAGGAGCCTGCCGTGGATAAAAGTCTTTATCACTGAAGATTTCTCACTCCCACATAAAGGTTGGTGCCAATAAATGGAGACCAAATGTTTAGAAACACCTCTGTTTTACTCTGCAGTTTACATATAAGCTGCTCATTCGAGGGGACTTCATATCAACCATTTATCATGTCTAGGTAATTGCAGTAATGGCCAGTATCCCAATATCAAAACTTGGCGGTGGACAGAGCTGTGGTCAGCACCATTTATGGCCTGTTATGAAGGGTAAGTCAGCTGTGTAATGTATCATGATCAATTTCCTTGTTAAGGGTAGGGACAGCTCTGGCTTAAATTGTTCCCAATCAGGGAGCAAAGTCTGAGTATACATGGGCAATTATGAAAGAAGTGTATTCAGTCACATCCTGATTGTCCATACCTCCAGCATTTGAGTGGTGCAGTAGGTCTGTCACTAGGAGTTTTCGCAGGGGTTGGGGTGTCCTACACCAGTCCGTGAGTGATCTGAAAATGCAAACCTTCATTCTGAATTCAATCTCCCCTTATCTAGTTTCTCAATTATGTCTCCCACGTCATCCCCTGTGTATTAGAACTGTAAAGGCCTTTGCCATTTTTCACACAGGTGTAACAGAAGGGGTTTGGAATGTACCTGGTGAACTAATAAGTTATAGCATACTGTTGTTAACCCTCTGTGCAGCCAGTAATATTTTACATTGTTTAGAATAGGATAGTCCTGCATATCCTATGGTGGTGTCCCTAGCCTGTTTCTAAGGTAATGTTTCAGTTGAATATATTTCCATTTCTGACACCGTGGTAAGTAAAATACACCCTGCATCATTTCAAAAGATTTGAAATCTCCCTTTCAGTAACTGGTCTAGGGAGAGGATTCCTGCCAACCACCATGTTTCTCAACAAATGTACCGCCCACCCACACATATGGTAGCATTGCTTCATATGGGTGCACCTGCATGCAGTCTGGCATCACTCTGCGATATTTGCAATATTGTGACCCATAAGATAATGGGGTGGATTATGATGGCAGTCAGTTGAGCCGCTGACTGCTATTGTGACTGTCAGATATTTGTCTTGTGTGATCCCCTCCAAAGTCCAGTTCACCTTCTGTCTTGCAGTCTGTTTCCTGAAGAAGTGATCCTGTGGCCTACCAGCACACTGGGCATAACTGTCATTGTGTTGTAACGGCCTATCTTCCCATGGTGATGTTGGTGGTGCAATATCCATATTCCAATCTTTAAGGTCATCCAACAAGCATGCCAGTACCTCAGGTTCCTGATAGTCTCTGTCCTTAATGTCCAATATCACCCCCATTGTGGCCAACTCCAAGAGGCCATATTTGATGACCCACTTTCAAAGTTTGGCCCTCAAGGATAATAAACCTTTCCTCCTATCATGGGTTTCAACTGAGAAATCTGCAACAATCTGAATTTTATATCTTGTAATTCATACAGACCATGCTTACATGCTGCCAGCAGAACTGGTCGGGGTCTTCCTGCTTCCCTATTGGTCGGGATTCTTGTCCAGATTTTATGAGCTCTCTGTTGTTCCAATGGAGGGAAGTCAAGTGTGTAAGGCGAAGAAGAAGTTCTATCAGCCTCTCATGTCATCCATCTCCAGTTTCTCTGGGACCCCACATAATCTGATAATTAATTTCTGCTTAAGATATTAGAAATCAGGTCCACAGGAGTGTTCCCTTTCCAGTTGGACTTCAGTTGTGGTCATCCTTCTTTCCATCCCCTCCACCTTATTGTGAAAGGACTTAATTTCCACCCAAAAAGTATTCGCCTCTGTAGTAAGATTTGTCATCTTTGCATCCATGGACCCTAGCCAGGTCCCCACCGCATTAATTATTTGGAAGAGAGATACCACTGAGACTTCTTCCACTCCTGGAGCACCGTCACTGTGGCACCTTCTACCAGATTGGTGAAGAGCAGTGTTCAAGAGGCCATGCTGATGTCCACTGCAGGAGAATTGTTCAATATGTGGAACAGTTCTCTCAAATTAGGCAAAAGACATATAGAGGCAGGTAGCGGTGAAAGGGAAGGAGAAAACTACCCAACAAATAGAGGTTATTATATAAGTTCCTTGTCCTGAAAGAGTTTCCTTTCATTTGCCTTTTTTTAAGTTCTGACCCCTCGTGTGACCGTGCACCTGGAAAATAGGCATAGCCTACGGAGCTCGTGTTCATGATCGAAGGCCCTTGTCTTTAGGAGAGTGATCTCATTAAAGTCACTGAACTGACTTCTTAGTTCCCCTCTGTCCATTTTCAATGTGCTGTTACATCTGAAACATAATGACCCAATCACATCCTGGAGAATTCTTCCCTTGTGAGCCTAGGGAGTAATGCGGTAGTATAGTGCCAAGTCAATGTTGAAATGTATTCAGAGTTATTAGAAGGCCCTTTGGTTGTGTAGGAAAGCACAGGCATCCCGATCATGATGCTCCAATGTGTACAAAATGAATGGCCCTCATCATGGAGAAGGCCTCACCACTAGCCAGTAGGAGAAGTCAGCCTCAATTAAGAAAGGCGGCAAGATGGGAAGCCTCTGGATTTCGTGCGGGAAAAGGGAGATTAAGAGAAGAATGCCTCACACACCTTGGTGAGTCTCAACTGGCCAGCAGTGCCCCATATATGAGACCCCGAGTTCTCCACTGCTATCCCCTCTAAGGAAAATCACTACATTGATTACTTCACTTGTAGACCTTAAGTTGCCTCATTGCAATTGAAGCATCACACAGAAGCAGCCATATTTCTCTACAGCCCGAATCTACCTCTTCAGGTATATAATAATTTAGATAATACAAGATTTTACTAAATGGTTATACATTTCCAAAGATAAGCGCAAGTATCAGTGGTACAGTTGCATACAAAATTCAATTTGAAATGTACTAAAACCAATTCAATAAAATGAAGATAATCACATATTATATTTAGAAAAGTGTTAGACCTAGGGTTAGTAAAATGGCTTAGAATAAGGCAGTATTATTTAAGTTACTTTAATTAATTAAATGTAATTTTTTAAAAAGGGTTAGGCGTATGTGATGGGTAGATCGACAAGATTGAGACATGCAAAATTAATGTTAGAATATTGAATGGCTGAACATTATATGGGGATTCCTGGGGAAAAGCATGGTCATATTGCATTTACATCAATAGCCAACATCTATATGATCTTGTTTGAAAGTAGGTTCATCTACAATGAGATCGCACCATTTTTTGAGTCTGTTTCCCATTGGTATCGCTATATTGATGATATTTTCTTTATGTGGACCGATGGGAAACAGACTCTGGATGAATTTCTTCTGTGGCTGAATTTAACGGATGAGAATCTTAAATTCACTGCACATACCAGTGAATCGAAAGTTGAGTTTCTCGACATAAACATCAAAAATAAAGAGGGGGTTCTTGAAGTGGACCTGTATACAAAGCCCACTGCTCGTAACACTCTTTTACATTTCAAAAGCTACCATCCGCGTTGTCAGAAAGACAGCATCCCCTTCTCTCAGTTCTTGAGAGTAAGGCGGAACTGTACCAACATACAGGACTTTGACACCCAAGCTGAAATTATGAAGCGCAAGTTCATTGAAAGAGGATATCCGCATAGGCTAGTTAGAGGAGCATACAAGAGAGCCCGATTCTACGATCGGGATACTCTGTTACACTCACAGAAACAGAAGGCAGATCCGAAATTAGTATGCATTACTAAACACTCAACTATGGATTCCATGATCAGGCAGATAATTAATTCGAATTGGCACCTACTAAATGTTGATGATAACGAACAAAAATTACAGAAACCCATGTTTGCCCACAAGCGAAACAAGAACCTAAAAGATCAAGTTGTTCACTCTCGCCACAAGGGCAACATTAGAAGTACCCCTTTCATCCAAAAATCAATTGACGGAACAAATGCTATCAAAGGTAGCTCTCGCTGTGGTTCCTGTCAATCCTGCGATACCATTATTACAGGCGAAACAATGGAGTTCAACAAAACAAAAATTAAAGCTAAGGAACTCTGGAACTGCAACACAAAGAACGTTGTGTATTTACTTGTTTGCCCTTGTAATCTCGGATACGTAGGCGAGACGTCCCGTGCGATAAAAACCAGATTAACGGAGCATAGGTCAGCCATCAAAACTAGGAAAACCACCGCACCTTTAGTAAACCACTTTCTAGAATACAACCATAAACCGGAAGAACTGAAATGGCGTATTTTAGAAAGGATACAGTTGCAAAAGAATCAAGGTGGAGATAAAATTCGTAAAAAAAGAGAGGTCTTTTGGATCTTTACCCTCGGGACCTTCAATCATGGACTGAATCATGAATTACCGTGGGAGAACGCGATAATATAATACCATCATAATTTCAACAATAATAAGCAGGATTTCGGTGGATGAACTAATAACTTTATGCTAAAATGCCATTTACGAGTGGCTTTAGAGTAGAAGGCTATCTCTGTGTCTTCTGCCGTCCATACCCCTAATCAGTGACCTTGATGTCCCACTCGTTGTTATGCATACAGCAATCCTACCCTAGGGCCCATAGTCATGTCATTCATAGACAAAGTATCGCTTTAAAAATGGGCGGTACATATTCAGGAAATGTTAGAAGGGCGGAGCCTATTCAGGAAATAAAAGAGTGCCGTCAGTTGCACTATAGTTAATCATTCTTGCCGAAACGAGGAGTCGAGGGAGGTCGAGGCGCCACAGAACCGTAGCTAAGGTAAGAACTCGGCTCACTACGCGAAAACTCCGTATTAGCCTAAACGTTACTCCGCAATCCGCATTCGATAGTATGGAGCTTTCTGTTGAGCTCTCCTCCGTTTTCCGTTAAAACCCGTTTGTAACCCGTTAACTTTTAGCTGTTCTCAGTTATCTTTTAAGTCCGTCTGAGACCCGCTAATTCTGGTTCCCCTTTTGGTATCCCTCTTTATTTTTAGGGGCCGTACTCTGAACGAAACAAACATCAGAGGCGCACAACAACAGCCCCCGAAGAACACGAGCGATTTTAAAACACGCAACGGCTTCCATTGCCGCGTCTCGCCTAAACAACCATCAGTGGCTGTTCATGATCACGCCTGTTTGGATAAATGACAAATGTAAGAGACAAGCGTAAACACTAATAATTTAACCGAGATCTGTAGACCAGTAGAATGTCATCTCCAGAGCACACTAACTTACGATCATGATTTCATTTTAGCCATAAACACCTTTGTGTACCAATCGCTATATGACGACGGAAATGGACCTGAACGCTTGAGATTTCCCTCCCTTGCTTTAAAAGAGATGACGAAGAGTAGCGATAGGTGGTAGTAAGATGGAGGCAGTGAACACTGACTAAACAGGTGAGATTGGTATCTGACATAATCAATAAATTGAAAGAGAAAGAATCATGTGTACCCTAGGTGAATTGCAATAGGAACTTAAATACCAATATGTTGCTTCCTTTTGTATAGTTATCACATACCGATTCCGGACTTTAAAAAGGAAAGGTGCCTTACTCCCTACAACTACTTTGTATCCTTCTGGTTATTAATCATTTTAGGTAAGAAGAGTTATTAAAAAGGGCATAGCCTAATAAAGTGCAAAAAGCATGCTTTTGTCTGTTTTCCTATTAGATATCAGTTTAAATCTTTATGAACTCAGTGAGTTATTAACGTTACAGGAACTTTGAAATATTGATTTGTTATCCTTTTTAATCCCTTGGATAAATAGATGCGTCTCCCCCACCAACCGCCTACCCCTTACTATTTATATCCTGAACCTGTCTTTATGTAACTTGATTGAGTAACATAAACTGAACATAATTCAATATAGGTCTTCCTTTATGCTCAGACTAACCCAAATGAAATGCTAGATAAAATACATAGGGAATAATAAAATAGGTCTGGGTCTAAATAGTTCTTAGTAATAGTTAGGGTGACCGTCCGAGATATATTAGATTTTATGAATGACACACCAACTTCTATGAAGTTATGGCATATGTCTGCAATTTAAATGTTAAGGATAGAGTCCTGTTTGTAATAATTGTGAAAGATGAAATATGTATGTTTTTCTCCAACTACTTTTCTTAAATGTGTTTTGTATCACTACATTAGTCTGGCTGAGAAACTTGATTAATTTAAAAATAATTTTACAGTTTATGAGAGCAATGCACTGTGATCTTAAATTTATTTAAATGTCATCATTGTATTTTTCTGTCTAGAAAAATTGGCTGAACATCCATTTTTGTCCTGATGAAGACAAATGACTTTGTCGAAACGCGTTGACACACGACACACAGCCATATTCTCTACAATCAGAGAATATTATTGAAGAAAAAGAATCTTTTTTATACTCTGTGAAGTCTTTTATATATTCTGAGAACAATCAAATGAACTTCATGATATAATATGTCTATTGTGTAATTTATTAATTTTATGTATACATTTATCTTTTATATCTATATTAAAGTATATCTTTTTTGATATCATTTCAGTCCATTGCAGTAATAATTTTTATTACATTTTTTGTGTATTTGAATATTGTCTCCATATTCAGCCAGCTCTTGTACTTCTAGCCTGCCTGGGTATTTACTTTTACAAAAAAAACATATTGCATTTACATCCTGATTAAACACAGGATGCAGCAGCAGATGGCAAATGTGTGTGCTACACTTTTAAGTCGTGTCCTCTATATGCCTTCTTTACCTCGTCCTATTGCTGCATCTAAACAGATCTCAGATCAGAATGGGCATGCTTTCATACACAGAGATGTTTTTGATTTTCGAAGTTCATTAAGGGTTATGCTTTTAAAGAGGAATTACAACCCATCAGTTGTTTAACAGTGAATAGCCTACTGCAAAGCAATCTAAGATTCTACCAGACACGTTACTTTGTTTCTGTTAGTGGGTGAATTAGTACGAGTGTCCTACCTAAAGTAACAGAGTAACATGTGCCTGTCTTCCACTTAAAATGTGCCAAAGAACATCAAAGACAGAGAAAGATATCGGCTTCCGAGTGTTCATTTTGACTGTAAAACTTGGAAAAATGGCCAGAAGTTACAGTACAAAAAGTAAAGAGTGAATTAATCAGGGATTTTGTACTGTGGGCCATTCAAGGCCCAATGTTGCGATACTCGTCTCCTTTAAGACTGTTATCATTTCACTGGGAAGTCAACAGGTCATTATAATAATAATTATAATAAAATATAAAGCAGAAACATATCACCCCCTTAAGGTTCTAGGCACTGGGGGCCGCCGGGGAGATTAAAGGGCATATTTACAAGCCCCTATCACCACGGGAACATCACTTTTTGCAACTTTTTACAACGTTCCTGTGGCAATAGGGGCTTCACCTTACTCAAAAGACAGAGTTAAGCCACTTACTGTGGCTTAACTCTGCCTTGTAAATAAGGCCCCCTTTCACGCTATTGTTAGCGTGAAAAGGGAGGGCAATGGGTGTTGCTGTCGGTGTTTCACCGCAACACCCATTGATTCTGACTCGGCTCCCTATTTACAAGGGAGGAGTAATTAGGAGGCAGCGCCGGAATTAAGGCCATGGAAAACCCTGGCTTACCCAGGCACAGTTAGGAGAAATTTTTATTTCTCCTCCTTTTTGCTGTTTTCATGTGTACTGTGTTGTGCAGCACACATGGAAACAGCAAAAGGCCAATGATTTTTTATGTACAGAAAGGTTCTCCTTCCTGCACATAAACAATCATTTGTAAAAAAAAATACTGTTTTTTAACTTCTATGTGTGCTGCATTAAGCCAATTGGCTGTGCCGCGCTGCATCACTTTCACAGCACAGGGATGCATCATATTTATATCAATATCCTGCATCCCAGTGCTCTCCCCTGCGCTAGCGCACAATTGGCTGCCATGCACCATTGCAGACACTCTTGCGCAATGATGCAAGGGTGCCTGTGTTTTAGGGGACATTGTTTTTGTGCAGGAAGGGACACCTTCTTGTACAAAAACAATTGTGTATAGTTTTCCTCTTTCTATGTGTGCTGCAGAGAGCAGCAAGCATACAAAAAGGAAAAAAACAAGGAGAAATATAAGTACTGCTCCTCGTTACGCCTCCTTACACATCCCTTGGGAAAGAGTAGGATTCTGACGCATTCCAGGTTTACGAAATGTTGTAAATCTGGGAATCTGGCAAAATCCATGGGTGTTGCTTGGAAACACCCTCAGCAACACCTATTCACGCCCCTTTCGCACAATGTGCTGCGTGAAAAGAGCCCGTATTTACAAAGCCTCGAAAAGTCACAAAAGGTGGCTTTACGTGGCCTTGTAAATATGGAGCACCGCACTGCGCCGCCGGTGTGTCAGTAAAAGTGACGCAGCGCTGGGGACTTGTAAATATGCTACATAGTGTAATACAATTATGATCCAATTCGAGGCTTCAAAATGGCTTCTCCTACGTTCCTTTGTTGTGAAGTTCCTTTGATCTTGTCCAACTGCTAATATTACAATTATGTGCCTCGCAGTGTAAAGACAGCGGACTTCCAAGGCACACAGCTTTGGTGAGCTGATGTTATAATAGTGAGATGACACAAGCAGTTTGATCTCACAAGCCTTGTCTTTTTCTCTGTTCTCTCTTCAGTAAATCAAATAACACACAAAGGTTCCTTCTGTTTGCTTCACATTGAATTGCACACCAAGCAAACAGTTTTAAAACGCTTGTTAAATCCATGAAAAGAAGCACGCAGTAAAAACATTCATATGACCACAATTTGGGTGAACAGATTTCTTGTGCCCAAAGCAGCAGGCATTGATGCGAGGGATCCGGGACACACCAGGCATGCCACACACTTCTCATGAGAGCACTTTAAAAATGTTTTTTTCTTGCATTTATCACCCTGTGATTAGATTGATTAGACGAATACACACAGTGACCCTCACGAGAAAGGGTAATGGTAAAACTGCATTTCAATCTCCCCAGCGGCATTGCAGTATGAATGCTGTTTATTGATCCGGTGGCGTGCATCAGCTCTGTGGCTCAAGTGCACTTTAATTCCCTTCTCATGTCTTCTGGTCCAGCGTGGGGGACACTGCTTGCAGGAGGGGGGATACTGATTACTTTTCCATTAAATGCTGTTTCAAATGGCCGGGGCAGGAATCAAATGCTCGTTGCTTAAGTGGCGATGTCTTCCCCTGCTCTGAAGTAGTCGCGCCATGCCCCTTAGCTGGTCTTCCTTGCATATTTAACTAGTTCGGCTTCTAATCTCTTCATCGGTTTTGAAATCACATTTGAGGACATGCACGGTGCTACAGATCAGCTTGGGAGAGGTGATGGGAGACATATGCAAATTTATTGCACTTGATTGCATTCTGTGTGCAAATGTTCTTTAATAGGGGAAATAGGAACACAGACCCACCCCCTTGCCCACATGGCTGTATCATGACCTCATTGATTTGCATTCACAAAGCTTATTATGAGAGTAGTGTCCTACAGGGTCCTTTGAATCGTAAGAAAGAGACTGCTGGACCTCCACAGAAGTGGAGTCTATTGGCTGACGGCCTTCTCAACTTAGGGATCCTAGTTGCCTAGCAGCAGGGCCGGCTTTAGAACTAGTAGCGCCCGGCGCAACAATAATTTTTCACACCCCCAAACCCACGACCGCCTCCTCGGATTCTTTCACTTCTGCCCAGCAAAATTGCCCCTCATCTCTCCAATCATATGTTACTGCTAAAGACAGCGCCCCCGAAGTCAGCGCCCCATTTTCAGGCCCGCGCCCAGTGGAGCGGCACTGGTCGCACTGCCCTAAAGCCGGCCCTGCTAGCGGGGATCTGCGTGCTGAGAAGGAAGCCACTGCCATGAGATCTATCTTCTCAACGCTGAAGGTTTGCTAAGTGGAGCCATTTTACATTTTACAGTTACCCTGTGATTTTGCTAAGCATAGCAAAGGAGTGACAGTCATCCCACTTTCAATCCAGAGGGACGGCCTTCATTGTGATCTGGCAGTCTCTTGGCTGGTGGGGCAGCCGGCAGAGACGTTGTGAGGCATGGGCCAAGTGGGCAATTCCCCAGGGACCCCCTTGAAGGAACTTCTCTCCTCTCTGCCTACCTCTACTTCTAACTCTCTCTCTCTACCCAGTGCCATTAAAAATATTTTTGGGGCCCAGGGACAGACATATTCCCACTGTTTTTGTGTGAGCCCTCTTTCTGAAAGTTTGTTTGGCATCATGTGGGCGTCAAGTAACAGAAAATGGATATGAACGGGGGCCCTAAAATATGTTTTGCCAAGGGCCACCCCAAAAAAAGACACCACTGACTGCCAAGTGAGTGGTTTACACCAGCAAAGCAAGTGGAGGCTCCACCATTGTAAACAGAGCATCAGCTCTAACTCTAAACAGAGCTAGGGAACAGAATGTTTGGTGGGGTACCGCTGATTTATGATGATTCTTCCACTCTGCCAAACTTTAAATGATGCTCTTATACCCTCTGCAGAAGCACACTTATGCAAGAGTCTTGTGATAAAAGGAGCAGAGATATGGATAAGTCTGGGTATTATTTGAAGTCGCTTACTCAGTGAATCTATATATTGTGAAGAGTAAATCTCAATGTTAATGTAGAGATTATCAGAGATATGAGTACTAGGTTATGACTGACAAATGTATGAGTGAGTCTTTAATCAAGATCACAGATTTTAGTTATTACCTATACTGTATTTGCTTCGTTGGTCTTCAGAATCCAGGAGTACAATGGCTTTTTCAAGGATCATTAGGATATTTTTTATTTATTTTTAGAACCATTCAGGGTTCCTTTAGGAAAGGACATCAGTTGTCATATTGCTGAATGAGGTGCCAACTAAATATTTATGTAGATCATACAGAGAGAAAAACTATCCCCAATGAGCCACCCACTTGTTAAGCATTATGCACTTTTGTGGCCTTGTAGATTTCTTACATTTGCTGGCAAGCAGTTCATTTTTCAGAAAGTGGATAGGTATTTACTTTGGATGTCGCTTTTCCAGGAAAATGGTTACAGAACCTTCTTTTTGTTCTTAATAATAGTTGTCAGATGTTCTATTGTGATTGTATCATCAAAGGTCATTTTCTGCAACCAATGGGTTAAGGTCATTTGTGTTTTCTGCAGAATATGGGAAAACGTAATGCCTGATTTACATTATGAAATGCATTATTGTATTCTGTGGTCCAACCAAAGGTCTTCCTTTTTCCCACCGTTCTGTAATGGTATTTGTGAAATAAAATGTTTCATGTATAAGTTGGATCTTGATCGCAGACAGAGGTGGCAAGTCCAAAAAAGCTGCCATCTTTTATGCATCCATTGATATTCCTTATTGAGATAGAAAATATATATGATAAGCCCCAGATGTCTCCTTCAGGACACATTTTTCTGGCTTCACCCTAAGACTGCAATGATTTGGTGATTGTACAGTTTCTTTGACATGTTGTAAATGTCATTTAATTGAAAGATACTATTGTATCATTTAGATAAATAATTACTTATTTACCCCCCCACCCTGCGCAACATAAGCTTAAGCTAATTCCTCCCCGTTTTAACTAGGAAGGATGCAGGGCACAGAGGGCTGTGGCAAATTCCGAATTTGAAGCACATCATGTCCCAGTTATTCTGCAATAGTACGGCATTGGCGAACAGTTGCAATCTTGTAACTCGCAATCCAGCTCTTATAATAAATATTTTCGCTAACTCTTTATTGTGGATAAAAGAGATGTTATCTAGACTCATTACTAAGCCATGCCTCCATGCCACAACATGGTTCGATAAAGAATGTAGAGTGGCAAATGAATCCCTACCCAGGGCCTTAAAGCAATTTCCAAGGGACCAGAGTGCCATTATAGCCAGGAGAAAGATCCATCAGCAAGCAGTTAAGAGAAGAAAATGGCCATGAATGAGGAAAAATAGGAATCCATTGTTAGAGCTTGTCAACTAAAAGACCCATAATTCTGGCAAGCTGTGCGGTCTGTTCTAACTCCACTACTACCTGAAGATAAAGTAGCAGTTTATATTTTGGATGATGTCTGGCTGGCGCACTTCTCTGGGATGTATGGTATTGAAAGCAGGGACGACGATGCACTTCAGTTGTTGGCCCCACTGCTCCCAAATCTTGAGTTTAGTGAGGAAGAGGTTTTTAAAGCGATTGCCTATAGCAGGTGTAAGAAGAGACCGGATGGCATCGCGCTTGATACATTAGGGAGGATCCAGGATCTTGAACTCCTGTACTCACTTCTGTATATAACTCCGTTTGTTGTCTGGGTGTGCCCAGGTCGTGCAACACATCAATAATTGTCCCCATTTTCAAAAAAGGAAATGTGCATGATGCCAAATGCTATCACCCGATATCTCTAATAGACTCCACAGCTAAAAGTATTGGGAGAGTAGTTTTAAACCGCCTATTAGTATGGACTAATAAAAAAAAGTACACTTGCCCCAAGTCACTATGGGTTTAGAAAGGGGCTCGGGACTATTGAACAGTGCCTCAACCTCCCTCTTATTGTGGCAAAATACAAATATGTCATGGGAGTCTCTACCCATTCAACATTTATGGACTTGTGAAGTGCTTTTGACTATGTATACAGACCTAAGCTGTGGACCATCTTAGAGAGTATGGGTGTTGATGCTGGGTTGGTGTCATTTTTAAGACTCTCACACCATGACCTCAAAGCAATAGTTAGGTATGGTAGCGCTGGCGAATGCACAGAGCCTTTCAGTATTAAGCGTGGGGTGTGCCAAGGATGCAGTCTTGCCACAATCCTTTTTCTCCTCTATACAAATTATCTATAAAAAAAAACACTTGCATCTGCTGGGGCAGATGTTTCATATGTGGAGGAAAAGGCTGTGCCTGCTCTTTTATATGTTGATGATGCGGTCCTACTGGCTAGTACGGCCAACAATCTCAAGAGACTTATTTCCAGTTATGTTAGTTTCATGAGAGACCTGGTCTTGGAGACTAACCTTAAGAAAACATTTACTATGGCATGTGGTCCCAAAAACACGAAAACTCATACCTTGAATATTGATGGTAAAATATTAGACAGGGTTAGCTCTTTTTCCTATCTGGTCTTGGAGTTTGATGATGGACGTACTTGGTCATCTTGCATGAAAAATAGGATATCTCGCTATACTCAAGCTGTAGGTTCCATTTCCTCACTTGACATGTCTATTGGCAAAAAACCTATTGCCCCGATTTTAGAGATATATAACCAGAAATGCCTGCCAATTTTAACGTATGAAAGGGGTATTTGGGGATTGGGGTAAAAAAGAAAGCAAAATTGCACCGGTTTTTGTGCCTGTTGAACTACAGAGAATGAAAACTAGGCGCTAATGACTAAACTGACACTATTATTTTACTGTTATATTCTGATATTTTGTTATTTTTTTCATCAACTTTTTATAGAAAAGGTTTTTTATCTTATTTTAACTTAGTGCATACAAAAATTCATTACATATGACATGATTTATGTGAATAATGACAAACAGTTCAATTAGTTATTAAAAATACAGAAGTGCATTCCCATTTCAACGCGTTTCGGCGTAAGCCTTCTTCAGGAAGTCTGTATTCATACACAATTTTGTTAACTAAGAGACAAAAGATACATTTCATTAGCAAACTAAAAAGTTTTCATTCTTCACATGATTTAAATTATCTATCTTATGATGATTTGCTCAATCCCAGTCAATCTCACGTGTCACCTGGTGACAGTAGCCTAGCTAAGCCAAAGACAATCATTTATATACAATTACATTTAAAACATAATACATTTTTTGCCTATGTACAGTGCATTAAAATCTCACCACAAAAATAAGATAATAATATGTACAATATTTCACTACACAATTAATAATAATCTACACACTATATACATGTATACATCCAGTTAATAAGCTTGGCTGACAGGTTATAGAGAGCACAAGAGACAACAATTTATATGCCTATAGATGACACTGATGACCCATTCATATTTGACTTCAAAAATCAATCTGGCTAGGAGGTCACAATGAACGAGGGGAGGTTGGAAAAACCCTCTAGTGGCCCAAATGTTACTGATGAGAGTAATATTAATATAAGAAACAGTAAACTACATGTAGAGGTACTGGTGACCTGAGGTGAAGTGCAGTAAACTCACCAATGGAACTACCCCTTAGAGGGATGATAAGCCAGAATGAGTAATAGCTCAAAGAAGGTCTAATAAACGAAACTCTGGAGAATTAAACTATAAAGATACCTTCAAATGGATGAGCAGAGTAGACGACTGCAATCTTTAAATAGTCTCAATGATGGAGGTTACCCAGGCTATGGTGCATATAGCTTTAGACTCACTATAGCAAATGAGAAAAACATAACATATGCGAGGGTACAGTTAGTCTCCGTCCAAACAAGATGTTTATCTAATATAAACTGTACTATCGCTGATAATGTACCTGATTAAAAGCCTGTCATTCCTTTAGGTAACAAAAACTGGAAGAGGAGAGTTGTAATGAAGAACAGTTGCGACGCCCACTCGCATTTGCTAAAAGATAAAATAAAATGCAAAATTGCACACAAGGAGTAGGATTCAATATTGTGTGGTTGATTTGTAATAACTAACTACTTAACCGGCAGTCTAAACACCTGCAATGCTCATCCCCCGAGATTAGGTAACCTGTAACTCTCACATCTTGCATACGCGGACAACATTGTACTTATGAGCCTAACAAGAGTCGGTATGACTAGACTACTATCAGAACTTTGGCTTTTTTTGTCTGCAAACAAACTGACTTTGAACTTGTCTAAAACCAAAACAATGTTAATTTCTAATCGGCGCTCAACAGACTACAATATCTGCATAGAAGGCAAAAGGCTTGAAAGGGTCTCAAATTATAAATATTTGGGACATTTTGTTGACGAAAAGATGACTCTAAAAGCCCAAAAACATTACCTTACGCAACAAACCGGAGCCTTGATTTTTGCATTTAGCTCTTTGTACAAAAAACTAGAAGGCCCTTATTTTAAACCACTACTAACGGTAATTGCAGCTAAAGCCCTTCCCACCTTAACATACGCAAGTGCAGCAATGCATGGCAAGGACGGTGCCTTGTTAAATACCTTGATTACCAAAATTTACAAGAAACTTTTTCAACTTCCCTGCACTGCTTCACCAGCGCAAATGCGCCTAGAATTTGGTCTCATGAATGAGTCAGTGGGAAGACTATACACGTGCATTAAAACCTGGTACCGCACTAAAATGAATGCCACTGACAACAACTTAAACACATTTTTGTGGCAAGAAGTCGAAATGGGAACCAAATCAGAGGCAAACAAATTCCTGACTAAAGCACTGGAATTAACACGCACTGCCCAGTAATGGGATAAAAACCTGCCAGTTAACTCATTTAAACAGGTAATAAACAAAGCCGCCAAACTACATTCTCTACTTATTGACAAGGAGATCTTTTCCCATTGTTCACATTCTTGGGTTGTAATTAACAGCTACAAACTTCTTACTCCGGCGCTCTACTTGGACTCTACATACTCAGTTTTTACTAAAAAAAGGTTGATGGCTCTAAGATTCGGAAAATATCCAACGCTGGCTGATGCACCAGCCTGGAAACACACGGGATCCATCGCCTGTCGGCTCTGTGATCATAAAAAAGAGTATATAATCCATATTATTTGTCATTGTACAAAGCTGAATCAGGAGCGAACGCTTCTTTTAAAGAATCACTTTCTGACTAAATGATTACGCACCTGCAGGTCAGCCATTATAGGCTGCTTGGACTCTACGGATACACAAATCAACTGTAAGATTGTAAAGTTTTTGCTTGCCTTTGAAAAACGCTTGAGGACTGACTAATACCTCTAACACTGTAGTGTGACTTTCTGAAACCTCATTTTTCTTGTCCTCTAACGAGTATTTGAATTTTATCTTGATGTAAATTTCGAACATGTATTCTTTAACTAATTTAAAAATGTTAATATTATGACACAAATGCAAAGAAAATTTGTTATGGTTTTAATTAACTGAACAATAAAGTTTTTACTTACTTATTTACACACTATATACATTTATACATCCAGTTAATAAGCTTGGCTGACAGGTTATAGAGAGCACAAGAGACAACAATTTATATGCCTATAGATGACACTGATGACCCATTCATATTTGACTTCAAAAATCAATCTGGCTAGGAGGTCACAATGAACGAGGGGAGGATGGAAAAACCCTCTAGTGGCCCAAATGTTACTGATGAGAGTAATATTAATATAAGAAACAGTAAACTACATGTAGAGGTACTGGTGACCTGAGGTGAAGTGCAGTAAACTCACAAATGGAACTACCCCTTAGAGGGATGATAAGCCAGAATGAGTAATAGCTCAAAGAAGGTCTAATAAACGAAACCCTGGAGAATTAAACTATAAAGATACCTTCAAATGGATGAGCAGAGTAGACGACTGCAATCTTTAAATATTCTTAATGATGGAGGTTACCCAGGCTATGGTGCATATAGCTTTAGACTCACTATAGCAAATGAGAAAAACATAACATATGCGAGTGTACAGTTATTCTCCGTCCAAACAAGATGTTTATCTAATATAAAATGTACTATCGCTGATAATGTACCTGATTAAAAGCCTGTCTTATTCCTTTAGGTAACAAACACTGGAATAGGAGAGTTGTAATGAAGAACAGTTGCGACGCCCACTCGCATTTGCTAAAAGATAAAATAAAATGCAAAATTGCACACAAGGAGTAGGATTCAATATTGTGTGGTTGATTTGTAATAACTAACTACTTAAATGGTAAAAGTATTCCTACCTTAATAAGACATGCTGTATAAACCGAGCTAGAGGTACTGGTATGGTTGAAGGGGACTTTGGTACGTCAATACTGCCAAATAAGCTCCATCTGTAGAAGATAATATGTGTACGCATTGTAAACTACCCAATGAATCAAATAGGCAACGCGCTGTTTATGGTGCTATGATGAACAATGAGACCAGGTCTTCCACAAAGGGTAACACTCGATGTGTTAAACAATAGTGGTCCCCTGTTGATATTATAAACATGGCGGCAGAAAAACCGGCATGATAGTTCTAGTAAAAATAGAGCGAGGAAACCAAGCCCTTAGAACCATTATTCGATAATCAGGGACCCGTCTCACCCGAATTGAATTGGGGGATTACAAAACGGGGAATAATCATGCCGTAGTAATGACAGGTTCGGTTTACTCAAATAGTGTCCCCGTCAAGGTTACACCCCTGATAACACTATGGGAAAAAGATTAAGTAAGCAACGGTGTGGGTATTGGTATCCGGTGTGCAGCACAAAAATAACAAGCCATTTAACTGCCCGGTGAAATGGGGCTAATCTCGTCCTAATGACGAGAGAAAATCAAGACCACGTAGAGCACGGTGAAACCCCAAAGGGTATATGTACTTACTTTTCGGCAAATCGGTGGATGCGTCGAGCGGGCGTCTGTGAGCAAATCCCTCAAACGCCAAAGATGCTGTGTTTGGCCATTTTAAAGAGTCGAGACTCGGCGCGAAATTCGAGAGTCTCGCGATGGTACGCAATAACTAATCTGATAGTGTGTATTGGATAGTACGCTACAACAAGAGGGAAATGTGGGCACCATCTTGAAGAAGGTTGAGACTAACTGGAAGTGTACACAAATTAACTTGAAGAACAATTGTTCTTGCTTAATTAAAACTGTAGATGTACACTTACTAGAGGTTTGAAATAACAATTACTGTCATAAACCTGATGAGCGTATAATCAGGCTCTTCTTAAGAAATAGTGTTATGGGAGAAAAAAAAGCATATGTATTTCTTGTAAAATGCGATGCGTAAGGGAACTTCTCTGTCGGCAATAATTCCCATGTCTAATGGACAATATGTTAAGACTGCTGGAGTGGTCAGGTCATCGAAAAATGGCATATGTCCGAATTCAACGATATCATACATGAATAAGTGAGAGTTAGTAGTACCGCATAAGATGTTGAAATTTGAAAGGAAAAGCCTATTACTTGTACTTTTAAACTGTGACTAAGTTATTACCTCATGTTTGCCACTGGTTATATTAAACAATATCTGTGAACTGTATGGGAAGGGACAGAAGGGACTGTGCACCGGTTTGTCAGATGTAAGTAATATAAATGTCACTAATAATAATGCAAGATGCAGTGTAAGCTTCACCCAATACTGTCACAATAGGGTGCCCCTCTGTTAAGTCTGCCAAAGATGGAATGGAGAGGCATAACATGTTGGATCATATCTGACGTCTCTCTAGGGAAGGTCAGTTGGACCCCGGGCTAACAAACGACTAGTGATGAACAAAAAGAAAAAATATATAGACCAATGTGATGATAAAAACCTAATGATGCCCTGTCTGTATACTAAAAGATAGCAACATTATGGGACCACATAATCGAAAACCATCTAGTGAAGGACTAAAAATAGTCAATATGTATAGGAAGTATCATCTGTAGGTACAATTCAGTCACAGTACATAAAAAATGTATCAGAAATTTGTCAAATTGTGTCTAATCTAGTCAGTGTCTTATCAGTTGCCAAATTTGGGATTTATATTACAGCCTGTTCCTATGGTATTTCTGCATTTAATCCTGTTACTGCTGTCCCCAACATAAAAATCCAGTAAACCTCTCGTAGTTTCCTGATTTTATCTTGATCTAAACCTGTCTTCGGGCGTATCCTCTCCAGAATATACCAGGACATATTGTCAGGTTCATGGTTCTGCTCTAAAAAATGAGAGACCATGGGAGCTGTTAGTTTATGTGTCCTGATTGCAGACCGATGTTCTGTCAGTCTAACATTCAAGGCCCGGCCTGTCTGTCCCATTCATTCTAATTCCACACATACTCATACCAGTGACAAAGTACAATAAAAAACAGCAAAAGACATCAATACATCTGAGAATCCCATATGATCATGGGATAGGCCCTATACATCTGGGATCCTTGCATAAAGAAACATAGAAGGAATAAGAACCAAAAGAAGAAGTCACATATAATATAGAACTCACCAAACGAAAGAATAAAGAAATGCATCAACAAATGATCATATGGGATTCTCAGATGTATTGATGTATTTTGTTGTTTTTTATTGTACTTTGTCACTGGTATGAGTATGTGTGGAATTAGAATGAATGAGGTAGATTGAGTGATAGAGAGACTGATAGCACTGTGTAGCTTTTATTGTGGGGTTCAAAACAAATTTATTACTGTAAATATTGTGTATTCAGTATTGAATCAAAAATCTGTTATTGTTCTATGTTAAAAAACACTAAAAAATGCAAAAAAATGATTTTTCAATTCTAAATCATGAAAATGAAAATAAATGAAAAACTAAAGAATAATATGTTCATGTGAATATTTTCTATAATGGTTGCATCTCTGTTAAAGGTTCAGATTAATTCTACTTTGAAGGATTTACAGGTCAGATCAGAGGTTTTGTATATGTATTTGTTGTTTATTTCTCCCCCTCTGGACCTAATAATCAAACTCGGGCGTACCCTTATTATAAAAAATGTTGTATTTCTTTTGATTACAATAAGGAATAAATGTTGCTAAACTTAAGTATAGTTCTTTTAAAAGATTACAACCACCTTCCCAGTATGGCATAAGCTGCATGTTTTGAGGTTCTAAAAATACCTAGAATTTATGGTAGCATTCTGCTATAGAGATTAGATTACAATCACCATGGAAGGATTTAAAGGCAACATGTGAAGAGAAAAATAGTCTAGTCTTCTGGAGAAATGTGACTCGCCTTCTTTTTAATTAAATAACCCCACCAGACATGAGACAAACAATCCCAGACAAATATTGGGTTGCGCACTTTAAAAATATATTCTCCAGTGATTGTGTCACAATCCCTAATCCAGTCCCAGAATGTGGGCCCCTGTTGACATTTGACTTAGAGGAGGTAAGTGAAGCCATAGCCGATATTGCATTAGGAAAAGCGGCAGGACCGGATGGGGTGCCCTGTGATCTTTTTAAATCCTGTAAGGACCTCTGGGCCCCACTAATCGTTTAACACCTGAACTCTGTAGCCTGTGTCAATATCCCCACATTTCAGAAGCAATCAATTGTTTTACATGTTTTAAAAGGGAAACCATGAGGACCCAGAGTGCTGCTGGCCTATATCATTAACAGATACAGAGGTAAAGGTCCTCAGCAGGATTCTTCTAAAACGCTTAGCGGATTTTTGCCCACTATCTATTAAGGCTTCACACCAAGCTGTGGGACTATTGAACAGAACCTTAATCTCTATTTGGTGATTCATAAATGTACAACTGTCAAAAAAGGTAGTATACATCTAGCGTTCATGGACCTCTGCACAGCCTTCCACACAGTGGACAGATCTTAACTTTCAGCTGAGCTGAGGGGCATGTGGGTGGATGAAAACCATTGTAGCTTGTCTGCTCCATTTGCACACAGGTCTGGAGGCTTCAGTAAGGTTTGGCCCCATGGGAGAATGCATGACCCACTTTCAGTTAGGGCGGGTAGTTCATCAGGGCTGTTTTATATCCCGCCCATGCTCTTTATAATGTATATTAATGGGCTATACCCGTTTTGTTATTAAATGCGGACAAATCTGTTCTTATAGCATGGACTTCAATTGGTTTACAGTTATTATTCAATCTCTTTTAAGAATTCATGGAGGATTTACGACTGAAAATCTACTACCTTAAGTCCTATACTATGACTGTAGGTCAAAAAAATGCTAAATCTGAAGCTCATTATATTAAGGACCATCATCTAGGGAACGCTGATAGGTTTTGTTATAAGAGCATTTTTTTTAAAACATTTTTTTAGTCCTCATATCACCGTAACCGTCTGCCATCGTCACATATAAGACCCTTCAGATCCTATGCGCCCTGGGTCCATGTTCCTGCATTCGCTTTTGGCCACACCAGGCCAGCATCTTGGTATGAGGCGTGGTGTAATCATTAGACCATAAAAGTTAAATCAGCCTTAGTTCTTTACCCCAGCAAACTAAGGGTGACCAGATGTTTCTCTCGTTACGTTCCAGTCTTGCCATATTCAAAGCCACTCGGACCCACTTCTCATACGAGGGTGGGGGGGGCGAGATCTTTCCATAATATACAGATCTCTCGTCGGGCCAACAGGATCAAGCATAGGAAAAGGCCCGTTTGTTGTCCAAATTCAAGAGTACTGATACCTGGGCCCAATCCAAATATGACTAGCTGTAAGTCTAGGGTGATTTCCCTCCCAAAGATACCCCTCAATGCCGTCTCTATATTACGCCAGTAGCCCTTCAGCTAAATGCACTCGTAGAACATGTGCAGATTGTCTGCTTCTGCCATGCCACATCTGGGACATCTAGGAGGTGGATTCGGGGCAAACGTGGCTATTTTTTGGGGGGTATAGTACAACCTGTTAATGGTGTAGTAATTATTTTTTTTTAAGAGAAGCAGACTTCACAAATGTGTACAGATTTTTAAGGGATAGGAAGTAAAGCTCTGGAGAGCTATTCTCCAATGTAGATGCCCTCCAGACCGAGTGTGATGATGGTTGTTGAGTGTCTTCCCTATCTAGCAACCTGCCATATCATAGCCCTATTTCTTTCTTAATTGGAGCTATATTTTGGAGCTTTACCTCCACCTCATAGTTCCCCCCTGTGTTTTCTTTTTCTGCCTCATACCATGAACATAGTTGTAAAAATTTGAAATGAGAAAAAGTATCTCCAATTCTTGCTCTCAAAACTTCCCACGGTAAGACCCCATCTGAAGATATTAATTCAGACCACACCAAAATCCCTGCACGCTTGATTGGAACGGCCAAGCCATCCTTCAAGCACTCAGGAAGTCCCAGGGACTCCCAAATTGGAGCAAAATCTAAAAAATATTTTATCCCCCACCTTACCTTAAGACTTTGCCAGGTATTTAGTGCAGATCAATCACCTTTAAGCAAACTCTTTTGAAAAACCTGGGGGCCCCAAACTTATACAAAAATCCCTCGCCCCCTACCTTGTGATTGACCATGGCTCTCAGAATCCTCCCCCAGTTATTTCCAGTTGGACTAGACAGCAGACAACGGATATTTTTAAACTGAAATGATATACAATAGCAGAGCACATCGGGCAAATCTAGGCCCCCCTTGGTTAACCTCCTCTTTAGTTTCTTCCAGGACAATCTGGAGCTCCTGTTGGCCCAAATAAAACTTCCAATTTTACCCTGGATTTTACTCAAAAGTTTACCTGGAGAATCTAGGGGGATAGCACTAAAAATGTAGGTCAGTTTGGGTAAAATTGCCATTTTAACAATGTTCACGCAACCGTAGATTGTGAGTGGCAAGTTTTTCCACCTGAGAAAAAGATGATCGATCTCCTTCAAGACTCTCCTTAAGTGTGTTGAAGGGATATTCACCACATCCTGCTCTATATTTATCCCCAGGTATTTGAATCCTGTGCTGACGCTTCTGTCCCAGCCTTCAATCCCCCAACATATTATCTCAGTTTTAGCGGGGTTGACTGCGTACCCAGAGTACCTGCCAAAATCACACAAGATGTTTTCTACTTTGGGGAGGACATCTATGGGATTGCTAGTGTAAATCAATAAATCGTCTGCATACACAGCAAATTTAATGTTAAGATCTTGTACACAGAACGGAGTGATTTGAGGGTCTAATCTAAGTGTTTGAGCTAGAGGTTCAATATATATGTTAAATAACAGGGGGGAGATAGGACACCCCTGACGAGTTCCTCTCTGGATTTCAAATTTAGGTGTCAATATGCCCTTAAAGAGAATAGCGGCCGATGCTCCCTCGTAACACCGTATTAGAGAGTTTATAAACAGTGGTCCCAACCCCATTACTCTAAGGGTTTCCCAAAGGAAGACCCAGCTGATGAGATCAAACGCTTTTGCTGCGTCATATGTGGCCACTGCGAGAGGTTCTGCCCGTGCCACTGCCCAATCTATACATCCTATTAATTGCAAAGTTTGTTCTTGGATGTACCGGCCCGGGACGAAGCCTTTTTGCTCTATTTCTAGTAGTTGTGGTATTACCTTGACCAATCTCCCTGCTAAAATACCGGTAAAGATCTTATAATCCACATTCAGCAAGGAGATTGGTCTATAGGAATCAGCCTTTAGGGGGCTCTTTCCAGGTTTTAATATGAGCACACTTGTTGCTTCCCTCCAGGACTGGGGGATTCCCCCCTTCTGTACATATGCATAATTAAATAACTTGTGCAATCTAGGTATAATTATTTCTTCTAGGCCTTTATAGACCTTTCTGTGTAGGGCGTCGGTCCCTGCTTTTTTGTTCCTGATCTTTTTAATTTGCAGGCCAATTTCTTCTACAGTAATCGGCCTTTCTAGCGTCTCCTAGCCTTCCTCAGTTAACAATGGTAGAGCTTTATTGCTTTACCATGTATTGATACTATTAATATCCGATGTACCATCCTCTTTGTATAGTTGGGAAAACAGAGATACCAGACACTACTGCATATCTTCGTGTATACTAGACGAGGCACCTGTCTCGTCGATTATTAGCTTATTAATGTTGTTCTTTGCTCTATCAGCTTTTATCTTCCCTGCCAGGGTCGCACTTGCTCTTTCCCCGTATTCATAGTGTTCCATTCTATGCACCTCCCACTGTGCTCTCACTTTTTCATCTAGCTTGGTTTTATAATCAGAGCGAACTCTGTGTAGTTCTTTGAGAATTTGAAGACTTTCTTTCCCCTGGGAGTGCAAACTTGCTTTCTCAAGTCTAGCTACCTCCATTTCCAAGTTTTTGAATCCTTGCCTATCTTTCCTGTTCCTATCTAGGATCCAGCTGCGGAGTGCTCCACGTATATAGGGCTTAAAGGCATCCCACGCGTACTCGGGGGATGTGGACCCAACATTATCTAGGAAAAATAAAGAGGTAGACTCCTTAATATTGCTGATTAAATCCTGATTTAACAACATAGCTCTATTTAGTGTCCACCGGTAGGGAGGTTTAGCTGCATTTCCTTTATAAGAGAACGTTATAGGGGCGTGGTCCGAAAGGATACATGGCAGAACAGAGATCCCTCCCACATTATCTAGACCTGCTTGATCCATAAGAACGTAGTCTATTCGTGAAGAGTGGCCATGTCTTTTGCTGAAGTAGGTGTACCCAGCCCCCGTTCCTCCTTTGACATCCCAGATGTCGACCAGTCCCAGATCATGTATCATGTTAATCATTACTCGCCGTGTGTGCGGGGATGTCACCTGCTTTCTATGATTTGATCTATCTCGAGCAGGATTGAGGAGTGCATTAAAATCACCCCCGACTATTACAGGAGTTGTAACCTCTATCAAATTAGCCTGAACTTTAAGCAGGCAAGAGGGGTCGTCTACATTGGGACCATAGTAAGATACAAAAGTGACTTCAGTCTCCCCCCATCCTACTCTCACCTGGATCCACCTGCCCGTACAGTCCGTTAAAACAGATTTAATGGTACAATTATCTCCCTTCCTTATCAGAACAGCTACCCCCTTATTATGTGTCGTATTTTGTGAACAAAAAAAATGTTCTATCCATTTGAACTTATCAAAGATGTCTTTGGTCTCTGAGTAACTCAAGTGCGTTTCCTGTATAAGGAGTATATATGTGCTGCCGATTGCTCTAGATATTTCATAATCCGGTCTTATGTAACATAATTGAAAAAAAGGCAGAAAAAACAAGAAAAGATAAGAAGAAATAATAAAGCTAACCACTGAGTAGTGCCAGCCTTGACCCTACCTCTCTCCGCCTCCTCAAATCCATGGATAATTTACTCAAATTATTATTCATCAAATCGGATTATACTATGCTTACTATGCTTTACAGACCGCTCCACCTCCGCTATCAACATTTTCTTCCTTCTCCCCACCGCCTCCCTTCTTAATCTTATCGATTAGTGCATCAACCTCCTCTATGTGTCGCATATTGTACATGTGACTATCCCACATGATGCGAAGGGATGCCGGAAACCTAAGTCGGGTCTTAGCGCCAAGTTGATTCAATATGGTCATCCTTCTACCCAATTCCCATTGTCTTGTTGCTATTCGATGAGACACGTCCAACCGGATAGAAAAGGAAAATGGGGTGGAAGTCAAGTTGCATTTCAGTTGACCGGCTTTTAAGGCAAGAGATAGTATCCTCTCTTTGACAGAGTATGTTAGAAAATTGACTAGTATTTTCCTAGGGCGATCTTTTCCAGGTGCTCTTCTATACGGGTCTCGACACCGCAGGATATCCTACAGGATACACCCAGCAAAGGAAAGAGGAACAGCAAAAAACAGAAGAAAGCCTGTTTTTCAGCAAAATTAAAAATAACACCGTCACTGAAATCATACTACAAGATTTGTAGTACCTCTTCCACCTCTTCCACCTCAACCACCGCTACCTCCATTTCTATCCTTACTTCTGAACCTACTTTGGTTCTTCATCAAAACGAAAATATGTCAACCAAGGGAAACACAACTCTGGCCAGTCCAGCCCCCTGTTTAAAACCTACAAGTGTGGGCAGTAAGACAAGCGCCCCATCCCTTGATAGAGCAGGGCACGCCTTGATTCAAGAAGGCCCAACTGAGATACACCCATCAGTGGAACTTTCAAACAGCTTCTCAGCTCTTGCCGTACAAGACCTGGATATGTCCCCAGATATTGAAGGGGTAGAAGGCAATAAAGGTTCATCAGCCCAAACTGAAGCTCAAGAGCATGCTATTGCGGTACAGAGTATCCCATCCCATCCCATCAACCCCCAATCTGTCGACCCATGACAGCTCTGATATCTTAGATCTTCCTGATACCCGTAGGAAAGACTCTAGAGCACCTTCGCCCTCTCATACCTCCATCCCTGGGACCCTAGCGGATATCCTGCTGAGCCTACAAGACGATATAGGCAGGAGATTCAACGATATAGGCAAAAGGTTTACAACTTCAGAAGCGAACCAAGAGGCTATCCAAGCATCTTGTGACCTTCTATCATCTAGAGTCGAGGAGATATCATTAAGGACCGATGCCTTGGAGGCTGAGATACAGAAAATAAAGGAATCCATTAAGACCTCCTCCTCCACGTTGAGTAAGGTGATCCGGCAAAATCAGGAGCTGCAGGACGATATTGAACGGCTTGAGAACCGTTCCAGGAAAAATAATTTGAAACTATTGAACATTCCGGAGGACACTGAGGGTGGCAACATAAATAGTTTTGTAGTTTCTCTCTTAAAAACCCACATTCTAAAAAGCTCAGATGAAGATCTGGATCTGTCATTAGAGCATTTTGTTAGATAATCAATTAAATTGGGGCCCTCTTGTAAGAGTGCATATACAGTCTTTTAATCAGGTAGCTCATGGCACATGTATATCTAAAGGTCGATAGAAGATTGAATGGGTAAATAAGTCTCTAAATGGATGTTTGTTTTGTAAAATTGATTGTATAACTGACTTATTAAGTATATCTTAGTGAATAGGTGTACTAGTGAGTAATCTTTAAATATTTAAATATCTGTATCAGTGTCTCACTTTGTATATGATGACATATACAAAAAACATGTTGACTAAAGTAGTAAAGGAGGGGTGCTAGTGGGCTTTAATACCCTTTTGTAGCACCACCATCCATTTCCTTTTTAATCCTGACCTTAGAACCTACCAATAAAGTTTACTATGGTATCCAGGAGCCAGTTTTATCTATTCCCTACTGCAAATTGTTTGTCTATCTTTGTACTCTGTCTTGATTTGTCCGTTTGTTGTTTGTGGACACTGGTGTCACGTTCAAATTTGTATCGCACTTTGTCTGTGTATTTCTTTGTTCCCCCTCCCTATGCTTCGCCCGGAGTGTGGCTACGCCCGGGCGTTGTAGCAGACCCGATGATGAAGCATGCCACACACAGTGTGTGTGAGTGAGGGCAGTTTTTAATCACTCATGAGTGTGCCAATGCTTGTACACTCTTGTTGAGTTTGTGTTCTTTTCTGTCTTCTCCACCCCTCTTGTGTGTATATCACATGTCAGGACCATAATTGTTCCCACCCCACAAGGTACATCAGCACCCCCTCCTTTTTTAGTAGAAATGGAGAGGTTGAGGTTGGAAAAAAAACGACCAAGAAAGGACACAAAACCCGAAAAGGTGAGAGAAAATGGAAAAAAAAGAAAAAACTGAAAATCAGGGAATGCAGACATGCTCCAAAACCTAGGATTATCAATTACTGCTGAAAATGAGGGGCAGATGGAGGATGTGAGTATTAATATTGAGAACTGTAACTTGAACACCAATGAATTAGTGATTGTTCAATTGACAGATCATAATCTGGATGTAAATGAGAAAAACATTTTGAGTAAGGGATTAGGCTTTCATCCCACAGATACGGGGGACCCAATGGATGTATTTATTGCTAAGTTCAAATTTACTTGTTTGCTTTAATTAAAAAACACTATAATCTAACTTCGGCATGACATGATCCATCAATTCCACAGCCACCTGCTTCTGGACACTCTTTGACGATTTGTACTTTTTAAAGTTGTTACTATCTTTGATTGATGATGAGACAGTGAAATGGTAAACCTTGATGGATAGACTAAATGTACACCTACTGACACACATAGTAACATTAATCTTTTCAGTGAGAATTTGACCAAAGTCTTGCATAAACCTTTGATGGCTCACGAAAACAATTGGGTTTAAAATGTATTTTGACTCAAGCTGAGAGATCTGCACTTTGCAAAGTACAACAGGGTCAAACTATTGTGTTTAGAGAGTCAGACAAAGGCGGCAATGTCATAATTATGAATACGTATGATTACATACTGGAAGTTCACAGGCAATTCTCGGACATTGATTGCTATGAGACGATAGCTTATAATCCTATGAATGAACTAAACTCATTTCTAAATTTGAAACTAAATGATTGGAGAGAAAGGTGCCTCATATCAGAAGATGAATGTAGATAGCTTTTAGTTAGGAACCCATGGTTTCCCTGTATATATGTGTTGCAGAAACTCCTTAGGGGTGGGATTGTCCTCCCTGGGAAGCCAATAATTTCAGAGGTGCCTTCTCCCACTGAAAGCATTTCAGAGCATGTTGACAAATATCTACAAGCTGTTGTCTGTAATTTGCTGGCATATGTATAAGACAGCAAAGATATCCTCAACAAGTTTGAGGATGTGGCTTGGTCAGAAGAACTGATGTTCGTAACACTCGTTATTATAAGTTTGTAGACAAGCATCCACAAGGATTTTGGTATCCAGGCGGTGGAGTCCTTCTTACAGACTTAAAGTGCTGACCATTTTGAACGTAATAACATGATCATTGATATGATTGATATTATCCTTTCAAATAATTATTGCCTTCACAATGGTAGCTGGTACCACCAAATTTAGGGTTCCGCTATGGGCTATAGGCTTCCGGTTTACTCACTCTTTTGCAAGCCTATTTATCGCTGGTACGAGTGGAAGCTTGCCTGGAACCGATATGCCTCCCCTTAGATGGACTTTATTGTCTTTTGGGTGAGGTATATAGATGATGTTATCATGCTTTGGAAGAGGTCAGTTGAAAGGGTTACAGGTTAAATCATAGCCCGTAAAATATCAAATTCACAGTACACCACAGTAAAGAGAGGATAAAATCCTTGGATCTACAATTTATATTCACAATGGCTGAATACAAAGTACAATATTTAGGAAGGCCACAGCCTGCAACAGCATTCTACATGCCACAAGTGCTTACCAGAATTCAGTCATTAATAATATTCCCTTTGGTGAGATGCATATGGTGTAACAGCAGTACAACTGAGACTTTGAACCCCACAATGAAAATGGCAAACAATGTTTCAGGTTTAGAGGGTTATGAAGAAAGAGTTCTACACAAAGCTGAGGTTAGAATACAGAATTTGACAAGGGATGTGACACAGAGGAAAAAGACAAAACAGGGTGGAAGGAAACAAGGCCAGTTGTCCTTAATTACAGTATATCACACACAGTGATGATATTAACGAGATTGTATGTAGGCCTACTTACTGACATATCTGGGTTTAAGGAGGATATTTCCAACAAATTCAAGCTTTTCTCCAACAAGGGCAAACAATAAAAGATTGGCTTTGCCACAGCTATTTTGTGACACCTAAGGTGGTAAAGTCATGGCTGCCCCAACCACCAGGAGGGTTTTTCACATGCAATAAACACAACCTGTGCAGACTAGCTAAGAACAAAACTAGACAGTTCGCTTTATTATGAGTGAGTAATTACTGAGAGGTGCACCACTGAGTTGTCTATTCAAAATGATATAGACAGACAAATATTCCTTTGTGTTTATTTACTTTATTTCAATTAAATGACAAAACAGGCTCCAGCCAACGCGTTCCATTCAATTGGCATTGAGCCTCATCAGGGCTTAAAAATGTAGATGATAAATGGCCCAATTTTGGGTGGCAAGAGTTGTAGATAAGTACAAGCACACTAAACTCGCTCTATTTCCCCTGAGTTCAATGTGTGGGAACCATCGTTTACCATGATAAAAACTGAAGACGTTTAATGGTGGGGCTCCCAAGTATGGGTCCGACATCAATGCTTGGGACGCATGAATGTGGTGTCCTCTCTACGGACCGGTACACGTAACCTTGTGGGCAGCATGATTAGGTCTCTCAAATCCCGTATTCAGGAACATGTTCGGGCACTGAAGAAAAAGGATATGAGATAACCCATGACCTTTCACTTCATGGAACATCATGACAGTAATGCTCATATCTGGTTCCATGGCATAATTCATGTGCCACTTAATGTAAGGGGGGGACAAAGAATTTCTTCTAAGACACAATGAGGCAGGGTGGAACTGCAGATTATGATGTGTGGAGATGGTCCATAATACAGATGACGAATTTCATTACTTTTTGTAATTTGTTGTTTCTAATTTACTGTTCAGAAGTTACAAGGTGATTTACAAAATAGTTTTCAAAGTTAGGGGACATCATTGGTTTCACAAAACATGAAATATTGAGAAAGCCATGGTTACCAGGCATTTAAAAAATAGGATATTTGGATATAATGGCTTTTTTTGGCAGATACTGGCCTTTGTAGAGTAGGATATACTTTTCATTATCATTTCCCTTTTTTCTTTCTTCTCCGCTTTTAAACTTTTTATTGCTTCCTTTTACAGTGTTTCTCTTATGTATTACCTTTATTTCTTACTGTTACTCTTCTTGTGATTTTCCCTACTAACAATTAAGGTTTTTCCAGGTTCTTGACCATCTTTACTGGCTGATATATTAGTTGTAAACTATTCCTGGTAATCTGAATGTGTAATTTTGGCACTTGAATATGAGGGATGGCTAAGGTTGCTTGAGTGATTAGGACTTACTGGTTGCAGGTTTTTGTTCTTGTGTTGTTTGACTGGTGAAACGTAATTCGGAAAGCAGTCTCAGCCATGCCCAATCTTTTCTCCTCTCCTTCATAAAAACCACCGTAGCCCAAAGTGTTGAGCACATTGCCTCCATGCAGTGTGTGAAAGGGTTCAGGAGCAGGCAAAGGAATTTTTAGTTATATTATTTAATTACCTCTGTTTGTGTGATTTATATTTTTGAGTTGGTGTATAACATATTTTATTTAAAAAAAACAGTAAATCGAATTACATGAATACATTTTTTGACTTGTCGTAATGTGGAATAGGTAAACTAGATGTTGAATTTTGGCATTGGATAGATCCTACTCATGGCAGAATTTCTCAATAATATCCAGTCTTCCTTCCTTTTTGCATAGGCAACTACTGTAGCCTGACGGGATGAATGAATGGCATTCATGCAACGTGCACTGGGGTTTGCTACCCGTGAAAGGAGGACTGCGATTAGTCATATTTGTTATGTAGACTTAATTGTGCTCTTTTTTTTGTATTATTTGTTTCATGAATGACTTAACTTATCTTTCTTTTTGATACAGCGATATTGTCATTTATTATATTATATAAATATGTTATACCTGTAGAGGTATTTTGATTGAGTGCGTTTTGTATCAGAGCATTTGGAGCTTAACTCTGGGGCTATTGTTCGTTACAACTACATTCTAATATGGCTGACTTGCTTTAGCAGTTGTGGGTTGGCACCTGTCTCCCAATCCTTGATACATTGTTAAGGTACTGCATTTCTAGCTGATTATAGATGGCCTGCACTCATATGTTCTGATTAGAGTAATACTAAGAAAGTATACCTTTTTTACCCCTTTGTTTCCATTTCTACATTGTTCTTCTTGTTTTATTTTTTACTGTCATTTTATTTATTCTGCATGTTTTCTAATTTCTCTGACTGTTCTCTATTTATAGTGTTAATTGAAGTTTCTACTTGACATTACTATAGAGTTTGGCTGTACAATATAAGAATGGTATGTATTGATAATTGCTGTTGTAAAGATATACAGATGGTCACACAATGGATATGTGAGTTGATAGTATGAGTCTTACTAATGTCCGTTGAATGATGTATTGCATTTTTGTCGATACTTGTGTTCTTCTTTTCCACTTTTTTGTTGTCAAAACAATATCATGATACATATTGTGTATTAATTGGAAAGATTGACATTGTCAATTTAATCCTTTTCCTTGGTTGGTTATGTTATGAATTCTACTAATACACATATTGGAACTTATGTTGAATATTGTTCATTTACTTTAGGATCTATGGACTTTGGTATCTCTCCCTTTTGTTGATGTATGCCATAAAATCTCTTATGACTGATATATCAAATATTGAGAATAATCGGTTGGATGTGTTTTGATATAACTGTTACATGTACTACATAAGGCATGTGTGGGGCATGTTTGCTGGTTACTCCACAATGTATATGGAGATAGTTTCTAATGTGGTTTTAAGACAGCAGTTCTATGACTCCATTATATTTTTTGTATCAATGCATGTGGCAGGATAATATTTTAAAAGGAAATTACCCTCTTTCTGTTTTTGGAAGCTGGGTATTGATCTTTTTATTTTGGGTTTATTTTATTGATGGTATAATATTTATTGTATTTGTGATTTTATGTAAGTATGTTTTTGTCTTTGTTAAATTACAGCTCTCAAGAAGTTCACAGCGGTGAACGAAACACGTTGGCTGTGTTGCTTTGCTGTAAGACTTGGACCTACATGTCAACTGTAAAATCAAAATAAAGAAGATATAAAACATTCTACATTTTGATTTGGACACTTTCACATTCTTGTTTACTATTGGCACACCAATATATGTGTTTTTAGAACAACATATTACTCCCCCCCAGTGGGAGCATGATAAATACCTGCTCCCTCTAGGTGGGAGCAATGCCAGCTCCTGCAACATTTTGGGAGCCACTGAGGTCGTGGGTGCCCCTGATGGGTTCCTCTGGGGACTTCATAGGCTCGAGGGGCCCCCTACCCTTTGAAAAAAATACAGCGCTAGGGTGTGGGGTCTCCAGGGCCTAATGAGGTTTTAGGAGAAGGGCCATGCTGTGGCTCCTCCCCCTTAAAATAAATTCAGCCCTGGGGCTGAGCTGCCCTCCCCTTTTACAAGAAATAGATGTCCCCGGGAGATGGGGTTCCCTGCTCCTGATAAGGCTCAGGGAGGGGGTTGCGTGGCCCTCCATTCCTGTAAAAAAAGCACACAGCCCTGGGGAATGGGATCCCCAGGCCTTAATAATGCTCGGGGATGCAGCCCATTCCGCTTTAATTTTATATTTAGCCCCAGGGATGGGTCCCTGGGCCTAATAATGCTTGGGGAGAGAGGCTACTCAGTCCCCCTCTCCTTTTAAATAAGACATGGCCCTAGGGGGTGGGCTCCCTGGGGCCTGTAAGATCTAGGGGTAGGGGGGCACCATCCCCCATTATTTACATTATAACCCAGCAGATATGATCCTCAGGACATAATTGGGCTCAGGAAGGGGGTTGCATGGCCCCTCCCCTTTTTATTTGACTTTTGCACCACAGTATGGGGGCCCTGGGGCCAGTAAGGCTCGTTGAGGAGGCTGTGCAGCCCCCTCCTTTATTTATTTACATTTTGGCCTTACGAATAGGGCCCCCAGGGCCTAATTAGGCTCCCCTTTTAAATTGGCTTTGGCACCAGAGTATGGGATCCTTGAGGTCTCCAAATTTTGGCGAGGGGGACATGCAGATCCCCTCCTCCTTTAAGCAAAAAAAGACCCCAGAGATGGGGTCACAGGGGCCTATGATGGCTCAGGGAGGGGGCCACACAGACCATCCCCTTTTTTATTGGTTTGGCCCCAGTGATGGTATCCCCAGGGCCCAATAGGGCTCAGGGAGGGGGTCTGTGTTGCCCCACCCATTGCTTTATTTTATTTGGCTTCAGGATGTGGTCACAAGGCATATTAAGGCTCATGGAGGGGGGGCTGCAGGCTTTCTTCCGTGTTCAATTGTATTTCATTGTGGGGTGAGGCCCCCAGGTCCAATTAAGTGTCAAAGAGGGGACTGAACACGCCATCCCCTTAATATATATGGTTGGGCCAGAACAGGGGGTATCTGGAGCCCGAAGGCCAACCTTACATTGCACACGCCAAAGCCTGTGTGGTGTGTGTGATTGGCAGTCTCCTGGGGGTTTGGCTTCAGGGCCTGTTAGCAGGCCATGTCTTGTAACCAACCCCTGCTGTGCACTGACAAAGGCTGCGCACAGTGTGGGGATGGCTGCCTTTCAGGGAGATGGAAGCAGAGCCTGGCTACAATACAGGCCCTGCAGCTAACCCCACACCATACACAAGCAAAGACCGTGCTCTGCATGGGGTTGACTGCCTCTGTGGGGATGCATGCGGGGAGCTGGGTGCAATGCCTGGCTGAAAGCTAGGTCCTGTGGCCATTCCCATGCTGCGCATGATGAAAGGCTGTGAGCAGCATGAAGTTGGCTGCCTGTGAGGGATGACTTCTGCCCAGTGGGTTGGTCACAGGGCCTTGCCACATGCCATTCCCTGTTGCCAATCCCCAGCTCTGAACGGCCAAAGGCTGCACCCACAATGGGATTTGCTGCCGATAGGGGGTTTGTTGCAGGGCCTGCCCACAGGGCAGACTCTGCAGACAGCCCCCTCTGCACATGGTAGGGGATTGGCTTTTTGTATGGTAATATATTTTAATTTATGTTTAAAAAAACTTGAAAATCCACTGGAAAAAAACAACGGTTAAAGTATCGCTATAGTTAAGTGTGATAAAAGATCTGTTTTTCTTAAAAACAAAACCTTAAAATTCACTGAAAAAAACAAAGGTTAAAGTAACATTATACTTAGGTGAATATGTCAGTGACAACTTTAAGGTTTTGAACGGAAAAAATAACACGGAATTCACCTGTTATAGTTAACAGAACTAACTATAACTTGCGCCCCGGCCATGCACTTCTTATGACTTCTCATATGACATCACTCATGACATGACATGTTCTATGAGATCATTTTTGACATCACTCCTGACATCTCAAAAAACGTCATTGATCACATCACATTGATGAACTATAATGCTACGTAACCTTTGTTTTTTCAGTGAATATACATATATATATTTGTATATCACATAGTTCATGGTTTGCTATGAAATGTTGGATTTATCATCATATTGACAGCCTCAAGTCACTCTGCATAGCTTTACCGCTGTCAATGATTAGACTGGGAGTTGATGAAGAAACATACAGATTAAAATTTAGGCAAGAGCGAGGTGGTAATCAAGATACCCCCTTTTTTTAAATTCAAAGCCTTTTGTTAACTGGTGTGTCAAACCCCATGTACCCACCAAAGAACAATGAACAACCTTTATCTAGAACAATTCTTGGAGGAGTTATATATGCAAACCCAATACTGGTTAAGGCACCACTCTAATCTCAGTTTTTACCAAGCCACGAAGATGGTGATGACTTTTCCAGCGCTCAACCCTGTAAAGGGACACCAGAGCTAGGTAAACCTTAAAAGGGCTTTCACAGCTAACAAACTATTATTTTAGACAAGCCCAACCATTGAGACCAAAAGTTCCAACAGTACCACTTGTGGCCACGAATTCTCAACGGTAAGCTGGCCCCTTTTCTTCTCATGGTTTGATTTGGAGTTCAACTTCACATACAGACCAAGTAACAAACATAGAAAGGCAGATGCCTGGTTCAGTCAGTTAAAAGAACAGAAACCTGTCATCAGTCCACTTTCCATATTGCTGCTGACAGGAAGTAGAGTTAGTATGCTGAGTCCTTTTTACATTTAGAAAAACATTTTATGTTTTTCATTCCTCAAAGTGGATGGCACAAGATCCAACAAAAAGGAAAATCGAAAGAGACTTTCGTTGGTATTAAGATAAGATTGTTATCAATGACCTTCAGTTACAAAGAGAGGTCATGAAATGAGGACATTTTCTCCAGCTGAAAGATTTGCCTCGCTATCCAGTATGCAAGTCTTCAAGGGTTGGGACAAGTCTTAAAAATTAGAGGGGGGATCACTTTGCTCTGCATTTTAGATGACCTGGGGGGCCCCGGGGAGACTGGACCCTAGTGGAGCTTGATGTGTTGATTGCTAAATACTGGAAATCCACTGCCCTTGTCCGCTCCCACCCAGCAGAATGGCATGTGGGAATGGTTTGGAGCTTGTAGCAGGAAAAACCCAAAAATGTTGTGTGCGGATGCCCTAGGAAAGATGCACATTCTTGAGGAAAGTGGCGGACCTATTATAGGATGGGCTGACTGGGTTGTAGGTGGTGATGGTGTGCCTTTTACTTTATTGGGTTGAACAGAAGTTTCTATTTTATGCTGACTCATATTGTGCAAATGCACGGATATTGTCTGTGTACTAATAAAAAAATGTTATATAAAAAAATGTAAATGGTAGACCAATTGTTCTGCTCCATTGATAAAATGCATTTTAGTTTGTGAAGGACACGCCCACCTAGGATACTTCTTCATGGCTCCTCATCTTCAATAGAGGTCTTTGCATGGAACAGAAAAGTGTTTGGTGTCATCAATGATTTTAACTTGCTGGTTTGCTCCTAATACTTGCATCATGTTAATATTTACTCTAATCCCAAAGTATTTATTTATGATGCATTGCATGCAAACATTATAGTTGTTTCACTGTTTTGTAGAACTTCAGTGTTTTTATTAGTTGGTACTTATTATTTTAACTGAATACTGATCAGTGATAGCAACACTTCTTTGCAAAAATCTAATGGACTTGGTGGGAGTAGTAGAGGGCTCACTGGCCATTTTTCAGTCTGCTACTGCTCAGTAAATTTTTTGAAACTCAAAGACTGAACTTTAATTTGCATTACCTTCCCAGTCCTTACTGGCATGCTCCTGATACACACACCGTATCAATGGTGTTGTTTCAGTGGTTACAGACTCTTTGGAGTTATAATGTCCATGCTTCTCCATGCCAGTATATTACAGCATGCTGTATGAGTGCATCAAGCAGCAGATCTGAAAGTTCAAGGCGCTCTAGTCTGGTACGGTTGTAATTTGGGTGAGATGAGTTTGTGATGAGAGTAGAGCTGACATTCTGAGGAAATCATCAACGGTAAGACTGTACAATAAGAAGGACCTTTTGGATTCACTCTGGCCAGAACAGCTTATCTAATGATGCCGTGGGTGCTAGATCAAAGAGGAATTTCAAGGTACAGTTTACAGCAGTCAGAAAATGTATTTTTCAAACACTGTGGTTTGTCAGATCCTGTTCAGGAGCCACAAGGCAGGCAGTGGCTAGTGGCCTCAACCATGGGTTAAGGTTGTTTGCCACTGATATCCTGGGGGTCATCCTACCATGGCTCTGCAAACAGTCCCAAGTACAACCCTTTCTCCACTTGCCTCTACTTAAGAAAGGCCTCACTTTCACAGGGGAGATATGTATTATTGAGATTTTTTTTAATGAACTTTTTGTTCAATTCAAGTTTACAGGCAAATGTCTACACATGATAGTAATCAAGTTGTCTTCTGCCAACGTTTTCAGGCCAAACTCTCTTACTTGTCTTATGACAGGCTAATACTTGTGTGAGATTTTAATGTAGGGAGAAACCAGTGGTTGACCATTCCCTTGAGTTTGGTTATGAGTACAATTACATTGACTGCTTGTAGAGAGTAATGAAAGGCACTTGGTTGTTTCTTAAGTCTGACTCTTAATGCACGCTAACGATACTTCTTTTCTCTGTTGTAAAGTACATTACTTTTGGTGTCCTAAGTCTTGCTGTACAAAGTCGTGAATTGATGGGTTTAAAAAAATCGTGATTTCTAATCATGCACAGTCATTTATAATCATGCCCTATATGGGCTCGTCCTCCATACCTAACTTCTGGCAATTAAAAATGTCCTTCCTTCCTTCAGATTGTAAATTCTATCAATTCTGAGATGTGAACAAGAACAATGCTAGATAATTATCATGCCTTAATGAAGTATGAGAACTTATATGGGTGTTATTTTTTTAAAAATAGAAATGACCTTCTTTTGGCAAAAAAAGGAGAGGTCTGGCAGTGAGGTGGTGACTCTTGCATGAAAACATATGCATTTAGGTAGGAACTGAAGGGAGAGTCTATTGCCACTGTCCACTGCAGCAGGTCAACCTCCAACATTATTTAGAGCACCAATGGTTGCATACAATTCTCGCTGCTAAAACAGCCTACATCACATGGAATGCAATACAGGCTAGGGACCTATCCATTATAATTAAATCTCATCAGGCCAATGCCAGGTCATGTAAAAACTCCAGCCATAAACCCATCAAATGCAGCAGCCAGATTTACAAAGACTATGTGTAAAGCTTGCATTAATTTTTTAACGCAGACCCAAAGCAACGTGCTGGATTGGTATTTGCAGTCCAATGCAAATCACAATTTGCATTTGATTGTAACCCAAAGTTACAATGTTCTATCTTGTGTTACTTTGAGTCAGGTGGGTGTTCCATGGGTGGTGCATGGGCATTTCCATGCAACAACCCATGAGGTTTTGCCGCAAATCCCTATCTACAATGAATTGTTGATAGGAATTTGCCCCACAGTCCTGCACCTCCCTGAGGCAGGCAGAATAAGGAAATATATATTAATGACTCCTAGTTTTTTCTGCTTTGCATGTGTAGTGCAGTCTACAGCACACTAACAAAATGGAAAATGGCTTTAAGGCATAGGCTTTTTTTTTACAGGATGGGGCTTAATACTGACCACAATGCCGACGCCCTTTCACTATGGTACAAGGGTGTCTGCTTTGTCACACAGCAGCTAAAAGTGTGCAAGTGCAGAGAGAGAGGAGAAAAGCACCATATTTTAGTAGATATGGCTCTGTTCTGCTAACTCCATTTCACGCAAAGCAGCACAGCAACTTTACTTGACATGCTGTGTTGCATGACTTCATTGCAAATCTGGCCCAAGTGTGGGCTTCCATCTGCACTCAAGACCAGACAGAATTCAGGGATTACCCAATAGGTAAATGAACATCGTAGTACATTGTTCATACATATTCCCACCCATAGGTCCTAATATGCTGAAAACATCTTCATCAAGGACTCCCACCATGACAGATGCTTCACACTATGACTCTTTTCCACTAAAGAGATGAAAGAGATTTTTAAAAATTGAAACATGAAGACAAAAGGACATTTCTTCCACTGTAAGATGTAATCTGTCGGCAATGAAACAATACTAAACCTTTGATCTGATTCTATTTGATGCCATGAAATTCCAACTGTTACAGACCTAAAATGACCACGCAATTAAGAGACTGCAACGCAAGACAGGCCATGTCCACAAGTAAGTTGGTTTAACTAGCCATCATTATCTTCCTAGAAAGACCCATCGCAATACAAAGATGGAGCTTTAGCCAAACATGTGGCAGAAACAAAGTTTTGCAAAGCTACAATTGACATACCTTACACATTTGTCATTTTTGCACAAGACGCATTTGAAGGCATTTACAGTGGTGCGCCAGAGAAGTGGTCAGGAAAATCCCACAGAAATGTGGTAAGCACATACTCAGGTGTAAATTAGTGAACATGATCCACAAATTATAGCGTGCCATTTTAAAAAGTGAATCAACTGCTCAAATTTCTACAACCGTAAAAAGTAAGAATCTCAAAAGGTAATATAAAATGTTTCTAAGTTCCTAAATCAAAGATGAGTTTGTTGACACAGAGCTAGGGAAACCGCAATAAATGTGGTTTAATCATGAGGTCCATAAATATATACTTGTTTTTGTTTCTGGATAGTCATAACTTACATATCTTTGGGATTTAACTTTTGTCTATTCAAACAAGCTTATAAACAAGGTGAAATTTAGGTGGTATTCTAAATTGTTGATCTTTAACTCCTCACTAAAGGTAAAGAGCTCATTCACACTAAAGTGATCATAAAATAGCACACCAGGGGTTGTATTATGCATAGGGCGCACTCTCCTTGTTTGCGCACAACGCACCTTTCAAAAGGCTTTATTACAAGGAATGCATTGCCCCCAGGGCAGACACAAACTCATGCTGTACTTAGGACAGCATATTCAAGTGAAATAGTGTTTCACAGTGAAGGTGGCACGGTAGCTACACCTTGAAAAGGGGGGGAGAGATCCCCTGGCAGGCAGGAGCAGTGAGTGACTGCACCCACTTGCAAAGGGTTTCCTTTAGGAGGTGCACTGAAAGTGCTCTGCATTTTTGTGGGGCACTTTAAGTGTGCCTCTATAAGAAATTGGTTTGTTGGTTGACTGGCGTATAAGCCCTAGTCAAGTAGCAAACACAATCCTTGTCAAGGAAAGGTACAAGCAAATGCCAAATTATCCTATGCTCACCCCCTTGGTAGCTTGGCACAGAGCAGTCAGCCTTAACTTAGAGGCAATATGTTAAATATTTGTGCAACAGTTAAAACAATAAAACAGTTAAAACACACCACAAAATGAGCCCACAGCAGTTTTACAAGAACAGAGTACGTTGTAACAAATAAAACAAGATCAAAGGACAAAAATACAATTAGTTGAACTATGAATTTTAAGCACATTTTAAGCACAAAGCGATTCTGGGGATATCTTGTTGCTCCAAACTGGGACAAAGTCACAAGTTCAGGCTAACCAAGATGGAGTGTGGGTCAGCAACAGGGACCAAGTTAGGCCCATTGAACAGAATACCTTAAATCCTGATTGCAGAGCAATGCGTGGATCATTGCCGCAGATGTGCAGCGCAGCTGAAGCGATGCACTGGTTCCAAGATGCAGCGAGGCTGCATTGTGACGTCCTAATGCCTCGTTGTTAATGGTACCGTCAACGGGGCTTACAATGCAAAGTCTGGTATTGGGGTACGGCGAGCAGCTGGCGATGTGTTGATTCCAAAGAGCTGTGATGCAGAGTCTGGCGTCTAGGCTGCAATCAAAAAGAGATGCAAGGACTGAGACTGTGGATGTGCCATGCCATCGGGGTGATGCGTCAGTTCCAAGGACTTGCAGAACTAACATGCAATTCACGCAGCAGCAGTGATGGGTCAGTTCTGCTTGGGGATGTGCCACTCAGCCGAGGAGAAGTGCTGGTTCTGCTCAGGGATGTGTCGCTCAGCAGAGAGGATGTGTCGGTTCCAATCGCAAAGGTCCCACTTCCAAAGGTCCAGGACTGTGGTGGTACCACTTGGCTGGGTAGACTCACAGATGGCAGAGTCCCGTTGCAGGAGGTTGGAAACCTGCTAGGTCCCTGAGACTTCAGATCAGGGGGCCAGCCAACTATCACTTGCAGTCGCTCTGGCTCCTGAGTTTAAGAGATGCAGGTCTAGGCCCTCTGACCCAGGCAAGAGGGTGGCAGGCAGCAGATCAGCAGAGCAAGGAGGGAGTTCAGCAGAGTGGCCGTCCTTCAGCAGCACAGCAATCCTTATTCCTGGCAGAGCATTCACAGATCCAGCAGTGTACTGAAGTGGTAGTGTCTGAGGTCCTTCTTTTATACACAGTTGTGACTTTGAAGTGGGGAGATGATTCTAGAGAAATGCCTTTAAGTGCACAAATGCCCTGCATTCGCTGCCTGGCTCAAGACAAAGTACAGGGGGTATGCAGTAGGGGTGGGGGGAATTTGCATAGTCGCGCTAGGCAAAGCTCCGCGAAACAGTAAAAAATCTCTGTGAGCACACAGAGTTCCGCAAACACACGTCATTGCTTGTTTAGCCTGTTCGCAATGCTTTTTTCCTGTGCGCAAATGCTGTTTACGTGCTTGGGGGAAATATCTAGCAAACACGCATTTTGAAAGCGGGAACAAGTAAAAAATCTGCGAATCCGCGGATTCTGGAATTTTGGGCAATTTCCCGTTCTCTGCAGAATGCAAAATTACCCACATTCCGCGAGCAGAACGGAATTTACCGCCCAGGCCTAGTATGCAGCCCTTTGTGTGGAGAGATGACACAGCCTAGTCAGGTGATAGTGGAGCCTCTCTCTTTCATTCTGCCAGTGATGGGCCATTCAGTCACACCAAAGCTCCCATTGTGTTTTGCTGTCTAGGAGGAATACACAAAGCCCAACTATCAACTACACCCAGTCATATTACCTGAGACAGGCAGTAGGAACTGAATGGCTAAGGCAAGAAAATGCCAACTTTGTAAAAAAAAAGTGCCATTTTCAATCTGACTTCATCATAAGTTATGTTTTTAAATTAGAATTCCAGAGGCACCAAACTTGAACCAGTTATATCTTTCCATTTAGAAATTAGACTTATAAAATGCAATAGGGCAATCCCAATGTTATCCAATGGGAGATATAGGCTTTGCAGTTGTAAAAACGAATTTAAGGATTTTTCACTACCAGGACATGTAAAGCTTAAAAGTACATGTCCTGCTTTTTAAATAAACTGCACTCTGACCTCTGGACTGTCAAGGACCTACTCTAGGGGTACATATATTCTTTAAAAAGGAAGATCTGGGCCTGGCAAAAAGTTTTATTTTACCAGGTCGAAATAGCAGTTTAAACTGCACACACAGGTTCTGCAATGACAGGCCTTAGACATGGTTAAAGGATTACGTAATTGGGTGGCACAATCAGTGCAGCTAGCCCACTAGTTGCATTTAATTTACAGAACCTGGACATATGTACTGGATTTTGCTAGGGACTTTGAAGTAAATTAAATATGCCATTTGGGTTTGAGCCAATATTATCATGTTAAGAGGAGAGAGCACATGCAATTTAGAAATGGCTGGCAGTGGTAAAGTGCTCGGAGTCCTGAGGCCAGCAAAAATGAATTCAGCAAAAGTGGTGGAGTAAGACAAAAAGACTGAGGGTGGCGCCACAGAAAGGGCAATCCTCCTAATGGCTTGCTTGCCTCTGCACTCGCATTCTATAATATGGCATGGGTGCAGATGCATAGAGATTCCCTCATTTGCATTGGGCCATGCCCCAGTGCAATGAGGGATCACTCTCTCATGATACCACTGGCGCTTCATGTGAGCCAGCACTATCATTATTACAAAAGGGAATGCACAATGTGACCCCTTCTGTAATACTATTGTGCCCCAGGGACACATAAAGTAGGCATACACGCACTGTGTGCCCCAAAGGCACAATGTTTAATAATGTCCTTGAAGTTACCATTACCATGGGGTTTGTTATTTAGTGGGTGGGGTATTATATCTTCATTCTCTCTTCCATACCTCAAAATTGGGGTTAATGATATTGTACTGCAATTTCCTACATTCCAAGGATAGTAAAATGTGAGATTTCCTCATCTTATTTTCCTCCCTATTTTACCTGGCAAATACCTTTTAGGTACTGCATTTACTGCAAAACTCTCTAATTTGTGCAAGATTAGCTGATCGCTGGAGCAAAGTTATGGGAACATCGGTCTCGGCTAACACTATCTTGCAAGCTTTCAGCAGTATCTGCAGGTCTGTACATTCGTCCAATCGGCGGTTGAAACAGCACTGAACAATATGTCTATTATACTACACACCGGAAAGAATAGCGAAATGGTCATCTAATAATCTGGCTAGGGATCGGACAAAATGCCCGAGATGCGATTTAGACGCAGCTGATATAAAACACATGTTTTTACATGCCCCGAGCTGGCAATGTTCTGGCAGAAGGTCGCTCAAGTACTGTCTCAGAAACTGGGGGGGAATATCTCTTTCAACAATAGATGTAATGATGGGTGGACAGAATATGAGATCCAGACGTGAAAATTTATTAACTATCTTATTACTATGGGCAAGGCTGACAATCGCTCGGGCTTGGATTTTACAGGAACCTCCGGTAGTCATGGATTGGTGGGGGTTGGATCGAGAGACGTATGATATGGAATTAGCACTAGCTAAATCGAGGGGGATCCGTTCATTAAGCAAACTTAAAATAATCTGGGGATCGTTGTTCTAAAGTTTAAGTAATAATATCTGAAAACAAAGTTGGTTCCCTGTTTTGTTATCATTTCTATGTAAATTAATATTATGCTAATCAATTATTCTGAAGTAGAGTCAGAGTCAAAAACACTTTATTCGATTAAATTAAAATCATAAAAGTATGCTATACATTCAAAGTTGATCACTGGGATATGCAAGAGGATTTTTATATAAATAACATTAAAAAAAGAGACATTATATACAAATTTCAATAGTACCAAGGTATATTTACAAAGATTTTATAAAAACATTTTACATCATATTTACACTGTCTATGGTTTCCTACAAAATTTCACTTCATTTATACAGCTTGTACTAAGGGGTTTGCTAGATAATCTATTTACAGTAGTATTTACAAACCTATAATACAATCATTTTATAGTGCTACCCCGACTGAGCGTACAGTTTTTAACAAAGGCTAAATCAGTTAGTCGGTGATTGAAGTCTTTTTCGTCTGGACCTAATAGACGTTGTAAGAAAATTTGCTACCCCATACATAATTAAAGGTGTTTCCATTAGCTGTAAGAACAGAAAAGCCGGTTTAACTTGGGTAAACATTTGATCTTTTAATATAGGCTTAATGTATTTCTCTCTAGCATTTCTGAATAATGGACAAAAAAAGAGAAAATGCAAAGAGTCCTGATCTGAGAAGTCGTCACACTTGCAGGGGGCGTTCTCATGGGGCTTACACCATTTACTATATTCACCCAGCAAAAAGTGAGCCTGATTGAAGCGAAATTTAGTGAGAAGCCACCGGTGGAAAGGTTTATTTACTATCGCCAGGTATGGTTCGATAGCTAAAGATGTAATTGTCAGAAAATGTGATCTCACGGTTGGCTTCATAATTTCGCGTGATTCTCTTTCAGCTTCTCTTTTCTTTGTATATTCCAGTTTTGCCCAACTAATATCCTCTTTTTTTAGGCCTTCAGGGTTAGTATATAGATCAGGGCGGCCCAGATATTCTGCTATTTTCTTAATGTATGAGAGCCACTCAATCTCTGCCACACGATCCCGCCCCATGCAGTCTTTAATAATCTTGTGATTAAGTGTTAAATTGGGATTTAGCCAAGTTTTAATCCATGCCCTTAATGGTGCCAGAGACAACATATCTTCAATATAACCCACCCCTAGTTCCATATGTATTGAGAAAGCAGGTGTGGATTTTGGTAAACCCAGAACGGATCGCAGAAATATATTCTCTGCTCTTTGAATGTGGGTTGTGTTCTTATATCCCCAAATAGAGGCTCCATATCTGGCTATTGCCAGGGTTTTAGCTTTTTATATGGATAATATAGCCTCTGGTGGTTTGCCGCCAAGACGTTTGGCGAACCCCAATATAGCAGCAGATGATCGTTTTACTGCAGCGGTCTTGTTCTGGATTTGTGGTGCCCATGTCCCTTTCTCGTCGAACACCACTCTTAAGTATGTGAAGGTTTTAACTTTGGTAAGTGCCGCACCATTACAGGACAGGGTTCTGATGTTACTTTTGCAATTACCCACAGCCATGACATGTGATTTTCCTGCATTAATCACTAAATCCAGATCTTGCATAAAAGCCCCAAATGTATTAAGTAGGTGTTGAAGACCCCTAGGGGTCCTTGACATCAATACCGTGTCGTCGGCATATAAAAGTACCGGCGTCACGGAACCACCCATGCGGGGCACATCTGCAGAGGTAGTTTTTAGGGACTCGCCCAGTGAGTTAATGTAAAGGGAGAAGAGCATAGGTGCCAGAATGCACCCTTGGCGCACTCCCCTTCCCGATTTAAAAAAAGCGGTAAAGTTCCCTTCTTGAGACATGCGGATAGTTGCCCTTAAGTCACTGTGGAGACGCGCCAGAAAATCCACAAGTGCTCGGTCCAGTCCCTTTTCAAGGAGTATTGTCCACAGCTTTGACCTATTAACTAGGTCAAAAGCTGTGGACAAGTCCATGAAGGCCAAATACATCATCCCCCTTGTTGCTACAGTATATTTGCTCAGTATAAGGTGTAAATTAAGGCATTGATCTTCTGTACCTCTGGCAGATCTAAAGCCATACTGAGCTTCGCACAAGATGTTTTTATCAGTGGTCCAAGCTGCGATTCTTTCTAGTATTATTTTACCAAGAATTTTAAATGAGGAATCTAACAGAGATATGGGTCTATAGCATCTAGGGTCCCCCCTTTGACCCTTCTTAAATATGGGGATGATGACAGACTGTGACCAGGTAGTTGGTGGTCTTATCTTGTCTATACCAACTACATTGAAAACATTAGCAAGTACAACTGACCACATTGCAGAGTTTGTTTTGAACATATCGGCGGGTACGCCATCTGGCCCGGGGGCCTTATGTGATGACATATCCTCAATTGCACTCTGTACCTCTTTAATGGTAAAACTTGGAAGGGGGTCTTGTGTGTCAATCGGTGTTAGGTCTGATTGTACTAGGTCGAGGTTGCTGCCATAGATTATTTGGAAATGGTCCAGCCATTCCTTCTCAGGGATATTTACCTCCAGTGGCGCATTTTCTTTCCCATTGAACAGAGGGGTATTAACTATGGTCCAGACTTTTGCGCTGTCCCTCAGGGTTGCTTTTTCATACAGATCCTCCCAGGCCTGTTTCTTAATTTCCCTTTTCCTCGTTAGGATATCCTGATTATACTGTTTCCTAAGCCTAGCCACCTCCAATCTATCCCGGGGTACCTTTTTCAATGCTTTATAGAGTTCTCGATGTGATTTGGAGCATGCGTTGTTAAACCAACCCTCTACCTTTTTCTCTCTGTTTGTGGGCTTACATTTTAGGTCATCTGCCACCTGGCGACAGATGGCTTCAAAGGACCCAATGATATTCCCTTTGAATATCAGTGGCTCCCTGCAGACATTAATGTCGCTGCCCACTTTCTCATTAAGGGAGTAAAGGAAATCCTCAGGTATAATTTTACTCCATTTCACCCGTCTCCCTTGATCCTTTGTAGTGATATCGACGGCGATATCTACTTCAGAGTTTTTGTTAAACAAGAATAAAATATTATCCTCCATGTTCATCACAACAGGGTTGTGATCACTGTGTGTGGTGTGTATAGCATTATAAAAAATAACATTCTGCAACATAACTGGTGAAATAAATATGTAATCAATGATAGAGTTACAATCTCTAGCTCTGTAGGTAGGGACCCTTTCACTACTATCAAAGAACTCTGGTTCATAAAGTTCATTTTCAAGGAGCAGATCTTCTAGAGCTGTCCCTTTGACAGAATGTTCAAAATGTGGGGGTTGAAACATATCTACATTCAGAGTATCTATTAAATGACAGTTTTGTTGACATAAATGTACATTAAAATCTCCCAACAGTATAAAATATATCGGCGTGGTTTGACTCTCTTTAAGATTATACATAAACTCGTTCAGGGAATTGAGATTTTCGATGTCACCAGTACTTTGGGTAGCATTATAAAAATTAATATAAACACATTTAGATTTATTAATCAATGTGACTTCCAAAGCTAGAAAATTTTGGGATAGCGTATTTAATACCTTCGCCGATCCATTCAATTTGACTGATAGTAAGAACTGCAACCCTCCTTTGTTGCGACCAGAGTTTGAGGGTTGTGCAGCTAGGAAATAGGATGTATACCCATCTAACCAAAAATCACAATCCATATCCCATGTCTCCTGCAGGGCTAATACATCATACTTTTTCAATATATTTAACCAATTTATGTCATCCCTTTTTGAGCGGAGTCCTGCGATATTCCAGCTCATTAGGTTAGCAGTAGTACCCCTTACGTTTCTATTATTAGTTGTGGACAGTGGGTCACTGATGCTATCATAAGTAGCTAGTCAATCAATTTCCTCCAAATTAGATAGTGCCGAAAACCTGTTTGTTAGCTCCAGACCATTTCTTGATTCACATCCCTGTATTACATGGGTTTTAGGTAACATACCAGTTGTTTGGGTCGCCCAAGAGCTAATAGAGTGGGTTTTAGTTGGAAGAACATTGCGACTAGCCCTTTCAGGAAGCTTTTTTGGTGGTACTGGTGGGGGGTAGAAGAAGCCTAAGGGGACTGCTCTTATCCTATCCTCTCTGACCTCTGTTGCATCCCAAAATAGACGGGAGGCCTCATGGGGTCTGTTAAAGTTAACAATTAGACAATCCCCAGAGAATTTCTTCTTAGTATATCCCACCCAATCCACACGTCTACCTGTCTGGATATATTCAGAGATATTGTTAGGGCCAGTACAGTTAGCATTGCACCATGTTTTTATATTGTCCAACTGTGAGTCATTAGACTCAGTTTCCCCCAGTTTTAATACTGGTATATTCACCAAAACTGCAACAAAAGGCGTAGCTTCTGGTGGAAGGTGAACTGGCGGTCTCGGGCGAGGTCTTCTAAGCCTTGCTGAGTTAGGCCCGTCTTGGGTGGATGCCATGGGCATTGTCTGCAGTGGACAAGATTTAGGTGCCAAGGGTAGCTTAGTAATAAATGTGCTGTCCCCTTGCCCAGTTCCACGACCAATTGACACTTGTGGTGGTGCAGGTGGAATCTGGGGATAGGTTAGTACAGTGTTCCCCTGCTCCATAGGGGATTGGGGTTGTCTCTGAGGGTTAGATGGAGACTGTGGTGTGATTTTGGGTAGTGGGCACCGAGGATCTTTCTCGAAAGATGTTATAAATTTATTTATCCTATCACATTTCTTTAAAATATCGGAAACACAATCCCTTAGAGTATCTATGATATCTGTGGAGATTTGTATGAGTACCCCTTCAAGCTTGTCAACCAGGACCTTCTCCACCATGTCCTTGATAGAGATTTCTAGGGCACTCAATGAGGTATTTTGTTGCTTACGACGCTGTGCACCATGTGTCTTTTGTTTGTTAGTGTGCTTGTTAATCTGGGGTTCAGGCTCAGGCTCCTGGGTACAATCATGGGAAGAATGTTGTAGAACTTGGCTATTGTTCACTTGTCCCTCTTGGCCTCCTTGTACCGGTGCCTTATCTATGTCTGGTTGCCCAGTAATGGGTGCTTTTTCAACCAAAATTACCGGATCCAAAGGGATTGGTTGTCTGGGCAATGTGGGCAAAATTTGACTATCCGCCAATATGGGGTCCAAGCCTAGTTCACGTTCTTTATCAGCAATATTCTGAAGTAGATATGTCTCGAATATGGTGTTTTTATTTACTGTGCTTATTTCTCTCCTCTCCCTCATGTTGACAAATAAAATATTTGGTTTAACTTTTTTTAAAAAGAACTCTCTAATTTGTACCTTACCCCTGATTCCTGAGGGCACCATGATGCTGTCCAGAACGTGCATCTAATCTAAGAATAAGAGGAGGTTTGACAGGGATACTCCAAGGAGGCTGCGGCTTTGCCTCCATGAAGTTTTTCTGTTTATGGGACTGTGGGAGTTAAGGGAAATCAACTATTATTTTCCCTGCCATTCTCCAGCTGCTAACTGCCAGATGTTGTTCACCCCAACAACATTTAAAGTCAGAAGCAAACGATGGCATGGGGTATTTTAGACAAGCCACTGGAGTTTTTATATGAACTCTTCAGAGAAGGGGTCACAAGTTATGTTTAAGGCTAGTGTGCAAGGTCTCCCATCCTTACCATAAATACAAAAGAGACATAACAGTAATAAAGACATGTAAATTAACTCACAACTATGGGACTCATTTATGGGAAAGACACACAGTGCAGGAAGTCTCATTTCTGTGCTGCACTGCATGACAGGGAAAGGGCAGGAATGTGCTGTATTTAAGGCAATACGGTGCATTCCTGTTTTTCCCCTTGTGCTGGAGCCCTTTTGGCAGCCTAGCGCCACTGCAGGCACCCCTGCACCATAGTGCAAGGGTGTCTGCATTGAATGCAGGATCATTTGTGTGCAGGAAGGGGCACCTTCCTGCACAAAAACAATGCTGGGAGGCATATTTCTCTTTGTATAGAGGAAGAAGAAAAGAGGTTAAATAGAGATATTTCTCCTTGTTACATCTCCCCTGGGAAGCTGTAAGATTTTGGCCCATCCCCAGGTTTTCAAGTTCTTGTAAATATGCGGATGCTGCAAAATCCCTTGGAGTTGCATGAGAACACCCACATAACACCCATGGAATGCTTTCCCAGGTCAGAGTAACACAATGCTTCAATTTGCTCTGCGTTGCATTTCTCCACATTTTTGGAGCCACGCATATCAGTGTCTTTGCGTAGCTTAAAAATCTGATGGTTTGGGTCACTTTTGCACTGAGTCGCGTGGTGCAAGAATGACGCAAATGGCCTCATAAATAGGCCCCTATGTGTGTGCTTTTTGTGTGTGAGGGTTTGCCAACGGATATGCAGATTTACTTATAGAGTGAGCGGAAGTCTCTTGATATAAAACTAATCATGGCAGCTTTTTAAGAGTTCTATCATTAAGTATGTTATATTTCGAAAACGTTTGGCTGCAGGGTAGGAAATATTATGAAAATTGAAGCTAACTGAAGTAAGCATTTAATCAGGCATTGTTATCTCAGTACCGCATAATATATCTGATAACGTTATAATATGATTACGGTCATATTTTCGAGACATTTGGTTCATGTTATGTATTGTTCTCGTACATGTATACGTTCTGCCTGTGGAAAGCCTGGGTTAAAGTTAATTTCATTTTTGCCCAATCCTTATGAATTTCCAGCAGGTATAAGACCGATATCTCGAAGTACATTAACATCTGTCTCATCAGAGAATTGTAAAGATTTATAAAAATTCCGAACTATTGTAGAATCTGAATACAGATAAATAAAAGAGAACATTTCATGTCCCAAGCACAGACATGCATGGACATAAATATATAGCAGAATCATTGATGCTGCACATTATTTACATTTAAACTATAGGTTTGTAGGAAAAACACTATTTGGGCATCTAAAAACGTTGGGCCTATTTGACAATGTTCATTAAACTTTCCAAAAAAGGTCATACATGCAACTTAACGTTGGGATGCTTCCTATTGGAATTCCAATAGGAATGATTTGACTAATTATACATTCAAATCTGTTTAACGCACTTTCCCACAAACTGGCATGCCTTTGGAATGTATTTGTCCATGGTTTTTTCACTTATTGGAAAAAATATATATTTATAGATACTATGGAGAGTTTACTTTTTCCTCTGGTATATATAGTTTGAGTTCCAACATTCAAACTAGTTTAGTGTAGAAAATTCACAAGTTACACAGTTCAAAATAAATTTGCAAATCTTTGCATTGCTATTGGCTGGCAAAGCTTGAAAATGATGGTCCAACCAGCAATACACGAGATGAAAGATGTGTGAATGGTGATGGACAGTAGGTGATATCACTTTGCAAAAACAACACTGGGTTTGCGTGAAGCACCCCCATACCCACGTGGGATGGAGGAACCACATGTGTGGGTGGAAAATAGCCTTCGCAGTTAGAAAAAGCTCAAATACATGTACGTTATAATTGTCAGCTTTCTCTAGTTTCCTGGCTTTGCATTGTTTCCTAAGAACACAATTGGTGGAAACGTCATGGGGTGCCCCTGCAAAGTACATAGAGGGGCCCCCTCGAGACTCACCCAGGAGCTTTCAGGCTAGGTTACTGGAGCTCGGGCCGCCCTCACTGCGGATGCTGCGGGGACCTTTGTTACTCCACTGAAGCACACCAACCCACACCTGTAGTGTTCTTGGAGTTGCTTACCCCACCAATTCAGCCAAGCCCAAGTGATAAACCACAGTCATATATAGTTCATCCTGAATAAACCAGAGCTCTCAATTTAGGCGGGTAATCTCTCACCAAGGCAAAAAGGTGAAGCAGTGTATCAGTGGGTTCCACACTTTCTCAAAGGTATTGGTGGTTTGTTATACATCATGTATGAGCTTTTCCAGGGCCACAGTATGCTTTAGATCTGTTATCCACAGTGCTAATGGAGGGGCATTGGCTTGTTTCGAAAATATCACAATCAGTCTTTTGACCATCTCTAACATATGAGAAGTTAAGGCATTGCAAATCTTATCACCTCACAGGGTAACTGTAGTGCCTATTTGTAGAAGGATACTTTCCAGAGTCCATTCAATCTGTGTCCCCATCGTATTCTAGATGGCTCAATCCTTCTTTCCAAAATATGTGGATTTTCACACACTCCAACATATGTGTAGGATAGTTCTCACCTTGAGCGTACTTCTCCAACATTTATCTGGCACATTAGAATACATAATGTCTAATCTATGCGGCGTGACATACAACTTCATTCTGATTTTGTAATCAGTTTATATTGCATAAGTTCCTAAAACTTTCAAGCATAGTGCAGCAGCTTTTCTCCTATTTGTCTTCATATATCTCCCATTCCTAGCTCCGACCCTCATTGTGACTGATATTGCCATTTCCTAAAAGTTGCCCTGTTATGGGGGATGGTATATAAGTTTGAGACCAAACCTTTTTGGCATCTAAAAGTGGACAGAAAAGACTTAAAGTGGGATGTCTTATAGCCTCCACCTTGTTACAAGGATGGACAGCCTAGTGTTGAAACTCAGCATATTGGTGCCTGTCCTGCTCTAACACATTGAATGTGTGATCACAGTCCAAAGAAGTCTTGACTTTACCCTTTTACCCTTTGAAAAGAAATCCTTTAATGTAAGACACTTTCCTATTTACATCGCTTTAATGTTTTGCGTTAAAGGGTGGGGTGAAATTCAGGATTTGGATGATGACAAAGTAGTTAAGCCCTCTCTCACCACAATTTTCCCCCAGACTTCAAGGTCTCATTACATTTGAAATCTATATGGGCTTTAAGACCTGGGCTCATTGAGTAACCATGGGGTATCCCATACAGGTCTCCCAGCCAACGCTTGTTACGTGAAGGCCTAATGCTTCTCCAAATCACAGATATACTACTCAACAATGACTCACAAGTGACCCAAATAATAATACTTCAATAAGTCTGGGTCTGTTAGTCCCCCTTATCTTGTGAAGCCGTGATTATCTATTTAGCTACTCCTGCTTTCCCGTAAGCCCTCACAAAAGACAGGAATGTCTTTTAAAGGGAATGTAGTTCAGGTGCTTGTTTAGCTGTTGGCAATGTTTTGAATAGATAGCTCATTTTTATGTCATTAATTCTCCCCAGCCATGATAGGTAAATCTGCACTAGCTGGCCAGGTCTGGAACAATTTGTGCTATCAAGGTGGGTCGGTTGAACTTAGTCTAAACCAAAACTGTGTTGGAGATATTAAGGCCTAAGTACCTAATGGTGATGTGGTACACTTAATCTGTGTGCAGGCTTCTAGTATTATGACCTGTTTCAGGAGGAGAACAATCTTGAGAATCTTTGACTTGCCTTTATTACTTTTTAAACCAAAATTCCTCCTAGACAGCTCTAAAGTTAACAATACCTAAGGGAAAGGGGTGTTTGATTCTGTGTTTATCTGCAAAGACACTAATTTTAGTTTCTGTGTATCCAAATGTTACATCTTTGATTGCTGGAGAGTTTTACATGTGGTTGGCCAGTGGCTCGATTGTAATGGCAAAAAGTACAGAGAAGAGTGGGCATCTCTGTCTTGTACCACTTTGCAAGTATATTTCCCCTAAATTAACACCATTCACCCTCACCTTGGCTGCTGTGGTGTGATAACTGGTCAATATCCATCCTTTCATTCTCTGCCCCACCATGTTCAGAACTTCTTCCACAAATTTCTAGCTAACCTTGTCAAACACCTTTTTAGCATCTAGCGTAAGCACAGTGGTGGGGCTATCCTTCCATTGAGTTTCTCTAATAAATGTGTCACTCTGGATATTATCTGATCTGTGCCTTCCCTGTCAAAATCCTACTTGGTCAAAATTAACAATAACCAGTATTATCCTACGAGTCGGTACCTCAGTAAACAATTTTGCATCTTCGTTGCTCAAGGCTATAGGGCATTGGATTAACAGTCAATGGTTTGTGGTTTAGGTAGGGCAATCTCTGCCTCACATATTGAAGGTGTGATTCCTGATGTATCATTATATGAGTTAAACAAGGTTGTCAGCAGCACAAACAGTAATGCTGCATTTTCCATATAGAACGCTACAGGGATGCTGTCTGGCCCTGGTAGTTTATCTGGCTTCATTGCAAAAAGTATTTCCTCAGCTTCTATCGGCTTATTCAGGCCCACATTTGATTGCTGGAGACTTTTGCATCTAGAGTACAATTTAAAATATAATATTTTGTTTTTATCTACTGGTTCCACAAAGTATATGGACTGACAGGGCCCGATTCTCAAAAGTAATCTGAGACAAAATCCTAACTTTATGACTTTCCGTATTCACAGAGGGCATTTAGGAATAGTAAAGTTAGGATTTTTTCTCAGATATATTTAGGTTTTACTTAAGTTAAACTTAAGACCAAAACTTTGTCTAAGTTAAACTGAAGTTTTGATCTTAAGTTTAACTTAAGTAACACTTAAGTTTAACTGAGACAAAATCCTAACTTTACTACTCCTAAATGCCCTTTGTGAATACCGAAAGTCGTAAAGTTAGGATTTTGTCTCAGACTACTTTTGCGAAAAGGCTCATAGACTTTTACGAATGCATCCCTTTTCGTCATTTTGACATTTGTAAGATTACCATCTGCTTTCTTAATTGCTGCTATGTAGAATTTTGCACCTTAGGCTCTGAGTCTCATGGCCAAAAGCCTGTCTGGGGTGTTAGATTTCTCATAGAAGGATTCACTAAGTCTAGGAAGCGTGGGCTGGGCTTTTTTAGTTCACAACATTTGGAGCTTGCCTTTAATTGTGGTGATTTCCATTGCCAGTTTGAGTGCAGGGGATGCCATGTGTTTCTTTTCCAATTTGTGTAGTTGGTTGAGCAATGTATTTTTACCAGCATATTGTCTTGAAATGCCCTGTGTAGGATTGCTAAAGCAACACCCCATTAATTGCCTTAAACATGTCCCAGTGTGTGTGTAGATGGGCGTCTCTTGGATCGCCCTTTGCCATATAATTTACCATGCCTTGCCTGAGACTGTCCTGAGTGGCAAAAGAATGAGCTCTCGGAAACTGGAATTCAAGACAGCAGGAGCGCAGACTACACAAAAGTCTAGAAGTAGGAGACTACTCATGGAGTGCGTAACCAAATAATGAATGAGATTGTTGAACTCTGGATTTTTTTGAATAAAGTGTTGGAGAACGTTGGTTGTGAAGAAAATAGAAAGTATATGTATGTAAAAGTTCAATTCTGTCAATGAGTTCCCATGTTTTCGTTCTCTCTTAATTCTCTTCTTTTCAATTGACCTCTCTCTTAATTTAAAGTAAGGGGTCACCATTCTCAGGGTGAAGTGTTATAGGGTAAGAAGCAGGCCTCCCAAACTTCTTATAAACCACCTGAAGGAAACAAAATCATAAATTAAATGCAAAAGGATACATATTTCAGAGAGCACAACATATTTTGTCCTTTTACAGAATTCAATGAAGAACAATATACCATTAAATCGGACACAAAGAATGACTTTTATTTTCAACAGCATTTAGTTGAGACAAGTTCAGAAATTTGACTTTAAAACATATCTGTTTTGACAGTAGCTACAGAAATTATCACATCTCTGAAAGTATGAAGCAAAGTAAAATCCCATGCAATGATAGGTTTCCAAAACAATTATATATTATATTACATGATGTTGATTGCATCTCACCATATAACGACTCCCAAAATATCGACCTGTGGATGGAACCTGTACATAATATCGACCGTTGAAATATTGTCAAGGTAAGTATGGATTTACTTTTATTAACTCCACATTTCTGATACTTCCAGGGTTGATATTTCGACTGCTGTACAGCACCCATGATGTAATTTGCTTTGCTGACTTTCTTATTGAAACTCGTTCTCTACAAATTAGACTCAAGAGAGCTCTTATATGAAAACCATCATTCCCAAGGCAGATAGCTTCATGTTTCTCTTCTAAAATTAAAGATCCATTTCAGCTGTAAACTATTTGCCAAAATGTTAGGAACAAGCATGGAGAATGTTATGCCTTTCCTAGTTAAACGAGTGCAAAGAATTTGTGAATAGTAGAGTTGCCTCGTATGATATCACCAACATCATAACGTTAGCTGAGACATTTAGCAAAGAGTGATGTACTATGGCCCTAGATGCTGGAAAGGCACTAGAGTGACTGAAATGGCAATTTCAGTTCTGAGCCTAATCTTGGCTTTGCTACCTGATTGATAGATTGCCTTGGTTCATCTACTTTACTGTACTCTCAGGGTCTATGTCTTTGTGAATGGTCCTTCTTCTAATAATTCCAAGTTTGTTAGAGATAGTCATCAAGGCAGAGACCTCTTTCAGCCATCCTCTTGAATCTCACCTTTGGAAAGTTAATATTCAGAGGATCTGAGTATAGGAGTCCCACTTTAAACAAACTGCAGCTGCTGGTGAAGAACTTCTTCAACTCTGAAGCTCTCTTACCTCTAATCCTGAATTGCTATAATAAATATACTCTTATATCCTTATACGTGGGCATTACGGTATGGATGGCATGATGCTAATAGTCTAATAGGCTCAGCACTACAAAGTGAGGGAAGGCCTGAGCTGACAACCCACGCCCATTGGATACCTAGTTATCTACCTTTCAGCAAATTGAGATAGCTTCATGTCCATGAACTAGAAATAAATATTATGAAATGTCCCATAGAAACTGAGGATTTCTCTCAGATGGAAGTTGTCTTCATGGATCATCTTATGTTACTCTTTCAGCTTTTATCAATTGGCATACTTTCAGCATATATGGTGTAGATATACATACAGTACAGTGTATATGGTGTACTTTAGTGCTTCTGTATCCATTAAAGTGTAAGTATACGTTGTCAAGCTAGCTAAATAATGTCTCCTGCCCAGTAGTGGTCGACACAAATTAAAAGTGAAGGGGTGGGTGGAGAGCGGTGGCGGAGCGCACAAGTGGGAGCGCAGGAGGGGGAGTGCAGAGTTTTAATAAAAATAAAAAATCTTACCTGAAACTGCCGCCCGCCTTGCACCTCGGAGTTCCTCTTCTTTCTGGGTCCAGCAGACAGTGGGGCACATCAGAGACTCACTGTGCAATCCCTGTGCTTCTGTCATGCTATGAGGGCAGCACAGGAATTGGGCTGAGCGGGCTGGTTTAACGATCACTCAGGCACAGGGAGTCTGTGCTGTTTCTCTAATCCAGCTGTGCAATAAAGATGGGTTGGAGAAACATAACTGCGCTTGTCTGTTTGGCTGGCCTAAGATGGCTGGCCAAAAAGTCATGCGCACTTAGAAGTGCACATGTACACCATTTCCTCTCCCTCCCATGGCCTGGCCAAGCACATCCCTACACATGCTGGCTGAGCCAGCTGCTGTAAAATAAAATGATCATAAAATATTGTTTCATTTTCCAGCTGCTGGATCTGAGCCAGTGAGGTGATGATCCTCCCCTATTACAGAGGAGCCGCGGCTGTTCCTTCCTCATGAATATTGAAGGCAGTGGTTTGGCGATCTTTTGTCAATGTAGATTTTGAAATCTGTCTGATTAGTACATCTGTCAGATCACAAAACAAAGGCCAGCTCTCAAACATGTTAGCGTACAAATTACACAAACGTGTTTTGAACTGGGTTTAGTACATTAGGCCCTAATCTCTCAGCAGCTAACAAACATACTCATTTGTAAACATCTAGAATGAAAGTGAAAGATTGAAACAAGAGTATTTCATTTGCAGAATACAGTTAATTATTGCCCTAGTATACAAGGGGATTTTGTCTTCTTTAAAGAACTAAAAATATAATGTTTGGTTATGATATGTGACGCTATAGTACTCTATGATATGTCAGCATACTGTATGCTCTACCATACTGTGACCTTGCCTTACATTACGCCATACTATCATATTTTATTTAGATTATTTTTAGGTACAATTTGTTGTTCTTTGTCATATTGGCATGTTACATTATTTTATGTTATGCTAAGCTGTGTTACTTTATGGCATTTTAATTACGCATATCATGCACACTAAGAATCGAATCTCACAAGGACTGAGTTTATTTATTTTAATCTTAAATTGTTGAATTCATTATTTTGAATCATTAACCACGTTTATTTGTTGATGCATTTATTTAAAGAGCACAGCATCCGCCAGAGGAATCATGGACCTAGATCATCAAGCACAGCTCTCAATTGGCTCTCGATTGACTCTCAACCACAAGGTGATTGAGAGCCAATCGAGAAACACAAGTTAGCAGAAGAAATGGGCTTAAGTTGTTTTTTGAACAGAGATTCATCCATAGTAATTCTGAGATGGTCGTGGAAAATATCCCATAATTAAAGACCCATTTTTATGGATCCAGAGCTCTGAAACCTTTCCTTTCACAACAGGTTTTCTTAAAACGCTGGACTACCAACAGAGAGTGTGTCAAGCATAATTGGAAACGGGTTCCACAACTGCACACCAACATCTTTCGAACTTTATTAACAATGTTAAATTATTTTTGGATGCACCCTCTGCCCAGGTGTGTTGATAGAAATCAAAAACGTTACTTGATAAATAGTCCGACGAGCTAAATACCAGGGATGTTGAAATTAACTGCATCTTCAATTCAATTAGTCAAAACACATGCCAGTGAAGATATGTATTGATAATATTGAACAAGCAGGTACTTTCAGTATCTTTGGATGTTCGTTTGTGGAATTATGTGTCCCTTGATTTATAGCTTGATTGTTGGATTTTGTTTTTACCTCATTTAAAGTGAAATTACAAATCACATAATGCAATGTGCTATTGAATGAAAATCTAGGACTGGCTTATCATGTCAAAATAACAGGGGGGAACTGTAGCTACTGTCTAAATGATAAGATACACGGTGTTAATGGAACTGTTGTTGCAGTTCTGAGCCCAGATTATTTATTTTACTCTAAAAGCTACAAAAGCAGCCCAAACATAAAACAAAATAATAAAAAATGCCACGGTCATGCTTAAAGTACACTTTGCCTCATGCATAGTATCTCACTATTTCAATTGCCCAAAACAAAACACTCTTGACCATGATACTTCAATGAAAATGTCACTCCCTACCTCAAAGTGTGTCAATGCCTCATAAAGGGTAGAGAGCACTATATAAAGACTGCTACATTATAACAGAATGGTTTAATACCCACAACTTTTACAACTGGCCTATGTTTGGACTAGGGTGATTAAGGTTGCATATGCCTATTTATGTTAATGTATGAACTGCATGAGGAGACATGGTATGAACAGGAAATAATTTAACAAAGGAATGCAAATTGCCAAGTGGGTGATGATCTTCATAACAGTACAAAGCAAGTGGTATGTATCTGTGTTGCACTGACTTTTATTTTAACACGGCACTCATTCCTTTTATCTTTCTGGACGTTTCAGTTCCAGCAGTCAACCAAGGGAGCAGGTACGTCGCGCTCCTCGCTGACATCGGTGAGTATGCCCTGGTTTGTGTTTTTTCTTGTATATGCCTTTGCACGTCCTGATTCCATGTACATAGAACATACATGAACACTGCTCGGGTGCTGAGGCACACACATTAGAGGGAAGCTAGGTCAACTTATAGAGTAATGATTTCTGTTAGACCTGACATTCTTGCAGTGGTATTCTCCCAGATTTTTTGCCTTCGCTCCCTGATTTTTGCTAAACTTGTTTTTGCTGGCCTTAGGATCTGTGCGCTTTCTTCATGTTAACCAGTATAAGTTAATGAAAAAGTCCCTAATAAATGGTACTACATGTACCCTTTGCTCGGAAATTGAATGCCACTAGTGGGCTGCAAAACCTATTGTGCCACCCACTAAGGTAGCCTTTTAAAACATTTCTAGGGCGTTCCACTGCAGCCAGTAGTACAGTTTTAAACTGCCATTTCGACCTGGCAAAATCAACCTTTTGCCAAACCTAAACCTTCCTTTACAATACTAGTAAATTGCCCCTAAGTTAGGCCTTAAAGGCTCATAGGGCAGAACGCCAGCTATTTAAAAAGTACGACATGTTAGTTTAAGTTTTACATTCCAGGCAGGGAAAACTGCTAACGTTGTTTTGCACTGCAGTAGGGTCATTTATCCCATTGACTAACACTGGGATACCTTATTACATTTACTAAAGTGCTAACCTCAGTTTGGCACCAGATAGAGAAATACTGTTTAAACTCAAATTCATTGTAATTTAAAATATTCTTCAATGGTAAAGTCAGATTTTAAGTTACTATTCTGAAAATTCCACTTTTAGAAAGTTGGCATTTTTCTGCCTAAACCAAATGTGTGTTTCTGCCATTATCCAGGGTCACATGACTGTGAAGGTCTCTCCTGTTGTGGGTTGTGAATGGCTTCCAGACATTGAGACAAAGGTGGGCTAGGTTTGAAGGGAGATGGTCTTCCTAACAAGGTGCAGGGGAGGAGCTGTTCCCTGTCCTGATTAGTCTTCAAATGGCTCTATCCTCAGCACACACAAAGTAACCTGACACCAGGTCTGCCATTGACTTTAACACCCTGGACAGTGTGAAGTCAAACCCAGGTAAAGGGAAACAATTGACCCTCACCAGTTTAGGAGGTAGGGCAGGTAAATTCCCCCACACAAAGACTGGCATCAGGTATAACAGTGGCACCCTCAGAACCTCTGATCAGAACACTTCTGGTTTTGAGGAAGACTCAGAATAATTGTGATGCTGTGTGAACAAGGAAGATTGGACCTGCTTGCTTTGAACCCAGGATTTCCAGTAGTGACTTCAAGGGCCAGTTCACTGACCTCCTGTGTGAGCTACAGGGGCACAAAAAGTGTCTAGAGGCCTCCCTGCAAATTCTGAGCTGACCAGCACTAACTGGGCCTGCATGTACGCTCGTAAGCATTGCTGCTGGCCACTGCTGGATTGAGTCCTGATCCCCAAGTGGTGCCCCCCAGGTCCTGGAGCCTTGGCAGTTATAAGATCATCATCCTTAAGAAAAGGCTGAAGTTACCGACGTTTTGGGCTGCTTGCATTTCAAAGTGGCCTCTTTTGTGCTGAGAATCTACTGCCAGTGATGACCACCAACGTGAAGCTCCAGTGGGACCTCCTCTTCACTCTAACAGTGACCATCCGTTATGACTGCCAACGTGAGACATGCACTTAGCACCAATAGTGACAGCCCGCGATGACCACAATATATAGCTCCAGTGATAACTGACTGCTCTTGCCAAGCCAGCGACCGTCCACAATCCCTGACAATTTATCTACTCACGGAGCCACCAATATGAATTGCATCTTGCAAGCGGCCTGAGAAGGTAAACTGTTCAACTCAACAAGCCTAGTCCCTACATCTGACCTGCACTCCATTGCGGCTGACATGAACTTGTGACACAACACTGGTTCAATGTGACCAAATAGGCGTGAGTGCAATTTTGTGCATTTTAGGCTATTTTCACTTAAAATTTTAAAAACTTATATCTGTGGTTCTACAGATTGGATTTTTGCCATTTTGAAGTTGTTTATTCATACATTTTACCATATTTCTCTGTATTGTATTGGGATTTATTACTGTGTGAGTGCTGCATAAACACTTTACACATTGCTTCAAAGTTAAGCCTTACTGCTTTTGTGCCAGTCTACCAAAGGGCGAAGCACAGAATTATTTAGGGACTTGTTAGGGACTTTGACAAGGATTGTGTTTATTATTTGAGTGGGCTCCCACCCATCTCAACTAATAACCCCATTTCTTACAAGGTCTGATAGAAACTTTGTACCAGTGCAGTATATTGCCTAATGCATGAGGCGGAGCACCTGAAACCAGATCTATTGCCTGATGGAGAGCCAGGGTCAGGATCTCCATGCCTGTCACATGGTTACATTTCCAGAGGCCATAATGAGCCGAATTGCTAGTTTCTGAAGTTTCTGGAGTTTTCTCAGATGGGACTCAGGGATGCTAACATATAGGGAATTAACATGATTTAGGCAAGATAGTTTGAAAGGTTTAAAACAATCACCAAGGCATAATGTTCCTTGGGATCAGGGCTGGCTTTGGTGCTGATGGCGCCCAGCATGACAGTCTTAATTGGTGCCCCAATGACCGCCTTCTCTACCAATTCCTTTACTACCACCCTCCAATAGTGCCCCTCATCTCTCCATAGCCCCTCTCTGACAAACATTTTATATTTTTGTACCGCTACTCATAGCTCACTCACACTCAGTTCTGTGATCTGCATGGTATTCGTTCTTTATGGCAGGCACATTAACCCTCTGAGCTACTTTATGATGCCCTAAAACTGCCACTAGACAAAACTCCAACCCCTCTCCAGCAGGAACATTAATCACCAAAGTTATCTTGACATTGTTTGGGTTGCTTTTGAACCCATAAGTTCTTTTTAAACGAAGCGCCCCAGGTCAGGGCCAGAAGCAGCCGCACTGGTCAAACCGCCCAAAGCCAGCCCAGCTTGGAACAAAAAGGCTGGCTTTTTTTTTAAAGAGTCCATACATATCAAACAGGAGGATCAGACTTCCTAGATATGGTTCTAATAGCCTAAATAATGGTCATACTAAACCACACTTTTTTCTACGGTTACTGGTACAGAAAGATCCCAATAGAAATCCGCAAGAACTTGTGGTCCACACAGAGAACTCTCACCGATCACCAGAATCGCTTATTATTGAAGATCAGGTTCAAGAAATTCCCATTTGATATTTGACGTTTTCATTTTGGGTTAAAGGCTAAAGCAGCAAACTTTATCCTTTAACCTGTAACCTAAAGTAGAAAAACTAAAGCACAGCTAGCTATATTATCATGATTTTGCATTTAAAGCTAAAAAATATCATTAATATTTTCACTATCACATACATTTTATTTGCTTGCATGAGGTTAAGGGGAATGGATTAATCGTACTGCGATGTCATTTTTCCATGTCATTGATGTAGTGAAATGGAATTCAGCAACTTTAGCAGAAAATTGAAAATGTGCACAATAGATGAACAATTGTTACAATCAAGCTATTGTATATTTTGTTCTGTTTAACCACAAATATAATTCACCCTGTAATCTTGTCATTACAAGCGTCAGTGGAAAATTCAGGCCCAGGGTTGTTTTTTTGTGCTCGATTCTGGATTTCCTTGCCTGAAATGGGAATAACCTTACTAAACAGTCTTTGCAACTGGTATTACTCCACGCCATTCCATTTACCACATGCATTCGAACGGAGTATTTCGTACTAGCAAAAACCTAGGCGAATATTTACAAGAAAGTGCTGAATCGTGTGGTTAAGCCAAGAAGGCTAACGGCACGCTTCGTCACTTTAGAAACAAAGGGTTGCACCATATTTACTAGAATATGGTGCAGCCTTGTATTTCTCCCACCGTTGGCGCTAAATTAAGAAGCCTAGTGCCAACGCAGGCACCCTTGCAACATAGTGCAAGGGTGCCTGTTCTGAGAGGAAGATTGTTTATGTGCAGGAAGGCCCCTCTTCTTGCACATAAACAATCTTTAAATCCCATTTTATAACTTCAATGTATGCTGCTTAATGCAGCACACATGGAAGTTGCAAAGCAGCATTTTTTTCAAAGATGATTGTTTATGTGCAGGAAAGGGGACCTTCCTGCACATCAACAATCATTGACGTTTTTCTGTTTCTATGTGTGCTGTCCGAGGCAGCACACATGGAAACTGCAAAAGCGAGAAAAAATAAAGCATTTCTCCTCGTTTTGCCTGTTTAAGACCAGGGGGCATATTTACAAGAACTTAACACCACCGTAGCGTACATTTTTTGATGTTACAGCAGCTTTTTTTTATCGCCTTATTTACAAGTTGCCACTAACTGCAGTTAGTGGCACCTTTCCAGTGTAAACATGAGTTTTCAAAATCGCCACTTCTGTTAGTGGGACTTAACGAAAATGAGATGCAAGGTAGGCAATCCCGTGAAAAAGCTGCCACTAACCACACTTTGCGATATTTACAAGGAATTCCTTGTGTGGTGCAAAACCGAAATAAACTGCCTCTAAGTCCAGTTAGAGACAGTTTTTGATGAGCAAAAAATAGCTGGTCTTAAAATTGGTGCAAACACTTGGGCCCACACATCAGATGTTTGGCTGCTGGACAGCGATGCAAGGAATATTGCTGTGCTGCCCTGCACTAAAACCAAAGGTCAGAATGTGCCCTATCAATAAGATATGGTGCATTCCAGGGCCTCCTTCATGAAAAGTGTTGCGTCGCTGTGACAAAACAGCATCGCAACACTTTTCACTGCACCCTCATAGTGACACCATGGATGCGTCATATTTACTGTACGGCGCTCCATGTTGCAATCAATGACAGCTACCTCTGGAATCCTAACATATCTGTCAGCGCTAAAGTCACGCATTGCTGCAGTTGGGTCGCAAGCATGACACAACTCCAGCAATGCATGGGGCAGGCCTATCCCTAAGGCACTGCATCACCCTTACGCCTGCCATGAGGAAGGCGTAAGGTTTTGACGCAGTGGTGCCCTAGAATAGTTGCCTTAAAATCTGATAGTTTTCACTGCGCCATTCCTACGAGGCTTTGTTGCATGAGAAAGCCCATGCCTGCATAAATCGTACCTGACACAGGTAAAATGTGGCGATGTGCTTTAGAAGGTCAAGCATATGCCTAGATGCATCAGTTTGTAAATACGGCACTACATGATGCAAAATTAATGCTGCAAGTGTATCAAGTAAATGACGCTCCAGCGGTTTTAAACTGTCAGAAGGGGCTCATGAATAATCCCCCATGTATTTTTCCGCTACAATGGCTGCCATGTGCTAACGCAGGCACCCCTGCACCATGGTGTTGCGGAGTTGATTGGTGTTGTGCAGGAAGGGACACCTACCTGCACAATCCAAGGTATTTCCTCTTCCTCTGTGTGGTGTGCATTGACGCTGGATTTGAAGGTTGTGTGAGATTCAGGGGTATTGTTGGGGCTCCATCTCATCTCCAGGTGTCTGCAGGTGAGTCCGGACTAGTGAAGGGTGGGAGTAAACCAGTTGGCCTTCTTGGAGGTTTGTTTGCCTGGTCTTTTCTTGAGGGGTGCCAGGTTGTTGGCGCAGTTGGAGATCCATCAGTGGAGGTTGTGCGCTGCGGTGTTGGCGTCTGTAAGCGTTGGCGGAGTGGTGGTGCTGAGGGAGTTGGCAAAGTTCTTTGGTGGCCTTGATAAAGCTGCTAGGGGGGCATTGATGGTGGTGGTGTACAGTGAGTGTGGTACGGGCGTGCTGTATACAAAGAGCGTGTGTCCGGCTATGTGGGTTGGTGCGGTGATTAGCTGCTTGAGTCCGATGTTGGAAAGGTTTCCTCAGAGGGGGTGAAGTTCTGGTCATTGGCGTTGTCCAGGTGGGAGAGCCTGGGGTACAAAGAGGTCTATGATGGCATCAGTGAATGGGGGGTTCATGACCCTGGGGGCCTGTAGATAAGGGTGCCGCAGAGGGTGGTGTTGGGTTTGGTCCCAATCTGGAAGTGCAGGTGTTCCATGGTCGCCACTGGGTCATTAGAGTGCGTGGTCAGTTGGAGTGTGCTTTTGTAGATGATGGCAATGCTCCCTCCTGGCTGGTCGGGGTGGTCGGGTGGTTCTTGTGGGTGACTCTGTAGCCATCAGGGATGGCGATGGTGGAGTTTGGTCCAGAGCAGAGGTTGGTCCAGTCTTCCATGAAGAAGGCGATGTCTGGAGTGGTGACATCGAGGTGGTACCATATTTCTGTGGTGTATTAATGGAGGGACTGTTGAGAAGGATGTAGTTGAGCAGGTCGGTGTGCTGTTGGTCAGCTGGGTGGCAATAGGTGCTGGTGTGCTGATGTGGCAGAAGGTGTGTTTGCAGTTTCTGCCAGAGCAGGGTGCAAAGGCATTCTTCGATGATGCTAAATGGCAGGCAGCGTGGCGCCCAAGGTTGAGGGTGAAGAAGGTCCCGGCATCATAGTGGTGGAGTGTCCGAGAGGCAGGGTCTCTGGTGCTGGGCGTGGTACAGGGGTGGACAGACACAGACCTGCTTGCTTTCGCACCAGTGGCATGCCCGCTGCGCGGGAAACATCCTTTATGACGCAACTTTTACCACGCAGTAACTTCACAACGCAGGTTTTTCAACGCAAGTCATTACAACGACTTGCGCTGGGGGGCGCTCTAGGATAGGTAATAATTTAATTTACTATCCAACACCTTCCCTACTATCCACGAGGACTGGAGTTGGAATAGTAAATTAAACTATTCACTATCCAGCACCCCCCAACGCAAGTCATTGTAACAACTTGCGTTGAAAAACCTGTGTTGTAAAGGCATGCGTGGTAAAAGCATGCGTTGTAACAATGTACATCCCCGCTGCGCATGGCCGCACAGCATCTGCCATTAAGTAGTGCTATGGGGGACTGGGCAGCTGGTAGGTGGGAAACACGGGAAAGGACACTGGACGGGGCAGAGACGCGGTGGACCTTAGTGGCAATGAAGGAGAGGACAGGGGAAAAGGAACTGAAAAAAGCACAGGAAAAACAAAGCCCAACAAAGCAAAGATTTAAAAAAACACAAAGGTGGAAAAGCAACAGAGAAGATAGACAGTAACATCAGAAAGGAGGGATAGGAGGGCAGTCAAGCTGCAGAGCAGCAACGCTCTACCACTGGACCACAAGGGATGAGGCGTAGGCAGAAGCCTGCGGGTGGAGGAAGGACTCAAACAACTGACCTCTGGGTCAGAGGAACCAGCAGGAGCAGGTGGGGACAGAAGTAGCAGCAACCAGATGGCGCAGCACTGTGGGAAAAGGAAGTCCACTAAGGGATAGTCCCCCATACACCCAAGAGCAAACTAACAGGGGCAAGGAAAGGAAGCATCACCCGGTTGCCTCTTCTGATCCAACAGTGGCAACCGAATTCCATGTTCCCCAGTGAGTAACGGCGGATCAAGCTGCATGCCCATGGGCCTGGGCCTGAACCGGCCCCATGCCCCTGGCACCCACTGCCACCAGTGGCCAATCTCAGCGAATTTAGCCAGTTAGTGGTGTCCCCCACCACTCTTGTGCGGTGCCCTCGGTGATGTAGGTCAGCCGCAGCACAGGGATTGCTTAGGGTACGGTTTGCGTCACTCACAGGTGCTAGGCCTGGGCCCGACTCAACCCCTGGGCCTCCTTCACTGCACGTCCCACCTTCTTCTCACCTAGACATTGAAACCAGGGCTCAATGTGATGCACGCTCTCCAAATCTGTGACTCAGCCAGCAGCAGCCTAGGCCAGGTGGGATTTCACAAGCCTGGGTACAGCAGTTGCTGCCAAGTCTGCTTTGAAACCTCCTGATGAAGTTGATGCAACATGGCCCTCTTAGGCGTGAAGTTGCAGTGCTCCCACCACACAAGTTCGGTGCAGCTCAGGGGCCTCACCCTCCACAGCGTCCGGCCAGTGCAACATTTCCCTGCCTGTGATGCAGTGAGGCATGGCCCACCATTGGTAATCTCCTCCATGCATCCCTGTGTAGTGGTGGCGCATGGGATGCGATGCCGACCTCCCTACTTTGGTAAGCAGGAGCGCCTCTAATGTTCACAGCTCCAAGGGGCGCCAGGCGGTCTTCTCACACAGGTCGACAATGTGTCTCCATGCGACTTGCCAGACTTCACCACCAGGTAAGATCGATCGCCAATGCCTCGATGTCTACCGCCATGGCCCAGCAACTCCACAGCACCTCTGCCTCCCACTCCGGGTCACAGTCGCAGCCCAGCAAGGCCTCCGGGTCCCGGGGACTGTCTGCACTTTCAAGGTTTTGGCTGCATGGTTTTGCAAGGAGGGCACTATGAAAAGTGATGTATCACTGTTTTTTCCCAACGATGCTCCTCTTTTCATAAATGTAACCCTGAATCTAAAATTCCTGTTCTCCTGGGTCTCTGGCTGGTCATCCTGGCTGTTGGGGAGTTAGGGGAGGTTGTTGATCTGTGCTGTACTTGGCCCTGGCTGTTCCATTCTGCAATCCATTGTTTTTAATTTATTTTTTTCATTGAAAGTGGATTTATAGGCTATTTTTGCCTCTAGAGGCAAAAAAAAGTGACGTTGTGCTGTCTAACCTGAGTTTTATGGACACTAATTGGCCTTTCGCCACTTTTCTCTCGCTAACGTCAACATTTTTATCGCCTTGACGCTAGTGTTAGCTGCAGTTTTCACTGCGGCTAGCTGATGCTATCGCCATGTAGCGACGTATTGTAAAACATTGCTAACAGGGCGATAGTTTTCAGCAATAGGGCATGTTAACAAAACCGCTGCTAACTACAGCTAATGCTAGTTCTTGTAAATATACCCCTAGGTTTCCCTGGTCTTAATTTTGGTGCTGCCTCCTATTTACACTGATCTTGTAAATAGGGGGCAGCAACAAAATCAATAGGTGTTGCAGTGCAACGCCCACCACAACACCCATTGCCCACCCATTTCACGCTAAGCGTAGTTTGAAAGAGGGCCTTATTTACAAGGCAGCGTTAAGCCACGTTAAGTGGCTTAACGCTGCCTTGTAAATACGGTAAAGCTCCTATCGCCATCACAACATCACTAAAAGTGACGTTGTAAGTCGAATGAGGTTCGTAAATATGCTCACAAGAGTCACAGGCTTTGTGTGCAGAACCTTTGATTAAAATCTGGCGCAAACATGTTTACTGTTTGTGAGTTTCCTCAGCACACAGCATGAGTCTTTCTGGAGGGTCTGTGGTGTTGAAAGAGGAAGGAAAACGATTGATCGAGACGGGGCAGGCAAACCTAATCTGCTGTCACTGTCTATGTTACTCTATAAATGCAATTTTAAAGATGCATAAACCAAGTTGTGAAAACAGCGAGTAATCTTCAGAAACGTGTCAGTGTTAAAAATAAAATTAATTCGAATAGCATGCTGAATGTATCTTCCCAGCATTAACAAATAATTAAATATTTAGGTTTATAAATATCTGATCAGGATCCTTTTATTCCTTTCATTTGAGGTTTTCAAATAGGCATAACCTGCGAGGGAGCCACTCTGCGGTGTGGCTTCTGTGATTCGCGTCACAAAGTTCATGGTGTAGCCTTAATTAGAACGTGTCAAAGCAAGACTTAAACAAAAGACGCGCTCCTGTGGGGACGGTTTCAAGAGGTGCTACATTAAAATATTAAAGACTTCCCAACTGCAAAAGCTACAAAACAAGATCGGAATTCATCGAGTCTGGAGAACATCTTGATATATAATTTATATATGTAAATTATTTAGCATTAATGCAAATTAGCCTATTATTGAAGTTTTTCTGTGTTGTGACTGACACTTCAACCCCTGGATTAATCCAATGTTAATAAGATAAATATAGAAATAAAAATATCTGCATTTGAGGGGAAACTAGCCTTGCTGCACCTAGCTGAAAACTATGCTCTCAGTAAAATAGATTTCTGAAGATATCTTGGCTCTTGTTCACTAAAGAGGTATTTAGCTGATGTAAATAGCAATTATTATTGTAACATTGTGGTATCTCAGAAATGTCAGTGATGCATATAAAACAACCTTCCCAGTAAATGACACACAAATGAGATTTTTATTTCAATATACCAAAAAAAAAGAATTTCGATACAAACAAGGTTGCCAGTTTAGCATGTTTACAGTCAAGATAAACTACAGAAGCCTACCTTTGGAGAGGTCATTCCTACAGTAAATTACCTTCAAGGTAGAGTGTTGAAATGATTCCTTTTCTCTTCTTGAAGTCTTCACCATGCAAAAACAAGCAGTCATTAACGCAACAACTTCCCCACAATGTCTGCTAGGAAATATTTGATGACGTGGGATACTCTGATCCATTTTCCAAGCAGCATGATTACTGCTGTGAAGCAGCCAACGTTTGAGCATGATCTAAGTTAATTGGGTAAGTGCAGACATCGGTCCTTAAGCGAATAAAATAACAATTTATAGAGCATTTTCAGTGGGTTTTAGTTTAGATAGAGGACAGTCGACGGAATGCAGAAAAATGGGGTGATGTACTCAAAACTGGCGAGGGGCCATTTGGACTGTCTAGAGTAAGAACAAAGAAGTAGTGTTTTTTGTTGCTGAGTGCACAGTTTGAGCAGTGATATCAGGCCATCTTGTTTCAATGTTGCTACCGTTTGAAGCTGTGCATGTATCCAGGCCCAATGGAAGAAGTCCTCCTGTTCCCATGCTTCTGAAAATCAGAGCAGAGGTACAGAACTGAAACAAACTCATTGATGAGAGCCTAATACGCCATTCAAAGAACCAGCTCACGAATATTTGGGGAAGTGTGTTTTGAGGGCCTTTCTATAGGCTCAGCAGCCAGCAGGGAGATGAAAAAATAGGGGTCTCAGAATGCATTGGTTCAATGGCTTTGAATCCTAAGCAGGGGTGGTAAGGCATGAAAAGGCATGAAGCGAGTAGATACAGAATTTCAGCAGTGCGATTTAAGTCCATTCCACACAAGCTAATATTTTGCCTGCACCACCATTTAAAGCTTGAAATGTAACTAATCGTACTTTTACCGTTTTCAATTCATTTGGCAAAAGTATGCAAAAGTAAGCAAACTTTGCAAGGTGGGTCAACTGGTCAAGACTAGAATAAAGATGAGACCCAGAGGTCTGTGTAAAAGGTTCTATGTTAAACAACAAGATTGAATGAACTCTAGCTGAGGATGCAATTTGTCAATATGACACAGTTTATAGACCATATCAGTCTCGAGTACATTTATTTCATGTACAGATTAGAATATGAAGCTTTTGCTTGGAAAGTCTAAGGGCCAGATGCATCAAGCATCCATTTTGCGATTCCTTATTAGCGAAAAATAAGGAATCGCTAATAAGGAATAGCAAAATGGAATGCATCAAGCAATCACTATAAAAATAGCGATTCCTTAGAATTCCTTAATTGCGACTCGCAAATTGCGAGTCGCAATTAATGAATACCTCCCCATTCATTCCTATGGGCCTAGAGGCCCAAAGGAATGAATGGGAAGACAATCTCAATTTGCGAATCGCAATTAGCGATTCGCAAATTGAGATTGCGAGTTCAAGGGTGCAGGGGTGTCCAAAGGACACCCAGTTACACCCCTGAATGTGATCTGTGCACATATGTTGCGCACACACATGCCCTTAGGGCATGTGTGTGCGCAACATGAAACTTTGAAAAATGCACAAAAGTGCATTTTTCAAAGTTTTTGCAAATTACCATGAAGTTGTACTTCGTGGTAATTTGCGTGCCCTATTAGCGAATTCGCTATTTTTGATACTTTCATGCATTGCATTTAATGAATCTCAATTTGAGATTCCTTAAATGCAAACAATCGCAATTTAGCGAATTCTCTATTTGCGATTTTTGCATTTGGGATGATGCATCCCAAATGCAAAAATTGCACTCGCAAAGGGCCAGATTCTGAGAATCTGGCCCTTTTGCAAGCGCATTTCGCTTGATGCATCTGGCCCTAAGAGCCTTATTTTTACTTTGGCTAGGCGAGAGCAGGCCGCCACACCAGCGCCCTGCCCCCGCACCGCCAAAGCCACACTTAGACCACCCGCTGGATTCTGACTGGAATCCATGTTGGGCAGACTTTTACAGCCGAATTTATGGCACCTTTTTTCGAGAATACCCATTTAAATCACTTTGTATTTACTCGCATTTATTGTATGGGTAATTCTACGCACACATCTTGTATATAATTTGTTCAGTTGTGCGCCCCTTTTCCACTGTACATACTTCCTCACGTGTCACTTGCGCCGTTCATGATTTCATGAGCACTTGTGGGCAGTATAACACAGGTTACATGTCATTCAATATAATGCATTGCTTTTCATGTTTCTTAAATATATGAAGGAATATATACAACAAATTCTCGTTGTCTTTGTATCTCCCTGTTTTTTCTCCAGTGCTCCTAGCAATTAGTTGTGCTCCTGATAAATTGTCTTTTAAATAACACCCTTGGAGATACTGTTCTATGTTACACATGCAGTCCTGCGGCAGTAGGCCCACCTTGGTGCCTGTTTAAAGGCTCCTAAGAGAGCCGTAACAGGCACCGCAATGGTAACTATATTGCAGGTTCATGCAGGATATGGACTGTCAAGTCCATGCACTGCAGGACCTGGGGGTGCATGCAGACAGGCTGGTAAACTATGCGCCCCCCTGCATGAATTCCTTGGCCCAGAGGCAACAAGGGTCTACGTAGGGCCCCCTTTGTTTCATCTCCACCAAACTCTTCATGGTGGGCATACAGCCATGAAAACAGTGGCAGAGAGGAAACTCTTAACATGCTTGCTGGGACCACAGCGGTCCCACCAGGCATATTGCTGCCTCAAGACCACTGCAACACCACCAGGAATCTCTGATCCTCGGCGGTTTCATTGGTGCAAATATGGTCCCGCCGCCCAATTCTTAATGGGGCAGTCAGACTGCCAGTGCGGCGGTGCCCGCACCACCACCATGGCTCATAATAATGCCCTTAGCATCTTCAGGACTCACAGTATGACAGCCATGCCAGTTAGTTAATACAAGACTCAGAATACATTAGCCTCAGCAAATCAGCAAGTTCTCGAACACCAGGTTGTCGTAAAAGAATAAGCATAAGACTTTCTGACACTCTAGCTAAATGGATATCTTACCCTTCTCTTGATACCTAACTCAATCAAAAGTATGACCTTTTCTGCTTGTGGGCCAATCTGACACATTCATTGAGGGTCACTTCAACAGATACTAGTCTAGAATCTTCACTATGTACCATCAGTATTATAAACTAATGCAAGGTATTTCCTCATACTATTGAGGGTTTAATAGCTTCAGCCTGACTATACTTCAATTCCTTTCATGATAGTGTGTTTTTCCCAATTGACTTTGGTTATATGCCACCTTGTGATGTATGACTTTATATCTTTGGAGACACCAGAACTATCTTCAAATTGAGATTATTAAGACACTTTTACATCTTAATGGCTATCATAGCTTCGGAATGAAAAGAAAACTCTCTTGAATTGCTCTCTGGATCCTGCAGCCAATATTTGGGTGGGGTGGGGTCACTATATTGTATTCAATATATCACATGACATTATCATTGTATGTGATAACTCACTACGTTATGAGATAAGTATACATTATTATTGTTTACTTCACTAAATTCTTGCATAAAAAGATAATCATAGATTTAATTAGGAACAGTAATTATATACTTACTTCAAAAGTGGTTGTAGGCCGATATACAGAGTACAATGTTAATGTTATTTGATCATTTCAACCATGATTTAGAGACATATAACGATTAATGCGATTAAATATGCTCACACTTTGTGATTGATCATGCTAATGGAGAAATGGTACTAAACAGTACTATGCTGGTTGGAACTATTGAAAATCTAGTCAACTTCTTACTTGACTTGCCAAGATATACTGACTTAAGGAAGCTGATTCTGCGACTAGATTTTTTAGACTATTGATTGGACCAGAGATGAGACCCAAGCCGATTTACTGGTTTCTGAACAAGAGTCTGTTCATTATGAGGTTGCTGATTCCCACAACCATGCTTTAAAGAAATTTCTACTGATGAACGGATGCAACAGTGCAGCTCCTTCGATGCTTTGCAATTTGTAATATGTTGCTCTTTTTTGAGATGTTTGCTCTTAATCTGTGCCTTAGAAATATGTAGGTTCATGAACTGGGGCTAAAAATATGCAGGGTCCTGAACTGGTTCTAATTCATTTTTGCTGCTTTGTTCGAAAATGGCTTTTCATAACTTGATGATAAAAATGTTTTTCCAAAAGATTTTTTGTATTCTATTCTCTTGTTATATGGAGGTAGAGGACACATCTTATGTGTAATTGCGAAAGCTGAATAGATAAGTATGAAAAGCAAGGTGGAGAGGTGTGGGGCAGAGACCCGGGCTGCTGACTTCCAAGTACAGGGCTCACGATTAGATGTATGACGTTACATCGCATGCTATTACAACACATGCCTTTACAACACGGTTTTTACATTGCAAACCTTTACAACGCGTAGCGCTTTGGGGTGCTGGATAGTGAATAGTTTAATTTACTATTCGAACTCCAGTCCCCGTGGACACTAGGGAAGGTGTTGGATAGTAAATTAAACTTATTCCCTATCCTAGAGCGCCCCCCAGCGCAGCGTTGTAATGGTTTGCGATGTAAAAACCGCGTTGTAAAGGCATGCGTTGTAAAAGTTTCGTTGTAACGGTTGTTCACCCTCACGATTCAATCCCCGGCTCTGGCAGCAGATCAGCTAGGCACCATGTGACTCTGGACAATAGCTCACTTATTTTTCAAGACGGCCCCCAGCGCCTTGCGACCCGTAAGGGTGAGTAGTTTGTGCTTTACAAATACCGGATTTACGATTCAATACTGAAAGCTGAGGCCTCTAACAAAAGGAGGAAGTAGCTTCTTTTTTTATGTTAAAAGTTTTGATTACCAAACTTCATTGGAGTAGCCAAGCAGAGGTGTAAATAAAAACACAAATTTGTTAGCATCTTAAAGTAAATATTAAAAGCAATGGTTCATTTGTGTACAAATATTCACAAAACATAATTATAAGTTTGATGTTTAGTAGAGTGTGGAAATTTCCTTTGGAAAACAGCACATCATTCAAAACTTGGGAAATGCAACCATATTTAGTGAAAAATAAATATTTTACCGAACTGGAAGGCTCGTGAAATGCTAGGCAAAATATATATAAACTTTTGTTGTGAAAATAGTCAACTGCAAAAGTTCATACATGAGAAGGACAATAAAGTTAATTTGAAAAACTTCAAATCAATGATCTTATGATACCTGAGGTTCCATTTGACCCTCTCATTCAAAGGCTGCACTTTCACCAGCGCTATAACTGGAATTGTTGTATTTATCTTAATGTTGTGAAAGCATACGGTTAATTACCTCATCATGAAACATGACACATAATTTTGTTATTTAAGACATAATTGGAGTGGAGTACAACATCGCACTCCCGTAGAGATGATAACAATTAAATCTATTGTTGCATAACACTAAAGTCCAGTCAATGGTGCTTCTCATGTTGGCATGTGTGTTTTCATTGTTTCTCAAGTAGTCGTGAGAGTGGAGGATTGAGAGTCAATAGCCTTGACCCTATGGTTGAGTACTGTGCCCACCATAAAGTGGAAGAGTGCTTTAAACCATTGCCAATGTATGTATTTGTTTATATTAGGAGGGTTCTAAAGCATAGCATGTAACCTAAGTGACTTTATAGTGCCAATCAAATAAAGAAAACAAGCCACTGTGAAGAAGTAAAAAATACAAGAAGAAGAATCTAGTTTACTGCATAGGAATAATCTAGATCCAACGTTCTTGGGTCACTCACAAGTAAGAATCAATTGAAAACCTGTTTGAAACATTAGTTTTTCTGGAATTTTATGAACTGTTGAAGCTGAGGACTAAGGACCTGATTATGAGTTTGGCAGTCCATAGGAACGCCAAACTCGATCTGGAGGTGCAGTGGGGGATGCGGACCGCCGCACCAGCGGTCTGACCGCTGTATTATGAGAATGGCTTTAGGTCCGCCACAACTGCTAGGGATCCGTGATTCCTGGCGGAGACGCAGCAGTCTGGGGAAGAAATATGCATGGTGGTGCTACTGCGGCACCGCCATGCATATTACAAGTTTCCCCACCGTCAGCCTTTTCATGGCGGTGAGCCCACCATGAAAAGGCTGGCAGTGGGGAAACAAAGAGGGCACTACATGGGCCCCTGTTGCCCCTGTGCATGGGGGTGCATGCTGGGGTGCACATGTTGCGCCCACCTTTGTGCATGCACCCCTGAACTTGAATGACATGGACTGCTCAGTCCGATGACGTGCAGGGACGTGTATTGGTGGTCCTGTGGGAATGCAGTTCTAAGGCTCACTTATGCGCCTTTAAACTGCACCACTGCGGGACCACCACGCTGCCTGCCTGCCAGACAACAAAAATACTCGCAATCTGGCATGCGGGCGGCGGTCGACTTTGTGGTCCTGGAGCGGGCCGCTGGTGTGGCCGCCCACTCCAGGAGCACCAAAGTCGTAATCAGGCCGTAAGTAATTCCCTATATTCAACCATGGAGTTCCAAGTATCTTCCTCTCTTTTGTATTGCCCTGAGCAGGCGCTGTTTGATCAGAAGGACTGAAAAGGAGTGCAAGGTTCTAGCTGGGTCTTAGTGGCATGCCTGTCCATTAAACTAGCTGGACCTTTGCCCTCTACATGTTTACATGATGCACAGAGTTTTGAACTTGGTCTTTGAATTTAACATGGAGCCAATGGGGAGCTTTCAGGCTGGCTTAAATTTGGTCGCATTCTTGTAAATGTAGGCAGGTTTTGCCTTCCTAATTACGAAGTCTGTAGGTAGGTGATAAGGTTTTTAGGCATGCTACTATGGGCTATCTTACAAGAATCCAATAAGACTATGACCAGAGATCATGTAAGCTCATTTATGCCCAGCTTGTAAGAGTGGGAGGATGTTTGGGATGAGAACTATAAGTTGGTTCCTAGGAAACTATGTTGATTTATGGGGTGAAGCTGAGTTGTAAAGCCATGTTTCCCAGTGTAAACCATGGGAGAACAGATAAGTGCTCAATTATCTATGGAAGGTAACAATAAACTTCATTTAGTTATTTTCTAAACATCATCAATGCACAGGACATCTTTGCCTACACCAAAAAAATATGCCTGGAATACATTTTATGTTGCACCCCTCCCACACCCACTTCCCACATTCCTGACCCAACTTAAGCATTCAGTATTTAATCTGCTAGATGTACTGCCATTCACAAGACAGTGGCAACTTCACACACACCCATAAAAGTACCTAAAGAAGTGAAACACAAGTGCATTTAGGTCAACATTGGTGAGGTGCCATAAAGGGTGAAAGAAATGAGGCAAATAGCAATACATGGAAAGAATCGCTGGAAATTCACTTAGGTCCTAATTATTCTGATGGTATATGTTCATCACAATGCATGGCACCCTTGCGTCTCATAAAGTGCATATTGCGTTATTGTATGGTGCAGCTGTATATTTGAACCAACTAAACTTGTGGCGGGCAGTCCCGCTCTCGAATTTGCAAGCAAAAAGAAGGGACCTTAGGATCATTTATTAATTAGTTCATTGGAGAGAATTTCATTTTCTTTGTTTTACAGTCCCTTTCTCATGGGGTTATAGGGACATCCCGGTGGTCCTTCCCTTTATTCTCTTTAAAATGTAGGCCTCATGAATGGATTTAGGGAGGATAGGTCATTCATATTTACAGAGTCTGCATTCAATATAACCTATACATTTAGAGAAATATGTCTTTTTACAGTTCCTAAACATTTTTTCCTTGATTTATGGTGGTACAATTGTTGCCTGTGTAGATGTATGTCCATGGCTCTAATTTAGCCTTGATGTGATCAAGAATGGCAAGCATGGACTGCTGAGCCAAGGTTTTCATTTGTACCAGTCTTATGTCAAGCATATTTACTCATGCTAATAATTTGATTCTTCCTCTTGATTCATAGAAGTTCACAAATTGCATTCTCTTTCTCAACAATATTTTTAAAGTGAATCTGACTCTGGCCCATCCTGGTTTTAACGCTGTTTTTTTCTAACATGTAATGCCAGAAGAGATGCCACCATTACTGCATCTCCAATACGGGAATCTGCAAATAAAAATCTAGGGTTGCTGTGAAAGCATTATCAAATTTTATGAAATTAAAAAGTTGCATACAGCTTTTAGTTAGACTGCATTCTCATTTTAAAAAGCAAATAACAACTAACTTACTGCATATACTTCACTCTTATTTAGATAGAACCTAACACGCATACCGAGGTACAAGCATAAATTGTTTGCGATTTAACAAACTGTTGCAAGGTAATGGAGTAGCACACTTCACAATTCCAGACCTGCAAAGTAACTGAGAAAATAAAAATTCAAACTGCGCTGGTGTATTGGACTGAGCAGCCATCATACATTAAAATGTTGTGTTTTTCACCGGTGCTGTAGCACTGAGTTACAGAGATGGGGCCTTAAATCACGCCCTGCAACATTCCTAGAGAGCAGTGTGTATCCATGCTGTAAGGTAAATATTAAGCACTTTGTTCACACTTGCAGTATGTTCCCAGTACAGGTATGTAATACAGACATTCACCTTGGGCTTCAAGCTGCTTGATGAGTTCTTAGATTACAGGTGGTAGACTGCAGATCACTAGTGAGGAGCCAGAGCCAGGAATAGAGTGGAGGCATGAGATCTTGGCATTGTGCAAGAGATGGAGCCAGCAGAGTAAGTAAGATAACATCCTTGATTGCTGCTCTGTACCTCAGTGCACATGAGTGTGCGTATGGCAGCATGGGATTATGAGTGTGTGTGTGTGCGTTTGTGTGTGTGTATGTATACATGTATCTGTTATCAAAATGGAGACCCGTTACATGGAAGTGTCCCTCCACATATTTGACCCAGCAGACACACATAACGTTTAGTACTCTATACAATTTCAGGGGACATCGTTTCTATATTGCGACCCACCCGAGTACCGTAGTGAAAATTCTTGACATTTTGTGACCCTTCGAGGTCTGATGGTGCTCTCCACAAAAATGGTGGCCTTTGAATAATGGTGAAATTGATGATGATAATTCTTGCATATATGGGACAGAGATGACAAGAGGATGCACACCCCTGGTGTAATGATGGTGCTGGCATAATGGTAGGAAATGTTGTATTGCTAATCATCCATCACATGGTAACACCAACTCCTAGCAATGTGCTGGCACTGAAATAACAGTGGTATACTGTGATAATTCTATGTAAAATGTGGTCATATTCATACAATGCCCAACTGTAGAATAAAACTCAATCTGACATAAACTATTTCATTCTTGGCAAATTGTGGATCATCTTGGAAAAATGTTGGAGTCCACAGCATGATGGTGCCAACTCTTGGTATAATGTTGGCCTTGACATAATGGTGGAAATTTCTGTATTGTTCTAGGCATTCATTTAATGACTGTGCCTACCCGTAATTTGAAGCTGACTATGGCATAATGGTGGTAGTTCATGACATTTTATGAACCCCATGGCATGATGATGCCCACCAGGTTACACTGCTGTTCCCCATGTATTGGTAATAATTACTTGGACAGGATGGGCAGTGATAATATGGAGATGCACAGGCATAGAAGGCAGAATATAGCCATGTTTGGCATTAGTGGATGCAAGTGTAATGAAAATGAAACACTGCAGTTTTTGACACCAAATATGACTTTACTTAAAACAAAAAGTGGCTATTTCAGAGCGCATTTAATGCTTTTAAAGAAATTTTGGAGATTGTGTTTTGGAAAACCTGAGGTTATCTATCAGAAATAAACACATGTGTTTTGATAGTAAAATGCTTGCACTTAAATAAACTAGCTGGTATTCTGTAACAAATGACTACATTTACAACTTGAAATTTAAAACCTATTATAGATCATTACTGCTGTCTGAGTCTGTAAGACTGGTGTCATATGTTTGTGATCTCTGTAGCCTGGCAGGTAGCATCACATTTTGACTTTGGAAAATCAGCCCAGATCTGACATCTATGGATTAAAATTGTTATATTTGTGTTGTATTTTATTTTCCCACCCTGCTCTTCCAATGAAAGAGAAAGCTAGACAAATGAAAGGAAGTGAAGTGTAAAAGTGAAGAAAGATAACATGAACAAAGATTGATTGTCTGTTTTGCCTTTGGCTTTTTAGATTTTGTTTTAGGAAGATTGGTTTGAAAAATGCACCCTATCTCCTACCATTTTCTCAATCACTACTTGGGGTGATTGGCGTTTTAATAGCTCTTAGAAGGCTTAAGCATTATTATTCACCTATGGATTATCGGGATCCTCCTAAAAGATGCTGGGTTTTCTAACTTGCTCACTATCTATGTGTGGTTTGGGGCTGGCCTTTATGCCCCAACACTTTCAAAGATCATTAGTTGCTGAAGCGTGTTCCCAGCCGGGGTACCCGCCAATGACTATTCCACACATGGAGCTTGGTATCACATATCTTAATTCTTCTTTGTGTAACTGCAAAGGCAACATTCTAAAGCAGCTTTCAATGCAACACATTCTATTCATTACGTTATACCTCTGCAGAGTTCTTTGGGAGGCAAAAGGGTTTCATCATTGTTAACGCACAAGAATCTACCTCTCCTCTCTGGTAAATGAAAATTTGTCAATTTTACAAAAAAGTACACACACATATATACATTTAGATCTTCTCAATTAATCTCTTTGGTGCTGTAATAGTTTGACCTGAACGTGTCATGTCAATGTCAATCTGCGACATGCCACCTTGGTGATCCAAGATCTGCTGGGATGATGAAACAGCAGCAGCAGTCACTGGTGTTTCAGAATCATTCTCTCCTTCACCATGGAGATCTGATGAACTATGAATCAAACTGAAAAAGTGAGAAGAGCCTCTGGTAATAGACATCCCAGGGCACTAGTCAGTAACTATGTGCCCTTTTGTTGACACTATTTGGAAAAGTTCTGCATCAAAGGGAGCATCAGATGTTCTTTTCCACATCAGGCATGTGAGCACTGTCTCCTCTCTGGAAGACGATGTTTTCTTGCATGTTGTCTTTGGTCCGAAATATGTTTTCATCTTTTGTTTCGGATTCAAGTCCCTCATGAATGTGTCATGGTTCTCTCTTTCTCTCTGATTGGTCCACTGAGTTATCTAGGTTGTCATTGCTCTCCTGAACATCAATGTTGCCGGACTATTGCCAGTAGTCGAGTGAGGTGTTGAACAGTGAGCTTGCAAGGTAGAGTTTAACACAGTATATAAATTGAGCTTTTCAAGTATAGCATGCTGCACCACTTTCTTTAGCATACTCATAAATCTCTCAAAAGGTCAGTTGGCCAGCGGCCACACTTGAGTGCTCTTTTGAAGCTTGACACTCAGATGCTCTAAGAAGTCCTTGAATACCTAACTGTTAAAAGGCAGGACATTGCAAGATTTTAGTATGGCTGCAACACCCCATGTCGCAAAGATGCCATCTAGTCTCTCAATGACTCGTTCTTGACTGGTGGATGAGAGATACTCAATTGATCAAAATCATGAGCATTCGTTCACAATCACCTCAGGTGATGTCCATCGTTGAGTGGACTGAAAAAGTAAATGGCTATTCTCTCCCAGGCATGCTTATTGAGTTCTGACAGGTTTAGGGTGTGTTGAGTACCTTTCGTAGATAGGCAGTTGCATAGATGACAGGCCTTTATTTCTTTTTGAACTTGCTCATCTAGATATGGAAACAAGACTTGGTATCGGAGAGCTCGTTTTCTGGCAACGATTCCACGATGTCCTTCGCGGGCCGCTTGAATCATTTGCTGACATAAACTCCCTGGAATTAGTATTCTTAATCCTCGTAATATAACTACTTCTAGAGTTAGGGACAGTTCATCTTTAACATTTCTGTATTTTTTATATTTATCCTCACTGGTGAGAGGTCGAGTGTGCTGGCTCAACGACTGATGGGTAACTATATCTTTCAACTTTAGCAGGTCACTATCATGGCTCATGGCAGTGATAATACCAGCGAACCAAATGGCAGCTGGTGTGTTTTATTTTCACATGAAGTTGATATAACCATCAGCTGACTTGGAGGGAGTGCCATGACTTTGTGATAGCACTTTGGAAAAATAGTCAGCAGGATTCTGATACTTTCCTGAACAATGCACAATGTTATAATTATACTTTTGTAGTCATAGTCCTTAGAGTTCAATTCGAGGAGGCATCTTGACTCTTGGATTACCAAATATTGTAAGTAAAGCTTGGTAATCCATCACCAGCATGACAGGCTTTCTGTACAGGAATACATGGAAGTGTTCACATACCCATACCAGAGCTAAACCTTCTTTCTCAGATTGTGAGTAGGCGTGTTCTGGTTGAGACAAACTCCTACTTGCATATGCCACAATATGCCTTTGTCTACAGGAGAGAGGAGAACCCAATAGACCCTTGGAGGTTTGGGTAATCTAATACTTTATCGGGTAAAAAGTGCCTACAAGGGATTCTTTTCAATGGTAATAATGTTCATGGGTTTTTTAAGTAAATCTCAATAAGCTCTAACCAGTAGCTTATATTGAATAATTATTCATGTTACTTCCTTAATTAGACATGAAACAATCTGAACAACACTTTTAACTAGAACAACAATACAAGACGGGTGTATACTTAATAATGCACATATTTATGTTAATAGATGAATGATTGAAGGGTACACAAAACTTGATTCACATATAAACAGAAAAGTGACTGAGATTTAGCAATTGTTTAAAGCATTTCTTATCTCTTTGACACTTTTGTAAACACCCATTCATATATCATATGGGTGTAGAAACTGTCGCCTAATTTTGCAAAGAACAATTCCTATGATACAAGAAATTATAGAGAAAATGGTTGCAGTGGTCGACGTTTCGGTCTTTGGTGTGAAGACATCTACAAAACTATCTTCAGGACAAAATGTTCATATGTGGAATGACCCCTACACAAATGGAATAATTCAAAAAGTCCTACATCAATTAAAGGTATTAATAGACGAAATTATGCAGCCGTGAAGTGAAAATGAAGGAGGTTCCATTTATATAGCGCATGGCTACCCTGAAACCTCCCAGTGCTGGAAAGGGAACCGTAAAGAGACCATGAAGTTTTAGACACAATGATAGGACTAATAATTGACAGATGAGGTGCAAAACTTAGGAAAAGATCAGTGACACCTACACCTAGTTTAAATTTGAAAAGTAAGGTAATTGAACTTACTGGGAAGACTGAACTGTAGATAGTCTGTGAAACATCCAGGTGCTGCAGAATACAGTCTGATCTTTATAATCGATTTCTAGAGTGGAATGCAAAATGAATCAATTACTAGCGATAGGCAAAGGCTCTCAAAAGGACCTGTCTAAAGATGGAGGGCTACCCCATCTAGAGTGGCCCACAGTACATCAATTTTATTTTATTCATAGTCTAAAAGCCACTAAGGGTGCAAAAGGAAAGACATGCTGAATGATTCTGTCTAAATTGCACTGGATATCTTATAAGTGCAAACATCTGTATTGAAACATTGATGTAAGCAAGCCTCAGCTTGGCCTACCAGTGCAAGGGGTTCGCCCTTCTCTGCACAGAGTCCTCAGACCATAGGAAGAAGTTGGCACAGAAACTGGAAAATACAAAAGCATAGTTTATTAAACCTTTAAAGGTGGTACTACAGTCCACACAACACCCTTCAGTATTGCATAGAGTAGCACACCGAACTAAAGCACATGGCCCCTTTCGTACACAATGAGGGGGCTCAAAAGAAGGCGGTACAAAATACAAGAGCAAGTTTTATGTACATACAAGGGCATATTGGAAGGCACAATCGATGAGTGGGCGGAGTTAACAGTTTTCAGACACTAGTAAACACATTCCTATCTGGAACTAATTAGTAACAGATGCAGACCCTACTGGGCATGCCTGGGCATGCTGAAAGTGGGGGATGCTAAATATAGCCTGTTGGTGGGCAGATTTCAGGCGCAGTTAACAAGGAGGTAGGACAAAGCACAGGAAGAGCACATGGCAACATATGGCAGACAAAATGGTTGCCACAAATACAGAATGGAGTTGGTTCAATTGCTACGACAATGGTCAAATACAGCATGTCTTCTGCTAATGCTTAACCTAATCGCCGTTGATTTACAGCAAAATGAGAACCGCTATAAAGGAATGATCTGACTGGCTCTATCGTGGTTGGCATAGGATATGCAACAATTGCAACATTCTATATACAGCACATTTCTATATCTAAGGTGACATTGTCTAAACAAGTCGAAAATTGCCCATATTAATCAATAGAAATCATGCACATTACACAAACTGCTTACCACAAAAATAGAGATGGAGGAAAAAAACTCTCATCCAATGGTACACTTTCTTTAATAGAACTCAAGGATTTAAGTGGAATGCAATGCCGCCATCCAGTTCATCACTATGCGCGAAAAGAAGAGGGATATATACATCTTCAATCGAGCAGTTCGCTTAGCATTAGTACATGTCTAAAGCCTAACTTGCTAATAACAGACTGCAGTTAACTTACTAATTTAGAGTACAGGTCTGACTCCTAGTCAAGTCCAAGCACTGTAACGCTGCTCCTTCGGTCAGCGAGGGAAGCATGTACAGAGACCCGGAAGTATAAATACACTTCTGGAGTCACCTCATTCACTCAGCATGAAGAAAACTACTGTGCAGGCATGTAGCAGCCATTATTGAACGGTTGCTATAACATGTGTCCAATCTAACAAAACATTTTGTGTGTCTATAGTGTGAAAAAAATAGCTAAACTACGCGTCAGTCAAAAAACGATAAATTTAAAAACGGCGAGCAGACGCGGACACGTCAATTATGTCAGGACGTCAATCTTGTTAAAAAGGGGTTGGGGATATCTCAGATCAGGCCCCTTAGATCTTTATATAGAGAAAGTATAGAGAAACCACTTGAGTTAATCTCCAAACAATCCTCGTATGGTATTAGTGAAAAGTAGTTCTAGCCCACTAAGCTGTTACAAAAGTGATGAACATACAACGGCCATATTAAAGTAAGCTACAATGGTCAGGAAAGCTACAGAGAGCAATTGAAAGTCAATTAATGCGACCCTTGACCCCACCAGGTAGATTGCTCCCACTCCGCACAGTACCGCCTGTGTGTCCCTGCCCCAGCGGCCGCTACTGAGGAAAATCGACCACCCGCAGGCTACCACCTGTGCCTCATTCTTGGTGGTCAGTGGTAGGTCGTAGATTTGTTCATCTTCCGCTTTATTGTTTTATTGTATTGCCTGTATTTCATTGTTGTGTCTGTGACTGCTGTTGTTCTATGCTCCCCGCTGCCTGTTCGTGGTCCGTGCCCGTTTTCCTCCCTCTGCTCCCCTCGCTGTCCCAGTGTCTCTCAGCCCGGTTTTTCCTTCTGTGCCCCTCACTGTCTCCGTGTCTCTGCCCAGTTTTTCCTTCCCTACCCCTCGCTGCCCCCGTGTCTGCCTGGTTTTTCCTTCTGTACCCCTCGCTGCCCCCGTGTCTCTCATCCCGGCTTTCCCTTCTGTTCCCCTCGCTGCCCCCGTGCCTCTCTGCCCATTTCTGCCTACTGTTTCTCAGCTGCCCCTGTATTCTTGTGCCCTTTTTGCCTTCTGTGCCACTCGTTTTTCCCTGTATTTCTGTGCCCTCTTTGCTTCTGTGACACTCATTTTTCCTGTATTTCTGTGCCCTTTTTGCCTTCTTTGCCACTCGTTTTTTCCCTGCCTTTCTGTTCCCTCTTGCCTTCTGTGACACTCGTTTTCCCTCATTTTTGTGTGCCCCTTTGCCTACTGTTCCCTTCAACGTCCCTCACCGCCCCCACCGCTGCGTCCCCTGCGCCCCCGCCCCCCTGACTGCCCACTTGCTGCCCCCGCCTCCAGCCTTCCAGCACCTCCCAACCTCCCCATACATGCTGGCCGCTGGTGCGCCTAAGGGAAGCCCATCTGCGCCCTTCCGCCCCTGGAATGCGCCCACGCCAGAACCCCTGGCCCCGCACCCGCCACGACGACCGCCGCCACTACGACGCCAGCACTTTGCACACTCTCAACTCCAAAAGGATCCACACCTGCTTCAAGGCCGTACCGAAACGCACACACGATCCCTTCACCTGCTGGAACTGCAGCTACACCAGCCTCAGAGCCGACGAATCACCCTCCAAGAAAGACCTCAACCACCTCTGATGCATACCACTGAACACACGCTCCGCACGCAAACACGCCGTCGAGCTCTGGGACCTGCTCAACACAACATCCACGGACGTCGGTTTCCTGACAGAGACCTGGTGGAACAACTCCTCTGCATCCGACATCTCCATAGCCATCCCAGACGGCTACAAGATCACCTGCAGAGACCACACCAAAGGAGTCAAAGGAGGAATCGCCATCGTCCACAAGAACAGCATCAGGGTCTCGACTAGCACCAAAGACCCGCTCAGCACCGCCAAACACATGCACTTCCAGATCCACACAGACCCTAACTCCATCCTCAGAGGCACCCTCGTCTACCAACCCCCCAGACCCTGTCCCCAGTTCAGCGACTCCATTGCCGACTTTATCAGCACGCACGCCCTGACCTCCACCGACTACATCCTCCTCGGAGACCTGAACTTTCACCTTGAGAACAACAACGACAACAACTCTACAACCCTGATCGATAACCTCACCAACCTTGGACTGAAGCAACTTGTCACAATGCCCACCCACTCTGCCGGCCACAAGCTTGACCCCGTCTTCTCCTCAAGCCGGACGTCTCCGTCAGCCACACCACTGAACTCCTCTGGATGGACCACCGCTGCATCCACTTCACCTTCCAGAAACCCACCATACACCACCGCACACAACAGATCCCCCGCCACTGCTGGAGCAAAATCACCGAAGACCAAGTACATTCAAACCTCGCTCACAGCCTACACACCGAGCCCTCCAACACCGACGATGCTGTTCACAGCCTCAGGCGCTGGATCGAGGACTGCGCCAACACACTCGCCCCACTGAAGAAACCCACCACAGAGACACCAGCAAGAGGGCCAGCTGGTTCACTCCAGAACTCCTTGCTTCCAAGTAAGCCTGCCGGAAACTAGAGAAGAAATGGCACAGTGAACAAACTCCGGACAGCTACGCAGCACACAAGGACGCCATCCGCAACCACCACCACGTCATCAGGGCGGCAGAGAGGACCTCCTTCAAAGACCGCCTCGACAACAACGCACATAATAGCAAGGAGATCTTCAACATAGTGAAGGAACTATCCAACCTCAGCTCCAACACCAACAACATCCCGCCGTCCCAAACCCTGTGCGACTCCCTTGCCACCTTCTTCCAATGCAAGATAGCAGACATCCACAACAGCTTCAACACCCAGACAGTCCCAACAGACAAGTACACAACAGACCCTCAGCACACCATCGACCACGACCCCCTGCTAGCCTGGGCCAGCGTGAGGGTCGATGACACCATCAAGACCATGAGCACAATCCACTCTGGCTTTCCGTCAGACCCGGTCCTGCACCAAGTCTTCAACAAAGCAAGCAGCTCCATCGCACCCCACCTGCACAACATCATCAATCTCTCCCTCAAGACCGCGACCTTCCCAGAGAGCTGGAAACACGCCGAGATCAACGCCCTACTCAAAAAACCTAAGGCAGACCCAAGAGACCTCAAGAACTTCTGGCTCATCTCTCTGCTCCCATTCCCGGCCAAGGTCATCGAGAAAATCATCAACAGACAGCTAACCCGATACCTCAAAGAAAACAGAGTCCTGGTCCCTTCCCAGTCAGGGTTCCACAGCACCACAGCACCGAGACTGCTCTCATCGCCGCGACCGACGACATCAGGACCCTGCTGGACAACCGTGAGACTGCAGCACTCATCCTCCTAGAGCTCTCTGCCGCCTTCGACACCGTCTGCCACGCACACGCCTCCACGACGCAGGGATCCGAGACAAGGCTCTGGAATGGACCACCTCCTTCCTCTCCGGCAGAACCCAGAGCGGCCGCCTCCCCCATTCCGTTCCAAAGCCTCCGAGATCATCTGCAGCATACCCCAGGGATCCTCCCTCAGCCTGACACTGTTCAACATTTACATGGCCCCGCTCGCACAAGTCGCCCGACAGCACGACCTCAACATAATCTCCTACGCTGACGACACTCAACTAATCCTCTCCCTCACTAAGGCCCCATCACCGCCAAAGCCACCCTCCACGAAGTAATGAAGGCCGTCGCCGACTGGATGAAGATCAGCCGTCTAAAGCTGAACTCGGACAAGACGGAAGTCCTCATCCTCGGCTCCAACCATTCAGCCTTGGCCGAATCCTGGTGGCCAACACTACTGGGGGCAGCCCTGACACCCACCGACCATGCACGCAACCTGGGATTCATCCTCGACTCAACGCTCTCAATGACCAAGCAAGTCAACGCCATCTCCTCCTCCTGCTTTAACACCCTCCGCATGCTCCGCAAGATCTACAGATGGATCCCGACAGATACAAGAAAGACAGTCACCCACGCGCTCGCCAGAAGCAGACTCGAATACGGAAACACCCTCTACGCGGGAGCCCTGACCAAGCTGATCAAACTACTACAACGCATCCAAAACGCCTCGGCACAACTGATCCTGGATGTACCATGACACGGCCACATCACCCCCAACTTGAGAAACCTGCACTGGCTCCCCGTCAACAAGAGGATATCCTCCAAGCTCCTCATCCACGCACACAAAGCACTCCACAAGACCGGCCAAGCCTACCTCAACATACAGCTCTCCTTCTACATCCCGAACCGCCTGCTACGCTCCACCGACCTCTCACTCGCCACTGCCCCGCGCATCCGAAGAACAACCACCGGCGGGAGATCCTTCTCCCACATCGCCGTCAAGATATGGAACACCCATCCACTGAGCCAAGACCTGGCTGTTCTATCGTAACGCCTCCCTCCTCCCCAGTGCCTTGAGACCCTCAAGGGTACGTAGTGCGCTTTAAAAATGATTGATTGATTGATTGATTGCGCCAAGAGAGAACTATATTAATGATAGAAGTGTGAACATGCCAGGTATTTCTGTGAACGTATCCGAGCTAAACAACATTCACATGGGTATAGTCAGGGCAGGAAAAAGGACTGTTGCCTAGGAACATGCAATGTTTAAATGTAACCAATTTTATGATAACATTTCTAGTGTTATATTATTCATATAAGGTGACACAGATATTATGTACCTTCTACATCTTCTGGCTGTTAACACACATAGTTCAATAAAACAAGAATATTCAAATCTGGTGTGGTAAATCTTCTGTGTTATTTGACTATTACAGATATAGTCAGACCAGTTGAAATACAATGCTACCATAGCCAATACAATAAACACTGGCATACTGTTACTATGTAAAGTATCCAAACTACAGAATATTAATAAGTGTACAGTGCTGAATGTGGTAGATGAAAGGCAGTTACATCATCATGCATGTTAAGGTGTGCTCAATTTAAGCCCTTTAGCCACATTATTAATACGACAAATCCAGCGGTTTTCTTTCATACACAATACTTGTTCTACATTAGGTTTTCTTTTACATGGTTTCACCACTTCGATGACACACCAAACCATGTCTTTCTCAGAATGTTTTAGCTTGGTGTAGTGATCCATTAGAGAAGCATTTTCCACTTTACAGCGAATTCTGGACTAGTGTTGGAGAATTCGTTTTTTGACTTGTTGGGACTGTTTTGCCTATGTGATGAAAGCCACGTGGGCATTTGATACAGACCCCATTACTTGTGTCACAATTTGAGAAATGTTTCAGTGTAACCTGCTGCCCATTAATCTGGAATGTCTTGGTGATATTGGTGGTACCACATGCTGCACACATATTGCACTTATAGTGTCCTACCACAGGCATAAGTTGCAACATATTTTTAATTATACCTGTGTCAGATGTTTCGTGGGCATGTACTGAACGATATTTGAGATTCAAACCTCTCTTAAAGGAAAACATAGGTTTTTGTTTAAATTCTGGTAGCCTTTTGAACAAAGTCCAGTGTTTGTTAATAATCTTCTTGATTTTATTGGAATGTGTACCAAAAGTGGATACGCACACCAATTGTGGTTGATTACATTGTTTTCTAACTTCAAGGAGAGCCTCCCGAATATTGCACCAAGCTCGTTTCAACGATCTTTTCAATAATCTTGCAGGGTATCCACGGGCTTTGAGTTTTTCTTTGAGTGGTTTAGCTTCAGAGAAATAGTCTTCTGACTGAATGGTAATCCATATTTTATAGCCTGTGGGTGGTGGCTATTGTATTGGAGCAATGTGTCCCTAGCCGCGGGTTTTATATATAGCGTTGTGTATATTCAACCATTCTCATTTACTTTTATGAAGATATCTAAAAAGTTCATACAATGTAGATCATATTCCATGGTGAATTTTATGATAGAATTCAGAGAGTTGAGCCAAAGATGAAAACTGTTGAGGCTCTCCACACAAGAATACATCATCGATATATCTCTGCCATCGTATGATGTATGATGAAAATGGATTTGATGTATCGCTGATATGTTCTTTCTCAAAATAGAAAACATCGATGTTTGCTATGTCTGGGGCATAAACTGCATCCATAGCTCCTCCTTGGAGCTGCTGGTAAAAGGTGTTCTGAAAAGGAAAAAATTCTCACATAATGAAATCCTGATGCTTTTGATTATGAAGGATGTAGGAACATTATGTGGACGAGGTCTCAACTCCAGTAGCTCATTCGAGATTCATAGAGACTAGTAGTTAAAAAGCTGGATAAAAAAAGGATGATTCTCGCCAATGTTGTTCACTGCAGTGGTGTCTCTAATATACAATGGTTGTTTTGTTGCGAATGGTGGTAGGAAAAATCTGCGTATTGAGCTAGAGGTTTGAGTATTGAATTGCAACCTGAAACGATAGGACGTCCAGGTGGTGAACCCCTCCGGTCTTGCCCTAAAAAAGCCTGATGTGAAGTGGATGGCTGATTATAGTAGTGTTGTCAATAAAAATTATCCGATGTTCGATCACTGTCTGTATCTGAATTTGTTTCTGAGAAAGTTGTTCTTTTGAAGGAATGCTTATTAGGGCCTTGAGGAAGGTAAATGTCCTTATTAAGATGGGGATGTGTCCTTTCCTTACTATATCTCTTTAGATCTTTCTGTAACTTTTCAGCTTTTTTATGAGCATTAAGTTGTTCAAAATCCTTAATAGTCAATGAAATCTTATCTAAAAGAAGCTTTGAGTTTGTAATGCTTGAGTCAGTGCTGATTTTCTTCTCCAAAGTTTCTACCTCCTTGGAGAGGGATTTCATTTATTTCAGGTCTGTCTCTATGCTGAGGACCATCCAAGTGCGAGAGCACTTATTGGCAGAGTAGCTGAAGACAATCTTAAAATCTTCATTGTCAGTGAAGATTATAGGGATGTTTCCTATTTGCAATCCTGTTGGAATTATATTAGCATTAAGGCAGTCTGTGAGGAACTTAGCAGGTAGTTCTCTCCTAACTAGTTTTTTCTTTAATCTTTCTAGTTGTGTCAGATCAGACTCACAGGGTAACTGTGTCAAGGGGCCTCTATTACCCAAAAGAGAAGGGCCACTGGCTATTTGTAGAATATGCTGATCTCTATAAGGCAGAGTTTCTGCCTCAGACATGGTTGGTGGCAGAACAAAAAATGTAGATAATGAAAATCACTCAAGATAACTACTTCAGGGAAGTGACCCACAACACACTATAGTCTGCGCTAACCTAGTTACAGGAGAGTGGGGAACCCAGTAGACCCTTGGAGGATTGGATAATCTAGTACTTTATTGGGTAAAAAATGCCTACAAGGGATTCTTTGCAATTTTAATGTTCATGTGTTTTTTTAGGTAAATCTCAATAAGCTCTAACCTGTAGCGTATATTGAATTATTATTCCTGTTACTTCCTTAATTAGACATGAATCAATCTTAACAAAACTTTTAACTAGAAAACACAATACAAGATGGATGTATACATATTGATGCACATATTTATGTGACTAGATGAATGATTTAATAGTACACAAAACTTGATTCAAATATAAACAGAAAAGTGACTGAGATGTAGCAATTGTTTACAGCATTTCTTGTCTCTTTGACACTTTTGTAAATACCCATAGAAAATTTCGCCTAATTTAGCAAAGAGCAATTCCTATGACACAAGAAATTATAAAGAAAATGGAAATAGTGGTTGACGTTTTGGTCTTTGGTGTGAAGACATCTGCAAGCCCATCTTCAGGGCAAAATTTCCATATGTGGAATGACCCCTATAGAAAATGGAATAATTCAAAAAGTCGTACATCAATTCAAGGTATTATTAGGAGAAGTTATACAGCTGTGAAGTGAAAAAGGAAAGGGAACCGTAAAGAGCCAAAGAAGTTTTAGACACAAAACCTTTTAATGATAGGACTAATAATTGACAGATGAAGTGCATAACTTAGGAAAATATCGGTGATACCTATACCTAGTTAACATGTAAGAAGTAAGTTAATTGAACTTACTTGGAAGACTGAATTGTAGATAGTCTGTAATAAATCCAGGTGCTGTAGAATGAAGTCTGATCCTTATATTCGATTTCTAGAGTGGAAAGTAAAACTAATCAATTACTAGCTATAGCCAAAGGCTCTCAAAAGGACCTGTCTAAAGATGGAGGGCTGTCCCATCTAGAGTGGCCTACAGTACATCTATTTTATTTTATTTCATAGTCTAAAAACCACTAATGGTGCAAAGGGAAAGACATACTGAATGATTCTGTTTAAATTGCACTGGATATCTTATAAGTGCAAACTTCTGTATTAAAAAACGAGAATGTGTGTACTTTTATATGACAAAGTGTACTTTCTTTTCTTCTTTTTCTTATGATTGATATTAGGTTTGTTATTGTTATTGATATGTATTTATATTCCACTTTTTAGTATAAAGGTTAAAGTGTATGAATTGTTCTTTAACAAAGTTCTGTAAACTTGTAAAATTCTGAATTATTTTTAATACTGTTTGGTTTAAAAAAAAATGATATATTAGGATAATAACAAAGAATCCTTTTTAATAAACATTTATTTTAATTTCTACTCTTGACGTATTTTGGGTTTAATGTTTGGGCCTTTTCCTTAAGTTTGAATTTAGTTAACAAGAGATGATGGGTATGAGTGAGTAGAGGTACGTATCTGCTTATTTGCTTACGGGGTGATTTTGAAGGGACCAAAGGAAAAACTTGTTTTTTACTTACTTAAAAAACAAGAACCACTACAAAGGAATGATCCTGAGTGGCTCTATTTTAGTTGGCGTAGGGTATGCAACAATTGCAACATTCTATATACAGCACACACCAACAATCGATGGGTGTTCCAATATTTCTATATCTAAGGTGACATAGTCTAAACAAGTTGAAAATTGTCCATATTAATTCATAGAAATCATGCACATTACACAAACTGCTTACCACAAAAATGGTAATATGCCTTTGAGCATTTGGCTGTCCACTGTGCTGTGCAAGGATAACACCTAATCCAACTAGGCTAGTGTCAAACACAACCTCTGTATAAAGTTTTGGATCGAAAGAAGCCATTTCAGTAGCATTCTCAATGGCTTGTTTGATTTTCATAAAACTGTTTTCACAATCATGTAACCACTGAAATGAAATATTTTTTCGTCAACTCTCTCAATGGCACACTTACAGTGACATAGTCTTGTTTATATCTAGAACAGTAGCTGACCATACCAAGAAATGAATGAACTATAGTTACATCTCATGAGGGGTTCAGCATTTGACATTGCTTGTACTTTTGGAGGATCTGGTGTCATATCCCCATCAGAAAAGATATGTCCAAAGACATTTAGCTATGTCTTATGGAACTCACAATTGTTTGCATTCAGAGTCAAACCTGCTTCCGAAAGTAAGCAACATACTTGTGTGAGAGCTTTATCATGTTCTTTTAGGGTAGCCCTAAAAACCAATATGTCATCGGTGCTGCATTCATGACAGGCTGCCTGATAAGTCAAATGACATCTTGAAAAGCTATGCAGCGCATGACACACCAAAACATAGTCTTTTGTATTTAAACAGACCAACATATGTAGAAAAGGTTGTAATGTACCAGCAATCTTCTTTGAGCTCCAACGTATAAAAACCTTTATTTAAATCCAACTATTATGCCCAACTATTCTCCAATCGCTCATCTCTTCTTACTGTCCCAATAGGTCCTTACGTTCTGTGAATAAGCACCTGTAAGTTGTTCCCAGGATAAACAGAGCTCGGAGTGGTGGGTACCTATTTTCATAAAACACTGCGAAATGCTGGAACCAGCTACCTAATCACATCCGTCTTGAGGAAAATTATTTATCTTTTCCCAAACTCTTGAAATCCTTTCTGTTTCCTTGATGCATAGCTGTCGTACTGTGATGACTCTGCTCCTAGTGCTGGGAGGCTTACTGGTAGCCATGCGCTTTAGAAATGCAAATTCATTCATTCATTCAAATCAAGGCTATCTTTGTACCATTTAGTTGCTTTATCATGTCGGCAATGTGTGGAACTGGATGTTGTTCTTGTACCATTTCCTTATTTGCTTGATGCATATCAAGACATAGGCATACCACTCCTTTGCTGTCCTTTTTGGGTACTATCATGATGGGAGAAACCCATGGGCTGGACCAGTAGAAAGCTCAATAATATCATGCTTAAGGAGCCATTCAAGTTTGCCTATATCTCTGAGCAACAGGATGGACGTCCTAATTAATATTCAACTTTTCTTTCATAGTCTTAAACTGTCTGACTGATTACTATTTAATGGTGAGCATTCATTTTGTAGTTCATGGAAATCAGTCCCATATCAGAAGTTGTGATGAAACTGAGTAGAAAGGCACTTGACGTTGTCCCTTGGAGCACATGGAAGGGTGCTTTCACCTTCGTTTTATTATGTTTAGTCATCACTACAAATGAACATAGACTTTTTAAGGGTGTTGATGCAGCCCATGTATGCACATTGGTTTTCGTCTGCATAAGTTTTGTTAAGGGATGCAATTCATTATATTTCTCCTCAGGTATAATGTTGATCGGCTCACCATTGTCAATGATGAAAGGTATTGAACAACTATTTACTTTCAGCTTAACTTTCGGACAATGTTTGAATGAATTTAGTGCTTTGGCATGTTGACTGTTCTATGACTGACATTTTTCTTCACATGTGGCCAGTCTGGCATGGGCATGCTTTTCTGAAGTAAACATCGAATTGGCACAACCATCTTCTTCTCTTTCACTCGATACTGATATGCAAGGATTTTTCGACAATGATTAAGATGACAATCGACTTTGTTAAGTGTCAATTTTTCGTACCTGATGCTTTGGCTGGGCCTTTTGGGTACACATCGAACGTTGCTTCTGGAACGTTCCAGCTGCCTTTTTGTCTGCCTGACATGATGCACTTGTTTTTTTATTTGCTTTGCACACGGTCACAAACACACAGTTCTTAAATGTCTGTCCAATGGCAGTACATTTGTCTTCATGTGGAAAGGGAAATCCACATCTATAATATAAATTCTTTTTATGTGTAGACATCATATTGTTTACTTTAGTCTTTTGCTTTGACTTGCCTTTCACACTCATGACTGATTCATTCTGGGCACCTTCGGACTCCATGTCAGCAGCTTGCCGATCAGCACTCTCTTCAACTCTAGCAGCTATCAGCACTCGTTCCAGACTCAAAGTCTCTCCCAGCATTTGCCGTCTGAATGAATCAGACAAGCACCCATCAATTGCCCTGAGCCTCTTCATCATTAAATTCATTGAACATACAGCGTTTGAAGAGTGTGTCAAGTCTCTCTACAAATTCATTGATGGTTTCACTAACATTCTCTCATTCTTGATTGAAAATATATGTTTCATAGCAAACATTTGGCATTGGATTGAATTTGAGTTTCAAGGTTTCTTTATTCTGACGGTATGTGATTTCTTCATCAGTTTGTGGCATCTTCTGTATGACTTCCTTTATGTTATCATTTGCAAGATTTGTGTTGTATTTGATCATCTTTTTGTTATCAGTCTCTTCAAGTGCATCAATGAAATCTTCAAATGTCCTTAGCCACATTGTCCTTCGGTCACCAATATTTTTCTTTTTGGCGGTATCGAATGATGATGGTGGTTTCAAGAAAGAGGTGGCATTGTAGACCACTGTGGAACTTAATGAGACTTGATGTTATGGTCTTTCGGACACTTTTTCTTGCTCATCCTCTCTGGGACCTTGTGATGTACTGGCCTCTGGACCATCCTCAATGACAGCTGGAAAGTGGGTTTTCTTGTCGGTCTCCATCAGAACAAGCAACCTGCCACTATTACGGACTCTTCACTGACTTTAACTTTTCAAAGAACTGTGGAGTTATTTTGTGCCCAACTCAGTGGTTTTGGTGGCTCACCTCTTCGGGTATGGATGGCTCTGTAGGTACAAACCCAGGCACTCCTCCTTGGCCTGCTGTGCCCAGTGCTGTAGTATGAAGACTCTCTTTAATTACTTCTGGTAAGCAGACAACCGATTTCTTGCAGCTAGGCTACTTTAATTCTGGTGCTTCTGTGCACTTGCTAACAAATGGTTGATCTCTGCCTCGCATCACTTGTAGTCACAGCGTTAACTTACTTTTGGCTCTCGCTTCGTACTTTTTGACACCAAGTTGATTTTGGCTTGGCAGCACTTGTAATCACAGCGTTATCTTGTGCTTGGCTGTTGCTTTGTACTTTTAACACCAGGTTGATATCTGCTTGGCAACACTTGTAATCACAGCAATATCACTCCGTACTGTGTATGGCTCTATGTTGAGTAGTAGTACAGTACCTTCATGTATGCCCTGACCAACAGATTCTCGATCAACGACATGTAAATTCTCAGTAAATGCTTTTGTTTTCAACTGCTTCACAGCGGCTGGAACTGCACCTTGACTCCAGATGCAGTTAGCATTGATTTTGTACTTTGGCGTTGGCCCACATGGCATGCACTAGCAGTTTGCTTGGACTACAGCAAACTCTCTGAGAGAGCACTGTCAATCTTCGGATTACTTATTCCCTATCTCAACGCCATTTTTAGAGTCTTTCCAGCCGAGGTACCTGCCAATGAGTATACCACACATGGAACGTGGTATCACAAATCTTTATTCTTCTAGGTGTAACTGCAAACTCAACTTTCTAAAGCAGCCTTCACTACAATACACTTTATTTATTGCGTCATAGCTCTACATTAGACGTCTCCAACGAGTAGCTCGTGAGCTACCATTAGCTCTTCAGCCACCTGGAAGTAGCTCTCTTTAGTGAATGAGCCACTTTAGTGGCCGGATGATCTATGATGACCCTCGATCACCACCATTGTGTATCTGACTTTAGTGTGCTATGTTACCTTAGCCTTAATGTTGGATGGTCTTGCATTACAATAATCTTGCCAAAGAATAGAAGGTATGGGATGTCGAGGTGCAGTGTTGTTGATGATGGTGCACACATGTGCTCCATAGTGGATACTGAGGGATTAAGTGCATAGTGTTATTTGAGTTAGGTGAATTATGACTTTGCCTATTGGCTTTGACGTGGTCTAATATCATTCTGCTTTTCAAGTATTAGAGGGCTATGCTTTAGCAACTCCATATTCTAAACTGCAGCCATCTTCTGAGCCTCTGTAGGTGAGAGGTTATATTTGAGATTACATGTGTTGTTCACCGGCAGTGAACCAGAGCAGATCAGTTCTTATCAAGAGGAATGTTCCTTCTTTGCATTGGCGTCATAACAAAACGCTTGGCCTGCTGCTGTTGGGTGCCTGGTGTGGAAAGGTACAGGAATCTTGTGAGAAAGGTAGGCGGGTTCTCCCAGAAGCTTTGATAGAGGATAGAGTTCTATATTAGAGAAAGGGGGGTCCAAGAGAGGGAGAGATGCTGAGATGATGAGATGCTGGTCTGGTGGTTTGGCGGTCTGGTGATACATCACAGTGCAGATGTGAAGTCTTGTTTGTGCAACTGAGAATCCTGACCCAACCAGAGAGGGAAAGAGAGACGGAGAGGGAAAGAGAGACGGACCCTTCTTCAGATGACAAGACGCCTAAGATCATGGTGAGGTGTTCCATGTGTACTTATTGTATCTAACTATGTCTTTTATTTTCAGGCCCTATGTATATGTATGTGTTGGTGATTGCTACAAATGTCTATTGTGATGTCTAGTTATTTCTTTCTTTTGTCATCCTATTATCATGTAATAAAGAAACCCTAGAGCATATCATTTGTTTGTATTCCTTGTGAGGGAAGGTTGGGACCCTTTTTTACCAAGTACTTACAGAGGGATGGGCGATTCCCCTCTAATGGGTAATTGTTGATACGGGAGGGAAATCGGCTCCCATCAGGGATGTCTAAATTCTAATTATTCTATCCAATACATTGCTGGGATGAGCATGCGCTGTGTACCCTCTCAGATGGGGAGGTGTTGTGATTTGCTACGTACCCTCTCAAATGGGGAGGTGTTGAGATTTGCTGCGTACCCTCTCGGATGGGGAGGTGTTGTGATTTGTTATTTGCGAGCTCCTCTGCAATGGTTTTATATGTTGTCAGTGTTTATTCCTTTTTTTGGGTAAGTATTGTGAAATGTGGTGTCTTTCTGGATCCTGAGAAAGGATGTGGTAAGTAATGGCCTGGTGACTGACAGAAGCACCAAAACATACAGAGAAGTAGGTCATTACACTCTCCTATGTGCAACCCAGCCAAGTAAATTAGAGGCATTAGCTTGGTTGAATTATCGTATGTAAAGCCTCTATTTGAGTGATAAATCATGTGGCGATGGGAGGCCTATTACTCGTATTTTAACATTGGTGTCAGTGACTTTGGTACTAGGCTATTATGATTTACCTACAAAGAGGCATTCCAAACTGACAAAGACTTTTTTGCATTACAGCTGGCAACCATGCCTGATGCACTGAGGTGACGTTCGGTGACAGTCTTGTTTATGGTGGTCTCAAATGTAATCTTGTCTGATGTTGGTAGCTCAGCATGATTTTTATTGAACATAAGTAGCTCTAATTATAGAAAAGGTTGGAGAACCCTCCTCCACAGAGTTCACTGGGAGACAAAAGGGTTCTATTTTATAACGCGCTAGACATTACAGTTGCCACTAAGTCCATCCTGGCATATGAGGGGGCTATCTCTCATTGATGCTTGAGAATAAAAATTGGTTCAATACAAAATCCAGTATATAATGAGATTTCAGTCCTTGGGAACAGTTAACACAGCTACTACTCTACTACTAAACAAGCAACCAGCAGCAATCTTAAGCAATATTTTCCCAGCACCAAATCTAGTAGTCAGTACTTCAAACGGTACGCACTGGAAAAATCCTTATGATCATCTTCTTTCACCAACCTTGTTGTACCAAAGATCAGAAGAGCAACTTGGGGTGGTAGAGGTTTCATAGCGGGCACTGCTAGGCTGTGGAACTTCATGCTGTTGCAGTAAAAAAATAATCAAACCTATTTGCTTTCTGTAAAGCCTTCAAAACATGGCTGCTTAACAAATGGGCTCAGCTGATTTGTTCCTCATTGCTTTGCTTTCAGATCTTTTCTTACTTACATTTCTGTTGTTGCTCCTTCTGAATCTTAACACCTAGACACCTTCAGGTAGTAGTGCACTCTACAAATCTATATTTCATTTCATTTCATGGGATATTATATTTTTACCTGGCTGACTGAGTACATTGAAGCTGCACATGGGGGTAGTGCATTCAAGAGTGAAGGAGATAAAGATTATGTATTTTATTATTGCCTTTAATCTCAGTCTTGCCATTTGTATATACTACACTGTGATCTCAAAGAAGGGTGCTTGCATTATAGACACCTGGGGCAGTAGCCAGAATTACTTTTATTGATGTCACTCAATATTACTGGCATAAAAAGAATCCTTTGCTCAACAAATACCTGAGTGCCCCACTGTATTAAGGCACATTTTTCAGAGGAAAAAGGGAATTGGGAGCCCTAGAGCACCACATATTTACTCTGCTATGGTAGCTAATTCATGCAATCTAGTCCAAAATTATTTTGGGGACAAGCTAGATATAAAAATACTGCTGATATTTAAGTTAAAGGTGTAATACAGGAATTAGTTTAATTCATGGGGACACATCCAATCTTTGATTCCTCTTTAAGTGTCCAAATGTTAGGGGTATTTCTTTTGAGGAACTCCTCACCATTGTGATGACTGTGAAATCAACGACTTGTTCTGTTGACCCATCCCCTTCACATATGATCAAGCACTATCATACTGAGATGGCCTCATATGTACATTGTTCATCACAAAAACAGTCTCTTTTCAAAATTAACAGCATCATTGTCATTGTCGTTCCCTTTTGTGAGTCAATTACAGCGTCTAAAGACCTGTATAGTAGGATATGAACACTGTAAGTGCTATAAAGAAAGTGACAAATAAAACAAGATTCAATCCTGCCTCCCTAAAGCTCACCTAAATCACTCAATTTTTTAAGGAAAATGGCAGAGGAGAATGGGTACCTTCCAACTATAGCTCCATTTTGAATATCTAATGGTATCTAAAACGTATTGAAAAGGCAGACACCTTGCAACTTCAGGGCCATATAAAAAATTCTAGTAGTACTAGAACAGAGCCACCCAATAGTCCCACCAGGACTGGGTAATGTAAATCATATAAGCTAAATGTCCAGGTAGGAATCATTTACAGTATACATTTTTAATCAACAGTGTCATAACTATGATCACTCAATTAAGGAGGGTAACCAAGGGGTTTCAACAACAACAAAAGTGAATAGTATCAAAAATATATTTTTATTTTTTCGTATAGTTTTATATATTTATCACTTTTTGTACAGAAATCCAAAAGTCTGGCAACATTAAACCACCGACGTCAAATATCACAAATCATAGGGTGGTATAAAACACCTTTACCACATAATGTGGACACAATGAAAGGACCACATGCACAATCTTATATGTGCAACCTAATTCACACAGTGTTGTTTCAAGTGAATATATACAGTATGGTTGTATAAAAGGTGTTTAGGCGTCGACGTTTCGGTCCATGTTGGTCACAAGATCCGGAGGACCATCTTCAGGACAAAAAACGTTGCACAGGGGTATCTAATATAAACATAATTACATAACAATATCAGTGAAACCCTAGGGTACATGGAGATTTATTTGCAGCTCAAAACCAAAAACAAAGTGACAAAGCACTCAGTGTGGCATGCACCTTCAAACCACCACCAAGTGTACCTCACACAACACGCTGGTATATAAGTGCCAAAGAAAATGCCATCCATAGGACCACGTGACTAGTGCCTACATGTCTTCATTACTAAGGTGCCAGAAAAATCAACACTTCCACCTCATAGAAATTTGAACGTGAGGTATATATCAAGCTTACATTACCACGTATAGCCTGTCTATAACTTACATGTAGCAAAAACGCCTCACAGGTCGTTCTGGAAAGACCAATAAATCAATACATGAATAACGCCATGTGAGCTGGAGAGGTAGTTATATAACTAAACATGCACGTGGAATCACTTACATACTAGTGGCCGCCCGAACCTCTGAAAGACAGACAAGTCCGTAATCAGGAGAATGCAGTCGCCAGAGTTACTTAGCATCCAATTCTAACATGCCTCAAAAACTTACTTGACTAGCCAAGAGACGCCGGCTCAGAAGGAGTCCGTGTGTCTGCACTGGTAGCACTCGCGGAAACCTTAATATTCCGCAAAATAAACAAAACCGTAATCAGGAGGCTGTACGCATCACAGGTACTTAAAGTCTAATGTTTTTTCATGCCTCAGACTTACTATGTTTGACGAGAGACGCCGGCTCAAAGGAGTCCGTGTGTCTTCACCGATTGCACTCGCAGAGCCCTTCAGCTTCCGCAAACAATGTAAATAACGTTGAGCGCCATGACGTCACTTCGGCAGTGAGCTCGGCGGCCATCTTAGAGCGGTCTACAGGCTAATTCATCTAAGGCTAACAGGACAGTGAAACGTTATTAAAAAGGGGGGATAACTAAAAAAGACTCAAAACTGAAATACAAAAACACAGAAACGTACTCTACTCCACTCCAGTTACTGATGTATTATTACATACAGCCGTATGTAAAAGTCCCAACTCGAAAAAACCTTACATTAAGGTGGCCAAAGAATGCCATTCAATAAAGGTATTCAGCCCATTTTCTACAGTGTCGCATAACCAGATCAGTTTGTTTTCCCTTTGAGCAAGCAATTTATCCACATTGGGTTGTCTCCTTGTACCCCTTACACACTCAATAACAAACCATTTCAGATCAGTGGGAGCATGTGACATGTTAATAAAATGCTCAACTAGTGGCGCCGTTTGGATTTTGCATCTAATGCGGGACTGATGTTGTGTTATCCATTTCCTTATTTCCTGTGTTGTTTTTCCCAGGTAATACAGGCCACACGGACACTGGATGCAATACACCACGTTCTTGGACATACAGTTAGAATGGTGTTTCAACGTAAACTGTCTCCTAGGGTTAGGAGTTGTGTTTCAGAGAGGCAAAAATTTTACAAGAAAAACTCGTGACCCGGTCATACCCATACCGGCTGGTAAAGCATGCGATGAAACATGCTTGGTATTATGACCGCCAAGCCCTCCTACAGAAAAAGCTACCTCCTAACCCTAATACCACACCAGACACAGTACCCACAACTTGTGTTCTGACTTTTGGTACTGAATCCACAGAAATTACAAAAATTATCAAACGCAACTGGCATTTGATCAAAAAGGTTGAACCCCAACTAGCCATCCCTAGATTTGCCTTCAAAAGAGGAAAGAATCTACGTGACCATTTGGTAAAAGCCTATAGGGAACCCAAGATCAATACCCTAACTAGCCTATGGGGCCTGGCTCCCATTGTCGGGCATTTCCCCTGTGGTGGATGCACAGCTTGTGCGACCACACAAGTAACAAAATCCTGCTGTATTAATGGGAGACAGTTTACGTTGAAACACCATTCTAACTGTATGTCCAAGAACGTGGTGTATTGCATCCAGTGTCCGTGTGGCCTGTATTACCTGGGAAAAACAACACAGGAAATAAGGAAACGGATAACACAACATCAGTCCCGCATTAGATGCAAAATCCAAACGGCGCCACTAGTTGAGCATTTTATTAACATGTCACATGCTCCCACTGATCTGAAATGGTTTGTTATTGAGTGTGTAAGGGGTACAAGGAGACGACCCAATGTGGATAAATTGCTTGCTCAAAGGGAAAACAAACTGATCTGGTTATGCAACACTGTAGAAAATGGGCTGAATACCTTTATTGAATGGCATTCTTTGGCCACCTTAATGTAAGGTTTTTTCGAGTTGGGACTTTTACATACGGCTGTATGTAATAATACATCAGTAACTGGAGTGGAGTAGAGTACGTTTCTGTGTTTTTGTATTTCAGTTTTGAGTCTTTTTTAGTTATCCCCCCTTTTTAATAACGTTTCACTGTCCTGTTAGCCTTAGATGAATTAGCCTGGTAGACCGCTCTAAGATGGCCGCCGAGCTCACTGCGGAAGTGATGTCATGGCGCTCAACGTTATTTGCATTGTTTGCGGAAGCTGAAGGGCTCCGCGAGTGCAATCGGTGAAGACACACGGACTCCTTTGAGCCGGCGTCTCTCGTCAAACATAGTAAGTCTGAGGCATGAAAAAACATTAGACTTTAAGTACCTGTGATGCGTACAGCCTCCTGATTACGGTTTTGTTTATTTTGCGGAATATTAAGGTTTCCGCGAGTGCTACCAGCGCAGACACACGGACTCCTTCTGAGCCGGCGTCTCTTGGCTAGTCAAGTAAGTTTTTGAGGCATGTTAGAATTGGATGCTAAGTAACTCTGGCGACTGCATTCTCCTGATTACGGACTTGTCTGTCTTTCAGAGGTTCGGGCGGCCACTAGTATGTAAGTGATTCCACGTGCATGTTTAGTTATATAACTACCTCTCCAGCTCACATGGCGTTATTCATGTATTGATTTATTGGTCTTTCCAGAACGACCTGTGAGGCGTTTTTGCTACATGTAAGTTATAGACAGGCTATACGTGGTAATGTAAGCTTGATATATACCTCACGTTCAAATTTCTATGAGGTGGAAGTGTTGATTTTTCTGGCACCTTAGTAATGAAGACATGTAGGCACTAGTCACGTGGTCCTATGGATGGCATTTTCTTTGGCACTTATATACCAGCGTGTTGTGTGAGGTACACTTGGTGGTGGTTTGAAGGTGCATGCCACACCGAGTGCTTTGTCACTTTGTTTTTGGTTTTGAGCTGCAAATAAATCTCCATGTACCCTAGGGTTTCACTGATATTGTTATGTAATTATGTTTATATTAGATACCCCTGTGCAACGTTTTTTGTCCTGAAGATGGTCCTCCGGATCTTTGTGACCAACATGGACCGAAACGTCGACGCCTAAACACCTTTTATACAACCATACTGTATATATTCACTTGAAACAACACTGTGTGAATTAGGTTGCACATATAAGATTGTGCATGTGGTCCTTTCATTGTGTCCACATTATGTGGTAAAGGTGTTTTATACCACCCTATGATTTGTGATATTTGACGTCGGTGGTTTAATGTTGCCAGACTTTTGGATTTCTGTACAAAAAGTGATAAATATATAAAACTATACGAAAAAATAAAAATATATTTTTGATACTATTCACTTTTGTTGTTGTTGAAACCCCTTGGTTACCCTCCTTAATTGAGTGATCATAGTTATGACACTGTTGATTAAAAATTTATACTGTGAATGATTCCTACCTGGACATTTAGCTTATATGATATAAAAAATTCTGGCATTCCTGGGGCAGAATATCAAGGTTATGCCCTTACAAAGCACAAAATCTCCATAAATTGGTATTCAGTCCACTATGTTAGATATTGAAGCTTATGGGAACCCAGCCCTTCTAATGTTATTTGAGCATTCTGTAGCCTTTGACATGCCTAATCACTTAATGCTATCAGAAAGGGGTGGGTAAAAGGATGCTAATTCTCAAAAATTATTTTAGTCTGATCAGACAGTCAGAGTGGGAGTGGATCAGTATCATCTGTAGAGACCTTCATGGTTCCTGCATCTTGCCACTTCTTGTCAGTGTATAGGTACAACCACTACATGAAGTGCTGATTCGTTTGGGTGTGAGAAAATGGTTTATTACTCTGGCTGGATGGTATTCCACCAGAAGTAATAAAGTCACTACCATATTGTGTTCCATTAAAGGTTTCAGTAATTTAAACCTGAGCTCGACCCCTCAGAGCTATGGCACATAGCGGATAGGCTTAACTTTAGGAAAATGTATAAAGCAGTTACAAGAACCAAAACAGTTTAAAAACAAGTAAGAAACATAGCCGAAAAAATACCACTCCATTTTATAAAAATTGAGAAAAATGTAATAAGCAAAATGACACCAAAACAATAAAAGACCAATGAGGGTACTGGACATATGAATTTTTAAAGTGAAGATAGTGCCAAAAAGTGAAAAGCTGCACTGGTAGTCTATGGTCATGGTAGACTGGGACCGAAAAAATGTGATACCGACCGCGATGGAACTTCTTTTGTTGTTTAAACAACCACAATATTACACTTCCAATGCCCCGAGGATATCACAGAGATCACTTAGAAACTCTCATGGTGTTAGTCAGAGGACAACATCAAAGTCCAGTCCAAGTCCAGTTGCCACTGGTCAGCTAGGATTGTTCGTGGAAATGTCCATTTAGCAATTTTTATGTTAGTGGAGACACCCCGGGGGGCAGTGTTACGATTGTTTGAGATCTTCTGACCTTGAATTTCATATGGAAGAGGGTTCAATTGTCTCAATGTTTTCTCAAAGGCCACAGATACTAAGCAAAGTAGGTTCAGTCTGCCTACTATCCTTTCACTAGTCCAGCAGTGTTTTGAGGAAGGCAGAGTGTAGGAAATTGGGTCATTAGTTGTGAAGGATTTGAGGCCTGTGCAAGTAAAAGGTCCACAGTTTCCCCTTACCAGGAACCACGCACCTCATTGTTGTGCTTGACTCTCTCAAGGTAGCAAAGATGATGAGTCCAAGGCCTGTTCAGGGGAGGTCATGTGGGCTAGTAATCCCCATTCACCAACACGCACTAATAACATTCAATAAATGATTGTCCAATCAGTGCTTTTTTCTTTAGAAAAGGAAACTTACATTTATGACACACATACTACTAGTCATTTGCAGTTAGAGAGGAGAGAAGGACGGATCATGGAGAGCACCAGATGAAACACCTCACAAGATTGGAGAGTCTACAAAGCAAAAGGCCATAAAATCTAAAACCAGGAGCAACTGAGGATAAGGGTTCTTAATCTCACCCCCAAGAATGTAGGAGGAAATAAAAGGGGAAGACGACCGTCCTGTATGTGTAGTCTCACATTAGTACTGAGGAAGGAATATTGCAGAACAACACTACAGAAGCTCTAACTTAAAATAGAGAACCTTCCAGATTCCACTCCAGTTGGCGGTAATCAAAGGCAACTAACCAAGAAGAAAAATACCAGTACGTTTTTGATTATATGAACAAACCCAAAACTACATTTTAAGTGTTTGTGGTGGATAGTAAGAAAATTACAACAACCACCGTCAAAGCCGATTGAATCATGCAGTGAAGTAAAGAAGATCAATTTAGATTGTTTTTAACATTGAAACTATTGTCCTGAAGAAGGTGACGACCTTTTTTCACTGAAACGCTGCGTCGACAATTTTCGCCCTAGAACATAAATTGTTTTATTATGACAAATTTCGTCTGAGAAAATAAACTGTTTTATTATGTATTGTAAAGTTTTTTGTAATGAATTGATGATGTTTTAATTGTAATAATGGAAATACAATATATTGTTTGATAAATAAAATAAGAAAAACACGCTATTCCTTTGCCAACTTTTTGCCCATATTGTATTGTGATTGAACTTACTCCTGTGGTAATATATAACATTGTGTGTATAAACGATAGTCTATATATGTAAATGTGTTAATTTGATCTGACTCCACTCTCTACCTACCACACCGATGATTGATGTAACAGCTTTAGAATAAGATATGCCCACGTGAGATTTATTTCCTTATAAAACAAGGAATAGGGATTTGTGTAATTGTTGACACATACTACTAAATACTGCACACTCATTTCAAAGCATATGCATGCTGCATATTGAAAATTCCTTAGATGATATTATGAAATCACATTTGACCCGTAAAGGGTCTTGACCCCCAAAATTACAAATTCCCCCACTTATACCAGATAGTGCAAGACAAGATGGGGGGTATTATTTTAAATACTCTAAATAAAACAAGCCTATTGGCTTTATCAAGGGTCAACAAAACATATAATGTAAGCCTACTGGCTTTGCCAAAGGTAACCACAATAAAAGTCAACCAATGTGCATGTTAATAATACTATCATATCAATAATAACTATTTAAAAATGCAGGGATCATTCGTAATAAAGCATTTCAATATTATTCAACAATTATCATCACCTGCAATGCTTAATAAAGCATTCAAATTAATCATATCATGAACCTATATCTTTTTTATAAACATTCAGACCACATAAAATGCAACCATCGAACCAGCCCCTAGAGGGTGCTGCACTCCATGTACATTTTCAAGCCACATAAAATTCAACCCTAGAACCAGCCCTTAGCGAGTGCTGCCTTCCATGAGTCTGCATTTTCCTTATACATTTTCAGGCCACATGTAATTCAGCCATAGAACTAACCCCTAGAGGGGGCTGCACTTGCAGCTGTAGAACAAAAGCTCCAGCCTTAGGAATGATTCAAACAATGTTGAAAATCCTTCAGGGTCATAATTTCTTTGACCCCCAAAACATTGTTTTTTTGGTAATATTAAGGCCAAAGGAGCTACTCTTCTGTAGCCTCCAATCGTCTGCTAAGATCTGTTGGTGGTGCCCCTGCCCATTTTGTGGCCACCACAAAGCAAGAAACAGATTCATATGAGCAAGTTCCACAGGGCGTTATGGGGTGCACAGGCCTGGATCAGTGAATACTTGAACAGGAGCCTAGGGCCTTTTTCTCTTTTTTTACAGGGTGGTCCCACCTACGCACCCCGTCCTTCCATTTGTTGAGGCTGCACTGGGAGCCCAATACAGCTCAGCCCAGACGGCTCCCTGTGATTGCCTTCATCCAACCGGCACCGGAGGCAGCAGTCTTCCTGACCGCTCCATGAGGCCAGTGTGCAGCGTCGTGTAGTGGCTGCCGAGCTCCTGTCAGACATAACCTCGGGAAACGGGATAAAGCCACTGAAATTGGGTGTATGTCACAGTACTCTTCCCTTTATGTATAAGTTCTTTGGAACCCAGAGATGGTATCCCGGGTCCCTTGTTTGCATCGGCCACTGGCAAGATGTTGGCCCAGGGGGTAATCTATCCACAGGAAGGGGGCCCAACACACATCCTCCCCCCAAAAATAATAAATGAAGGAGCTTGCAAAGACCCCTAGTCCCTGGGCCACCTTCGGGGTAATTTCTCACTGGATGGCGGAGCCCCACGTGATTCAGAAAAGGTCAAAGGTTGACAACTTTTCAAAGACCATAACACGGGCACCGTTGGGTCAATCTGCATGATTGTGGGCTCATTTTACTCCTGATTGTCACCTTACCTAACCTGTGTGTGTACCTTGGATAAATCTGTTTTCAGTGAACCCTGGCCCAGCAACTTTCCTGGTCTTGGTGTCTAGGCACAGAAGCCCAGATCTTTCCCCAGTTGGTCCTCAGGGAGTTTAAGGGGGCCAGCCTCATTGATCCTTGGAGAGACCTTCCGGTCCTGGGGTCAACTAGGCAGAGTCCTTGGTCCTTTTTGGCATCAGGAGCTTTCTACTTCCTGTTGACCATGGCTGTTGATGTACCAGGGATCAGCAGAGAGAATTACAAACAGGGGCAACAGCCCTTTCTCTCCCTTGTGTAAGAGTTTTAATAGGAGGTAGAAAGTCACCCTTGGCCAATTCTGGGTGCCTCATCACCTCCCCACCCCTGTCCCTACCCTCCTGCACATTATTTTGGGACAGTTCAAGATGGAATCAACCAGAAGTCACAGACGTTTTCTTTGGTTGTTCAGCTCTGCCCCTCACTGACATCACTCCAAGTTCCTTGGCCACCAAAACTTCATATGGGAGCCCCTTCCTGTGTTGGTTCCAGTTGTCTGGGCTTCTCTCTTTGTTCAGTGGGCCTGGACTCTCCTTAGCCCTGATACAGTTTGACAGGTAATTGAGAGATACCGATATTCATCCCCACCCCTTCCTCCTCAGGACCTGAGGGAAGCCCTGTTAATTACTCCATGATATGGGGCGGCAATTGTTCCTTCTGCTGGAGAGAAATGTAATTAGCTTGGCCCAAAAGAGCAACAAAAAGTCTGGTCTCTGATCCCGAACTGAGCCAGAGAACTATGACAATTCTGGATGACCCAAAAGATGTACCGGTCAGCTCTTAATGCTGTGAGGATTGCATTTCTGTTGATTTGCACTGATTATTCACTGAAACAGAATATTGTTAATTTGACATTTGGCAATTGTAGGATGTCACTTAAATTTTGTTTGTACACACCTCTGGTTTTAAATAATGCCAGATTTTGTATTAACAGAGTCCGGCACTTCTCACAAATTAGTTTATAATGTTAAGCCTGCCTCGGGGAACAGGTTATCTCTTAGGACAACCCCCATTCCTGCCTTATGTCTGGTGGATTGTCTACTGTGTCAAGCAATTTATTTATTTTCAACAACAACAAAAAATTTGCTCTGGTTGCTATCTTACTGTCACTTTTTAAATTGAAAAACTGAATCTGTCGGACTTTAGTAATCATATTTTGCTGCTCTGTAATATACAGTAAGTTACCTAATTTAATAGACGGTATGATGCAATGTTCAATTTATACAAGTAGTTGCTCAATTATTAGACAAATTATTGTATTTGGAATGTCAGAATCAGGTAACTACAGGACACTGAGTGGTCTTTAACATTATTATGTGTAATTTGAACCCTGGTTGTCTTTCGGCTCAGATGAACCCCGGCACTAAGTTGGACAAATCTTTAGAAAAGGCACCAAATGTATCAAAAATGTATTTTTTGAAAGTTATACAAAAACTGGCATAACTTGAGCATCCTGAGTAACCCTATTTCCCCATCATTGGTAAAGGAAATGTTTTCCAAACCTAACTAGTTTGTAATATAAAGCAAAATCTCATCTCCATGTAATGAAATTATATTATTGACATGTCTCACTGTATCTTCGAAATGGCCATGGGGCATTTGATCAGCTGCAAAATTAGTCACATGATCAATGTAAAAAGCATTGTGGAAAATGGGTATCCTAGTCTTGTTCCCCATCTAATTCTGCACACAAACCCTTTTGTTAGCTTCTTTACACAATAGCCTCCATGGTGTAGGACCCAAACCAAACCATGCCAAATTATAGTTTTAACCAAAGCAAACTGCCTGCTATACTGAATGAATTTTATGACCAAAGGATTTTTCAGCTTTGACTCTTGTTACTGTGGCAGGGAGAAATCTGTCTGCATTATAATGCAGAAGTGAGATAGGGCAGTGCACAGTGAAGCGAGAAAAAAACATATTTGTATTCTGCAATTCTCCAGTGCTGGGAATAGTTAAAGTATGGAGTCTTTGCTAAGTATATTCTTAGTATATTAATGTAAGTAAAATTCAACAATGAACTCCAAGACTCGATGTTTATTGACTCCATCACTATTGGTGGAAAATCCTTGTGCCCTACAGCTTCTCATGAACAACTACTAGCTTTAGAGTGGTCTCTGGTGACTCTACTCCTCTTTTATTGTGTGTTGAGTGCCAACCAGTCAGCGAAATCAGTGGAGGTATCATTCTGTGTTGCCTTGTTGGAGGACCACCATAATATCAAGAGACCCCTGCCTGCATGCAGGGATTTCTTTGCCTACAGCGCATTCACAAATTCAACAAAAGTGCATTGTAAACAGGGTCGAATGACAAGGGGGTGCTATGTGTGCTTTTAGCCTACTCAGCTTTTCTCTTGTTTGAGTAAAACAAAAAATATATAAATTTCCTTGTGCTGCAGAGGGTTTCTACAGACCGAAGCGAGGAAATGTAGGGCTTGGTTTAGATGCGGTTAGGAAGTCCTCCTAACGGCATTTGCTCCGTCTGAATCAAATTGGGAACGTGTCTCTCTGACCGAATTGGAAAGGTTTCTGACTCACTAGTACAATGCGATTTAGCTGTTAGGAATATCCCAATCCAAACCCAATGGCATTTGGGATGACTGAGCCGTTGTAACGGCCGCATTCTCGGACCAGATAGGATCAGCTCCTCAGAGCACCACCAACCCAGCCGGAACGTAATCACCTCCCTCCTCAGGACGTATTTACAATAGGTATCTACACCTTGAACCTAAGGATGGGGAAATTAGCAATATACATGCATAGGTTTTCTACAATATCACACTCACACCAGCTAGTCTCGCGGCAGCTTAGGCCCAGACTAGTCTACCCGGAGGCAGTTCTGATTAGTTACCATTACACACTGATCACAGTCAGTGCCCACCCGACAAGCCGCAATCCTGCGTGTCTAGACACCAGTCTCCTCCCTGGTGTTCTCTCACTTACATTCCGAGCCGCAATCCTGCGGATCTAGGCACCAGTATCCTCCCTGGTGTTCTCATTACTTACATCCCAAGCCGCAATCCTGCGGGTATCGGCACCAGTGTCCCGCCTGGTGTTCTCATTAACGCCGCTTACCAACGACGACCAATTTCCTATGAATACCATTAGGAGGGATCTTTCGTTATCTACTAGGGATATGATACTACAATATTATAGATCACACAACAGTTTACCGAATTAGATGATGTACAATCTATTCTCTACTTCAGGGGCCCCTCTCTCCCTCATTGCTCAGTCACTCCTTACCTGACCGGGAATTACATCCGTTCATGAAAACAATGCCTGACTAGAAGAACAGGTTACCCTGATTGAACAAGAATACGAGGCACATGCTGGTTCACTAAGAACTGGGGTACTTTATTACAATGATCATAAAAACACAATACTATACTATAACATATATCCTGCAAAGGAAAGTAAAAGGTTAGAATGTGCACACTATGAAACAAAGACTGACATCACCTTATTAATGTGAAGTCTGGATTCAGCAGTCATCTAGGTTCCTTCTCGTCTGTGCCTTGGCTCATCTTAAGGTCACACTTCTGCAGTCACGGATACACGTCTGCACCGCTATGCTCTGTCTTCTCTGCTTCCCTCCAAGTCACTGGAACCTTCCTTTTATTAACTGCTTTCTCTCTCTGGCTGTTCTGCAGTACTCCTCTCTCCTCTCAATCACGGACTATCTTCACGTTTCTGCTTCGATCTCATAACTCGGTTTCAGCCACTCTGGTATTCGTTCTTCTGACTAACTGCTTCACTCGAAATGCTCTGATCTTATAGGTCAAAGCTCGCCAGCTGCTCCAACTAAAATAACTTCAATCTTTCTAGGAGAGTATCAGCTTCTTGGGTCTTTCTCGGACTTCAAAATGGCGACTGTCTGCCTGGAAATAATTAATGGCATTGATGCTAACGGCTAGCTGCCGCCTACAGACTGACGGATTCACTGCCTCATGCTTTCACTAATATGGAAGCTCGTTCCTTCATGGAAAGTTACGGCCAGTAACCTGCCGCCCACCAAATTCTTGTACCTCCCCGTACCAAGGACACGTTCCCAGCCGGCCGGCCTGATGTTGTGTCTTCGGAGTGGAGAAAAATACAGTCTTTCGATAAGGGCCAGCCTGAGCCGGTTCTCTCCAAGCGAACAACACCTCGTAACTAAAACATTACATTTGACCTAAAAGCATCTCAAGCTGCCGGGGCAGAAAGCAAGATGGAGTCTCTCCCGTTTGAGGCCTACAAGGCCCGAAATAAGCATAACTCCATAGAAGGTATACTAACACTCTTGCAAAAGGACGGATTATCACTAGTACTAATGAATCTATCCCCTAACATAAGTTTATAAGCCCTGATCTAAGGAAAAGGGTACGGACATACATTACTATGCCTTGTGAATAGGCCCTGTCTATGGTTCTAATCCTTGCACTAGAATGATAATAGACTGGAGTCACCTCCAATCCTCTTCTCTCACAGGAGGGCCGAAAAAGTCGGTCAGACCACTTCACCCTTGACTTTAGTCTATTAATCATTCGTTAAATGGAACTCACATCTGTGGAAGAATAATAAGAAACGAAACTAACTGATCTATTCCTTGTGCCGAATCTACAGTATTGGAGCAAGGAAGGAATACACTGAATAAAGCAGCAAATAGCCACTAAAATACTAATAGTAATCATAATACCCCCTAATATTTGTCGTAAGGAATGTAAGTCAGGTAACCAATTGAAGAGCCAGTCAAACCAACCCTGGTCAATGTGTTTTCTAACTTCTTCAGTCAAATCATGAAGTTTGTCAATATGAGCCTGAATGAATTTAGTATGGTCAGACAAGTTAAAACAGCAAAGACCTTCAAAATCAGAACAATCATGTCCATGTTTAAGTAAAAGATAATCAATAGCAGCACGATTTTCCAAAATAGCTCTACGTTCACCCTGGCCATCTAATAACATATCAGATAAAATTGTAAAAGTATGATTAATTGACTTGACCATCCAGCATGCCATTTTCCCCATTGATTTGGCATTATAGACAGCCAATGCTGGGACACCAATAATCGAAATGGCTAAACTAAGGTATTCAGACTTGGAATAAAGATGTAAGGAAGAATCACAATCCTCATGTAACATCATAGCATCACGAACTACACGGGAATAGGTATTGGGATGTGAAGAAAACATTAATAAACTCAGCCTAGTGATGGCACATGGGCCTCCGGAAATATTTGCGGGAATATAGGGCCAAGAAGTGTTGCCACAGGAAAAAAGCCAACCAGAAGGTAACAACATTGTGCGATAATGGCTAGGGGCAACTACTATACTCTTACAGGTCATATTATTTTTAACAGAAGTACATGACTTTGGAGGTCTTCGGGAACACAGAGTTCGTTCATGAGCTGAAAAAGAAGTTGCTGCCTTAAGCTTCAACCGTACACATTCGGTAATTGCATTAGGATCACAAGTAAGGAAAAAACACATATCACCTTGTGTGATATTATATGTAGTGATTTGGGAATGAATCGGGGGCATTGAATCTGAAAGTATAGTACATAAAGGAGAATATTCATGTGCAGCGAAATCACCAAGAATTACATTAGGTCGGGCATTCGATATGTTGAAAATATGCGTTAACGTTTCTAACGAAGCGGGGACAGCAACCAAACAGGTCGCTAGAATGTCAGTCACTGAACGCATTGGTGTCAGGCAAAAATGTGGATAATTGGTAACTCGTTTAGCTAAAGTAGTCCAAAAGTTAGATGATGAATCCCACGCAGCAAAGGAACGCGGTACTCGGGTTCTCGAATCAACCAAAGTCTGTGGGTTCCCTCCTTTCCCGACGTAGCAAGCCAAAAGGAGTCCAACGCCGGCACATCCTGCAGCAACAGTCCAGAGAGTGATCTGAAAGAAAATCAAATACAGGCATTATTCATTCTCGTAGGTAACATTTGTCAGCCGGGACAGCTTCCCAGCTATCTTTCCCTGGTCTCATTACCAAAATGGTGTTGTCATGATCGGTTGCAATGATTTCAGCTTGTTCAGGGGGATTTTTAGGCGATTGCACCCATATTCTCGCTCCCGGATTATCCGTAGAGCCAAATCCTTTCTGTCCACGCACAGTTAGCAACGTTGGGGCAGTGCCTTTCTGAATCTCGCCACTGAAAACAGGCATAATTAGCAATTGAGCAACTCGGTCAGTCTTTTGAATCGATAAATCAACCTCACTGCTATTCAGCAGGAGAACCTTAATCTCTCCCTGATAATCACTGTCAATGACTCCTCCGAGTACTTCAATGCCTTTTAAGGCCAGGCCCGATCTAGGGGCGATCAGTCCAAAATTTCCAGTTGGTATACAAACACCAACACCAGTTTCAATGATGACTCGATCTTTACTCTTAATCACAGTGTCATTCATGGCATGCAGGTCCAAGCCTGCGGAACCTGGGGTCACTCTGCATGGAGCCAATGCTCCAGGGGAAATTTCCCAGTACATTACAGTATTGCCAATGGAATTAGGTTTTGCATCAACAGTTGGGGGGAACAAACGCATTAAAGGAGATTCAGCATTCAAAAAGGGACGATTGTTTAAAATTAACAGTGCTTGGAACAAATAATCTCTCCAATTCTTGTATTTATTGTCAGTCAATTTTCGTAATTGTTCTTTTAGCAAACCATTCATTCTTTCAATAAGGCCTGATTGCTGTGGATAATATGGTGTATGAAACACCCATTCAATGTTATTTTCCACACAAAATTCCTGTACCAATCTTCCACGAAAGTTGGATGCATTGTCAGATTGAATTTGAAATGGAACACCATAATAGAGCATAATCAATTCCAATGTTTTAATGGTATTCACTTGGGTAGCTTGTTTACAAGGAAAGGCCACTATAGGTATCGACAATTGTACAAACATATTGGCAATTTTTACTCATACGGAGTGGACCAATATAGTCAATCTGCCAAATTTGAGCGGGCAAGTTTCCTTGATGTAAATGACCTCTAACAATTTGTGGTACTTTTCGTCGTCTGGAATGTTGACAGATGGGACAATGCAAAATGGTATCTTTAATGAGATATAAAGGAATATAAATTCCTCGATCGGCGGCCCACCTGCTAGTGGCTCTTTCTCCAAAATGTCCTGCTTTCTGGTGGGCCCATTTCGCCAATCCCGCCAAATCAGAATCTTGCATGTCCACCACTGCCTCAGCAATTTTAGATTTCTCATCTGCAATGTTATGAAAGAATTTGTCAAGGGAATCTATCGGGGTATGAGCATCCACATGAAAGATTGTCACAGTACTCTGTGGGAGCATTTCCCAAATTTCTTGCCATAATTCTTTTCCCCACAGTTCTTTTGAATGCAATTCCCAATTATGAGAATGCCAAGTTGGTAACCAAACCGCCAGTCCATTAGCAGTGGACCAGGAATCAGTGAAAATATGACATGTGCCAGGCAATTCCTGTTTCAATACTTGATAAACTGCATATAACTCAGCGAATTGACTACTCTTTCCCTCACCGGTTGTACTCAGCAACTTTTGTGTGATCGGATTATAGGACACTGCCTTCCAATGCCTTTTCTCTCCTATGAACCTTGCTGAACCATCCGTAAACCATACATGTTTTCTGTCCTCTACGGACAAATCATTATGACCGAGATACCCGCCACCCCCTCTCAACACACTCCCCAAGGATGGGAAACCGGAAACAGTTCTGAACTTTTGGAAGACGGGAGGGAGTGACCCTCCCGGCCGTATTTATTAAAATATGAAACAAAATTAAAACATTAAAATAACAGTTTCATATTATGTACAATTTCATTACCACATTGCGATGTTTGGCTAACCTTAACATATTCTCTAATACAAAGGTTCTCCTAGCCGAACTAACATCCTACAAAACATTAACTTGAAATTTTGAAATTGTACATCCTAACGTTTAAGGGCCAACGGCAAGGTCGTAACCGGTGTCAAGATCCCTAAACCAGAAATATCCCCCTCACTTGTGAGGGGCGACCGCACAGAGGTGTACCTCAAGTGCAACTACCAATTTCCCTTGACTTGACGGGGGCCCCAATAAACTCGACGCCACTTAAAGGTCGTCCGAGGACTCGTGTGAGGTATCTAGAAGGTAGCGTAGACCCCCTCCCAAACCCCACACAACTTACCACATCTGCCGTCGCAGATATCCTGGCCCCGGGAAATTCCCCAGGAGGGGGCTGTAGCCCCTCCTACCCAGGAAGGGGCCTTGACCGCCTTTCCTTTCCTTTCGGCGTCCCATCCTTAGAAGGGACCGCCTACCCGTTGAGGGGCCAATGGCCACCTCCCTCGAGCGCTCCCATCCGTAATGGGCGACGCCCACTCATAGGGATCTACCAATTAGTGCTCACCGATCATGACCTTACCGCCCGACCAAAATAAATACGACAATTTAACTAAAATCACTCAATTACAAACAACCATAAACCATTTCACGTATGATTACTGATCAATACTAGTGCAGAATTACTTTATTTGAAAAACATACTGTAGCTGACCATTCTTTATTGCATACTCAAAATAACACGACAATCACCACAACCTGCAAGAAATAGAATTACCACATCAAAACTTTATTCAAAACAACTGGCTGTCCTCAGGAGCTGGTGGGTGGGTCAAAATTGGCTCTTCGTTCCGTCTCGAGCTCACGTGCAGCGAGGGGGTGCAGCTTCAGAGCACAGGAACAAGAGGATGCGTTCTTGGCTTGTTGCTCCTTTTATCCGTCTTCGGGGCGGGCGTAAACCCGCCCCTGCCTGCCCCTAGGGCGTGGCCGGCCGCGTCAGTGTCTAGGCCAGCCCACTCTAGGGCGGGAAAAAACGCGCCCCGGCTATGCCGCTTCGGGCATACCAGCCGAGGCTCGCCTCCCGCCCAAAATGGCTTCCCGGGGGGCTCATGGTACTCAGCCATACGTTCGGGGGGACCGAATGGTCGCCCCTTTCCATATGACCGAGATACCCGCCACCCCCTCTCAACACACTCCCCAAGGATGGGAAACCGGAAACAGTTCTGAACTTTTGGAAGACGGGAGGGAGTGACCCTCCCGGCCGTATTTATTAAAATATGAAACAAAATTAAAACATTAAAATAACAGTTTCATATTATGTACAATTTCATTACCACATTGCGATGTTTGGCTAACCTTAACATATTCTCTAATACAAAGGTTCTCCTAGCCGAACTAACATCCTACAAAACATTAACTTGAAATTTTGAAATTGTACATCCTAACGTTTAAGGGCCAACGGCAAGGTCGTAACCGGTGTCAAGATCCCTAAACCAGAAATATCCCCCTCACTTGTGAGGGGCGACCGCACAGAGGTGTACCTCAAGTGCAACTACCAATTTCCCTTGACTTGACGGGGGCCCCAATAAACTCGACGCCACTTAAAGGTCGTCCGAGGACTCGTGTGAGGTATCTAGAAGGTAGCGTAGACCCCCTCCCAAACCCCACACAACTTACCACATCTGCCGTCGCAGATATCCTGGCCCCGGGAAATTCCCCAGGAGGGGGCTGTAGCCCCTCCTACCCAGGAAGGGGCCTTGACCGCCTTTCCTTTCCTTTCGGCGTCCCATCCTTAGAAGGGACCGCCTACCCGTTGAGGGGCCAATGGCCACCTCCCTCGAGCGCTCCCATCCGTAATGGGCGACGCCCACTCATAGGGATCTACCAATTAGTGCTCACCGATCATGACCTTACCGCCACAGGCCGGATAGTTGACCGGCTATCCGGACCCCCCACACACTCCTACCTAAAGGTCATGTCTTAAAGTCCCCAGCCAAGCTATCAGGTCTCCTATGAGTAACTCGTTCCCCACCCGGGACAAATGAACACCATCACCCAAATACATACTGTCCCCTTTAATACAACCATGCGAAATAGAATGCAGTGTACTTGAACGGAACAATCGACTCACTTTATTATTAATCTTCCTTACTGAATGATTCAGAGCAGAAACTGAAAGAGCCCCCCGCCACACTTTTCGCGGGATCATATGGGACCATGCGATTGTGCACCCTGGAACTCTTCTCGCTAACCAACTTACAGTGGAAAGCATTGCCTCAAGAAGTAGTCGTCTACCAGTGGACACCAAATCGTTGCCCCCAAGATGTACTATGAATATAGCCGGCGGTGACCTCGTCCGCCCTAACAAACCCTCAAAAAATGATTGAAACTGGTCAATACAGAGCCCGCCCTTTCCGTAGAAGGACACACTGTACCCGTATTCCCCAGCCACGTGAATCATGTCACCTGCTTTGAATACGTCCGCGGCCCGCCTCACGTATGAGTGGCCCACGACCCACACCTCCTTTTTCACAGCCGGTGATGTCTGACCGCTGACCCGGTGTTGGGTCGACTGCACAGTCCGCCCCGCCTCGTAGGCTTGCGCAACTGAAAACCAAACAAAAACAAGAAGCGTGAGTACATCATTACAGCTTCACAACATGTGCAACCGCACATACCTTTTATAACAGTTCGAGGACCAACGCCCCACACGTTTAACTTGTTCTACATTCAGACCCCTGGCTGTAGCCTCTGTAGCAGCCCCTATCCGAAAGGAATGGGTCCCAAACTCGCCGGGGTTCAGGCCCGCAGCGGAAATTGACATCGCAAGCACCCGCTGAAACTGAAACCTCGTCAGTGGGGTGGTGTCAGCGTGTCTCAACAAGGTCCCCCCCCATGATGCCACCCTTTGCGCTAAATATTCCTCTACGCAACTTACCGGGCACATGGAGGACCCGGGAATCCTTTGTATGATTATGCAGTCCCCCATCGCACCCTGGTCGGTCTTGGACCTGACAAACGAAATGGACATTGTCTCCCCTCTGACCTGAACGTGCTCTCGGCACAGTCCCCCCGCCACATCCCGCTTGTTCCTCGCCACTAGTTCGCTTACCCGCATAGCCCCATGGAATGCCAGCGCAAAAGCGGCTCGGAATAACACTGTTTCATACTGGGATGAACACGTTGAAGGGAGTACAGATAATAACAGGGCCAGCCTATCCAGACCTATCGGGCGCCTTTCATCTACTCTGCGACCCTCAAGGCGTTGCCACCCACGTAGTGCTTTTTGTACAACGAAAGACGCTGTCGGGTCCTGGATCCCATAAGCCCTCGCCACAAAGGAAATGGCTGCCCGATGCCTCTGGGCCGTAGCCACAGATTTGCCTGCCTGATGTAAAGACAGCAGGAAATTTACTACCCACTCCTCCTGGCCCCAAAGCTCCCCTCCAGCAGTCCCCAAAAAGGCCAAATAGGAACGGAACGCCCCTTCATATGCCTTCCTTGTCCTGGGTGCTAAACTCTCTCCCACGAGGTTTCGTAGTTCGGGGCACCGAGAGACCAGAGAGCTTCGGGAAAGGGTGCCGCCACCGGGTCCGCTGTGGGCAGAAAACCCCAGAAGGCCTGCATACGGAAACGAGAAAGCGCATCAGCCGCTTGGTTCATCACCCCCGGCACATGTCTTGCCTTAAATAGGACATTCAATTGCATACACAACAAGACAATTTCTTTGAGCAGCCTCAGGATCCATTTGCATCGTGCCGCCTGGCTATTGATACACTCAACCACGGTCATGTTATCAGACCAGAATACCACAGAGTGATCTCTAAACCCCTCAGGCCAAGTTTTCAGGGCCACCAGAATGGGGAACAGTTCGAGAAAAGCAATGTTACTCGTCAGCCCACCCTCATGCCACCATGACGGCCATTTTTGAGCCGACCATTGTGTGCCAAATATGGCACCAAAACCAATGCTCCCTGCCGAATCTGTCCACAGCCCCAGCTCCTCGGAGGACACCGCCGGTTTGTTCCAGACAACTCGACCATTGAAATCCGCCAGAAATGCCAACCAAATGCGCATGTCCTGGCGAACCTCGGCCGAGAGCCTCGTGCGATGGTGACCCTCCTTCAGGCCGACCATGGCCTGCGCGATCGAGCGGGAAAAGGGGCGGGCCATCGGTATTACTCTCAGGGCAAAGTTCAGCTGTCCCACCAATTGTTGTAATTGCTGCAGCTTAACCTTAGACTGACTAATACACGTTTCCAGGGATGCCCTGAACCTTAGCACTTTTTCTCTTGGTAAACGAAAACAACCCTCCTCCGAGTCGAGCTCGATCCCCAGAAACTCGAGGCAAGTCGAAGGACCCACAGTCTTACCTTGATGCCAATGGCACACCAAAATGATTCATTAAGACACAAAATTCATTCAAAGCCTGACCACATTCCGGATCCCCGGCTGCCCCTAGAAACAAAAAGTCATCGAGATAATGCATAACCTGTTGAAACCCCGTCTTCCTTGTGAAGACCCATTGCAGGAAACAACTGAACTGCTCAAAATAGGTACAAGATATAGAGCATCCCATTGGCATACATCTATCCATGTAATAGTGTCCCTGAAACATGAAACCAAGAAGACGCTGATCGTCTGGATGTACCGGGAGCAACCGGAACGCTGACTCAATATCAGATTTCGCCATCAGCGCACCGGGCCCTAGGCGATTCAATATGGCTACGGCCTCATCGAAAGATGCATACCGCACTGAACACACTTCCGGGTCTATCGCATCGTTTACGGAAAGACCACGTGGGGCTGACAAATTATGTATCAGCCGAAACTCACCCGGGTCCTTCTTGGGGACCACCCCTAAAGGGGAACAAACAAAGTTAGCAACCGGTGGCACGTTAAACGGACCGGCGACTCGACCTCGAGCCACCTCTTTCCCAATCTTCTCTTGTACCACGGTCGTGTGCTGCAAGACTGATATTTGGTTTTTACATTTCGCTAAACCCTGAAACTCCCCCACTGGGATGCGGAAACCATATGAAAACCCGTTCCGCAACACCCCAGCGGAAGCGTGATCCGGGTATTCGCTGAGCCAAGGAATCATTGCCATGGTATCAATCGGAGTCGGTAAAGGCGCCCCTCGGACTATTTCAGACCTGTTTGGCGCCTCCTCTACCCCCGTTATCACCCGTTTTGGCTCTGCACATGGACTCAGGATGGGACGCTTGCCCACACCCACTACATTCGTGCCTAAATTTGCATGACCCCTGGGGCCTCGTACATTTACCCCTGTTAAAGTTCCAACAAATCCCCCTTTTACCTGTGGTGCCGTTCGGCCTGGAGTGGTAGTCGTTACTCGCACCTGATCGAAAGGGCGTCCCAGCATATTGGCGGGAGGACTCCCCCACACTACTCCCTACCAATGGTAAATTCAACATACCAGTATCCTCCATTTTCGACCATGACACAGAATCGTAACAATCCCAAGTTACGTTTTTATCATGTTCTTTCGCTTTTCTGAAAATATTATCGTAACAGAACCACTGATTGCCCCCATATGACACAGAATACCCCATGATCCGTGACTGGTAAATCGGCAATTCAGACAGCAATTCGGGCCTACGTTCGCCCAGGATGGATGTAAAAATCCCCCACGCCTTGCCCCAATTGCCAATGTTTTCATTTACCTTGAAGGCGGCCATCTTTGCGCGCCAAACACTCGGATGCATGAGCTCCTTTTGGCTCTTAACATGCTCCATCTCATAATGATCGGTAAGCAACGAGAAGATGTTTACATACTCATCTGCCCATATCTTCTCCTTAATAGCTAGAGGGACATGTTGACCCAACTTTTCCCTTCGTGACGGGGCCGACTCATCCCTCGCAATCGGCAATGGCCGCTTACCTGAACCGGAAGCTGTATCTGCGGCTGAGCCTATCCCAGGTGGCTTTCCTCCTGCCGCAGCCGGCGTGATAACTGGCGATGCTGCCTTCGCCGCCTCCCTTGTTTCACGCAGTTGCCTCATCAAAACCCGTGCGTCGTCAGCCGTGGCGCCCTCGTTATTTTTACCCAACCACGCTGCTAATTGTGCTGCCAGCTCGGGCGGCATATCCTCCCCGGACACGGGGGTGACCACCACGGGAATCGGATTCCCCTCCGCCGGCACCGGAGTTGGCTCTTCGAGTGGGGTACAGGGAACCGGGATGTCCCCTCCAGCTGCTCCCCTTCTGGGCCTCTTGCCTTTTCCTCCCGGAGCTGCTCCAGCCAACGGACGTTTCGGTCCCTCTTCCCCGTCTTTCTCCGCCATTCGCTTCTTTAGGTCGGTCACCTCTTTCATAAGAACACGCAGCATCTGGTCGGTAGTCATTCGCTTTCCAACTTTCTTAGGCATTCCCCAACAGAGTATCTGTAAGACAAACAAGAAAGATTACCACACTCAAAATTGGCTCTTCGTTCCGTCTCGAGCTCACGTGCAGCGAGGGGGTGCAGCTTCAGAGCACAGGAACAAGAGGATGCGTTCTTGGCTTGTTGCTCCTTTTATCCGTCTTCGGGGCGGGCGTAAACCCGCCCCTGCCTGCCCCTAGGGCGTGGCCGGCCGCGTCAGTGTCTAGGCCAGCCCACTCTAGGGCGGGAAAAAACGCGCCCCGGCTACGCCGCTTCGGGCATACCAGCCGAGGCTCGCCTCCCGCCCAAAATGGCTTCCCGGGGGGCTCGTGGTACTCAGCCATACGTTCGGGGGGACCGAATGGTCGCCCCTTTCCACAAATGGCTTACCCCACTTAACAGGAGATTCCTGTACAACAGGTACGGAGCAATCATTTCCAGTCTCAATCGATGGCGCCTGCGTCACTTGCTCATGTAAAGATGCCACACCTTTCGGACCCACACGTGCCCTATCTTGAATGTACCATTTCCATTTAATCACACTTGCTTCTTGAGCATGTCCAATTCGATGAGTTTTCGGCGAACTCGAAACCTACTGCATGATAGGAATTTCAGGTCTCAAAATCACATCATGACCCAAAGTCAATTGCTCGGTATCCACCAGAGCCCAATAACACGCAAGCAACTGTTTCTCAAAAGGTGTATAACGCTCACCAGCCTCAGGTAACTTTTTGGTCCAAAAACCTAACGGTACTTTTTGTCTGCCTTGTTTTTGCCACAAACTCCAATTTGCATAAAGACCTTGCACGGACACATTCAAATCCACATCACCCTCGCACACAGGCCACAGATCCAAAGCATATTGAATCGCTTCTTTTGCCAAATTGAATGCAGCTTGCTGTGGTTCGCCCCATTCAAACACATTCTTTTTACGAGAGACTCGATATAAAGGGGCCAGTATCTAACTCAAATGTGGGATATGCTGACGCCAAAAACCAAACAAGTCAATGAAGCTCTGGGCTTCCTTCCTGTTTCTTGGGACTGCAAAATCTACAACTTTTTGTTTAACCTGTGGAATCACCTCTCTGTGACCCTCATGCCAATTGATGCCTAAAAACTTTACACTTTGGGATGGACCTTGTAACTTATCGGGATTAATTTCCCAACCTTTCTCATGTAAGCACTCAAGGGTTTGATCTAATTGGGTCTGAACTTGATCTTGTGTTTCACCTTGAATCAAAATGTCGTCAATATAATGAAACATCTGAATTTGCGGGTGTACAGATACTTCGGACAAATGTTCCGCCACCAGCCGGTGACAGATCGTAGGACTATGTACATAGCCTTGGGGAAGACTTCTAAACGTCATTTAACGTCCATTCCATGTAAAACTGAATTGTTCCTGACACTCGGGGGCAATCGGAATTGAAAAGAAAGCATTAGCAATATCAATGGACGCGTACCATGTACCTGGATGCTTTTGGATTCTCTCAATTAAAGTAATAATATCCGGTACTGCAACAGTCAAAGAGGGTGTATGTTTGTTCAGCTCGCGATAATCAACAGTCATGCGCCAAGAATTATCACTCTTACGCACGGGCCAAACGGGATTATTCCAAGCAGAAGTAACCGGAGTTATGACTCTTGCATCAACCAAATCCTGAATAGTGGCACTAATCTCTTCATGGCCACCTGGGATACGATATTGCTTCTGAGAAACAACTTTTGTAGCCTGAGGGATTTTTATGGGGGGTATTCTTAAACGACCAACCCGTACGGGTTTGGACGATATATAATGTTTAGTTCCAAATTGATAACAGCCGTCATCCAAATGCAAAATCATTCCTTTTAGAATGTCAATTCCAATTATGTACTCCAAAAGTGGTACAACTAATACAGAATATTCTTTTCGCGGAATTCTGCCTATTCTCATTTCAAGTGTAGTTTGCACTGGGGGAGTTTCCTTTCCACCTAAACCAGTAATTGTGAAAAATTGGCCTTTGAATTTCTTTGATTTTCCATGAATAAGAGTGGCCTCCGCTCCTGTATCTACCAATGCTCGGGCCCTTTGGATATTACGATGTTTCCAAAAAATGTCAATATCTACATAGGGTCTATTGTCTCTGTGAGCCCACCTGAGTACTGGAGCTTGACCTATTTCCTAGTCATTCTTACTACGTTCTGTCAACCAGAACAAATCAGTGTAAATGCTCTCATGTTTTTTGGGTATTAAAACATCATGTTCATATCCATCTCCATTACGAAATGGATTCCTGTCATCTGTATGGTATTGTGAGTTACGATCGGAAAGTCTGTGTCGATCTTCCCTTCTCCTCAACTCAGGGGACTGATCCCTTTCATCTCTATATCTATTGTAGACACGATCATCTCTCCCCCTTTCTTTTTCCCCCTCTCGCCCCCTCTCCTTCTCACAACGAGGGGACCCATCACGCTCATACCGCCGTTCACCACGAGGATCAGAATCCACACGACGCCTGTCGTCACCACTGTCATCAGAATAACCGCGATCACAATCATTCTTACGCACACGACGGGCACCCTCCTTACGATCCAAACCACGCTTGCGAAACATCTCCCATATGCGATTATTAGGTTCACCATCAATGTCCTCCTTTTTCACACCGTCATTCAACAGCGCAAGAAACATATCACGTCTAGAGAATTTATAGTCTCCAGCAGTACGACCCTCCGGTCGAGACTGTCTCTCAGGTTTAAACCAGTCACCCAACTCACCAAGCTGACGGACAGATTCAAGCACCATAGATAAAGCATTGCCAGTTTGATTGATCAACAAAGTCATCATAACCTGCTTATAAGCAACAGGGGAAGAACGGATAATGCGATTCCGCACAGAAGATGTCAATAAACCATCCAACAACCTGTCAGCAGTACTAAGAAAAATCGCAGTTTTCATCACCTCCTCTTTCAAACGCTGCGCTGCATCGTGCAAAGTATACCACGGCTTGTCATTCACAGGCCAGTCAGATTCAGTAGGATATTTATGGTTACAGCCATCAGTCGCTAACTGGAGTAGACTAATTTGGCCAGCACCATTAAAATTTCGAAAATGATCTTGTACAGTAGAATCGGAACTCAAAGAGCAAAATTTCAAGGCATCTCCTGCATCTAACATGATACCTGCAGCGCCCAATTCATAAAGGCGCACCATCCACGTAAGCAAAGCCTCACCGGGCCGTTGTCGAAATCGCTGTAAAATGTCACTAACTTCCTGTTGAGTAAAGTCTTCCAAGCTATCCAAAGCAATAGCATTAGGCTTACCAGGAGCTTGCTGTAATTTGCGTCGAAAAACCGGGTGCGCAGAAACCTCCGGACGAGCATCCGAAGAAGCCCGATCCATAGATTTAGAGTAACAATCAGGACGAGAAACCTCATTAGAACGGGAAGAGCGACCACGGTCGCCGGAATCATCATTTTTGTCACAAGAAGTAGATTTACAATCACGTTCGGAGCGAGAAGACTCGCGCCTGTCAGACTCCTCAGCCGAGGAACCAGAATCATTCGAGTCCCAGATATTACCATCCCATTCGTCGGGGTTCCAATCCAGTCCGGCTTTCGCCACGACCAGACGCACCTTCCGTTTACAAACCCGACCGCGACGATGTCTATATTTGTATTTTGCAATGCGAACAGCAGCCCTTTCGGCAATTGTCTGATAAGTTTCAAGTTTGTCGGCAAGCAATTTATTTTGACACCGCAAAAGAGTATGCGCATTTTGCACTTCAACAAACTTTTCCTCCATATCCACAAATCGTTGCTGTAATTTCAGAAATTTCTCATGTACAATCCTGTACGCGATCAAAATAATCCAACCTCTGCGTCCTAAAATAGGAAGCTCATCACCCTTCACTACTGGTGCCTTCTGTAAGCAAGAAATCACATCAGCCGGCTCCGCCAGCTCCAAACAGGAAGTCAAATTCTCACTCAAACCAGTAGAATCGGCCCACTCACGAGCCAAGACCTCGTAAGGCTTAGATTCCCAGCCGGGAATCTCAACAGGTAATTTAAAAATAGACTTCGATTTCCATGAAAACATTTTGACACACCAAAAAGATATATACAACTATGAACAAATAATATACAAAAGAAACCACGTACGAGCCGAGCGCAAACCAGCAAGATAAAAACAATACAGCGCACACAGGCTTCGTAAACAGTTTGTGGCGCCAGATGTAACGGCCGGATTCTCGGACCAGATAGGATCAGCTCCTCAGAGCACCACCAACCCAGCCGGAACGTAATCACCTCCCTCCTCAGGACGTATTTACAATAGGTATCTACACCTTGTACCTAAGGATGGGGAAATTAGCAATATACATGCATAGGTTTTCTTCAATATCACACTCACACCAGCTAGTCTCGCGGCAGCTTAGGCCCAGACTAGTCTACCCGGAGGCAGTTCTGATTAGTTACCATTACACACTGATCACAGTCAGTGCCCACCCGACAAGCCGCAATCCTGCGTGTCTAGACACCAGTCTCCTCCCTGGTGTTCTCTCACTTACATTCCGAGCCGCAATCCTGCGGATCTAGGCACCAGTATCCTCCCTGGTGTTCTCATTACTTACATCCCAAGCCGCAATCCTGCGGGTATCGGCACCAGTGTCCCGCCTGGTGTTCTCATTAACGCCGCTTACCAACGGCGATCACTTTCCTATGAATACCATTAGGAGGGATCTTTCGTTATCTACTAGGGATATGATGCTACAATATTATAGATCACACAACAGTTTACCGAATTAGATGATGTACAATCTATTCTCTACTTCAGGGGCCCCTCTCTCCCTCATTGCTCAGTCACTCCTTACCTGACCGGGAATTACATCCGTTCATGAAAACAATGCCTGACTAGAAGAACAGGTTACCCTGATTGAACAAGAATACGAGGCACATGCTGGTTCACTAAGAACTGGGGTACTTTATTACAATGATCATAAAAACACAATACTATACTATAACATATATCCTGCAAAGGAAAGTAAAAGGTTAGAATGTGCACACTATGAAACAAAGACTGACATCACCTTATTAATGTGAAGTCTGGATTCAGCAGTCATCTAGGTTCCTTCTTGTCTGTGCCTTGGCTCGTCTTAAGGTCACACTTCTGCAGTCACGGATACACGTCTGCACCGCTATGCTCTGTCTTCTCTGCTTCCCTCCAAGTCACTGGAACCTTCCTTTTATTAACTGCTTTCTCTCTCTGGCTGTTCTGCACTACTCCTCTCTCCTCTCAATCACGGACTATCTTCACGTTTCTGCTTCGATCTCATAACTCGGTTTCAGCCACTCTGGTATTCGTTCTTCTGACTAACTGCTTCACTCGAAATGCTCTGATCTTATAGGTCAAAGCTCGCCAGCTGCTCCAACTAAAATAACTTCAATCTTTCTAGGAGAGTATCAGCTTCTTGGGTCTTTCTCGGACTTCAAAATGGCAACTGTCTGCCTGGAAATAATTAATGGCATTGATGCTAACGGCTAGCTGCCGCCTACAGACTAACTGATTCACTGCCTCATGCTTTCACTAATATGGAAGCTCGTTCCTTCATGGAAAGTTACGGCCAGTAACCTGCCGCCCACCAAATTCGTGTACCTCCCCGTACCAAGGACACGTTCCCAGCCGGCCGGCCTGATGTTGTGTCTTCGGAGTGGAGAAGTATACAGTCTTTCGATAAGGGCCAGCCTGAGCCGGTTCTCTCCAAGCGAACAACACCTCGTAACTAAAACATTACATTTGACCTAAAAGCATCTCAAGCTGCCGGGGCAGAAAGCAAGATGGAGTCTCTCCCGTTTGAGGCCTACAAGGCCCGAAATAAGCATAACTCCTTAGAAGGTATATTAACACTCTTGCAAAAGGACGGATTATCACTAGTACTAATTAATCTATCCCCTAACATAAGTTTATGAAATGAAATGAAATGAAATGAAAATGTGATTTGTAGAGCGCTGCAGCTGCCCTGAGGTGTCCAGGTGCTAGGAAACAGAGAAAACCCTCATAAGGTTACTATTCTTAAGCATTAAACAGGAGAGTTTTTAGCTGTTTGCGGAAGCTGGTTAATTTGGGGTTATTTCTCAGCTGCAGAGGGAGGGTGTTCCAGAGTTTGGAGACATTGTACGAGAATGAGCGTCCTCCTACTCTGGCTCTACAAATTCTGGGAATTTTGGCTAGGAATGCCGTTGAGGAGCGAAGAGTCTTGTTAGGCCTGTAAGGAGAAATCAGGGAGTGGTTGATGTCTGGACCCATTTCCCAGAATGTCTGGTGGGCAATGCAGAGCGCTTTAAATTTTACTCTGTCCCTAACAGGCAGCCAATGTAAAGTTTTTAGGCCGGTTTTTATTGAGGTCCTCCAAGGGATTCCCATCAGCGCCCTGGCAGCGCAGTTCTGGGTGCGTTGAAGCTTTTGTAGGGTGTAGTCTGGTGCTCCCAGGTAGAGGGCGTTGTTAAAGTCCAGACGAGATTGGATGAGGCCCTGTATGATTATTTGTTTGGCCTCGAATGGGAGGAGGGGAAGGACTTTTTTATTCACCCTAAGGAGGCCAAAACAGGTGGCTGATACCTTGGTGGCCTGTGTATTAAAGCTCAGGGATTTGATGAGCCAGACACCTAGGCCCTGATCTAAGGAAAAGGGTACGGACATACATTACTATGCCTTGTGAATAGGCCCTGTCTATGGTTCTAATTCTTGCACTAGAATGATAATAGACTGGAGTCACCTCCAATCATCTTCTCTCACAGGAGGGCCGAAAAAGTCGGTCAGAACAGCCGTACGGAGCAGAATCATACGTCTCTACGGGCCGCATTTCTGAACAGCTGATTACGATGCTGGATTCAGACAGCCTTTCCGAATTGTGCCTCCAGCTCGAATTGGCAGTCAGAATCAGACATTGTGGGCTCGTAGCGGGCCCCCCTGCACCCAGAGCCTTCCCAATTGGGCCCGTGGGGCTACCCATGGGTCCCCCTTACCAGCCATGCACAGTGTGGCAGGCACTAGGGGGTGCCTGCCACAGGAAGCCCGATTTTCCCCAGCCACCACTTTCTTCAATGGGATCCCATGCATTCGGTTGGAACATAGTCTCCCTCAGAAGTCAATTGGAGTACAAATAAATCGTATCTGGAAGCGTCCGGATGCATCGTACTTGGTCGATCGGAAACCATTCCCAAACCGATTCGGTCGGAATGATTTCCAAACCACATCAGAATCAAGCCCTTAGTGATGGTCACCTTGCCCTAAGCAGTGTGGGATGAGCACCATGGTCAAGAGGCATCAGGTCAAGGTTTTCCAACAGCAGCACCAGCACTGTTATGAGAAAAAGGGTGGCAGGATAGGAGTACCTGTCCCTCCAAAGTCTAAATAAGTACCTCTGTTTGGAAGATCCTTCTAGAGCCCTTCTTGGTCGGACAATGTACCTGTGTTTCTGGTCTGACAATGCTGCTGCCAGCTCTTACTGTAATATGTGATTCCCAAAAGATATTCCTTGAGGAAATTCTAATGCCAGCTCAATCTGAAACCCATTGTAATACCTCATCCATTCTAGAAGACCATATCACGGAAATTACAGAGAGGAATTTACAAATCTTGTCACCATGAACACAATATTGAAGGGCCCAGCATTTGTTCAAAAAGTCAACCTTACAGAGACCTGCTGATTAAACTAGTCACTGATCCAGAAAAGGAGGGTTGCTACAAAATTGAGTGCTGGTTAAGCATTGTTCAATGGAGTTGTCACTCCTACTTCCACCTTTTTTTTCTTCATTCCTTTTACAGGTCACTCCTTTTAGAATTTGTTTTATCTTTTAATCCTCAGATGAGTAAGTAGACATGTCAAGAAATTACTGGAATGATGTCAGTGACATTGACAGATATACTAAACTATTTTTATTTGTAATAGGCTCAGGTAGAGGGACTTGCTATATTTGTCTACTTTTGCGATTCCTCACATTCCAGTTTTCTAGGCACTGTGTTGTTTCTATGCTTTCATTCCTTGTCTGCTTACTTTTATTTGATGGCATTTTAATAAGTATTTTGTCATATAGTACTCTATGTTATAAATTACCAAATAGCAAAGAAAAATAAAACACACACTTCTCACGTGTTCTTGATCTGACTCTTTGGATTACAAGGTGCCTGCACAGTTTCTTAAAAGTGATCCTGCATGACAGTGACATCCAGTGCAAAATCATGAGGTTTGGGGTATTGTGATCTCAGAGTGTGAGAATTAGGGGATTCTGCCAGCTGAGCTTTTGACCCATTTCAATTTGTTGAGGGGGAATTTTGGTGCTCCTAAGCGAATCCTATTCACATGATCTTGGGGGAGACTGCAAGAGCAGCTGTAGCTTCAACTCTGTCAGGGAAGCCTCAGAAGAGTACATTAGTCTTATGCTCTAACCATATTAAAAGAACAATTCCCAACTAAATCTGTTTGAAGTTCCAAAGTTAGGGTTGTATTTGTGAGGATTCCTGTTTTCTATGTGCCTTTTGAGGAGGAGGTTCTGTCCAGACCTAGAATTAGCTAGAATTTCTTGCGCAGGCAGCCAATAGCACATCTAAGGATGTAGGTTTGTCAAGGATTTAAGTGGTTATCCAATCTTTGACTGTTATTAAGAGAGGTATAATTCTCGAGGGCGTGGTATTATTGAGGACCTGGAACTTCAATGTGATTGGGTGTATCAGTCATAAATGTACTATAGTAGAAGTTGAAAGGAAGAGGGATTGGTTGAGCTCTGTAGAGGTAATTGGCAAAGGTGCACGATTGAAAGGAGAAAATGTACTTATGGTTTGATAGTAAGAAGTAAATTTTACCTTAAAGGTGATAACAAACATTAGCTCTAAAGAAGTCCAGAGCATAAAATATTTGAAAGAAGTTCCTTAAAATACATGTACAACATCCAGACCTATTCAAAAATGAATTGGCAGCCATAGACAAATTGTCACAATATAAAACATTGGAATTTAAGGTTGTTCCCAAAGAAAGAGTCCTTGTAATATTGGAAAGACAGAAATATTGGGAGGAGGCCTACACAGAATCACAAGATAAAAATACATATATGACGTTGATGAATAATCCAAAAACATAATTTTCAAACACAAAGAGTATTTAAGGAAACAATCAATAAAACATAGATTTTGAAAAAAAGCTTTCCTACTCAATAAACACTCTGTTGATCCTGTATTGTATCTGGTTCCCAAAACACAGAAGATGTTGAAAGATCTACCTAAGAGACTGATTACTTTGAGAATAAACTCCTTGTTGCAAACTTTAGCAATTATGTGCATGATTTCCTTAACTCATAGGTGAAACAATTTACAGTGTATATAGAAGATTCAAAATGATTACTTAAGATAATTAAATATTACAGAGAAGCATCAGAAAACATAATATGTTTTATCCTCGATGTACAATCTATATATACCTCAATTTTCTTTTAAGAAGGACTAGAAAGTGTGAACCAATTGAGGTTGGAGGTTTCTACCCCTTAAATATTGTTTGGATTTCCAGAATAATAATTTCAAAGAATCTTGACTTATTAGATAGAGGTTGCCATTTCTTTGTTGTTTATTAAGTCAGTGATAATGCATATGAAAAAGCAACAGAAACAGCTGATACATGTTTCGCCTGGGGGCGGTTGGCCGAGCGCCTTTTCAAGGCTGAAGCCCATAGACATAAATGGTACATACATCAGAAGCAGTATAGACAACAATAATAAGTGAACCCAAGAGTAATGAATACACACAATATAAAGGGATGTGAATCAACCAGTGAAAACATTGATAGGAAATGATGATAGAAAGAAATAAAGCTGAAGAAAAGGTAAAGAGAGAAGGACGAAGGGAGAGAAGAAGATCGAAAGGTTGGACTGTGGTAGAAAAAACACAATAATTAACATACTTCAATATAATCATCATATTGTAAAAAATATTCCACCCAAGTCATATCATTCCTCCGGGAGTTATCTGAACTCTAATATGTTAATAAACAGATCAAGGAAGAGAGACACCCAAGTATAAGCACATAAACCAATATTCTGTTAAACAGACAGCTGTCTTCTCAATAGTCAGCAGGTACCATGACCCTCCCCATATGTCCTGTTCCCAGGACACCCAGCGCTGCACGGCCACCAGCTGCTGCGTGTGCAACCCGCCCCGCTGCTGCCCGCAGCCTCGCTGAGCCTGCCTCGGCCCCCGCCATATCTTCGTGTTGTGCTAATTTTCTTTTTGTCTCCTTTGTCTCTTTTTTGTTTCCCTGCAGCTTGCTAATCTGTATTTTATTTCCAATTTACTGTTACTGATTATTTTATCATTGCCTGTACTGTTACTGTGTCTCTGCCCCCTGCCCGCCCCGCTCCCCGCTTCCCGCCGCCGTGCTAGCGGCCACGCCCCCTTTTCCTTCTGTGCCCTCCCCGCTCCCGCCTCCCAGCTGCTCCTCCCTCCCTCCCACTTTGCCATATATGGGGACCGCGCGGACACGCAGCGGGCGCGCCGATTGTGCGCCGAAGGCGCGCCAAAGGTAAGCCCGTCTGCGCCCGTCCGCGTCTGGACCGCGCCCAGTGCCAGGACCCCTGGCGCCCACCGACGCAAGACGACCCAACAGACCTACGACGCCGCCACCCTCAACGCATTCAATGCCGGCCGAAACCCCACCTACTGCCGTGCCGCCCCGAAACGCTTTCACGGACCCTTCACCTGCACTACCTGCAAGTTCACCTGCCTCTGAACATGCACCACGCCCGCCAAGCCTAACTCCAGCAGCGACCTCAAGTGCATCCTGCTCAACACCCGCTCCGTCCACAGACACGCCGTCGAACTCTGGAACCTGCTCGACACAACATCACCAGACGTCGCCTTCCTCACTGAAACATGGATGAACGCCTCCTCAGCCCCGACATCGCCATCGCCATCCTGGATGGATACAAGATCATCAGGAGGGACCGCGTCAACCAGACCGGAGGAGGCTTTGCCATCGTCCACAAGAACACCATCCGCATCACGACCGACGCCGACGACACCTACACCGCCGCTGAACACCTCCACTTCCAGATTCACACTGACCCAAAGACGACCCTCAGAGGCACCCTCATCTACAGACCACCGGGACCACGCACACAATTCAGCGAAGACATCACGGACTTCATCAGCCCACACGCCCTCCCCTCCGCCGACTACATCCTCCTAGGGGACCTCAACTTCCACCTGGAGAACAACAAGGACCGCAACACCCTCACCCTGCTGGACAACCTCACCAACCTCGGACTCAAGCAACTGGTCAACACCCCCACCCACTACGCCGGCCACACGCTTGACCCCGTCTTCTCATCCAGCAAGCACATCACCTTCAGCCACTCCACCGGACTTCACTGGACCGATCACAGCTGCGTCCACTTCAGCTTCAGAAAAACCACCGCGCACCACCACCCGCAACAGGCTCCCCACAGAAGCTGGAGCAAGATCACCGCCGACCAGCTCACTGCCTCCCTCAGCCAGAACCCACCTGCCTGCACACCGGACCCCAACAAAGCAGCCCGCAACTTCACACAATGGCTGACCGCCTGCGCCGATGACCTCGCACCACTAAAGAACCCTCCCAGCAAACCGAGAAGCAAGAAGGCCCCCTGGTTCACCGACGAACTCAAGGACTCCAAGAAGACCTGCCGCACCCTCGAGAAAGCCTGGCTCCTTGACCGGACCACTGACAACATGACCGCCCTCAAACACGCGACCCGCAAGCACCACCAGCTCATCCGCACCACCAAGAAGAAATCACTGAAGGACCGACTAGACAACAACGCCCACGACAGCAAGGAACTCTTCAGCATCGTCAAGGAGTTCTCCAACCCCAGCACCAGCAACAACGACATCACCCCCTCACAAGATCTCTGCGACTCCCTCACCTCGTTCTTCCACCGCAAGATTGCCGACATCCACAACAGCTTCGGCACACCATCCTCGCAACCAACCGTCGAACAAACGCACCCCACTGCCACCCTCCGCACCTGGACCGCAGTGACCACCGAAGACACAGCCCGCACGATGAACACCAATGTCCAATTGGTCGCACACTGCTTGTCCTACCAGCGTGTTACCCCAAGGCATTGTGGTCCATGCGAGTATGCCTCTGCCAGAGTCTTGAGCAAAAATCACTGTTGCATTGGCCATCCCTGGACACGTGTTTCGAGGTTGTTACCTCTCGTCAGCAGGGAATAGGCATGTATGTAGGGTCGCTGCGTAGGCTGCCCAAAAATATTCTCCGGTCCTGCATAGGCTGCCAAAAAATATTCTCAGGTCCGGTACCGCTCGTGGAATGCAGGTGCGTAACCATGGGCTCGTCAGCCCCACCGGCTCAAGGGAGCCTGAATATAAACGAAAGTCCAATTGGTCGCACACTGCTTGTCCTACCAGCGTGTTACCCCAAGGCATTGTGGTCCATGAAGTAAGCTTCAGCGAGTACGCCTCTGCCAGAGTCTTGAGCAAAAATCACTGTTGCGTTGGCCATCCCTGGACACGTGTTTCGAGGTTGTTACCTCTCGTCAGCAGGGAATAGGCATGTATGTAGGGTCGCAGCGTAGGCTGCCCAAAAATATTCTCTGGTCCGGTACCGCTCGTGGCACGCAGGTGCGTAACCATGGGCTCGTCAGCCCCACCGGCTCAAGGGAGCCTGAATATAAACAAAAGTCCAATTGGTCGCACACTGCTTGTCCTACCAGCGTGTTACCCCAAGGCATTGTGGTCCATGAAGTAAGCCATAGCGAGTACGCCTCTGCCAGAGTCTTGAGCAAAAATCACTGTTGCGTTGGCCATCCCTGGACACGTGTTTCGAGGTTGTTACCTCTCGTCAGCAGGGAATAGGCATGTATGTAGGGTCACTGCATAGGCTGCCAAAAAATATTCTCAGGTCCGGTACCGCTCGTGGCACGCAGGTGCGTAACCATGGGCTTGTCAGCCCCATCGAACCAATGCCCCCCACTGCCACCCTCCGCACCTTGACCGCAGTGACCACCGAAGACACAGCCCGCACGATGAACACCATCCACTCCGGATCTCCGACTGACCCCTGCCCCCACCACTTCTTCAACAAGGCCGACTCCACCATCGCACCCCAACTCCGAGACGTCATCAACACCTCCTTCGACACCGCCACCTTCCCGGAGAGCTGGAAGAATGCCGAGCTCAGCGCCCTACTGAAGAAACCAACAGCGGACCCCACCGACCTCAAGAACTTCCGCCCCATCTCGCTCCTCCCTTTTCCTGCCAAAGTCATTGAGAAGATCGCCAACAGACAGCTTGCCGCCTTCCTCGAGACGAATGGATCCCTTGACCCCTCGCAGTCCGGTTTCAGAGCCAACCACAGCACCGAGACCGTCCTCATCGCAGCCACCGACGACATCCGAGCCCTGCTCGACAACGGGGAAACAGTGGCATTCATCCTCCTGGACCTCTCCGCCTCGTTCGACACTGTCTGCCACCGCACCCTAGTCCAACGCCTCAGCAACACCGGCATCCAAGAGAAGGCATTGAAGTGGATCATCTCGTTCCTCGCTGGAAGAACACAGAGAGTCCGCCTACCCCCGTTTCGCTCCAAGGCCACCGAAGTCGTCTGCGGCGTCCCGCAAGGATCATCACTCAGCCCTACCCTCTTCAACGTCTACATGAGACCTCTCGCAGCCATCGCACACCAACACAACCTCAACATCATCTCCTACGCCGACGACACCCAGCTGATCCTCTCCCTCACCAGAGACCCCGACACCGCCAGAACCAGCCTCCACGAAGGGATGAAAAACATCGCCGAGTGGATGAAGAACAGCCGCTTGAAACTGAACTCAGACAAGATGGAAGTCCTCATCCTTGGGCCATCACCCACCACCTGGGACGACTCCTGGTGGCCCCCAGCCCTGGGCAACGCCCCCAAGCCAACAGACCACGCACGCAACCTGGGCTTCATCCTGGACTCCACCCTCTCGATGATCAGACAAGTCAACGCCGTCTCCCCTTCATGCTTTCACACCCTCCGCATGCTCCGCAAGATCTTCCGATGGATCCTGATCGAAACCAGGAAGACGGTCACCCAGGCCCTCATCACCAACCGGCTGGACTACTGAAACACCCTCTACGCAGGAACCACAGCCAAGCTGCAGAAAAGACTACAACGCATCCAGAACGCCTCCGCCCGACTCATCCTAGACATCCCTCGATGCAGCCAAATCTCCGGCCACCTGAGGAACCTGCACTGGCTCCCCGTCAACAAGAGGATCACGCTCAGGCTCCTCACCCATGCACACAAGTCTCTCCACAACCGGGGTCCCAAGTACCTCAACGACCGTCTGACCTTCCACACGCCCACCCGCCAGCTACGATCTCTAGCCTCGCCCTCGTACCACGCATCCGAAGAGCCACCGCCGGAGGCAGATCCTTCTTCTACCTGGCGGCCAAGACATGGAACTCCCTCCCCATCTACCTTCGGCTGACCCAGGACCACCTCGCCTTCAGGAGACAAATCAAGACCTGGCTGTTCGAGCAGTAGCGCCCCCCCCTCCCCCAAGCGCCTTGAGACCCTTCCGGGTGAGTAGCGGGCTATACAAGTGTTATGATTGATTGATTGCAATTAACAAAAGCGGTTGAACAGCTGTAAACGTGTATTTATCTTCAAAAGTAATTGCCAAGTTTGCCTTCATGGCTTATTTAAGGGGTACAAACCTCCAACCTCAATTGGATTACCTTTTTTCCAATTGCTTTTGACTGTAGCCATTTGTGAGGCGAGTACCATCGCTATATTGGGTCTCTACAACGGTAGCATGGATTCCAGATTCACTTCCCCTGCTTAGCCCCCATAGACTAGAAAGTGTGGTTTGGATTATTTTCCAAGGAGGACTAAGAGCAAACACTATATTTCTCCTACTATTGCCACATATTATCTTATATTACAACTACTTCAAAACTGAAAACAAGTACTATTTGGATTTATGAGAGAGCACAATGGACTTTCATAAAGAGCATCTAATGCTAATAGCTTCATGTAAAAATTAAAACTATATAAAATCTTTAAAACACAGATGTTTCTAATTTACAATGTATCAGAGAACTTTGGAATGTTAAACTATCATTGTCACTATCTTTGCAAGATTGGAAAAGAATGTGGTCCTATTATATTTGTGATTGCCTATCACTTTCTTTGTATCAGTCAAATGTTGTTTTTTTTAATTTTATAGTCTCACTATTAAACTTTTCAAAGCTAACCCCTAACACAATCCAGCATGCTGCCATTGCAAAAATGTTAGTTCTATAAAACATCTATTATTGGTTGTCCTATTATTTTTTAATTTTGGCATGATGTCTGAGATGTAATTGTGAAGATTCTTTCCATACATCAAACCCTATGATATAGAATAAATATTTCTAGTTCATTTGCTTTCTAATTATTTTTTTCTCTCGTGAAAACATTCAAATTTCTCATTTCTTATGCGGATAAAAATATCATATTATACTGAAAAGATGGTAAATTATTCATATCTGTTCAAACGTGGTAAGCATGCCTCATAGTTACGATACACAGCAATATTTTATCTTCTAATAAACTTTAGTGCTGCATAAGTTATTTTGGAACTCACTTGATACAACCGCTCTTGAAAATCTCTGATTAATATAGTTCTTTTGTTATAGTTAAGCCCATTATGTCCATGTATTCATTTTCTATAATTCAGTCAACAACGCAATCATTCTTTTTCTTTTTTTTAGTAGTTTCATTCAACCACAATTGAAAAGGTACCTGCGAGGATATTGTCACTAACTGTATTTTATTATGACTTTGTTACCATTTTCAGTGCTTTTTTTGTATTGAATTTATTGTTCTCATTTGTATACATCAATAAAATATTTGAAGACAGAACAAACACTGCGCACATTTTAATGTAAAGGCTTATTGGAGAAAAAGGTACTTGAAAATCCATTGAAAGGTTTACCTTTATCTATTAGTACCTGAGTATGTCATATTCGATCATAAATACAATTTTGTAAACATAAGAAATGTGTAGGATTAGATGCGCAGTTAAAGAAAATGTTCAATGAAAAATCATCACTTGGACAAGAAAGATCAATAAACCTTGATCATACCTACAAACTAAAGAAAATGAATAAATATTACATACCACGCTTGTGCATAGGACATATGGAACTTATTCTTGTTTGATTTGTGGTGATAAATGCAATATTATACTTAGTGGAAGAGTGATAAACCACCCACACAATGATAAATGATGAGAATCAGAGGATTTTTAATTAGTGAAAGTGAATATCTGATTTACTTAATTAAGTGCCCATAAGGCTTATTCTACATAGAAAAGACCATACCAAAAGTTCATATATGATTGAATAAACATAAATCCAATTGAAGACTGACGTTGGATAAACCACCATTATGAAACATTTTACAACAAAGAACAATATTGTTTCTCAAATGAGATTTCAAGTGGTAGATGAAGTTATACCACTGCCTAGGGAACAAGAGAGAAATGTTGCAATCTAGATGTGAAACCGAGTGGATCAACTTACTATACATCATATTTCCAAAAGGTCGTAATGAACAGGAGGACGCTATGTGATTTCTATCCTTTAGTATGATGATGAGTATTTCTAAGAGTCTTTTTATACATTGATGTAAGGCACTAACAAGTTGTGCAAGCAAGGTAGCAATTGCAAACTACAACTTTTGCATTTGTCATACACATATGTTAAAGAAATCAAATGAGATATATAGCTGCACATAAACATGGGAAATATTTCTCAGTTTAAAATAAAATAAAGCAATAGGCATTGTTAATGTATCAATTTGACTTATCCTAAATTTGTTCTTTAGAACTCATAGATATAGTCATGTACAACAAGGACTTGTGCACTAGTTCAAATACAAATAGTGATTTATTTGTAATTTAGAGATATAGGTCCTGATTCTGATGCGGTTTGGAAATGTTCCTGATCGAATCGGTTTGGAAATGATTTCCCACTGACTTGGATCAGGGAGAGTCTGACCGGCCAAGTATGATGCATCCGGATGCTTCCAGATACGATTTGGTTGGACTCCCATTAACTTCTAAGGGAGCCTATGTTCCTAATTGCATCGTAATCTGGCCCTTGGTCGGGAAAACGCATTCCCGATCCGGTTCGGAAGAAGCAAATGCCATTAGGAGGCCTTCCTAACCGCACCATAAGCGGGCCTTAGGTGGGAATGCTTTCCTAACCGCATCGGAATCAGGCCCTAAATGTTGTAGCTATTTGTAATCATAAAACCTTGATGAAGCAGAGTGATATAATATCTGCAATTTAACTTTAGGTTGTGGAAACACAAAAATGTCAAGCAGACTCTAATGAGCAAAGAATATTTTTAGGCTGATGTAAAGTGTTATGATGTAATTAGATTTGCAATATATTCACATCGGAACAACAAAGTTTATTATGTTAATCCAAGATAGCCAGTGTTCTGGACAGCCACTGAACATTTAGTACCTTGAGTTGATAAATACATGCTAAACACCCAAAAAGGGAGCCTAACAGTGTGTTTGAAATTTCCTGTATTATCAGAGGTTTAATTCTACAAATGTCATATAATTCTAGAATGCAGGAACTTAATGCAATACATACAATGGTGATATGAAAATATAACACGGTGAGCGCATGTTACATCTTGAGCAATAAGTTTGAGAGTCTGACATATAAAATTGAAGAAAATTGTCATTTTCTAATATGGAATCCATATAGTATATCATAGAGTTCAGTGTAAGTTGTTATAAGAACATAGGGCCTGATTACGATGTCGGTGGACCTTTGCAGAAAAGGAACCACCCGACCTTAGGTCTATGGTTCTGACCACTCTATTACGATGCGACCACCCATAGGGCGGTCGCAAACCTCTATTTCCCAATGGAAGCTTTTACGTTGGACAGAAAAGGCCTGCCGCACAAGCTTCCATTGTGAAATAAAGGTTTAAAAAACATCCCTGCACTGTGTGGAAGGCATCATGTGGAGGGATGTTAAGGTTGGGCATCATAGGTGCTCCCCAGGCCCTAATGCGGAGGGCAAAGTCAGTTTCCAACAGACAATCCATGTCAGAATGCCTGACAAGGATTAGCTGTCAGAACTCAACATCGTAATCCCAAAGGTGGACTCATTGAAGGGATTACTACTCTGCTCCTGTGCCTATGGGCCCAGAGGGCCTTTCAGAAGAGGAGTGGAATATCCCCGCAGGTTTCCTTCTGACCACCATAATCAAAATACGGAGTTTTGAGGGAATCTTCAGGATGTCGGGCTGAGCACTATGGAAGTGCGAAGGAACTTTAAAAAGATCAGGGAAGACTCTTTCCATCCATGGACATCTAGCCTGTCCATTCCTCGGGAGGTGGATACCTCCACTGCGGTTTCTATATACGAAAACATCATTTCGGAGGCCCTAGAGGAGCTGGCTCCAGCTAGGTCTTGTTACTCTGCTAGGAAAAGACCTTCAGCTCCCTGGTTCTCTGAACAACTACGGCTTCGTAGACAGGAAGTAAGGAGGCAGGAACGCCTATGGCACTCTAGCTGGGCCCCCAAGGATAGAGAAGCCCATAGGGTCCTGCTTAAAAACTATAAATTGGAAGTAATTAAAACCAAGCAGGAATATTTTACGGCACTCACTTCCTCACTTTCATCTCCTAGAGAACTTTTTAGGATTGTTGATTCCCTCACTTCCCTTCAGATCCCGGATCCTGTAGTTGCCTCCCAGGACCTGTGCAACAAGATAGCTGCCTTCTTTCAGTCAAAGATCGCCGACATCTACACTGCTTTGGAGGTCCAAAAATCCTTGACCGCCGTACCCTTGCCGTTTGCTCTTTTTGAGCCTGGTGATGCTGAACCATCTCAACATCAGGATCTGGTATCCTTTCCTCCTCTTTCCTGTCAGGATCTTGAAATCCTGCTTGATAAAACCAAATCTGGCTCTCCGCTGGATGTCTGCCTGCTAAAGATCCTCAAGCAGTGCAGAGAATCTCTCCTTCCCCCTCTGGTTGACATCATGAACAGGGCGATGAAGGAAGGCATTTTTCCCCAGCAGTGGAAGAATGCTGTAGTGAAACCTTTGCTTAAAAAGCCTTCTCTGGATCCTGGGGTGTTAAAAAACTTTCGCCCCATCTCACTGCTCCCGGCTCCCGCAAAGATGCTAGAAGCCCATCTGAACAAACATCTGGCTGCATTCGTGGAGAGCTCGGGCTGTTTGGATCTTTCCCAGCATGGTTTCAGGAGGGAGCACAGCACCGAGTCTGCCCTCACCATAGTGCTGGATAATATCCGCACCCGGGTTGATGAGGGTCAGACCTCCCTCCTGATCCTTCTAGATCTCACAGCGGCCTTCGATACCCTATCTCCCGCGGTGTTAACATCTCGCCTGAGGGAGATTGGGGTCCGCGGATCTGCTCTGGGACTCCTTTCCTCTTTTCTTGATCTCAGAGAACAAAGGGTAATGCTGGGATCGTTTCTATCTCCATCCCTGTCTGTGCAATGTGGGGTCCCTCAAGGGTCAGCGCTTAGCCCTACCCTCTTTAATATCTATGTGACCCCCCTTGCCAGACTCATTAGATCTTTTGGGATGGAGGTAGTCTCCTACGCGGACGACACCCAGATCCTAGTCTCTCTCTCCCAGTCAGCTACGTCAACTGCCGCCAATTTTAAATCTTGTATGGAGGCAGTTGGCCAGTGGATGATTCACAACTCACTAAAACTGAATGGGGAGAAGACGGAGGTGATGGTTTTTGGAGGAAAGGAAACGATCTGGTCGGCTGAGTGGTGGCCGAACTCGCTGGGCCTATGCCCAGAGCCCACCTCGTCAGCAAAAAACCTGGGAGTCATGATCGACCCCACCCTTAGTATGTGCCAACAGGTCAATAGGACTGTCTCGACCTGCTGGGGGATTATCCACATTCTAAGGAAAATCAGGCACTACTTGTCACTCCAGGCAAGAAAGCAACTTGCTGTCGCACTTCTGGGCTCGCGACTGGACTATTGCAATGCGCTGTATGCAGGACTGAACAAGAGTCAGCTACAGCGCTTGCAGGTGGTCCAGAACGCGGCAGCGAGATTTGCTCTTGACCTACCTAAACGTGCCTCTGCTACCGAAGCCCGAAAGCAGCTTCACTGGCTCCCTGTTGAGGACCGTATCCTTTTTAAATCCATGTGTCTGGTGTACAAAGCCCTAGCTAAATCCAGCCCTAAAGGCATGGGATCGATCCTATCCCAGCACAATCCCGGCAGGAATCTTCGCTCTAGTCATAAACTTCTTCTCTCTGTACCTCGTGTTAGAAAAGCAAGATGGGGAGGCAAGGCCTTTTCTAACTTGGCACCTAAATGGTGGAATGCCCTCCCTTTGGAAGTAAGGTCCCGCCCCACTCTACAAGCCTTCAGATCTGCTCTTAAGACCCACCTTTTTACACGTGCATATCCGTAGTGGTGCTTTGCAAACTTTTGTGATTAGCTTTGATAGGCGCCTTGACACCTTCGGGTTTAGTTTGCGCGTTACAAGTTGCCTAATAATAATAATAATAAGCCTCCGACCACTGGTCAGAGGCTCTCCGTCCGACATTCAAATCGGGCTCATAGTATTTGATAGCATTAAAAATAAATTTGTTTTCAGATTGGTAGGAATTGCTGATAAAGCACAAACTACCCTTTCAGTCTGTAGCCAGTCAGTGGTGTAAGGGTTTAAAAGGCCACAGAATACATATCCAAACTTTGGGGCTCATTAGTATCGCGGACGGACTTGAGTCCGTCTGCGACCCCAGAGTAGGAGGGAACGTCCGCATGGGCAGCGGCGTTCCCTCCTTGCAGATTAGGATGTGATCGCCAGGGTGGCGGTCACATCCTCTATCTTTAACATTGCGGCAGATGCAGCTTCAAGCTGCACCCGCCGCAATGTTAAAAATGCATACATTACATTTGTATGCAGAAAGCGGCAGGCACCGCGCAGTGCCTGCCGATTTCTGCATACAAATGCAGGGGCATACCATGGGTACCCCCCATGTGCACCCCCACCCCCCCTTCACCCAGGGGGCCCGCATTGGGCCCCCAAAGTAAAATTCCGTATGCTTTTCCACGGCGGAAAAGCCGCAGTGGAAAAGCATCTCTTTTACTCTATCCTAATATGGCTGACGGTGTCTGATAAACACCGCCAGCCATGTTACAGCTTTTCCGCTGCGGTTGTAAGTCAACCGCGGCGGAAAAGCGGCGGACTGAAACCAGGACCCACCAGCCATCCTAATGTGGCGGTGGGTCTTTGGTGGGTCCGCAGAGGATTTTCTGCATCCTCCGGGCCGGCGGTGGCTTCCGCCGGCCCGGAGGATGCGGGAAATCCTCCATCCTAATCAGCACCTTTGTGTCTAACATAAGAAATAAAATAAAAGGTCCATGCAAGAAGAATGAAGCAGTAGGGCGTAGAAGGACCAGAGCAGAATGCCACTAAGTTGTTTGCTGTCAACTGAAGGAAAGCACTATTATTGATAAATGTGATTTTCATATATAGATTACATAATTTAATTTGAGAAACAACATACTCAACAAAAGTAGGGCAGGTTAATGTAAGATTGACAGTAACTTTTGGATGTAAAGTACAAATTGTGGCTTAATATTCTTGCTTTTTAGATTGTGTTAAAAGCTTTGTGGATACTGATTTCTGAAGAATAATCATTTTATGCATCAAAATACATTGAACATTAAGTTGTGTTTCCAGAATAAACCCAAGGTTGATTCAAGAAAAAAATTGAAGCTGTTAATTTTTTTTTCTTTCTTAAAAATATTTTTTGGCCTCATATCACCAATGTCTGCAAAACCAGGTCATAATATACAACCTATACCGACCCCAGGCCACTTGCAATTGAACATCTGGCCCTGCTGATCCAATCCTACCAGTTTCCTGGCTACTGGTTTCACGCAGGTATAATCATAAGATCCCTCCTTAGGCCCTTGCTGTTCCAGACCAACCCTGGAAATTGTCCCATATCTCGCTGCGTGAGCCCCCCATCGGCACCAGAGTCCATCTTACATATTGTTCTAACTGCCTGGAGCCAATCAAGACAGTTAGTGGGGAGGGGATTTGTCCATCACTTCCAGATTTCTCTCCTGGCTAAAAGCATCAAATAAAAAAGAAAATCCTTCCGAACTGCCGATATGAGCTGACTGGTGCAATCCTCCAGCCCCATCAGTACCAATGTTGAGCTTATTGTTATATTCAACCTTAAGATATCATTGACAACTTTCTCAACATCCTGCCAGTACTCTCAAAGAACATATGTAGGTCATCAGCTCTTAACATACCGCATCTGCGACATCTTGGGGTAGGTTCTGATACGAACTTAGCTAGTTTCTGAGGCGACCAGTACAGCTTATTGATGGTGAAAAAATTATTCTGTTTCAGATTGGCGGGCTTCACCAACTTGTAGAGTAATTGTAAGGAACGTTGCCAAATTGTATGGGGCTCCATCATCTGGATAACTCCGTCCAATGTTGAGTATGGAGCTTTCAGCTTCATATCTTCTGTTTCTAACAAAGTCCAGTACCAATCCGCAACTTCCTTTTTCCTGCAGACCTCATCCTATAGTTTTGAATCAAATTTCCACAACCCACCAATCTCCTGCCCGTTGGCCGCCACCCAAGATGACAACTGCAGGTACTTAAATCTCAAGAGGTAATCACCCGTTTTTGCCGCCAGCACTTCCCAAGGCCCCATACCCTGCACTGTCAGGAGATCCCCCATACTTTAATTCCCGCCCGCCTCAATGGCAGACTCAACCGATCATGGAGGCATTCAGGCGTACCTGGTGAGTCTCAAATTAGGGAGAAGTAGCCTATTCCAAGCATCTTCCTTACCCCCAACCAAAGAGTAAGTGATGCCTTTAGGATCTGCAGTCTAACTTTTTTTAAACCTCCTCGCCCCAAACTTGTTCAAAAAACATTTAGGGCCCTATTCCCTTACCATTTCTTTCAACAAACCTCCCCATATCAGAGACCCCGGCTTGACTAGGAGGATTCTACAGTTTTGAAACTGGAAAGCCATACAATATAACTTTAAATTTGGGAGGGCCAGCTCACCTTTCTCAAACTTGTGCATCAGTTTCTTCCAGGTGAGCCGGGTTCCCTTTGATGCCCAAAGAAAACTGATTTATTTCCCCAGTATCTTATCAATATAACCAGATTATACCCCGAATTATTCCACATGCATAGTTAGAAGTGGATCCGAGGTGAAAATTGCAAGATCATCCACATACAATGTGATTTTGTTTTTTAGGCACCTGCACTATAAGCAATAACATGGTCATCTTGTCACAATAACTGGGCAAATGGTGGGGAGATGGGGCAACCCTGCCGTGTGCCCCTGGAGATTGGAAAACTTTTTGTAAGGGAGCCAATAATGAGAATCCTGGCTGTTGATTGTTCGTACAGAGCTTTTAACGCTGTAATAAAACAGGGGTCAAAGCCCATTATCACCAAAACATCCCATAAATTAGCCCAGAAGACATGGTCGAAGGCCTTAGCAGCGTCCAGTGACTTCTGTCAAGGGGATTGATCTGCCTGGGAGAAATCCTTTCTGGTCAGGGTGTATAAGCTGTGGAGCCAGTTTGGCCAATCTTCTTGCCAAAATGTAAACAAAAATCTTCTAATCTGCATTAATCAGGGATATTGGACAATACGATTACACTTTACTAGGGTCTTTAGCTGGTTTTCGGATCAAGACTATAGTGGCCTCTTTCCACGACCCAGGCGCCATTGCTCACCCCTTATTAAACAAGTTCTTCCAGGCAGGGAGTACTTCCACTATTAGCAGTTTTTAAACCTCTGAGGAGATAGCACTTAAACCAGCAGCCTTCCAACTCTTAGATAATCATGGCCCATCTGATCTCTTCCTGAGTAATCAGGACTTCCATACACTTCTTCCCTTATCTAGTCAATAGGGGGAGACCGATCTCCCCCAACCAGTCTTTGAGCCTTAGGGATTCTGGAAAGATATCTTCCCTATAAAGTAAGGAGAAAAGCGAAACCACATGATTATGCATATCTTCCCAGTTATCTAACACCTCACCCAAAGGGCCTACCAGTTCTTTAATTGTGTTCCTGGTTCTTTTTACCCTGGCTTTCCAAGCTAGTAGTGCCATGGCTTTGTCCCCGTACTCAAACTGACTCATACTTCCAGCCTGCCACCTTGCCTTACACTTGGAATCCAATTTGATTTTATAATTTAACGGCACCTCTTCAAGTCTTTTTTTACAGCATCTCCATATCTACCCCAACACTTGAGTTTTATACCGAGGCCTCAAGAATACCCACTTCTTTTTCCATTCCTGCTAGTTCTGCCCTTTCTTCTATTCCCTTAGAGCAACAGAGATTTTGTAATACCCCCGGATGTATGCTTTAAAAGCATCCCACTCTTCTCCTGGGAAAGCAGTACCTATATTAATCGGAAAGTACTCAGATGTGGCCCATTTTAAAGCGGGTACCACCTCCTCATCTAAGAGGAGAGAATGTTTTAATGTCCAACTTAAATTGAGCTTCATTCCTGGGACCTGTAATGTCATGGTAACGGCTGAGTGGTCTGAGATATGAGCAGGATGATGTATGATCTTTTTTATATTTACTGCTAGGCCGCTTTCCACCAGAAAATAATCCAATCTGGAATAATGTCCGTATCGTTTACTATGCTAAGTGTACCCTCTTGCCTGTCCTCTTAGATGTCTCCAGACACCTACTAGCCTTAGATCTTGCATCATATTTTTAAGGGCACGTCTTGTTTTATGTGCCGGGGCACTATTCCTTAGTGTGGAGTTATCCAAAATGGGATCCAACAGAATATTAAAATCCCCACCCAAAATCAACCAAACCTTTGCCTCTACTAGCTTTAATTCTAAATCCACAATGTGCTGTGGATTATCCTCACATTTCATTCAAACTAAAACTAATTTACAGGAGCTATCCATTCTAAAATACCCAACCTCAATTCCAGTGCCCCTTCTTATTAGGATTGCTACCTCCTTACAATATTGCTCTTGGTCAGAAACTAAAAAAATTTGGACCCAACCATACTTTCGGATTAGTTACTTACTCTCACTTGCCACAGATGCGTCTCCTGCAAGACCATAATATGCACCTGACTCTCTTTCAAGTACCTCAGCACCACCGGCTGCCTGGGTCGTGACCTGAGACCTTCACATTCCAGGTGAGGATATCTATAGCTTTACCTAGTTTAGTTATCATCCCCCCTCTCTAATTCCCACCTCCTGCTCCATGTTCAACTCACAAAGACATTCCTGACTGAATGATAATGAGGACCTTTTTTTATTTGAACCCCTCTGCTTCCCAACTATGTGCCATCACCACAGATGTCTGATCTTATTGTTACAGAGAATCCCTTAACTGTATATGGCCCATCTTTTAGGGCCCCACTGAGAATTGCCTCTTTAACAGTATATGAAAGAAAATTCACCATGATCTTCCTAGGTTTAACCCTTTGGGGCTTGCGCCAAAAGGACTCCCTGTGTGCTCTTTGGATCTATTGGATCTCTTGCTCAACGTTAATGTCCTCATTATCTTTTAGGACCATATTTCTGAGTATGATAATTATATAGGACTTCATATCCGTACCCTCCTCTGCTTCCAGGATATTCAAGAATCTTAGGCTGTTCCTTCGATAGTGGTTCTCAAATCTCTTGAATCTTAAGATTTGGTTTTGTTTGACCAATTTGAAGCTCTTGGTGGCGTTTTTGGTGACAACTTGCTTGATCAGTCCTACCTCATCTTCCAGGGCCTTAGTACGAGAGGCTACCTCATCCAATGTTTGTGTTAACTCAGAGCATGAAGCTTAATGCCAACGTGATTGACATCCAAAACTTCGAAACAACACTTGATTTCATTCTTGGGCCCCAATAGTATACTCGTCAATGAGTGTTCTGGATTTCTCAGAGATCCCTCTCCGCTTTCACCATGTGTGTCCCTCCTTATATGAGGATCTTCAGCCACCTCAAGTGATTCGGTCACTGCCAGAACTTCAAACCTATTACTGATGGGGACTGTATCGATGTTCATTTGGACTCTTCCAGAATTATTTCTGACCTCATTCGTCGCTATTTGAGAGGGGGCTGTGCTGGAATCGCTCTCTATTACATTCAAAGCCACTTTAGGTGCCGCCATTCCCACACTTTTAACAGAGATCACTTATTCAGGCCTTCTGTTTTTCTGCAAGCTGGGCAAGACACAGAAAATGGGGATTTCCCTGTTTTCTTACTTTGAAAGACCCTGGTCGCCCCCCTACACCTCCACCTTGGTGGCCTCACCTTCCCTTGGTCACGTCCTTCGCTTTTGGCACGGTACCCAGAGGGCTCACTGATGAAAAAACAGGTAACTGTCTTGCCTTGCCCCCCTCAAAATTCCTGGTTTGCAAAGTGTACCTTGAAGGCTTATCACCAACCTCACCTTCGACTGAGGCGCCTTTCTCCATAGGCAGGTACTGCAAACTTCTTTCCCGCTCATTCTGGATATCGTATTTCCTCTCACCCAGCTCTCCCCTTCTCAGGTCCCCTAGGGAATAAGACCTGTTGCTGCACACTGCCTCCAAGGAATGCCGGGAGCTCGACCTGTGCTGCCTCTGCCACTGGACCTTTCGCAGGCCGACCTGCATCGTTGGAGCTCCCAAGCAGCCTCTACCCACTGTGGCCCCAGAACCGCACCACTCAATGTCCCGAAGCCGGCCGCCTTCGCACCACGAAGCCCAGCCGGGCACAAAGGAGGCATCATCACGACCAACATCCTGCGACCCAGTAAGCTTGATTGTCAACATCATCAGGAGCTTACACTGCCCGCGGCTCCAATTCCCCTGTTAGTGCCCATGGCCGCCTTTAACACTCGGCCGCCATGTTCCCCTATGGATGTGAAGCTGTTCATGTTGATGAAATTCTAAAATCATGCTTCTTGAACTTTTTATGTACACTTTTAAATTTGGATCTAAGAGTCTATGTGACAAATTCATTGGCCAAGTTTTCAGCAATGAAATCAAGTCCACTGTTTTGTGAAAAAATGTATTGTCCCCTCTGAAACTGTCTTTCTTTTGGGTAGCATTGAAATTAGTAGTGAGGATTAACAGAATCAAAGCAGCTGCCTCATTAAAACATCTGTGCTCTAAGTTTTTCAGTATTTGACGCTAAGTGCAATCAACCCCTCTGCAAGAATGGAAGCCAGCGGCACATCATAGGGGTGTTATTCTTTTCAAGTAAATTCCCACATCTAACTGCAGGCGATCTTTTTATGAGTCTAGCCACAAAGCACTAGTTCGCAATAGGTTTGTAACATGCAGGATCTTTAATGTCAAGACCTTGATTATTAAGGGTTGCTTTAATAAATGCACATTTATAATAATTTGTGGGGGTAGCAGTAGTGATAGAATCATTAGGGGTAAGACCATAGTGCTTCTGCGATGGGTTTAATAGATATCCTTATAAATTGCTGAAGGACATGGATCAGCTGGGGACCTGGAATTTTTGCAAAGTTATTTTATCTCTTTAAAAGAATATTCTAAAGTCTGAGTAAAGGTATTTTAGGTGGTCTCTTCACTTGTCAGCATTTGCAGATCTGCATAAATTTGTTGTTTGGTTGTATCTTGGAGCGCAGGGAAATCCTTAGGGCCTAATATACAAAATGTTCTAAAGAGCTGCAAACACCGATTCTGACTACAACTGTAAAAATGATTTTTAGTATGTAAATACCCAATTTTAGGAGTTGGTAAATTATCAGAACTCCATAAGGAATTGCTATTTGGAAGGGAAGTGTTGGACGCATCTTCCAAATAGCGATTTGTTTAGCAAATTGATCAATATTTTGTCACTGAAATCTGGCTGCAAAATTTAAAAAATATTTACCAGCTCCTGAGTTTGGGTGGTAAGCCTTACACAAAAGGAAAAGTGTACCTATATGAACCCTTTCTCTTTGTGATTTAAAACAAAAACTTTGTTGGGAGAAGGCAGTGGTGGGGGGGACCACTGCTAACTCTAACAAATGTTTTTAAAAGGTAAATGTCTTTTAAATGGCTGGTTTCCTTAAAGAAAATGAGCGTTTAAAAACAAAGTTTGCTTTCTTTCAATATGATCACAGACATGGAGGTCTGCTGACCTTAGCACTGAATACAGATATTGGTGTGCATGGCTGAATACTAAGTACAACTGGTTTAGTTAGATTGGAGTTTGGAGCTAGGCCTGGCAGGAAGCAAAGCCCTAACCCCAGAGCTCGCTGCACACAGTCGACATCTGAGAGTTGAAGCAGAACTTATCAATAGAAGTGCTAGGCAAGGCCAAGGCAGTGCATTGGCTTGCCATGGTTGATATTGCACAGTTAGGCTCCAGTCCGGAACCTGGCTACACAAACCCAAAGAAAGTGCAAAGAAAGTGCAAAGAAAGTGCAAAGTAGTTCAGGTGGCTCTGGGATTGGCTCAAACCCTGTGTCCAGGCCCTGCTCCCTAAGCCACTTAGACAAGGTTGTAGGTCATGCACAGTGAGCACAGAGATGTGAAGAATGGCACAGCGACTGAATGAAGGTCAGACCCTGTGTCCAGAGTCCACTGCACATGGCTGAAGTCGCTGTACAGTATATTATATGAAAATGGATAATACATGTTGTCTTTTATGATTGAAAAAATATCGAAATAAAGACTTTTTGATTTGATTTGGATAATACATGTGTTATTTCATCAAAAACAGCACTAAATAAACCTTGCTAGAGATAAGCTATGGTTATCTATGCTCATAAGATGATAATGTAAGTTTGTAAAGACCTCAGAAACCACCAAAACACAGTTAAATTGAGACTATCTGTTAAAAAGTAGAAAATACAGCACAATAACAATCCTGCTCCAATTTACAAAAATATAAAATGATTTAGGAACACATAACCCCAAAATTAAAAAAAATTGGATGTAGGGAGACATGGGTTTTATTTTTATTTTTAAGCGTTTAAAGTCGAAATACTGACTAAAAGAGCAAAGTGATACTCATGGTTATCTTGTTGCAGTAATCCATATCAAAAGTTAAGTTTGACCGTGAGCTACTGCTTGCTGGGTACAGGGGGATGTATGACGCTACAACGCATACTTTTACAACGCATGCCTTTACAATGCATTTTTTACAACGCAAAATCCTTTACACGCATTCATTACAATGCATGCCATTACAACGAATTGTCTAAAAACTACCTTTACAACCCATTTCATTACAACGCATACTACCTTTACAATGCATACCATTACAATGCATACCATTACATTGCATGTATGGTAAGTATTGGATAGTGTAGGGGTAAACATTACTATTCTAACTCCAGGGGGTGCAACAGTAGGGTAAGTGTTGGATAGTGTAGGGGTAAAAATTACTATTCTAACTCCAGGGGGTGCAACGTAGTGTAAGTGTTGGATAGTGTAGGGGTAAAAATCACTATTCTAACTCCAGGGGGTGCAACAGTAGGGTAAGTTTTGGATAGTGTAAGGGTACTATGTGTTGTGATGGTACGCATTGTAATGGTACGCGTTGTATTGACTGCGTTGTAATGACATGCGTTGTAGTGGTATGCGTTGCAGTGTCATGCGTTGTAATGGCATGCGATATAATGGATCTTGCGTTGTAAAAGTTTCGTTGTAATGGTAGTGCTTTGTAAAAGTTGCGTTGTAAAGGTTGTTTCCTGTACAGGGACCAAGTTTTTCCTGTGGAAAGTTTAATTTCTAACTTAAAAGATTTTCTGGAGAAAATTCCTCATTGATGAACTGGCAGCGTATCAGGCTTGAGGCTGAGTCTAAAGGAGGCCTGGGAAGCGTGGATCCTCAGCAGGAGCCTCAGCCATTGTCAATGACGGGAAGCTCTGAGTGGCCAAACTATGGAATCCGTGCCCAGGAAGGTCTCGGCAGTGGTTGAATGCTTTTTGACACTGGCCTCAGTGAAAGCCCTCTGTGTTCGGACTTAGAAACTATTCTGCAAGTTAAAATCCTTTTAGTAATGGAAACTGACGAGTTGAATACAGGCATCAATTCAATAATGGAGGCTAAATCCTCAGTGTCGGTCCTGGTCTCTGCTGGTTCCTTGGAGGAAATGTTCTGAAAATGTTTCTAAGTGTCCAGTTTTGTAGCTTTTGTTTCAGCGGAATACACTCTAACACAAGTCAATGGTACAGTACCACATGGGCACCAATTGGGGGTTGGGACTTACTTTTCCACAAGACGGATCACTGACAAAATATCGATAACAAAAATATAGACAAAAAAATATTGAAGTAAAAATATCGAAAGACAAAATATCGAAATCCTATTTACAAACAGGTAAGTACAAAAATATTGAATCAAAAATATCGAATAAATATATATACTTAATAAAAATATCGAATTTAATAAAATAACTTAAAAATAATTAAACATTTATGAAATCATAGCTATAATTAATTTAAACATACTTAAAAATACTAAAATAACTTACACATTAATAAATAATTAATTTAAGTTAAAAAAAATTAAAATACAACTTGATTTTTTAACACATATATATATATATATATTAACTTAATATTAATTAAAAATATACAATATTTTTACTGTGGCATAGCAAGTGGTTAAAATGTACTATTACCACTCCATCAACTGCAACAGTAGGGTAAACATTGGATAGCGTAGGGGTAAAAATTACTATTCCCACTCTAGAGGGTGCAACAGTAGGGAAAGCGTTGGATAGCGTAGGGGTAAAAATTACTATTCCCACTCCAGAGGGTGCAACAGTAGGGAAAGCATTGGATAGCGTAGAGGTAAAAATTACTATTCCCACTCCAAAGCGTGCAACAGTAGGGAAAGCGTTGGATAGCGTAGGGGTAAAAATTACTATTCCCACTCCAGAGAGTGCAACAGTAGGGAAAGCGTTGGATAGCGAAGGGGTAAAAATTACTATTCCCACTCCAGAGAGTGCAACAGTAGGGAAAGCTTTGGATAGCGTAGGGGTAAAAATTACTATTCCCACTCCAGTGAGTGCAACAGTAAGGAAAGCGTTGAATAGCGTTGTGGGTAAAAATTATTATTCCCACTCCAGTGAGTGCAACAGTAGGGAAAGCGTTGGATAGCGTAGGGATTCCCACTCCAGTGAGTGCAACAGTAGGGAAAGCATTGGATAGCATAGGGGTAACATTTACTATTCCCACTCCAGAGAGTGCAACAGTAGGGAAAGTGTTGGATAGCGTAGGGGTAAAAATTACTATTCCCACTCTAGTGAGTGCAACAGTAGGGAAAGCGTTGGATAGCGTAGGGGTAAAATTTACTATTCCCACTCCAGAGAGTGCAACAGTAGGGAAAGTATTGGATAGCGTAGGGGTAAAAATTACTATTCCCACTCTAGTGAGCTTAACAGTAGAGAAAGTAAATATTTAATATATTAATAAATATACATTAAATATCAATACCAATAAGAAATTAATTAAAAGTAAATACCAATTTAATACAATACAATAATTAATCAATGTAAAATAAATATTAAATATTAAAATTCAATAACTATTAATACAAATTAATTACCAATTAAAAATTATTTAACAATGTATTCAAAATAAATACCAATAAATAAATTAACATATTTAATGAATTTTAATTAAATTACTTCCCACCCTATTCCCCTATAAACCCACAACCCGCTACAGAAAATAAATTATTATAATTCACATAATTATCAATTAGTCAATTAATAAAAAATAATTACCAATCAAGAATAAATTAATTATCAATTAAAAATAATTATTAACGTATTCAAAATAAATACCAATAAATAAATTAACATATTTAATTAATTATAATTAAATTACTTCCCCCCCATTCCCCTATAAACCCACAACCAGCTACAGAAAATAAATTAATATAATTCACATAATTATCAATTAATCAATTAATAAAAATTAATTACCAATTAAGAATTAATTAATTACCAATTAAAAATTCATTAACAATTAATTCAAAATAAATACCAATAAATACATTAACATATTTAATGAATTAAAATTAAACTTCTTTCCACCCTATTCCCCTATAAACCCACAACCTGCTGCAAAATTAAAATACGCAAAAATTAAATAACATAAAATTCATTGCTTAAAATAAATTTTAAAAAAATATACACTTTTCACACATATACTAACATACAAAACACTTTAAAAAATTCGTTATTAATAAAAATTCAATAATTTTGATAATCTATATTATATACTTCCATATTTTGACTTTCTATATTTTTAAAATCGATATTACATTACTTACCTTAAAAACGATATTTTTGATGACAATATTCTGTCCATTCGATATTTTGACCTTTCTATATTTTGAAGTCGATATTTGTGTCATTCGATATTTTGTACTCAATATTTTGTCTGTATACGGCGGGCTTGGAAATAGTAAGCTTATTGCAGCTTTTGTGGCTCTGTAGTTTAACAAGAAGCCCACCAATAGACTCTTAAAGTCCACTTCTTTGGCCTGGGTAAAAGTGGGAGAAGGTCCTACCTTTGGGGTCTCTCTACACGTTCAGTATTAGGTGAAGTCCTTCTTCTGTTTTCCCCAGGTCCAGATATTTTCTGAGGAATGTATCCAGGGTTGCCACATCTATGCCTGGTAGTAGCTGGTGGAAGGGAAGACTCCCTGACCAATACGTGAAAGGTTCCCAGGGGCAACCCTAATCACTTTAACACCATTACTAAGGGGGTTGGCCCTAAACAACCCCACAGTGCACTGTTCTGACAAAATCCTGTATGGCACAACTTTTTTCTCCCCCTTTGGCAGAACTCTGGGCATACCCGTGAGGTGTGTCCAGGGAAATGAGAAACTCCTCTTGCAAACCATTTTGAAAGAGGTTCCCCTCCCCCCTCACTGTGCTTGGTGCCATCCCCCAGGTGACAGTTGGGAATTACCTCTAAAAAGGTACCTAAAGGCTTCATAAAGTCGCTCTTTCTGAAATAGTTAGATAAAATTCAATTTAAGCATTAGTTTGGATTTTGTTTATCTATGAAAATTAGCATTTGAAGTATCTATCTAGGTAGCGCTATTCTGAAGTTAGCTTTCTTAAGTGTAATAAAGTAACCCAGTGTTTTCAATGGCACAGCCAACGTTGCTACAGCGAAAATCAGGTTTGGGGCCTTCTACACTGTAAGGACATGTGAAAACATTAACTATATGGGTCCTACCTTTAAATATTGTGCATCAATTCAACAAGTTTTGAAGGGTCAGAGCACATGCAATAGGGCCAGGTTAAGAGGGTCCCAGTGTACAGAGTCCAAATACCCACAGCATCACTCCATAAAACGTGGGTGATCATTCAAAAATAGACATTTTCTAACATTACTAAACAATAGTAACTGGCAAATTTTAACATATGTTCTCACAAGGCTGGAAGAGGAACTTTACCCATAGCGTGAGGATGACTACTCCTAACGTGGACCCAGTGGAGATGAAGTGGAAAGGAGCAGCGAGCTATAATTGACTGGAATTGAGTGGAGGAAGGCTGCAGAGGTGAGGAGATCAGTAATAAGAAACCAAAGACAGCATCCTAAAAAGAACAAAGGTGTACACAGAGTAGAGGTGTGTGAACTGGTGTGGCTCTGAGGACCAAGAAGATACACAGTTACTGAAGGAAAGTAGAATCTACTTTCATGGTTACCCCCACTTTTTGCAGGTGTCATTATATTTTTTGACTAGTCTGACTTGGACAGTGCTAATCAGGAGCCCAGCCACTGTCTTTCCTCTCGAAATTTGAAGTACTCTGGTATGTCAACGATTGGCTACAGGTGTATCCTTGTAAGTCCCTAGTATGTGGTTTTAAGGTACCCAGGGCAAAGGTACCCCAGGGGCCTCCCATTGGCTGCAGCATGTATTATGTCACCCCTGAGAGACCACTCAAACTGTGACTCCAGGCCTGCCATTGCAGCATTTGTTAGCTGGTGCTAGCGCCACTTATGTTCAGTTTTCTTATATCTGAGGTCACTACATTTAAAACCTATAAGTCACCCCTAAGGAAGGACTTTCAATACTGAAGGCAGAGTGCTTGGTCATAACTGTGAGGGTGCCCCTGGTTGAGCAGGACAGTCCTACAAACCCCGGAGTCGTTTCTCCAGGTTTTGTAAGTACGGGCAGCCATTTTAATACATATACTGGACATCAGTCATTGCCGGATGTCTAACTATCTAGTGGCGGCACTGAACCGGGTCATGTTCGATATGAAACTTGTTGGAACCACACCACCACACCAATTCCAGTGTTGGAAATATGATCCGATGTACTGGAGGGCTCCCTTAGGGTATCCCACTGTACTCCCGGTTACAGTTTTTCAGGGTCTAATAGCAAGCTAGTGCTACTGTTGACCACATACACAATTCGTCCCTCCTGCTGCTGAGCCAAGCTCGAGCAGAGGAAGGCAGAACAATAGGTTTTTTTGTTTCAGGGAGTTGTGACTACATCCCCAGACAGGACTTAGTGTGTTAGACTTGGGTGGGTGCACTTGCCAGGGTCACCAGACAGCTTTGAACGGCTCATTTGGTGCTCTCCTTGCACCCTCCATTTGGAACCAGTTAAGGAAACCCTTGGCTCTCGTTCTGGTGCAAAACTGGACAAAGGACATGGGAGTATCCTCCCCTTCATCCAGCCTCTCCTCTGAGAGGGACCCATGAGTCATCCTAACCCCTTTCTTGGGGTATAAAATGCCTTACCTGTGGGTGGGTCAAGACTCAAGCCTGAAACCACTACACTCCTTGACCGTCTGGACACTTTGACTTCGCTGTACTTTGTCAGGAACCAAGACTGCATCAAGGAAGACCCCTGCTGCTCCTGGTCTCACTGTTCTGCAAGTCTTCTCTGTCATCTGTGTCTGTGATCTTCAAAGGACCTGTGGGCATCAAGGACACCCAATGGGATCCTCCTTTGAGTGATGGAGTCACTCCCCTGAATCTGGAGGCTCCGCAATGAAGCTGACCAGTCTGCTGCTCCTGACGTCCGACGGACTTCGAAAGGCTCAGCAACACAGTTGGTGGTTCTGCAACTCCCTTGAAGCCTGACCTGTCCTCTTTGCAATTTTGAGGCCAGAATCCCTCGTTGGAACTGCTGAGAACAAACCCCTGTGCAACACATCAACTTGCCGTTGCCAGGGATCATTGGCTCTGCACTCCAGGGATCTTCAAGCTACAAGACACTTCAGCCAACAGCATTTCTTCCTGCCAAGATCATAATCCTCACCACATTCTCCGCACCGTGGCCCTTCATCTTAGTGACCTGCTTGAGGTCCTCTTCCAACACCTGTGCCTTTGGCCTCTGGGTCCTCCTGAGGATATTTTCCTGCTTCAGTAGGCTCCCCCTCTTGCTTGGGACCTGCTCGGACTCTCCTGCACTTGGTGAGTCTCTTGGACCTTGCAGATCCCAATAATGCTCCTTCATAATTTTTCACACCTGTTGCTGCTGTCAAGGCTCCTTTGTGCTCCTACCAGACCCGACCCCCTGTTTCTTGACTTCTGATGTGGGACAGCTTGTGCATGGCTTCCTCAGCATCGCCTGGTCCTCACAGCTGCAGTAACAAGGTCATCATCATCACTCCTGCATCTTCCGACATTGGCGGGCATTGCTCCTCCATGCCGCCTGGTCACCTATGAGTGGCATAGACTCTGTCCCCTCTGCTTGCAGGTTCTTCACTTCAAGAATCCAACCTTGGACCTTCTTCGCCAGCAGCATTTTTACTGAAGACCTCCATTGTGGTCTACGGCAGTTTCTGACGTCATTTCGCATCTATGCACCCAGATTACCTGGTGTAGGTATCCTGGTCCCTTGGATATCCACAGGTGGGGTGACTCTCCAACCTTCTGTCTTCCATGGGGGTTTCTTCAGGGTCCACTGGGAAGGGTCCCTAAAAACTGCAACTTTCCTGTTTCTTTATTTTTAAGAGAATTTTTTTTAATTGCACAATTACTTAAAATATTTTGCAATATATCGTACATCTTGTAAAAAAACAAGATTTCTTAAAATCATTTGCAGTACATTTCACATTTATATAAAAAAAGAAACACATTCATGGAAATCTGTCCAATTGCGGTTGTAAGAAAGACAACATTTATACTAAAAACAGTAGGTATGAGCAGCATACCTAATTGAAAAAAGAAAATTAATATCAGATTCTATAGCAAAGTGCATCTTACGTCCAACTCTATAGCATCTGGAATTATAGTGACAAAGTTCCATGTGTCATTTAAAATTATGCTTTAAACAGTTAACAGCAAGTCTATTTTCTACTTGAATGCTTCCTGCTATTCAAGTTCCTCTAGTGTCTACCAGACTTTCTTTCTCAGGAAGTCTGACACACAGCTCAGCCATGAATCTCCCAACTTTGGCCAAATCTGTCAGTGCAGTGCAAGAGAACAGAACTGAAACTGCTTCTTTACATGTATGTGCTCCTTTGGATATCCAAATTCGTTTTTGCAGCTTCTGATGACACTGTGTCAATCCAGGACAACAGCACACCAAATGTAGCAATGATTCGGTTAGTACATGAAAATTCTACACCTGGTTATAATGTTAAGGGATCGCCATCCAGAGTTTAGTTCTTTAATTGGAAGGGGCAATAGTCTGGCACAGTGATTGTTTTTTAGAACCTTCCTTCCTATTGCTTGTGTCAAGTCAGGCTGTATTTTTTGCTCCGTGTATGATGTCATCAGTCCAGGGAGACCTCCTCCGCTGTATAGTATGCTAAGTCAGTTTTATGCGACAGTTTGTGTATTTGTTTATTTAGTGCATTTTTAATAGCAGCGTAATTTAGGCCATCTTGTCCCCAATTCTGTGTAGCCAGATCCAATATTTCACTGCTTTCAGCATATAGCTTTGACAAGGGTTGGTTGCCCCTTCATAAATAGGTTTTAACATATTCTTCACACTTCCTGTAGGAACTTTCAAGACTTGGTAATAGTATTATGCTTGTGTTCCCAGGCATTCTTGGCTCTGTTGCACCCATCCAACCTCCAGGCGAATCAGGCTATTGCGGGTGCATTTTGGTAGGTTGACTATGCGTTTGTACGCCTGGCATTGTGATTTTTCTAATATGCTATCCATTTTGCTTGGAAAGGCCTGCTGTGAGTAGCTCGTTATTGCTATTGCCCTTATTTTGGATTGTATTACCTTTCTTATTGGGACTGTCATTGGACTTTGCAGTTTCTTGTGGAATTTACACAAAGCATAAATTGTTGACAGTACTTTGGAATTTATTTTCTGTAAATGTAAAGTCGCTTTTCTAGAATCACTGAGCCATGTGTGGTAAATATTTGATTTACCGTCCTAATTTCTATGCAGGTAAGTACTTAAACAAAAACAACTCAATCGGAAAGAAAGACGCAGAGTCCGTGGTGTTAGAGTTCTTAGGGGTTTTATTCCTTAAAAAGGAATGGTTCTAGAACCGGATATCGGATTCCTGACACCACTGGGGTTCAGGAAGGGATAGAGCATACTTTATTGACATTACATTACTTTTATACTTAATATACACAATAGAAGTCAATGCAGAAGGCGTAACAGCTGAGAGAAACAAGATAAGAACACACACGTGTTAGCAATACGTAATCAGAAGGCGTGAACTAAGGCGTGCACAGAGGGGTGTTCTAGAAACGTCACATGTAAGTGTCAGAAGTGGGTGGCTCTATGACAGAATCGTGCAGAGTCAGCAGGAATCGGTAGCTAGGATGCGCGCGCAGCTGCATGACGTGTGATTGACGTGAAGCTGGAGGGTGCAGGGGACTTGACATTTACACTAGAGGAAAGAGACAGAAGTCTGGCATGTCAGATCAACTCGTTCCTATATCATATCTGATATCTGATGTTTGGGAACCATACTATCTAGAAAGAAAGGTCTCTTGGGCAGAGGCTATCCTATACTGACTATGAGTGCGTGCACATGTGCCTACGTGTCTGTGTGTAAAGCGAGGGGGTATGGGCCTACCATGGTAACGGGAGCTATGAATTACTTGCATGGAGACAGAGAGGCCGGACCCTTTGCTCTGCAGCTGGGGATTTGTTTATCTAATTTTGCTGGACTGGAATGTGTTTTCGGGAAGCTGAGCTTGGCTATACTGATAGCATGAAGGTAAAATACTGTCTTTGGCAGGCAGGCAGGCCGAGCCAGGCTCCGTTCGCCTCGCAGGGAGTAGGACAGAGTTCACGGGTGGGGGCATCCCACCTTGCAGTTTCAGGAGGCAGAGATGCTTTTGAAAAGAGGCTTGATGACAGAAAACAGGGCCTAACTCGCACAGAGCCAGGAATACATGAAAGTGCACCATACAAAGACGGTGGTAAGGCATATTTAGGAACGGAATATCCGACCCATTCAGGGTGGATCTGAAAGAGGACATGTTAACGTTGGACGCAAATGTATTTGCGTCTTCATAGCTGGCACAGGAGGGAAGTTACATGCACTTTAAACTCGTACATGGAGACGGTGGGGTACACGTTAGGGAACATTTCTTGACCATAAAATTTATATTTCCTCATTCCCTCCTTGTTCCCTACGGACCCTTCATGATATATCAATCGTCATTAATCTATTTATTTGAGTAGTTAGCATCATCTGCTCATCTTTTTTCACATGGGATTTAGAACGTTGACTTGAATGGGGAGTGCAGGATGTGGCGCACAAGCCGCAAATCGCTGGCCCACATTGTAAACATAGACAGCAACTGAATACTACAAGTAGTATTATTCCAAGAAGTGACAGTATTTTCCAACCCCAAGCTGATATGGTAGTCCAGAGCCAACCGGACCAAGTCCAAGTGCCTGGATTCTGATGTATCTGACTAGCTATCTTATGGAGACGGGTAATAGCCTTATATACGGACGGAGCATTATCTGGGATGAAAACGCAACAAGCTGACCCGAGGACCTTACAGGCTCCTCCGCGATCGGCTAGTATGACGTCAATAACGAGACGATTTTGAAGAACGACAAGTCTCATAGCAGACTGTTCCTCGGTCAAGTTACCTAGGGCGGAAGTAGTCTCTTTCACTACTGCTTCGAGAGTTCTGGTCAAGTGACGTATAGATTTACTATTAAAGATGGCACCTAAGTAGGGAAAGAAACCTTTGTTGAAATCTGTGAATTTTTCCCATGCCGTTTCCGTATAATCGACAATTGGGAGGTCTCGTTTGGGTCTGTGAACTAGACGGGAATTTCTATGATAATCTGGTGGAGCTAGGAAAACAGGTGGCAGTAAGAATCCAATGTAACAGGTCCCATCCCAATCTAGAGGCAAACATATGTATGCTGTCTGACCACAAATGAAATAGGAATGACGGGTAGCTTTGAATGTGGACTTGCCCTTATCACTAAATTCGATCACAGTAGTACATTTACTATGACCCAGGTGTACTGAACCTTTCTTACTGACACATAGTTCACCTTTGACTGGTAGGACTGACATAGTGGGCAAGTTTGGTTCGGTTTCGGATTCAACATTCAGAATCATGAGGTTGAGTGTAAAATTTCCTAATCCATATACTTCATTTTCTAGATCAGTTCCTGTTCTTTTGGGGACTCCCTCTTTGTCAGGATAACATACTCTATGCAGAACTGTATTCAAGTTTCCCCATACCCAGTTACCCTGATAAACTGCGGAATCAGAATCTAGAGAATTAATCAAACTGAACCATGCTCCACAGGAGCCATTGTGTGTGAACGGGTACGGGAAGAGGGGCAGAACTCCCTTGTATTTCTGGTAGGGAGGGAGTCGGCCACATATCCAACAATTTGTAGCGTTGCTGGTCTGATGCGAGTGGTGTAACATACTAATGAATGTATTGTTGCGCAGAGCAAGTCGGTAGGACAATTCATGAAGAGGTAACTCGCTAAAAGAATGCTCGGCAGTGTCATTAGAAGAAGAATGTGCACGTGTAGCAATAGGAAAGTATATATGTAGAATTATACTTGTGACAATAATCGTAAGACTTAAAGAAAACATAATCCATAAGGTAACAATACAGTAACTTTTGAGAGATTTGCAGTAGCGTTGCTTCTTGATCTGTTTCTCTCCATCTCTCTCTCTATTGGGGTCTAGGGGATACATGTCAGAGACTATTTAACCGATTCACCTAGGGGAGGACTTAAACAATTAAACTGTCTGACTTGCTAGACCGCAATTTCAACTTGTACTCCTCTTGCGGAGTTTTCTCTACCATGGGAGGTTTAAAGTCACTAGGATCTGGGCAGTCCTTTGAGGGGGTGGAAGAGTCAGTTTCTGGCAGCAGCAGTTCATTACATTTTTTGACGTGACTTGTATGTATCCACCCTTTTCTGCCCTCCACCTTGATTGCGGTCCTCGTGGTTAGAAGGACGAGCTTCGGCTCCTGCCAACGGGGCTCCAGCGGACTCCTCCTATCGAAATTCCGTATTAGCACAGTATCACCGGGGCGGACATCGTGTGGCTTTACATCAGTGTTGTCGGGAAAGGCTGCGGCAACCTGTGAACGACATGATTGGAGTGCAGACATCAAGGAGGCAAGGTAATCTGTCAGCATATTACAATCGACATCGGTTATTTTCTTAGGCATGGGCGTCCCCCACATATTTGGTGGCCGGCCAAAGACCACCTCATACGGGGATAGCCCTGATCTCGAATGGGGGACCATCCTCATATAGAACAATGCAACTGGCAGGGCGACTATCCAGTCGACCCCTTTCTCTTTACAAACTTTAGCAAGACGGGTTTTCAGTGTCTGATTGTGTCTCTCTACAAGGCCAGCTGCCTCGGGATGTCGGACGCAGTGGAATTTCCACTGATATCCTAGCAAGAGGGAAACATGTTTCATGAGCTCGGACGAGAATGGCTGTCCGTTATCTGAGTACACGATACGAGGCAAGCCGTACCGTGGGAAGAATTCTCGAACCAGCTGCTTGGCAGTGGTCGGGGCAGTGTAGTCTGGGACTGGATATGCTTCGGTCCAACGGGAAAGTGCACAAACAACTACGAGGACGTACTTGAATCCTCGACAACGTTCCATCTGGATATAATCCATCTGGAGGACTTCAAAAGGGTGATCGGGAGGATGAAATCCACCTTGCTCTACAGGGACGCTTTTACCTGGATTGAACTGACAACAGATCATGCAAGTACGCACTTTCTGTTTTGCTGCTGCTCGTAAATGTTTGTTGTACCAGAGATTCTGTAAACTGTCTAACATGGCTTTTTCTCCAAGATGTGCTGGACTATGTGCTGTATTTATTATGACTTGAACCATAGAGTCGGGGAGAAACCATGTAGATTTTCCCTTCGTCATCCATCCCTGATCTGTCTGGACCCCTCCTAGTTCGGACCATTTCTTGATTTCGTCTGGAGTAGCATGTGTCTGAATATCTATTACATCTAGTGTGGGATCCCTAACTGCCATACAATGTGTCGGTACTATTGCCTTTGTCACATCAGTTGTCTGGGTGTGAGTCAATGCTGTATGTTTCGCTGTTTGATCTGCCAGGTCGTTACCCTGGGAAATAGAGTCAGTAACTTTAGTATGTGCTTTACACTTCATGATGGATATGCCTGAAGGCAGATGTATTGCTTCTAACAGTGCTTGAATGAGCGGACCGTGTTGGATCTTGGCGCCGTGGGAGGTCAAGAAACCTCGTTCTTGCCATAACATTCCGAAGTCGTGCAGAACTCCGAAAGCATAACGTGAATCTGTGTATATGTTAACATTTCTGTTCTTGGCTAGTATACAGGCTCGGGTCAGAGCGATAAGCTCTGCGGCTTGAGCGGACAGTGTATCAATACGGTGTGTTTCTTTGACTTCAGTTTCGGTGGTCACTGCATATGCGGCCACTAATTCTCCTGTGCTTGTTCTCATGCATGAACCGTCCACGTAAAGTGTCAGGTCTGGATTTGTCAGTGCAACATCTGTTAAGTCTCGTCGGGGCTTTGTTACTGCATTAATTATTTCTATACAATCATGTGGTGTTGAATCTGTCATAACCGAGGGTAACAATGTGGCAGGATTTAGAATGTTACAGCGTCTGATTTCTATGTGTGGCTGGAACAGTGTCAGTTCATAACCTGTCAGTCGTGCTATAGTCAGGTGTTGAGTCTGTGTTCGGTTTAGAAGGACTTCTACAGAATGCGGAACTTGTACTGTCAACTGGTGTCCTAATACTATTGAATCGCTTTGTCTGATTGCTAAGGCTGTCGCTGCAACTGATTTTAGGCACGCAGGCAGGGCCTGGGCCACTGGATCCAATGTACTTGAAAAATAAGCGCAAGGCTTATGTGAACCTGCTTGATCTTGTGTGAGGACAGACAACGCTGTACCATCACGTTCTGTAACAAAAAGTGTAAAAGGTTTGCTGTAACATGGTGTCGCTAAAACTGGTGCTTGACATAAAGCTTTCTTTAATTCCTCAAAAGCCTGTGTGTGTTCCTGAGTCCAAGGGAGGACAGTCAAAGTCGCTGCCTCCTGTGTCGTCAACTGTATCAGTGGTTTAGCTAGAAATGCATACTGAGGAATCCATTGTCTGCAGTACGGGGTGAGGCCTATAAAGGCCCGCACTTCCTTTTGTGTCTGGGGTTGTGGCATATTTACAATTAACTGGATGCGGTCAGGAGTGAGCTGTCTCCCCCACTTGTTCAGCAAGTGCCCAAGGTAAACTACTTGCTGAACACAGAATTGCAGCTTCGAAGGAGACACCTTGTGTCCCTTGTCAGCCAGAAAGTGTAAAACTATCAGTGATGCTTGTTCACATTCGGGTTCGCTTCGTGCGGTGATCAGCAGATCATCGACGTACTGGAGTAAGGCAGTGTTAACTGGCATTTGGATACAGTCAAGTTGTCTTTTCAGTGCTTGGCTATAGATGCTGGGGCTTTCTGTGAATCCTTGAGGTGCGCGTGAAAATTTGAAGCTTCGGCCATTTAAACTGAATCCGAAGAGATATTGGCTCTCTGGATCAATGGGTACACTGAAGAAGGCGTTCTTGAGGTCAATTACAGTAAAGAACGTCGCTTCTGAATCAATAGCAGTCAATAAGGATGAGATGTCGGGAACCACAGGATACTGTGGTACAATGCATTTGTTCAGTTCTCGTAAATCAATCACCAGCCGATATACTGGCGGTGCATTGGGATCAGTACGTTTAAGAATCGGAATGATAGGGGATTACAGGTATTGGAGTCGGTTTCTACGACCACTCCTTGGGCAATGAGCTCTTCAATGATTTCCAGTAAAGCCACTACAGCATCAGGTGGTAACTTGTATTGTCTGATTCGGGGTAAAACAACTCCTTGTTTGAGTGTAACACGGTATGGTGTAATGTGCATACAACCTACATCGGTTGGGCCTTGTGCCCACAGGTATTTCGGTACATTTTTCAATCTGACATCAAACTCTCGTAATACATAGTGACCCTTAAAGTCACGTAGGAAAAGTCTAACTCCTTCCGGAGAACAACATATCACGGCTCCTAGAGCCTTCAGGGTCTTGATGCCTAATAAGTTTTCTGGACATGACTTCGTCAGTAATAGGTCTGTGACACGTGATAATGGACCTACTGCTAGGGGAACGGGTTTCGATACTTCATTTACAATAGGCTGTCCTGAAAAACCAAGGGAAACATTCTGTGAGCCTGAGAGGGGTGCCCCTGGAACTTCGTCGTGACTGATTGTGGTGCGACTTGCCCCTGTGTCAATTAAAAACTTTCTGTCTTTTCCTAATACTTGACTATGTACATAAGGTCCCTCTTGATCTACAGGAATCTCAATAAGAGGCAAGCCAACCTCCCTCTCTAGGCTATTTCATGTGTATCGCTGATAATCGGGATAGTCAGATTGGGCATACTGGTACATCTGCTGTGAAACTTGCTGTGTCGCGGCAATGGGCTGTGGCTGTGATACCACTACGGTCTGTGCTGTATGTGGGGAAGCATGCATAGGCTGTATATTCTGTGAAGTCTGTTGCTGGACCTGGTCTTGTCTAGGCTGACGTGGTCTTTCTTTAGTTTTACCTGTCGCTATATTGTGTTTCAGGACTGGACATTCGTTTACGTAGTGGCCTGGCTGCTTGCAATAGTTGCATGTCCCTTTAACAGGAGCTGCTGAATTATTTGTCTGCGTCCCCCCCTTTTTCTGACCGTCAGCTGGGACTGACTGGGCAACTAGTATTTTCATTTTCGTGTCTTTCATACGTCTATGTTCATGTTCTTGCTCTTCTCTAATTCTGTTCTGGTGATATTGTAACATTTGCAACATCTGAGATGGCGTATTTGCTTGCCATGTACTTTCGACTTTATATACACGATTCTTAACCTGCGTCAGGGAATTCTCGACTAATTTACTTACAAAAAGGTGTGGGTATGACTCGCTGCTTGGTTTCAGGCCACTATTAATAATAAAACATTTCTCGAATCTTGAATAGAAGTCACTAGTGTCTTCATCGTGTTTCTGTTTACAGGCTGAGATCGCGTCCCAGTCTTCCTTTTTAGTTGTCAATAATCTTGGCAAAACCTGTACTATTAATCCTGGTAATGCTTTAGCTTTTTCCCCAAGGCCTAGCCCTGGAGTACGAATTTTTTCTTCGTCTTCTATTTCAGTCCAAATAATCTTTTTATCTCCCACCTCCCATTCTTTTTCTTTGAGTTTCTCGTAAATGCCTGTGGGCAACAGTACCTTTAACAATTTCATAATATCCGTGTACGTGTAATCTCCCATGTCCTTAAGTTCTCGGTGAAAACCTGCAGGGTCTTTATCATGACAGGGTACTAGTTTCTTCATTTCTAATAATTCCAACTTTGTTAAAGGTGTGTACACAAACACACGTCGTAGGGTATTATCGGCATTCATAACTGGGTGTACTTCTCGTAAAGGATTCTGCCTGTCAAAATGAAACATTTCCTTTCTTTCTGGGGGCGGAGCTGGAACGTATTGTGGTCCTAAAAAAGCGTTATATCTGTGCCGTTGTTCTAGAATTATTTGAATTAATTTGGTACTTAGGCCTCTCCATCTATTCATAAGTAGTGCTTCTAATGTATCAGGTAAGGGACCTGGATCAGAGTGTTGATGTCGGTATAACGTGATGAGATGCTGAATCATGTACATACCAGCTAATTTCTGCTCGTCTGGGGAAAGGTTCAAAAATGTCTGTGCTACTGTATCATCATTATATGTGCTAGGATTGTCCGCCCATAGTACTGCTGACCGGGCTAGTTCTTGTTCATCCATAGAATTGAGTACATGGTACCCCATTCGTTCTTGAAGAATTTTATCGGTAGCCTGAAACAGATATTCAGGAGAACTCGTTTTCGAGATGCCAGAGAGGAAAACTCTCTTGCTTTCTGGACGAATGCCTTTCTTAAGGTAATTTCCCTTACCTACATATGCTATTATTTCGTTAGGTTGTTGTTCGGATTCCTCTGGGTCGTCCTCCTCAGAGGAATCAAGCCGGTTGTTATCTGCTTCCCTTTCTTGTTTCTTTCTTTCGTGTATTTCTATTACTTCTTTCCTGATCTTTTTGTACATACTTGCTATGCAATTCTGTTTATCGTGTTTTCCATCGGCTATATTCTGACCCCACTTGTTTAGTGCATCCATCTCGTCCTGGTCTACCCCAGGCATATCTCGTTCTCTTATTAAACAGTTTATGAGGAAGCGTAATATACAACCTTGAGTGTCAACCTTCTGGTGAGCCAGGGCCTCTTTAATGCTGTCAGGATCTTCCCCAGTCTGGATAAAATGGTATATTCTATCTAGGTATTCAGTCATTCCTGGGAACAACGCTAAGTAGTCTGTAACTTTTCGTAAGCGTAGAGATGCTAACAACATCCTATCGTCTTTACCGGGTACTGGATCGTATCTGCAAACTGGAAGGGGTTCTTTAAGCATGTCGAAACTTGGTGTTCGGGGTGTACGGTTCTTTAATATGTCCCTTATGTTTAACCTATGTGTTTGTGGCGGGGTCTGGTGACCTCCTGTCGCACCTCCGGAGGCGGAGGCTTGAGCATGACTTGTCTGTGGGGTCTGTGTAAGTAACTGAACTGGTGTTTTACCAGGATCAGGCCCAAACGGATTCAGTGTATTCATCTTAGGTGTAGGAAGTGGTGGAGGAACAGGTGGAACAGGATTTCGGGCAGGTGAACTTTGTTGCGGTAAGGGCTGGGCATTGTCTCGGGGTGGGTTGCCACCACCGTCACCGTCAGTAGGTGGTACATTAGTACGTGAATTTGTGTAAGCGGGAGCTACATCGTCTAGATAGGAGGCAAGGAATATGTCTTTTGTGGTCCTGTGGCTTACTTTAGTCGGAACCACTGGTGGCGGCAGATCTTTCGGTATTTCTGAAGTGTCCTTAGGCGAACCCTCGGTCACTAAATACATGCCGTTGGCAAGAGTGTTTCGCATACGGTCTACTTGTTCTGCTTTTACTCGGATACCTTCAATAACTAGTTCGTTCTCTCGGACTTCATCTGACTCTTCTCTATGTTTCTCGGCTTTTCGGAGTGCTTTTTCTGTACGCTTATGTGACTCTTTACGCCACAACTCTATGGCATCTTTCTGGGATTGTCTGGCTTTCTTTTTCCATAGTGCTTCCTCTACTCTCATGATGCACTCGGCATCCCATGTTCCTGTAGCAGGCCACCTGTGTCTCTCTTCTAGGTGCTTGGTATAATCGGCCCATAAATCTAGATACAGTATGGCATCTATGCCATGCTTATGGTACATAAAATTTCCAGGAGTATCCCTAGGGGGAATAGGAATTTCTTCCTCTAGTATCCCTTTCCTAGTTCCTATCTGTCTTAATTTATTGAAAAACGGCATTTTGTTACGTAGTGCTGGTCACTTGATACTTGTTACTTACTCTGAACACAGCTAGTTACACAAAACACAGTAATGTACGTCAAACAGTCACTCATACCACGACATTTATCACATGAAACATTTTGAACACATATGGCCTACCCTTGAGTTTCAGAAAAACAAGAACAAAAATTGAAATCTTGAATACTTTATGTACTGCTAAACAGCACAGATACACTGTCTAAAACAGTGCAGACCGTGTTTGTGTACCCAAACCCGTATTTACCGGATACATAATAATGCACCTGTCTAGATGCGTCCCCAGCAACGGTACTCACCGGGAAGCACGGAACATAAGGCCTCGGAAAACTCGACTGGACTGGACCGGACTGGACTCGACTCAACTCGATACGTGAATACTTCGGAACTGGTGGGCCTCCTGACACCTCGGACCTTGCTTCTTTCGGCTAGGCTCTGGTCGGGATCCTCCGCACTCCTCACCGCCTCGTCTGGGTGCTGATCGCAGTCTCCGTCACCTCCGTAGGCCTGAGGGAGATACAGGAAATCCTGCGGGTACGCGTAGTGTCCGTCTCGACTGTGGCAGGGGGCCAAGGCTGCAACGCACCAACCGGCGCGTGGGGTGGGGGAGGGGCACCTGTTCGGGCGCCAGATTAATGTGGTAAATATTTGATTTACCGTCCTAATTTCTATGCAGGTAAGTACTTAAACAAAAACAACTCAATCGGAAAGAAAGACGCAGAGTCCGTGGTGTTAGAGTTCTTAGGGGTTTTATTCCTTAAAAAGGAATGGTTCTAGAACCGGATATCGGATTCCTGACACCACTGGGGTTCAGGAAGGGATAGAGCATACTTTATTGACATTACATTACTTTTATACTTAATATACACAATAGAAGTCAATGCAGAAGGCGTAACAGCTGAGAGAAACAAGATAAGAACACACACGTGTTAGCAATACGTAATCAGAAGGCGTGAACTAAGGCGTGCACAGAGGGGTGTTCTAGAAACGTCACATGTAAGTGTCAGAAGTGGGTGGCTCTATGACAGAATCGTGCAGAGTCAGCAGGAATCGGTAGCTAGGATGCGCGCGCAGCTGCATGACGTGTGATTGACGTGAAGCTGGAGGGTGCAGGGGACTTGACATTTACACTAGAGGAAAGAGACAGAAGTCTGGCATGTCAGATCAACTCGTTCCTATATCATATCTGATATCTGATGTTTGGGAACCATACTATCTAGAAAGAAAGGTCTCTTGGGCAGAGGCTATCCTATACTGACTATGAGTGCGTGCACATGTGCCTACGTGTCTGTGTGTAAAGCGAGGGGGTATGGGCCTACCATGGTAACGGGAGCTATGAATTACTTGCATGGAGACAGAGAGGCCGGACCCTTTGCTCTGCAGCCGGGGATTTGTTTATCTAATTTTGCTGGACTGGAATGTGTTTTCGGGAAGCTGAGCTTGGCTATACTGATAGCATGAAGGTAAAATACTGTCTTTGGCAGGCAGGCAGGCCGAGCCAGGCTCCGTTCGCCTCGCAGGGAGTAGGACAGAGTTCACGGGTGGGGGCATCCCACCTTGCAGTTTCAGGAGGCAGAGATGCTTTTGAAAAGAGGCTTGATGACAGAAAACAGGGCCTAACTCGCACAGAGCCAGGAATACATGAAAGTGCACCATACAAAGACGGTGGTAAGGCATATTTAGGAACGGAATATCCGACCCATTCAGGGTGGATCTGAAAGAGGACATGTTAACGTTGGACGCAAATGTATTTGCATCTTCATAGCTGGCACAGGAGGGAAGTTACATGCACTTTAAACTCGTACATGGAGACGGTGGGGTACACGTTAGGGAACATTTCTTGACCATAAAATTTATATTTCCTCACATGCTCCAAGGTAGTTATAGGATTTTGTGATGGAAATTATTTCTCTCCCAACATTCCCTTTAAGCAATGTTTTTTTTAGTCAACGCCCAAAATTCCTTACTTTTGTCTTGTGTGAATTTATTATTAGATCGTTCGTCTCATTATAGATGATTAACACATTTAGCCCCCTTTGTAGGCCAATTTTGGTGCAGTCCATCACTACTAGATTGGTTGCATATTGCAGTATTTGGAACTTGTTAGGGCTGATTTTAGGGCTTGCAAGATTGACATTTTGAAGCATGTTACCTAAATCTGCTGTGTACAGATTGAAAAGTGTAGGGGCAAGGAAGCAATCCCTGCTTCAGACCCCAGTTTGTGAATCACTTTTTTGTTGTTGTGTTATCTGCTAATTTTACCGTAATCCAAGTTTTGCTATATAGTGAGATGATGGCGTGGGGAGACCTACTGGAATTTGCCAGTTGCTTATCATGGCCCAGAGCTTTTGTCGTGAGACCCCATTGATAGCTGCTGAATAATCTACAAAACAGGCAAAGACAGTTTTTTTACTTTTAATATTGGCTTGCTGGCTCAGGTTGGATACATCCACAATGTTGTCAATTGTAGAGCATCCTTTGAGAAACCCAGTTTGATCTGGGGGAAGGATTTCTTTATCTTTGATCCACCCACTCAGCTCTGCCAGTAGGGCGCTCTCATAAGCATTTCCTGCAATGTCCAGGAGAGCACTCAATCTGTAATTTTTTGGATCAGTATTGTCTCCTTTCTTAAATATTGGTTGCAGAAATGACCCACGCCATGAGTCTGCAACCTTGGCTTGCAAACAACATTCTGTGAATAGGTTAGATAGAACTCTTCACCAATATGCCGGGTCTTCTCTAAACATTCCTCGCGATAACCCTTTTGGGACAAGAGGCCCCATCTATTATTATGTTTTTATTCTCTTTTCGATGGCTTGATCATCTTAGTCTTTGCTCCCATCTTCTAACTTGGGCTCATCTTTGTCATTTGTGCTCTCATTTAGGCATTCCACTGTACTTCCAGGCTGAGTGCTGCCTTTGTTTTCAATGTAGATTGTGGATACGTGACTCAATCATACATCGGCGTGGACAGAGTTACTCCAATCCATTTTATCGTTTTCTAGCAGGGCTATGTAGTGCCAGAATTACATACGTTTATGGTGCTTGGATAGCTTGTGGATCTTGATCCATTCTTCCTCTAGATTCTTCTGTGGAAGCGTCCATAGCAGGTGTTTGCGCTCAATGTTTAGTTCTCAGAACCTGTGCCATGTGGTTTGCCTACCAGCAATACTCTGAGTTGTTTTTGCCTGCAATAAGTTGCATGTAAATTCGCTTAGTTCTTTATTATTTTGGCAGATTTGTGTAATAGATGTCACACGTGCTAGGGAGGTTTCCTTCTACCTTCTGCAGAGAGTTTTATTCCAAGCCGAAATCCATGTCCCACAGTTTTCCACAGTGTACTCAGGGCTAAGTTGGTTGCTTCTGGGTTCTTATTCGTGTTTCCATGAGTTTAATATGGTGGCCTTCTGTTCTTTCCATTTTATCCTTCTAATTAGTGAATGTTCCTCAATGCCTCTAGAGCAGGCTAAAGTGGGTACTTGTTTCTGTTGTTTAATGTGGATACTCAGTTCTACCTGAAGAATTGCATGAACGCTTGTTCTATGTGTTTTCATTTTACAATCAGCTATTTTTTGACTGAGTTTATCGCACAAAAAGATGAAGTTATTGTCGTGAAATTATTGAATGTGGCTATTTCCGGTAAGTTTCGATCTGAGTTTTTGTCAAATTCTTCAGCTGACTTAAAATCTTAATTTTGTAAGCGGTCTGGGGTATGCAGAGTGGAGCATGGCCTGGAGCATGGGCACGGGCTCGAGCTCAAACTGAGTGCCAAGTGGCAAGCACCGAGCACCCACAAGCCGCACCCAGCCTAGCTGGGCCGATTCCACGGGTGCCCTGGATCTCACTCAGCGAGGGCCCGCTCATGCCCTCGCGCTTGAACCAGGCTTGCACAAGACTACAGCTCACCTCTTCCTACCACGACTTATCCACCACAGCCATAGTCGTGACTTTAGCCACAGCCGTAGACCTCAGCCCTCTGGACCCGGCTCACACAGCCTGCCGCCGCTTTCTCTCTTGCCTGACTTCTTCTCTCTTGCCTGACTTTTGCTAAGGAGCAATGCCACTTTCCTGTTGACTTCTATTGAGTATACAGCTGTGTTTCCACTCTGCACACAGCCTCCATGGAGTTCCTGGGTAGTTACTAATCCTGGGTGTAGTTTGCGAAGTAGCGCTATGCGTAGCTACGCGAAGTGCACTTCGCACTATGAGAGCTACGCGTAGCTTCGCAAACTGCGTGGTGCACTGTGCAAGATGCTGTTCGCACTGATTGCACACTGCTGGATACTTTTCCGCACTGTGCAATCAGTGCAAACTACATCTTGCACAGTGCAAGCAGTCATTTTCTGCTGTTTGAGTAGATTTCTACTCGAGCAGCAGCTTTCACAATGCGGACTGGTAGTTTCTCGTCGCGAGCATACGCGACCACTCGCAATGAGAAATCTGACCTCCCCATGTTGAGAAGCTCTCCGGGAGGTTTATTTTCCACGCTCATGATTGGCAACTTGATGTTGCTGATCGGGAACGAGGAAAAAGTCTCGCCGGGGTGTCATTTTGCTTGCTCGCGGTCGCCAACTTGACGTTGAGGACCCCGAGCAAGCAAAAAATTACCGCTGCACTACGCTACTCTAGGTATGGTTGCACTGTGCTACAAGCAATTCACATAGTGTGAAGTAGCTCAAACATTGCAAACTTCGTGAGCGTAGCGAAGTGCTTTGCCCAGGCTTAGGTCTTACCTTTGGTGGTTCTTTTTGTCCTCAGCTCTTCTGAGTCACCTGGTCCAAGTCCTGACTTCCATCGCTGTTCGCATTCCACTTTCTTAGTATATGGTTTAGTCTTCCCCTGGAGACCACTGTGTATTGTGCTTACTTACCTCTTGCAATTGAAGTATTCTTGTGTATTTGTGTCGCTATCTCTTGGTAGGAGATATACAATGTGGTAGTGAGTGTTGTGTTATAAACAAACATATGTTTATGTATACACTGTGCGGTTCTTTTTCATTTAACCCACAATAAATGAGTAGATCTGTTAAAAAACAAGCTGCTTAACATTCCTTCAAGATAAGTCTGAAGGCTGCACTCCACTGCTACCACTTAGAGAGCTTTCTAAGGTTGTTTAAGACCACTAAAACCACCATAAGGGTTGTCTGGATTAGTGCAAGGTGTTTCACTTAAATAAGTGTGCACCATATACTAAGCCAGGCTCCTACAGTTACCATACATCACAGACACAGACACTTCACAGTCATTAAGTGGAGGAAGGCTGCAGATGTCAAGAGATCAGTAACAAGAAACCGAAGGCAGCATCCCAAAAAGAACACAGGTGTACACAGAGTAGAGGGGTGTGAACTGGTGGGACTCTGAGGACCAAGAAGATGCTCAGTTACCATGCTAAAAGGGTCACAGGGCTCATATGTACACCTTACTGACACAGCCACTGCTCCCACTAAGGACCGTGCTGAAATACAGTTCTGTGACATTATCATAGTCACTGCTTTCTCTGGCTAAGGAAGGGGTCTTTCTCTTCAGTGGTCTTCACGTCCATCCAAGTAACATTAGTTTGCCCCAAAAATAGTTATAGTTAATTATCTGTCCAGCCGGCTGCTGATGAAGAACATTGTGGGGCACATGCTTCAAGCATTTTACCGGTCGCAAACAGCCTGATTCGCAGAATTGGAACATTTACGACCAGTAAAATGCCTTTTCCAATGCATCATTTGCATTAGCAAAATAGGTAATCACAATTTTTGTGATTACCTAAATTGCAAATGCATTTAGGGAATCGCAATTTGAGATTCCCTAAATGCAATGCATATGGCATTTCCAAAATGCAACTTTGCATTTAGGAATTGCAAATTACCATCAACTTCAAGTTGATGGTAATTTGGGAATCCTTTGAAAAATGCACAAAAGTGTATTTTTTAGAGTGCAATGTGGCGCACACATATGTGCACACTTACCTTTTTGGGGGGTGCATCAGGGGGGCATTAGGCCCTCAAGCACCCTTGAAATTGCATTCGCAATTTTAGATTGCCAATTTGGTAATTGCAAATTGCGAATGCATTCCCATTCATTCCTATGGCCCTAAGGGCAGGCCCATAGGAATGACTGGGAAGGCATTCCCTAATAGCGAATCACAAATTGCGATTTGCTGTTAGGGAATGTTAAGGATTCGCAAAAATATTTGCGAATCCTTCATGCGTAGGCATTTGCGATTACCAAATAGAGATTCCTTAAAATACGCTATTTGGTAATCGCAAATGATTACCTTGATGTATATGCCCCTATATCCTATGCCTAATTTAGGAGTAATTTAGGATTGTCTGGATACGCAATGGAGTTCAGTCCCTCTCCTGCTTTTCCTAAGCTATCAATTTTATTAATTATTTATATTTTTGGCCGATTCATAGTACTTTAGCCCTAGCAGGTCACCGAATGGAAACATCAAGGCACATTTAGCTTTCTTCGGTGGATTGTTCAGAAATGCAATTGGGGATAAAATAGTGTATTTTTAGTGAGGTCCATCAAAAGTTATATTTCTCAGTCTTTTTGGCATCCCATTTTATCTTTATTTCTTTTTCCATTACATGTACTCCACCATTTGAAAGTTCGGTGCTTTACATGGTTACTTTTTCATTTTCTCCTCTCGCCCACCTCCCAAGTTTACTACCAGAGGCAAATATTATTTCTAAACTATGCGATGTCAGGGTTTTAATTGCTACTGGGCCTACTTGTGACTCATGAACGCCACTGTTTCAGCTAACTCTTATTTAATTAGAAAGGCAATAGGTAATACACGCCTATGGCTCAGTAAATTACGCTATTCAAATATTGTAACTCTCCCGCATCGCGCAATATTAAAATAATTCAATGCCCTCGTGCTCTCTGTTCATTTATTTTATGTATTTCGTGGGACACAGATAGAACAGAGACAGAAGAAAACACCTGAAAAAACTAGGAATAGGGAAATGCTGGAAACGCTAGAATAGAAGGGGCATACAAACATCAATAAGAATGATAGAAAACTAAAATAAAATCTGGAGGAATTTTAAAAGAAGATAGAGCAAGTAAAGAGAGAAAAGAAAGGAATAGAAAGGAAAAGAAATCATTAGAAAAATAATCAGAGGTTGAGAGTATATTTTGGCTTTTGTATAATAGAAAGACTTTTGATTGGGATTGGCACATACCATCCACTGATATAGCATGAACAGCAACAGTGCAAGCTTTCCTTACAAAAAAGTACAGATTCCCATAATAGACACAGCATGCAGAGAAGGCGTGTAAGCTTTTCTCAGGTACACAAAATAGAGCATTGACAGCAGCAGACCGTGCTTTTCGACCTCGCAGAACAGTTACAACATGGCAGCAGGAGTGCAAGCTTCCTTCACTCACAAAACAGACACAGCCTTTTAGAATCATTCTGACAAACCATCAGAAAAATCAAGTTATCACGTAGCTCCTTGCTGATTTATTTTCCCCACTCACATTCAGGCAGCATAGCAATTGACTCCTGGTTGCAGGATACAGAAGGGGAAGAGGATGGGACCCTATGGCCAAGCTGACGGCTTTATGGCTGGGGAAGCAAATTCTAGTCATGGCGATGGCTCGCCATCCTCTGTTTCTGGACAAATCACTGAATCTTCCCCATCTAACAAAAATATGAAAGGGTCCTTGTGTAAGGTAACTGGTGCTCACGTACAGCACTCCAATACCTTTGGGTCAAGCTCGCTTTATATAAAACTGCCAATAAAAGTAATTTTTCAGTTAATACCGATAAAACTGTCCATAATGCCGTAGAGTGAAACGATATAACAACATTTTGTTGATTCATCAGGATTCACTTTTTCTGACTTGGGCTCCTAGCAACCAAGGGATGGATGATTGTAGTTATCCTGATGGTTGTACTACAAAATATTTTATAGCTTGGAATCTGGGTTGAGATGCATTTAGATTTCTTAATTAAAACTTCGGTACCCAATTTTTCTGCAGTCTTACACTAAAAGTAGTAATTTGGAGTAGCTAAGTGGGGGAGTGGGTAACATCTGGATTGTTAAAAGACCAAAACAATAATATGAATGCAAAAAATGTTTTTACCTTGAGAAGTCAGGACCTGTCTATGTGAACATAACGTTAACATTAGGGATACCCAAGGGTGTAGTTTGGTAAGTATGAGTGGGTGGTGTGAGCTTCAGATTTCCCAACAATCACGCTAGGACAGTGGGCATGTGTGGAGGACGGCCGGGGGCCATCCAAAACACACTCACACTCACTCATTATTTCCCCAGCACCACGGGGGAATTTGCGCCGCGGTCAAGGGGTTAAATCACATTATATGAGAAGCAGGACATGAGGGGGCTTAAGGGGCAGCAGAAAGAGGAGGAGTGCGGATTGTTAGGGGTACTTAAAACACAATATTTTTCAAACTAATCAACATTTTAAGGTCGGTGTGAGCATGTAAAAATCACAGGTGAAATCCAACAGGTGCTTCACATTACCTGACTGAAAGCACATGTACCCGACAATTTACTACAGAATACATTGTTTAGGTGGGTGTAACACCCCAAACATCTCCATGGAGTTACACCCCTGGGGATACCACAAAATACTGAGCACTATTTTATTATTCAGGAATATTTCAGTGCTAAAATGACCTGGGAACCCTGAGCTAGAAACCCAAATCCAATAGAAGCTATCCTTTGCAATATGCTAGATATGTATGTTTTAGATACAAAAATCAACAAAGCAGGGAGCAAACTCTAAATACCCTTAAGTCCCTTTGTGATAAGTCCCCCAAATTCCCCATGTTTCACTGCAGATAATGCCTATGTAAAAAGGCAGAGCTAGTACATATTGTTATTTTTTAATCTCATTGTATCACTTCAGATTTATTACCTTAGTAATAACTTCATACATGGAGAGTGGCAATCATCTATTTACTGATTACTTAATATGTCATATATAGGTTCCTAGATTCCTAAACCTAATTCTAGAAACCAGAAAATAGCAATGGCGGCTCCTCCACTAAGGTGGGGGAGTGTCGCCCAACTGCCAGGAGCGTGAAAGAAAGGTTGTGCAGCAGTATGTGAGGAGGCAGGGCAGAGCTGCAGGGAAGGCGTGGTAGACACTCCTGTGCGCAATTACTATTTGGTCGGCCCTCTCAGGCCGTCCAAAACAGTCATGCACACTCCCTATTCTCCATGCAGGCTGCATTGTTGCCTGCATGGAGACCATGCCCTCTAGTACGGCTCCTCCCTGAGAGCCGTGTCATGCCGCTCAGACCAATCACTATGCTCCATTGAAGCATTGTGATTGGCTTAGGAGTGGGAGCCTGGTTGCCTGCTTACTGTTCCGACCTGGAGTCAGACACAGGCAGCAGGAGAGAAGACACAGGACCCGTCTGCAAGGTAAGTTTTTAAAAATTTATTTTTAGGTGCTTCCCGCAATACACCTCCCTGTGCTCCCCCTGCTTGCCCATCCCCCCACCCGCGAGCCGTGCCGGCAACCCCTGGAAAATAGGCACCTTTAAAAGCAATTTAAGGACCTCAAGGCAAAGATCAAATCAGCAGCTTCTAAGGCTCAGTTGAAAATATTGATTTGTCCTGACCTTACCATGAAATCCCCACTTCATATATGGAGTTCAATTATTTGGCAATTATAACTTTCATTCTCTATGCTCCAGTCTACTCAGCAAAGCATCCTTTTATTTTAATGCTTGAGTTTTAATGCCTGGTTACTCACCGGTAATATTCATTACTCTGAGTCCTGGTCTTCCCATCCCATTCCTTAACAGTGAGCAACTAGTCTGCTCCCCAGAAACCTAAAACCTAGCAGAGCTTTTCAGCACTTCCCCCAATATGGCCCCACCAATCCGGTGAGGATAAAGGAGGAAGTGCATCACAGAACATCCTGAGAATACCAAAGAAAACCCAGAAAGGAAAACAATCACCAACGACAAAAACCAGGGAGGGAGGGAAGGGCTAAGGAATGGGATGGGAAGACCAGGACTCAGAGTAATGAATATTACTAGTGAGTAACCAGGCATTACCTCCTTGTCCTGTCTTCCCGTCCCATTCCTTAACAGTGTGCCCATACCCAAGCACACAGTGATTGTAGTAATAAAGACCATAAATGGAAGCAAAACAGGTCAAGCCACTCAAATGAAAGCAGTACAAAACAAACATCATGTGCAGCAGACAAAACATGAGAGCCAGAGGACGCCGAGGCCGCCAACCCCCACTGAAGATGGAAAGAAAAAAACATATGGGGAGAGGCCCAAGTGGCATCAACACAACTGTCACGCAAGGAGGCACACAAGAACATGGCCCATGAGGAGGATACACCCTGGGTAGACCAACAAGGTACCTAAATGTATGTATGTAAATGTATTTGAGCTTATATAGCGCACAGCTACCCGCAGTGGGTTTCCCGGCGCTTGCTTAGGGAACCCGTCCTGGTATTCCCCTGTGAGATAACCCTGGCAGGGTATCCACAAGGTGAAAGCCAGGCATCCCGCCGCGAGGGGCTGTTGTGGAGATTAAGCAAGCTATTGCCCAGAGTCGCAGAGTGTAAACCCGTGAGTCGAGAAGGCACCGGAGCGAGAATTATCGAGTCCATGGAATTTTTAGCCCAAGACCCGCCGAGGCAGGAAATTGAACCCTGGTCCAGGGCCGATCTCAGCTTCCGGGTCTGCCGCCTCTAAGCCCTGAGCCACACTTCTCCACCTAAGAAGGGACAGGACAGGGAGCTGATCCAGAAGCGGAACCACAGAACCTAACACCCAACGTGACAAGGCGGACAAGGAAGGACGAAGCCCAACCCTGAGGTCCCGTAGGCAACAAAGAATGAAACAAACCACAAAAGGAAAGGGATGCGGAGAGCCCCCAATACAACCAAAGAATGCAGAACCACCCCCTCCGGACAGGAAGGGTCCGGAAAAAAAGACAGGGGGGACAACAACCCACCTGACAGTGGAAAGAAGACAAAACTATGGGCAGAAAGACCTGACAAGGACAAAGAATCACAATGTCCAAGCAGAAACACAAAAAAAGGGGGAGAAGCCAACAAGACACCAAACCCACTAATCCACCGTCCAGAAGAAACCACCACCAAAATAACAACCATAGCTGTAAGGAACTGAAGGACCACAGAAAGCAAAGGCTCAAAGGAGGGTCCAGGCAAGACCTGCAGAACAAGGGGAAGATTCCCGGCCGGGACAGGAGAGCGAGAAACAGGGCGCTGATTCAAAAAACTACGCAGAAGGCAGGCCACCAAAGGGGAGACAGAAGTCACATCAGAACCCCCAAAACCAAGAACGGCAGCCCAATACGCACGGAGCGTCGAAAATGCAAGCCCCAGGACAAACCCATCATGGAAGAAGTCCAGCACCCTCTCAGCCGCACAAAAGGAAGTAAAAAACCTTCCCAAGGCACCAGGAGGAGAGGGTATTCCAACGACGTTCAAAAGACTTCAAGGTGGAAGGGCGTACAGACAACCGGACACTCTGCCACTTTGACAGAACAACCCTGTCCCAACAAAAAACAAGGGCTATACCCCCAGCCGGAGGCGGTGCAGAGAGAACACCCGGAGCAGAGGAGGCCACAGAGGAGACGGCCACAGAGGAAACAGCCATGGGGGCAAAACGAGGACAACAGAAGGTGAATCCAAGGCCGCCTGGGCCACTTCCGCACCACAAGAATCACCGCCCGATCCAACCAAAGATCCGAGAGGACCCGGGGGATAAAAGCAAAAGGCGGGAAGGCAAACAGAAGACCCAGGGACCAAGCAACTGTGAAGGCATTGAACGCCCAGGCTAGCCGAGAAGGAACCCGACCGCAAAAATGGGAAGAAGGGGGCCGACACCCCCAAGGCAAACAGATCTAGCCCGGGAAGGCTGAACCAGAGAACAATCCAACGGAACAGAAGAGAGGACAGACGCATCGCCCCAGAGGAAGGGAACACCCTGATCAGAGAGCCAGCAGGCCCATGCTCCATCCCCGCAAGATACAATGCCGCCAGAGACAACAGAACGCGCTTGGCCCAAAGACCGATCGCCCCGGAGAGGAGATACAGAGACCGGCACATGCCCCCTAGGCGACCGACATAAGCCCGAACAACCTGGTAGTCGGTCTGCACCGAGACAGCACGACCCAGAAGAACAGGAGCAAACCTCAGGAGAGCCAACCAAACCGCCCTCAACTCCTTCCAGTTCGACGATGACCAACCAGGTAAAACATGACCACAGAAACCACAACCCTAGAAACACCAGGATTGAAACTCATGACCCACATATTTATTTATTTTATTTATTTGCGGGTTTGTATAGCGCTTGAATCAACTCCATGAGGAGTATCTCTGCACTTAGGGCCAGGGACATGAGAGAGAACAGAGTGTTACCGGTGGGATCTAGATCTGATTACTAAACAGCAGGGTTTTAAGTTGTTTTCAGAATTTTAAATGCTCTGAGCACAAGGGAAGTTTGTTCCATAGTATGGGTCCTGTAGTGGATAAAGCTTTTCCGCCATGTCTTGCCTTTCTGGCACGGGGTACCACCAGAAGACGTTGGTCGCTGGATCTGAGAGAGTGGGTGGGAATGTATGGGGTAAATTTCTTTATCAGGTATGAGGGCCTATGTCTGTTGAGGCATTTCTGTATTAGACAGCATAATTAAAACTTCGTTCTCTGCCAGATTGAGAGCCAGTGCAGTTGATCCAGAAGAGGTTGGGATGCTGTTCTAGGGGGAACATTTAGGACTAAGCGGGCCGCTGTATTCTGGATAACTTGTACCCTTGTTAGCAGAAAGTAGTAGGCCATTGCAATAGTCGATTCGACTTAACACTAGTGCCTGTACCAGAGTTTTCTGAAACGAATCTGGGAGCAGGGGAAAAACTTTGTGCAACAGGCTAATGGTATGGAAACAGGAGCTTACAACGAAGTTGCTGTGTTGCTTTAGTGATAAGTCTTGGTATAGTTTTATCCCTAGATTTTTAACAACCTGTTTGCGTTCTGGAGCCGTTCCTAGGTCTTGTGGCCACCAGTCTGGGGACGATAACATTTTGGCCTCCCCGAATAACATGACTTCCGTTTTATTAACATTGCATTGGAGGCAGTTGATGAACATCCATTGTGCTATAGCCTTCATGCCGGATGAAAAGGAGCTGATTACTTCAGTGGAGAGGGTTTTAAAAGGGAAGAGGAGCTGTGTGTCATCCGCATATGACACTGGGATGAAGCCATACGTGTATGTGAGGTAACAATCCCAGGCATACAAACAAGAAAGTGGCACACTAGACTAAGCAAACAAACTAGTTCAGTTTAGAAAATATACATATTTAATGCGATAAAAAAGAATGATAAAAATCAATACATTGATCAGAATCGATAAAATGACATTGTATTAATACATATGTATTCACAGAAAAGGTTTAAAAAGAGTAGATGGTTTCCTGTCGACGCGTTTCGACATAAAGACTATGCCTTCATCAGGACTTTTACCATCAAATTGCTGTAAAAGAGATTATAAAATGTTTTACTGTTTAGTTTCTTCATCTTGAAACAGTTTAACAGAACTAGTTTTTTTGTTTGCCACAACATTCTATTGCCAAATACTTCTCAACAACATGATGTACCGCTTAATATTCAAAAACTTATACTTATGTCAGACACCTATGTATATTGTATTCACCGAAAAAAGGATACATATCATTGTTCTGCATTTACAGGTAATACAATACAATACAATATTATGAATATCCTTTACCAAAACACAGATTGACATTTCCTTCATGCTTATATTGCCGGATACATTATTTAGTACAGAAATTATTTCATGTGTGTCTTATTCCATACATAAATCGTTAACATTTAATCTCTACGATTTAAATTGCAACAGTGGTTCCTAAGTATAGAATATTTTGTAGAAAATTTTAGTATGAAAACCTACAGAGGAATAATTAGTGTAGAAGAAAAAGGCGAGAATAGAAAACAAGTTGAGTTAACCCTTCTAATGCTCTATATATTTCTTCGCTAATAGCTGTATCAAGATTCTCCTGTTTTTAACAAAACACGATATATAACGCCCATGTTTTAGTACCTGTATAGTTCAGTTCGAAAAACGATTATGATTTTCCGTTACCCTGCTGGTTATGTATTTGTTCCAAACTGCAGGGTATGAAATCTAGAATTAAAAATGTTTATAACACACTCACTAGACTATTTACAAAGAAAATTCTTTTTTCATTTCATCTTATTTTCCAACTATTTCACGCTCTTACCTTACTGTTCTCATGCAGCACGGCTGTATGACCTGGTATCTAGCTGGATATTTTGATTTAAAATTTCTTAGTTTTCTGTAAAATGAGATATTTAATGCAATATTACAGATAATTGACCTCTAAACTGTTGGATTTCAGTTTTACAATATTTTTCGTGCCACTAGATCATTATATGTCAATTCTCACCTTACGTGGATAGCTCTATAACGGCTATAACTTTCAATTTTGTTATTCAAACCATGGAATTATTAAAGGTCCATTAAACGTCAAATGCCTATAAATAAGAGAACATCCTTTTATTAGTGACTTTTCTACTATTAATTATTTAAGAAAATATCTTACACAAGAATGCAAAATATATCTTACCCTGAAATTTCGGACGCTAACTTTCTATGGGTTTCTGCTTCGAAAACCGCTGCACAGCTTTATCCTGATATTTTACATCGACCTAACCTATAACAATAGGACAACGGGTATTACAAACAAAATTTTATGAGGAGCATTGGTTAAATATGGTTATCGCATGGCTTACGCTTACCTAAAAAACGTAGCGTTGTGCCATGACGGTCCATAGGCGTTCTCGTAGCTTGATTTTAACGTATGCGGCGGCGGCGAGGCGTTTTGTTGATATCTTGTACTCTCTTTTGGAGCAGTACGCATGCTACATCTAATCTAGAGTAAAAAACCCTATGTGTTAGTGCTAAGATACCCTTGTATAACTAAGTTAAAGTGTGAGACAAAACAATCTCTTACCGATAAATATACGAGGGTGCAACGCTTCAGGATACACTGCTTGGCGGGTCGGTTTCCAATTTGAACAACCTCGCGCTGCAGTCAGACGCTCCTTTTATAAGGAAGATTTCTATTGGTCGAAAAGAGCGGCCTTATTTATTAAAGGGAAATGCCCAAATTTTAGGTAGTACGCTTGTAAGAAAATGGCGATTGTTTATTTATTTTCGTGTTAAGGATCTAACGGTGTTATGTTGATTCTATTACGAGTTCGGCCAGGAAATCTTATTAGTCACACACATCCTATTTTTGTGTGTTATATTTAGAGCTAAAATAGGTGAGCTTATTATTTATAAATGGCATATTTTTATATTTTGGTTCAGATATCTTTAGGTTGTACTAGCTACCTCATAAGATCGCATTTTCCCATGGCAATTCATTGTTCAATCCATGGCTAAAGGTCTTTAAAGTAAAGATCCAAAAAACTTCTCGCTTCTTTCTTATTTTGTCACCTCCCTTAGCATTGGGTATATGGATCTTTTCCAATATGCGCCATCTAATATCTGATGGGGCATGTTGGAAATCGAGAAAATGTGTGACCAATGGAGCTGCAGTTTTATGAGTTTTAATAGCTGATCTATGTTCGGTCAAACGGATTTTTATTGCTCTAGAAGTTTCGCCCACATATCCAATATTGCATGGGCATACGAGCAAGTAGACTATATTACAAGTATTGCATGTCCAAAGTTCATTTGCTTCAATGTCATATCCATTAAATCTGAAAGTTTGTCCTGGTATAATGCCATTACAGGAATGGCAAGAACCACACCTTGAGGTACCCTTTACAGGGTTCACTCCTTGTATCGATTTTTGTATAAAGGGAGATTTTGTAGATGGTCCAGTGTATCTTGATCTCACCACTAAATCTTTCAAATTCTTGTTTCTCTGATGTGCAAACATCGGTTTCTTAAGCTTACGTTTAGATGGTTCTATATTTAGTAAATGCCAATTGGCATTTACTATTTGTCTAATTGTTGCATTTAGTGTGGAATGTCTTGTGACACAAACCAGTTTTGGTTCCTGGACTTCTTTGTTTGATCTTAAAAGTGCATCCCGATCATAATATCGAGCCCTTTTATATGCCTCACGAACAAGACGGTGAGGGTATCCTCTATCGATGAATTTTTGCTTCATTTTTACAGATTGGGTGTCATAATCCGTGATATTAGTGCAGTTTCTCCTCACCCTGAGAAACTGCGAAAAAGGAATGCCATCCTTTTGGTTCCTGGGGTGATAACTAGAAAAATGGAGCAAGGTGTTCCTAGATGTGGGTTTCGAATATAGGTCCACTTCCAGCTTGTTGGTTTCATTTCTGATATATATGTCCAAAAACTCTACTTGGGTAGCATTAATGTGAGCAGTGAAATGTAGATTTTCATCTGTAAGGTTGATCCACTTCAAGAATTCTCCCAGGGTCTGTTCCCCATTGGTCCAGATGAAAAAAATAATCGATAAACCTGTACCAATGGGAAACAGACTCATAGAATGGGGCCATCTCGTTAAGTATATTGCGAGATTCAAAAAGAGCCATGTATATATTAGCTATGGACGGAGCCATGGCTGCCCCCATGCTCACGCCCTTTATCTGTTGGTACATGTAGTCTCCAAACTGGAAAACATTTTCCTGCAGTACTATAGAAAGGCAATCAATAACAAATTGTTTATTGCAGGGTATTTGATGTAAATCAATAAACCACAAGGTGGCTTCTAAAGCTCCTTTCTGTGGGATGTTGCTATATAGGGCTTCAACATTAAGTGTGACTAGTAGGTCACTATTTTCATTAAACTGTAAATTTTCTACCTTAGAAATAATTTCTGTACTAAATAATGTATCCGGCAATATAAGCATGAAGGAAATGTCAATCTGTGTTTTGGTAAAGGATATTCATAATATTGTATTGTATTGTATTACCTGTAAATGCAGAACAATGATATGTATCCTTTTTTCGGTGAATACAATATACATAGGTGTCTGACATAAGTATAAGTTTTTGAATATTAAGCGGTACATCATGTTGTTGAGAAGTATTTGGCAATAGAATGTTGTGGCAAACAAAAAAACTAGTTCTGCTAAACTGTTTCAAGATGAAGAAACTAAACAGTAAAACATTTTATAATCTCTTTTACAGCAATTTGATGGTAAAAGTCCTGATGAAGGCATAGTCTTTATGTCAAAACGCGTCGACAGGAAACCATCTACTCTTTTTAAACCTTTTCTGTGACTACATATGTATTAATACAATGTCATTTTATTGATTCTGATCAATGTATTGATTTTTATCATTCTTTTTTATCGCATTAAATATGTATATTTTCTAAACTGAACTAGTTTGTTTGCTTAGTCTAGTGTGCCACTTTCTTGTTTGTATGTCTGGGATTGTTACCTCACATACATTGTTTACCCTGTCCCAGGATATTGATCCATTATAGGGGGTCCTTGTTTGTTAACGCAATGAAGCCATACGTGCGAATCACTCTTGCCAGGGGTGCCACGTAGATGTTAAAAAGAGTTGGGCTCAGACATGAACCCTGTCGCACCCCTTTCAAAATCTCCACCTCCTCTTTCGAAATCTCCACCTCCTCTGAACGGTAGGCACCCATGGTGACACTCTGGGTGCGATTGGTTAGAAAGCTCTTTAGCCAGGCGAGGGCTTTGTTCTTTATGCCAATGTTAGCCAACCGGTCAATTAGGATGGTGTGTGACACGGTGTCGAACGCGGCCGACAGGTCTAATAGTACCAGGATGACGGCATAGCCTTTGTCCTGGTATGTGCAGATCGACCGTGACAGATAGAAGAGTGGACTCAGTACTATGCTTTGTAAGAGGCTTGAACCACTAGGCCACTGTGACTTATTCAAATGAAAACAAGAGATATCAGGGTGGAACAGCCGTAGCCCAGTGACCATGAGGATGAATACAGGTCGCTGTAGTAGATGCAGTAGCCTAATGAGCCACCAGAGCGAGGGAAGACGGACACACCGACACCCAACCACCCATGTGACAGTACCATGCGCACAGCGCACTGCAAGGGTAAGGTCCGGCACAGGAGGAGTGAAGCAAACCAGTCAGAGAGCACATGCAATCTGAACAAAGCGCCTCACAAACACCCCCTACGGCCCCCACCACCGCAGAAGAAGGGGCAGGCCAAACAAGAGGCCCACCAGGCCACTTCCTGAGAACAGAAAGAATGGGCAACAACCGCCTCAAAAATGAGGAGGCACAGGGCCGCCAATGGTGGAGATGCCGGGGACTGAAGCCGGGGCCCCATACATGCAAAGCATGCCCCCTCCCACTGAGCTGCATACCCAAGGGGAGGCAGGAATCCCAAAGGACGCTTCGCGCCGCAGGGAAAGAACAGAGGGCCCCTGCCCGCTAAAGCAGGGAGTGATGGGACCCCCCCGTGAGAGGAGCGTCCGCCAAAGCAGGCCATGTACAAGAAGGCGAGGGGCCGGGAAAAGAACAGGCACAAACGGCCGCTAAAGCCGACCGCAAGAAGGCACAAAATAAAATGTAAATTTTCCAGCACCAACACCAAACATAAGAAAAATAGAGGCCGCTACAGCAGGCTCCCAAAATAAAGAAATAAAAAACAGAAGGTACACTTACCCGATCCGCAGCTCCGCTAGGCATAAAGGCAACTGACAAAGTAAGAAAAAAAAGAACAGGATGTTCTGTGACGCACTTACCCCTTTATCCTCACTGGATTGGTGGCGCCATATTGGGGGAAGTGCTGAAAAGCTCTGCTATGTTTTAGGTTTCTGGGGAGCAGACTAGCTGCTTACAGGAACAGGGACAGGAAGACAGGACGAGGAGGTAATATAGGTCTTCTGTCACCCTAGCAAGCTTGTTCTTGAAAGATGCAAGTGTGTGTTAAAGTCCCCTCGCTGGTCCTCCTCATGTTGGAAAAAATACCTTCACCATGCTTGCTCAGATAGATCTGTGAAAGTAAAGACAAAGGCATGAATTGAAATGCATAATGAAAGTAACTACCATCGTGCAATGGTTCTGCTTTCCTTAGAAAAAACTATATGCTGCACGAAACGAATCTACAAATAATTGTGCATGTTTAGCCACCTACACTTGATAATGGAGGGAATGTTCTGCCTCAAACCCACAATCCTTTGTGCATTATCTGCAGCCCACAACTTTTAGACAATGTATACATATCCACAATACTAGGTAAAAGTGTACATTCACATTTTATTCTACATAAAATGTAATTAATTATATCTTTGGAATACTAAATAGCTAAAAAATATATTTCCTTAGTATTATACTTTATTGTTTTTTATGGACGGGCTCAGTCTCAGCATGTGACAAAGGATGTGGCTGCTGCCCCATGACTCTTCTGTCTCCTTTTTCCTGGTCTTTAATCTGTCACAGCCCCCTCTGCCCTGCCTCTGAGGATGCACTCACCAGAACTCCTGACACAATTGGATTCCACAACAGTTGGCAGCTGACTCTTGCTGCAATTCCTTGCCACCGCCATTAGCAGGAGTGACTTTTCTGATATTTCTGATACATTCCAAGTTGGCCGTAATGTGAATAAACGCACATGCAGCCATTTTTTACTTTTGGGACAGTTAAGTAAAAGAGAAGATTAAAGTGTGCAAACTTAAGCAAATTACCTTGTAGCACTCTGCAGCTATTGGTTCCTCACATTATAAAAAAACTGTAAATAAAACTAACTATTTGGTGGAGGAGCACCAGAGCGCAATGAAGTGGTGGTCTTCATGAGGATGTGGATGAGTGGGTTAGTGTGCAAAGGGGTGAGGACTCATGCAAAATAAATTATAATGGCAAAATAATCAAAAACTAAAGGAATTAAATTATTGCATTTATGATCTATTTTTTGTGCTCACTTCTGCAAATGCTGTGAGCTAATCTTAGTGCTGATGGACAGCCATATGACCCATTGCCAATAGCCAGCTGAACATTGGCAGACAATGTCTGAAAGGAGATATCCAAAAGTCCCTTTTGTATTTTTGTGTATGTTGTGTGCTGTGTATGTATGTGATATAAGCTTTCACAAGGCATCTAAAGCTGTCTGTAGGTGAGACCTAAAAACTGAATAAGAGGACCCCTAGTGCCAAGAGTTGTTTCTTTTTTTTTTTTTCTTTTTTTTTTTTTATTGAAAGTTCATGACAATAGCATATCAAATACATAAGAGAAAACACGCGTTAACATAACAGTACCATATAAATATACATACAGGAATTTAAATATGCATAATAGAGTTTCAACTTATAGTAGGGATGTTCAAACAGATTAAAGCCATTAATGTGGGAGAAAATACAATAAATGTGTTAAGAACAAGAGGGAATATCTACATGGATGTTAAAAAGCTAAAGGCCCAGGGTTTTTGACCGCCTCCATGATGCCACGGGTGACCAAAGCCTTAGTCCCATGCCCCTGGATTTCACTCCCTTCAGTGCATACAGCTCCGACTCTATGTTATGGATCCCAAGTAGCCTGCAGATCCACATCTGAAAGGTTGGGGCCCCGGTGTCCTTCCATGCAGCAGCAATTAATATTCTAAGGACTGCTGTTGCTATAAAAACAAGTGCCTCAGACTCTATGCTTAAACCCAATTTGGCGTCAAACCCAATTATTAAAAGTGTAGGGGATAGGTCAATCCTGACATCTAGCAGCCCCTCTAAAAACTTTACAATTTCGTTTTTAATTGGCCCTAGTTTCTCGCAGCTACAAAACATGTGAAGCAGATCAGCAGGGCCCTTACCACATCTAGGGCAGTTGTTATCCGCTCTCTTTCCCCAATCAAACAGTTTTGCCGGTGTGTGATATAAGTTAAATAGGGTTTTAAAATGCTGCGCTCTTAGGTTTGAGGATCGTAGGAACCTTTTATCCATAAGAATGGCTCTGTCTAAATCTATATCGGTGTCACTCAATTTCCCAACCCAGGTAGCCTCTGTCTTAAGCATATCATCTGGCAGTGTTCCCAGGAATAATGCATATATTTTCCTTATGCGACGGCCGCCTCCCTTCATATAATCTAAGAGTGTGCATTCTTTTGATATATCTATGGTGGGTCTTTTGGATTTAATTGTGTTGGTCAATTGTATATATTTAAACTCTTGGGAGCCTTGAAGTGCATATCGTGACTTCAGAAGATCAAGGGGCCTCAGAGCATCCTTTACCATCACTTGGCCCAGTGTGGTGATTCCCTGTCTTTCCCAGTGTCTCCAGGAACCATCTCTACTTGAGTGCGGGAATAGCCCTGAATTCCAAAGTGGAGTATGCTTGTTAAACTTCGGAATGCTCTGGTTCTTCTGTATTGCCAACCATACCGCCCGGATATCTTCCAATATTTTATACCCTGGGGACTTGAAGAAACGTTTATCATAGTTCCTTAACAATACCCCATATGCTTCGTTCCCTAATACTAACTGGTATATGGATGGAATACCGCATTGGCAATGTATCATGTCAGCAGGGAAGAAAAGTATAGCCATATCTGTAAGGAGACAAGACCAGTGGTAGAATTTTAGATTAGGTATACCCAATCCGCCCTGTTCCTGGGGTAGAGACATAAATTTGATTGATCTCCTCACCTTACCATATTGCCAGACGAAGTTCATAAAAATTGCCTCCATTTCCCTAATCAAAATATTGTCTATTTTAAAGGGGATGGACCTAAATTTATGTAAGATTTTTGGAAACATTGTCATTTTAATGACATTGGCCCTGCCTATAATTGATAAATGAAGAGTATCAATTCTTTTTAGATCCTGTTTCATTTTCATCAGTAATGGTGAGAAATTATCTTTAATAATTTCCTGTGTCTGGGCATTGATTGTGATTCCCAAATAGACTACTGAATCCACATATCTATCATCCAGTTTGAATATTTTACTTGAACATAATACCTGTGTTTTTGCCACATTAAGTCTATATCCAGAAGCACTCCCAAAATCAGAGGTGATGTTAATTAATTCCCTCATAGCACTAGCGGGATCAACAGTGGTGATAGCTATGTCATCCGCGTATGCGAGGATTTTGGTTTCAAGTCCATTGGTGATAATTGGTTTTATATTGATATTGCTCTTAATGTGGCAAATCAGGGGGTCGATATACAGTGCAAATAGGATAGGTGAGCACGGGCATCCTTGTCTTGTCCCTCTTGAAATATGGATCAGGTTGGAGCCCTCGCCCATTATCTGAATGCTAGCTATTGGATTGTAATACATGGCCTTAATTGCCTGCAGAAATCGGGGGCCGAATCCTTTGCCAACCATCACTTTCCAGAGAAAGCTCCACCTAACCCGGTCGAACGCCTTCTCAGCATCGAGGAGGATCATCGCGATCCCCCCCCCCTCCCCAGCATGCATATCGAACAAAGTTATGGCTCTTTTTATATGGTCGGTGGTACCCCTTCCGGGAATAAAACCATGCTGCCAGGGAGAGACGAGGCCCGCGATAATCCTCCCCATCCGTAAGGCCAGTATTTTAGCATAAAGTTTGTTGTCGCTATTTATTAGTGATATAGGCCGACAAGAGCCTGGGCTCTCCTTGGGTTGGCCTTTTTTGTGAAAGACCACAATATTGGTTTTAGTCCAGGATTCTGGTATAGTGCCTGTATTAATAACCCCGTTAAATAAGTCTAGCAGGAGAGGGGCCGTTTCTTCCCTCAGGCATTTGGGGCAAGATGGCGGCCGTGACAAGCGGCTGAGCGGCAGCACTGGACACAGCGCAGGGATGGAGTGATGTACCTTGATGTAACCTCGACACCTAGGCTCTCTCTCTTCATGCCAGTAACGTTGGATCACTAAAGAAAGAAAGGCTACGAAGACCTCGAGGCATCACAATAGCAGACTGCGTGGTGATATACAGCCATCGCATTGATAGAGCAAAAGCGCCGTAGAGGCACAGCGGCGGCCAAAGCGACTGGTGGTTACCTTCCCGAACCTTGATGGAACTCTGATGCTTTTCAGCGTTCTTTGCAGTAGGCTGCCCCGCACGGGTCTGCGGAGGCTCCTGGTTACAGCTACAGCTTTGTTTAGAGTCGGGCTGGCTCACAGCAGCCCCAGGAGAGCTCGCGGAGTTCGCGGAGCCTGGAGGCGGGGCCACACAAAGCCGGCGGGACCTGGGAAGCGGAGCGGAAGCGGCAGTAACTCCAGCAGACCCGACAGACCCGTTAGACCTGACAGACCCGACAGGCCGGCACAAGGAAGCGGAGAGGTTCGGCGCTGCAGCGGTCCAGCTAAGGTGAGGCAGGGGATTTCTCTGCTCATTGTTTTTGCACTATCTATGGCCCCAAAAATCAACACTGGGGGAAAGACAAAAAAAAAAGACATGGCTGATGGCGTCTCTGTATCTGGCAACACAGATAACACCTCGAGCATGGACTCTGTGGCAAACACCGGGATGGAGGGAGCAGCACCAGAAGCTGTGTCAGGGCGGGCAAAGCTGCAACCGCCTACAGGGCAGAACACCCCTAAGGTCAGAACCCGACAAGCCACAGCCACCGCGACTGTTAGTGTGGTGGAAATGCTGAATCGGAATGAAAAGAAAAGAAAATTGAAGGATATTGAATCAGCCTCAGCAGCCGTGAATTCTGGGTTACCGGGGCTATCTGTACTACCTGTGCTACCTGTGCTTCCTGTGCCAATTGAGTTGCTCGCTCCACCATTACCGGCCACTTCTCCAGCTGAGAACCCTGGTATAGATCCGGCACTGCAAATAGCAGCACTATCAGTTTCAAATCTACAGCAGTCACAGCAGTCTTGCCCGCAGACACAGATCCCTCAGTCATGTCAGGAGGAGGAAGCCAGGGATGACATCGCAGGTGGGGGCACGTCTTTGATGATACATTCAGAGTCTCTAGTTGCTGGATTGGTGTCTGGCGATATCTGTGCTGCCAACAACAGTGAGTTCACCACCCCACTACCCTTACAAGATGTGATAAACCCTCCAACTGAGGGGACAGTAGCCCTACCAACTAACAGTGAGGGCGATCAAGGAGGCTTAACTACAGCTGAAATACTCAAAGAGAGTATCATTCTTACCACGGCCCCAGAGGTTCACAGGGGCCTACTTGCCAATTCTAAAGCTAATACAATCCACTCCGGGACCACTCACGGTGAGAGGGAAAAGGAAAAGACCCCCAGCGAGTGCTTCTTCTCTGTCACAGAGGAGGCCAACTGGTCAGAGGAGGATGACGAGCTACATAGCTCAGATATTGATGGTAGCAATCCGGAAACAGAGAGCGATAGTGAGGCAGGGTTACCATCATCTATTATCAAAAATGCGCCCCCTCAAAGAGACCACACAGCACTAACTTGGGACCACTCTCCTACAACATCCCTTCAAGGGAATTCTAACCCGGCGACGGGCAACGTAAGGCACAATGAGACTTCGCAGCTGTCAATGATGACAATGATGGAATCAATTCACCAAGGAATAACTGCACACAGAGAAGAAACCCGGGCAGACAGTCTTAAATCTCAGGCTGCAATAAGAAAGATGAAAGCAGTGGTCAGGAAGCTTTCAAGAGCCTGGGCAAGTGTTGGAGACAGGGTCTCAAATCTAGAGGAGAGGGTAGTCGCCACCGAAGCTGAGGCGGCTGCAGCCACAAATAAAGTGGAAACGCTGGGAGCTCAAGCAATTGACGTCCAGTGGAAGCTGGAGGACCTTGAGAACAGGCAAAGAAGGAACAATCTCAGGGTCCTGGGTATTCCGGAAGGGGCTGAGCGTCAGGATGTTAAAATGTTTATTGTTAAAACATTTGAGAACGCCTTTCCAGACATCGCCGGTTGGAACTGGACCACTGAAATACAGAGAGCACATAGGACACCCTTCAGATTGAGAAAAAACGCCAGAGAAGGTGATAAGCCTAGAGCAATTTTAATCTACATAGGCAATTTTCTTCTCCGTCAGTCCATATCAGAGAAAGCCCGGCCAGACTCTAAAAGAACCTTTGAAGGAGGGTCCTTCTTTGTTAGGCCGGATTTCTGCCACTCCACCGTGGAACGACGATGGAGATTAAGACACTTAATCAAACCTTTCCAGGACAAAAGAGTGCAGGTCTACCTCATCAATCCTGCTCAGTTAAAGATTATCCACCTAGGCAAGACCATATATTTTTCCTCGGAAATCAAGGCTCAGGAGTTTCTAGACTCTCTATAACATGTTTCATTATTCATATAAGCCAACAAAGGCAAAGGTCCCAATTTCTGTTACTGGATGAAGTCTTAGGTTTAGCTTAGTTTAAGTTCAAGTTTGAATCTCACAGAGGAAAGCGTGTCACGTTAGGGAGATTTGTGGGAGATTTGTGGGAGACTCGTGGGTACACATAAGGTTGAGGTTGAAGTTGGATTTATCGATTGCACTGTGTCCATTGCCGCACCCATCACACGCACAGACTCAGTCTGCGCGCCTCACCGGGGAGTGAGCTGGGGTCAGGGGGGTGGGGAGGGGGGGGACTCTTGTGGGAGGGGGGGGGAAGGGGGAAAAAGAAGCAAAAAAAAAGTTCATGCAATAAATATGTTTATCGATATATCGGAGATGTTGAAAATGGTTACACTTGTCATTGCTAGATTCAGGATAAAATGTGACTGGTTAGTTTGTTGGCTGGTTTCTTTCCAGGGGTATGTCAAGGATTAAGATAATCAGCCTCAATATAGGAGGACTGAACGATTGGAAGAAGAGGGAAAAGTTTGAGGAGTATGTTAAACTAACCAGGCCCGACATTGTGTGTATACAAGAGACTCACCTACCATGGAAAAAGAAACATTGGTTGAACATAAGGGGGTATGAAATATTGTCTTGTTCCTCACAGACCTCAACTGTTAGGGGGGGTAGCCATCATAGGCCGGGTAGGACTGGGGGGGGCCAAAAAATCAAAAGCTGACCCGTTGGGAAGATGGGCTATATGTAAATTGAAACTAGGCATCACTCTTTGTTCAGTGTATGGTTCCAATCTGGACGACCCAGGGGTGATGGATTACATTGAAAGGGAGCTCACTAACTGGCCATCACCTTTGGTATTTTGCGGTGACCTCAATATTTCAGCAGATTTTACAGGTAACACCCCATATAATGGCCGAAAGCCCCGGGTATTTAGGGCGGTCTCCTCTATAATCCATTCTTATGCCCTGAAGGATGTATGGGGTAACCAAAAGAAAGATGAACCTGGGTTTACATACTTTTCACATCCATTTAATAAATATACAAAATTGGATTATTTTTTAGTATCAGCCACACAACTTAGCAATGTCGAAATTTCAATGCTCCCAAAGCTAATATCGGATCACAATCCACTTGTCTTGAATATGTCTGTCACCAAACCAAGGGAAAAAATTAGACATTGGTCCTTTGATAGAAAACTTCTAGTGGATAGTAGCTTTATAGCACACATAAAGGGGTGGTCCCAATCTTTCTTTGACGCTAATAGATATAGTGCTTCCCGTGGCATGGTCTGGGATAGCTTCAAGGCTGGTTTAAGAGGGGAGACAATTAGCTTTTCTGCACGGCTGTGGAAAAATATGAAGGAAGATAGGGAGTGTCTTTTGGCTAAATTGGCGAAGGCGGAGGAACAACATAGGAGAGATGTATGCCACAGGATCCAGGGGTCTCAGAGCCTAGAAAGTTTAAATACTATAAAAGCAGATATCCAGCGGCAATTAGCAAAGAAAGCGGCAGCAGAATATCAGACCCGCAGACTGGGTATGTATGAAACAGGCGAGAATGCAGGCAGGGCCCTAGCGCTTCGGATAAGACAAGCCACCTCAAAAAATATCATCACTGAAATGAAAGATGGCGAGCAGACCTATAAAAAGCCAACAGAAATGTTAGAGGTTTTTAGGCGATTCTATCAGGTTCTCTATAAGGAGGAGGCAGACACAACCTACCCGGGTACAAATTGGCAGGATACAGGTATTAATCTGAAGTCCAATGAGAGGGAATCCTTAGAACAGGATATCACTATGGAGGAACTCCTGCAGGCACTGAAAGATCTGTCAGCAGGTAAGGCAGCAGGGCCTGATTTTATACCCCTGGAAGTCTATAAATGCCAAGAGTTGTTTCTGATCACCACATATTCTCCAGTTGTCCCCTGATATCTCCCTTTGACAGCCTAACATTGCATCTCATGTAATGCATGCTCTTCGAAATTTCATCAGGGACCCTCTTAGTAGAAAGCAGTTTGGAAGAACCACGAAACAGTAGAACAGCAGAGATGCTAATCTTGAAAACGAGATTCGAACCTCTTACAATTAGGTTCCCTACTCCTGCATTGCTGTGCTTAACAAGCATTGAAGTCATATTGCATAGCAGCGATGACTAGTTAAGGAATGAGTGAATACACAACATTTCTGCTGCAAGCCAGAAATTACAGGTTAGTGGCCTTGACCAACATGACTCAGCAGATAGAAGATGAACATCATACAGTTCTATTCTGGTCTCATGTGAAGTGTTTTCCTCATCTATATGCAAACTGGATCTGGCCTCCTCTGCTTTGGCTGCTTTCATCTATGTATCACACACTCAGGTTCTATTAGGAAGTCATACAAGCACCATTGGGCTTCCTTTGTCTGTTGGTGACAGAAGTATTCCCTGGTTCCAAGTAGCTGTGAGTCGAGGTTGGCTTTACAATTTATACGTCCTTGATTTGATTTGATTTGGAGCAGGTAGTATTCACTATGTGTTCAGTGGGCAGTTCTTAAAGCTGTTATGGCCTATTGGGGTAGCATGTCTGTCATGGAGGGTCAGGGTATCCCCCAGTTAGAGTTTTTGTCTTTGCTGACCTGGGTTCCAATTGCACATACGGTGAACTTTTCCTGTTTACACCACGAAGCACCCTTAAATAGGCACCGCATGGGCAAACAAGGAAAGTGCACCCTTGTTGAAAGAATGTGCTGCCCGTAGGGCAGTTGCAAACTCGTGCTGCCCTGGGGGCAGTGAATTCAATTGAAATGCTCAGTGGCTGCTTCAAAGCCACTCCGTGTTTTACAGTGCAGGTGGCAACTCTTCTGCACTTTGAGGAGGCAATAGAGATCCCCCTGCAGATGGGTGGAGTGATTGGCTGCACCAGCCTTCAGGGTGACGCAGGGGGGAGCCCTTCAGAGTGTTCTCATCAGGCGGCACACTTTCAGCGTGCCTCCTAGCAGCTTCTTTGCGCCTGCATCCCTAATATCATGCTGGCGCAGAGGCAAAGAGATTCCCTCTTTTCCTTGAGGCTACGCCCACATGCAAATGAGGGAATGCCCTCTTGAGATAGCTCTAGTGCTACATGTGTGCCATTGCTGTCAATATTACACACAAGTTTCTGCGGCTTCTTCCGTAATACCAAAGTGCTCTGGGGTGCACAAAGAGGGCACACATGCCCATTGCACACCCGGGGCACCTTCTGTAATACGGCCCCCAATATTATATCTGTTAATCATCCTAGGGACTTGCCACTGATCTTTTTTCTATTACAGAGCCTTACTCGGAAATATTGTTTGAGCCAGCACTTATGTCTTTGACTCGTAAACATTCTTTCTTATGGCTATTTCCTTTTTCAGAAAGATTATCAAAGTGTGGTCTTTGTCTAATGCGGATTGAGACTAAGGGCCTGATATAGAACTTGGCAGATCAAGTCCTGCCGACGCTTTTCCGATGGTATTCCCGCCGCCAGTTTGGTGGTCCGCCCGTCCTATTTAGACGTTGTTGGGTCCATGGGTGAAAGACTGTCACAGTCCCGCCGCCAAGAATTATCATCCATGTTGATGGTGCAATGGCCAGAAGCGGCTTTCAAAGGGAGTCCTACCAAGAAAAGTAGAGAAAGAAATAATATAGCAAACCAATTATTACTCTACCGCCCTCATAATACATATATTCATACTATTATGCAACCTTGAATGATTGTTGACTAAGACCAAATGATATATCAAAATTTAGAGACAATTTTGTTTATAGTTTTTTTCTCCATATATGTTATTCATCATTTTTTAACAGTTTTTTTATAAATATAGGTTATATATTATTCACAAAAATGACATTCAAATACATACATTACATATATTTACATAACAATACGAACAAAAGCAAAAATGCAAATAAAAAGTGCTATACGATATATTCGGTCGATGGAAAATTAGAAGAAGGCAATGCGGTGGAATGGAACTACGCGCGTTTCAGCCAGTGGCCTTCATCAGGTGACTGTCATTCGCAAATTACAGACAAGGTGATGTTCAACAAAAACATATGTGGTATCTAGTAGTGCTTCACTTTGGAATTCCCAAAAGTTTTTATTCCTGGTGACAGTGTTTCAGTTTATACTTGCGGGTATCTTTTTTATATAAATCCCTGTAGTTAGTGGATATCTACGTACTGGGCAGGGTTGGTTATTCTTCAGAGAAAGTGACTGAGGGTGTTTCCTAATTTAATTGTTGTAAGTAGACCTTTCACAAATGTTTCGGTTGCAAGAAGACCAGAAGACGGCAGGAGAGAACCCCGGAGTAACGAAAAGCCACATAATAGTGAAGACAATACGATCGACATATTGTATATAAAGATCACCCGATTACCGGATACGTATCAGATTGCTAAACAATGAGACAGGTTTTCTGGTTTGAAATAAGAAAAAAGAATGTTACAATAAACAAGCGCGTCCCCTGCAATTAATTCAAGGCAAGATGAAAGATTGATAAACCACTAGATGGGTGTTCTGGCTTGAAATAAGGAAAAAAAAGAATGTTACAATAAACGAGCAAGTCCCCTGCAACTAAATCAAGGCACTGTGAAAGGTCTACTTACAGCAATTAAATTAGGAAACACCCTCAGTCACTTTCCATTCCACCGCATTGCCTTCTTCTAATTTTCCATCGACCGAATATATCGTATAGCACTTTTTATTTGCATTTTTGCTTTTGTTCGTATTGTTATGTAAATATATGTAATGTATGTATTTGAATGTAATTTTTGTGAATAATATATAACCTATATTTATAAAAAAACAGTTAAAAATGATGAATAACATATAAGGAGAAAAAAACTATAAATAAAATGGTCTCTAAATTTTGATATATCATTTGGTCTTAGTCAACAATCATTCAAGGTCGCATAATAGTATGAATATGTATGTTATGAGGGCGGTACAGTAATAATTGGTTTGCTATATTATTTCTTTCTCTACTTGTCTATGTATCTCCCTACGAATAGCAAACGAAATAGTGTGTAGGGGTCCCCGTTTTTCCAATTATAGTCCTACCAAGAAAACCATCTAGCCGATCTAGATGTGCCTTTTTATCGAGGCAACTGTGGTGGGGGCACTGCAAAACTTGGGATAGCGGAAACAAAGAAAAAGAAGTGAAAACTCCCCTTTTTCAGTTTCCCACTTCTGTTTCTGTCTTGAACCCTTTTGTCCAGGTCCTACCTGTACAGCTACTACTTGACCACGATGCTCAGCAACACCATTTTCGCCGGAATCTAAAGTAGGCTTCTGTGTCACTTGTCTTCCTATGAATTGTGAAACATTAGTTTTTGTATTGTGTATTTTTTTATTGCACTTACAAGCAATTTTTTCATGTGTCATGCATAAGTGTTCGTCTTACGACTTATCATGGTAAAATGTACACACCTGTAGTGAAACATAAAATATTGACATGGTGGTGGTGGTGGTTGTGGGTGTTGTGATTGTACTGACTGTGGGTGTACTTAAAATAGTGTGCGCATGTTGTTGATGTGCAATGCTATATGTGAAATGAATAGTAATATACCTTATCTACATATACATATCGACAGATGCAAAACATATAGGTGCAGTGAGATAATGATAGGTCGTACTTGCTTGTCTCTACACCGCCATGGCCTCACTCTGTCAGGACTCTGCTGCCAGCACAACAGGAACATCTAAATTGACTTGGCGCAATACCGCTGTCCTGACGGTGACAGAGTACTGTTAGCCAGCAGAGAAGACCAGTGCAGCAGTGGTCTACTGTCTAATGCCACATCTAAATATGATGGGCAGACGGCCATCAGCTTGACAGAGTACTTGGGACTATGGTAGTCCCACCAAGATCAAAATCAGGCCCTACGTCACATTATAGCTGGGCCAAGGGATTTAGGCTTAAAGTAGTTTTCCTTAACAAGGTGAAAAATATAGGAACAGCAAGATCATTTTCGGGATAGGAATCTATGTCCCGGCACCTTCACCTCCAAACTAACCCCACAGGTTACTTTTTAGTTTAAATTCATCAACAGAGGTATTTAATCAACCTTTATGCTATCTCATTTTTCTCTCATTTCTTGTTCCTTCACTTTTGGATGTTCCAAAGAAATTCACACCTTATCTTTGGCATAGATCTTCAAATGCCTCTTAACTGATTTATTACGCACAGCCAGCTAACACTTGTTTTGAGGATAAGCCCTGTTCCTCAGGGCTGTAAAAAACATACATCAAATAGATATATACGACAAACTCATATATTGTCGCGTTCTAATATAGGACCCCGATCAATACTGTGACCTTATGCCCCTGTACGGCTATAATCCATTTATTCCCCTATAATGGCATAAACGATCAAGAGTAATATTTCAGAAACTCGTCTCAGGCCTAACACGATCAGAGCCACATTTCAGAATCTCTTCCTCTGCAGCTTCCTCTGCAGCTCATTAGAGCAAATGACACAGCAGAAGCCACTATCTAAGATTCCTAGATTACACTCCGAGTTCTTCAACAAGATAAAACTCAGCAACCTGGGAAAACCCCGCTTGCTATGTTTTGATTAGTAATAGAACTCTAATGAGCACTGAGAGACGATCACTTCCTAGTGACATCTTTATTGACGTCTTATGTCCAAAAACTTACGTCAAACAAGGCACCTTTCAGGTATAAATATTACCAACGTTGCCTTAAGCAAACGCTGCCTCAATGACATCGATGATAGCGATGGTGTGGTGAACATAGGAGCAGAACAGCTGTCCCCTTCAGAGCCCAGCAGATACAAGCTGCCCACGGACGCTGCCCCTCCTCCTCCTCGACGCGCTGAAAGAGACGCTGTCTTTTTCTCCTGCCGAGAAAATCCAGCTCCGGCGTTTCCAGCCTACTCTTGCGAGTGACTGGGATATCGAGTCCTGGAAGGAGATGCAAGCCCTCCAACATTCTATTCCAGAGGTATGGTGTTGACTAAACCCTTGGAGAGAATTCTTGAAGCAAACCTTGGCAAAACCAACTAAACTAAAACTGCTACTTGCCTACTCCCTCCCAAGTATTAGGCTTAGGTCAGGTACACTGGGGTAGGTGTAGTTAGAAGCACCAGAAGAGTATGTTAGCTAAATGTATATATGAATGTATATATTTTATTCATTTTAACCATTGTATGGCTAAGAAACCATATCGATGCTTTTACAGTATTATTTCGCAATACTCATTTTACTGTACGCACTTTTTATAATAACTAGTCTTGCAATTGTGGCAATTCATTTCTCTTGCATGAGAAGAAAGACTGTTCAATAAATAATACCTTTTTATTGAAAACGCCCGTCTCTCTATTCTCTGCACTTTGGTGAAAGTAATCTGCACAAAACTGACTGAGTAAAATAACTGTCTATTGTTTCACACAACTCTAGAGATTGACTCTTATTCTAAGGAGCAAAGTTGTCATGTTTATGCGGTTGTTGGAAAACTGAATCCCTTCTTGTCTGTACCAGGGAAGCTGATCACTTCCTATTCAGTCAAGAAAGTTTCCAGTGACCTCTGAGCTAGTTGGTAACAAACCCAATTAAGTTTAGCATAGTCAGTGGAGACCTGGAAGATCCGCACTTCTACGTCCATACTACTGTTTATGTTATTCCAATGCGCAGGGCCTATTGGGAAAATAGGAACTACACTACATGGCGCCCAACGCTTGGTAAGGCGATAAAACTAACGCAAGACGTTAGAGTAACTCAGTCGTGCATTTTTCACACAGACCCCTTTCTACCGTAAATACTCCAATAGACGTCTGGAGTGGGTGAAAGGTTAAAATCCGCCCGAACTTAGTAGGAAGAGATTCCTAGGTAAAGCTCTGGTTTATTCAACGTTGAAGGATACAGTGTTCCAAAATTTTGTGCACCTAATCTTTGTCTCCTTGGAGACCCGCTCTGCAAACCTTGCATTTATACAATGCCAGGAGAAAACGGAACCGCTGCACCCGCAGTAAATGCGACTCAGCAGGGTCCCGATGAAACTACTGAACCGGGTGCAATAATCATTCCGGCACAGTTAAGAAAATCTATAACGTCAAAACTTATAGAAAATGGACTGACCACACAAGGTGGCACAGTCGTCTTCGTGATAGAGGCACACGCGTATCGGCAGACAGAGGTATTCTATTCTTGGATAAAATTTCCAGCGGCAAACGCTGCAACACATGAGTTCCACTATTACAAAACAGGGGATCCACCGGAAGAGTACGCTCCTTTCGAGGAGACTGAAATCCCATTAAAATTCCAAGAGCATTTGCTCTGGTTTAAAGGCGCCCTAAAACACAATGATCATATTACCAGGCTCGGTCCACTAAGTAGACCAGGAGCAACGTGGCCGGTTCTAGCCAGCTACACACCACATCCGGACATTGATAAAATGTCAAGTGAAGAACTCTTAGTTAAAATAAGAGAATCAACAAAGGCATACAGAAAGTTAGTTGAATTATTTATAAAAAATAAATCAAACACTCCAAAAAAGAGCTGGGATCGAAATAAACAATCCACTCCCAAAGAAAAAGTTTTCCAGTCCAGAGGAAGGTCTCCTCGACGGAGGGAAAGAACTCCGACTCGAGAACACCAGTCTCCCCAGAGGGAGCCCTCTGAGAAAAGATATAACCTTAGAAATAGGGATAATTTGAAGAAGCCTGATAGATATCAAAGTATTGATACACGTCCCTCTCGATCTTTTTCGCAGAAATCGGAAAGAAGAGGACGGTCAGACCCAGGAGAGCACACCAAGTCCAAAGACAAGGAACCTGCTCAAAGTAAAAAATCTCAATTTCCAAGAAAGAAGGTAGCCAGTATTAGAGTAATCGAACATGCCGAGAATACTGAGGACACAGTTGAAAAACGGGGAGTGGGCACAGACAATGCTAGACAGTACAGCAGAAATCACCATAGCTCGCAAGATCCTGATGAGTCATCTGGAGACAGTGAACACGAATGAATACATTCAAGTAGAAACTGCCGACACCAGAGTTAGCGAGCCTCATAAGATATACGAAATAGCACTGCGTATAGAGGGTGATAAGACTAGGAAAATAAGGGGTCTATTTTGGGATAAACTCTCAAAAGGCTATGACATTCTGTTAGCTGAAAAAGATTGGCCCCAGAGTTTGTCAGGGAGTGCCCTCGTGGCGAAAAAATGATTATGCCTGCCTTTTCGAATCACGTTCCGATTCACAAAAAATATACTTATGCAAGGAAATGGGCAGTAGCCCAGGCACCAGCATTATAGAAAAATCATGTAGGATGGGATGAGGACTCTCCTCCTCACAAAATCCAGTTAAAAAGTCAACCGACTGCACAAAGGCAGTATCCCATTAAGCAAGAAGCTAAAAAACAAGTCAGGGAGATTTTAGATCAACTTGAATACCATGGGGTGATTGAAACATGCACCTCTCAAATGAACAATCCTTTGTTTCCTGTCTCCAAACCAGACAATTCATATCGTCTAGTTTTGGACTACAGACACCTTAACGCATGTTGCAAAACATTTGCAGTACAAAATTCGCATAGTGCTGCACTAATGAATAACATAGTTCGGAAAAAATATAAAACAACATTAGATATATCTAATGGTTTCTTTTGTCAAAATATTGCACCAGAAAGCAGATACTTGACCGCTTTCTCAGTAATGGGGTCACAGAAAAAGTTCTATAGGCTCCCACAGGGATTCAAGAACAGCCCTGGACTATTCCCAGCCAGAGTAACAGAGTTACTACAAATATATGATGATGTGGCATTATCTTATGTCGATGACATCTATCTCACAGACGACGACTTGGAGACTCACTTGAAAAGAGTGAACACCATAATACTTGGGTTCGCAGCAGAGGGTTACAAATTCAACTTTAAAAAGTCTCGAATTGCCCATCTGACAGTATTATTTTTAGGATACGAATTATCAAGTGAAGGAAAAAGCCTAGCAGACAACTTCTTAGAGAAGTGCGCTGTACTCCAAGCACCGAAAACGCTGAAGAACTTACAATCGATTCTAGGCTTCCTGAATTTCGGAAGAACTTACATACTAAATTATGCGGAGAGGGTTAAACCTCTCTACGAACTAATTAAACCTGATTTTAAACCAATCACTTGGACTAAAAAACACACAGAAATTTTGAGATCACTGCAAACAGACATGTTAGCAAAAACAAAATTAGATACACGTGACAACACATGCGATCTTGTAATCAAAGTAATCCCAGGAAAATGCAGATTCACGTACCTGACCTCTAATGAGGGAGAAAAGGTACCAATTTCAATTAAATCTCACTTGTACACACAAGCAGAAAAAACATTCAGTCCAACAGAAAATACTGTGAAAGCAGTAGAAACTGCATTAGCGAATGAACGGGAACTAGCACACGGCAAAAGAATTAATATCCTCACAGCGGAATCCGCCTTCGAGGCGCTATTCAGCCCAGTAAACCTGCCTACAGTGTCACTGGATCCGAAATAGATACAGTGTATAGATTCTCTTGGAGCGGAAGATGTGAAATACTATTTCGCCCCGCAATTCGAAAAACGGAATGATTTGATATATGAAGAAGAATATCCTCTGCCAATCGAACTTCTTCCGCTCCCACAGTACGCCTGTATAATCTATACAGATAGATTTGTACAGCATTTCAACGTAGAGAACAAATCCTACGATGCAGCTTGCGCGATTGTTAAAGGTCGCTGGCTGTGTGGTAAATTCAGACCGAAAATAACAAAACCTGAATCAGTGAGAAACTGTTCAGCTCAGCGAGCTGAAATCAGATCTTTAAAGATGGCGCTTGAAAATGCGGAACATGAATTCCCGACACTAATCATGTGCGATTCGCATTTCTGCGTCAACTCATACAATAACAAGTTGCAGAGCTGGATTCAAAATGATTACAAAGATGACACAGGTGCCACAATCAAGCATAAAATGCTTTGGAAACAGGTAGCTCTTTTACAGAGAGAACTACAAAAGACTCACGTGATACACTCTCTGAGTCATCAACGTGATGGCGTTCACGTTGCAGGGAATTCATTGGCTAATACAGCCACAGCGGAGGCAACTAAACCGGCTTCCGTAGCCACAAAAAAACGTTCAGAAAAATACATAGACGGGGAAACCATGCTGGCAGTAAAAACGTCCATAAAAGGCGACTGTGCAGCACTACCCGTGAACTATCCACTCAATTATGAATACGTAATTGATGCAAACTCCGTTCCTTTTGCTCGAATCCCTGGAGTGGGGGATAGGGTAATTCCAAACATGAACAGGAGAAGATTCCTATTACAGGAAGCACATATGGGGTTGGGTCTGAGACACCAAACAATCAGGGACTCTCTGAAAGAATTACAATCAGAGTACTGGTGGCCGGAAATGAGTGTAGGTATTCATGAATTTGCAAAAAACTGTGAAGACTGCAACAGAGATCGCAGTGGAGAACCGGCCAGTGTAGTGTCAGAAACCCTAATAGAAAGCATAAGGCGATCTATCCGCGCAATCAAACAAGAGAAACACGTCCCATTGTATATCATTAAGGCTAAACACACTTAAAAGATGTGGCCCCAGCGCTCGGCTGACGCCAGATCAGTTATAAAAGATCTGCGAGTCTTTATCGGCACATACGCAATTTCCATGTTCCATTCTGACCAGGGTCCTGCTTTTAGCTTTCGAGCTTATAGGGAGGCCATGGCCAGCATGGGCGTTGGCTTGTGGTATTCTTGTCCGTCACACCCCGAAGGGAACAGTGTGGTAGAAAGAAAAAAACGGGACATAAAGCAATCTATAACAGCGAAGGTATTAGGTTCGGGTGATGGGTGGGTTAAACATTTAATAAGTGTCCAGATCAGTCTTAACAATTTGCCAAGAAATTCTCTAAACAGTTTCAGCCCGTACAAACTATTGTTCGGAACTAGAATGCACATTCAGGACTTAGATAGTCAGGTATCAGTGGGAGAAGATAAGAAAACAGACTTTGACATCAAAGACCGTTTGGCTGTTTTACAGGACTTGAATGAAACAAGAAAATCCTTAAGCAACATAAAGTTAAAGCAACAGCCAGCTACCACTGACGAGGCACCACCAGCCCCAGCAAGGCCTGTATGGATTCCAAATATTGGGGATCTAGTCAGAGAAAAAATAGCGGTGAAGAAGGAATTTGGGCCTTCTTACAGAAAAGCAGTACCTGTCTTAGCAATCAACGGAACAAGATCAGTAGTACTACCTCTCCTTGCTGGTAAAAAGGAGAACAGAGTTGTATCAATCGACCTGGTAAAACCACAAGCATGTGGCCTATAATCAACAGTAGGCCCAGTGGACTCCCGAGAAACAACAGAATACCCAAACTTGCAACAATCCAAGAGGTTCAAACTGAAAGACTAATCACATTCGATAAGCCTGCAGTGCACAGAGAGGGACTATGCAATAATGCCATGGAACTCGTGCCTCTTGAAACACAGATTGAAACAGTTCGTCATGAAACACCAGTCTACAATGACATGGCATCAGAATGTGCTACCGAAAGACAAATTGAAAGAACAATTCCAACAATTGACAGAACTGCCTCTGGCTACTTCATCATCTTCGACAACTTTTCTGGGGATCAAAGCAACCCCGAAGTGATGCCAGAAATAAAAAAGACTTTTAAAGAAAAAGCAACAGAGCTCTTCCATCAACTCAAAGAAATTTACCTTATCTCTCCACGGTTAGAGTTCTGGTTTGGTCTAGGTGTATTTTTCCTCCTGCTTTGGCTCATCATGGTACTTTGTTTGGGAAAATTCATTGAGGGAAAATATAGTACAATGGACACAGCAAGTCAGAACATCAACTTAGTCCTCAAACCACACAGATCATCCCACGTGAAGAAAAGAGAACTGTCAACAGTAAATGTCACAGCCATTCCAATACCCGGCGGGGTAGTATGGGATAAAACTGACTATGAAATATATGGTCCGGTCGAAATCCTGAAATATCCTCATCAATTCAAGGTTGACTTTGTAAAACCTAGTACATTCTCTGATGATTGGGACTTTGAAAGTATTAATAATATGATGTCTGATTTAGTAATGTCAGCAAGATTCACAGATCATGATTATTTACAAGGTTCGTCTAGTTATGAACAGATGTTCTGCTACACACACTATGGTGATCATTACTTGCATAAATCTGCACAACCTAGAAATGTTTTTAAATATAACCAATGGGAACATTGTGCTACTCCACCTAAAAGCAGTTCTAAAACATTCTATGAGAAATTTCAGTACTTCTCAGGGTTTAATACCAGTGATGCAGAAACGTTTTATTATAAACTGTTAGATAAAACAGGATTGAAAACAATGCTGACAAATACTAAATTGATATATTCAGAAGCATTTTATGAAAAAATGATGAAATTTGGTTTTGATTATTGGAAAAATAACATTGAAACAAAAACAATCTGGGGTACAAAAGAGTAGCAGGTACAAGGCATAGAAGCACTATTTCGAGCCTGCATGATCCCAGAACAATTAATGTTTTTAAATGAAACAATTCACCAAACATCCTGTCTTGGCCTAGCTAAGATCAAAGACCTTAACAAACCGTCTATTCCAAAGCCAATACCTGATAATGCAACAACAGATATTGAAATAGACGTATCAAAAATCTTACATCTAAACAGAACACATCCTGATTGGAAAAAGTGGTTAATCTGGCCTACTGACACAAACAACTGTCAAGATAGATTCCTGAATAAAACACAGGGGTTAACAATGACCAGACAAGACCCTAGATACTCCCAGAGACAACATCCAGGGATAGTAACAACATACAGTGTAGGGAAGCTGTGCCTTGAATGGCTAGAATCATCCACACTGGCTGAAATTAAGCAACACTTACCTTTACTTAAAGATGGTGCTGATTTGCGTGACTTTATTATGGGACCACACAAACAGCGTCAAAAACGCTCTGTCCTCCAGAATATATTCACTGGACAGTATTGTATCATCTGCCATAGATATAATAGACAAAGACTTGCTAATGTTACAGCATGGCCAGTCACAATTGCGTTCTATTGTACAGTTAGGCTGGACGCTGCAAAATCTTCGTTCAGGCTATGTGCCTTGGCGTTTAATCAACACAACGTCATTGTTTTCCCTCTTTAACCTTACTGATAAACAAATCAGCTTGGCACAGAAAGGAGCAGACTATACAATCCTGAGCATCAAAAAACTTGGGAGATTACCTTTGATAATGTCAGAAAGTCCTGTCATTGAATGGATAATACACAGGATTATCACAATTCCGATAACAACTTTCCAATTTAAAAATTGCCTTGAATACATACCTACTGGCTTGTATGAACGATTGGGTAAAGGATACGTTAAGCCAACATGGAAATTACCATACACACACACATGCTATAGTGACAGCAACAAAAATGTATTTCTTAGTGGTGAAAACTGTAAACATTCTCTAAGCGGTATACTTTTGTGCCAGGGTATTAATTTACACGGAGCCTGTGAAGGAAATTCTAACAACCTTTCATGCCACCAACATGTCACACCTGCAACACAGATAGAGCCTTTCTTTAAGCAGCTCTCGAACGGGAGTTACATTCTAATAACAGATCGCAGCTGTTGTGGCCTTTTGCCAGGGAAAGCATATCTCGTAAGCGTAACTTCCATGGTCAAATGCTGTATGCAAGCATTGTTTCCAAACAGTCCTGGAGACACTGAGACTCCCATATGGCCTCGTTTGAATTTTCTCTATACGAATTGATACTTTAAGCAGAATGAAGTCTGTGCTTTTGCAGACAACAGTGCCCATCACGTCATCAAAAGAGACGTATGAACTCCAAGTTGCAAGGACAACATCAGAGATTCATGACCTTTTATCAACAAATTGCCCAGTGCATTTCACAGAAATGCTTAGCCAACTCCTTAACATGTCTAGTGCCACAGGCATCCCAGGCATATTTAAGACGTTTTTTACGGGACTGTTAACACCATTCAAAGCAATTCTAGGAATCATTCCTAATTTTGTCCATTCAGTCTTTGGCGGCATACCCCTATTTTTGGGACTTGTAGCAGGCATTTTATTTTTGACCCTCCTGCTCCGATATGGCAAGCCAAAACTCAGACATGACTCCTACAAGGATGGAAGAAACGATCCTAGCAATACGCTACCAGGACAGAATAACTAGAGTCCTTGGATTGGCCAGGCTGCGAGATCTGAACATGACCTGGTTTCTTTCATTCAGACCGATATGGCAGACCTGCATCTTACCTGTGCTTCGATGTATGCTATGCGGAGATGAGTGCGTGTTGGACATCTGTCTTGCACTTCCATCAGCAGTACCAATGGATATCGATACTGTGCTAAGTCCTATAACGGCTCACGCATTGTGTTGTCCCCAGCGGCTACCAATCCTGATGACGGCATTCCTTGAGACTCCTGTGCTACGACTAGGTGGTGACAGTGGAGCGAGAAATAAAAGCAACATCACCCAGGTACGACCTTCTGTGAGCATTGCTGATCCAGACTTTGATGATAGCAATCATTCTCACACCTGCCAAGTTACAGCAGTATCGAACTTGGTCGAACTGTCACCTGATTTTGTAGACCAATTCTTTGAGAGCCTGTCTGATATGATGTTCTCCCCTGAACAGAAACAATAATTTTTTGAAAAGCATTCCGACACACAGCGTTCCCATGAACTCTGAATTCGGCCTTCAGTTTTAATCAACAAAAACTGCTGAAAAGCGTTGGAACTCTATTCCCCCGTTCACCAAGAATTTTTTTTTAATTGAATTTTTTAAAAAATATTTACCTTTTCTTGCGCGAAATTCTTTGCTTAAAGTAGACCTATTCATAAAGAACAGAAGCTTCTATTTTTAGGTAAATCTAGAGACATAATACCTTTACATCAGCCTCTAGCACATTTTACAGCAATGCATTTATATGTGATGAAATTATCTCGCATTTCTTTTCTGTATTAAGAGATATTTCATGTGTAATTTTTTCGCAAAATCGTTCACTGATTACATATGCTATAATTTTGTATGATTTCTATGCTTAAAGACGTACAGTACATCCATGTATTTCAAATACGCCATTTCAAATGCAAATATGTATTTTGGGGTGGGTAATGTTACACATGCATCTTTTGCTATAGTTTTTAGTAAATTGATGGACATAAATTCATGGAGTGGGTGTCGCGTTCTAATCTAGGACCCGATCAATACTGTGACCTTATGCCCCTGTACGGCTATAATCCATTTATTCCCCTAAAATGGCATAAACGATCAAGAGTAATATTTCAGAAACTTGTCTCTGGCCTAACACGATCAGAGCCACATATCAGAATCTCTTCCTCTGCAGCTTCCTCTGCAGCTCATTAGAGCAAATGACACAGCAGAAGCCACTATCTAAGATACCTAGATTACACTCCGAGTTCTTCAACAAGATAAAACTCAGCAACCTGGGAAAACCCCGCTTGCTATGTTTTGATTAGTAATAGAACTCTAATGAGCACTGAGAGACGATAACTTCCTAGTGACATCTTTATTGACGTCTTATGTCAAAAACTTACGTCAAACAAGGCATCTTTCAGGTATAAATATTACCAACGTTGCCTTAAGCAAACGCTGCCTCAATGACATCGATGATAGCGATGGTGTGGTGAACATAGGAGCAGAACAGCTGTCCCCTTCAGAGCCCAGCAGATACAAGCTGTCCACGGACTCTGCCCCTCCTCCTCCTCGACGCGCTGAAAGAGACGCTGTCTTTTTCTCCTGCCGAGAAAATCCAGATCCGGCGTTTCCAGCCTACTCTTGCGAGTGACTGGGATATCGAGTCCTGGAAGGAGATACAAGACTTCCAACATTCTATTCCAGAGGTATGGTGTTGACTATACCCTTAGAGAGAATTCTTGAAGCAAACCTTGGCAAAACCAACTTAACTAAAACTGCTACTTACTTACTCCCTCCCAAGTATTAGGCTTAGGTCAGGTACACTGGGGTAGGCGTAGTTAGAAGCACCAGTTGAGTACGTTAGCTAAATGTATATATGAATGTATATATTTTATTCATTTTAACCATTGTATGGCTAAGAAACCATATCAATGCTTTTACAGTATTATTTCGCAACACTCATTTTACTGTACGCACTTTTTATAATAACTAGTCTTGCAATTGTGGCAATTCATTTCTCTTGCATGAGAAGAAAGACTGTTCAGTAAATAATACCTTTTTATTGAAAACGCCCGTCCCTCTATTCTCTGCACTTTGGTGAAAGTAATCTGCACAAAACTGACTGAGTAAAATAACTGTCTATTGTTTCACACGACTCTAGAGATTGACTCTTATTCTAAGGAGCAAAGTTGTCATGTTTATGTGGTTGTTGGAAAACTGAATCCCTTCTTGTCTGTACCAGGGAAGCTGATCACTTCCTATTCAGTCAAGAAAGTTTCCAGTGACCTCTGAGCTAGTTGGTAACAAACCCAATTAAGTTTAGCATAGTCAGTGGAGACCTGGAAGATCCGCACTTCTACGTCCATACTACTGTTTATGTTATTCCAATGCACAGGGCCTATTGGGAAAATAGGAACTACACTACAATATTGTACAGTTAAAATCGAACATATTAAACACACTTCTTGACATTCTCTCTCAAGATTCCATAGTATAAACAAGTTTGGTACAAAGCTATTTAGGAAAGATTCTATAGGAAAAAGAGGAGCTACTAGAACCAATCAGAGAAATGTAAAAATAATAAACAAAATGAAATAAGAAAAAAAGAAACCAAAATTGAGAGAGATAGAAAACTAGTACAAAGTAACAAATTGATTCCAAATACATCTCAAGGTCAAATGCAAAAACCAATCCATCCTTTATATATTACATCGATAATTAATAAAATAATGAGTGATATATTTCAGCCCTATATAGCTCAGTGTCAATTCAGACACTCTTAGTTCCAGTCACATTGTCTGTTTATATATTCTGTTTATTATTTCGTAGTTAGTACAATATTCTGAATCAGCGAATTTGTCACAGGAATTTCACTTTACTAATTCCTTTTACATGTGTTTGTTTTTCTTAGCCCCATTCTGTTATCTACTATAAAAATATATAGGAAAATGAATTCAGTATGCACTGTCATTTATCCATCAGATAATCCTCCAACAAAATATCAAAAAGAGTTCATCTCCCCTCAAGTATTAATCATAAGTGTACCATGTGTTCCTTCTAGGGGTGGTATTAATACACCCATCTGAGTGGTCAGAAACTCTTGGACCCACTGCACTAACTCAAACTTGATTCAAAATGAATTTCCATTCAAAATCATATATTCTGGACTCACTATTATTTAAATTAAAGCACAATATGTAGAATGGTTGGTTTAGAATACAAGGTCACCCACTATACCAAGCAAGTTTTCCTCCTTGACACACATAACTCTTTATCTTGATAATAGCAACTATTCTGAGCACATACTCGCTAAATCATCAAGCTTTTCCTTGTTAAGATACAACCCAGACAGCACATTCCTAGATGTCTTACCAGCAATTATGTTATATCAGCACAACCTCTTCAATAGATTCTTTACATTTTTCTGGGCACCATTTCACTGTCCTTAAAATATCATGGCAGTGTTTCTGCCAAACAGTTGCCACAGGGTGTAACCCAGATGTTATTAGTCGATGAACATGAAAAAATAGAACACGAATAAGACTCAATTCCATTACTATTACCATCTCCTTTAGCCGTTCCAATATTAAATATTAGCCTAAAAACAATGTGAGTACAATATTTAATGTTTTCCATAAGTCTGTATCAAACATTATATTCAATATTCAGAATGAAATCTCTAAAAATATTTATTTAGATAGGTATAAAAGGTATCTACTTCCTTACTGAGTCAAGGTGTTGATTTCTATTCCCTATAAAGTATAGGTACAGCTAATTAATTCTGGTTCAAGACTAACTTGATACCTCCACCCCTTCCTACATGTGATTTTCCCTAGACATTTATTACCCGCTATATACTCAATGAAGGAGATAGGAGTTTACTGGAATGTTGACCTGGTTCCTTGCTGCTGAACTCCAAGATTGACTTGCATCAGTATTGGTGGGCTTATTAAGAAATAAAATGTTCTGCATTACTTCTGGGGCTTGCTTGAGACTGGAATTGCAGCTCTTGTATATCCTCAATATTGCATCAACTAGGATGAGAAAGCTTTGAAGTGGTAATGTGCTGGTAAGTTAGAGTAATTGGAGTAATGAAGACTACTGTTAAGTAATCAGCACATTTTCCATAGAAGTAATTGCACCCACTCGATGTAATTGACTAAAATGTCTACCTGATTCACTTGCTGCGAAGTCCTTTGCCTATATTTTTTTACTTTTCTACAAATCCATGTCCTGTGAAATTGTGATTTGGTTATACTTTGAGTCATAATGCTTGGAAGAAAAATCAGAGATCCCGGAAAGAAGCTGTGGTTTAAGATTAAGCAAATGGTCTAATCCGTGAGCATACAAAACAATTTACACATATGACATTACATTTTTCTAAGCAAAAAATGATGCTAAGATTTTCGAAATAATCTTAGTCATTGGTAAATATACAATATCACATTCCAGTCATGATCTTTGCTGACTATTGCACTCCAGAGTTCCGCCATAAGTATATCAGACTTGTTTGTGTGCTAATAGGACCAAACCAGCCAGAACCACTGTGAGCGCAGAAATTGCTTAAAATGTTTATAAGTAGTTCCACTTCAAACTTAGAAAGCGAACTTCCAATTTCCAAGCCTCTTTGGGTCGATGAATCTTTGACACCGTATTAGAATGGATCACAACCCAAACACATCTCTAAATTAAACATCAGCTTTTTATTCAGATGAATAAAATACATCCATTTGCAGAAATATTGAGAACATTTTGGGTAGAACAAACAAACAGAATGTTCCATAAAGAATTAGGCCCTATCCTAATCTAAAGGACCTAATCTATCGTAGCAGGAGCCCATAAGAGTTGGTTTTGGAAAAGAGCAAATACAATTTTGGAGCAAAATGCTGATAGCTATAAAAAGATGGAACTCTCAACAAAGAGTAGTTTTGGACACAGCTGAGCTTTCTAATAGTCGCAGCAGTAACCGTTAAAACAGGTAAAGGAATTAATCACAGCAGTAGCTATGATCGCATAAGATAGAAAGTCTTCTCACAAATCATAAGGAAAACAAAGAAATCACTGTTAGCAGTAGCTTATGGCAATTCAGGCTACCACAGCAAAGTTCTAAGGGACAAGGCCGGGTAGGGGTGGCTAGAAATACGTACTATATAAAAAGCACAAAACATTTTGCAAAAACAGGTATCTGTGTCACGAATCAATGAGGAAGGATCTTCTGATGGTCCGTCGCCTTCTCCTACGATTCCCATGGTAAATGTCCATGTTGATATGTAGACATTTGAATGTGGCTACAGTGTATTACAAAAAGATACATCTGGGAAGATTCTCATGAGAACCTTTGCAAGCCTACTGTGCTAGCTGTTCAATGTTCCATTGTATAACAATGGTCTACTCTATGAAATGAAACATTAATATCCAGCATGTCCTGGTTAGATCATGGAATTTAAACCTACAACGAACATTTCTTTCATTAATATACTAGTTCATTATAAGCATATGGCAGAGGAAACAATCTAAAATACAATTAAGTCATATGGTGTGAAGAGGGAAAGAAATACATTTTGCATCAAACAGCACATTTCACAAAGAATTAAAGTACTACAGTTCAGTTATAATGTTAAATCATCATTTTAAAATAAGCCATTTGTTTTATTAAAGGGATAGGAAAAAATCAAGAAAATATTGTACTGTAAAGCACATTTCTATATTATTTTAAGGTTAAATTTGCATTGATTTTTTCAACTTCCACAATCCCCCATCCGATGATTTTGTTAATCATCGCATATCTATGTTTCTCATGTGGGTGCATTTCAGACTGCACTTTCATCGTCAGTTGCGTCTTGTCTTTTTCTCTTCAAACCATTAAATGTCGAAGGGTTCATGTAGTCATTATTCATAATACCCCTCAAACCCAATTCCTTCTCAAACTATTTCTTTATCAATATGTATCCGCAGGCCAAGAATAGTGCGGAAACAAATATTAGACAAAGACACACTATTACTATTGGCATTAGAATAGCTTTCAATATACCATTTCCTGCTGTTGAAAACCAATTTCCAAATGAGGCAATTCCTTTTCCAAAATTTCCAAACAAACTTGGTGTTTCCAATTCAGATTCTAAACCTGAGTTATTATTTGCAAAGCCTTCTATTTCCCTACTCTTGTCAGGAATATATAAACAGCAATGAGTTATTTTAAGTATTCTGCAAACTCTGCCCTTTTCTGTGAGTAAGATGTATAAGGCACGTCGGTCTTGTGAAACCAAGGACCGTATCGCAATTAGTTCTGTATTAATTACGAGCAAAGATCAGGATGTGCTGGTTGCCATTTTGTCGACAATTGCTGATAACTTTTAAATCTTTTCAATATTTAAGATGATGCATACAACTGGAATGAAGGCTCCAAAAATATCTCCTACTAGTACTGTTCCTGTTTTTATTTTACATTTCTGTCTGTGTGTGGGTGTTAATGTTAGTGCATCTAAGCTCTTCACATGGTACATCTTTGGAATTAGTATGCTTAAATAAATTCCCTCCTAGTCACCTGGGAGTAAGAAGTAAGCGTTCTGTTCACAAATGTAATAAACCCCTGAAATAGCATTCTCGTTTCCTGTAAATTTTGCCACAATCCTCCAGTTAAACCAAAGGTGTGTTCACAGTTACTTATACCTACATGTCTAATCCTTTAGGTGTTCGTCTTCTGTACATGCACATTTTCCCTTTGTGCTGGGTGTCAAGCCTCAGTTTAGGGTAAACCATCTTATTTCTAAACTTGTTTCCTTCCTTTTTTCAAGCATTTTCTAAAGCATCCCTTTTTTTGTCAGTACTTTGTATCATGTTAGTGTATCTGTCCTCTAAAGCAAATATATAAGCCTTCTGTATTGTTTGCATTAAACAGGTTAACTTGTTTTAGTAAAGGTAAACCATCTTCTTTCTAAACTTGTTTTCTTTCTTCTTCCAAGAATTGTCTAAAGCATCACCCTTTTTGTTAGTAGTTTGTGTCCTGTTAATTTATCTGTGTTCTAAAGCCATTATATAAGCCTTCTGTATTGGTTGCATTAAACAGGTTAAATTGTTTTTGTAAGCCTTCGCATTATCTATGGGTCTATGGGGAAAGAGATAATACCAAGCTTTATCCATCTCCTTTGTTTGTGAGTGTAAATTCATGTTCTCTGTTATTGGTACACTGGAAAGTATTAGGTTATATTAGAAAAGAAATACTCAAAATGTCCTCTGCTATAAACTAATGAAAATAGGACGTGGCAAGAAATAGTATAAAACAAAGGCATATAATAATAGATAACTTCTTCTGAAACTGATGTAGGTAGGTGTGTGCATACACAATAATTCTTTGTATCCATAGCATTAGTATATTCTTGTACTAATCTGGAATAAACGTTAGTGGAACAATATTTTTTTTACAGCTTACAAAAGATCAACTAAAGGGGTCTTCCCTAGCATTGTCCAACAGATTAACATGTGTCTTGTTGATATTGAACTTTTGACCAAGCCAATATACTTACTTTATGTGGTTGTGTGACCTCTTCACGAGGTCAAAGATGATTATTCAATATCATTTATGGAGTTTCCAATCTGCCTATGTACATTTTTGTAAATGAATGTGCAGTATTTTGTTCTGTGTGTGTGTAATAAATGTACATTTCCTTTTTCTAAAGGAAAGGAACTAATTGGACAATCATTTAATGAGTGTTACTGTTGCATGCCAGTGAATGGTGATTACTAGCCCACAACACTGTTCTGCTTCACTACCCTGAGGGAGTCAAGCACTACTCAGGGGTGCTTGGTTTCCAGTAAGATGAAGTGTGGACTTGTTACTTGAGCAGGCCACACAACACAATTTTCTACACAATTTACTGAGTAAACACTGAGAGAGTGCAGTCCTCTCTCTCACTGGAAAAAAGTGAACAATTTACTGTAATCAGGCATTCCTTGCACCGGGGCATGACAGAGACTTTAGCTCAGCTCTAGGATAACTTTTAAGTAACTATTGTTCTATGGAAGTGGATCAGGCACATCTTTGTGCATCAGCCTCAGTAAAGGCTTGGCCATTAGGAAAAAGTCGGGTAACCACTGTCTACAGCAGTCTACCATTCCCAGAAACATTCCGACTTCTCTTTGAGTTTTAAGCGGATACATTTTCAAGATAGTAGTAATTCTCTCTTGTGATATCTTCTTTGATCCTTTCCTAATGAGATGTCCTAGATAGAGGACCTCTTTTTGACAGTACTAAAACTTGTTCAGGGTCACCTTTCGACCATTCTCAGACAAATTGTTTAGTGCAATCACATCCTGTTTACAGACTTCTTGTGCACGCGACGCCACAAACAGGACCTCTATATACTGCACAAGAACAGAATTGCAAAGCATTTGTAAGGACTCACGATCCTTTTTCAAGATCCAAATAAAAATCGATAGGCTTTCTGTATAGCCTTGTGGAACTCAGCAGAATGCCAAAACACTATTTTGAAACCAAGATGAGAATAAGAACTGACTATCCTTGTGCCAAGAAACTTGGCAAAGATCAACCACTATGAGATATCCAGCATCACAAGGTATCCAGAATAATATTGTAGCTGGATTTGGTACAATGGGACAACATGGTACGACAATATTATTAATTACTTATAAGGTCTACACTATTCTATATTGTTGTAAGGCTTTTGGAAGCCCATGATTTGCAAGTTGCATGGACTTCCAACTATCTCTCTCAAAAGTATTTGTTGAAGCATTAACTCAATCACCTGAGTGACTCCTGCCGCTGTTTAAGGTGTGAGATTATATGGTGGCATTCTTGGAAATTCAACATTTGGTTTAATCATTATTCAAACTGGTTCTATACCTTTAATAATTCTGATGTCTTTCCTGAAAAATCCCATACTTCAGCTTTTAGAGTGTCTTGTAAATCGGGAGGTAAGTCCACTAACGTTCTCACAGGAAACAATCCAATTGCTGTCCCTTGTCTGGCCAGCTTGAATTCAACCTCCTCATCATGTATTTGGAACTTGACACCTTCTGGTGTGTAGTAAATAGTGAATTTTAATTTGCACAAAAGTCCTCTTCCTAACAGGAGGACTCAAATCACATATAACACAGTGGTGATCTTCCTCAAATGAGCCTATTTTTATAGGGACCTTCTTTAACACAGGGTTAGTTATCTGTTTGTTTGTATCTCTTACAACGTTGATCCTCTTTCTTGAGAGGGGTAGGTCAGGGACTTCCGATGTTATAATAGTGGAAAGTGTAGCACTGGTTCCAATCAGAAATGACCCATTTAGCTCAACTTCTGTGACTATACCTTTCTGGTCTACCTCTAAGTCTGTGCCAAGCACACAATCTTCCTCCCCGTCAGGCCCGCCATTGTGATGGATCTCAATCAAAACTCTCATTCTTGAACATGGGGAAGTGTTGCAATGGAATCTGAGTTTGAAGAGTATTTGAATTTGCTCTTGGATCTTGATTCACATTACCCATGTTCTGTGGAGGCATCAAAGCCTGCGGGACATGCACCATTGGGGCTTGTAACTGATTTGGGAGTTACATTTGCTGGACCGGGACATTCTGGGCTCCATTACGATGTTGGGCGGATCGCCACCGCCATGGTGGCAGTGGCGAGCCGCCCGACAGAAATGCCCGCCCGCCACCCCCCCCCCCCGTCACATTACAATGGCGGTAGGGACCGCAATGTATGGAAACACCGCCCGCCACTTTTCCGCCCCGGTCGTATTGCGGCCGGGGCTGAAAATGATTAATATGGTGGCGGTGTCTATGAGACATCGCCAGCCATATTACAATGGCACGAGCGCAATGCCTTTCAGGCGGTGTTCACTTTCGGGGCCCCCTGTGGGCCCCCGGAGTGAAGGCCAAAGGGGGGTGGCACACGGGGGGGTACCTGTGGTACCCCCCTGCATTTACATAATCAAAGCGGCAGGCACCGCGCGGTGCCTGCCGCTTTGATTATGTAAATGATGCACAGCATTTTTAGTATTGTGGCGGGTGGAGCACAGAGCTCCGCCCACCACAATACTATTAATACAGGATGTGCCCGCCACTGTGGCGGGCGCATCCTAATGGTGCGTGTGGAACCCCCGCCCTTAGGGCGGGCGGTCCCGATTTCCGACAGTGCCCGCCATCCTAATGGGGCCCTAAGTATTTAAGTAGATTTGAAATGTTGCATTTGCTCATCACCAACAACCGAATTGAGATTCTGATGGCACTCCCTCTTCCAATGCCTAAGCTTGTTACAATATTGACAAGGAGTCAAGCTCTTCAATTGTGCAATACCTACACCAGAATTTGGGTCTACTGGAACACCTCATCTTCTACTTTGTGTTCCTTCATCTGACCTCCCCTCTGATAACCAATACCTTTCATTCCAACATTTCCCACCCCACATATGGCTGATTTTGAAAACCTTTTTCTGCCAATTTCTGTTGTGCAATTATAAACTTCTAAAAACGTCTGTACAGCTTAATCTCCTGCTCATCACTATAGTACTTAGCAAACCTCAGGACCTCATCCAACAGCATAGTCTGCCAGCAAATACCATTGCATTGTATGTGAATGCTAATCTCTGGGCACGACCCAAGAATGAACTGTGACACAAAGCTTGCCATAACTCCCCTTTCCGGATTTTCTTGACAACTGTGTGGTTTAAACTCCAGTAACAATAGTTTGCAATAAACATGCACTGATTATTTAGCTTCCTGAGTTGTTCTATTGATCTTTAGCCATTAATATCATTTGTCAGACCTTTCTCTTCAGGAAAGTGATCACTTCATCATCCTTTGTCATCCCCATAGGGGATGCATGACTATGTGCATCCCCTGGGGGTTCTGTACTTGGCCACTGTATGGCTATCTTATAATCATAAATCACTCTGTAGCCCAATGTTGAAAAAGGTAGTCATATCTGTTCACAAAACCTTTCAGATCTTAACAAATTTGTCAACCTGGGTGTTCCACTGGGCAGGATTCTGTCTCAGTTTTGGGAAATTGTTCATAAATGTTGCAAGATCAATTCGACTTCATAGCATGTGAACTTAGCCTCCACCAGATATATCCCTCACAGGAAATACCAGAGCTTAATTTTTATCTGTGGCTGCTGGAGGCAGTTTACCATTTACATCTACACTGTCCATTTGCTTCTTTATCTTTTCCTGCTTTCTCGCCCACTTGCTGTCCAACATGTCAAAATCACTCCATTTCCAAATGCATTTAACTAATTCAGCATTATGCAACTTCCTCCCTGGAAATCGACTAGTGGTGATTGCTTCATCATCTGGTCGTGCCCTGAAACTTTTCTGCAAGGGAAGACTCTTAGAGAGGTCTACATCATGATTCGCTTCCAATTATGTAAGTTTCTCTTGTGTCATAGTTGCACGGCTGGTAACCTCTTTACTCCGATATATCAGCTTGTTATTCTGGTGTTGATTCAGATGTGAAATTTCTAAACATTCCCTTCTAATTCCACCTTTAACTTATGTACTTCTTAGGGTGTAACATTTCCCTGACTCGTGGATAGTGATTCAGCCCCTACTGTCCCTTGACTATCAGGAGACTCCTTAACACCTTGGCTGCTAGGTGTTTTCCCCTACCATGCTGACTTTTTTTGATTATCATTTTGCATGACGAGCTCAGCTCGTCATCAGCACAGCTCAACCGTGCCTCATGACGAGCTGAGCTCGTCATGAGCATGGAAGGGGTTAAACCATGAGGGCAAAATCTCATTATCGAAAGGTAAATTATTCAATAAATCTTTATTTCGATACGTTAAGTATCATAAAAGGTGCATAAAATACATTACAATGACATTACAATTTCAAGTGTACAATCAATAAATAACATTGTCACATAACGGGGCCAATTGTTTATAGGCGGTTCATTTCATGTATGTCCTAGACACCGTTTCTGGGGGCAGATAGTCACGTTAAAACATTTAAATAATTAAAAAATAAAAAGTACAAGCTAAAAAGATACAAAGCTAAAAAGGCAAACATATTAAAAACGTATTTAGAAAATCTGGGGATCAAACATTGAGACAGTTGATATATCATTTATAAATGTTAATAATATTCTACTTCATAAGTATCCAACAATATTACATAGAGGATTACGGTAAACAGTCAAAATATCGAGTAAAAAATATCGAATGGACATAATATCGAGTTCAAAATATAGAATGGACAAAATATCGAATGGACAGAATATAGTCATCAAAAATATTGTTTTGAAGGTAAGTAATGTAATATCGAACTTTAAAAATATAGAAAGTCAAAATATGGAAGTATATAATATAGGTTATTTAAATTATTGAATTTTTAATTATATCACATTTTTTATAGTGTTTTTTATGTTATTATATGTGTGAAAAGTGTGTATTTATGTTATAATTTATTTTAATTAATGAATTTTATGTTTTTTATTTTTGCATAATTTAATTCTGTAGCGGGTTGTGGGTTTATAGGGGAATAGGGTGGGAAGTAATTTAATTATAATGAATTAAATATGTAAATGTATTTATTGGTATTTATTTTTAATTAATTGTTAATTAATTTCTATTTGGTAATTAATTACATTTTAATTGGCAATTAATGTTAATTAATTGATTAATTGATAATTATGTTAATTTTACTAATTTATTTTCTGTAGGGGGTTGTGGGTTTATAGGGGAATTGGGTGAGAAGTAATTTATTTATAATTAATTAAATATGTAAACATATTTATTGATATTTATTTTGAATTAATTGTTAATTAATTTTTTGGGGGTAATTAATTAAATGTTAATTGCCAATTAATTTTATTTAATTGATTAATTACTAATTACGTTAATTTTACTAATTTATTTTCTGTAGTGGGTTGTGGGATTATAGGGGAATTAGGGAGGGAAGTAATTTAATTATAATTAATTAAATCATTTAATGTATTTATTCGTATTTAATTTGAATTAATTGTTAATTAATTTTTAATTGTTAATTATTTAATTGTTAACTTGTAATTAATTTGTATTAATAGGCAACTAATTGTAAAAATTAATTTTATTTTGTAATTTTAATTGATTAATTATTATAATGTATCAAATTGGTAATTACTTTTAATTATTTTTTATAGATATTAATATATATATGTTTTTAAATATTATATAAAGTATTTACTTTCCCTACTGTTGCACTCTCAGGAGTGGGAATAGTAATTTTTACCTCTACTCTATCCAACGCTTTCCCTACTGTTGCACTCACTGGAGTGGTAATAGTAATTTTTACCCCTACGCTAACCAATGCTTTCCCTACTGTTATACTCTCTGGAGTAGGAATAGTAATTTTTACCCCTATGCTATCCAACGCTTTCCCTACTGCTGCACTCTATGGAGTGGGAATAGTAATGTATACCCCTACGCTATCCAGCGCTTTCCTTACTGTTGCACTCACTGGAGTGGGAATAGTCATTTTTACCACTACGCTATCCAGCGCTTTCCCTACTGTTGCACTCACTGGAGTGGGAAGAGTAATTTTCACCCCTACGCTATCCAACGCTTTCCCTACTGTTGCACTCACTGTTGCACTCACTGGAGTAGGAATAGTAATTTTTACCCCTACACTATCCAACGATTTCCCTACTGTTGCACCCACTGGAGTGGGAATAGTAATTTTTACCCCTACGCTATCCAACGCTTTCCCTACTGTTGCACTCTTTGGAGTGGGAATAGTAATTTTTACCTCTACGCTATCCAGCGCTTTCCCTACTGTTGCACTCACAGTAGTGGGAATAGTAATTTTTACCCCTACGCTATCCAACACTTTCCCTACTGTTGCACCCACTGGAGTGGGAATAGTAACTTTTACCCCTACGCTATCCAACGCTTTCCCTACGGTTGCACTCTTTGGAGTGGGAATAGTAATTTTTACCCCTACGCTATCCAACACTTTCCCTACTGTTGGACTCATTGGAGTGGGAGTAGTAATTTTAATACTCCCGCTATCCTACGGTAATAATATTGTATATTTTGTAATAATATTATGTTAATATATATGTATGTTTTAAAAAATAAAATTGTATTTTTTTTTTACTTAAATCAATTATTTAATAATTTTAAGGTTATTTAAGTATTTTTAAGTATATTTTAGTTATTTATTTTTAATATTTTAAAATGTTTACATTAATTTTAATAAATTCGATATTTTTACAAAGTACATATTTTTAAACGATATTTTGGAGTCGATATTTTTGTACTTACCTGTTTGTAGATAGGACTTCGATATTTTGTCTGTCGATATTTTGGCATCGATATTTTTAGTACTCTATATTTTGCCCCTCGATATTATGTCAGTGGTCCAGAGGATTACTAATAAACAACAGAGGTACCAGAGGGTCTCAAGCCAATGTGCCCATCAATTAAGGAAACCAACCAAGGACCCACAGTTTCTCACAGGTTACGTCACAGAGAGCTCTCAGAGGATGAGGAAAAATACCCATCAGTCACCATTCGGATCCGCCCTTCATCATTTGGGATTTTATCCGTACCACCCGTCAGAGATAAACTGTGCCCTACTCAGAGGTCAACCCGGTGGTAGGGGGTATCCTCAGTGGGTGTAGGAAACGACAGTGTGGTATTCGACTCAATGTTGGTGAGTGGCAGTAAACATAGGACTGGGGTGTGCAGTGCAGAAAAAGTGTGAGAGAGGAGAAACCAAGAAAAAGTGTATTTAAAATTGGTTTTGAAAAAGCACTAGACAAAATTTATTCCAAGTGTGCTTGACATACCAATGTTAAAAATAGTGCAACCGAAGGCTGTCTGTTTATGTAGACCGCCTCAGGTAAATGTGGTCGACAAGTTTCAGCAATCAGTGGACTCTTGCGTCCTTGCCTTCATCAGGACCAAATTACATAAAATACTACTGCACCAAGTGAAAAAGTAAATCAAGTGAAAGGTGACACCAAAGAAACATAAACAAGTGCGCACGGTCACCTGAATGCTCCGGGTGCCCTTACAGTCTGGGGACACCGGCCAGGAGTACCGACGGTTAGAGCGGTGCTTCATTTTCCCCTGAGCCTCTGCCAGGTGGGGTGAGGCCAGCCTGCCTTACAGATTTAGTGACTTGCACAGACTGTAAGGGCACCCGGAGCATTCAGGTGACCGTGCGCACTTGTTTATGTTTCTTTGGTGTCACCTTTCACTTGATTTACTTTTTCACTTGGTGCAGTAGTATTTTATGTAATTTGGTCCTGATGAAGGCAAGGACGCAAGAGTCCACTGATTGCTGAAACTTGTCGACCACATTTACCTGAGGCGGTCTACATAAACAGACAGCCTTCGGTTGCACTATTTTTAACATTGGTATGTCAAGCACACCTGGAATACATTTTGTCTAGTGCTTTTTCAAAACCAATTTTAAATACACTTTTTCTTGGTTTCTCCTCTCTCACACTTTTTCTGCACTGCACACCCCAGTCCTATGTTTACTGCCACTCACCAACATCGAGTGGAATACCACACTGTCGTTTCCTACACCCACTGAGGATACCCCCTACCACCGGGTTGACCTCTGAGTAGGGCACAGTTTATCTCTGACGGGTGGTACGGATAAAATCCCAAATGATGAAGGGCGGATCCGAATGGTGACTGATGGGTATTTTTCCTCATCCTCTGAGAGCTCTCTGTGACGTAACCTGTGAGAAACTGTGGGTCCTTGGTTGGTTTCCTTAATTGATGGGCACATTGGCTTGAGACCTTCTGGTACCTCTGTTGTTTATTAGTTCTTGTGGGGATTGTACCCAGAGCTTGGTCTTTAAACTTCCCCTAGGTCCTCCCCCACCGTATTGTTTTGTTGTCCAGAGGATTACACCTGATATATAGATTCTGTGACATTAAAGGTTCAGACTCAATTTCAATTTCATAAAATTAACAGTAAGGAGGAATCTGCTTACACCAAAAACCACTACCTGACTGATATTAGTTTTTAGGATTCTTCCAGCCTCTTTGTAGGATCTAGAACCTATGTTACGACAAAGGGGTAATATCCACCTTTTCCTTGGTATTGTATAAGTTGGACAGAGAAGCAAAATGTGTAAATCATCTTCCTTAGTCTGGTTTGCACATAAGGTACATAGATTACTACTACTCTTGGACCACCTCAGTTCACAGACTTTTGTCCTGAGCGTACCATATCTGAATTTCATATAGATTGACTTTGCTAGCGGTGGGTGAATCTCGTTCAAAAAAGGTTTGATGGACGCTATGTCTTTGAACAGCAAAACGTTATTTGTCAGAGATCCATGTGTTTTACGTTTACTAACTCATAGCTCGCATATGACCAAAAAGATAGCTTTAAAATTTTCTTTGAGGACGAGTTCATGGATGCTGGTTCATTCCAAAAGTGCGCTAAACCTAGTTTTACCAACCAGGATCTTACATGTTTAAGCCATTGAACTTTATCACAGCAATCAAGATCCATCATTTCTTTTAGTCCTTCTTTATAGTTAGACAGCTCTATGGTCGTCCACAATCTAACCCAGAGCATCAGTGGTCTCAAAATTGCATGATGGTCTATGAGTTTCATATTAAGGTCCAAAAGAAGGGGAATCAACTGGGTATTTACTGGTAGTTTTAACAACTCCTAAAAACGTATTCTCTCCAATTTCAAAGGAGTTTCTACACGTAGGTGCCGCTTATTGTACTTTGAATTTAAAAATCTCTAAAGCCGGGGTGACAGCTTTGTTCAAGCTTTTATCATGTCTTTTCATTATCGGTAAGGAATTTTGTTTAAAGACTACTTTGCTTTTTTCTATCTGACTTCTCCATGTTAATTTTGAATCCAACGAAACCCCCAGATAGGTAAAATTCTGGACATATTCCAATTTTGTCCATTTAGGGGGCCATTAAAAGCCCGCCCGCCACCCTATCGGGAAACGGAACCGCCCGCCTCGAGGGCGGGGGTCCCGAAATGTGCATTAGGATGCGCCTGCCACAGTGGCGGGCGCAATCCTCATTTTATCATTGTGGCGGGCGGTGCTCACTGCACCGCCTGCAACAATCTGCAAAGCAAATGCACGCATTTGCATACACGAATCGGCAGGCACCCCGCGGTGCCTGCTGCTTGGTGTATGCAAATGCGGGGGGGTACCATAGGTACCCCCCCCATTGCACTGTACACCTCGGCCATCACCAGGGGGGCCCGCAGTGGGCCCCCAAACCTAGGACCGCGTGCCTTTCCGTGGCGGCATTGCCGCCATGGAAAGGCTCCACGGAATGCCAATTGTAATATGGCTGGCGGTGTCTCACAGACACCGCCACCATATTGAACATATTCCGCCCCGGCCGCAAGGCGACCGGGGCGGAAAACAGCCGGGCGGTGTTTTTTACCGCAGCGGTCTCCCCTGCCATCCTAATATGGCGGGGGGGAATTTGGCAAGGGATGTCGGGCAGATTGCCTCCGCCCGACATCATAATGGACCCCATAGTGTCAGGTTTTCGATAAAATTTTAATGGGCATTTATGGCCATATATTTCGTTTTCTTTACATTAATATCTAGGCCCTTTGTGCTGCAGTATGTCTGAAACCTGTTCATTAGATTCTGTAGGCCCCGGGGTGTTTGAGAAATAAGAATTGTTTCGTCGGCAAAAAGGAGGGACGAAACCCGTTCGCCCCCCAATTTTGGGGAGTCGTTATCGCATGCCTCCATACAAGACGGGATGTCGTTGACAAACAGGGAAAATAGTGTCGGGCCAACACACATCCCTGACGGACACCCCTCTTTATTGGTATAGGTTGTGATACTTCCCCGTACGGACCCCACCTAACCTTTGCATAATTGTTTGTGTGTAATTTTATCACCAGCTTCAGTAAGTCAGCTGGTAGGCCTTGGCATTTAAGGGTCTCCCATAACAATTCTCGTGGGATTAGGTCAAACGCCGCCCGCAGGTCGACGAATGCTACATACAGGTGGCCTTTTCTTAAGGTGACATACTTCCAGCATAAACAACAAAACCTTAGTATCTGAACGATGGTGCTTGTTTTAGCTCTAAACCCTGCTCGATATTTTGTGAGCACTAACTTATCTTCCATCCATGTATTAATGCGATTTAAAGTATGCCTTGCAAAATTTTTTTTAGATATATCGAGTAAACTAATTGGGCGAATGTTAGCAGGGTCATTTCTATCGCCCTTTTTAAAAATAGTAATAATTTCTGCCCCTTTCCAGGTCTCTGGAATTTCAGCACCAGCAGCGATAACATTACATAAGTGATTTATATATGGTACCCAAACATTCATTTCATGTTTGAATAAATCACCTGGTATTTTATCAAGCCCAGGGGCCTTCCCATTTCTAACTGAGGCAATAGATAGTTCAGTCTCTTGCTGGTTAAAGACTATGGGCATGCTCTCGATTAATGCAGATGGTGGTGTGTGTGCAACCGGCCGATGCTTAGCCCCCTCTGGGATGTCATATAACTTGGTAAAGTGGTCGAACCAAGTGGCCTCATCAAGGAAGACCTCTTGTGAGCCCTTCTCCTTTTTATTGCCTTTTGCCACTATTTCCCAAAATAATTTATGGTCCTTTATTTTGGCCGCTGATAGCATACTGGACCAAATTTCTTGGTCCCAACATGATTTGGCATTAGCTCTCTTATATTCTTTCCTTGTCTCTTTGACTGCCAGTAAATTGTTGTTTTTAATCGCCTGAACTAAAGTTAACTTTACAGTGTGACACTCTTTATTAAACCAAGGTTTACCTACAGACTGGGAATCAATTGCTCCTACCATCTTTTTTGGTATTTTGGTCATTAATAGTAGGAGTCCATTAAAAAATGTTTTATGTAGGTCTAAAAATATCCTAGGCTCATTTTCAGAAATGTTGCACGTTCTAAATGTGTTGGCAAGGGAGCCATAAATGTTTGCCATTACTTCTTCATTCTCTGGTACATATGCCCATTTAACTGCACGATGGTTATTGCTAAGTACAATATTGTCTGGGGTAGCATGCTGCGTTCTCTCCATGACATTCTGTCCCATTAATAGGCTCCTAGAAAAACTAATTTCAAGCGGGCAATGGTCGCTATCTGCTCTTGCTCTTATTTCCATGTCTACAGCAAATGACCATAAATCCGAGGATAGGATAATGTAATCGATTTTACTCTGGCAGTTGTGTCTAATAAAGATTGGGGCTTTAGGGCTATCAGAAGGTAAGCGCCCGTTACACACCCTCATCCCATGGCCAGCCATTACCGTTGTAATTTGGAGGGCTAGGACAGTGCCAGCAACTGTCCCACTACTGGATAATGATGGTATACCATTGGCACTGTCTTCGTCCTCTAGCAATTTATCCAGCCCTACAATAGGTTCGAAATTGCAGTTCAAGTCTCCACAAATTATTTTACTTGTTCCTGGATCTAAGGCGTCTAACAATGAATCCAAGATTTCGATTGTGGAAGACTCCCTATAAGAAGGACATGGTCTATTGTAAACATTATATAAATATAGCACCCTTTTATCGTTAGTGACTATTTTTACTCCTAGTATTTCTGAGGAGTCGATACTTAATTTACTAATTATTATGTCAATAGTAACTCTGACCCAAATAATTAGGCCTCCAGAGGGTCGGCCCCTTACTGATGGAACTGCATTTATTTGGTAAGTTTTATATCCTACCCTATGTATAATTTTCATTGCCCATGTTTCCTGAAGTATGCAAATGTCACTAGTATTTATGTAGTGGTTCCATTCTGGGTCACTCATGTTTGATCCCACTCCCGCTATGTTCCATGATATAAACTTTATCTCACAGGGACCGTTTAGATTAAGAGCACTAGTTGGTAAAGAATGGCCAGTAGGGCTCGCAACACTGAGTACATTATCTGCTGCCCTAGGTTCTGTACCCCTGCCTTCCTACTGTATCAATATTCCACATGGTGGACTTAGGGTGGGAATTTGAGATTGATGTGTGTCACCACCTTCCATAGCACGCGTGCAAAACCCCTCTATAGATGAACCTGTGTCTACCATATCCTTTTCCTTGGCCATGTGCATTGGTTGAAGTCAATCAACCGCCTCTAAGGATGACAATTCATTGAACCTGTTTGGAGTTTCTAAGGAGCTTAGTGGGGTTTCTAAACAGCCCAATAGTCCCAGATTTTGCATTGACTTAGACCCACTTGGTTTATAAAAATAACCCAGTGGTAAAGCTTGCAAAACGGAGCTTTGTAAGGGGAACTCCTCATGAATTTTTAATATCTTACGGACTGTATTAGGATATCTAAAGTTGACAATTACACAATCCCCTTGAATATCTTTTGGAGCTACACCTACCCACCCTACCCTTCTCACCATCAGTATTTCTCCACTTCTATTTGGGTGGAACTTTTTATATTTACAAAGCCAATTAACAACTTTGTTTCTAAGGTTGTACCAAGATTCATTTTGGTCTCGTTTTAGGACTGGGGCACCCGATAATACCAATACGTAAGGAGATGCAGCAGGCGGAAGGCTCAAAATATCTTCATTTGGCACCAAATCGGTCCCCTTTGGGCTATAAGTAATCCCCTCTCTAACTTGCAGTCTTATATGTTCTATGTTATTGGTAACAAGTACTGCAGCGGGTGCAGAGGCAATATTACTGTTGGTTAACAACGAGCCATCTACCCTAGTGCTGTCATCCTGCATCAAAATGGAGCTTGGGTGATTTGTATGGTCTACAGCACTAATCATTTTATGGCTATCCATGCTTCTGCTCTCCAACTCACTCAGCAGACAAGTACTATCTTCAATCAGCCCCCTGCCCCCTTCAATAGTTGTGGTAGAGTCATTCCAACCGGGAATGACGTCCTCAAATGCACACAGTGTGTGCATTTGAGGACGTCATTCCCGGTTGGAATGATGCTACCACAGTCACTTTAGCCTCCAAGACTCAGAAGGAGGAACTCATCTAGCACCTAACTACCTTTCAGTACCGTTTTACAATCACAATTAACAACGAGTGCGACGGTTCATTCTTCAAATTCTCTCCAATAGTTGCACATAATTTAATAGATTAGTCTAGAGTTTAAACAATCATCTATCTGTGATTGAATTGTGTCTAGGGCATTTTTGAAAATTTCCACCATTGTGCGATCTTCGTTTGCCTCCGTCCCACTAGATTTAGCAAAGTTCATGCCATAGTCAAAGTCAGTTTCAGTTCCCAAGGATCTACATCTTATTTTGACCAGTTCATGTTTGTGCACTTCATCATCCCCATTCTTGCAGCCCACAGGTTTACTTTGCTTCCCTTTCTTTCCGGCTACTTTTTTCTCCTTGGACTGGGTTTTGGGTTTAGCTCCCATTTCTATAACAGACTTCGGTGTCCGCAATCTAGTAAAAATCCCTGCTATTCCACCATCTTTATGTGAGGCCCCAGAGACGGTATTCTTTATGCTTTGTTGTGGTGACAGTGTGTTGTTGTCCTCATTCTGGTGCGGAACAGTAACGGTGACAGTAACCGGTATTTGGCTGATGGGCTTGCTGAGCATTTGACCATATGTTGGAAGACTAGATGGGTCTAGTGAGAGTCGACGCTTTGCAAATTCAATCTCACGACACACTAATTGTTCAGCTCTACTTATGAAGTCATCTAGGGAACCATTTATCCCCATCCTCCCATTCATCTCAGTCATAATTCCAACTCTACAATTCAGTCAAAATAAAGAATACTTGGAATATTGACTGGTACCTTAACGAGGAGAACAGCCAAGAGGGGTTGCTCAGCCCGGCTTTTTCTGGCCTCGGACGGCCACAGACGGCCCGCCCGCCCTTTGCCCGGGCTTATCCCGGCGCAACCCACGTGCGATATTGCGACACGGGGGCTGCGCTGTATTTAAAGCGCCTCCGGGCGCGGGGATGGCGGTGGCGGCTAGCACCGCTAAGGAGCCTGGGATATTGAGTCCTCCTCTCGGCGGTCGCAGGTGTGGAATATGCGGCGGCGGGAGGACAGGCAGACCAGCCGGCGTCAGGGACAGTAACAGGTGCAAGCAGAACAGCATCAGGGACCGCAACAGGAAAAAATGAATGCCCCCAAGAGTTACAAAGCAACACCCGCTCCACCGGGGCTGCGCGGTATTTAAAGCGCCTCCGGGCGCGGGAATGACGGTGGCGGCTAGCGCCGCTAAGGAGCCTGGGATATTGAGTCCTCCTCTCGGAGGCCGCAGGTGTGGAAAATGCGGCGGCGGGAGTACAGGCAGACCAGCCGGTGTCAGGAACAGTAACAGGTGCAGGCAGAACAGCGTCAGGGACCGCAACAGGAAAAAATGAATGCCCGCAAGAGTTACAAAGCAACACCCGCTCCACTGGGGCTGCGCGGTATTTAAAGCGCCTCCGGGCGCGGGAAAGACGGTGGCGGCTAGCGCTGCTAAGGAGCATGGGATATTGAGTCCTCCTCTCAGCGGCCGCAGGTGTGGAAAATGCGGCAGCGGGAGGACAGGCAGACCAGCCGGCGTCAGGTACAGTAACAGGTGCAGGCAGAACAGCGTCAGGGACCGCAACAGGAAAAAATTAATGCCCCCAAGAGTTACAAAGCAACACAGTCATATTTCCCCTTGAGTAGCTGGATTTGTGAAAACACGTTTTCTTCCTTCTCTTAACCACTGGATGTTTTGTAGTAGGTTCCAAGCAACAATCATTGAATTCTGTGACAATGAGATAAATACTGATGCAGCTACTCCACCTGCAGCTCCTGGAACAGAAGAATTTGGGGCAATGGTTACATGTGCAGACAGAAACAACAGGAATTGCTCAAGTCTGAGCTGATATGACTTGTGAGATTGGTGTGGGAACAGTCACAATGGAAGTAGAAATGACCAGGGAAACTACAGCAGTAGCTCAATCAGTAGGTGCAGCTGCAACTGAAAGAGATGGAAGTGTTCCCCCAACCTGAATCGCATTGAGTCAACAGGGGCTGTGCCAACCATACCATTAGATGTTGTAGCACTAACTGGATCTGGAGATGGAGAACCATAAAGTGGTTGACAGGAAGATAACAAAGCATCTAAGAGGTCGTCACCAGGGTCACTATCAGTAGTAGACTTCACTTCAGCAGCAGCATCTTCATTTCCTTGTTTTTGATTCCTTTTTGACTTCTCTGTTGCCAATGCGGGATACATTTTGGCTCCCCTCTACTATATTTTACCTCCATTATGCTGTTTTTTGTCCCATTTAGAATCAGCATAATTAAACACCACTATCCATTCCCTATTCTGATATTTTTCTTTCTCTTTTGCACGAGCAGCACACTCCCAAGCATTTAAAGCATCATAGTGTGCAGGTATAGAAGGAGGTTTTAAGTCATGCAATCATCCCCTCAAAATGTCAATAACGCTCAGGTTAAATGTGCCATATTGTGGAAATCTTAATGCGCCCTCTTTCCAGGTAATCTTATACCACTGATGAAGCAACAAACACATGTGAAGCTCTACAGTGGTTGCCATGTAATGACTTGGCATTCCTTCTGGTGGAGCCCCCTCATGGACAGGAACTCGGACATCATCCCTCATCAAATTTTGAAAGAATCTAAAACATTTCATGATTATAGTGATTTGGCAGTGAAAAATGGATGAGTCACAATTTAAATATGCAGTGTTTTAATTTTAATCACAATTCAATATAGATCATTACTCACACCCAATCTCAGGATAATCCTTTTCTCAGTGGAACTATTACAGCACACCAACCAGTCCCAGGGTGAGACTTTGCACCAGTAGACCTATCCCAGTGCAGAACTCCCTGATGCAATTCTCAATCCTTGCATTGTTTAACCCTCCTTTACAATTTTCCCGTACGTCAACTTTTCAGAACTCTAAGCAAGCATAGTAAACAAATAAGTCTTGTTTGCTCTAGTAAGGATTTAAAGTAATCACTCCCACAAGAAATAGCCAAAAATAACACTTTTCTAACTTCAACAGACACACAGATGAAATCTTGACCAGTGGGAATCACCCTAACTAGTGCAGCCTTCCCTCTGCACAGTAGGGTCTGCTACCAACAATCACTATTAGTACATTCCGACACCACAAAACTTAGCAGACAAGTTAAATCACATTATTCTCTTATGTATTGCATGATCTTGGACTGCGATGAGCCCTGTAACAGCTTAATCTGCTCAGCATCAAAGCCATATACACATTTACAGAACTAAACTATAGGTATTATAACCAGTGCATAATTTGAGCCGGTGGTGTCTGGTGCTCAGCACTGGCACTTAATACTCAACACCGGCACTTTTCTTGACTTCCAGTTCCAAAGTCAGCAGCTTTGGCCCAAATGACTCATCGTCCCCCACCTGCACAGAGTACTGCTGTGAGTCACACTTTTTGTACATGTTATAACTTAATCCAAAGTGTAATTTCCTGGACCGGCTAAGTTCCTGCTTCCCACCTCCCTGTGACAAGACCACACATGTTGGAGAAGTGGATCACAGCTCCACTGTCAGGATCACACTGGAGGCCGAAGAAGCGGTCGGCAGGAGAAAGGCAGCCCTTTCTGCACCAATGACCTCTGCTGGTTCAGCCATTAAGCTTCATTAGTGGCTGCATCACAGCGCTTTATCCCGTCCTTCCTTGGGGTAGTGCTATTGGGTTAGGTTTAAGTAGTTTTAAGCTGGCTTTGAGCTAGAGGAGTCAGCTTGATTGCAGAAGAGACTGCCTGGGAAGCCTGTACATAAAATAGGCACTGAAAGGCCCAAGTTGCCACGTGCTGATTACTGTCATACCACATACTTTTTCTTTTGTTGCAGTTTTACGTAGCGCAAATTTGACTGAAGATACATGAGCGCTTTACCCGAACAGCAGTTAAATTACACATGGTCACATTCACGTTTGCCCGGAATCATAACTTTTGAGCCAATGCTGAGACTCAAAACTGGTTCTCTAGCTCCCAAGTTTTCAGCTCTGGCCTTAACACTACATCCTCTCCCCACTTTTATGGTCAGTAGTTGATTCTATTTTAGGTGGTGCTAACAGGAAAAATGGGCTGCTGCAAGCTGCCTCCTATGTTTTTACAAATTAACCACTGATCATAACTCAAAACAAACACCATCAACACAACACTGTGTGCTCAACATTAAGAAACGTTTGAAACCGTCAAAACCCTATAAAAGGTATGAACATGGATTTTAGGGACATGAGCAATTTTTAAATTGAGGCAAGTTTAATTAATCTAAATTTCTAGAATATCCTAGCTCCTTTTGACATAACCCTGTTACCACTTACTAGAGCGAGGATTATTGAATCTCAAAGATCAAGTATAATCATCATAAAAACTCCACCATTGGTTGCATGAACCTTTGTTAGTCAACAAGGAGTTTGGATAAGGAGGTATCATTTACAAAGCAAGACTCGCAGGCTGCCAGGGAAGACTGGTAAACCGGTTATTGAATTGCTAACTCAACTTTGCCATTTAAATCAATTGCAAATGCCAAACCCCTCCTTTGAAATAGGTATGCTTCACACCTAAGGTAGGTCTAAAAAGCCTTATGGCAGGGTGCCATATATTAAAAGCAGCACATGTGGTTTTACATGTCCTGACAGTAAAAGCCCTGCATTGCCGGTTTTACTGTAGGTAGGCTAGTAGCACCCCATTGGCTAGTATAGAGTTGCACTCTAACAACGTAGCAGTCATAACTTCTAAATGGACTACTACAGTTGGTGCTTCAAGGTATCAAAAGAATTAGTGCATTAAATCTGACTGAAATCAAATGTCTTTTAGACTTTACAAAGTTGCCACTTTTTTGCCCTAAGCTATTTTCGGTTACACACACCTGCTGTCCTTGAGACAGCCTTCTGCCCCACTGGAGAAAGAAGTAACTGATTCTCAAGAAGGGTCACAAAGAGCCTGCCACAGAAAGAAGTGCTACCTTATCCAGACAGTATGGTAAGGGTGGATGTGAGCCTAGAAGGCGAGTTCAAAGGGGAAGCCACTTTTGAAGGTCAAATAGTGGTCACACTTAGGAGTGGCTGCTCTTTTGTGTTTGCATACAAGTTGGCACCTCAAGCAGAGAGGGAAAAGTTGTTACCAACCCATTTTTTCAAGGGGAGTGTAGCCTCTGGTAGACACACCTCTGGGTTGGGCTAGGGAGTGCCACACACCACAAGATGGGTTCTGACATGTTGGGAGTGGGCAGAATAGTGCACTCTGGGCTAGCTAGAAGTCCCACTTTGTAATAGGTTGTAATCAGGCTGGAGGGGCATGTGTATCCCATTGACTAGTTAGTCACCACATTCTCTTGAGCTTGTAGCGGGCATAAAAGAGAACTGTTGGTTTGGCAGGAGAACAATAGACAAAATGGCAACTGGTCTTGTGTTGGATTTACCCGGACTTCGTGGGACATCAACCCTTCTGTTTGTGGATGAAGGGGTAGCCACAGGAAGATCCTTGATACAGGCTCAGCATCCTTAAGCATCTTCAATATCCTTAATCCCTTACATCATGACCACTCCATTACCCCCAGGTCCCTTATGTCCTCATCCCATTCATTAACATATTGGAGATAACCATCTCCCGAAAGAAAAAAAGAGCAGAGGCACGCTGGGACCCTAATACTGCCCCTCCCACCCGTAGTACATAAGCAGTACTTACCCAGCATCCTGTCTGTTCTTTTTTTCTGTCTGTCGACAGATAGGTGGTGTGCTGGTGCTGCTCCTGCTGGGCTGGAATGGCTGTGCTTCTCTTCCCCCCTTGCGAGGCTGCCTGGCTGTGCGGGTGTGTGGTTTTCTGTGGGCTTTCTCCTGGCCTGCTAGGAGTCTGTCCCTGTTGGAGCCGGAATCCTGCTTGACCTCCCGGTCCTTTGCGGCTGGGGCTTGGTCTTCCGGGTTTCTTTCGGGTCGCATGCTCCTCTTCCCGAGCCTGGCCAGGTAGATGTGCTGCTCTTCCTGTGTTCCTGCCAGACTCCTGGTGTCCTGGCCGTTGGGATGGGGGGCCTTGTTCCTGGAGTTGGCCCCCCCTCCGGGTGAGTCCTGCTTGTCGGAATTTTATGCTTCATTCATGCTGGTGTGGGGTACCGAGTGCTGGTGTAGCGTGTTTGTTTCCTTCCTTTTTTCCACACCTTAGGGGCTGTGGCTCTGCATTTCTGTCTCCTGTCTCTCCCCACATGTCACGGCTTGGCAGGGGTTTGTTTCCCTCCGATGCGGGCATTGTTTAATGGCTGCTGGCGAAGGAACTCAACTGGCATATTTTTTGGGCTACACGCAAAAGAATTTATGTTTCCGACATATTTTATATGTTCCTCTGTTCCCGGTGGCAGTGAGGGCCTTGTTGTTCTGTTGGCCTCCGCTCCTGATGTTTTTGGCAAGCACCTGGTGCGCGTTTTGCGTGTTCTGCCTCATGAGTGCCCTGCTGCTCCCGGCATCTGCTGCCCTGGTTCGCCTTGGTTGGGGGGCTGTGTTTCCGATATGTGTGTGCTCTGCACGCTCGGCTCCTCTCGGGAGGCGTCCTGTCTGGGGTGCTCTCCTCCTCCTCCGGGCTGACCTGCTGCGTCACTCTCCCTGGGAGGGGGCTGCGTTGGTGGATGTCCCTGCTGCTGGGTCGCTTGGGGTACCTGGTTCTGCTCTCGGCGTGCTTCGGGCTCATTTTATCCCCGTTCCTCTGTATTGTGGAGGTGCTGGTTGCTGGCGGCACTGTGTCGGGTGGCTTGCATGGGGTTTTCCCGCCGCTTCCTCTTCCTCTTCTCAGGCTCCTCTTCTCTACGTGCCGGGGGCTGTGGGGACTCCCGCTCTGCTGCTGCTGCTCACCCCTGCTCTGGGCCGGCGCCTTCTTTGCCCTCGTGCTCTGGCTGCAGCTGGTCTCCTGGTGTGGGCCTTGCTTCGCTCAGCTGGCCTTTGGGGCCCTCTGCTTGGGGGTGCTGGCCTGGTTCCAGTTTCCGTGCTCTTCGTCTGTGCTGCACCTCGGTTGCCTTTTGGCTTTGGCACTGGCTTCCTTTGCCTGGGATTGCAAGTTTGGTTCCCTTCTGCGGTGCCGCCTTCCTGTGCTCCTCTCCCTTGGTCTGCGTGGTGGGGCTTCTCCCTTTGGTTCACTGCCTTCCGGGGGTGCCCTGGCTCCCGGACACTCGTGCTCCTGTGTTTCCGTTCCGGCATTGTGGGGGGGGGGGGGGTTCTCCTCTCCCTTGCATTCGTTTGCTGCTTCTCTGTGTTGTTGGCATTCGTTCTTTCCGTTTGGTGGTCTGACTCGGATTGGCGTGGGTTCCTGTCACCACTGTGGTGGCTGGTTCCTTTTTTGCTAGCTCTGTCTGGGCGTGCTCCTTGGGTTCCCTGTGTTGTTGGGGTCTCCCTGCTTGCTTGCTTACCCCTTGCCCTCTGCTGCTCTTTTGTAGGGTCACCTCTCACTTCCTCGGCAGTGGTTTGTTGGGGGTGCGCTTCTGTTCCCCCTACTTCAGGCTCCTCAGCAGATCCCTGCCCCCGGCTGGTGGTGGGTCGGTGTTCCGGCTCCTGGGGGGGGCTGCATGGGGTCGGGTCTTGTTGGCTTCCCTGTGAGCCTTTGGGCCTGCCGTGGTTTTACCTCACTTTTCTTTCTGTCCCTCTACGTCCCTGCTTCTCGGGGTGTCGTGGGTACGGTTGTCGTGGCCTGGCCTTGGTTGTGCTGCGTCCGCCCTTTTTTCGGGTTAACTTGCCTCGCTGTGGGCTGGCTGTTGTGTTGTGGTCTATGCTCCGCTTGTGTTTTCTGGTTGTGCGCCTCCGCTTCCTGGCTTCTACGTGGTTAGTCTGGGTTGGGGACGCAGGGGTTCCTGGTTCCTGGCTTTGTTCCTCCCGTCCCTTGGGCGGCGCCTGGTTCCTCTTGCGGCTTCCTGGTATCATGCCTGATGCTCTCTGGGATGCTCTGCCTAAGCCTGGGTGATTCATACTGCCTTGGGTGAGGCTGTTCTGTTCTCCTTTGCTCCAGCCTAAGGCTTCGGGTGTTGTCCCGGGGCCTTCTGTGTGCTTGGGTTGCTTCTGGGGTCTGGCTGCTTCTGTTCTTGTTTGCTCCTGCCCTGGCTTTCCCTGTGCTTGCCTTTGGCTTGCTTCAAGTGTTTACTGCCTGCCCCTCCTGGTTCTGTCGGAATTCCTGGTTGGGGCCTCCTGTGGGTGCCTGGTGCGGCTTCTCTGGCTGGTGTTGTTTGGTGCCTGCTCTTCTTTTCCATGCCCCCCCCCGGGTTGTGTTTCCGGTGGCGGTTCACCTTTTGGACCCTGGGGTTCATGCCGCTGCTGTTTGGGCCGGGCTGTATTTTGCTGCTGCCGTGTCCTTGGCGAGGTGCCCGTTTCCCCTCTTCTTTGCTGCAGTTCTCCCGGTTGGTGGCCTGTGGCTGTACTCCCGTGTCTGCACCTGCTTTCCTCTGCTCTTGGTGGTTGTGCATGGTCGGGCCGGTTTGGTGACTGCTTGGCCGCCTGGAACTACCGGGTGCTGTTGGCTTCTTGGTCCGTCTGCACTCTGGTGTGTTTGTTCCCTGGGGGGTTCTTGTCTTGTCTGGTTCCCATGCTGGGGGCCTGGCTGGGTGTCGGCTGGGGATTTTCCACTCCCACATGTTGGTCTTCTTTTTGGGCTTTGTGTCCTTGCCTGGGCTTTCTTTTGTTTCCTGGTGGGGCGCTCTGCAGTTGTGGCCGCGGCCTGGCTGGTCCTTCTGGCCTTCTCCTGACGACGGTTCTCTTCCCAGGCTTGTTTCGCCTGTGTTGGGGCCTGTGTGGGGTCCTGTGGCTCCGGGTATGCCGGCTTCCTGCTGGTTCTGGAGGGCCTCCGGCTGTGCCTCCTAGGCTTCCTGGATGTTTTCGGCCTGCTCTATGGGGTGTTTTGCTGGGCGTTTCCTGGTTCTGGTGTCCTGGTTCGCTTCTGCCTCCCTTGCTTCTCCGGGCTTTGTTCCTGGTGTGGGTCTGTTTGGGTGCCCCCTTCCCCCACCCTCTCTGGTTGGGGTGCGGTTCCGTGGTCCTCCCTCCTGGCTTCTGGTTGTCTGGGGTTTCCTGCAGCTTGGCCCTCTGCCTTCTCTGCTTCCTCTGGCTTCCCCTCTGCGGTTTCCTCTGTTTCTTTCCGGCCTTCTGTGTGATCCAGCGGTGGTGTGCTGGCGGTTCCCTGTTCCTCCCTGCCCTTTTGCTGTGGCCTGGACACTGCGTGGGCTCCTTCTGAGGTTTGGTTGGGCCTGCGGGTCCTCCTGCGTGGTTGGGTTGCTTGGCTCTGGTCCTGGCTTCCTGGTTCCTTTGGCGTTTGTTGCCGTGGTTTGTGCTGTATTATGGACTCCTCTCGGGCTTTGCTAGAGTCAGGCCTTGTGGGCTTTTGGTCAAGGTGCTCTGCGCCATGGGGCTATTTCTTTGTTTGGCTGCTTCTGCCCTTGCTGCTTGCTCGGCCTGAGTGTGGGGTGCCTGTGTGGTCATCTTCCGTGTTGGCGCCTGTTTTTATTCTGCCTTCTGTGCCTGGACTAGGGGCTGCTAGGTGTTCCCGGTTGTTCTGGACTCTGTCCTGCGTTGTTTTCTCTTCCCTTTTGGGGTTAGAGTATTTCTGGGGGTTGTGGCTAGTGGCTCTGTCCCCGCCCTTGTTGGGCTTGTTCGTTGTGGGATTCCGGTCTTGTTGGCCTCTCCTTTGTTGTTCGGCTTTCGGCTGGTGCTTCTGGGGGCATCTCTGGCCTGTGGTCTGTGGGTTGGCCTCCTCTACCCCTGCTGTTCTGGCTTTGGTGGCCTTCCTGGTTTGTTTGGTGGCCTCCTTCCCTGTGGGGTTTTTGGGTGTCTTTCCCCTTCCCTGTCTTTTCTGTTTGGTTGGTATGTTGCTCCTGTTTAGCCCCTGCTCTGGACTCTCTGGGGCCGAGTAGTTTGGTTTGGTGAGGTGGGCCAATTTCTGACCTGTGCTTCCCTCCTTCCTTGTTTGTCTGGGTGCTTGTGCTTGCACTCTGTTGGCCGGTCTTGGCTTCTTTCTTTGGCCTTCTTCGGGGCAGTCGTGGTTTGCTCCGTGTCTTTGGGGCTGGCGTGTCCTGTGTGCCTTCCCGTTGGTTCTGGGCTGGGCGGCCTTCTCTGGTGGGTTGCTTGGCCGTGTCCTTTGGGTCTTGGTTCCGCTTGTCATGTCTCTGTTTTTTTCTGGTTGGCGGCCTCCTTGTTGGGGTCCTGGCCTTCTGTTTTTTTGGTTGTCTCCGATCCTTGTTTTGACCCTGCTGTCCTGTTCTGGGTTGCGGCAGGTTGTTTCCTGCGGTTCCCTTTTCTTCCTTCTCGGTGCTCCCTTTGGTTGCTGCTTTTGTTGTGGTTAATGCGGATCCCTTTCAAGCATTTGGTCTCTCCGCACCTTCTTTCCCTTCACTGGTTACCAGTAGCCAGCAGAATCAAATTTAAGGCACTCATGTTAGCCTTTAGATCTCTGTATGGAACCTGCCCAAATTATCTGAAAACTCGGTTGCCGAGATACATTCAGGCCCGCGCTCTCCGCTCCAACTGCCGCGTTCAGCTTGTAGTTCCACGAGTAAAAAGGGCTCGGTTGGGAGGACGAACTTTCTCGGCCAATGTGGCGCCACTCTGGAACACCCTGCCCCCAGCGCTTCAGCAGGCCCCCTCCGAACTCTGCTTTAAGCGGATGCTGAAGACCTGGCTTTTCACCCAACCGCGCTAGGCGCATAAAAATCTAGTCCTCGTGGTCAAACCTGTTCTTCTAGCGCCGGGACACCTCCTTGTGAGGTAGCTGTTCGCACTTTATAAAATGCCGCATTATTATTTCCTGTGTGTGCTGGTGGGTGCGGAAGGCTGTTTTTCTGCTTTGGTATTCTCCAATATGGTAATGAATGGGATGAGGATATAAGGTACCTGGGGGTAACGTTGTATTACTTACAGGTAATCTTCATAACTTCTAGGTCACTTTGTCCCCGTCCCATTCATGCACCCTTCCCTCCCTCCCGGGGGCGGCCGGCCGGCCTTCCTGTCTGGGCTTGGTTGACAGAGGGGATGCTGGGTAAGTACTGCATATGTACTCCCGGTGGGAGAGGCAGTGTTAGGGTCCAAGCATGCCTCTGCTCTTTTTTTCTGTTGGGAGATGGTTATCTCCAATATGTTAATGAATGGGACGAGGACAACGGGACCTGGGGTAATGAAGATTACCGGCAAGTAATAGAACATTGACCTCTGTGGCGGTCTCTGGAACTGGACTAGAGACTGCTTTGACTGCAAGATAACTGTTCAACTGGACCTTTTGGGTCTTGGTGACCAGCTCACTCTCGGAGATGGCACTGCCAAGAGTGCCTATATAGTTGTTTTAAATATGCTTGTTGTTGCTAACTCTAAACAGTGTGTGGTGGTAGATTACAATGATATTTTATGTTTGAGTGCAAACATGATTCACTGTTTCCTTGAAAATTAGTATCTCCTGAACCCTCCGGTGGATTTTTGTTGTTAAGTTGTCAATTTATGTTTTTTATTAATTGGTGTTGGATTTTTACTGTGTTGCGTTTTCTCCTTATTCAACTATGTTGGTACTTCTTAATGCTTTACGCTAGTTCCTTTGATAAAGCCTGACTGCTCTGAGCTGCTGCTAACCAGGACTAAACTAATGTTTTTCAAATGAACCTCACTTGCCCACAAACAGAACTGCATTTTTTGCACAGTGACGTCGCACAACCTCATCATATAATAAACTAGGTTCTCTCAACACAGTTCATCCAATCAAAACACGAGACCAAAAAGCTTTTTGGGTGCTACAAACAAATACGAGAATATGTATAAAAACCATCAATTCATGGCGAGGGAATAAAGATCGACAAGAAAGTTAATGAATCATGTGAACAAGGAGTGGACACAAAGCCCTTCCTATCTATGCGATGACAGCTACAGCTGTCTGCAGGTGCGATCTAAAATAGTACCCAACGATTCTTTCTGTTTCTTTGCTCTTTTTCGGACTTCAATGTTCTGATATCAATTCAGTAAAAGAAAAGTTTAAATCTCGCCACCAGAGACGTCTTAAGAATTTTGGGGGCCCTGGTCAATATGCATTTTGTTTGGAACACATTCGAATGTATTGCTCATGCTTTGCTAATTCAAGCTTTAGTGATGCCAAACGAAATTTAATTACACATTCAACAACGGAGACTGAAAGCACAAACTCCCTGTTGCCAGCAATTAAAATAGAAATGTAAGAAAGCATGAATGAGCATATTTTAAACCATTTTGTTTTGCAATTGAGTATAGTATTTTTAGATTTAGCACAATAGCAATTTTCTAAAAACAGAACTCTTTTACATTACAGATTTTTACTGACTGTGAACTCTAAACTGTGCACATGGAAACACAGCTTGCAGGAGTAGAATTGTACATGGAAAGACTTTCTACACTCACTTTATCAGGGGGGCATTGGAATGTGAGGGCCCTGGGCTGCTGTCCACTTTGCCCATACCTTAACGTCTCTGCTCGCCTCTGTCCCTTAAGAGCGAACAATCGGACACAGTGTGGAGTTATTTCCTGGTTCACAACGCGGTAACCTGCCACTACTTAGGCAGTTCCATAAACTGGTAGTGCTTTTCTTTCTTCAGGATGTCTTTGGTTCGCAATAAACTAGAGACCACAAAAACTGCAACCCCTTTGCCATTCTGTTATATGTTCAGTGCTTGAAAGCAACTAATCCTTTACATTTTAACGTTAATAAACACTGTAAAAAAAAGTTTTAACTAGGAGACATAAAAGCGATAAAAAGCACCCTCAGACTTTTACTTAACAAAACATGTGTGCTTGTGCCCTATGCCGAGCACTGGCATGTTAATTATGTATGCATATATTATTGTTATTTGCTGCTTGATAACGCTTTATATTATAACTTAAAGGGGCTATTAGTATGCATAAACACATTAGCAGGGCCCATTGTTCATTGCTGCCTGTCTTTATCTAACTTAGCCAAATAGTAAATTAACAAACTGTGTTTATCTAACAACTGGCAATTCATAAATTCATTAAATACAAAATTTTAAAAAATGAAACGAAGCAGGGCAATCGCTTTAATAGGTTTCCTTGAGACGGCTAATTTACATTTTCTGTCTTCCCTTGCAAAGATATTACTTCATTAAGAAATTTTCCAAATTAGAGAAATTTTAATGACTTCTCTATTTATTGCTTCCATGTGTAAGTAGTTATCTTCCCTTTGCAAATGGAAATGAGACCCAAAATTGCAACAAATGGGGCCAAGTCGCTGAGTGCATGTGTTCCCTTTTGGAGAAAGTACACATGCCTGTTCGAATTAACTTTAACCTCGGTGTCCATTGAACAGACATCCTCTAATGTGAGGGCTTTTAAAACTGTTCTCGTTAAAATGCATTCTGAGTCTCTGAGAACACTTGGTCACAGTTTTTTCTCCAACAAACAACCTCAGATAATATTAAACACCTGGGTTGGCTGAAGGATCCCAGAGGCCCGTGTTGCTGTGTTTGACCTATGCCCTCCTGGAGTGAAGTTAGGTCCTTTGTGGCCAACCTTGGACTCAAACAATAAAAGTATACTGAGAGAAACCACCTGTCTGCAGGGCCTGACCCCCGAGAAGCCAGTGCAGCCTTCAAACATAGTCAGCTGGGTTAAAGAGGGACGGGGCACAGGGTGCAGGTGCTTCCTTCCCCCAGCCTCAAAAGATGAGTGGATGAATGTGCACAAAAGATGCCATCTTGCTGTTTCTAGGAATGTGCGAAATTTGCTTAGTTTGCTTTTGCATAATTACCCAAAAATTCAGACAAAAAAGATGAAATTACGCATAAATATCCAAAACACAAAAGCCGCATTTGACTCTCTATTTTAACCTAAACATAAAATGCATCCTCGTGTTCTTTTGCAAAGAATGACGCATTTTGCGCTAAAACATAGCGTAAATCACAAGCATCGCAAACAGCAGTCACTGACATTCTGGTTATTTACATTGCTCCTATGTGCTCACGCTAAATTTGTAATGTGGATGACACTCAATTATGTGATGTGGTTTAACTGCATACTTATGGGAATTTCACAAAACTAGTGTTATATCGAAAATTTCCAAACTCATGTAAGATTACATAACTGCAACAGAAATTATAGCACACTGAAAAAAATGTCCAGCAACTATAGTGTCATTAGACGTTTCCCTTTATGCCACTTTATCAATTTGGGACATGACCAGGAGCTATGATATGACAATATAGTAATATCGTGTGCATACCGGTAATGTCAACAAATGTTTGAAGCAGTTAAATGCTGCCAGAGCGAAGATGTGAAAACGACCAATGGGTGACTCAAAAATTAACAGGAATAATCTATGGATGCCGCGAATGCTATTAACTCCACCAGTGCTTAATTTGTGGCAAAAAAATATGTGCAGGGGCCCAAGTTTTTCTTAGCGTCTTATTAGAAGAAAGGTGGTCCCCAGGACCACCGTACTAGCAGTGGCATGTCCGCCCTCAGTATTCAGTGTGACAGTCGGACCTCCACAGGACAGCCACAGATCTAGGACCTGAGGCAGTTGTGCAACGGAAGGGGCCAGAAATATGCTGTCAGTGCTACTGCGGCACCATTGTGTATATTAAGATTTGCCTGTCCACCACTCCTTTCACAGCGATGAGCCCGCCATGAAAAGGGTGCCGCTCCTGGGCCTGGGGGTGCATGTTGTGCCCCCTGGAATTGCATCAAAGTTCCTGCACTGTGAGGCATGTATGCCACATCGTGCAGGAACATGCTGCAGGTGCCTTTACGGCGTTCACCTATGAGCCTTATCCAGCTGCTGCCGTGAGACTACTGCAGCACTGCTTGCCCTCCATGGATTACAGTTGTAATCCGGCAGGTGGGCGCTCAACGGGCTTGGCGGTCTTCCTGTTGACACGTCTGTTGCGGGCCGACAGGAGGACTGCCAAACTCGTAAAAATGCCCTTAGTGTTCCCCAATAGCTTTGGATTTGATTTTGATTTGATTTTTACTTTCTTTTGATTTTACCTCATGTGTCATTATTCTATCACACTGCACCGCCTGCCTCTTTATCTCACTCTTGCAGGCTGTTTTGTGTCTCTTCTTTCTTACTTTGTGACATTTTGTTCTTGTTCTCTTCCTCTTTTCTCCCTTTTCAACTTTCCTCACTCTTGCTCTACATGAAAGTTTGATAATGAAAATAAGCCCATCCCTAGGCGAGTACCAGCTCACACCACCTGCAACCACCGGCACAAACTAACCATTTCTTTCATATTTACACAAACAGCACCTAAGTAAGCTACTTACATACATACATACATACATAGGATCACATTTGAGCTGAAGTACCCCTGTATGTTAGTTTTCAGGCCAGTTACTAAACTAGGTGTTGTCACTCAGTCTAGCTTCTTGCTGCTCCATCTCTTATCTTAGTAGTTTAAATTACACTGACTATCACTGTTCTTACCTTTATGGACCATTCCCACCCTGGGAAGTCGTGTTATTTCGTTTACGCTTCTGCGTGTACTGTCAAGATATAAGTGATGTCTGTTCTTGTTGAATGAAATTATTTCAATGGTCATTTCCAATGTGTTGCAGTCCACTTCTTTGAAACTATGCACAATGAAACCTTTTGGTAAATCCTTCTGACAACCCGATTGCAGGTCTTTGATAGTGTTATACCAAAAAGTAAACAAATAGTGCATCAGTAGGCCTATAGTCTGGTGGATAAATTGTTGCCACTGGAACATTGCTCCTTAAGTTCAGGGTTTGGCTTCACCACGTGCCGAAAGTGTGTAATGCTGGTACCTATGGGTACCAAATCGCCCCTTGCCACGAAAACTCACCTGCTTCAATCCTTGACTTCCTTTTACAATCACTTTTCAGGTGTACTAATCCATGGGAAGATACTGGCTTAGTCGAATCAAAACCAAGACTGCATGTCCTAGAATGCACTTATGTGGCAAATGAAATCCCAAGGTTGGGAACAAGGTGCCCATGTGACATGGAGTGATATGGTAAGTTTATTTTAACTATAAATGCTTTTCTCCTTTAAGTACTGAGGCTCAATTCTAAACATATTTATCTTGTCCTGGTTGATTTATTTATTTTCGATCTTTCGTATTCTTTTCACCTACTGGCTTATTTTTTCTATCATAAGACATAACTAACTATAAAAAGCTTTAAAGAGCACACTTTAGAAACCGCAGAAAAAAATAATGGAGCTGAACTTAACTCCATCATGTATGAAATCCAATACGAAGACATAGCTGTCAAATGTGCCCAGGTCACAGGGGTGAATCTCAGTCAGTCTCATGTTGTCAGGCACCAGCCGGGCACGCTGGGAAATGTAGGCCTAAATGGGAAAGAGGAATCAACAAGTCCAAGCATGCTTAACCACTGTTGGTAGAACCAGGGCCAGGCAAAGGTCCCCCTCAAGACATAGGAACAGTAGACAAATAAGGGGATAAATGGAAAAAAGTAAAAGTTCACAACGCTGCATGTTGTTACATTATAATATCTGGATCCCTTGCAGCAAGTGTATCTAATCTGGAAGGAATACATTTGCAGAGTACAGACCAGTGAGAATACACACAACTGGTAACTGAGGAACAGGCCTGTTTAGTGTGTGACACATAGTCACTGCATTTGCCCCATTGAAAATAGAATAAAAACGTAATATTTCTAAAATTACGTTCCTGTGTTTATAGCTCGCAGTTAGTGTGCAGCAATGTCGAACTCTCGTAGGCATTTCGCTAGTCTAGCTTTTGACATTTCCCACTTAAAATATGACATTACTCATTTTTGTCAACAGGTCCGCAAGAGGAGGGGGCACTGAAAGAAAAATATTTAATTTATCTATTTTGGAAATTTATGGGGTGCCTATGGTAACGTCAAGCGACAGGGCCGAAAACATTACCCGTTACCAATCCTTCCGTTCCTTCTCTCGTGCCCCCCGGCTTCCAAGGTGGCTTCCGGAAGCAGTCGGACAGCACTCACGCGCACACCCCGGCGCTGTCAACACACCACCTACGTTCACCTTACGCCAGGCTGCACGCCTCATTCATGGCCCGCGCGGCGGCTCGAGCCACTCCCAGGCAAGACTCTCGTGTTTCCTTTTAGCCTCCACAGCACTATATCGCACACATTGCACAGCAACTTTTCAAAAGGAGGCCAGGAAAGACCCAATAGGCTCGTTTCAGAACAAATATTTCGGTTCCAGTGTAGGGCCTATTTCAGCCTGGGCCGTGTACAGACTTATGACCCTCGTGGCTTTCCCTCACAGCTCCACCAGGCTGTCTAATGGGCCCGTCCCAGATGTGAAAGGTCACTGCACTGTGCCTTGTACAAACAGGCTCATTAATGCAGCCGGATTCTCTGGGAAATAAATGAAGGGGGGAAAGATAATTGGCAAGCACAGTGGCACTAACAACTTGCTTTCATCTTTCGCCCGGCATCTTGGGCCCGATAAAGACCCACATCTGAAAATAATCATTGGAGCATATTAGATTTTTCAAGCCATAGCGAAATATAATGAGGCATTATTCTGGCGTATTTAAGATGTAAACAATTTGCAAGCTGCTTTCAAGATGACAGAGTCAGACAAGTAGAACACGAGTTCTTGAAGTAACTTCCACACTTTTTCCTAGTGAGATGCCACGGACTAAATCGCGGTTGCCTTCCCCCCTTCTGGAAGCAAATGGAAGACATCACTTCTCATCAGGCTGAGGGTATGATTTCTGCCAGGCGTGATAAGAATGTCCTTTTCTTGATGAGCCCTAGTCAGGGCCACTTAGCAGTGGGAATGTCAGATTGTCAAGTGCCTTTAAGACTGGAAGGCGAAAGACAACCTGTACCATTTTCACTTGGAGCCAGAGGGGTGAATACCCCCACCAAATACTCACACGTTCTGTCGTAACTAAATATAATATGAACTTTCGCCAACTAAAAATGCAGCGCGTGCATTTTTACATTACTTTCCCTTGAGCACTAAGTAATACCAGCAGTTCAGGCTCTTTTAAAGCTAAATATTTCTCAGTAACTTACAGACACACCACAATTCTTTGTGGGTGTTACAAGACTATACAATATTGTTGTCTTCACATAATGCAGGAGGCTTATATTTGCTATATGCAAGGGTTCCACTTCAGGCTTATGGGTAAATTCGCAAAACCGCACAAGGCTCTTGAACTAGTATTATAGCAGGCTCTACCGACCATTAAAGGCCCGCTCCAGCGTTAAATGCCCGAGCCGAAGTATGTAAAGTAGTACTCCTGTAGCAATCCGTCACATACTCTTACAGACCTTTCCTGAATTAGGGTCCTCTTACAAACAAGTACATGGATGCTTCTGTCTGCCTTTGATGTAACTCAATGCTTTCTCCTGTGTGCAAAGGGGGTATTGACCCAAAGGTCCAAAGATAGTTAATGCAAACATCATTCTATGGGAACACTATGCATACATGTGGAGGAGTGTGGCTCAATGGTTAGAGCGGCAGACCTTGATGCAGAGTTCTGGCCAGGGACCAGGGTTCGATTCCCGCCTCGGTGGGTCTCTGGCTCATAAATTCCGCTGACTGGATATTCTCGCCTCAGTGCCTATTCTAATCATGGGTCCCACGCTGCAACTCTGGGCAATAGCTTGCTTAGCCTCCACAACGGCCCCCTACAGCGCTGGGGATGCCTGGTTGCACCCCGGGGATGCCCAGGAGTGGACATTTCACGGGGAAAAGCCAGGACGGGTTCCCTAGCGGTATGAGTACAGCGCCAGGACACACTGCTTGCCGGGGTATCAGTGCGCTTTACAAATACGTCTACATTTACATTTACATTAATTGTACTCTCTTATTCTCACTCCTCTGTCCTGGTAAAGTGCCTAGGCAGACTACCAGGAACCAGACCCAAAACAGCCTGGATTGAAACCTGCAGTGCTCGCTAAATGTCCCCTTCCTTTATCCAATTTCATTGCTAGCCACAATCTTGCAGTGTGTGGGAGGGTTGAGGTGCAGCGTAATAGGTTAGGAATAGAATCTGCATCACTTAGGCATCATGACTTGTATAAACGGATTTTGAGGTGCCCCTCATATAAGAATACATTGTCCTTGCTCATTGTTTTTGTGCCTTTTTTGTGTTTCCTTGTTATGCTCTGATATAGTACACCGACCTGGCAGGTTGTCTCCACCAATGACTTCGCAGCCTCCCCTGCTCAGTTTTCATCGGATAGGTGTTTGGCCTGTATCTGTTATTGTATGGTATGTATGATTTTCGTGTTTAGGGGTTAATGCTAGAAGGCTTGTGTACTGTGACCACAAACAGCATGGTTCATCTGTTAGAGTTATGTCCAGTGCATACTGTTGAATGTTACCGTGTGGCATGTCATAGTAAGAAGTGGGGTTGTGAAAATGGACTACATTGCACATCTGCCAGCAACAAGGGCATATCGTATTTAGAAGATATGCCCATGTATACATTCAAATAGGACAGACGTCACTTCAGCCAATTTGTGGCAGGCGATCTGAATCTGCTAATTGGCTATAACGTAAATAACCCCCAAGTTCTGAATCACTTAATCATTTCTGTATTGTTTCACTTGACACAGATGTTACCCTTAAGTGCTCTACAACCTACAGTGGCTCTAGGTGGCAATGTTGACTGACCCCCTAAGTAACATTCTAGCATATGTGCCCCTTATTTTTGTCAGGTAGCATCCACTAAAAAAGAAAAAATGGGCAGTTTTACATTTGTGCGCTTTTGCAATACTATTGATAACTTTTCTATGATAGTACTTATGTAAGCAAATAGCACAAACGTCTTTGTGTAGATCATCTTAATACATGGAGAGAAGGAAGGCCTGAGTTGAACCGTTTGTTGATGGAAATTACAAGTTAACATTCTCACAGAATTGCGTTGAAGAGATTGTAACTAATTCATGCAAAAATCACATCACGATTGAACTTCCACAGATTATTTAAATAAATGGGTACATGAAGTGCCACCTCATACACATTAGAGAAAACATAGCGAAGTAGGGCAATATTGACATTTAAAATAATCAGAACAGTCTTCTTTTTTATTTCTTCATTTTTACTCTCTTATTACCTAATCTAAATATCCATCCAGGTTTTAAAAGGTCAAAGTAGACTATCAACAGACATTCATATTTAGTACTTTATTATCCATGGTAGCCTTTCATCTGGTGATTAGCTAATATATAGTTTGCGAAAGATTCCAAACAAAAAACTGGCAAGAGTCACCGACAAGTAGTTGCAATAAAATGGCTTCTGTTATTTGATCATAATAGCACCTGAAGGTTTGGACTGTTGCATGATAGATACAATATAATATATTAAGTTATAAATATCTTCCCCATTTGTTTATTAGTAGTTGTCTAGATATACATCCCTGAAACTCATCTTGTTTAATCTGATAGGCCAACGTTACTAACATATTTTGCAAGGATCTTATCCATTTGATAGTAGAGTTAATTGTGATTTTGAAAAGCGAAAAAGTGTTCATCAAAATTCAAAAACAGGCAGCATCAATAAAGCATGGCAGAAGCAATGCAAGCTTTCCTAACACAAGGCGCTGTTACAAGACAGGTGGATGTAGTGTATGCCTCATCCCCCATAAAAACTACAAAATAATGGATGCACTGCAAATGTCCCTGCATACCCGAAATACGCATCTGCTACTGCGACCGACGTGCTTCCTCTTCTGTTTTATTACTCAAGTGTGCAGACATCTAGTCCACATACAAAATCCAAACCGATAGATATTGTGAATGCTTGTTTGACTAGTTCTGGGTCAGAATTTCCTCCCAATGTGAAATTCCACCTCTTTGGAATTTACTGTGATTTCACTGCCGCCAAAATATTGATATTCCAGCTGTGCAAAACATTATATTCTCCTGTCGTTTTGGCCTGAAAGATGGCATCTTCTTTGAGACTTCTGTGTTTTGAAGTCTGAATTTTGAAGTAAAAAACAGTTTCTTTCAATTAAATGTAGAATTTAGGGAAATAACGTGTGCAATTAATTTCCTTGCTTGACAATATTTTCTAAAAGTATGTGTTGTTGAGCAGCTCCGATTGGAATACTTGTGGTGAGTAAACTACTAAAGAAAGACATTCTGAAAAAATAAATCTGATCAATTTAAAAGATTCCTTTGCAAGTAACTAATCACTGGGTACGAAATGTGAATGTGGAGATTAAACATTACAATATTTTGGGACTTCCCCACCGTCCTGCTGCCAATTGCACTGGCCATTTGTAAAATGGAAATATGAAGTGCTTCCTTTACATTCCACAAATGTTCACCTAATTCGTCTGAGACAGAACCAATTAACAAAAGATCTCTATCTTCAAAAAAATTAAAAAAAAGATCTTGTTTTTCTGGGGTTTCAGCGCTGTCTTTCGTGATCAGGAGCAGAACAAAATAAAAATGCCATCTTGGTTTCTTTCCAGACACTTAAAAAAGGTCAATGATTTTGTACAAGCACTTGGTGGCGCCCTGCCACTTTCCCTTACCTTATGGTACCGCTGCCCCTTCTTGCCCCCAGGGTTATATGAGCACCCAGCAAGTTGCAGGGGGCCATTTTGTGTTACTGTCACATCTTTGGGTTAAACTACTTCACACAACCCGATGGTTTGTAGTGTTCTCTTTGCTACTGACCTTAGAATCTGCACACAGACACACTGTCCCAGAAATTGATGCGGTGTTAAATTAAATTGTTAGGTATCTTGAATGTTGGTCATGAACTGGTTCCTTTGGAAGTTTCGACGACGCAATTCAACCATTCTTGAATTTCCAATAAAAGATGTAATAACGTTTTTATAAAGTTACGCATTGATCGACTGGGTCTCTGGAAATTGCACTGAGACTTTAGTTCCTGAACAATGTTGCTTTGATGGTGAGATTCGATAGATCATTTATTTTCGGTTTCCAGAAGCATTAAGCAGGGGGGCTAGCGTTTTCAAACAAATCTTAATGGTAGTAACAGTTCATAAGTTAGTAGTAGCAGAAATTATCTGACAGCATAATGCGAAAGGCCAATTACTTAGCGGGGATAAACGTCCAAAATATACATTTTAGGCACGAGAGCAACCACGGGAAGCATAATTTACTACATTCTCTGGAAAGCTCAAGTCAGTTTTGAATTACATCAGCGTGTGAAGTGCGAAATTACCTATTCCCTTCATGTGTGCTTTTCGAACCATATTTATTTTCACCCAAAAAATTCTGAAACGTTTTTAAATATTTTTTCACGAATAGTTTTAATTTATATCTTCCTTTTAATACAGGAAAATTATTGCAGCTGGCAAAAGATGCTTTAGAAATCAAATTCTTTGTTCAGATGGAAAGGCAATTGTCGACGTTCTATTTGTAGTAATGCATGAACTTCTGAAAATCGAAGGTTAGGAACAAAATAGACATTCTTTACCAGCTCCTTAATAAACTGCAATAGGGCTATTTGAGTATTATGTGAATTGAGATTTACGTAGAGCTTAAGCATTCACAAAGATTTTGCTGTGGCTTAGTCTTGTAGTAGTCCTATTTTCTGGGAGTAAGTCAGGAGTACTCCTGGCTTACTCATGAAAGCCAGGAGTAAACCATGAGTCCTACGCAACACAGTCATAAGTAAAAACATATAATTTTACACCAATTTTTCTGAATCACGCATATAGGGGGCCTGTTACGCAGTGCCTGCCACATTGTGCATGCAAATGAAGGTGAGTACCATGGGTACCCCCTATGTGCACCCCCAACCCCCCCAACCTCTGGGGGCCCGCAATGGGCCCCCGAAAGTAAACTTCTCCTGGCTTTCCATGGCGGGGTCTCCGCCATGGAAAGTCCTGCACCGCCGCCCATCCTAATATGGATGGCGGTGTCTTGCAGACACCTCCACCATATTGAAGCGCTTTTCCGCCCGATCGCTTCTCTGATCGCTGGTAAACCAGCCAATGGTCTTTCCGTCTGCTGGGGTCCCCACCGCCATCGTAATTTGATGGGGGGAAATGGTAGGGGGCGGTGGAAAATGGCGATCCGCCCGCCATGCTAATAGACCTCATAGTGCATAGAATGTTATGTGATATGTGTTATTTTCACATTTCAGAATTGTATACACAGTACAATTCTCATAGGGGAAGACAGCTGCTAAGACAGATGCACTTTAAATATTTTTACTCCAAGGGAAAACATTTTTCCTCGAGAAACCCCTGCTGTTACACCCCCATCAAGTTTGAGAGTATTCTCTCACAATTCTTACCATGGAAGTGGAGCTTCACCAGTCATTTGCTAGAGTAAATCACAGACTAGTTTTAGCGAGGGAAAGGATCAAAGAGAAGATTGTTAATGTCAATAAACTGAATAGTTTGCGAATGTTCACAAATTCTGAAGCCAAACCATTCCGTGATTTGTTCACACCTTACCTCTCGCAAGGGTTTTACTACTGCATAGTTTACAAAGTCCTGGAATACAATTATGCAGCTATGTAAAAGCGCTAAAGGTACCCCCAAACATTTTTTTTAGGTCTAGAGGAGGGGGAAACAAAACTATATAATATGTAGAAAACCTCTGAACTGACCTGTCTGATTTTACAAATTGGTATAACTCAAAATCTATTTTTTTCAAAGATAACGCACAAACGTATCAAAATATCCAAGAAACAGTGATTATCATTTGGATTACATTTTATTTATAATATATTTCTTATTTTGGTAAATTTTTCATAAGTATCAAAAGCATTTTTTTTTGGTGTGATTAGATTTTTTATACAAAACAGTGGTTAACAATTCATTATTTCCACATTAGGAACGAACTAATCAAAAATTACATCACAAACTTTTTCATACATATGTTCAAACAAACCCCCACAAAAACCAATTATAAAATAGCTCGATAAAATCAGCCTTATACATTCATTCAAAACAAACTCACCATTCAGTTTACTCATACATACACACTCTCACATTCAACAAAAAATATAGAAACAACAGACAGAACTGAGATGCAAGGACCCAATTGTGAGATGCTGTTCAGATATTTTCACCGGGCATCATCCCCAATTTTTTATCGGTTGTCCTTCTCTTAAGGGTCCTTCTTAGTGGAATTCTCAGGTGTCTGTGTACGGCCTACGTACGTTTCGGTGTAAGCTAAAATTGTGCCACCTTCATCAGGGCCAACAAATACTATTAATTTTCCTGCAAGTCTGGGGGTTCTTCACATCTACTGGTATACTTTCACATGGACTTGATGGGGTAATATACTCTGGTCAAATACCTCTTTAAAAAGTATTTAGATATCAAGAGGCATGGGCTCTTTTATGCTTTGTGCCTTCGTGGCATGTCTTGGTATGCAGCTGTATGTGTTTTTTTTTTTAATTATATCTGTTTCTCATCTCTGAATCGTCTTTGTCCTTCTTTGAAGAGAAATTAAGGCACCATATTAGTGACTTTGCGTTCTGTTTGATGTCCTTATTGTATTCTTTAGCTTTTCTGTTCAAGTTGACTGTAATATCATTGGCGAGGCGTTTTTTCTTTTTCGTGTTGAAATCTTGCCGTCCACGTATGCTGTATCAGATCCTCCAAACAGGGGCGTTATCTTTGAAAAAAATAGATTTCTAGTTATACCCATTTGTAAAATAAGACAGGTCAGTTGAGAGGTTTTCTACATATTATACAAATATGCAGCACCAAAATCATTAACATCTGTCAGGCATCCTTTTATGGAGACCAGTCAGGTATAACTTAAGCCATTTTTAAGTCTTGCATAAGACTCGGCATGCCCTCTCATTTGCAAGATTTTGTGTTTACCTACAAGAGGCTTAGAGCTCACTCATTGCTTGCTGATTGTTGTCTTCCTTATCACTCATAGTTCCTTGCTTCTTTTTTGGTCAATGTATGCCGGCTCCACTTCCTTTTCACATGTTTGTCCCATCCGAGGAGCATGGCCCAAGTGCTACATATGAGCCTAGTATCCTCGTGTTTTCCAAGGAACTTTCTTCTTTTACTTTTATTTGTCCCTCCCACATTGTTGCCTGCCCGTCGCTGTTGCTTGTCCTGGCCCTCCCACCCACCCCCCAGTTGTTGTATCGCCCGTCCATCCTACACCCTCTCATGTTGTGGCTGTCATTGTCCCTCCTGCTTTGTTGCTTGTCCTATCGTTGCTTGCCCTGTCCCCCCACCCACCTGTGTTGTTGCTTGCCCTGTCCCTCACCCCGTTTTCCTTCCCATGGTGTTGCTCGCCACGTCCCCCTCCACATTGTTGCTTACTCCCCCATACTGCCAGAAAAAAAAGATCTATGATGCAGCCAGTGCTAGCTGTGTCATAGCCTTTTTTTAAAAAACTTTCATCCATTTTGCACAACACCTGTGCTTCCCTACAACATGGCTAAAAGATATTGAAAAGCCAATAGCTCTTGTATAGGTGAGACCTATTGGCTTTGCCAATGTGTGTTAGGATTTAAGCATTGGTGAATGCGTAAAGTGATTTTTTGAAATGAGAACTTTATGAATAGAAGACTGATCATAGATACTATATGAAATCACTTACTTGTGAGTGTGGCTTATGTTTCCTTTAATGAATTGTGCAATAGACCCTTTTAAAGCAGGATGTATAAGGAGGACCTAAGAGTAAGCAATCAAAAATCCAATAGGCAGTCAACTCTTACAATAATTAAGGCAACAATTCCATGTCGGTAGAATTGCACAGGTATAAATTATAATTTGCTGATTTCATTATGTTGGTCGATTTAAAATTCGGAGGCATTTAAATGCCTTTTCTGCACTATAAGACATTATTACAGTTGGTTGGGTCACTATTATGTGGTATGGAAATTGGTACAAAATATGGGCCATAAATGAGGTTGCATTAGTAGGTTTAATGCTTTGTTGATATAACTTCTAATTTTAGCTCCAGTAAACCGGTCTAGCCTTCTTAATGAGCAACTGAATCCGTAATTATGTTGTGAAATATATATAAAAAATATTTTGTGCAATAGGGTGAAAAGACCTTCTTTACTCGCACATCATGAAAGCAAGGTCAAATGTAAAAACACGTCATTTCAATAACATAATTTAATAGAGTAAAATAAATCCGATTTCTATCAAATGCATGTGCCCATTCTGGTAAAAATTAAATCATAACGAGGGCAAAAATATGCAGTGCAATATTGCATTATAATCGTGTGAAAAGCAAGTGCTTAACCCTGTTACTGCAAATTGTGTTGCCTTCTCTCAAAATCCTCCATATCTCTCAAACAATAGCTCAAGAATTTTTCTTTCCCTCGTGTAGTCTTGAGTTTATTTTTGTACTGTCTTGCAGATTAGGAACAGCTGCACATCTTAGCATAAAAAATAGGTCAAAATGTAGATAGCTTGTATAAATATTTTTTCCACCTGAAATGTGCCACTCAAGGTGACAACTTTCATTTGAGAAGGTGTTGTTGGTAAGCATCAGATTCTAAAAATGACAAGCAAAAAGAGCACCATAGGGGAAAGTCTGTACACAAAGCGTCATTTGTGCAGAAGAGCATTTTCATGCATTTACTTTGGAGAGTAGAAAAGGGCTGATTTGGGGATTTAGCCTTGCTTCGGGAGGGAAATGCAAAACAATACATATAGATTCTGAGCGCATTCATTAGACTAATTGTATGTGCTCCAGCCCAATTCACACAAAACATGTTAGCACTGTAAATCTGCAGCCAAATGCAGAACCAAGCGAAATGTTTGGTGGGCAATTGTAATGCAGTTTATCTCAGTGACCAAGAACGTGCACTTATGGTGTTGGAAAAGGGCTGGGCCTTACAACGTAATCTCTTAGTAAAGTCGTTAAAGATTTTTCCCCATTGGTCGTATGGACCTTTGTTAGCTGACATAAAGCATTGAAAGGGAGAAGACATTAACAGTTCACTTCTATCTTGCAAGGTCTATGTAACTCCACAATAATGACCAGGAATCGCTGGATATGGTTAAAGGGTTTTATTTGGATTACCAATCAATCCAGTATATATACAAACCAAAATAAGTTCGAAACCACCAATTTGAAGGTAATAGGAGAAAGCCCCTATCTCCCTTCACACCAGGAAAGACCAATCAAACCTTCACTCGAGTGCATCTGCACCATAGTTCCAATTTCCCAATGCAGCGAACTGAGACTGCGGTTCCCATTCTTGAACATCTTTCTATCCTGGTACATAATAGACAGACAGCCTCTTTCAACCATTGTTTGTCCATGATCACTGCAAAGTTTTTCTCCAGGCCTCTCTATCAGCAGTCTAATATAGACAATAAACCTTTCTCTAGCTATTGTAATAATAAACCTGCAGGAAAAGGAAAACATGCGGGCAAGGAAAAATGCATTACAACTGAGGCTTGTAGTCTGTGGCTAACTTTAGCTAAGCATTGAATGTGCAATTTGAATACCTGGGTATACATGCATATAGGTAACTTGAAAAATAATTGTAAAATGTGAGCAAAAGAGTACATTTTTACATATGCACATTTAACTTGAAGTGACTGTAAGTGTAAAAGTGAATAAAGAATACATGCCTTCAAGTTTAAATTGAACATTAGTGGACACATGTATAACTCTCTACAGTGAATACATAACATGAATATGACACCTTACTCTGCATGCATTTACAACACGTGTTATTACCTCTCACTTTTTACTCCGCAACAACTTTTACAACTCAGGGCTTTACACCGCAAGTCATTACAACGCATTGTCCATTACATCACAATTTACTATTTTAACTCCACCGGGGTGTTGTAATGTGGAATGCGTTGTAATGGCATTCGGTGTAAAGCCCTGAATTGTAAAAGGTGCTGCCAGGTAACAAATGCGGGGTAATGACATGTGTTGTAACGCAGTCGGTGTAAAGGATGTTTGCCCATTTTACTAATAAGTTTTAATGGTTCACACACGTTAATGAAGTTAAGGCACACCATGATTATAATCTCAAATGCACGTACAAACTTGCATTTCTGTGGCGTTGAATGGTGGAATCTAAATTGCTCTGCTCCATTGTGATTACTCAAGAAATGCTGAAAGAACACAAAATAAGTCGAAGATTGCTAAGAAAAACACAAGACAAGGAACAGTGGAGTGTTTGAATTAATCTAAGCTGCAAGTAAATCTCTTTTCTTGCCCACTGTGTTATTCCAAACTGTTCTTATGCAGCTCAGCCTTGATCTTGCTCCTATTGTTCCTATAGGAACAGTCCAGCTCAAAATCCAAGACCATTACCATTTTACATTACATTTTTGTTGATTACTATTAAAGAAAGTATTTGTCTAAATAAACTGATGAGAGGACACTGTTAGTCTTTCACAACTCAACAATGCAACATTTCTGGCCTGAAAAGCAATTGGACACACCACTTCCCCTGGAGGGAAAGACAAATTCAAATATTAGCAGATGAGAACAGCTGGAATCCCACAACAACTGTCTCACCTTTGTCCTCCTGAAGAGTGCCCACTACACAGATAGCTGGCTATGCCTTGACAGTCAAGACTCGGTGCACCATGAGGGTAAGCAGGCCTCTCACTGCTTTATCTGGACAAACCTTGTATTTGTTTTGTTTTTTGTTTAAAGGTAAAACAACCTACAAGTTACTTTTAGCACATTACAGTAAAAAAGTATAGCTCCAAAGTGACTTTTCAGAATTAAAGTTAAAGTATTTCCAAAGGCTACAAGCCATTTGAGGTGTACAAGTAATCCATATGCAGAGGCGGCCGTCACTATAAAGAGGTGGTGAGGCGGGTGGAGAGGGTGCGGGGAGCACGAGAGGAGGAGCGCTCGTGGGGGGGGGGGGTTATAATAAAAAAAGAAAAACATACCTGGAGTTGCCTCCAGCCTCCCACCTCCCACTTTGCACTCCGCCTCGTTCTTTCTGGTCCCAGAAAGCACTGGGGCGATGTCGTAGACTCCCTGCAATCCCAGCACTGCTCTCATGTGAAAGCAGAGTGAGCATTGGTTTGAGCAGGCAGGAAAGATGTTCTGCTCAGACCAGGGAGTCTGTGGGGGGTTTTCCAGCCCGGCTGCTCAATGCAGTCGGGCTGGAGAAATCTACATGTGCATGTGTGTTTTGGTTGGCCAGAGACAGAAGGCCAAACTCATATGCCACTGAAGGAGTGCACATAGTACTCCTCCTCCCTATGCCCTGCCCCTGCCTGTGCAAGCTGGCTCAGAGCTGGAAAATGCAAAATAACACAATGACATTGTTTTATTTTTCATTTACTTGCTCTGAGCCAGGCAATGGTGCGACACTCCTCCGCCATTGAGGAGGAGCCACCTCTGTCCATATGTGAAATGAGCACCACAGTGTTGCACAGAACACTAGCACAATCAGCAATGCGTTAGTTCACTTTCTACAGAAATCTTTACTTGGTATTGTAAAATAGCAGAATGGAAATTTGCCTAGCCTTGGTGCTGGTAAGTTCCAATTCAATTAAGGACTCGGAGGCAAGGATTATGCCTCTTCCTTCGCTTTATTCTTACACAGCAGCAAGAAAACAACAATAACAAACAACATTTCCCCTGAACACTTGGGAAAACAAAACAGTCTTATCGGGAGTCCTTCGTCTGTCTCTGCACTCTGGCCAGCTCCCATCATGCACTGCTGCTGTTTCCTCTTCCTCTTTCTTCGCGCGAAGTCCATGTCTTTGCATTTTCACACATCCTGTTTGGGACCATCGTTATCTGCAAAAGAGGCAGTGTCAGAGGCAGGACCTCAACCAGCAACATGTCGCATGGAGAGAACAACAGTGCAAACTATCAATAATCACCAATAAGCAGAAAAAAAAAATGAATGGGTTACTTACATTCTTTACGGGGAGGGTCAACTTCCGAGAAGTCATTGGGGGATAATCCTCACTTCCGAGTCCTTAATATAATTGGAACTTACCAGCACCAAGGTTAGGCAAATTTCCATTCTATGGCAGGACCAGGAGGCTTCAGATTATGTCAGTTCAAAGCTTGTCGACAACTAGCCTCACCACTTCCAGCACTGGCTTAAACAGAACCTCCTAAAGGTGGAATCCGAGGACCAATCGGCTGCCCGCATCAGATCCTCCAGACGTGCCCTTAGGGCAAAAGCTTTAGAGGCCATCGCCCTTCTGGCAGAATGAGCACCGAATTGCTTGGTATCAATCCCCACCTCCTGCATATCCCAACGCACTCACCTGGCTATGGTTGGGGATGAAACTGCTTTGTACGGTTTGCGTAGCGCAATGAGTAGCTGTCTTTCACCCGAAGGGTGGGAATCATCTGTAATTTCTTCATAAGCACGGAGGCATTGCACTACGCTCAGTTTTGGACAGTCTGGAAAGGCTGGATAAGAAATAACCCTTGTATTGGATTTTGTTCTTCTACTTATTGTGAAAGACACTCCATCCGATGAGAACACTCTAGCAGAGATATCTAATGCTCGTACATCAGAAACACTCCTGCAGGACACCAGGCAGAGCAGCATCGCCAATTTGGCCGTTACCTCCTTCCGAGAAAATCTATTCGGTTGTCAGGACAGAAAAAGGTTCAAAACTCTGTTCACATCCCAAAGGACCGAATAACGCAGCTCCGGGGGAAGCTAGAGGAGAATTCCTCTCAGGAACCTAAACACCAAGGGGTGTTCCCCCACCGTGGAACCCTGCACCACCATGTGACCAGCCGAGATCGCCGAACGGAAGGTATTAACAGATCTATACGCCAGACCCCCCTCAGTCAAACTTTCCAGAAAATTAAGGATGTGGACTACATCTGTCCTCACGGGATCGAGACCCCGTCGCACACACACCAACAACACCATCAATGCCAGGCTGACGTATATCTCCTCTTCGTGCTACCTGCTCATGCTTTGGAGAGCAGGTCCTCAGCTTTTCCAAAAGTCCCGGGACCATCCAGCGATGCCAGAGATCCTCCAGACCATCAGCCTCAGAGATCCCTCCTGGACCAGCCGATGTGGAACCAGGTCGGCATTGAGCAGAATGTGAGGAGAGTGGGGGAGTAGGATTGGAAAATCCCAAGAAAGTTCCAGAAGAACCGGAAACCAAACTTGAGACCTCCACCATGGTGTGATCAACACCACTTCCACCGACTGGCGCCTCAAGAGTGCCGACACTCGCGTAATCATGGAGAACCGGGGAAACGCATACCCCTGCTCCCCCCACCAGTCCTGAAGGAAAGCATCCATCGCTTCCGCCAAGGGATCGGGCGCCAGCTGAAGAACTTTGGAAGTTGATGGTCCAGGCGTGACGCAAACAGGTCCACTGAGAAGGGACCCCACTTCTCCCACAGCAGGGAGAACACCTGAGGATCCAACTTCCATATACTGGCATCCAGGAGGTGACAGGAGTGCCAGTTGGCCACCTTGTTCTCCTGTCCCGGTAGGTACTCCGCCGTGACTGATATCTGGTGATCCTGACAAAAGTGCCAGAATTCCCTGGCCAGATTCGCCCGCATCTTGGATCTGGTACCCCCCAGGTGGTTGATATACTGGACAGCGGAGACATTGTCCATCCTGAGGAGGACACACAACAGCACTCTGTCCTTCATCCAGCATTGCACAGCAAAGGACCCCGCTAGTAACTCTAAGCAGTTGATGTGTAAAGACTGATCGTGAGTGGACCAGGTGCCACCTGAGCAGAACTCTCCGCACCTGGCCCCCCAACCAGAACGACTGGCGTCCGACTCGATCACTATGTCTGGAGCCGAACCGAATATTGCACGGCCATTCCAGGCCTCCATGTGCGTAAGCCACCACCTCATTTCGTCCCTCACCTCCTCCGTCAGTGGAATCAGTTGAGGATACGTCAGGCCTTGCCTGAGGGGATACGCTTTTAGACGCTGCATGGCTCGGTAATGCAAGGGCCCCGGGAATATGGCCTGAATTTACGACAAAAGTAGGCCGACCAACCGTGCCAACTGACGAAGAGATATTCGAGGCCTCGCCAGGGTCTGACGTAGCTTATGCCTGACCTTGCCATTTTCTTGGCGGGAAGACTCAGGGTGGAGGCCACGGAGTCTATATTGTACCCCACAAAGGTTGCACACTGAACCGGAACTAGGAGGGACTTCTTCTCGTTGATGACCAACCCCAACCCCTGAAGGAGGTTGATCGCCATCTGCAACTGAAGCAAAAGCCGTTCGGGACATTGGTCCAAAACATCATGTCATCCAGGTAAACGATCATCCTCGCACCCCGCCCCCGACGGAACTCCACTACCAGTCGCAGGACCTTTGTGAAGCACCACGGAGCGGAGGATAGCCCGAAAAGGAGCCTGGTGAACTCGAAGACCTGACCATTCCATCTGAACTTCAGAAAACGCAGATGGTGGGGAAATATAGGAACCGTCAGGTATGCGTCCTTCAGGTCGAGTCTGACCATCCAGGCTGCCAGACGCAGCACATCCCGAAGGAGATGTATGCCCTCCATTTTGAAATGGCGGTACACCAGCCACTCGTTGAATTCTTGTAAATTGATAACTGGCCGATGGCCACCGTCGACCTTGTCGACCAAGATGAGATTGCTGGAAACACCACCCGGCTGCTCGCGCGCGCAACAAATCGCCCCTTTTTGGAGGGGGGCGAAGACCTCTCCGCGCCCTAAGTCTGCATCTCGCTGTGAGAAAGAAATGGGGCGAGTCGCTGAGGTTGACATGGGCGGCCATGAAACTCCAACTGGAAGCCCTGGACCATCTGCAACACCCAAGCATTGTTTGTGAGGGAAACCCATGCCGGGAAGAACTGCGCCAAGCGCCCCACCCACCTGCAAGCTTGCCGAGGGCAGCACACTCACCTCTACTAGCACCTTGCTGTTGGCCTCTCTGACCTCCTCGGCCACGGAACCTATATCCTCATGTCGGGTACATGTTGTTGAAGCGGGCATTATCCTGGAACTGCCCGCGGCCGGATCCTTGCCCCCGATCGGAGCTGTTGCCATGGACGAACGAGTGGACCCTGCCACGTCCGGCCCTGTCGAAAACCAGAGGGGTAAAGACCTTTTTTATATTGGACTGCGCCTTGTCAAGGGAGGTAAAAGTTACCACAAATTCGCCTAGCTCCTTGACGAAGGGGTCCCCAAAAAGGCCCTCTTGCGCCACCGCACCAGCCTCTGAAGAGGCGACGTCACCCAACTTGGGGTCAATTTTAATAAGGAGCGACCTCCGTCTCTCTGTGGAGAGCACGCAGTTGGCATTCCTGAGGAACACAATTGCCCTCTGTGCCCAGTTAGAGAGAACCTCCGGGGATATAAGATCCCCCGACACCTTGGCTTCTTCAGCCATGTCCAAGATCCTGGTCATTGGCCCTACCGCATCAAGCAATTTATCTTGGCAGCTACGCCATGAGCGATCTATCCCCTTCTTAGGGTCTCTGATAAATTTCTCTAGAAAAGTCGTCATCTTCTGGTCAATGTCAGGCGTCAACGCCACCTTGCCTTCTAAGGTGGGGCGTGGGCATTCCGCTCTAAGGCGGTTGCAACCGTCCTTATCAACAGGCTTACGAAGGCGGCTCGCAACATAGTGGGCTACCTTGTCCCCGGGTACCCAGTCTGAAGACCGAGGGTGGACAATGTCATCCGGGTCCAACATATCAGACATCCCAGCAGGGGCCTGAGTTGAAAATGGGAGCCAGGACCTAGAGGAACACGCTTCCTCATCCGTATCTGGTGAATCCCCATCGTACGGAGGGTCAGGAGAAGCGGTCCTAGGAGTAGGAGGGAACGTGTCAATGGGGGGCAACTGAGCCGGCTGGGGAGGCTCTTGCACCTCAAACACGTTTTTTAAACGCGCAAATGCCTCAACATCAACCCCTTTAGTGCAGGGCTTCTTGCTATGAGGAGAAGAGGGAGGGGGATCGAAGGGGGGCCCTGAGAGGGAATACGGGCTGCCAACTTCGCATAAGCCTCATCCAAATGCGCTGTGAGGCGCTGCTCCAGGGGGATCATGGCCTGATCTACCGCCTTATAAATGGAATCGTCCACTGCTTGATAAAAATCATCATCCCAGGGGACGTAATTAAGAGGGTCCTCCTATTGGTACTGGCCCTGCTCTCGCTGCATAATGAGGTAACTTAGGCTCAGCAGGTATTCAAGAGCTCCAGGCAGTACATTTTAAATGAGCTTTGACAGGCACAGAATTAACGCTCGGAGGAAGCCCAGACCAATATGGGTGGCTCACAGGCACACAATGTATGGGCTAAGCCCAGGGGACACTCCAGCCCTCCTCAATCCTAGGGCAGCCACCGGGGGCAGTGTCCCACAGCACCTCTAAAAGGAGCACAAATTGCGACCCCGCTGGGTGTCAGGCAAATTGCCTACAGACCCACCAGAAAATCGGGCAAAATCAACCCCTCGGGTGTCACACCGGGTGGCAGAAGGCAGCACAGCTCTCTGTAGTCAGCACGCTCAACAAAATCACCGCTTTCTGTGGAGAAACTCGCGCTGACCAGAGAGAGCGAACACTGCCTCCTGGCGGCGGGAGGACCACACCGCGCTGTTTGCTGGGGCCAAAATCCCGTTAGGCACGCATAAAGCGTCCCGCAATTACCAGGGACTCTGAAAATAAAGGCACACAGAAGCGCTCAAACCTAACAGCACAAGAAGCATAAAAGAATCCCCAAAACCCCAGGAGAAAGGCAAAAATCGACTTAACTTGCTGCTGAGCAGCCAAGAAAGAGGAAGAGGAAATAGCAGCAGTGCATGATGGGAGCTGGCCAGAGTGCAGAGACAGACGAAGGACTCCCAATAAGACTGTTTTGTTTTCCCAAGTTTTCAGGGGACATATAGTTTGTTATTGTTGTTTTCTTGCTGCTGTGTAAGAATAAAGCGAAGGAAGAAGGCATAATCCTAAGCCTCCGGTCCTGCCATAGAATTCGATCATCTACATGATGTTTGCTGTTGGATTTATCGGAGCATGTAATAAATAATTATTCAGGGACATTGAATATCCTTAGATCGTCATGAAGTGTGGGTCAATGGTGTGTTTAAGTAATCAGCTGTCTTGGTAGTCAGTAACATCTGAAGCAACTTGACCTGTGGGGGTTCGTATGGGAACACAGGGAGATTGGCTTTACATGCTGCATGTAGCCCATCTCCGATGTGGATAGTTGTTCGCTACTGGCAATGTTAGCTAGTAGTATGAACTCCCCCTGAGGAAATATTTTGCTAACTTTTAACTACCGGAGTTAATGTAGTAGGCTAAGCAACTTTCTCTCATATGTTCGGGATATCGTCGGATGATGTATGAGGGGCAAATCAGGGGAATAGTAAATTCACTCTTGCACAAAGTTTCCCGCAGGCACCAGGTACAGGCTATCGTGTCAATTTCTAATGTTATGCTTGTTATGTGTTAATGTATTGTAGCCTGATGTGGAATGGTTTGCTGTGTTATATTTTTAAGTGGCTATGTGGAGGAGACATGTTGGCAGGTAAAACAAGAAGTACATGCATTGAGTTGAACTGAACTTGTTAATGCTTGCATTTAAAGTCCTCTTTCTTTTTATGTGGGCCCAAAGGGGGAGACCATCTTGAATTCTTCCAAGATGGAAAGCTCACCACCAGACAAATGAGCGAGAGAGTGAGTGTGACAGGGAAAGAGAGATAGAGCGAGAGCGAGAGCGAGAGACCCTTTCTTCAGTTCTCCCTTGTCTCTAGAGCCATGATCTCCCATGTCTGCATCAGACTGTGGTCTCCTCAAACATGCCCTGTTGCTTATTCTAACCTTCTCTGGTTTAAGCTAACCTTCTATGGTTTATTTACATATGTCTTGGATGTCTGTCAGTAAATAGATGACCTCTGCACGTGTTCTTTTGAGCCCACATATGTAGTTTCCCATCGCTTTTCAGTAGCCATAGTCTGCAAATTATTCACTCTGTAGTGAAAAGAATCGCTGTTTCTTTGCACTCAACTTTGGAGCATTATTCCTTTGCAGTAGACAGTCTGGTCACCCTCTCTCCATGTGTGCAGTCATTACTTATACAGTCAGTTCTAAAGCATTCTCTGTAGCCAGGCATGGAGCACTTGTGTTCTCTTTGGCCTGCCATGGAACCATAACACTTTATTATTATTAGGTGATTTATAAATCTCCTGGGGCCAGATGTATGACCCTTCCATTATGCGACTCGCAAATCGCATCGTTTTGTGACTCACAATTTGCGACTGGCAAAATGGAATGTACAACAGTGTCTCAGACACTGTTTGCGATTCCCAATGGGGTCGCAAATGCCCTGCCTCATGAATATTCATGAGGCAGGTCGCAATTTGGGATTTCATTGGGAGTGGCCAGCACTCACAGGGATGGTGGCCTTGAAGAACCGAGTTTTAGAACCCAGCAGCGCCAGGGGCACGCCCAAAGTCTTCGGGTTCACCTGTCTTAGAATACAGAGACACGGGATACTTCTCGGTGACGTCAAAGATTGAATTTATTGGCTGCAACCAGGAACAGAAGTCTACGAAGTACAACATAAGTATGTTCGTCAGGGACTGCTCAATTTTCGTAAGGCGAGACATCGTCTTTTATGCTAAAAATCACATTCCGGACAAACACCCACTATTTACAATTTGTCCAATCATAAGCATCATTACAAGAGGTATCGCATGACGACAAACCCACTTTTCAGTTGTCCAGCCCACCATCAATTACACGGGAAAGCCCAACATTCTTTCTCGAACAGGCCGGACAAACCCATAATAAAAGACCACAACCCATATCATAAATAGACCATAAAAGAAGGAACAGAAACAGATGAGAAGTAGGATAAGGGGTGTGTGTGTGCATATGAAACTTTACAATGTCCTGTGCTCTGATCCTTAATCTTGATCAGCTACCGGGCAAGGAACTGGCTTAGCAAGGTCAGCTTCAGGCAACAAGGTCAGTTCGCTCAGGTCATTCAGAAGTCAGCTAAAGTGTACGTGTACTAAAGACTTGTTCGGCCTTAGTCATCGGCCTATGTGAGGGCAACCACAAAATGGCTGCCATGCACAAAATGGAACCCAAGGGTTCAGAACAAAATCCCTAAATACGTAGTGAATCCATCGCTCTAGCATAGCGAAAACACTCGTACTTGCCGCACTCGCTAGTTACGGTTTGCTACTATCAAATTTGTAACGAAACCATGACCTTTATGAAACGGGTTCAGAATTCACCGAACCTCAGACCCTCCTTTTGCCCTTACATAGGCAATAACCTAAACTCACGTCAATCTGAATCTAGGTCTATATCAATCTTCATCAGACCATCAAGATGCTTCTGGAGCATAATCCTATTACTCAGGACTTCTCTCGAGGCAGGTCTCCTTGCAACCGTAGTAGCACAAAGGCCACATATAGCAGGAGAACACTGTACACAAAGACAGAACAGGAAAAGAATTGCTAAAGCCATCCCAATGATCATCAGAATCTTCTATCCCCAAGTGGATAACAATCCCCAAAACCATCCCACCAACGACCAATCTCCTTCGTCCACATGTACAGACTCGGAGATCTTATATAGCTTGGAAATGGCCTGGTACACTGTCGGAGCATTGTCTGGGATGAAAACGCAGCAGCTCGATTGGATCAATTTGCATACCCTTCCTCTATCCGCAAGTATGACATCTAACGCAACACGATTCTGCAACATCATAAGATGGTCCGATTGGAGCTCGGCAGTCAAATTACTAAGGGCTCTGGCAGTCTCAACTATGGTGGATTCAACCACTCTCGTCAATTGCCGTATGTTCCTACTATTAGCCATAGGTCCCCAAAACGGTAGGAAACCCTTGAGAAAGTCTCCCACTTCTTGTCCTGCAGTATCTTCCTTACCGAAGACACCTCTAACTACTCTCGTTCTGTGATAATCTGCGGCTGCAGTATACGTAGGGGGCAACAGATACGAAACATAACATGTTCCCGAAAAATCAGGGAGGCAACCATGTATGTGCTCTATCATGGCAAACAAAATACGTACCCTTAGCTGCTAAAAATGGTGGGGAAGTCTGGGACGCAAAAACATACATCTCAGTACAAACACTCTTCCCTAACTGAGCTCTCGGATTCTTGCCATTACTTTGCAGACAAAAGTGACCACGATGGGGTACGATCCAAATCGGAGATGACCTTTTCCTTCGCTGCTTTTCACTAAGACTAACACCATATCCAGTCACGTTCCATCCAATATAAGCTAGTGTCTCATCTTTAGGAATAGTCTCATAGGAATCGATACCTCTAATCATATCCACTATTCCCTTCACTAGAGCACTATTACTCGAACTATCTTTCATGGAACGCAGGGGATAGACTTCATGGGCATAAATAAACATCGTCCTATATGCCCATACAGACCCATTGTAGCTGAATGGCAGGACCAAATAAGGGATACCTTTATCCGTAGTATGCGGCATAAGACCACACACCCAACAATTAGTGGTGTTCACTACTAACTGATGCTGATGCAGGAGTTGCACAAAGGAATTATTAATGAACTCTGATCTTCTAATAGATTCATGTTCAGGTAAAGGATGAAAAGAATGCAAATAAGTAGTAGTAGGAAAAGACATAGGTTGTGTGGTGGGTGCAAACGTCACTTGGAAAGAAAAAACAACATATCCCACCAAAAACATCGTAATGCTAAGTAGCATTAAAAGACACGTTATCAAAAAACATTTGCTACGCATCAGTTTACACAGTTTTCTCTTAAAGTTCATTTCTACAACAGCTCTAACGATCTCAAAAAACTACATCCTCTAACTGTGCTGTTCGCGGCAGGTGGTTCTCTTCGCTCAGGTGTACGTCTGTAAGTCCAGGGAACGCCCTAGAACAAACCAGAACCGTCGACCTTTTGTCTACACAACTTGACACTCAAAGGCTTGATACCGCGACCCTACAGCTGAACCCGGATGGCGGTTCGAAAAAGAAAAATAGGTCAAAACAGCTTTTTGGATGAGAGAGCGTAGTTTTCAAAAGCAAAAAAAGGAATTCATTTTTTATTTGTCCATTGTTTCTCGGTCGTAGATTATAGCGGCCTTTACCAGGCAATGTCTGATCACGAAACAACAACTCAGGCTCAGTGGTGTCCAGTCTCAAAGAAGGAGGCACAGCTGCTTGCAAAATATCGTTGTCCTCTCGCTCAGAGCTTGTTCCAATCAAGCGTGCATCGCTAAACGGAACGAATCTTGGCACAGTCTCTGTTTCTGAATCGCCAACACCCTCATGGACCCACTGGTCGTACAGCAGAGGTAAAGATACCCTCTTACAATGTACGCCGTGGATCCAGTTCTTCTTGCCGTGGACTCTCACTGCAGTACGCGTTGACAAAAGCACCTGGAAAGGTCCCGTCCAGCGGGGCTGATCATTCTTTGTCTGCTGGAAGTTACGAACGAGCACCCACAAACCAGGGTACATGGCGTGTCCTGGATCTTTAGATGATTGTTGAAGTGTATCATAAACCTGTCGGTGTAAGACATGCAATTTAGCCGTCAGGTCATACAAATAGTCAATCAGCACAGGATGTTCAATCTCGCTAAACTTTGTCGGCCTCGGGACTCCCCACACATTAGCCGGGCGACCAAAAACTATCTCGTATGGACTAAGGCCTACTCGAGAATGCACTGTAGTTCTAGTTGACAAAAGTGCCAACGGCAAGGCATCGGGCCATTGAAGACCAGAACTCGCCTGAATCTTGGCTAACTTCAGCTTCAGAGTGCCATTATAGCATTCGACCAAACCAGCTGATTGGGGGTGATTCGCAGCATGACATTTCTGCCTAATGCCCAAACCTTCACACACCCTCTTCATGACTTGACCCACAAATTCACTTCTGTTATCACTCCACACCATCCTTGGCAAACTAAATCTAGGGAAATATTCCTTAAGCAAAACCTTGGCTGTGGATAAGGCAGTATTATCTTTCAGGGGGTAAGCCTCTACCCATCTTGAAAAGGCACAAACAACCACTAGGACGTACTTTAAATTGTTGCATCTTTCCATATGGATAAAATCCAATTGCAACACCTCGAACGGCTACTTCGGAGGCGCAAAGTGACCAGCTGGAGTTGGGGTTCCCTTGCCAGGATTATACATCAGACAAACCATTCAATTCTTGACCAGATTCTCCGCACACCTAGGAATTCCAGCATTCTGACACACTGGAGCCAACAACTTACAAAACCCTTTCACACTAATGTGAGCCATTCCATGTGCCATCGTAAACACGGCAAGCACATACGCTTCAGGTAACAACCATCGGCGATGCTCTGACAACTCAACCCAACAACCAGTCGCATCCAACTTTCCCGTACTCTCTCTCCATACACTCAATTCTTTCTCAGTAGCTTAGGCCTGAATTGACTTCACACTCTCTATTGTATCCTCGCACATTCCTCTATCCGGAACCCATCTCGCTGGACCCGCAACATACATTCGACTCATCATATCTTTCGCCGCCTCTTTCGCAACTTCATCCGCAAACGCATTACCACGACCAACATGATCGGTAACCTTCTTATGTGCACTGCATTTCACGATCGCAACTTGCGTCGGCAACGTAAGTGACTCAAGAAGTTCATTCACCAACTGACCATGCTGAATCTTCGTACCATGAGAAGTAAGGAATCCACGCTCCTTCCACAAACGCCCAAAACTATGGGCAACACCAAACGCATACTGACTATCGGTATACACAGTCACTCTCTTTCCTTTCGACAACACACACGCTCTCGTCAGTGCAATCAACTCTGCTGCTTGAGCTGAATTGTGTGATATACGTGCAGCTTCAACAATTGTATGCAAAGTTGTAACCGCATACGCTGCAGTCGTATCACCATTTGGAAGCTTAAAGCATGAACCATCTACCCATAAGGTGCCATCAGACTACGCAAGAGGAGTGTCTTTCAAATCAATTCTACCCTTCGTTTCTTCCTCTGTCCTGAGAAAGCAATCATGCTGTTCCTGAACATCTGTCTCTACAGAAATCGGCAACAACGTAGCTGGATTCAATGTGTTGCATCGCTTTATATGCACATGACTCGCCAAAAGTGTCAACTCATATCCTGACAATCGAGCACTAGTCAAGTGATGGGTTTTCATCCTGTTTAATAAAGTATCCACTGCATGTGGAACCATCACAATCAACATACTATCCATCACCAAACCAGCAGACTGTCGAATAGAAACAGCCGCTGCCGCTGTAGCTCTCAAACAACTCGGCAACGCTCTAGCTACCGGATCCAAAGTCGACGAGAAATACGCACACGGACTCTGTTTATTGCCGAACTGTTGGGTCAGGACTGACAATGCACAACCCTCTCTCTTGTGTAAAAGGCTTACTGTAGTCGGGAGTACACAGGAGCCGAACACAATGCATTACGTAATTCAGAAAAACTTTTCTGGCATTCGTCAGACCAAGGAAGAGGATTCGGAGTATCCTTGAGAGTAAGTGCTAACAGAGGTTTCGCAAGTAACGAAAAGTTCAGAATCCATTGTCTACAGTACGAGGTAATACCCAAGAAAGCACGCACTTTTCTCTGTGTGGTTGGCACATTCATTTGCGAAATCGCTTGAATTCGTTCTGGGGTCAACCTTCTTCCCTCCTCCGACAAGAGATGACCTAAGTAGGTCACTTCTTGGCGACAATACTGCAACTTTGAAGGTGACACTTTATGATGGAGGTCAGACAAATGTCGCAACAACGAAAGAGTAGCTTCTTTACAAGTCTCCTCATCATCAGCAGCAACTAACAAGTCATCCACATACTGAATAAGAGCAGCACCACCGGCAAGACAATCGCATCAAGCTGTGTTTTCAAAGCTTGATTATAGATGGAGGGACTTTCACAGTAACCTTGAGGAGCACATTTAAACCGTAAGCTTCTGCCTCCTAAAGAGAAGTCAAAAATATCTCTACTCTCCTCGGCAATCGGGATGCTGAAGAAAGCATTCTTCAGATCTATCACCGAAAACGAGGTAGCTGAAGCAGGAATCCTAGTCAGCAAAGCAGTAATATCGGGAACAACCGGAAACTGTGGCACAACAATCTTATTCACTTCTCTAAGGTCGATCACAAACCTATACACAGGCGGCTGAGAAGAGTCAGTACGCTTCAGACCAGGCAAAACAGGACTGTTACACACATTACCTCTCGTTTCTTCAATCACACCTTTCTCAATCAGATCATAGATAATCGGTAAAAGTGCTCTTTCACCATCGCTAGAAATCCTATATTGGGAAATACGTGGCAATCTAGCATTTGCTTTAAGCGTCACAACATAAGGTGGAATCTCCAAAAGACCCACATCATTAGGACCAGTAGCCCAAAGAGTATCAGGGAGAGAACCCAATTCCAGTGGAAGCCGATCTTTAGACAAATACATCGGAGAGATCACTATCTTACCCAATGTAAGCTGTACTCCTGAAGGAGAACAATGCAATGTCGCATATAGTCTCTTCAACAAATCCAGACCCAGCAAATTCTCACCACAACCTGTTGTTAAAATGAGGGGTGCTTCCAATTCACAAGGCCCTATAGAAAGAGACAATGGACTAGAAACTGGATTACGAACTGGGGTGCCAGAGAATCCTACCGAAACATTCGTTAAGCCAGACAAAGGTGCGCCAGGGAGTTTAGAGTGCATGATAGAACTCTTCGCTGCACCAGTATCCAAAAGAAACGGCTCTATCACACCCGATGTAACTACTGCAACATAAGGTCCACTCTGGTCTACTGGAACCGACACTACTCCCTCTCTTTGTCCATGGCTGTCCTAACAATCATTACCGTCAGCATTCTCACTCTCAACATAGTAGTCGTCAGCATAGTACTGAGTCGACCTACCAGACGCAACATTCTGTTTATCAAAGCAATTCATAGTATTCTGTGGAGGAAAGGAACGTCCATTCTGGGGGAACACACCACGTTCCCTACCTCTAGGTGCTTGCTGAACACCTCGATCTCTCACACTAGAAGCACCATTCGTACGCTACAACAGAACCGGACAACTATACTTGAAATGCCCTTCTTCCTTGCAATATGCACACTGGTTAGGGCCAGCGAGAATTCGCTGCTGAGAAGACTCGGGCTTCTGCGAACCTCTCTGAAATTGTTGAGGCTGCTGAGACTCGCGCTGATTATAACGAGGCAGATACGCCTGTTGCAAAAGAACCTTCGTCTTTAAATCTTTAGTCTTTTTCTCTGCTTTGTCTTTCTCATCATTATCCCTATTCTCGTAGTACTGTGCAGTAGCCAATATCTGAGCCGACGAAGAAACAGCCCAAGAACTCTCAGAATCCTTCAACTTGTTACACAACTCGGGAAGCAAATTATGAACAAACTTATCTATGAACAACCTTTGGCCACCTTCCGTACTCATGTCTTGACCACTGTGATCTATAAAACTCTCTTCGAACCTAGTGAAGAAGTCAGACACACTTTCATCTTTCTTCTGCTTACATGCTGCTAACTTATCCTAATTCACTCGCATAGCAGGCATCAAAGTCTTCATGAAAGTAATAATCCTACCAGGGAGTTCCGCAACTAAAGCCTCAGGTTTAGCTCCACCACCCTGTTGACCATCTGCAGCAGTAATATTAGCCCATGTATCACCTAACTCTTGCGCATGATCCTCGTGACGAATCTTCGCTCACAAAGGCTGAGGAACCACATTACCAAACAACATGTCTATGTCAGCTAAATTCATGATGCACGCGTCAGCTGTCTGAGACAATTCCTTGTAATACCCTGCAGGATTTTTACGAGGACCAGGTAGTGTCTGCTTAAGAGCCAAAACTTCAGCTCTCTTCCACGGGACATGTACCCAAACACGCTTAAAATGAGCCGGTACACCAGCAATACCATTAGGGACATCGGCCCAACCTTCCTCTTTCCATACCGGAGGAACTTCTCTCATAGGGTACTGTCTCACTTTTCTCCTGACAGAAGGATCAGGCTCAAACAGTGCCTGAGAAGAAAACTCACTCCTAAACGCAAGCAATGTCGCAACTGCTTTCTCGATATCGGGACCCACTATCGTCCCTTTCGCAAACTCAGACTGTACGTTAATTAACTCCAATGGGATCTGATCCAACTCACTATCTTCCAATTCCTCACGGAGGAAAGTACACATAACATTGAAGACGTACCTTTGCTTTAGCGCTCCCCATTGCTGGAAGACATCCATAACTGACTCTAGATTATACCTTGAAGCATTCGAAACCCATCTACGAGCCATAAGATCTAACACTGCCCGTTCTTCGGGACTAGGAAGCTGGCTACGTAATTGTTTACGTGCAGAAACAGGGGTCACACTCAATGACCCAAACAAAGGAGACAAAAGACCAGCAATAGTATCAGACATTCTCTGTCGAACAGATGGGGAAGCTGTCATAAGGACAGGAGACAAAGCAGGCTGAGATGAAACAAACGTAGGAGTAGTAGCAGAAGAAGACGCAAGTATAGAAGAAAACACAGGAGTTTGAGGCGGAACTGATAGCAAAGTCGGCGGCCCTAGAAAAGGCTGCGCCAGAGGAGGAGGAGGAACCAGCTGAAGAGGAGATGGCGGCTGAGCATCAACAGGAGGCACAACAACTGGAGGTTGTGCAACTAAAGGTTGCAGAGGTGCCGTAGCACTCTGCACATAAGGGGGTGGTGAACTCAACAAATGTGACATCAAAGGATCCTTTTCAGGGTCCTTCGTTGCACCTTGTAGAAGAGGTGGCAAAGTCGGATAAAATTTATCGACGGCCATATTATGTTGCCTATGCATCTTCTCAATCGCTTGATCTTCTTCATTGTCTTTAAACTGCCTAGCAGCTTGCATTATCGATATACCCTTTTCTCTCTTATCTCTTTTCGCTTGTGTAATTTCTCGCTGTTTGGCTTCCTTACGCCAGAGGCGGAAAGAGTCAAACATTGCCGGCCGGGCTTTCTTCCTAAGTAGTACAGTTTCCAAATGATTTAATATCTCGGTGTCATAGCTACCATGTTTGGGCCATCGTAAGACACCGTCTTTCCTAGTATAACAGACCCACAATTCATTATACGTAATGGGGCCCACGCCATGTTTAAAATAGAGCTCATAAGTCGGAGTTCCAACCGGAGGTATCGGACACGAGTCCTCCAATCTGGAATCCCTATTACAACCACAACAAAATATCTTTCTAATTTTGCTAAGACCAGGCATCTTCTCTCACTAATCTAGCTTCAAACTTCAAGGGATTACCAAAAACGATAGTCTCGCAAATGTACGAGTCCCTCGGCTTTGGCGCTTGCAAGTACCAAATCAAAGACTAAGGGAAACCAAGACAAAGGACTTGGAGCGACACACTTATACTTTACTGAAGTATCAATCACGTCACCAGAAGACCCGTCTATCGTCTCGTTCTACAAATCGTCACAAAGGGGGTCCAAGACAGGGTGACAGTCAGGGCAGCAGTCCTTCGTAGCCGTCGGAAAGCGGGAAGCTTCGCAGCAAAAACCTTCAGTCCACGTTCGACATGCCGGGGTCGATGGAGTGGGGGCCCTCTTCCAGAATTTCCTCACAAAGCTCCTCACGATCTTCAGGCTTGGACCGGTACCACTGAAGTCGCCCCACTTTGGGCGCCAACTGAAGAACCAGGTTTTAGAACCCAGCGGCGCCAGGGGCACACCCAAAGTCTTCGGGTTCACCTGTCTTAGAATACAGAGACACGGGATACTTCTCGGTGACGTCAAAGATCGAATTTATTGGCTGCAACCAGGAACAGAAGTCTACGAAGTACAACATAAGTATGTTCGTCAGAGACTGCTCAATTTTCGTAAGGCGAGACATCGTCTTTTATGCTAAAAATCATATTCCGGACAAACACCCACTATTTACAATTTGTCCAATCATAAGCATCATTACAAGAGGTATCGCATGAAGACAAATCCACTTTTCAGTTGTCCAGCCCACCATCAATTACACAGGAAAGCCCAACATTCTTTTTCGAACAGGCCGGACGAACCCATAATAAAAGACCACAACCCATATCATAAATAGACCATAAAAGAAGGAACAGAAACAGATGAGAAGTAGGGTAAGGGGTGTGTGTGTGCATACCAAACTTTACAATGTCCTGTGCTCTGATCCTTAATCTTGATCAGCTACCCGGCAAGGAACTGGCTTAGCAAGGTCAGCTTCAGGCAACGAGGTCAGTTCGCTCAGGTCATTCAGAAGTCAGCTAAAGTGTACGTGTACTAAAGACTCATTCGGCCGTAGTCATCGGCCTATGTGAGGGCAACCACAAAATGGCTGCCATGACAAAATGGAACCCAAGGGTTCAGAACAAAATCCCTAAATACGTAGGGAATCCATCGCTCTAGCATAGCGAAAACACTTGTACTTGCCGCACTCGCTAGTTACGGTTTGCTACTATCAAATTCGAAACAAAACCATGACCTTTATGAAACGGGTTCAGAATTCACGGAACCTCAGCCTGCAGGGGTCAGCAGACCACCATGTCAGTGACTGCTTTTTAAATAATTATCAACAAGGGTTGGTGATGAACAGAGTTTCTGAATTAAGCAGAAAACTCTCACCCAGTCAAGAGATCAGGGCTAGATCCAACACAGTTTTTTAGCTCACTGCACCATCCCAGCTCAGAACCTGGCTATATGCAAATTAGTCTGTTCCTGTCCCAGTGCATGATGGGAACAGGGCAAACCAAACTACCAAGCCAATTCTTACACTGGGAAGGAAACAAGCTTCCGGGGACCGGTTTCTGGCATTTCAGCCGTCGTCGGCCCGGCTTGCTTGAATCCTGATGGTGCAATGAGCAAGGGACTCACATCTGAGTATACCCTTCCACGCTTAGGGTGGACAAAATATTTAACAACAAGGGGTGGTGATGAACAGAGTTTCTGAATTAAGCAGAATACTCTCACCCAGTCAAGAGATCAGGGCTAGATCCAACACCGTTTTTTAGCTCACTGCACCATCCCAGCTCAGAACCTGGCTATATGCAAATTAGTCTGTTCCTGTCCCAGTGCATGATGGGAACAGGGCAAACCAAACTACCAAGCCAATTCTTACACTGGGAAGGAAACAAGCTTCCGGGGACCGGTTTCTGGCATTTCAGCCGTCGTCGGCCCGGCTTGCTTGAATCCTGATGGTGCAATGAGCAAGGGACTCACATCTGAGTATACCCTTCCACGCTTAGGGTGGACAAAATATTTAACAACAAGGGGTGGTGATGAACAGAGTTTCTGAATTAAGCAGAATACTCTCACCCAGTCAGGAGATCAGGGCTAGATCCAAAACCGTTTTTTAGCTCACTGCACCATCCCAGCTCAGAACCTGGCTATATGCAAATTAGTCTGTTCCTGTCCCAGTGCATGATGGGAACAGGGCAAACCAAACTACCAAGCCAATTCTTACACTGGGAAGGAAACAAGCTTCCGGGGACCGGTTTCTGGCATTTCAGCCGCCGTCGGCCCGGCTTGCTTGAATCCTGATGGTGCAATGAGCAAGGGACTCACATCTGAGTATACCCTTCCACGCTTAGGGTGGACAAAATATTTATTAGCAAGGGGTGGTGATGAACAGAGTTTCTGAATTAAGCAGAATACTCTCACCCAGTCAAGAGATCTGGGCTAGATCCAACACCGTTTTTTAGCTCACTGCACCATCCCAGCTCAGAACCTGGCTATATGCAAATTAGTCTGTTCCTGTCCTAGTGCATGATGGGAACAGGGCAAACCAAACTACCAAGCCAATTCTTACACTGGGAAGGAAACAAGCTTCCGGGGACCGGTTTCTGGCATTTCAGCCGTCGTCGGCCCGGCTTGCTTGAATCCTGATGGTGCAATGAGCAAGGGACTCACATCTGAGTATACCCTTCCACGCTTAGGGTGGACAAAATATTTAACAACAAGGGGTGGTGATGAACAGAGTTTCTGAATTAAGCAGAATACTCTCACCCAGTCAAGAGATCAGGGCTAGATCCAACACGTTTTTTAGCTCACTGCACCATACCAGCTCAGAACCTGGCTATATGCAAAGTAGTCTGTTCCTGTCCCAGTGCATGATGGGAACAGGGCAAACCAAACTGCCAAGCCAATTCTTACACTGGGAAGGAAACAAGCTTCCGGGGACCGTTTTCTGGCATTTCAGCCGTCGTCGGCCCGGCTTGCTTGAATCCTGATGGTGCAATGAGCAAGGGACTCACATCTGAGTATACCCTTCCACGCTTAGGGTGGACAAAATATTTAACAACAAGGGGTGGTGATGAACAGAGTTTCTGAATTAAGCAGAATACTCTCACCCAGTCAAGAGTTCAGGGCTAGATCCAACACCGTTTTTTAGCTCACTGCACCATCCCAGCTCAGAACCTGGCTATATGCAAATTAGTCTGTTCCTGTCCCAGTGCATGATGGGAACAGGGCAAACCAAACTACGAAGCCAATTCTTACACTGGGAAGGAAACAAGCTTCCGGGGACCGGTTTCTGGCGTTTCAGCCGTCGTCGGCCCGGCTTGCTTGAATCCTGATGGTGCAATGACCAAGGGACTCACATCTGAGTATACACTTCCACGCTTAGGGTGGACAAAATTTTTAACAACAAGGGGTGGTGATGAACAGAGTTTCTGAATTAAGCAGAATACTCTCACCCAGTCAAGAGATCAGGGCTAGATCCAACACTGTTTTTTTAGCTCACTGCACCATCCCAGCTCAGAACCTGGCTATATGCAAATTAGTCTGTTCCTGTCCCAGTGCATGATGGGAACAGGGCAAACCAAACTACCAAGCCAATTCTTACACTGGAAAGGAAACAAGCTTCCGGGGACCGGTTTCTGGCATTTCAGCCGTCGTCGGCCCGGCTTGCTTGAATCCTGATGGTGCAATGAGCAAGGGACTCACATCTGAGTAGACCCTTCCATGCTTAGGGTGGACAAAATATTTAACAACAAGGGGTGGTGATGAACAGAGTTTCTGAAATAAGCAGAATACTCTCACCCAGTCAAGAGATCAGGGCTAGATCCAACACCGTTTTTTAGCTCACTGCACCATCCCAGCTCAGAACCTGGCTATATGCAAATTAGTCTGTTCCTGTCCCAGTGCATGATGGGAACAGGGCAAACCAAACTACCAAGCCAATTCTTACACTGGGAAGGAAACAAGCTTCCGGGGACCGGTTTCTGGTATTTCAGCCGTCGTCGGCCCGGCTTGCTTGAATCCTAATGGTGCAATGAGCAAGGGACTCACATCTGAGTATACCCTTCCACGCTTAGGGTGGACAAAATATTTAACAACAAGGGGTGGTGATGAACAGAGTTTCTGAATTAAGCAGAATACTCTCACCCAGTCAAGAGATCAGGGCTAGATCCAACACCGTTTTTTAGCTCACTGCACCATCCCAGCTCAGAACCTGTCTATATGCAAATTAGTCTGTTCCTGTCCCAGTGCATGATGGGAACAGGGCAAACCAAACTACCAAGCCAATTCTTACACTGGGAAGGAAACAAGCTTCCGGGGACCGGTTTCTGGCATTTCAGCCGTCGTCGGCCCGGCTTGCTTGAATCCTGATGGTGCAATGAGCAAGGGACTTGCATCTGAGTATACCCTTCCACGCTTAGGGTGGACAAAATATTTAACAACAAGGGTTGGTGATGAACAGAGTTTCTGAATTAGGCAGAATACTCTCACCCAGTCAAGAGATCAGGGCTAGATCCAACACTGTTTTTTAGCTCACTGCACCATCCCAGCTCAGATCCTGGCTATATGCAAATTAGTCTGTTCCTGTCCCAGTGCATGATGGGAACAGGGCAAACCAAACTACCAAGCCAATTCTTACACTGGGAAGGAAACAAGCTTCCGGGGACCGGTTTCTGGCATTTCAGCCGTCGTCGGCCCGGCTTGCTTGAATCCTGATGGTGCAATGAGCAAGGGACTCACATCTGAGTATACCCTTCCACGCTTAGGGTGGACAAAATATTTAACAACAAGGGGTGGTGATGAACAGAGTTTCTGAATTAAGCAGAATACTCTCACCCAGTCAAGAGATCAGGGCTAGATCCAACACCGTTTTTTAGCTCACTGCACCATCCCAGCTCAGAACCTGGCTATATGCAAATTAGTCTGTTCCTGTCCCAGTGCATGATGGGAACAGGGCAAACCAAACTGCCAAGCCAATTCTTACACTGGGAAGGAAACAAGCTTCCGGGGACCGGTTTCTGGCATTTCAGCCGTCGTCGGCCCGGCTTGCTTGAATCCTGATGGTGCAATGAGCAAGGGACTCACATCTGAGTATACCCTTCCACGCTTAGGGTGGACAAAATATTTAACAACAAGGGGTGGTGATGAACAGAGTTTCTGAATTAAGCAGAATACTCTCACCCAGTCAAGAGTTCAGGGCTAGATCCAACACCGTTTTTTAGCTCACTGCACCATCCCAGCTCAGAACCTGGCTATATGCAAATTAGTCTGTTCCTGTCCCAGTGCATGATGGGAACAGGGCAAACCAAACTACCAAGCCAATTCTTACACTGGGAAGGAAACAAGCTTCCGGGGACCGGTTTCTGGCATTTCAGCCGTCGTCGGCCCGGCTTGCTTGAATCCTGATGGTGCAATGACCAAGGGACTCACATCTGAGTATACACTTCCACGCTTAGGGTGGACAAAATATTTAACAACAAGGGGTGGTGATGAACAGAGTTTCTGAATTAAGCAGAATACTCTCACCCAGTCAAGAGATCAGGGCTAGATCCAACACTGTTTTTTAGCTCACTGCACCATCCCAGCTCAGAACCTGGCTATATGCAAATTAGTCTGTTCCTGTCCCAGTGCATGATGGGAACAGGGCAAACCAAACTACCAAGCCAATTCTTACACTGGAAAGGAAACAAGCTTCCGGGGACCGGTTTCTGGCATTTCAGCCGTCGTCGGCCCGGCTTGCTTGAATCCTGATGGTGCAATGAGCAAGGGACTCACATCTGAGTAGACCCTTCCACGCTTAGGGTGGACAAAATATTTAACAACAAGGGGTGGTGATGAACAGAGTTTCTGAAATAAGCAGAATACTCTCACCCAGTCAAGAGATCAGGGCTAGATCCAACACCGTTTTTTAGCTCACTGCACCATCCCAGCTCAGAACCTGGCTATATGCAAATTAGTCTGTTCCTGTCCCAGTGCATGATGGGAACAGGGCAAACCAAACTACCAAGCCAATTCTTACACTGGGAAGGAAACAAGCTTCCGGGGACCGGTTTCTGGCATTTCAGCCGTCGTCGGCCCGGCTTGCTTGAATCCTAATGGTGCAATGAGCAAGGGACTCACATCTGAGTATACCCTTCCACGCTTAGGGTTGACAAAATATTTAACAACAAGGGGTGGTGATGAACAGAGTTTCTGAATTAAGCAGAATACTCTCACCCAGTCAAGAGATCAGGGCTAGATCCAACACCGTTTTTTAGCTCACTGCACCATCCCAGCTCAGAACCTGGCTATATGCAAATTAGTCAGTTCCTGTCCCAGTGCATGATGGGAACAGGGCAAACCAAACTACCAAGCCAATTCTTACAATGGGAAGGAAACAAGCTTCCGGGGACCGGTTTCTGGCATTTCAGCCGTCGTCGGCCCGGCTTGCTTGAATCCTGATGGTGCAATGAGCAAGGGACTTGCATCTGAGTATACCCTTCCACGCTTAGGGTGGACAAAATATTTAACAACAAGGGTTGGTGATGAACAGAGTTTCTGAATTAGGCAGAATACTCTCACCCAGTCAAGAGATCAGGGCTAGATCCAACACTGTTTTTTAGCTCACTGCACCATCCCAGCTCAGATCCTGGCTATATGCAAATTAGTCTGCTCCTGTCCCAGTGCATGATGGGAACAGGGCAAACCAAACTACCAAGCCAATTCTTACACTGGGAAGGAAACAAGCTTCCGGGGACCGGTTTCTGGCATTTCAGCCGTCGTCGGCCCGGCTTGCTTGAATCCTGATGGTGCAATGAGCAAGGGACTCACATCTGAGTATATCCTTCCACGCTTAGAGTGGACAAAATATTTAACAACAAGGGGTGGTGATGAACAGAGTTTCTGAAATAAGCAGAATACTCTCACACAGTCAAGAGATCAGGGCTAGATCCAACACCGTTTTTTAGCTCACTGCACCATCCCAGCTCAGAACCTGGCTATATGCAAATTAGTCTGTTCCTGTCCCAGTGCATGATGGGAACAGGGCAAACCAAACTACCAAGCTAATTCTTACACTGGGAAGGAAACAAGCTTCCGGGAACCGGTTTCTGGCATTTCAGCCGTCGTCGGCCCGACTTGCTTGAGTCCTGATGGTGCAATGAGCAAGGGACTCACATCTGAGTATACCCTTCCACGCTTAGGGTGGACAAAATATTTAACAACAAGGGGTGGTGATGAACAGAGTTTCTGAATTAAGCAGAATACTCTCACCCAGTCAAGAGATCAGGGCTAGATCCAACACCGTTTTTTAGCTCACTGCACCATCCCAGCTCAGAACCTGGCTATATGCAAATTAGTCTGTTCCTGTCCCAGTGCATGAGGGGAACAGGGCAAACCAAACTACCAAGCCAATTCTTACACTGGGAAGGAAACAAGCTTCCGGGGACCGGTTTCTGGCATTTCAGCCGTCGTCGGCCCGACTTGCTTGAATCCTGATGGTGCAATGAGCAAGGGACTCACATCTGAGTATACCCTTCCACGCTTAGGGTGGACAAAATATTTAACAACAAGGGGTGGTGATGAACAGTGTTTCTGAATTAAGCAGAATACTCTCACCCAGTCAAGAGATCAGGGCTAGATCCAACACCGTTTTTTAGCTCACTGCACCATCCCAGCTCAGAACCTGGTTATATGCCAATTAGTCTGTTCCTGTCCCAGTGCATGATGGGAACAGGGCAAACCAAACTACTAAGCCAATTCTTACACTGGGAAGGAAACAAGCTTCCAGGGACCGGTTTCTGGCATTTCAGCCGTAGTCGGCCCAGCTTGCTTGAATCCTGATGGTGCAATGAGCAAGGGACTCACATCTGAGTATACCCTTCCACGCTTAGGGTGGACAAAATATTTAACAACAAGGGGTGGTGATGAACAGAGTTTCTGAATTAAGCAGAATACTCTCACCCAGTCAAGAGATCAGGGCTAGATCCAACACCGTTTTTTAGCTCACTGCACCATCCCAGCTCAGAACCTGGCTATATGCAAATTAGTCTGTTCCTGTCCCAGTGCATGATGGGAACAGGGCAAACCAAACTACCAAGCCAATTCTTACACTGGGAAGGAAACAAGCTTCCGGGGACCGGTTTCTGGCATTTCAGCCGTCGTCGGCCCGGCTTGCTTGAATCCTAATGGTGCAATGAGCAAGGGACTCACATCTGAGTATACCCTTCCACGCTTAGGGTGGACAAAATATTTAACAACAAGGGGTGGTGATGAACAGAGTTTCTGAATTAAGCAGAATACTCTCACCCAGTCAAGAGATCAGGGCTAGATCCAACACCGTTTTTTAGCTCACTGCACCATCCCAGCTAAGAACCTGGCTATATGCAAATTAGTCAGTTCCTGTCCCAGTGCATGATGGGAACAGGGCAAACCAAACTACCAAGCCAATTCTTACAATGGGAAGGAAACAAGCTTCCGGGGACCGGTTTCTGGCATTTCAGCCGTCGTCGGCCCGGCTTGCTTGAATCCTGATGGTGCAATGAGCAAGGGACTTGCATCTGAGTATACCCTTCCACGCTTAGGGTGGACAAAATATTTAACAACAAGGGTTGGTGATGAACAGAGTTTCTGAATTAGGCAGAATACTCTCACCCAGTCAAGAGATCAGGGCTAGATCCAACACTGTTTTTTAGCTCACTGCACCATCCCAGCTCAGATCCTGGCTATATGCAAATTAGTCTGCTCCTGTCCCAGTGCATGATGGGAACAGGGCAAACCAAACTACCAAGCCAATTCTTACACTGGGAAGGAAACAAGCTTCCGGGGACCGGTTTCTGGCATTTCAGCCGTCGTCGGCCCGGCTTGCTTGAATCCTGATGGTGCAATGAGCAAGGGACTCACATCTGAGTATATCCTTCCACGCTTAGAGTGGACAAAATATTTAACAACAAGGGGTGGTGATGAACAGAGTTTCTGAAATAAGCAGAATACTCTCACACAGTCAAGAGATCAGGGCTAGATCCAACACCGTTTTTTAGCTCACTGCACCATCCCAGCTCAGAACCTGGCTATATGCAAATTAGTCTGTTCCTGTCCCAGTGCATGATGGGAACAGGGCAAACCAAACTACCAAGCTAATTCTTACACTGGGAAGGAAACAAGCTTCCGGGAACCGGTTTCTGGCATTTCAGCCGTCGTCGGCCCGACTTGCTTGAGTCCTGATGGTGCAATGAGCAAGGGACTCACATCTGAGTATACCCTTCCACGCTTAGGGTGGACAAAATATTTAACAACAAGGGGTGGTGATGAACAGAGTTTCTGAATTAAGCAGAATACTCTCACCCAGTCAAGAGATCAGGGCTAGATCCAACACCGTTTTTTAGCTCACTGCACCATCCCAGCTCAGAACCTGGCTATATGCAAATTAGTCTGTTCCTGTCCCAGTGCATGAGGGGAACAGGGCAAACCAAACTACCAAGCCAATTCTTACACTGGGAAGGAAACAAGCTTCCGGGGACCGGTTTCTGGCATTTCAGCCGTCGTCGGCCCGACTTGCTTGAATCCTGATGGTGCAATGAGCAAGGGACTCACATCTGAGTATACCCTTCCACGCTTAGGGTGGACAAAATATTTAACAACAAGGGGTGGTGATGAACAGTGTTTCTGAATTAAGCAGAATACTCTCACCCAGTCAAGAGATCAGGGCTAGATCCAACACCGTTTTTTAGCTCACTGCACCATCCCAGCTCAGAACCTGGTTATATGCCAATTAGTCTGTTCCTGTCCCAGTGCATGATGGGAACAGGGCAAACCAAACTACTAAGCCAATTCTTACACTGGGAAGGAAACAAGCTTCCAGGGACCGGTTTCTGGCATTTCAGCCGTAGTCGGCCCGGCTTGCTTGAATCCTGATGGTGCAATGAGCAAGGGACTCACATCTGAGTATACCCTTCCACGCTTAGGGTGGACAAAATATTTAACAACAAGGGGTGGTGATGAACAGAGTTTCTGAATTAAGCAGAATACTCTCACCCAGTCAAGAGATCAGGGCTAGATCCAACACCGTTTTTTAGCTCACTGCACCATCCCAGCTCAGAACCTGGCTATATGCAAATTAGTCTGTTCCTGTCCCAGTGCATGATGGAAACAGGGCAAACCAAACTACCAAGCCAATTCTTACACTGGGAAGGAAACAAGCTTCCGGGGACCGGTTTCTGGTATTTCAGCCGTCGTCGGCCCGGCTTGCTTGAATCCTAATGGTGCAATGAGCAAGGGACTCACATCTGAGTATACCCTTCCACGCTTAGGGTGGACAAAATATTTAACAACAAGGGGTGGTGATGAACAGAGTGTCTGAATTAAGCAGAATACTCTCACCCAGTCAAGAGATCACGGCTAGATCCGACACCGTTTTTTAGCTCACTGCACCATCCCAGCTCAGAACCTGGCTATATGCAAATTAGTCTGTTCCTGTCCCAGTGCATGATGGGAACAGGGCAAACCAAACTACCAAGCCAATTCTTACACTGGGAAGGAAACAAGCTTCCGGGGACCGGTTTCTGGCATTTCAGCCGTCGTCGGCCCGACTTGCTTGAATCCTGATGGTGCAATGAGCAAGGGACTCACATCTGAGTATACCCTTCCACGCTTAGGGTGGACAAAATATTTAACAACAAGGGTTGGTGATGAACAGAGTTTCTGAATTAGGCAGAATACTCTCACCCAGTCAAGAGATCAGGGCTAGATCCAACACCGTTTTTTAGCTCACTGCACCATCCCAGCTCAGAACCTGGCTATATGCAAATTAGTCTGTTCCTGTCCCAGTGCATGAGGGGAACAGGGCAAACCAAACTACCAAGCCAATTCTTACACTGGGAAGGAAACAAGCTTCCGGGGACCGGTTTCTGGCATTTCAGCCGTCGTCGGCCCGACTTGCTTGAATCCTGATGGTGCAATGAGCAAGGGACTCACATCTGAGTATACCCTTCCACGCTTAGGGTGGACAAAATATTTAACAACAAGGGGTGGTGATGAACAGTGTTTCTGAATTAAGCAGAATACTCTCACCCAGTCAAGAGATCAGGGCTAGATCCAACACCGTTTTTTAGCTCACTGCACCATCCCAGCTCAGAACCTGGTTATATGCCAATTAGTCTGTTCCTGTCCCAGTGCATGATGGGAACAGGGCAAACCAAACTACCAAGCCAATTCTTACACTGGGAAGGAAACAAGCTTCCAGGGACCGGTTTCTGGCATTTCAGCCGTCGTCGGCCCGGCTTGCTTGAATCCTGATGGTGCAATGAGCAAGGGACTCACATCTGAGTATACCCTTCCACGCTTAGGGTGGACAAAATATTTAACAACAAGGGGTGGTGATGAACAGAGTTTCTGAATTAAGCAGAATACTCTCACCCAGTCAAGAGATCAGGGCTAGATCCAACACCGTTTTTTAGCTCACTGCACCATCCCAGCTCAGAACCTGGCTATATGCAAATTAGTCTGTTCCTGTCCCAGTGCATGATGGGAACAGGGCAAACCAAACTACCAAGCCAATTCTTACACTGGGAAGGAAACAAGCTTCCGGGGACCGGTTTCTGGTATTTCAGCCGTCGTCGGCCCGGCTTGCTTGAATCCTAATGTTGCAATGAGCAAGGGACTCACATCTGAGTATACCCTTCCACGCTTAGGGTGGACAAAATATTTAACAACAAGGGGTGGTGATGAACAGAGTTTCTGAATTAAGCAGAATACTCTCACCCAGTCAAGAGATCAGGGCTAGATCCAACACCGTTTTTTAGCTCACTGCACCATCCCAGCTCAGAACCTGGCTATATGCAAATTAGTCTGTTCCTGTCCCAGTGCATGATGGGAACAGGGCAAACCAAACTACCAAGCCAATTCTTACACTGGGAAGGAAACAAGCTTCCGGGGACCGGTTTCTGGCATTTCAGCCGTCGTCGGCCCGGCTTGCTTGAATCCTGATGGTGAAATGAGCAAGGGACTCACATCTGAGTATACCCTTCCACGCTTAGGGTGGACAAAATATTTAACAACAAGGGTTGGTGATGAACAGAGTTTCTGAATTAGGCAGAATACTCTCACCCAGTCAAGAGATCAGGGCTAGATCCAACACTGTTTTTTAGCTCACTGCACCATCCCAGCTCAGATCCTGGCTATATGCAAATTAGTCTGTTCCTGTCCCAGTGCATGATGGGAACAGGGCAAACCAAACTACCAAGCCAATTCTTACACTGGGAAGGAAACAAGCTTCCGGGGACCGGTTTCTGGCATTTCAGCCGTCGTCGGCCCGACTTGCTTGAATCCTGATGGTGCAATGAGCAAGGGACTCACATCTGAGTATACCCTTCCACGCTTAGGGTGGACAAAATATTTAACAACAAGGGGTGGTGATGAACAGTGTTTCTGAATTAAGCAGAATACTCTCACCCAGTCAAGAGATCAGGGCTAGATCCAACACCGTTTTTTAGCTCACTGCACCATCCCAGCTCAGAACCTGGTTATATGCCAATTAGTCTGTTCCTGTCCCAGTGCATGATGGGAACAGGGCAAACCAAACTACCAAGCCAATTCTTACACTGGGAAGGAAACAAGCTTCCAGGGACCGGTTTCTGGCATTTCAGCCGTCGTCGGCCCGGCTTGCTTGAATCCTGATGGTGCAATGAGCAAGGGACTCACATCTGAGTATACCCTTCCACGGTTAGGGTGGACAAAATATTTAACAACAAGGGGTGGTGATGAACAGAGTTTCTGAATTAAGCAGAATACTCTCACCCAGTCAAGAGATCAGGGCTAGATCCAACACCGTTTTTTAGCTCACTGCACCATCCCAGCTCAGAACCTGGCTATATGCAAATTAGTCTGTTCCTGTCCCAGTGCATGATGGGAACAGGGCAAACCAAACTACCAAGCCAATTCTTACACTGGGAAGGAAACAAGCTTCCGGGGACCGGTTTCTGGCATTTCAGCCGTCGTCGGCCCGGCTTGCTTGAATCCTGATGGTGCAATGAGCAAGGGACTCACATCTGAGTATACCCTTCCACGCTTAGGGTGGACAAAATATTTAACAACAAGGGGTGGTGATGAACAGAGTTTCTGAATTAAGCAGAATACTCTCACCCAGTCAAGAGATCAGGGCTAGATCCAACACTGTTTTTTAGCTCACTGCACCATCCCAGCTCAGAACCTGGCTATATGCAAATTAGTCTGGTCCTGTCCCAGTGCATGATGGGAACAGGGCAAACCAAACTACCAAGCTACGGGCTACTGGCTGAAATGCCAGAAACCGGTCCCCGGTAGCTTGTCTCCTTTCTGGTGAAGAATTGGCTTGGTAGTTTAGACTGACCTGTTCCCATGATGTACTGGGCCAGGGACAGACTGATTTGCATATAGCCAGGTTCTGAGCTGGGATGGTGCAGTGAGATAAATAACGGTGATGGATCAAGCCCTGATCTTTGGACTGGGTAAGAGTGGTCTGCTTAATTCAGACACTCTGTTCATCACCACCCCCTTTTCTGAATCGTTTTTGGCCACTATAGGTGTGGCAGGGTATACTCAGACATGAGTCCCTTTCTCACTGCACCATCAGGATTCAAGCAAGCCGGGCCGAAGACGGCTGAAATGCCAGAAACCGGTCCCCGGTAGCTTGTCTCCTTTCTGGTGAAGAATTGGCTTGGTAGTTTAGTCTGCCCTGTTCCCATGATGCACTGGGCCAGGGACAGACTGATTTGCATATAGCCAGGTTCTGAGCTGGGATGGTGCAGTGAGATAAATAACGGTGATGGATCAAGCCCTGATCTTTGGACTGGGTAAGAGTGGTCTGCTTAATTCAGACACTCTGTTCATCACCACCCCCTTTTCTGAATCGTTTTTGGCCACTATAGGTGTGGCAGGGTATACTCAGACATGAGTCCCTTTCTCACTGCACCATCAGGATTCAAGCAAGCCGGGCCGAAGACGGCTGAAATGCCAGAAACCGGTCCCTGGTAGCTTGTCTCCTTTCTGGTGAAGAATTGGCTTGGTAGTTTAGTCTGCCCTGTTCCCATGATGCACTGGGCCATGGACAGACTGATTTGCATATAGCCAGGTTCTGAGCTGGGATAGTGCAGTGAGATAAATAACGGTGATGGATCAAGCCCTGATCTTTGGACTGGGTAAGAGTGGTCTGCTTAATTCAGACACTCTGTTCATCACCACCCCCTTTTCTGAATCGTTTTTGGCCACTATAGGTGTGGCAGGGTATACTCAGACATGAGTCCCTTTCTCACTGCACCATCAGGATTCAAGCAAGCCGGGCCGAAGACGGCTGAAATGCCAGAAACTGGTCCCCGGTAGCTTGTCTCCTTTCTGGTGAAGAATTGGCTTGGTAGTTTAGTCTGCCCTGTTCCCATGATGCACTGGGCCAGGGACAGACTGATTTGCATATAGCCAGGTTCTGAGCTGGGATGGTGCAGTGAGATAAATAACGGTGATGGATCAAGCCCTGATCTTTGGACTGGGTAAGAGTGGTCTGCTTAATTCAGACACTCTGTTCATCACCACCCCCTTTTCTGAATCGTTTTTGGCCACTATAGGTGTGGCAGGGTATACTCAGACATGAGTCCCTTTCTCACTGCACCATCAGGATTCAAGCAAGCCTGGCCTAAGACGGCTGAAATGCCAGAAACCGGTCCCCGGTAGCTTGTCTCCTTTCTGGTGAAGAATTGGCTTGGTAGTTTAGTCTGCCCTGTTCCCATGATGCACTGGGCCAGGGACAGACTGATTTGCATATAGCCAGGTTCTGTGCTGGGATGGTGCAGTGAGATAAATAACGGTGATGGATCAAGCCCAGATCTTTGGACTGGGTAAGAGTGGTCTGCTTAATTCAGACACTCTGTTCATCACCACCCCCTTTTCTGAATTGCTTTTTAAATAAAGCAGCTTTTTTTAATGCAGCTAGTTTCCCTTAAAGGAAAATGGGATGCATTTAAAAAAGAAAGATGAAACGTTTACTTTTTCATTTTTTAGGAGTAGGCAGTGGTCCATGGGACCACTGCCTGCTCTTAAAAAATATTTTCACAGCCAGTCACAAAGGGGAAGGGGTCGCCTGGGGATGCCTTCCCGTTTGCAAGTGTCTTACCACCTTTTTGAAATGGGTGGTAAACGACGAGTGTTTAGCGACCGCAATTGCGGTCGCAAAACATTCGCATATAGAAGTGTGACTCACTATTAGGAAGGGACGCCCTTGTCACGCCCCTTCGTAATAGCGAGTCGCAAACCCTATTTTTGAAGTTGGTAATAGGTTACCAACTCGCAAAATAAGGTTTGTACATTTGCGTTCGCAAACGGGCCAATTTCCCATTTGCGACAGCAAAAAACAGTCATACATCTTGCCCCAAGTCTTCAGTTTCTTGCGAAAGACAGATTCTTACCCTTCCTGTCTTAAATCTAAAAGCATAGTGTGCCACAGTTAAGAGGCCAAGTACCAAAAAATACCCTTCCATAATAGCTTTTGTCACCCTGGGAATCACAGTGAGCGAAACTCCTGCTGACCTACCGCTTCTGCTAGGTCAGGACAATTTCACCAGAGAATGTGGATATCTAGGTCCTTTCCTGTGTAGGATTTTGTGGCAGGGACACATAGCTTTAAAGGAAACTCTCTTCCTTATCAGAATCCAGTGCAATTTAGAGAGAGCTGGCCCAAAAGATGATCACCTCAAGATATTGAGCAGCACCCATGCTCCTGAATTCTGCACTCTTTGGAGTTTTGCTAATCTACCTTGTGAGGCTTCTAGATATAGCACATTACAATAGTCCAGCCTGGACATAACCAGTGCATGGATTACTGATTTCCTAGCGTTGTCTGGGAGAAGATCCAAGATTTTACTCAGACTTTTCAAGATTTCGAAGCATCTTCCCGCCTGACCTGAAATCTGGCTACCAAATGATAGATCGGCATCAAACCAGAATCTGAGGTTTTTCACATTAGGTTTGGGAATCGCATCCGGCCCGTACCTCTGGCTACTAAGCTAAAGTGGGAAACATCCATTACATCCCAGTCATTACAAAGCACTACCTTTACAACGCAACTGTTACAACTTAACTGCTTTTACATCGAATGCAATTACAACGCATGCCATTACAACACATGTCACTACAACGCACACCATTACAACGCATACCATTATAACGCATTATAAGGTAAGTAATGGAGATTTTTTTGTTTTCAGGGTGGGTATGGATTTTGGGTTACATGGGAATAGTAATTTGTACCCCTACACTATCCAACACTTTCCCTACTGTTGCACTCAATAGAGTGGGAATAGTAATTTTTACCTTTACACTATCCAACACTTACCCTACTGTTGCACTCACTGGAGTGAGAATAGTAATTTTTACCCCTACACTATCTAACACTTACCCTACTGTTGCCCTAAAATTATTATGGGTTGTAATGGTATGGGCTGTAATAGTATGCATTGTAATGAAATGCATTGTAATGGTAGTTTTAAAAAAAGCATTGTAATGACATGCGTTGTAAAACAATGCGATGTAATGGTAGTTGCGATGTAAATACTGCGTTGTAAAAGCATGTATTGTAATTGTTTGCGTTGTTACATCATATATTCAGCTAAAGAACAGATGAATGGTTGTTTCCCTACTAATAGAACCTCATTTTAACCGGCATTAAGACAGAGCCAACTATGGTCCATCCACTCCACTAAATCGACCAAGCTGCAGACACTCCCCCATCCTTAGGCAGGGTGTTTATGAGCTGTGTGTCATGGGCGTATGACCTGATGTTAAACCTGTGATGTTCGATAACATCTGCAAGGGGGTGCATGTACAGACTGAATAGATTAGGGCTCAGTGGCGAGTACTGGGGCACCCCCTGCTGCAGTGAGATAACCTCAGAAGACATCAGTTTTTCAACCACCTTGAAGGTGCGGTTCTGAAGAAAGGAAGCTAGCCAGTGCAGAGCCAATTCACCGACCCCGTAATTCCATAGCCGTTCCAACAGAAGGCCATGGGAAGCTGTATCAAAGGCTGCACTTAGGTCTATCATGAGAACTCTCTAATGGTAATTAGTCCGTTAGAATGATTTCTATCTCTCTGAAACCAACCATGAGGCAGCCTTTCTTCTGTTCTTCACTTTCTACTCCAACTTTATCTTACCCTCTTGCTGTTGCTCTCTGTCTACCAGTCGTGTCCATTAGTGCATTCTCTCCCTCACTGTTGGTTGTGGCAGGTTTTCCTTTCTACAACCAGTTTGTGGTTTCTCCCTCCCCCTATGTGAACACAGCTTAGTGCACTCTTGCCTGCTCTTCATCCAAAGCCTGCTTGGACACCCCTCCTCTCAATATTTGGTGCAGGCCCTCGATCTCTATCTCTCTCCATCCAGACACAAATCAATGCCCAATAAAGAGATGATTTCAGTTATTGTCTTGAACTATTTGCTTTGACAATTCTCGGGAAATTCAGAATCCTATTATGGTACTGCGCCCTACTAGAGGGCACTTGTATCTGGCTCAAGGGAAGCTTTGTAACGACCTAAGATACTGCAACCTGCTACAGCTGGCACTTATGCATGACTTCAGAGACCAATGGTAACACACCACAGTACAGTTATGCTGTGCGGCCAATGCATAACTGGAGACCGTGGTCTCCCATCATGGTCTGTTGACAACAGCAGTCTGTCTGCATTTGGCATGGTGTGCCTGTGTTTGTCAAAGCATGCACACACAGTGCTCACTAGAAACCCCCCTTGACCCTAACTGTAAATGTCAACCGCATTAGCTGTTTGCCTACCTCTAATCCAGTTTTCATCACTTTTTCAGAATTTTTCTTTTCTTTTCAAACAATTTCTATAATCGATCTTTCACTAAATTGGTCCCATTTAGACTTTCCATTCTAGAACAGCAGTGACATGTTAAGTTGTTCCCAAACCATCATGGTCATCTCTGTAGTCTCTTATGATTTCACATCCCAACCCTCATGGTTGCACTACTGCCTGTATGTTACTTTCTGCTTCTTAATGTACCTACTTCTATTTCCCCCTATCTAAGGAGCTGGAATTCTCAGTATCATGTTTCGCAACTGCTTTTGTATTCTTTTTTCTGCTTGTTCTTTCCCCCTAGTTACAGATTGTTGATCCTGATTTTTTCTTCAAAGAATTCTTCTTTGATTCTCTATTTCTTCTTCTGCTCTAGTTGGATATGGTCCTCATTTGCTACGGTGCAAATATTGTGAACACAAGGTTCTTACACAACCTCTTCCCTGGATATCCTATCTGCATGTAGATTTTTTATGATAATTGAGTTTTTTATCCAATCAGTGACCTTTCAAGCAGACAACTTTTATGTGACATTCCGAAGTATTAGGAAACACAGCGTCTATAGGAAAGAGTTCTCTTAACTTTTGGCAGCTTTGATGGGAAGAAGAAGTTGCAACTGTTGCACCCAGCTGTTGACAGGTAATGCATCCTGAATTGGCTAAAGTGTCAAAAGAAGCTTTTCAAATCTCCAAATGAAAATATTTAATTTAAAAAAGAAAACAAGCAAGACCTACAATGAATGTTTTTCTCAGTGAGACGCCTTGCATTTGACAGGTATTCCCCAACGTGGGTCCATTGTTTTTGCTGTGCCATAGGATTCCAAGGCTGAATCCAGTCTCCGATTTCTTTTGTCTCATTTCAGAGGGGTAATACAACAAAAGACCCAGTCCACGGGCGTGAAAACATATCAGTGACTAAATCAAGGGCAGTCAATATGTACTTCTACCTATTACTGTCCTCTACACTTTATAAGGGGACACTGCACTGTACTCCGCCCAAGTTATCATTAAAAGAAAAGCCTATTCTCCTTGACAGCGACACAGAACAGCAAGTACTATGACCTATATAGGTCAATGACGGGTGTCCACACAACAGTGTTGGACTGAATTCTGCTTAGAAAAAATGTGTGAGTGTCCAAAACAAACAACCAAAAATGTGTGACAAGCATATAATCACTTCCCTATAAATAAAGTTGGTTAAGGGAACCTTATGCTGTGTTTTATGCACTTGTTTATGTTATATTTTTGTCACTAGCAGATGCCTCTGCTTTCCACTGTTTGTCACACATTTTTGGTTGTTTGTTTTGGACACTTCTTTTCTTTCTTCTTATTTTCTTTGAGAATCAAGTAACTACCGATGATGAGACAGGGGCTTGTCTGGAAATTACATACCAGTTACCCCGTTGGTGGTGTTTCCGTGAGGTGTCATTTGTTTCTCACACATTTTTTCTAAGCAGAATTGAGTCCAACACTGTTTGTGGACACCTGTCATTGACCTATATGGTCATAGTACTTGCTGTTCTGTGTCGCTGTCAAGGAGAATAGGCTTTTCTTTTGATGATAACTTGGGCGGAGTACAGTGCAGTGTCCCCTTATAAATTGTAGAGGACCGTAATAGGTAGCAGTACATATTGACTGCCCTTGATTTAGTCACTGATATGTTTTGACGCCCGTGGACTGGGTCTTTTGTTGTATTACTAAGTTTGAGTGGAGGGCGACCCTTTCCTTTTTCCCTCTGAGCTCCCATTGAGAATTTGACATTTCAGAGGGGACCTGTCCATATTTATATTACTTCCTACCTCTCCCCCTTGTGTTCCAAGATGTTGCGTAGCTAGATAGCACATATATTTGTGTTGGGTGTCATTGTGTGTTTTTGTGCCTGGGATCTGCTGTGATGATTTGAGATAAATTATATAAAAAGAATATTTTTTAACAATTTTCAGGTTGTAATTTTCTATGTGTAAACATCTATTATGTTTCCGTTAGATTTGCATTGTTATCTGAAGTGTGATGTGCATATTGAAGCTATAACCGTTTACAATTAATTCTAATTTAAATTAATGTTTTCATATTGTTTTATTTGCCACAGATTATAGACATGGGTGTCTACAATGTCCGAAATAATATGATATTTTTTCCCCTTTATTTCTCTTTTTTTCTTCTAACTTGCTCTCTTTTGTGCAAGTAGTATTATTCCTTGCCTCCCTTGATTTCCATGTGATTTCCTTGTAGCGTCTGTGAGTGTCCATGTGTGGCATTTGACTTACTCCAAGGCTTTGCTGGAGCAGATTTGAGCCTGTCTGGGCTGCAACCCTACAGAGTAAATGTTGGTGTAATTTCAGTGCATTGCTTCTAATTTACTGCCACAGCTTCCTCTGGAATTCAGGAGTACTACAAGAGTAAATCTTTGTGAATTGGAGCCTATGTTATAGGACAGGTATCGGGCAAATCTACATCTACACCTTACTGCATTGCATTTAGGAGTACATAAAGGAGTACTTCTTCTAATACCTTTGTCAATTGGTCACTATTAATGGCTCTGTAGACCAAGCTTGTCAGCTAACAATGAAACACTTCATTACCTGCTCGCTTGTATTCTTCGTTCCAATCTTTACTGCTTGAGTCTGTCCTAACAAAAAGAGACTACAATTATGGCCACATTCTTGTTCCTGTTAGTACTATAAAAGAGGGTTGGGCACAATCAACTTCCTGTTTTCATTTCTGTGCATCAGGCAACATCTCTGTCTGGCAGGAGAGTATCTTAATTTTTTTAATATTGTATTTAGTTCAAGCTCTGCGATAGAGAGCCATGAACAGATGCACTGTGAAGCGGGCGGTTTATGGACTTGCTCGAGCGGTCTGGTTTAAATAAAGAGAATTTCCCATTCTTAGAGATATTGGAGCATGTCCTGAAGGCGATTTGACGTGTAGTGTTTCTAGCATTAGTGCTGGTGAAAATGAATTTAAATTCTTTCCTCTCGCAAGATCCTCAACAATCTGCATAACTGGGGTTGCCTAGCAAGCATGCAAATAGGGAGTGTTGTGCATGGTCTCCTGTCACCAGTGTAGGTGTTTGATACCATGGAGACAATGGCAGTTAGAAAAGAAGGCACTTGGGATCGTCAACACCTGATGAGGAGGAGTCAGACTCTGCTGCCCGGCCTCAAGAAATAATTATCCTGACTTCAATTCAACAAACAGTTCAGGTACGGTTTGTAACCAGAGATGGGCCCCCTTCTCCTAAGGTACCTAGGTTGACTCCAGAGTTGGATGATAAGATGGCATGGGGCGCATATAAGGAGGGTATCAGGGGTAATTTTGAACAGGGTCAACAACGTTCTAAACTATTGCAGCATTTTATGGAAAATCTTGCTCTGCTTGAGGCTCCAGGTTTGGTGGATGAGAAAGCTTTCTTTAGACACTACCAGAAAAGGTGTGCATAATCATTGCCTGTACATGGTGCTATCAGGAAAGCTCTAATCAATGGAAAGAGGTCGATCAACAGTCATTTCCAAGATTTCTTACTCATAGAGTCCCACTGCAGAACTTCACAGACAAATCCCTGTGAAAGTGGATTTGGTGATGTCAGGCTTATCTTCCCAATGAGTGAACATTTCCAAAGAAGCAGTGGGAAAGTTGTTTGCTGCCTGAAATTTAGCAATAAGATCAAGAGCCTATGCAAATTACAGCACTCAGTCCCTACTGACGGAAGGTTTGGAAGGCACATGCTTCTCAGAAGACTTTATTAATCCATCTGCCCTTTTCAGGTTCCCGACCTTTTGGTACCCAGTTAGAGAAACTTGCAAAAAAATCGATGGAGGATCAAAAGCTGTTAGCGTCAGTTTGTTCAAGTTTCAGAGGGAGAGGCGATCCCTACACAAATGTGTTTTGAGCAAGTTCCGGAGCAAGAGGGGCAGATAGGATCTGGTTTCCACCAATCACCTAATTCTGATGAGCCTCCAAAGGCATGACAAATCCTGGAGCAAGTCGTTTCCTGTAAGTGGGAAGAAAGCTAAAAATGTTTTCTCAAATCTAGGAACAGGAACTGTTGGATCTGTGGACTTTAGAGGTCATTCAATCAGGATATAAGGTAACCTTTTCAGAAGACCCAGAAGAATTCTTTTTTATCAAACCCTCTGCCTCGAGATGTCATTCATCACAAGGCATTGTCGGAGGGTATTCAAGATCTTCTAAGAAAATAAATACTTTTTTCCAGTTCCAGAGCAGCAGACAGGAAAAGGCTGCTACTCAATATTATTTCTGGTACAGAAGCCATCAGGAGGGTACAGCCCTCCTATACCATATCTAAAGGAGGTGAATACCTTCATATCATGAGAAGGTCAAAATGACCAGTCTGTCAATCATTCAAACATTGATGAAGCAAGGGGATTCCTTTCATCCATCATTCTACTGGACGCCTATCTTCATATGCTCATGAACAAGTTATCACAACAGTTGCTTTGCTTCTGAATACAAGATGAGCATTTCCAATTTGAAGTATTTGGCTTGGTGACTGCTCCAAGGGAGTTTACAAACTTCTTGTCTCCAGTGGTAAGTAGAAATCATGCTCTAGGAATATCTGAATTCACTTACCTGAATGATTTGATTTGATTTTGATTTAATTTCTTTTTCTTAAAGCTTTTATTTCGACATATTTGTCATAAAGCCATAAAAACATTTAAAATATATTCACGTACATAAATTAATAAAATAACATGATTACCAGAAAAGGGCAATAAGTACATGTATGGTGCTCCAAAACAACATCAGGGGATATGTACAATTTATGTGAAAATACATTACTATTTCATTATGTATAATTTGACATACAAAATACAATGTGCTACAATTTAGAAATCAGTTACAAGACTGTAATTTAAGAAAAAGCCTATATACATTATATAAATAATTAAAATGCCAGTAGTTAAAAGCATGTTTTAGCTTGTTTATAAATTTAGGAAGTTCCTTATGGAGTTCAGTGCTATGTTTTAACCCCAAGTTTCTTCCTAATCAAGCAGACACTGAGGAGGTACCTACTGACTCCAAAAGCTACCAACTGAGAGGTTGTGGATTTAAGTATCCTCTCTGCCTCTTTGTAAGTTCTTATGCCCAGATTTTTACAAAGTGGTTTAATCCATTTCATACGTTGGTGTTTGTACACCGGACAGAAGAAGAGAATATGGGCCTCGTCTTCTTTGTGTTTAAGTTTACACAATTTACAATTGTACAAATCATTTCCCGTGTTTTTTCCCCATCGGCAGGTATTTGCATTTATTTGTAAAACGCCATACCTATATTGTAAGTATACAGTTTTGTCCAGAGGTGGCTCAATTTCATCCATAAACTGCTCAAACATAGGTATATCTTTAAATTGCAGAAACTTCTGAGTTATGGAGCCGGTACCACGTTCATGTAAGTATGCGTTGTTAACAACATAGGACCAAAAGGCAGCTTTTACCTGTTCTTTACAATTAGTTGGTAGTACATGTGGGTTAATCCAGAGGTGTGAGAGGCCTATTTTTGTGAACCAAGTGGATATATGTCTCAGCCATTTGATTGAATTAAATATATCCAGTTCCATAATTTCTAGTAAACCGCTTCTATAATCAAGGAGTTCCAGGGTAGACCATAATCTTACCCAATAAAGAAGTGGCCTCAAACAACATAAAAAGTCTGTACGTTTTACGTTAATGTCCAAGTAAACAGGCACTAAGGGCGTTCTTAAGGGTAATCTTAATAATCGCCTAAAGAACGCATTCTCATCAATGTCAAAGGTCTTATTTGAGTGTGGCCCCCAGATCTCTGCCCCGTATAGGGCTGCGGATTGAGCTTTGGCTTTGAAAACTTCCATCGCAGGAGTTATGGCTTTGGAAGCACTCCCTCCATGAATCTTTAAAATAGGGAGTGAACTATGTTTAAATGTCAGCCTGCTTTTTTCCAATTGTTTTTTCCAGGACATTTTACTATCTAACCTGATGCCCAGGTAATCGAAAAACTCCACGTACTCTAATTTTATGTCCTTTAGGGCCAAGTTCTTCTTATGTTTTTGGGGGATTAATGGCCATATACTTAGTTTTTGATGAATTGATTTCTAGCCCCTTTACTTCACAATAACTGTAGAATTGGTTTACTAAGTTTTGTAGTCCTTTAGGGGGGTTGCGATATTAGGATGGTGTCATCGGCGAATAACAGTGCTGTGATTGCCTCGTTACACAGTTTCGGGGAATCGTGGTTACATTGTGCCAGGTAAGGAGGGATATCATTCACAAATAAAGAAAAAAGGGTGGGGGCCAGCACGCACCCTTGTCGTACCCCCCTTTTTACTGGTATGGCCTGGGTAAGTTCACCATTTTTTCCCCACCTTACTTTTGCGAAATTATCTGTGTGAAGCTTTATAAGATTTGTTAACAATTCACCCGGAACACCCAAGTTCCTCAAAGTATCCCAAAGGAGGGGACGTGGAACAAGATCAAACGCTGCACGTAGATCCATAAATGCTACGTAAAGGCTACCCTTCTTTATTTGTACATATTTCCAACAGATGCACATAAACCTGTACACCTGGTCCACAGTACTTGTCTTTACTCTAAACCCTGCTTGATATTTTGAGAGGATTTTAGATTCCTCTATCCAGTCTAAAAGTCGGTTTATAATGTGCCTGCCAAAGATTTTCTGTAAAATATCGATTAAACTAATCGGTCTGTAATTGGCTGGATTGTAGCGATCCCCTTTTTTGTAAATGGTAACTATTTCCGCCCCCTTCCACGTCTCAGGAATTGGGGTCCCTGCCAATATTGAGTTACACAAGAAATTTATATAGGGGCACCATACTTCAGTATTGTGGGTAAATAAGTCCCCTGGCAATTTATCAGGGCCTGGTGCCTTACCCGCCTTAATTGCATTTATTGCATGTACGGTCTCCTCGGGACTAAATTGGGAAAAACTAGTACACGGGTGCAAAACAATTTCTGAATTGTTTGGGCCTAGAGACACATCTGCCGAATCATACAATTTTACAAAATGGTCATACCAAATTTTCTCATCAAGGAAAAAATCCCTGTTGGAGCGCCCCGTTTTGTTATTTTTTTATATCAAACTCCAAAAGGTACTTTGGTCATACTTCCTAGCAGCATTTAGGAGATCTTCCCAGACCGAATTATCCCATTCCTTTTTTGCACAGGAGAGGAGTCTTTTGTATTCTTGTCTACACTCTCTTACCCTCCTCTGGTCCTTGGATTTAACAGCATTGATTAAGTTACTTTTCGCTAGGCGACACTGTTTATTGTACCATGGTGTTTCTAGTTCAAGTTGACTGGTTATGTTGCTTTTATTATTGCTACATGTTTTGCTCAGGAGGGGAATTAATAATTCAACCAAGTGGTAATGCATTTTAAGAACTTCCTTTGAACCCAAGCACAAATGTTTGTATAACGGGATCGTATCTGAAAAGTTATTGTAAATACCCACAAGTATATCGTTTTTTGCCAGAATGTGTGGCCACTTTATAGCTCTTCTATTATTGGAGACCTCGACCTCTCCCACCTCCTTGGTAGATTCTCTTTCCCCAAGCGATGTCAGAAATGTGTTGGAAAGTAACCCCAGTTGTAGAGGGAAGTGGTCGCTTTCAGGCCTATTCACAACTTGGAAAGCCAACAGTAAGTGCCACAAGTTGGTTGTGACCAGCAAAAAATCAATCAGTGATTTGGAAATCCCCTTACTATATGTATAATTTGCAGGTTTATCGGGATCAAGACGACCATTACAGGCCCTTAGATCATTAGACAAAGTTAGTTCGAAAATCTGCATGGCTGCCACTGAACTTTTTACTGGTTTCACACTATCTAGAGTGGGAATATCACGAGCCCTATCTTCATTTTCTAGTAAGTTTTCAAGCCCCAATACAGGTTCGAATTGACAGTTAAAATCCCCGCCTATAATAACTTGGGGGTTTAATTCTAATGTACCCAGATACAAACTTAACTGTTCTATAACCATAGATTCCTTGTTGTGGGGGTTGGGCCTGTTGTAGATATTTATAATGTAGACGTCACCCGTTTCCTTCGTAGTCACCTTTACCCCAAGCAAATCATTAGAGCAAAAGTACAGAGGTGGGTGAGACAACAACATTCAGGGATATTCTTATCCAAATTATTAAGCCCCCGGATGGTCTACCTCTTGTAGACGCAATTGCCCCACAGTGAAATGCTTTGTAACCGAGTCTATGTACCATATTGATTGCCCAAGTTTCTTGTAAGAGTATGATATCATGCTCTTCCATGAAAGAACTCCAAACCCTGTCACAAAGGTTTCTTGATACCCCTGCAATATTCCATGACAACATTTTTATCTCTCGCATCATATTACATTGTACTAAACTACTGGGTGGTTCATTCCTAATGCTAAGTACATTTGGTGTTTCCCCGCTTTTCGGTCCGTCCAGGAGCCCATTACTAGACACTAGATCTTCAACTTCCGTGCATATTGGTAATGACACATTTTGATCCAATGCAGTGAGAACATCCACAGGTGCCCTCTTTAGGCGTTCTCCAGCAGTACTAGCAATCGCTATACCAACCCGTTGGTTTTTGGCTGATTCAGTTACAGGAGGCATTACACAAGATCTTACACATGGTCTTACATGTCTGTCCTGTGAGGGATCACTGAGTAGAGGGAAAGAATTTTCCCCGACTTCGGACTCTCCTTCTTGTCATCGACCCCACCATGACCAGATTGTATCCGCACCCATGTTCTGTATTTGCATTCCACCACCTGGTGTTGGGGGATCAAAGAACGAGTACCTACTACTCATCGTACCCACACAGGGTGGACCTCTATTACCTGATGTTAGTTGCTTTGGATAAAAGTAGCTAAGGTCACAAGTTCCAATTCCTGAGTGTCCTCTCCGTTGGTTTTGACCATACACAATGTGGGCTACCGAAGGGTCTTTAAAGTTCACCAAAATGCAGTCCCTCCTTATGTCCTTTGGCCTGGTGCCCAACCAATTAACTCTTCGAACATGTATAACCTGACAATTAATAGTATATGGGAGAGGTCTATTTTCTCTTAACCAGTATAAGGTCTTATTTTTGAGTTCGTCATAGGACTCCCTCCTATCAGGTTTCAGGGGAGGGACACCTGTAAGCACTACCACGTACGGTTGGCATCCGGGTGGAAGATCGGCGTTTGGAACTTGTTGTGGCGCTGATTTGCCTAAATTACAATCGGCAACTGGGTCTTTAGCATTAGGAACACAATTTGTAGTGCAAGCGGAGGTTCCTATTCCTTCATCAGTTCTCAATGGCACTAACGTTTCAGAGGTAATAGACACTGTCTTGGTTGTTAATGCGTCCTGTTTTCCTTTACGTGGCGCAGGTTTTGGAGGGACAGTAGTTTGTATTCCTACATTATTTAGCAAGCCCCGGGAGGGGCTAGTTGAGATCCCCCCGGTGTGGCATTATCCTTTTTCCGGTCCATCACCTTATCTTTTCATGGTGGTCGAGTTTGATCTGGTGCTTTGGGAGTTGTCGGGCTTGATTCTCCCCTTATTGTATCAGCTCTGATCTTTGAGTGTAGTTTAACTAATGATTTTAATGCAAAAAAATTATCAAGTGAAGCTTGTTCGAATTTATCCAAACGCTCTGAAAGCCCTTTCAGTCTTTCAATCACGGGTAAAATCAAGATTGACATTAAATGTTGGATCTGTTCCATCAAAGGTTTATCTAATGTTGGATCCTTTGGGCAATTGTCCAGTGCAATATCCGGTGGGGGACTGGTTGAAACATTTACAGGGTCCACCTCTTGCCGGTCGCTTACTCCTGCGCCTACTTTCTTGGTCTCAATCCCTGTAGGTTTGCAAGGGACACCCCCGTTTGTATGGTTTCTTCGTATTCTTTTAAAGGCCTTTGGTCTATAGCCCTTGCGTGGGGTGACTAATCTTTTCCTTTTTAGTGCTACACAACTTGCTTTTACCGGAGAGGCCAGTGAATCTTGTTGTGTCGGTGCTTCATGGATCGTTATCGTGGACATGATAGGTGAATCTGCTACTGATGTGGCTGAGTGATTCGATACTACAACAGCACTACTTGGACTCCTGTTTGTTAACTCTGGGTCAGGGATAATATCAAGATGTCCATTATCTACCCCTGGATTAGCAATACAGGGCTGCGTACTGCTTGGTGTTGTGATGAGTGAGGGTTCTGCTGGAATAATGTTAGTTGGGGATATTGCCTGTACCAGTTTTCCTAGAGAAGAGCGCTTGTGTGCAAGATATTCCCGAGATAGTCTTCGCTCAGCTAAAATAATTTCCTTCTCCACGACAGAAACAGCACGGGTTATGAACTAGTCCATAGTGCCTATGTGGAATTTCCCCCTCGCCTCAAACATCTACCGGAATGGGTAGCCATTGGTGTATAGGCAGACATCAGGAAATTACTGCTAAATGCTTAGTTACTATGACACACAAAGTCAGTGTTTTACCTGTGTAGTTCTTAGGGGGGTGGCCCGTCCCGGCCCCTGCTGGCCCCGGACGGCCACAGACGGCCCGCCCTTTGCCCGGGCTTCACCCGGCGTCCCGCAAGACGGGCCCTCGCCGGATTATATAGGTGGAAGGCGATTGTGGGCGGGGCACGCAGGGGGGCGCTGACCGGATGTTGCTTGGTCGCGCAGGGACTCCTGGGAGAGTGAGTCCCTGCCGCGCTACTCCCCTACAGCCTCTCTGCACCACAGTTGGTCAGTACTCACGGCAAGCGCGGCAAACGGGCAACAGACAGCGTTGGTGGGCGGTCCTCCCACGAAGCGGCACCCGCGAAGCGGGAGCGGCGAGGAGCTGAAGGTAAGGGACAAAGCAGCAAAGTATCCCCACGGCGTCCAGGAGTTCCACAAAGGGTCACGCGGGTCAAATGCACCAGGCTCCTTTTCACTCGTTTGCCGGTTGTAAATCACATGGCTACCCAACACACATTTCCCAGCACAAAAGGCATAACCATGCAAGACTAAGTGAAAATCATCAGACTTATTAAAACAACCATGTCTTTGGATTTTTTCTAAAACAATAAGAATAATAAAAGGCATTTGTAGACTGCGCAGCTACCCCAGATGGGGTGTCCAGGTGCTATAGCAGGCAGTGAACAAGGTAGAGGGCAGCACAAGACTAATCATTCTGGCTAAAAAGCCAGATTTTTTAGGCCTTTCTGAATTCCTGATCCGACTGCATCATGTGAAAGTGGGGAGGGAGGTTATTCCAACATTTGGTGGTATCCACGTCGAATGTTCTGCCACCCATTCTTGCTTTCACAAAGCGCGGAGAGGAGAGAAAGCGTTTGAGGTTAGACCTTGAAGGTCTATCTTGTTGATAAGGGCGGAGTCTCCCCTTCAGATAGATACTTCAGATAGATAGGTCCTCTCCCTTTGTCTGCTCGAAAGGCAAACGTCAGGGCCTTAAATTCAATCCACTTGGCTATAGGCAGCCAGTGCAGCCGCCTGAGATAAGGAGAGATGTGGTGCCTAAGTGGGACCCCGCAGACCAGTCGGGCTGCCGCATTTTTAACGATCTGGAGTCTATGGATCAGACCGTTTGCATAATCAAAGTGGGAGGTGATTAGAGCATGGACCACGGTTTTGCGGGTTCAATCAGGCAGAAAATTTATAAATTTCCTGATGGTTTTAATTTTGCCAAAATAAGCCGCCGAAACCGATTGTACATGGGTCGTGAGGAATAGATCTTTGTCCCATCTCACATCCAGATTTCTGACCGAGTCCTTCGGAGTGGGAGCGTCACCCAATTCCGATGGCCACCTTACATTGGACAGAGGGGGCGTCGGCTGATTAAAAAACAGGACCTCTGTCTTGTCCGCATTAAGTTTTAAGAAATTGCGGTTCATCCAGTCAGCAATGTTTTTGAGGCAATCTTTGAGAGGGTCAAAGGTGGAGTCTGACACTCATCTAAAAGTAAACAGCAGCTGAGCGTCGTCAGCGTAGGATGTCACCTTAATCCCCATTTTGGTGATAAGCTCCGCCAAAGATGTTAAATAGACATTAAACAGAAGCGGGCTCAGGGCCAAACCTTGGGGTACCCCCATTTCAGAGGTTCGGCAGGCGAGGTGAAGGGTGGGTCAGGACCTGTTGGTTACGGCTGTGCAAAAAGGATGTCAACCAGTCCAGTGTTGTTCCCTGGATGCCTATGTCCTTCAGGCGATCTAAGAGGCTGGGGTGAGACACTGTCGTAATTCTGCAGATAAATCTAACAACACCAACATGGCCTTAGAGCCTACATCAACTGCCCAGCGTATGGAATCAGCCATTTCAATCAGAACAGATTCTGTACTGAATTCTGGGCGAAAACCGGACTGAGACTCATGCAAAAGGCTATTAGACTCAATAAACACCGCCAAATGCTGGTGAACTAGTTCCTCTAAAACTTTCGACAGGGCGGGGAGCAGAGAGATCGGTATATAGCTGCTGGTGACTTCATTGTCAGGATTAGCTTTCTTCAATATTGGTACAAGAAAGGCATGCTTCCAAGCTGAGCGATAGACACCTTGTCTGATAGAAGAATTCCAGATGGTGTTTAAGTGGGAGTTAAGACACTCAGTTTGGCTGGCCAAGGGTCACCAGGGGACCCGGATTCTCATTTCGGAAGCTCTAGCAGCAATGCTTCCAAACAGATATCAGCAAATTCTGAGAAAACTGGCCTATGAGGCTGCTCCAGTTTATGAGCAGTTGTCATCCCAGAGAGGCAGGGAGATGTAGGAAAGGAGATGTAAATAAGAGCGATTTTTTCCTCGAAGAATTCTGAGATTTTGTTACAAAGTTTCTGTGAGGGGGACAAGCGTGAGTGAGCGCGAAGGGGTTCGTAAAAGACTACACTATTTAAAAAATGTCCCATATGAGTTCTTTGCGCTAGAAATACGTTCGGCAAAGAAGTCTCTCTTTTTTCAATAAGGAGTTTATGATACTCTTTAAGCGCTGCACGATAACAGGTTTTGCTTTCCTGAGAGTAGGTTAATCTCCAGCTGTGTTTCAATCTTTTACATTCAGATTGTTTTGCTCTGATCTCCTCAGAAAACCAGGGTGCGGAGGGGGACGTTCTTTAAAATAAGTTTTATTAGGGAAAAATCACATAAGGCCAAAAAGGTAATTGTTGCTGGATTTAATAATCCTAGGGTTTGAGGCAAATTTATAGTTGGTGGACCTCTGGACTCTGGGGGCCCGTTCACAAAGGTAAAGTTAGTCCAAGAGTCTAACTTAGACCAAAAGTCTAACTTTGCTACTCTTCGGTATTCACAATTGTAAGTTACTACGAGTAAAGTTAGACTTTTAATCTAAGTTAGAATTTTGGTCTAACTTTACCTTTGTGAATAAATACCTGAAAAGCATTAAAGTTTGACTATTGGTCGAAGTTAGACTTTAGGTCTAGCTTTACTTTTGTGAATCGGGCCCCTGGAATGTATGGTTTAACTAGTTGTCTCAAAAAGATAGGTCCACTATTTGAAAAGGGTCAGACAACACAGCAGAGAGCTTTACATTGAATACACTCACCAATAGAAAGCTAGTAGAGCTCAGCAAAATAGGTGGACACTGACTTCATTCACGAATGTGAAGAAATAAACGAGCAGTTGCATTTTGTATGATCTGCAGTATTTTTAGCAAGGTCGACGTAACACCTAGATCGGAAATGGGATAGGAGGAGGTATCAACTGCGGTCATTGTGCTTCAAGAACATGGTTTACAAACCCTATTTGCATCCAACATAGCAACTTCAGTTCATTGGGGCCCTATTCAAGACTGATGTGGGGAAGTATTTTTAACCAGCTCACAGATGTGTGAAATTAGTATCACATCTGCAGGCAGACTTTTCCAGATCAGAAGCTTCAGCCCAAGAATGGTAACAGTCCAGGGGGACATGGATTTCACAGTATTGTTGGTTCTTTAGGCCCATTTGCAGCTTTACCCATTAGTCCGTCATGTCCTAGAATTTTGAAGCCCATCATCACAAAGGTACGAAAAATTGGAAACCAGTGACGATACAGATCGCATCCAGTCTTCAATAGTTGCTTTAGTCAAGAAATCTAACCAAAGGTTGTGTTGCTGTTTCCTGTTTCTGTTTCTCAAATTAATACCCATAGATGTGAGTGTTTCAGGGCAAGGGGCTACTCTGGGTTTAGAGGAAGTTCAGGGAAGGTGAAAGCCTCAAGATTAATTCATATCCTCCAAATAGAAGGAGCTGAGAGCAATATTTCTAGACCTCATCTATGTTGCACAGGAGCTGAAGGGCCATTCAGTTTGTGTTTAAGCTTACAGCATAGTTACCGTATCTTTTATAAATTGCAAGGGAGAACCAAGGTGATTAGATTGCAGACAGAGACCGATCTGACTCATCTCAGTGAAATTTATGTCCCACCAAAGAAAAAAACGTGGGCAGACCATCAGAGCCAATTCTTTCCACCTTTGACATCTTGGTGTCTTTATCCATGAATGTTCGAGGTGATAACATGGAAGATCGGAGTTCCTCAGATGAATCTACTTGTGACAGAAGATAATTTTCTGGTTCCTCATTTTTATCCCCTAATTAATTTTGAGAAGGCCTGGACAATGAATGCCCTATCTATTAGTTTGCCTTAGGGTCTTCTGTATATAATTCAGAAAATTCAGGAAGACCATTTATGGGCATTGTTAGATGTCCTCTTTTGGCCTTGCAGCAATTGGTTTACCCTTCTTCTAAGGTTATGTCTCAGTCTTTATTGGATTTTTCCAGTGCATCCCTCTCCATTGTCAGACCAATATCAGGACCAAGCAACTTTACTGAGGCTGCATCTAGGAGTTTGGAATTTGAAAAGGATGAACCTGAGTTCTCTGGACTGTTCTGCAGATGTAGCAACTGAAATTCAGTAGTCCAGATGCCAAGCAAAGCTGAAGATTTATGCAAGACATTGGGCAGTTGAGTTGAGGGAATTGTAGCCAGCTTGCTGTGATCCAGCTGAAGTTTTTGAATTCTCAAAAGTTTAGTTTATGCTGGACCAGGCAGTGTCTGCTTTGAGAAGTCAGTGTGCGGCAGTTAGAACTTTCTCATGGGCCAACTGCTTTTATATTAATTGTCTTCTGGGTGAACTTTTGAAGAGTTTTTTTTTTTCTAAAAGGAAAAGTTTCTTGTTTTCCAGTTTCTTCTTGGGATTTTACTTTAGTTTTGAAAATTCTGCAAACCCACCCTTTTAGCCCTTGAAAATAGTAGATTTTAAATTTGTTTCAAGACGTTTTTTCTAGTAGCTATATGCTCTGGATACAAAACTTGGTTCTACCTGTTTTTCATCTGTCTCCAGCTTCTCCAAAAGAGGAAGCATTATACTCTTTGGATATGCTGCAGGTGTGTTCCATCTATATTAATGCAACAGCTCCAGTCAAGAAAACTGACTCTTTGTTACATTTGACTTGGCTGGTCAGGGCTTAAACCTCCTACATCCACATTAAGCAGATGGTTGAGACTGAACATCAGCATTGCCTACGACAAAGAAGGCAAATCTCTTCCATGACCTATTCAGGGTAGATCAACACATGGAATATCTACTCCTTGGGCTTTTTGCAAAGGAGTCTCTCTGAAAAACATCTCTGTGGCAGCCATATGAACAACCCGCACACATTTAAAGCTGACTTAAAACTTCACGTTGGTGGTGGTCTACTTCTGACTTTGGCTTACGGTTCAATAATCTGTAGAATTTGTTTAACTCCTGTTTCAAATGCACATTGATTAAAATACATTGAGGTATGCATAATTAAGTATTTGCTTTCCTTGTCTGGCAAAGTATTTGCTGTTAGAATTAATGGCCATTGACTCAGGCAGTAAGGATTAATATGAAGAAGACCGGTCGGGAGGTAATAACACATTTACTTTCTGGTAATCTTATTTAATCTGAGTCCAGGTCTTCCTCGTCACAGTCCTCAATTTCCATTCTCTTAAACCCTATGGGACCTGAAATGAAGCAGCAAATTATTACAGTTATTGTTTTAGCTTGGGTATTCTCAAGAAGTTGATAGCATTCAACCCTCTCTTGTATTACTAAACAGGAAAAAAAGGGCAACTTTATTTGTAGCTTTTTTGTTAGTACAAACTTGTAAACTTCAGGAGGGAGGAGTAAACATAGGCAGTATCAACTGTGATAGGGAAGAGACAAAAGAATGGCCATCATGGGCAGTATAGTGAGATGGTTGACGTTTGATTCAAGAAGAAAAGAAAATGATTGACCTGCATACCAAAAATGGTCTCCCTTTTGTGTGCTAGTCTACCCGGACTAGGATGCAAAATTCCCCATGAGGCTCAAGGCCTGGACATTTGGATAGTAATGTGATTAAATGCATTTCATTATCACTATTATCACAAAAGGGCATTGAGGAATTCATAGTCTTTACCATAGCATACAGAGCACTCGAATGTAGTTTTAGTATTCTATTATTTTCTGCCAAATCATTGGGGACAGCCTATCAAGTACCAGCAGACTTGCAGACAACTAGCCCTCAGTAATATAAAAAAATTGACAATAAAATCTGTCTCTGTGTCTTTTTAATTGTATCACACCATTCATCTAGAGCTGCCTAGATTTTAAGTCCTATTACCATTTGCTGCAGGGTTTCTGCAAGTCACATGCTCACTTACGATACTATCTGTCAGTCTAGATCTTGTGTTTGTGTTGGAGATTCATAGACTCGGCACTGGGATCCTAGCTGCATGCTCTGCTTCCTGCTCCAACTCACTTATTGGAGGATGTAAAAAATGACCATCTTTTGCGTGCTGTATCCCCATATTTTCTCCCTATCAGTTTTGGATGGCTGTAGATCTCTCTGAACTTTACACCTGCTAACCAGTAGTAGAGTGCCTGTACTTCTAATAGGAATATTTAACTTGCCTATAATCCCTAGTATATGGTATAAAGTATACTAAGGGCTGGAAAGGTAAATTCCACCAGTGAACCACCCGTTGTGGAATCCACCACATTGGCAGTATAAAACTTGCTTCAGGTCTAACATTATAGCTTTACTGTGCAGTGTAAAACCTGCAATTCAACCTACATGTAAAAACAAACCCTTTTGACAGGTAAAAATCTTCATTTTAAATATTAATAAGTCACTCCTAAATAGGCCTTGAAGCTCACAGGTAGAGGGCATGGAATGTAAAACTAGGACATGCAGAAATGTAGTATTCAAATGTTTTATAGAGACTATCACCCAAAAGCTATTTTCGCTGTAGGAACGCTGGCTGGCACATAGAGAAACACTGGGATCCAACTTTAAATATTGTTTTTGCTGTCTCCAGTTAGATAAATAATTCGGTTTAACACTTATTAAAAGCCCAACTTACATTTTCCTTGCCTGAAATGTCTGAAGACTAATCTACTCAAGGCTTTAATGTGTCTTCCAGCTGTTGTATGACCCTGAATACAGAGTGGAATCTGTTTCCGAACAGAGTCAAAATCTTGATTGTGGGAGGTGTTTTGTTCCTCAAGGTAGGATGACCATTTAGGCGATGCCAAAAACGATTTTACTTCAAATGGGCCTCCCTTTCAAAAGTCAGATTTCACCTGGACAGGCCCCTTCTTTTGTACTCCCGGTCAACAGGCAACAACCTCATTAGGGGGAGAGGTAGCCCAAGAACTGTTTGCTCATAGTCATCTCCATACCTCTGGTTGGGTACACCGACTCCGCAAAGGCGGAAAAGGGTTCCAGCATTTTGGATTTTAGGAGTGGGGGCACCATGGATTTAATTGTAGTAGGGCAGACAGGAACTGCAGCAAAAGTGGGTAGAGTTACCCCTAGGAACATTTACGCTTTTGGGCAGAGACGGTCAGGAGTCACCTCCATACTCAAGCTTATGCCAGGCTTAAAAATACCAGGATGCTTGTTTCTTGTCCAGGAAAGACCGGGCCTTGTAATTTGGGGTGGACTGTTCCAATGAGGAGCAGGATCAAGACTGATTTGCAAATAGCTGGGTCCAAACTGGGGTTGCCTAGAGCCAGATGTAGGTCGGTCAGTAACGACCGAAAATCGGTATTTTCGGCCGTTACCGATCGGTAAATAGGTGATCGCTATGTAGGGGGCATTATTTTACCGAATCGGTAAAATTACTGAATCGGTAATTTTACCGATTCGGTAAAATAAAAAATTGGTAAATTTACCGAATGTGAGCCACCCAGATGTAGGTGGGACTCTTCAGAGTCCCAAAGGCCTTACCGAATTGGTATTTTACCATCAAATCCAATTTGATGGTAAAATACCGATTTCGGTGTGCATGCACATATGTGCATGCACACCTATGCCATTTGACAGGCAGACCTGCCCTTAGGGCATGTATGCCTGCCACATGGCACCCAAGCCTGTTTTGGGGGTGCCAGAGGGTGTCAAAGTGACACCCCCTGCACCCTTCTGAAATTCGGTATTTACCGATTCGGTAAATACCGAATCGGTAATGCCCATTCATTCCTATGGGCTTCAAAACCCATAGGAATGAATGGGCATTACCGATTCGGTATTTACCGAATCGGTAAATACCGAAATCATCCGATTCGGTATTCCAGCACATCTGGAATACCTACATGTCCACCCTATAGATTTACTGATTTTTAATTACCGAATCGGTAAAATTCGGTAATCGAAAATCGGTAAATCTATTTCACCTACATCGGGCCCTAAGTGAGCAAAAGAACAATGTATTCAACCCAGATCTCTTGACTGGGGTGAGTAGTTGAAAAGTTTCAGCACTCGGTCCATCATCTTGTTGTGTTTGCTAGATTTAAACATGGGATTCCTTGGCATCCTTCTCAGAACACTACTGGACCAGAGGAAGAAAAGGAGAAGACTGGACCTAATGTCTGTAACCTAAGAGGAGACCTGAAGGACTGGACCTGCTTCCTCTTGTACCCACGACAGAGAAGTGGACTCCAAGGTCCAGAGAGCTGCCTTCCTGTTCAAGCTACCGGGACTCAACAAGCTACAAGAGGCTTTCCTGAAGATTCCCAACTGACCAGTTCCAACTGATGGCCTCTACTGAAGTGAGTCCTAACCCCAAAGTGCTCGTTGTGAGTCCCTGGAACACCTTGGCTGTTTTGCTGGACTTCTCCTACCACCCCATAAAATTTGGAATTTAGAAACGTTTCCAACTTCAAGACCTCTGGAGGACAAAGACACATCTGCCAAGCCGTTCCAACCCAAGATGCATGACCGCTGGGTCGAAGAGTCAGATTGCTCCTGCAGGGAGATTCTCCACAGCAGCACATCCAATCTAGTGGGACCTCGCAGCAAAAAAAAATCTGGCTCCTGGAGGCCTCTTTGGCTACAGCTTGCAGCCTTGCCCTGCTGAAGGATTCCGAGATTCAAAAAAGTGACTAAGTGAAAACATGGAAATTTGGAATAGGCAAATGTACCAAAAGTATTCGGCCAGTGAGAGGACTTCCCTGGGCACGAAATTTGATATTTGATATTTATGGGAATTTGTAAAGCGCGGCTATCGCTCCGGAAGGAGCATCTTGGCGCTGAGCGTGCAGAAGAAAGAAACGTGGTGATGCATAGATCAGATGGCTGCTAGAACCGAGGTGTCAGATTGTTGGAACACCCAGGTTTTCAGGAGTTTCAGAAATGGCTCTCAGTTTCGGCTAGCCTGAGATTGACAGGGATCCAAGGGATCCAAGCTCTTGCTGCTAGGAAGGAGAAGGTTTCCCCCCCCCTGGTTTTTAACTTAAATCTTGGGATTATGATAAGATTGGTTCCTGAGGATCTCAAGCAGCGTGTAGGATTGTAATACATAAAGCGCTTAGTGAAGTAAAGAGGGCCTGTTTTTCTAGTGGCTTTGAATACAGTGAGCAAAAGTTTAAACAAAATTCTTTTATGGAGTGGTAGCCACTGGAGAGCTTTGAGGGCTGCTGAGGCTGAAGACCTTCTAGGGAGTTTAAGCACGAGTCTGGCCGCGGCGTGTTGAACGCTTTGTAGTTTCCTGAGGGTAGACTTCTTCACTCCTGCCATTAGTCCATTGCAATAATCAAGTCGGGAGAGAATTAAAGCAACCGCAACTGATTTTCTGGCTGCAATGGGGAGGAAGTCAAAGAATTTCTTCAATGATCTGATAAGGCTAAAACAGAATCCCGGCAGTGATGCGGACATGATCATCGAAGGTAAGGGATGCGTCGAATTGAACGCCAAGGTTACGTGCCGAGGAGACAGCGCTCGGTGGGGCTTCTGAATTTTTAGGCCACCAGTCTTTTGGGCAGAAGGACAAGTCTTTCCCTAGAGGTATAATTTCAGTCTTAGCACTGTTGCATCTGAGGTGGTTTTTGTTCAGCCATAGAAAAACCTCAGAGAGACAATTCTGGAATCTGAGGTCTGCATCCGTGCATTTTTTATCAATGGTGACGACAAGCTGAGTGTCATCAGCGTACGATGTAACGAGGATTCCGTGAGATTCTATCACTGCAAGGAGGGGGGCCATGTAGATGTTAAAAAAAAGTGGGCTAAGTATGGACCCCTGGGGGACTCCTGATGTGATTGGTCTTTCACTGGAGAGGTAGGGGCCTAATGATACCGTTTGGGATCTGTTGGACAGGAACGATGTTATCCATGTCAACACAGTATTTGTCACACCAATCTCGCGCATTCTATTAATAAGAATGGCGTGCGAGATGGTGTCGAAGGCCGCTGTTAGGTCGAGCAGGATGAGTACAACCTGTCTCCCCTCATCCTGCAAGAACTTAATGGAATCCGATAATTCTATCAAGGCTGTTTCGGTGGAGTGGCCGGGGCGGAACCCTGATTGTTGGGGGTGCAGAATGTGATTGTTCTCTACAAAGGTTTTTAACTCCCCATACACTAATTGCTCCGTGATTTTACCTAGAGCGGGTAGTAAAGAAATTGGGCGCATATTAGTGAGATCAGTGGGGGATTTGTCCTGCTTCTTCATTAGAGGCTTCACAATGGCCTTTTTCCAGTCATCGGGTACGATACCTGAGCCGAGGGATTCATTAATGATAGCATTCATCGTGGGATTTACAGCCTCAATGAGGTGGTGAAGAATGCTAGGGGGGCATGAGTCCGTAGGGGATCCCGATTTACAGGCCAGGATTGCCTTATGAGTTTGTTGAAGGGAGACTGGTAAGAAGCTGCCAAGGATGAAAGGATTTATGACAGCTTCATGGGTGGTAATTAAGGGTTGAGGGAAATCCTTCTGGATGCTGGCAATTTTGTCTATGAAGAAGTCGGCAATTTGATTGCATAGGATTTGGGATGGGGGAATTTTGGGTAGGAGAGCTTTCGGGTGAGTAAAGGACTTAACTATAGAGAAGACAGTTTGTTGTTTTTGTTGGGCTTCATCTATAGCTTTGGTAAAGTAATCCTTTTTGGCCGCTTTGATGCTAGAGAGGTATAATTTCCTCTGCTGGATGTAAAGTAGTCTTGAGGCTTCGTCATAGGTTTTTATCCATTTCCTTTCTTGAGTCCTGCAAAGGAGATGGCTTTCAGTGAGGGACTGGGTGTACCAAGGAGCATTGGGCTTTCTTTTACGGCGATCTGGATGGTGGGCATTTGGACTGGTGTTGTCGGAGACAATTTGGTCAATCCAGATGTGGAAATTGCGGGAGTCGGAAGTTACATCTCCGACTAATGTGGGGGTCGGGGCCAGAGGCTGGGGGTCTGACTTGATACGTTCAGCCGCTTTCTTCCAATTGGTAGTGAAGGAAGGGAGGGGGCGCTTAGCGCTAGATAACGTGGAGGGTTTTTCCTTTATGGCAAAAGGGATGAGGCAGTGGTCGGTCCATATTTGAGGGATCAGGGGGGACGTATTTATGGTTGTCAAATTAGAGCAGATACCGTCTAGCGTATGGCCTGCCCGGTGTGTCGGGGTAGTAACGAGTTGGGAAAGACCAAAGATGCTTAGCGACTGTTGGAAACTAATGGTGTGGGGGTCTGTACAAGATTCCAGATGCAAGTTCATGTCGCCTAGAAGAGTAAAGCTGGGATAGTGTGTCATGAGTGACCCAAGTACCTCGTCCAAAGAGTCCAGGAAGGGGGTGGCGTTACCAGGAGGACGGTAGATAAGTCCCCCTGAAAAAGAGGTGGAGGCGTTAATTTTGATCGAAAAGCCTATGCCCTCACTGTCCTTAAGATGGCCTAGATCGAAGGTATGGCACGTGAAAGATTTCTTAATGGCAAAAGCTACCTCCCCTCCTCTCCCGATAGGTCTATCCCGCCTAAAAATGGTAAAGTCTGGGGGGAGGGCGGTTGCTAGATCTGGGTTGGATGAATCATTGAGCCAGGTTTCAGTTATGAAGAGCGCATCCAAGCCATGGTGTTGTATTAGGTCGTGAATGTCTTGACCGTGGCTAGCTAGGGACCTGGCATTAATAAGCCCTCCCTTAAAGGTTTTGAGCTTATAGTTTGATGTGGGCGATGATTTGGGTACTCCAGGGGTGGTCCCCAGGGACATCCACTTACAATGTCGGCACGAGAATGGTCCCCATAGGTGGTCAGTAGGGGGCCAGCCCTTACAGTGGTGATCTCCCTTTTCACAGCGCAGTGCGCGTAACTCATCAAAGTCATACCTGATGGTAGGGAGAGAATGGGCAGCATGCCCTGCGCCCGGCGCGGTCCTGGCGCGGACGGGCGCAGACGGGCTTGGCTTAGGCACGGCTTCGGCGCGCATCCGGCGCGCCCGCTGCGCCAGCCCGCTGCGCCGTCTGGCCGCCTTGCACATTATAGAGGGAGATAAGAGGGTGGGAGGACGGCGCGACTAGAGCGCTCTCCCCGCCTGCCTCACTCAAGATGGCGCCCACCGCCGCCGAGTGTCGGCTGAGAAGCGGCTGGGCTGCGTGAAGGAGAATGATAGGTGTTCAGGTGTCAGAATGCCTAAAAAATCAGTTCCCCTTATAGTGAAGGCCCCCAAAGATGAAGATCAAGCGATTTGTTAAAAGGTTAAAAAACGCTCCAAGTGCAACAATCGCAATTATTAAAATCAGGTTTCAAGAAATCACATTCGTAAAATTCATCTGCAGCTCGCAGCCCCAGTTCCCCTCACCAGGGAGAGCTTCTGAAAGGCACCGAGCGCTGCAATGGCCTCAGTTAAATACACCAAGAGGGCGGGAGGACGGCGCGACTAGAGCGCTCTCCCCGCCTGCCTCACTCAAGATGGCGCCCACCGCCGCCGAGTGTCGGCTGAGAAGCGGCTGGGCTGCGTGAAGGAGAATGATAGGTGTTCAGGTGTCAGAATGCCTGCAAAATCAGTTCCCCTTATAGTGAAGGCCCCCAAAGATGAAGAACAAGCGATTTGTTAAAAGGTTAAAAAACGCTCCAAGTGCAACAATTGCAATTATTAAAATCAGGTTTCAAGAAATCACATTCGTAAAATTCATCTGCAGCTCGCAGCCCCAGTTCCCCTCACCAGGGAGAGCTTCTGAAATTCAAATGTTTCCTGCTTTGAGCTTTTCCAACGAAAACCAATGGCTTCTCTGGGACTGCGTCCAATGGCCATCTAACATTGTGGAGCCCATTTCAGCTACAGCCTGCTGCCTCGAAAGGATTTTTCCTTACACTTTTGAAGCTAAGTGGCCGGTTATGAGTCTGACGGTTCTCAGACCGCCAGACTTGTGGTGGGGTGACGACTGCAACATTACAAGTCTAGTGGTTGTCTCACCCTGGGACTGCCAACACCGCCATTCCCTGGCCTTGGTGCTGCAGTCCAGAGGCATCCATATGCTTAGCAGGACCGCCGTGGTCCTGCCAAGCATATGGTCCATATCATATCATATCATATCATATCATATCATATCATATCATATCATATCATATCATATCATATTAGGAGTTTCCTCTCTGCCAGGGTTTTCATGGTGGTTCCTCCTCCATGAAAACCCTAGCAGAGAGGAAACAAAGAGGACCCTTTGCGACTCACACCCTGTAGATGCACACAGGTGGACAACATGTGCTCCCCTGTGTGCATGCGCAGAAGTTCCAGCAAAGTATGGATTTTTCAGTCCATGCTGTGCTGGAACCTTTTTTGATGTTTCCAGTGCAATGCCTATTTTATATGCACCGCTGTGAGAATGCCAAAGGGATCGCCCACCAATGACTAATAAAGTCATTATACAGCAGGCAGTTCTCAAGGGGGTCAAACTCATAATCGGCCGCTAGGTCTCATGGTACAACCTCTCACCGGGTCGGATCTGGTTTCTGTATCTGACCAGCGCTGTATTGCGGTTGGCCTCAGATTGTGCCTATGTTCCAGTCTACCATAATCAGTTGACCTTAACACTTTTTATATTTAAAACTTAAAAATTAATGTCTCTGGTTCCCCTTATTGGATTTGTGTAACTTTATTTATTAAATATCACTCAATTTTCTACCTCGGTATAGGATTCTTAATATGTTGCTTTTTTACTTTATTGCTGTTTTGATACTGCACAAATCCTTTACAAAGTGACCTAAGTTAACCCTGTTTTCTCTGTGCCATATCTACCAGATGGCTGGGCTAAGGTTCATTTTGTGAGTTTGTGGGTTTCACCCTGATAAGATTGTGTGATTATTACTCAAGGTGGTAAGTCACCACCCTTGATGGATAACCCAATTTCTTACTGCGGGTCACAGAATACCACTCTTTGAGCCTGGGTTTTCTTTAATAGTCTGCCCCCTGGTCATGCCTCCCGGGCATATACATGGAGCACAAAATGTATCGAGAACATTGCAGCCTTACTGGAATTAGATTTGGGCTAGAAGCTAACTACTATGGAGGAGATACTCCATGATCCCAATCAAATAAGTTACTGCAGTTCATGCACCAATTGGATAAAACAATCAATGACATTGCATTTCAATGTTCCTATTAACAGCATACTCCAAGGTTCGCAATCCTGCTTTGTCAACATCAAAACCGGTAACGCGAAAGAGACTGTTTCACAAATGGCATTTATATGCCCAAACAAACTAGACCTGGTTACAAAAAAAATGAAGTAATCCATTACATTCAATCTCCACTGTTAGCCATTACGTATAATATTGTAAATAAGGATTTCATGATCAGCCTAGCTATTGCATCACTAGGACAACAACCACATATCTGGTGCCACAGCACAGGTGCTACCTACATTATAGCCTCTTTTTAGGTCGAGCCTAGACAATGCATGTTCGAGACATGTTGCACATACTTTGTGGGCTTAAAGCCTGCCCATTGCTTTTTATTTGTTTCTTTCACTGTCCTTTAAAAATCCTTGCTTCCAAGTGATTCATCTTTCCTATTTGTCTCTCTTTTTCATCGGTTCTTCACTTCAATGGAGCGGCGCCCCAGGACTTGTAGCCTTCCACTTGTCCAATTTTAGAAAGTGTATAGGGACAACGTTTTCCTTTGTCTAAAAGCACTGCACATGCTTAATGTTTTTTTACATTATACAGTTTAACCACTTTATTAGCTTTTACATTGAATTTATTTTGTCCAGAATAATTTCTGGAGAGCAGCTGGAGCAGATGTGTTTCTTAAAGTGAATTGTGACTAGTGAGTTTAGTCTGGGTCTGTTTAGTGCCTTGGGGTCTGCAGCTCAAGGGGTACGATGCACTGTTGTGTTTCTGCTTCCATTGTCTACCTCACCAAAACCCTAAAGTGCTGTCTCATTGTTTCCTCGCAGGGGACAGTTTTGCCGTGAATGCTTGCCTGGCTTGCAAGGGGATTGAAGACCAGATGGTGAAGCACAAATGTTCTGGCAGTGGGGCCTCCTCTGGACCCCAGAGCCAGGCTGTCAGCATCAGGCTGGAAGCGTTTAACTACACCAGGGTACTTAGGGGAGAAGGCATGTTACCCATCTCGCCTTTCAATCAATATTGCGTCTTGTCTGCGTGGACTTTCAAAAGACAGCCCACGCTTACAGTACGCTGCAGAGGCATCTTTTCTTGAAGTGGCCAGGCAAAAAGTACTTACAAACTCATGTGTAACATGTTATCCTAAGCAGCACTTTTCATTTTCAGGGACCACGAGGATCTCAGCATATGTAACTTATTTTGTATAACCATAATATTTTCTCTCATCAAATATTAGTGTTTCTCAGTTTGGTGCACATACATGATGAAATAACATTATTCCCCACATCTGTCTGTGGAGTGTGTGGGATGTTTTCTCTCTCAGTCTCCTGTACCTCTTCCCCACCTCTCTGCGTCTATCCTAGGGTGCTGTGGGGTTCGTTGAAGTGGGTGAGTGGGCTGCCTAGGCGCCTTTCATGATGCGGATGGTTTGAGCTCCCCTGCACCTTCCCACCCCTTCCTCTCTTTGTCCTCCATGGTATTTTATTTCAGCATGCACATTTACTCAGACAAGATATCCATTAACTTGCTGTTTTTGCAGCACACTGTGTGATTAGAATATTAGTAGAGTGAGAAGAAAAGAAACAGTTTAGATGGATATTGGTTTCAACAAACAGCGGCTGATAAGAGTGTGACCAACTAACTGGAAGGGCTGCACTTTCAAACTCTGGACATTTTGCAATGGCTCTTTAGGAAATGGGCACTCCACCTCCCTGTGGGAGAGCAAACAGCAGTGATATTTGAAGTGAGATGGGCCATTACACTGCAGAGCCCCAATGCAACTGCACCTGCTGCACTGGTTTGTCATTATGTAATGTGTTTTGTGCCTTAGTGCGCTGAAATACACATATACCTTATATTAAGAAACACACAGTCTTTTAATTTATCCCGCAAGTGAGAGGCTGCTAAAAGTATTCATAACAGGTTTCAAAACCTTAACAATATAACACTCAGAACAATTGTAAAACGGATGCTGCATGACATGCCACTCTATGCAACACCACTACGCCCCACTCTACCAAGCCCTTCCATGCAACGCCACTCCATGCAAATGCATTTCACTCTCCACCACTCCACTCTATGCCACTCCACTTTACACCATGTCACTCCACTCTACGCATTTCCACTCAATGCAACTCCACTCCATTGTACGCAAAACCACTCCACTCTAGACAATGCCACTCCACTCTATGCTACACCACTCCACTCTATGCAATGCCACTCACTCTACGTCTCGCCACTCCGCTCCACGCAATGCCAGTCCACTTTACATAATGCTACTCCACTTTTCACAACTCCTCTCCATGCAACTGCACTCCACTCTACGTCACGGCACTCCACTCGACGCCACTCCACTCCACTCCACACAACACCATGCAACACTACTCAACACTATGAAATGCAATGCCACTTCATGCAGGACTCCACTCCACTCTGCGCTCACTCTACACAATGCCATTCCGCTCTACATCACACCACTCCACTCTACGCAACGCCACTCCACTCTACACAATTGCACTTTGCTCTATGCAATGCCACTCCACTTTATGCAACACAACTACATTCCATGCAACTGCACTCCACTCAATGCCACCCCATTCCACTCATTGCCAACCATTCCAACCAACGCCATGCAATGCCACTCCACTCCTGTCTCTGCAACGCCATGGCACTCCATGCAATGCCACTCTATCCCACAAATTTCCAGCTACCTTCTCTTGGTCTTTGAAGAACAATAATATCCACACAAATGGTGGGTATTTTTGCCTGAAAAAAGTGACAATCCCATTTAATGTTGCTTCATTTTGTACAGGGACTTCTACCAATCAGCTGTAGTATATGTGCTTGTGCATGCTGCAGATGTGCCACACTAACCAGCGACTTGCCTTCACCCTGATAATCTATTACATGACCCATACCACATGGACAACTCTCATGTAATCTAACATTTGGGTGCCTACAACTCTCACATGTGTATTCAAATGCATATCTTCTGAATTGTCCATCCTTGCACATGTACACTCTAATGTCGTCCAGTACTAGGTTACTGTAGATCATTCACCCTACGTAATTTCTCAATCCCCACCCTTAAATTCTCACTGAAATCCAAATTATCCTGTTACACTTGCAACTGTTGTCAATCTTTGAAAGATGCAGCATTGAGTCCTGTCTACCAGTCCACCAGAAACTGTAACCCTAGGGTATTTGCAGTTCTCAGGAGCAGTCACTCAATCCACAGAATTATCTTAACAGTTTTATGAACTGCAAGCATGTTCAAAAAGGCATTATAATTATGACGGCCAGCACCTTTTACCACCTAATATTTCTATAAATCATTTTTTCTTATATACACTTAAAGGTCTCCCTTTTTGTTTCACTTCCTCACACTACTTCAGCCAGAGGTATCATTTTATACGATTTTTATTTATGAGCCCTTTTTCTTTGGTACCATGAGGTTTTACATTACATGGGAGTGGCAATCCCTGTATCCAAGTCTATCTCAAATGTCCATATTGCAGTTGAGTTGTGACATCTCTAGTAACCTATAATAACGAAATTATCTAGCTCCTCATTTGTATATTAGGATATTGCAGTTGACTTGTGACTCCACAACAACTGCTGCCACAGCTAGCAGCCAACTGCCTTTGAGAAATATTCTGAAACTAGGAAAGCCTGTGCAGTATTAGCATTACTTTCATTTTGAACTTCCTCTACTGGCCACTGCTGTTCAGTGAAAATTAACCCTGCCTCCCTCGTCCTTGTACGTTCGAGCTGATTTCCGCATCAGGATGGGAGAACAAATGGTAAGTAAAAGCTCAAACTCAGCCCACCCATGTGCATGCTTCAAAACCATAGCATCCCCATCATACTTCCCTGGTATTTCTCCTGCTTCATGGATGAGACAAAATCAGGAAGGTCTTTGGTCCCCAATAAAGCAGCTGGGAACTACTATTTGTTGAGCACAGAGAGGAATGGTCTGAACAATTTGTGATGCAACCAGTGGGAGGATAATTATGAACACTGTCATGGTCTTATTGAGTTTTCTACTGTAGGAGCTGCCAGCAGGTGAGGAAGGAAAAGGTAAAAGTTATTACTTACCGATGCAGATAGGTAAGGATTTTCTGTGGCGCAGTAGCTACAATGTGATGAGTGCTGATTCCGATATAGACTTTGGGGCACGGAGAGCGATGAGGTACTGCTTCTGTGCTTGCAGAAGGTTTCATTTCTCTCCTGGGGCAGCACGTACTCTAGAGGATGTAAACAGAGTGAACTAGCCAGGTATGCACTGTATGGAGGTTCCTGGTGATTGTTGATAGCAAATGTTTCATGGTTTTCTGACAGAACATTGACCTAAAAAATATTGATGTAAAAATTTAGAGGTGAAAATTATAGAATGCAAAAATATCTACTCACTATAATTAAACAGGTAAGCATAAAAACACCGAAAGAAAAATATCGATGTCAAAAATATAGTTGTACAAAATATCGATTTTTATAAATATATAAAATAAAATAATACATATTAAATATATTAAATAATAACATTAATTTAAAAAATGAATTTAATATCCATTTAACAAATATAAAAAAGTTAAACACACATGCACAATAATTAATATATATATTTACTTTAAAACAATAAACTATTCATTTTAATTTATTTTATAATTACAAATTATATATATATATATATGCTCATGCAATTGGTGGTTCACCGCAAACGTTCCTGTCTTTTTGGTTTATTTAAATCTTGTTTATAGCCTTAAAATATGCTGAAATGTTTTTAGTTACATGCATAAATTGAGTATGACTGCTTTACATGATTGAAATGTTGGGCACATGTTCATATATGTCTATACAGCTACGTGCTTAGGCAGGGTGCGCAGTAAGCACTCTATATGGATCATTAACTTGCAGACATGGGCGCACATGCAAATGTGGTAAATAGACAAGACGATTCAGTTGTTATGATTTATTGCTGAGTGAGTCAGAAATGTTTGGAAATCTCAGTTATTGCCTTGCCTAAAACGCGTAAATGCAATTACTTACACGCATAACTTGAATGCATTAGATGAATTGTTGTGCACAGTCACTATAAGGCCATAACGTTCACTGTCACGAAGTTCTAGAGGAGTTAAACTCAGTTTTATGGGCCGTTTTGTTCATGTATTGTTTTCTAAAGGCTGTTTTCTAACAGATAAATATGTTGGTGTAAATGGGCAACGCCCACCAAGCAATACATTTAACTGACTCAATGGAGGGTGGTACCTCCCCCTTTTTTGCAATATGAGATGGAGTCTAGGTCTTTCATCATATACCAAATGAATTTAGTTTATAACTCTATGATGTAATAGAGATCTAATGCAAAATGACTAGTTAATAATGGCCGACGCAAATTTTCATAATGTCATTGTCCTTCCATTATGTTTACTAAACACGATGAGCATTGGTGTTTGTACATAAGATGTTCCTGATTGGTTTGTGGTTAACGTGTGATCAAGGCACTTCTGTGCTGAAACGCGTAGCGTTACTTTGTGAATAAACTCCCACTAGCTGCAACCTTTCTGAGAGCGTGTTTTTGCTTACCGTAGCAGGAAACTTTGATTGACTTAACTCGGCGGTGGGATTGGCCGAGTGTTACACGCCACCTGACAATGGGATATGGATCCCGGAAACGAATCCTCCTGTGAAGCGACTGAATATATATATATATATATATATATATATATATATATATATACGTTGGACGTCAGTTCATTATACACATGTATAAAGCACAAGGATGGCCTGCGGGCATGTGAGTATTATCTTAGCCGCAGGCCCATTGAACTGGCCCATCACACCAAAATGCTCTTGGATATGTTAAAATTCTGCCTCAACAATAACTTTTTCATTTTTAACGGTCAAATGTACCAACAAGTCCAGGGTGTAGCAATGGGGGCCAGTTTCTCCCCCAGCTACGCGTGCCTCTTTATGGGGTGGTGGGAGGAACTGGTCCTCCTGCGAAAATTTGAAGAATATTGGACTACTAATGTTACTTGTTGGCTCAGATTTATTGACGACTTATTTATTGTATGGCGTGGTTCCGAGGAAAGTGTTTTAAATTTTATACATGACATCAATGACAATGATCTTAATCTGCATTTTACCTCTGATGTAAGCAGGGAATCGGTAACATTTTTAGATGTACGGGTTTTTATATGTAATAATGTGATTTCCAGTACTCTTTTTAGAAAACCGACGGCAGGTAACACTCTTTTACATGCTACGAGTGCTCATCCCCAACATCTAATCAAATCAATACCCTATGGCGAGATGCTACGCATCCGCCGTATTTGTAGCAATCAGGAAGATATGATTGTCAAACAACAGGAAAGTTTTCAAAGATTTGTAGATAGGGGTTACACTGCCAAGATAGTGAACACTGCTATAAAGAAATCTAGGGTCAAAGACAGAGGTGATTTGCTGACTAGGAGAGTGAAACAAAGTGACAACACTAATGAAGTTAGACTCATTCTGACCTACTCCAAACAGGAGAAAGAACTTAGGAGTATCGTCAGGAGAAACTGGCACTTTGTAAAAGATGATCCCATGATTGGTGATGTGATGCCCCCTAATCCATCAATTACTTTTCGAAAAAGTCTGAGTATGGGCTCCATCCTCTCTAAAAATAGTCAAGACTACATAGGCAAGGAGCCTTGGAGACCGATCAGCAGGGGCTTCTACAAATGCCTGGCATGTAAAGCCTGCCAACATGGTGTCAACACCAAAAAATATACAACAGTAATCCCCAGAACTACTAGGGAAATAAAACAACACCTAACCTGTAGAACGGAATACTGTGTGTACATTTTAGAGTGCGACTGCAAACTCAAATATATTGGCAGCAGCAAGCTGCAAATACATAAGCGTATTTTACAACATCTGCGCGCCATTGTAAATAAGGACCAAAGCTATCCAGTGGCCAGACACTTTGAGGCGTGTCACAACAGTAAGCCTCAGTGTCTCAAATATTTTGCCATCGAGTCTTACCAGAAGAGGAGGCGACAGGGAGGCATGTATGCGCAGGCTGGAAACCAAATATATTTTGGAGTTTAACTCAAAGTGGCCGGGAGGTCTTAACACCACGGAGGACCTCCACACATACCTATGACCACTTCAGGATAATGTCACCTGTAGCCATATAGTTAACACCATGACATAACCATAGTCTAAATTACAAGAGGAGTTGGTCCGCAACATGCACTTTTTTTACATATTCATGTTTATATTGCAGTATACTATGTATAATTTATGTATTGAGTGTACATAATTATGGTGTGTGTAAATATATGAATTGATTGATTTTAGCCGTCGTTTTAAATATTAGGGTAATATGTTTTTTATCCTGATTTTTGATGTGACAGCTGATTTTAGTCATGTTACCGATTCCCTCTTTTTTAGACTGTTTTTATGGTGTGATGATTTTTTCTATATGTGCAATATTGATGATGTATGTAAGTATCTTGTCTTGAAAATGGAAGCAAAGCTCTGTTTTAATAGGGTTTAGACTTCCCTTCCCCTCTACCTCAGTACTGTATAACCTCCAGCACCAGCCACTTTAACTGTATTTGCACTTTTGACTGCACGATGTCACTTTAGAGGAAGAAATTATATTTATTTTTTCCAATTGACACGAGGTCACTTTAAATATAAGTGCAATAACATAGCCAAAGATAAGAAAGATATAATGGAACCGGAAGTAAGTTAAGGCTCCACAATCTCTTCTTTTGAGCCTTATCTGGCTGGCACAATTGACGTCTTGAATTCATTTCTTCTTGTTTTCCTTTTTCTTAAAAAAAAGAGATCCATATATAAAATTAATTTTCCTTTTTTTGGATCTTTATCTTTCACTACTATCATTAAATAGCAGTGAACAATAGTATAATTTGGTATTATACTTTAAATACACAAGGATGAGCACTATTTTTCGCACAATAATTTCTAATAGATTTTGATGGACTATATGGTATACTTCTTTCTCAACACCATCTAGAAGAGGTATAGGCATTTATGCAGTTATAATCAATTTTTATCAAATTGTTAGTACTCTTCGCACAATGAATTGAAGTAGTATATGTATAATTTTATACCTTTTGATACATTATGCAAATTGTGACTTATTTATGTATTCATACAGGTTTTTTCACTTTTGTATTGGTACCAGGAGAAAGTATATGCAAAATGTATTTAAACATATAGTATTTTTTCTATGTCCATCATTTTTTGACATGTGACTGCACGTTATCACTTTAAATGGGCAAAAAGCAATCTGTATCGCCATGTGACCAAGGCCGCTGGGACGGCCGAAACGCGTCATGACACACTACCTAATGGCTAAATAAAGAATGCTGAAGGAAAGTTGGTCCTTGCCTCGAGTCTCTTTGCAAGGAGCGCTGCTGCGAGGTATTTGCAGATATATATATATATATATATATATATATATATATATATATTCAAAACAAGTTGCCATACTTGTCTAAAGAAACGTACTCGACACTCCAAAATTGCTGGTGCATGAAATTTAATGGCAGGAAACAACGCGTTTCACCTCTCAGCTTGATCACGTTTCAGCCGTGAAACCCAACAGTGTCCTTTAAATTTTGTTTGTAAACAAAGAAATAGGACTATCCCAATGTGAAAGACAAACAGTGCAAAAAAGTGGCGGCCATTACTGACTGTTGTAACACAGCATTTTTCAATCATATAATGTAGTATAGGACTAGGGATGCAACGTTCCAATTGTATATATAACTACAACATGCAATAACGCTAATGTTTCTTAGCATTATAAACGGACCTTCAAAATAAGTTTAACGAATGTCCTGCTGTGTTATCACAAATACTGTCTGTTCGTGGAAGTACGCATATTCACATTTGTGAATATGCGTACAATGGAAACTTGTTTTGAATATATAGGGTGACCGGGAGCCCTACCTCGACCCACCCGTGAGCGGAACTGGCAAGTTACCGGAACTGTTTGTGTATGTATATATATATATATATATATATATATATATATATATATATATATATATATATATATATATATATATATATATATATATATATATATATATATATATATATATATATATACATTTAACATAAAATCTATTACAAAAAATTCTATTATAAACTGAAACATTAAACTATTTAAAAATATTTAAACTTACATTTCCCACTCCAGTCAGTGCAACAGTGGGGAAAGTGTTGGATAGCGGAGAGGTAAAAATTACTATTCCAACTCCAGTGAGTCCAACAGTAGGGAAAGTGTTGGATAGCGGAGGGTTAAAATGTACTATTCCCACTCCAGTCAGTGCAACAGTAGGGAAAGTATTGGATAGCGGAAGGGTAAAAACTTACTTTTTTATCCCACTCCAATGAGTGCAACAGTAGGGAAAGTGTTGGATAGCGGAGGAATACAATTTACTATTCCCACTCCAGTCATTCCAACAGTAGGGAAAGTGTTCTATTGCGAAGGGGTAAAAATTACTATTCCATGTCCAGTGAGTACCAGATTAGAGAAAGTGTTGGATAGCGGAGGGGTGAAAATTACTATTCCCATTCCAATGATTGCAACACTAGGGAAAGTGTTGAATGCAGAGGGGTAAAAATTACTATTACCTCTTCAGTGAGTGCAACAGTAGGGAAAGTGTTGAATAGCAGAGAGGTAAAAAATGCTATTCCAACTTCAATGAGTGCAACAGTAGGGAAAGTGTTGGATTGCAGAGGGGTAACAAATAAAATTCCCACCCTAGTGATATCAAAATTAAAAACAAACAAAATAAAAATGGAAATATATTTATATATTCCAAATAAAAAAATAAAAACATTTTATAATGTTAAATACATATGACACATACCTAGAAATATTATATAAAATTAAATAAAAAATAAATTTCAAACAAAGAAATATTTTTGATTAGAAAAATATTTAGAAACAAAAATATTAGTTATTACATACATTTACTTTGTTTATTTCCTACCTTATACCACCACACAATTCACAATTCCATCTAAATGTTTTAAAAAAATGTACGTCCATAATTAACATAATTATTTGCAAATTAAAAAAATATTATTATTTAGAAAGCAAATTAAAACTCAGAAAAATGTATTAATTTCCCACACTTTACCCCTATAATCCCCACAACCCACAGCTAAAATTAAACTGTAAAAAATGAATTACACAATTACAACTTATTTTCAGTTAAAAAACTAATAGTATTTAACTAATTATAAAGTAAGTCAAATTAATTTACTCCCCACCCTTAACCCCTATAAAAGTAAAACCCACACACAAAAGTAATTATCAATTGATTAATTAATATTTTTGATCAACTAATTATTAATGAATTAAACAAACATTGCTTCCCATCCTTTACCCCTATAAACCCCACAACCCACACCGAAAATTAATTTAAAAAGTTCCATTTTTAATTTTCAATTAATTAATAATATTAATTACCAACAAATTATTAATTAATTAAATATAAATTACTTCCCACCCTTTACCCATAAACCCCACAATCTGCACCTAAAATTAGTTACACAATTCCATAAATTATTTTCAATCAATTAATTAATATCAATTAACAACTAATTATTACTGAATCATAAATAAATGACTTCCCTCCCATCACCCCTGTAAACCCCACAACCCACTCCTACAATAGTTACACAATTTCCATATTTATTTTTCAATTAATTAACGTATATTAATTAACATTTTATTAATTAATTAAAAATAAACTACTTCTTACCCTTTATCCCTATAAACCCCACAACCCACACCTATGACAATTACACAATTAACATAATTAATTACCAAATAATTCATATTAATTATACAATTAATAATTAATCAATAGTAAATTACTTCCCACAATTAACACTATAAAATCTCAATTTAGAAAATATTAATAAATAAAAAATAATCATTAATTTATTATAATTAAATTATATCCCACCGTATTCCCCTATAAACCCACAACCTGCTACAGAACTAAAAAACACAAAATGTAATTCAAATAAAATTGATAACTACTAAAAATGTAACACATATATTAAAAAACATAAACAATTCTTATACAAAACAATACATCACATACATTTAAAATATATACTAAAATACATACCACTAAATTAAAAAATTGATAGTTTAAAGAACTATATTTTTTCAAACGATATTAAGGACTTCTATATTTTTAAAAACAATATTTTGCACCTTAAAATCGATATTCTTGACCACCATATTCTTGCTGTCCATATTTCTGACTCACGATATTTAGGACTCGATATTTCTGTAGTTTGACATTTCCAACTCGATATTTTGTCTGCACATCGTTTTTCATGATGGTGAAACATACAAAAAATAAAAATTACACAGAAAATTAATCTCCTCCTTCTTCTGCTTCCACATCCTCTCCTAATAATAAGAGACATGAGAGTAAGATGGAATATTCAGAAAAGAGTTTAGAGGACAGAATAAGGAAGATTGGCGACCACTCATACTTTTGATGATGGTCCAAGGACTGTGAACCAGAAGGACAATACATCCTTTTCGAAAGGTGATGAAGAAGATGTGAAATCAATCGCCTCAGATAAAAGAAGGAAGTGTATTATTAAAGACATGATGCCTGATCTTCTGCCCAGAATGTTCCCGAATATAAGGTTTCCAGTGGATGAATTTCCTAGCATTTCATTTGAGGCTGTGCTAAGTCAATTTCTGTGGGCCTCTCTCTACACCAGGATGTGTTAAATGTAGGTAAAAGGGAGTGTAATAATACAGACAACATCAATGCCCCTAGATTTTGTCCAAACGCTATCAAGTGGATGGAATGAATAAACATACTCCTGATCAGTGTCAGTGGATTCTGTGGTAGTCAATCTGATAAATTTAACCACTATAACAGAGGAGACTATACTTAAAGATCAAACTGGCAAGAAAATAGTCTCTGCTTCAAAACATAGGGGGTTAATATGATGGCGGACAAACTTCTGTCCATCCACCATCGTTACTGGGCTTGGGACCAGCCGGCTGTAAGGTGGCAGTCAGGCACACGAGATTACGATGCGACAGCCACTGTGGCGGTCGCATCATGTATCTCTGACATGGCGGCGGGTGCTGCTGGCTGCAGCACCCGCCACAATGTTTGAAATGCACTGTTTGCATTTCCATGCACTACGTAGCAAGCACGATGTGGTGGCTGCCACCTGGTGCAGGGAAATGTTGAGAGGTAGCATAGGTGCCCCCCCAGGGCAAAACTGATGTCCCCTGGCACAAGGGGGGCCCGCAAACATCCAAACTAGCCTGTGAATGGTGGTTGAACCACCATACACAGGCTGCTGGGAATGCAGCATCATATTATGGTGGACGGTGCCTGCTAGGCACCCTCATCTTTTTGTAAATGCAGGGTGGGTCCGCCAGGCAATCGTAATAATTGCCTGGTTTGAGCCCGTGAGGGACAGACTTTCCTTCCGCCATGCACACCGCCCGCCATCGTAATATAGTGGGCGGCAAAAGTGCTTTGCAATGGTGGTAAATCCGCCACCGGTAGGCTGCCGGTTGCGGGTTCACCGCATGGTAATGACCCACATAACTATGAGGTGCTCATTTTTCTATAAAAGCAGGGATTCATGAGGCCTGAGAAAGTTAATTCCTCAAATTAGATAATGTAAGAACTTTTCACTGTAATTCAGAAGGGGTCTATGTTCTATGTTATTGGAAACTATGGAAAAACAAGAAGAGGTCCTATCTGATATCTCTTTCAACATAGCAGTCAGGAGAAATGTACTCTTGAATAACTGGAATATTGACATTGCTCAGAATAATAATGTAGTTCAAATGCCTTTTAAATGAGCTAGACTGTTCAGACCAGAACTAGAAGAAAAACTCTGGTTCTTCCCCTTCTTCTATGCAAACATCTTCTAAAGCCTCATGTTGTTAACCATTGGTAAGATCTACAGGTCAGCAGCCAGGGAACAATTGAAACATGAATTATAAAGAGAATTGAACAAGAGGGAAAATCACAATGATCAGTTAAGACATGGCACTAGTGCCTACGCTGGATATGGCTTAGAGTGGTCAGTTGGAGAAATAATTTCAATTCAGGATGACAGGGGAAGCATCTACTCCAGATGCTTGAATGCTGTGGATAATCAATGAGTGAGATCAGGCAGGGTTCTCTGAGACACTACCAAAGACTGGGACCGTATCTACATCACACCTTGAAAGCCAAGCCAAGAAATATAAAAGTCATCTGCAGTTCATTTCCTGCTAGTGAAGAAAGCAATTGCCCAGATACATAAGTAAGAGAAGGGGAAAGGTTCTTATCTTATCATCTTCCTAGGTCCAAAGACCAGAGGAAGATTCCGATTAGTGGTCTAGTTTAGTGAAACAGACCCCCCAGGAGTCCATCTCCGAAAAAATGCAGATGAAAGGGAAACGCTTTATCTATACCCTCTGTAAACTTTACGGTACCTTACATAGCCCTACAACAACAGCTATTCAAAGAGTTCTGAGGGCTAAATTAATACCATCTCTTAACTATGCACAACAGGCATTCCCAGGGAATTCGCGAAAGATCTAGAAAAAATTCACTGTACAGCCCACAAAAAGGTATTCCACTTACCCGCCTGCACCAGGAACAATATGGCTCGGTTGGAATTAAACCTCAACTAACAAAAACTGGAAGAGATGGCCTCTCTGAGCAAATACTTCTACCTAACAATGGCAGCACCAGAGAACACAATGAAGGCTGTTATAAAAAGCATTTTCTTGGAACCCGGCAATCCTTGGTCAGCCTGTCTCGCCTCTGTTAAAGAACTCTTGCAATTTGCAACATACAACTGGGACTCCAAGACATTCAAGTACGCTGCTATCAAAAGCACAATAAAAAAACAAGTATGCCTACTCTCTCATACCTTGGACATGGAATCACTGGCAGCAAGAGGATTCCATGAGTCCCAAAGCCTCCCACATACAGAGCACAACTCCAAACTCCACCTTACGCAGGCCGTGGGGAGACAAGCCTTAAACAGGATCTTAGCAGTCAGACAACATCCTCTCCCCCTAAATAATTATGCCCTACTGGGTCAGCAAGACTAGTGATTATGGAGTGTCGGCTCTGCAAATATAAATGTGAGTCTTTGGTCCACATCTTATTTTGCTGGCAAGCCCTGCACTTAGCTGGCAGAATCTATCTCAGACCCATCTTGCTACAATTGGGTATTCGAACTGCAAAGGAGGCAGCCCATCAACTTTATACTCTGGACACAGTGAAGCACATGGTTATGTTTGGTAAATGTGTACAATATACTCGCATAAAGTTGATGGACACTCCCCCCTAAGCAATCAGGCAGGCACTCCTGTTGATACGATCTACAGGTCAGCAGCCAGGAAACAACTGAAGCATGAATTATAAAGAAAATTGAACAAAAGGGAAAACCACTATGATCAGTTAAGACATGGCACTAGTGCCTACGCTGGAAATGGCTTAGAGTGGTCAGTTGGAGAAATAATTTCATTCCAGGATGGCAGGGGAAGCATCTACTCCAGATGCTTGAATGCTGTGTATAATCAATGAGGGAGATCAGGCAGGGTTCTCTGAGAGACTACCGAAGACTGAGACCATATCTACATCATACCTTGAAAGCCAGGCCAAGAAATATAAAGTCATTTGCGGTTTATTTCCTGCAAATGAAGAAAGCAATTGCCCAGATACATCAGTAAGAGAAGGGGAAATGTTCTTATTTTATGATCTTCTTAGTTCCAGACACCAGAGGAAGATTCCCATTAGTCATAGACCTTCAGGATATCAACAAGTGAATCATTAAAACTCCTTTCAAGATTAAACATTTTCAGAAGATAATTTTACTGATGCCATGCATACTATCTCATTACAATATGGTTTGATCATCAAAGATTCTTGAGGCTTTGCCTCCTGGAAGATTGTTATCAGTTCGAGATTCTGCCCTTTGCCCTTAGACCTTCCCTAAGGGTACTTACAAAGAAGATGGCTCCACTAGTAGCAGCTTTATTTCTGCATGGCTGGAACATTTTCCATATCTGGATGACTGGGTCCTTCATGCTTCTCTAAAAGATCAAGTATTGCAAAAGCATCATGCTGCTCAGAAGTATCTGTAACAACATGACCTACTCATCAATCTTCTGAAGTGAAAAATTGATCCTGCCAAAGACAGAATTTTCATAGGAGCTTGTTTCAGGACAGATATGGGGAATGGGGTTACTTACATAAAAACCTGCAATACAACTGAGGTAAGTGCTTTTTAAATTACTTTCATTCCATCAAGCTCTGGCTCATCTATGGGGCAGGGTACATGGGCATATGGTATCCTGTAAGTTCTTAGAAACATGGGCAAAACCACAGCTCAGATCCAGTCCCGTCATCGTCTTAAGTATTGAAGTCCTGCATCCATGATCTTCAAAAAAGAGGTTCCAGAAACTTATTAGGTAGCCAAGCTGCAGCAGTGGTGGATGAATCCAGTGTCACTAGAAAAAGGATTTACCCTTCATGCTGGTACTCCAAAAGAGGTATCGACAGAAGCAGATGCAAAGAATTTTGGCCCAACATTGATGGGCATGGTAATTCAAAACAAATGGTATTACAAGCAGAAACAGGGCTATTCAAATTGAAAATTGTTGTCTGTACTGTATTAAGCTTTAATACATTTAAACATTTTCTACAAAATCATCATATCTTTATACATACATACATCTGGTGAATTTGGCATACATAAACAGATAGGGGAACCAGATCTCAAGATGGTGGCCATGAAGAGGAGGATGTTGGCAGAATGGCATTATCTAATATTGAAGACTTTTCATATCAGGGAAGGACAATATAGCACCAGACCACTTAAGCAGAGTCTTTCAAACATTGCAAAATATGTCTCTGTGTGTGAAGGGCTACAGTGCTATCTGATTGAATTTTGGGTGACCCCTTCTTTTTCTGAGAACACTAAGCTTTCCAAATTCGGTTCTGAGTTTCTAGTTCAAGGAGCTTGTCCAGTAAATGCACTCTTTGCACTTTGGCCTCTTTGGCTCCATTATTCTTTTCCTGCCTTTGCATTTATCCCTCCCCGTCTTCTAAAGCTTCAGGAAGAAGCAGCCAAGGTGATAGTAGTTCTTCGATTCCGACCTTGCAGAACATTGTTCTCTTTACTTCAATCCATGGCACTGTCACTTCCTTGGAGGATTCAACTTTCTCCTGCCCCCTGTTTGAGCACCAGGGTACCTTGATCTTCAGTGGGTGTCACTGTTGGGCTGGAAGTTGAAAGGGTTGGACTGCAAGCCAGGGGTTTCTTGGTTTGTTAAGCTGAAGCTTTTCAAAGGTCTAGATGTCCTTCTGCTCTGAAAGCCTTTTCCAAGCATTGGAAAAACTTTGAGCACTGCTGTACTCTAACATCCTTGTCACGTATTGAATGTAACACTTCCTCCTTTCTTCAGTTTTTGTATGAATATTTCAGGACACATTCAGCAGTCGCTGCTGTTATAGCTTAATGGTCAGCAATTAGACCTTTTCGCAAACCTTGTGGGGGTTCACAAATGATGAACACCTTTGTTTCAGGCTGTTGAAAGGTTTTTCCATTACTAGACCCATAGTGCAAGCTTCTTTACCTCCTCTGGATTTTCCGCTGGTTCTTAAATGTCTTCAGGATTGTCCATTTGAACTTTTGAACCTAGCTTAAAATTCTTAACAATAAAGGCTGTATTTCTAGTACCAATCATAATTGCTAGAAAAACTGTGAAGTTTGGGCTCTATTGTGTAAATCCCCATTTCTTTGAATATGGTATAACAATAGAGCTCTAACAATATATAAACCTGACCCTTCTTTCCTTTCTAAAGTTGCATCTATGATACTCGGATCCAGAAATTATGCTTCTGATATTTTAAAACTTCTTCTGGAGCATGGGTACTCACAAACTTTCCCCCGGGGGCCAAATCTACAGTGTGGTTTGTGGCCGACGGCCGCACCAGTGGGGGTGTGGTCAGAGTGGGAGGGGGTGGGGCTAAAGCAAAAAAAACTGTGAACATGAGGTTGAACACAGGTCCCTACCGCAGACGCCTTCGTAAACTGAGCCACCAGACCCAGCTACACACATCTCTCTCTCTCTCGCTCTGTCTCCATCCCTTTGTCTCCCTCTGTTTGTCTCCCTCTGTCTGTCTCCCTCCCTCTTTCTCCCTCTATCTGTTTCCCTCCATCTGTCGCCCTCCTCCCTCTCTCTGTCTCCTCCCTCTCGTTGTCTCCCTATATGTCTCCCTCTCTCTGTCTCCCTCTGTTTCCGTCCCTCTGTCTCCCTCCCTTTGTCTCCCTCCCTCTGTCTCCCACTCTCTCTCCCTCCTTCTGTCTCTCTCCCTCCTTCTGTCTCTCTCCCTCCCTCTGTCTCCCTCCCTCTGTCTCCCTCTCTCTCTGTCTCCCTCTCTCTCTCTGTCTCCCTACCTCTGGCTTCCTCCCTCTGTCTCCCTACCTCTCCCTCCTTCTCCCTCCCTCTCTCTCCCTCCCTCTCTGCCTCCCTCTCTGCCTCCCTCTCTCCTTCTCTCTCTATCTCCCTTCCTCTCCCTTCCTCTGCCATCCTACGTCTCCCTTCCTCACCTGCTGTCTTTCTCCCTCTCTCTCCCTCTGTCACCCTCCCCTCCTTCCCTTTCCCCCCTCCCCATCCCTCTCCCTCCCTCTGTATCCCTCCCTCCCTCTCCCTCTGTCTCCCTCACTCTCCTTCTGTCTCCCTCCCTCTGTCACCCTCTGTCTCCCTCCCTCTGTTACCCTCTCCTTCCATCTGTCTCCCTCCCTCTGGTTCTCTCCGTCCCTCCCTCTGTCTCCCTCCCTCTCCCTCTGTCTCCCTCCCTCTGCCTCTATCTCCCTCCCTCTCTGCCTCCCTCTCTGCCTCCCTCTCTCTGTCTTACTCTCTCTGTCTCTCTCTCTCTATCTCTATACCTTTGTCACCCTCTGTCTCCCTCCCTCTCCCATCCTCTGTCTCCCTCCCTCTGTCACCCTCTGTCTCCCTTCCTCCCTCTCTCCCTCCCTCTGTCTCCCTTTGTCTCCCTCCCTCTGTCTCTCTCCCTCAGTCTCCCTCTCTCGGTCACCTTCTGTCTCCCTCCCTCTCTCCCTCTTTCTCCCTACCTCTGTTTCCTTTTGTCTCCCTCCCTCTGTCTCCCTCCCTCAACCTCTGTCTTCCTCCCTCCCTCTCCCTCTATCTCCCTCTCCCTCTATCTCCCTCGCCTTCCCTCCCTCTCCTCTCTCTGTCTCCCTCCTTTGTCTCCCTCCCTCTGTCTCCCTCCCTCTGTCACCCTCTGTCTCCCTCCTTCAACCTCTGTCACCCTCCCTCCCTCTCCCTCAAGATCCCTCTCCCTCTATCTCCCTCGCCTTCCCTCCCTCTCCTTTCCTCTGTCACCCTCTGTGAGCTCATCCTGCGTGTGTGTCAGCCCAGCTGGGACCGCTTCCCGGGCACACACACAGCTGCACCCAAGTACTGCACATGTCTTTAAAAGACCATTTACATGTTAATAAAGCTTTGTCTTCTTATTGCCACTGCATCTCCACTCTGACAATCACTGGAATTGCCCGGCCCCCACAGAGCAGAGTCCGCGCTGCTGCAACCAGCAGTGTTTGCGGACACTTTAAAAAATTTTTTAAAACCACAGGTTCAATGTCTGCAAGGTCCGCGGGCCGCCAAGGAAGGCTTGTCGGGCTGCTGGCGGCCCGCGGGCCGTACTATGAGTACCTGTGTTCTAGAGAATATGAATTTTAATACTTAATTGATAAGACATTATCTATCTATTATGTTTGGTCTAGATGTTTTCGGAAGTCTGAAAATTTATTTTTAGAATATGGAGGGTCTGGCCAGTGGCGGAAAGCTTCAAATAGGTCATTTGGTAGATGGATTTCTTTGACTATTGCTATGGCTTATTCTTTATCAGATACTCCTCCCCAAAAGTGATACATGGAACATTGATTAAGGGTATTGTGGCATCGTGGTCAGACGTCAAGGAGTTTCTCTGATGGATTTGTCATATGGCTAAGGGGCCAAATTCCACACTTTTCTTAGACACTATTGTATCCAGGAATTAGGTGTGGGATGCAGTTATTTTGGACACACCGTGCTGTGTTATGTTTGTTGTAACATACTGGGTTTTTCATTTAATACACTAATGTCCTGTTGAACATTGCTTGCTGTCTGTGATAATTATGTATTTCAGATTGAAGGATAGTATGCCTTTGGTATTTCTCAAAAGTAATGACTCGGAAGAGGGTGAGGATGTAGGGATAATGCCCCAATTACTCTTTATTATACCTATTTCTGCCAATCCTGAACTCAGCCATTACAACACACCCACCCTCCCTTCATTACTGGCCTTCGTTTGGTGTGCTAAAATAAGGAAGTATGATGGGAAAGTATGGTTATTTATAACCTACATAGGTGGAGGGTTAATTTGCTCCATCACTTCCTGTTCTTTTTACTGTCCCGAGGTGGAGGTCACCTCAAAAGTATTGACTGTGACTAGGGCAAGCAAGACATAGGATAACGAATATTACCAGTAAGTAGCTAGGGCATTACCCATAGATTTAAATTCTGTAGCCTCTGTTCAGCATCTATTGCTTAGTCCAACGCAAAATGTTATAGCTGTTATGTTAGGGAGTCAACAATTGTGCGTCCCACAAGGGCAGTGTGAAATGATGAGATCTGACTGTATGTGTGCACACTATGCTGAATCATGAACTATTGGGAACACTTGTTCCATTTCATACAGTTAGGAATGTAAAAGGAGGTAGCATGTCAGTGAGAAGATTTACTGTAATTGTATTTCAACAACATAAGCTGCAATGGCCTGCTGATCACCAAAGCCATCACCCTACATTGACTCCTGTTTAATCAATAGGATTACGCAAATCTAGAACCGGGGGCTGGGCTGCTTTTCCATCTGTGTTGGCTGTTTCTACATGGAACGATCTTCCCAGACACCTGCTATTTCAGTATAATCTCCTGCTTTTTGGTGTAAAATGAAAACGACTATTTATTCAGCAATAACTAGGCTTCCTCCAACTAATCATATTTTGGTGGTCAGTTTCTCCAGCGCCAAGACACCTTCTCAAATAGTAGCCTTTGCAATCCACTTCTTAAATGCATATCATTTTGTTAATATAAATGAGCAGAAAATAGGGAGTATGTCCCTATACATCTCAAATAGCACAATACCAATTCAAAAACATTTTTGGGCACCTACGTTTACTTCAATTGTGCAAAAACGTCAATGTGTACTTCAAATACCCATAGCCACTGGAAGAAGTGGTGCGGAGGTGTTGCAGCACCCCCAAAATAACCATGCTGGAGTTCAGAAGATGATAGGGCAAGCTGTGAGTTCAAAGACTGAGATCAACTGTCAGGATATGTTTTCTGACAAATTAAAACGTATTCTTTTAACATGGAGATTGGCGAAATTTCTTTCTGTGACTGAAAAGTAAGAGGATTTTGTAAAGTGAACTATCTGACAATCGTGCTGGGGTAGAGGGAGTATGAAAGGTAAGGGTGTAGGATGTCAGTTTTTTGCTAACAGACAACAACATTGAAATAACTTCAAAAATATTTCTAAATATTTCAGCTGTTAGGAAAGCACAAATCAAGCACTTTTTTAAAATTCTGAAATGTGATGGGCAAAAGGATCTCAATAGGATCAAATCAAGACACTTTACTTGGTGATGTGCAAATGCAAAATATTTGCTAAAAACCGATTTCCCCACACTTTTATTTGTGTGCCATTTAGTTTTGTTAGTAAAACTGCATGGCAGTGCAGATTTTGTAGTTATTTCAATTGAAAATGCGCTGTCTATAAATGATGGTATGATACCACACCATGCTTTAGTAATAATATATTTGTGATAGTGTACTCCAAAATGCACGACCAGCTTCAAAACATACCTCTACCACTCTCCTACTGAATGGCATGACTCATTTGCAATACTTCTTCATTGTGTAACGCTTGGATTTTTCACAATCTCTACGAATTCAGTGATGTGATATTCATGACAAAACCTCCATTCTGAAAATTGCTCCAGCACCACTGCAAATACCACATCCTGATAGACAGCAACAATAGATACTGAATCAGGAGTAGCAACATTTTTGAAGGGTATATTGGTAATACAATGGTGGCAATCTTCTACTATTAAGGACTTTCCATCATCATACATATATAGTCAGGAGTGGAAAATTGAACATTTTGAGCGGGGGGGGGGGTTTGGGGGGGGGCTGAACTTGCAACGTCCAATGAAAACCAACAAATGTTTAAGAGTCTAGGGTGATCAGAGAAAATTTGTATGTAGCTTAGCACACTGGAGACATGTGGGAAACTACTCCTGTGAAAGAAAAGAATATAAGACTTTCTGGGATGGGAAAGGAAAAGAAAAACCCTAATCCGCAGGAATGGGTTTCTCCTATGCAAAATATGATCTATGCATAGAACAAAAACCAGTTAAATGTCCAAATACATATTACTGCTTGATTGCACTTCTTCCATTAGGAGGGAAATCTGCTTTCATAAATTTTGTCCAGTGTGGCCCTGATTATGAGTGCCTCATGCTGGGTCAATAATAATTGCAAAAATCCAACATTTAAGTGCTCAGAATGTATCGGAATTGACAAGTATCACCAATTCGCCGTCGCCTTAGTAACCGTCCCTACGTTGACACAAGGCATCCGTTTGGCTCGACTGGGACTTTTTCAGTCTCCTCAGTCAGGATTGGCCATCGGTCGGTGACATCGTTGGCGTCTTTTTGGACACGCCCACTATGACACTGCACGTCCCCTGTCGCAGCCGCCTCCTTCTCCTTTTTAACACAAGACGGTCTGCATCTTCGATTACCATCGGGGTCCGGTAGAGAGGGTTTCTTGTAGGCACCAAGCGGGTGTGCTGCATTGACGGCGTGAGTCTGCTTCCTTCGCAGAATGAGATAAGTAATTTTCGCCCTCGACGTTTGGGCTGTGATCTGATTTCCTTTTGCTTCTTTACATTTCAGGGTGTGCCACTGTTGCCACCACCCCCCTCCCGAGACCTATGGTGTAGTTATTGACTACATCCCATGTGAGATTTCTCTTCAAGATAACATTTATGCCCATCTTTGCACCCTATCTGTACTGCTTTACGCTTACCAGTTTGCACACAGGTTCGTGCCATCAGGCATCCAGTACTACGGGCATTTACCTAAATATGTTATTTTCACTAGTTTTACCCTATTACTGGTCAAATTCAAGTGCACTCTTGTTTCATAGTAGCACATAGGATCAAGTGCTAATACTTATGTGCACCGCGTAGAGCATCATTTTACGAATATGCGACATGGACAATCTGATTGATCCACTCAACCATTTTTGTGTTTGTTTTCTTTCCATGTTTGTCTATGTCTGTTACCATTAACCAGAATAAACTTGGTTCCTCTCCAAATACGGGGGACCCCAGATTGCATATACATTTTTGATATATTTTTATCTTTTCACACTTATAACCTCTGGTCAGGGTGGGCTTTAGCGCGCCCATACCGCCGAGGTTATACTACACGGTCCTGATGAATGCCTATTTAATTCAGAACACATAGGCAGAAACATGTTGACCACTTCCTAGTGGACCACGCTGAACAATTTATTCAGCTGTATTGTCCCATACTTTATTTTTAACCATGTCCGATTGGCTTGTAATAAAATGTACTCTTTGACACAATCGTGACATTTTTAACACTCACATATCACTTTTCACTGCACAAAAAAACTACCAGCTCCGCAGTAATTCTGGCATTGAAGCACACCAGGGTGGCACTCGGCCTCTCCTGGTGGGGCCCGATGATGAAGCATGTCACCAACCCGGTTGGTGAGTAAGGGCTTTAAAAAGAACATATTTGGTCTTTCTCCGTGCCCCATCTTTATTGCATAAATACAAGGCACACTCTTTTGTTGTTTCGTTGATACTTACCTTAGGGGACTAAGGGCCCGATGTAGGTAGGGCTTTACCGATCGGTATCGGCCGAAAATACCGATTTTTGGCCCTTACCGATCGGTAAACAGCCATCGAGATGTAGGGAACCAAAAACAGAACGAATCGGATAGAAAACCGAATCGGAATGTGTACCGAACGTGAAAGGATCCGATACGTACATACCGAAAATCGGATATGTAACGAATCGGAAAAACACCGATTCGGTGACAAAGACCGAATCGGTCCATGTACCGAATCGTTAGTGACACCGAATCGGAAAATCACCGATTCGGTCCCACTACCGATTCGTTAGTGACACCGAATCGGGAATTCACCGATTCGGTCCCACTACCGATTCGTTAGTGACACCGAATCGGGAAATCACCGAATCGGTCCATGTACCGATTCGGTAGAAATACCGATTCGGACATGAACCGAATCGGAAAACATGCCGATTCGTATGAATCTCCGATCGGGAAATTCCCCGATTCCAACTGTTGGGGAGATGTAGGGAGGCACAGAAACACCGAAATCGGCTCAAAATCGGTAGAATTCACTCGGTATTTACCATGGATTGCAATCAGGTGGTAACCAACTCCAACCCATATAAACAGTCCCAAAATGCATTGCAACTTGCAGGATGGCAGCTTTCTATGTCATTGCGAGGCGGCTACGGCTACAGCAGGAAGGACAGAGGGAATGGCTAAGAAATGAACAGGTCTACAGACAGAGGATAACCCTGTTCATGCTCACTGAGGCTGAGATCCTACAGAGATACAGGCTGGACTCTGACACCATACTTGAGCTCATCAGGGACCTTAAGCCATACTTGGACCACCACACCCCAAGGGCACACGCCATCCCTGCGCACGTCCAAGTGCTATGCAGCCTACACCTGGTAGCGTCTGGCAGCTATCAAAGTGGAGTAGCAGCAGCAGGAGGGGTGAGCCAGAGCAGCCTGTCAAGGTTCTTCCACATATTCCTTGACGCCATGATAGACAGGATGGACCAATACATCTCATTCCCTGCAACCCACGCAGAACTGCTACAAACCAAAGCGGACTTCTACCAGATGGCACACTTTCCCCAAGTCATCGGTTGCATAGATGGCACGCATATTCCGATTTGCCCACCAGCGGACACCGAATACATATACCGCAATCGGAAATCGACACACACCATCAACGTGCAGGTGATCTGCAATGCCAAGTGCACCATCACAGACCTGGTAGCAAAATTTCCAGGGAGTACCCATGACTCCTATATATTCCAACAGAGCGGCATATATGCACGGCTGATGGCTGGCGATTTTGGAGAAGGATACCTCCTAGGTGAGCCACATCATCAGACCCCCATAACACATGGTAGGTAGGTGTAATACATGTATGCATGTGTCTAATGTGACCCCTTTCTCTTCCAGGCGACAGTGCATATGCCCTCCGCTCATTCATACTCACCCCCTACCTCAACCCCTCCACACCCAGCCAAAGGAGGTATAACCGGGCCCACATACGCACCAGGAATGTTGTGGAACGGACCTTTGGCATCTGGAAAAGTAGATTCAGATGCCTGCACAAGAGTGGAGGTGCAAGGCAGTATACCCCCATCACCTGCTGCAAGATCATAGCTGTATGTGCAATGTTACACAACCTTGCGGTCAAGAAGGGCACTGAGGTGGAGTTGTCTGACTACGAGGACTATGACGACGACGAAGCTGTGCCACTGACACAGCCAGCTGGGGTGTGTACGCCATGTGATGGCAGATACAGACGTGAGGAGATCACTGAGAACTATTTCTGACTGAGTACAGATGCAAAGACAGCTAAATGTTGCTTGGAAAATAAAATTTTTAATAGTGATGCACCACAGTTACATCACTGAAGTGCATTAAAAAATGGAGTCTGTCAAAACAAATAAAGTCCAGGGTCCTGGTATGATCATCCCCCCTTGCCAGCCTATTTTTTGGCCCGCTTTCCAGACCCACTGGGGTGTCCCCCGGCCCCCTCCGAATGGCCTGCAGCATCAGCGGATCGCCTGGTGCTCCTCCTTGGCTCTGATGCAGCGCTGGCCGGGCTGCTGCGGCTGCTGCTGTCTCCAGCATCACCCAGGTCCAGGGCAGGATTGGAGGCGGCGTTTGAAATTAACATGGCCTCCATGGCCGTGGTGATTCTGGCCATCCCCCTGGTCAGCTCAGCCGTTTGCTGACTCTGCACCGACTCCTGATTTGCGCTTCGGATGCACAGCTGGGCGGTCGCCGATGCAAGGCGGGCCATGGCCCGGTTGAGCACCCGGGCATCCCTCCTGCGCGCAACCTCATGCTCCTCCTGCCTGGCAGAGGAGTGGGTGATGGCAGTGGTCAGCCTGCCCAACCCTGCTGCCACCTCCTTGTTGCTGTCCACAACAGCCTGGAACCCCTTCACCAACTCCCCCATCTGCAGGTTGTGCTGCAGGAGCTGGCGTTGGCAGGCCATGGTGGATCTGGCCTGTTGGCGCTGGATTTTGACCATCTGGCCCTCCAGGCCCAGGAACACACTGCCCTCCCGTGCTGGTGCAGCAGTGGTGGTGGTGGTGGTGGTGGCACGGCGTCTGGCACTGCTGCCTCCGGCCTGCTGAGTGGGCTGGGGTGCCACTGGTGGTGGTGTGGTGCTGGCCGGTCCCGGTGCCCCTGCTCCCAGGACAGGTAGGACGGGTGGCAAGGCCACGGTTGTGGCAGGAGCTGTTGTCGGCGGAATGGTCTGCCTTGTTGGGGAGTTGCATGGTGAAAATTGCAAGGGGGGTGAGCTGGGCAGTACTGGGGAGTGCAGTGCCTGGAAATCAATCACCAGGACTCCCTCCATTCCAAGCCCTGTGGTGTCTCCTTCCTCATCCTCCTCCTCCTCCTCCTGGCCAGGCTGGCTGGTGCTGGGCCCTGCCACTGCAGTAGTAGATGTCGAGGCTCCCTCTGCTGCCACAGTGGTGCTGCCTGATGGTGCCCCTAGGTACAAAGAAGCATTTGTAAACTGAGTGCCGATGTATTACAGGCAGTACAATTATGGCATTCCACATGTCCTTGCATCTCCTTACACCGTGTCACACTGTTTCCTGTCTTGTGATTCTGCACTGACATATCTGGCTAACTTCTGCTGACTACATGTACCATGATGCTTGTCTCTTGTATGTTGGTGGCAGTACAGTGCTGGTGTTTGCCTATGCATTGTGTCTAATGGGGAGGTGTCTGGTAGGGTGTGTCATGATGCGCATGCTTCTTACCTGTAGCTGTGGCCATCGCAGTGCTGTCCAGGGTCCCGATCCCTACGATGCTCGCCCTCTCGATGGTGCTGGAGACAATTTCCTCCAGCTCGGTGAGGGGTGGCGCCGGGTTCTGGCCTCCTCCGGTGTGTCCAGCCTGCCTCTGGATTTCGGCCAGCTTCCTCTTCGTGAGGCTGCGGAGGTCGTAGAACCTTTTCTTTAGTTCCTCAATGGACCTGGGGGTGACTCCAGCAGCATTGACCTTCTGTGCGATGTCGGTCCACAATCTCCTCTTCGTGCTGTCTGGCACGTTGAGGGACAGCCTGCCAAAGAGCTGGCGGTGCACCCTCACCACCTCCTCAACCAGCACCTGCAGTTCTGTGGTGGTGAATTTGGGCTTCCTCTTTTGGGAGGACTTCTGGCTTCCTGCCTGATCTGCCATTCTGCTGTTGTTCAGTCTGCAACCTCCTTCTCCCACTGCTGCTAACTGTGTGTTGGGCTCAGGCAGGCTTTCCAGTAACTTCTAGAAACTTCTTAATTGTCTGCACCTGCCAGGGTTGCCACTCCCTGTTTGGGTGGGGGAGGGGGAGCCACCTCATTGGCTGAATCGCCTATTGCCGAATCGGCTTTTACCGATTCGGTATTAGCCGAATCGGTAAAATCCGATTCGGTATTATCCGATTCGGTAAAAGCCGAATCGGTTCATGCAATGCATTCCTATGGGCTTTTTCGCCATGGGTCTATGATTGCCGATTCGGTTTTTACCGAATCGGCTTTTACCGATTCGGTATTCGCCGATTCGGAACTATCCGATTCGATGAGAGCCGATTCGGTGTTTTCCGATTCGTTGTTGGCCAAATCGGTAATTTCCGATTCGGAACGAGCTGAATCGGAACGTACCGATTCTCATTACCGATGCCGATCGATTCGGTTTTTATTCGGTATTTTTTTCCTACATATCGTTTTCCGATTTCAGAATACCGATTCGGCCCGCCTCGGTATTTTGAAATCGGAAAATCGCGTTTACCTACATCGGGCCCTAAGAGTGTTCCTATGTTTACTCTTTCCTCCCTCTCTTGTTGTTTCCCAGCATTGGCACCAGGGCCTGAGTTGTTAAGGGCCAACATCACCCCCACTTTGTGGCCGTTTTTACTACAAAACCAGGGGTAGGGTCAGAATACTTGCTTGCGTTCGGGCTCATAGCATCCCATCTACTCGGCGACATGGCGAGGGCAAGGTAAGAGGTTTTATTATTTTTTAATTTAATTTTACCTATCCCGTAGTCTGTTGACTCCACCACGCCCCTGACCCACTGTTCCTACCTGTGCCGGCCACGCCTGAAATCACCCTTAATGTTAAAGAAATCAATGTGCTGCATTGAAAACAGAGTGTCTACAACAAAACAATTTGTAAATAAAATTGGTTATTGAAATTATGACCATGGCATCCATCTTCACCTAATTAGTTTATATAAAACATCTTTGTTACAGTGTGAGAGAGTGTGTTTGGAGTGCAGGCCCCATGAATGTGTGTGTGGCTTTGGGATGATGATGTTCCTGCAGGTCCTTCCTGTGATGTCACCATGCACTGTAAATTTTTACTGCAAAGTGGCATATGAGCGTTATAACAAACGTAACACCAAATTACCGAAATTTTGCCAGATTATCATAACATCTGGCCCAGGCCTAGTTAGAATACTACCACAAGCAATTGCCAGTGGTTAGATGATTTCCAAGCCTTCTTCCTGTTGGCATTTGGTTGTCTGATTGCCAGTAGTATGCCTTGAAACCACAGAATTGAGCAGCTTTTCAAGCCCAGTACTGTAAAAGTTTTTGAATTCCAAAATATAGTCAATTTGCATGCATTCAATAAATACTTCCATGGCTGCAGATTTAATACTTTTTTGGTAAACCAGTCACTATATATATTTTAACTTCCTGGTCAAAAGCTCTGAGTGAAATGAGAACAAAAAAAAACAACAAAAACATAGCAGACCGACTTAGGGCCCCCAGACCTCTGATGACTAGACTTACACGTTGAACGCGATAGACAGCACTTATCCATCAAGAAAAGTAATTTAAGGCAGGCCCACTCCCGCTGCATAAAATCATGACACCAACCACACGTTTACTTGCTCAGCCCCTGCCTGGACCTACTCTGACCTCACTTCCGGCCGGGTCACGTTCATTCACACGTGGTACAGGACCATCAGTAGTGCCACAGATAATAGGGAGGTTTACATCACCACCCCTTTAGTCAGGTCTCACATTAACTATTCTTTGGCACTTATGTTGAGTCACTGGAGCGACACTACAAGACCCAGCTAATAAAACAAGAATGCATTTATTTGGTGAATATTACACCCCAAACACCCCCCGCCCCCAAAGCTATGCCCCTGTGTGCCAGTAGAGAGGGATAGACATCTTCACCCGAAAAAATGGATACTGTTCCTGCAGTGTTTATGAGTTGGGTCCGGTGTGAGTGACAGTGGTATTTGCGTCTGCTGGAGAGTGAGTGACTGAGACTGAGAGTTGTAAATAAGGGAATGTTCCAAGTAAACTTTCAGCATGTCTACAAGTCCTGTTATTGAATTACTTAAAGGAACCAAAGGGAAGGGCCTGATTGGTAGTGTGCATAGGCTATGGCGGCATGACTAACCGAATACTCTGTGCTTCTTGGCTAGCACATGGTCGAATAAGATTGCTACTGACAACACTGTGGAGGCAATAAAGAATTCAATTAAGTTCTGTCATAGGATCATGAATATTTCTTGATTAAAAACTCAACACTATAAAGTAATTTAGGATGTATACTACACAACAAAGAGACTGTTAAACTGGGAAGGCCAAGAAAAGTCTGGGTGCTTCCAATGTAGACGTCCACTCACTGATACCATACATACTATGCTACATGTAGCAAAATACAGTTATTTGGAACAATTGTTTTGCGAAATCTCCAAATAAATTGGTGTTAAGATAACTCCTACATCTGAGAAAATAATTCTGGGCTCAGAGTGCGCTGGTGTTGTATTTTTCATACTATTTAGAGCTAGACAATGTATTGCCAGACTAAAATTAGACACGACCCTGCAGCCCTTTACAAATCTATGGTGGTCATGGTTTTAGGTACGCGAGGTCTGGAGATGTCACTTGTCAACAATACTCCTGGCAGAAACAGTAAGAACAAACCTGGTTCAGACTCAAATGGACGCTTTGCTTAATCATTAAAGGCAATTGATGTTAATAGTATGAAAACCATAATCTCCCCATTATGACTAATCTCTTTTACAAGTAATTTGAAATGGAATTATTGTATTTGCAAGTCAAGCATTTAACTTAAGCCAAAAGGTTGTGACTGTTGCTCTCTCACTTCAATCAGAAGTTTTTGATGAACTAGTAAGTAAAAAATTTGGTTTATTAGTTAATAAAAAGAATAGACATAAAAACCAAAGAAACAAGTCTTACATTTGACATAACCATTTGATCGAGATTTAACGCCTTCGATGCTGATGACGAGCTCAGCTCGTCATCAGCCACGGGGGGCGTGTGCGGATGACGAGCTGAGCTCGTCATCTAACGCGGCTTTTAGAAAAAAGCTGCGCAGCGGAAAAATAACCGCTGCAGCGATGCGGTTAAAAACATGAATACATTGCGCCTGTTCCTAGAGGAGCCTCATCTGGGGCTTCCCCTAGCCTCCTTCCCTATAAAAGCCTGGAGTAGACGCAGCATAGCTATGGTCCTGTAAAGTGCAGGGTGCAAAGCAGCATAGTCCTCCAGAAGGGCCTCCCATGACCCACCAATATATTAGCAGGTATTTGGGTAACCGCCTTGAGTAGGGACTAACGATCCGACTCCTAAAAGTTGAGCACCTAACCATCATTTTTACAAAGTGCATAGTGCAAGATAAGCTGCGTGGTGGATACTAAAGTGCCAGAGTGCCAAAAGCCGCCACTTCTCCTCCTAAGCTGGGCTATATCCTCAAGGGTTCAACCAGATTTAAAGAACACCTATAGAGAGCTTAAACAAAAAAAGTCAGCCATACACACATAATAAAACATTGCTAAATAAATGCCAGCCTAATTGACATCAGCTGGTGGCCAATGTGCTTAGGGCAGTAAAGTGGTACATAACAGGCTTGTGACCTCAAGGCCTAATTCTGGCGGGATGGGGGATAAGACCATTGTTGTTCTTGCTACATACTAAATGTTGGTCCAAGTAGCCCAATAGGACTTGGTGAGATAGGGGGTATAGACATTATATTTCTTCTAATATGCTTCCTAGCAACCCACCGGCAGGGCGCTATCTGTGCACACCCACGGCCTACCATTCACACTTCCCTGGGGCAGGGGGCTTAAGGCCCTACTTAGAATATTCTTTGGCCTTAACCAGTCTTTTAAAAATGTCAAAATGTCAATAAACTGTAGCAGCCGAATATTCAACTTGATGTTTTGAGGATTTAGGAACTCCATAGCAGCCCAAGTTCTCATTCGTGGGCTTTACATTTGTTTTGCCACCGGCCCTCCGCTGCATAGTTAGGCAGGGCCAGAGACAGAGGTGTAGCAATGTTTTACCTTTTTGTGAATTTGTCTGCACATTGTAAATTGTTTATTATTTCTTAATATGTCTACCTACCTTGTAAAGTGCTCTCATACTCTTGGGTCCAGCAGCGCTATATAAAACTTCCTAAATAAATAAATAAACAACACCTCGAATCTTCCTACTTCCCTTCCTCCTGACACTTGGACTTAAAGTCCAGGGTGCACTCCCAGTCTCATTGACATTAGTTTCCTCCTAACATTCACAGCATAGGAGTCCTCAGAGAACGACTGACCCTGTTGCTCTTCATACGAGTTTAGCAGCAGCCATCCATGTGCTGGGTCAGCTAGTGTAATGTTGTCTCCCACTGACTTTTCAGAGTGACCCATTTATTCACAATTCTCTTAAAGACTTGCGAGCTTGTTTCTCGCTGCCATAGTTCACTGAAGCAGAGTCTCAATGCAGCCCTGTAAATATCATTTGGAGCCACTTTTCCCTCTTTGTAGGTTGATTTCGGACCAAACATAATATGGTAGTGAGTCCTTAGTGGCATTCCTCAGTTTTTGACACATTTTACAAAGGCCACTGACCTGGCTTGGGATTGACTTACCAGTGAAAACTCGAGTCTGACTTGCGTAGATGATGCCAACCTCGGCAGCTGGAAAATTCGATTATAGGTCTGTATTATAGGTTTGTCCAGTAGGCTAGCATCTAGTCCTTGCATTATTTCACCTACGTATAATAGGGTCTGTGACTAGGGGTTTAAGATTGTGTCCCCAGAGAGATTTCGCTATGATCAAAAAGGTCAAGTGAGGGACCATTGTTTTTCCTCGAATAACTTTATTTTATGGCACATAAGCGAACCTCAAGTCAAGCTTGACCCCGAAGTAGACAGAGGTGGTTGTTTCTTCTACTGGGGATCCGATGAGGAGCCATTTGCCCTTCTTAGAAATGCCGCATTTAGCTAGAGGACCTTGCATTTTTAATGGTTGATCTCTAACTGGTTTGCATCTGAGTAAACCACTAGGTTGTTAATTAATCTTTGTAACCCTACGCAGGTGTTACTAAGAAGGAGCAGGTCATCCGTGAAGAGGTAAGTGGATAAAGGCAGACCACCGAGGCTCGGAGCATGGGACACCAGCCCGTCAAGGGTTGGAGAGAAGTGATGAACTATGTATAATTCTTTTTGTGACTATCATTTTTTTCACAAAGAGGATGATTCCTTCCAGTGAACACAGCCTTGGAAGAAAGATCACGAACTGGACAGGCATGGTAGCCAAGGACTTGACAGGGCAGCACGGGGCATTACAAGGCTGGCTGCAGCTAGTGGTAAGCTACATCCTAGTGGTCTTACTGGTCCCAAATTGTGTCTGCAGTTTATGAATGGTTTGGAGATAGAGTAGAGCATTTTGGAGTTCAGTTCCACTGGACTGCTGACAGGCAGTAATGCGAAGCTGGTCAGCATATCTCCATCAAGCTGAGTGTGTGAATTACAGCTAAAATCAAATTGAATCCCATATCCACAGGAGGAGTCCCCCTCAGCCCTCACACACAGCCAGGTCGTACAAGCGCCTTGAGACCCTTGCGGGTGAGTAGTGCGCTATACAAGTATCAATTTACATTTTTTTTACCTCTGTAACATATGCTCACACAAGGATTTGGTGGACCCATTAGGGACATAGAGGAGTTAGCGCTCAGAGGAGTAAATTGTCAAACTAGCTCATTCATGCATTCATTTAGAATTTTATGACAATGACAAGGATTGGAAAGGTGCCTCAAAGAGCAGTGAAGATTACTGGCGAGTAATGTGGCCATTCACCTTGTGTATATCTTGCTGGGGTTGTGATTCTTATCTTTTGTCAGCTGCTAGTATTGCATGGAACCTCATCTGTATCAGTAACACTTTTTGGGGTCTTATTGCTTTCAATGTGGATTTGGATGAAACAAAGCATTTACAGTTCCCAGGATAAGCCTCCTTCTTCATCAGTTGGTCACCACCATGCTCATTGTGTAAAGTGCCATAACAAAAGGTCCTTGCCTAAAACGTAATCTATTTGTGAGTTCCAAAAGGAGAAAGTGGAACTTGAACTAGTTTTCGTGTCTTCAGTGCACTCTTTCTACCTGTGCCTGATTCCTAAATCTTTACGTTTCTCAGTTATCCCAGCCAACCCAAGGTTTTTCTACGTGTTCTCAGATTTGCAGTCCTAATTTTGTAAAGGCATCAACAAGGGTACCAAAACCCAGAATGCAAAAAAAACCTTGAACTGGATGAGCTACTCATTAGCGCAATAAGAAATATATTTTTGTATAATGTGCATTAAAACTAAGAAGAGTTTGTATCCCTTTTCTAGGTACACTTGCCAGCTAGGAACCACATCTACTGTTCTATTAAAATGGTATGGGATAGGCAACTTTTTAATTAAACTTTTTTGCTGTTGGCATTTGGTCGCAGGTGGTGGCGTTTTCTTTTTCCTTTTCCTTTTTCTTTTTGGAGCATGCCCTTGCAATAAAAACAAAAATATAACAATCACACCACTCTCCCACGGCCACTTATTGGCTTTGCTAATGTTTGTTTAACAGTCTGTTAACAATAAGAGTATAACTTTTCCACAAGTGTTTTTTGGTGTAAAGTAAGGGGAGCATATACCTTCATGTTTTGAGGACACACAGTTGCCGGTCCAGGTCTTTATTTAGAGTTAGAGAGCTTTTATTTTCAACATCAGGAAAGTCTGGAACAGGAGTCTGCAATGGGTAGCTCGGGAACAACTGCCCGCTCAACGGTACCTTGGAAATAACACCCTGAAGTGCAGCCCAGAACAATACTTCATTTAGAATGTATACCCATATTAAAGAAAGCAGCTCTGCACATCTCTGTACCCTTTGGAGTGACCTCCAGCCAAACCAATGGCAGTGTGACATGCTTACACAAAAAACAGATGCTGTTACAGCGTGTGGTACCTACAACCTGACGGCCTTTCTCCACTCTAAATTTAGCAAAGCCACAAAGAGAATTGTCACTTTGTAGACCCCACTCTAATAGTCATACAATGGGAAAACCAGGTCAGAAAAAAAGCACCTGCAATAGCCAGGGTGAAGTAGCTAGATAGTGAGTCTGCCAGAGACACCGTGGAAGTGTGTGAGTACCATACATTAGCAACCCTAATGCCAAGGAGAGCGAAGGCTAGAGACAAGTAATGTTTTTTTAATGTTTCAGATAGTGGTAGTGATGTGCATTTATGTATGTGTTTGTTAAAATGTTTCTTTATGTATTCGAACGCATATGTGTGAATTGATGTATATGTTGTGTATGTATTTGGTGTTGTGATCTTCCTTGAAAGACATTATGAAAGGCATTCCTGGGGTCAGGGGACAATGGTGGCGCTGGCATAATAACAATACATCTTTACATATGGTGGGTATCCTTGGATTTGTCATTGACATTTTGGCAGCTATTCATGTCATATTGTGAGTATGCTTGGCACAATTGTGGCCATCTATCACATAATCATGGCCATCTGTGGATTAATAATGCCCAGGCTGACATGATGAGGGGGGTTCTTAGCATTACGGTGGGCAGTTATGGCACAATTGCAGCCCTGACATAACTCTGAGCAACATGTACTTAATGAAGGCATGTTTGGCATTATGGTGGGCATCCCTGGCATATAATGATAAAACCTGGGCAGGTGGGGCAGAATCTGTCTATGTGATGCATGTGTACTAGGGAAATCACAAGCTGTCATTTAGAGATCATGCATAACATTTGATTTTTCAGGCAAAATATGAGGTTTTTTTCTGAAAAAAAGACAAGATAATCCTAGTGTGTTAACTCAAAGTGTTAAGTGCATATTTACTAGAAAACAATAGATTTTGAGAAACTCATGTGCTGTTATTTGAAATGGAAATTCTTTAAATTCCAAAACATTTAAGTTTTTCTTTGAATGATAGGTTATACTGAGTTGTGGAAATGTATACGTTTTAATATTTCCTTTGTGCCAGTGGGCACTTACTGCTGTGACGGCTTTTTATTAGTAACGTGAAAGAATTTTATTATGATTCAGTTTTTCTTGACATTGACTCAGTTTTACAAGCTGGGGTGGTTGGTGCTCTACAATAACATTGAGTTTTAAATATCGTCCCGCCAAAATATTGCATCCAGAACAAAGGATGTTATAATATCATGAAGGTAAATATATAAAAAGGTAAGTGTAGATTTATTTATATTCTTAAATTCAACTCAATTTCTGTGGCGGCCGGTAAGTTTAAGAGGGAGGGGCAGACGGGACACAAATGCACAAGCACACATCCACACTCACAGCCATGCATTCACAAGCGAGCACACACACACACACATATCCATTCACAACACTCATTACCAAACATTCATACAAACAGGAATGCACCAAATATTAATTTAAAAAAAACACACACTTACCTGCAGCTCTGCTTTGCAGGTCCCAGGAGGCTTGGGACTGCTGCCTTTCATCATTGTCAGCCAATGAGGGAAGGCAACAGTCCCAACGTCATCACAAAGTGGGAAGGGGTCACTGAGACTGCTGACCCTGCCCCACTCTGTGATGAAGTGTCATCCCTAGGCGTTTCAGGGCTTAAAACTGAAGAGCCCAGGTGCGAGGCAACCAGTGACGCTACCCCTGGTCACTGAGGGGAGGGCCTCAGGTACCTTTGCTGAGCTGAGGAGGTCACGCCCACAGGAGCTGTGACTTCCTCAGCCCAGCGAAGTTCAGCTCAGGCAGCCAGGAGCCTGCACATTTAGCACATGTCTGGCTCCTGTCAGGCTGATCTGAAAATGAACAGTGTCTGTCAGGCTGACTTTGTTCAACCTGAAAGGCACTGTTTGTGAGTGGCAAAAGGTGTGGGGGGGCGTGGCCCTCAGTCCCAATTGATCGGCCGCAGCTGTTCTATTTATCTTGAAGATATATGTATAAATATATCTTCATGGTACATAAATATGTAGTTTACAATATTAAATCTATACTCACCTATAGATATGCTCCTTCACAATATTGTATTATTCAATATTCTGGATATGATATTTTAGCAACACTCAAAATTATCAGATACACCAGGGTCATCCGAGTGGTGACTACTAGTGATGGTATAGTCACCATTGTGATGGTTTCTGATGAGGTTAGTCCTACAAAAATGTATAAAGTCACTGGTAGCTTGGGATTATTTTCTTTTTTTTTTTAGATCATATATTAGTATATGACTTCAAAACCAATGGTTTCTAAAAGTAAAGCTCATTACTTCAAAAGTTGCGTCTTCCACACATGAGTCATGTGATGATCTTAGCGTGAATTTTCCCTAAATATAGATTACAAAAGTACATTTGATTGATGTATGGTATATCTTGTAATTCTATGTTGTGCAAGATACCGTCAGATACCAGTTTCCTAGTGTACTGACGCTGCGAGTAGTACTGAATCAATATTGAAAGTATACCAGGGCAAAAGAAAACATGCTGCAATTTTACAGAAGAACCGTTTCTACTTTTGAAACATCGGTGGTGCTAATGTAAAAAAAAAAAGAGTTTATGAAAGTCCACCACCCAAATCTGTGTTGTTAACCGGTAAGTGAACAAGTGAACAGCCCCTTGCTTCCTGCGCCCTGTCTTAAGATAACGTGCCCATTTCAGGCTTCTGTCCATAAGGAGTTGGACTAAAAACGGCATTTTAGCGCGATAAAATCAATTAACAAAACAAAAAAGTGTGTATCTCCATATGAAATAACACAGCCATAAAACGCCCTGAAACTGTAAATTGCACACTAATAACGTGGTGCTATCAAGTGTGCTCGTGTTACACTGGAGTGGCAATGTTATAATTCATCCCCTTTTGAATAAGAGGGGACAATTAGTGCAGTCAATGCGTCCCTTGTGTTCCCTGAGGCATTAACAAGGCCCCACCGGGCCCCTTGGCAGGCAATGGACTGGAAGCCGAGCCTGCTTTCCTGCTGAATGTGATCCTGATTACCCCAGCATGCCCACCTGCTGCTCGGGGGCTCCTCGTCTTATGCGCGCGCTGGCAGCCTCTGTTCGCAGTGCCTCCTGGGAGCACAACCTCGAGGGCAGGCCCAGATGACACCAATCTGGCGCAGCACCGGCTGAACAATCAGCGGCCCGCGTGCCTGCCGTTGTTTGGGGTCCTCGTGCCTAGAGGGCGCATTTAGAACAATGGATAGGATTACTTTAGAGAGGCAGTGTTGTTTGGGCATGTACCATATTTACATAAAATACATCTTGTTTTGTAAACCTTAAATGTTGAGTTACCCATCAATGTTTTGCCTGCACGGTTCCTACCAAGAGTACCCTTTTTTCCCCGTTATAAAATGACAAAATAACGTATCACTGGTTGTTTTGCAACGAAGCTCTGATTTCATGTTGGTAAAAACATAAAAATAAGGCCTTTTTAATCCGTCAGCCCCACCCCAAGGAAACGTGTGACTGATGGATAATGTATTCCATCCAGCTGAACATAAATTAATTGAAAGCAAAGCTGCCAGCCTTTTTACATGCATTTACTACTGAATTCCCCACCAGCTACTTCCGGTGGAACTAGCCCTTCATTTGTAAAAGAGCAAATGCCGGAGACTAAAGCTTTTCTCAGAAGCCAGCCGCTGCTTAATGTTAGGGTTGCCCGCCAAGGCTAACAAGTCTTGATTCTACCTTATCCCTCCTTCACCCACCACCCTACACTCAATGCCCCTTTGATTCACAATTGCAGGTTATATTTCATCCTTGCTGTGTCCCCTTGTCACTGTTTTCCAAATTTTCTTTTCTCTTCCTTCTTCTTGCCTTTGTCTCTCTTGTTCTGGATGAACGTGTGATGTTGAAAAATAAGTCTGGGTCCCCAGTAGGCCCCACCAGCAACCCCTCAAATTGAGCACTGGGGAGGGGGTTAGGCTCAGGCACGGTAAAAAAAAGTGGCCCACATTTTCATATTACCTTTCCGCCAAACACTGCTTCTGCGGCATTTTATGAAAAAAACCGGGGGGTGGGTGGGAGTTGTTTTAAAAAAATGAACGGATTAGTTTACACTGGTGAAACACACCTGAAAACAAGTGAGGCCACTTTTGCTCAGGCCCCCGCTCAATATGCACATATTAATGGGCCGGGCCTGCGAGAGAAAGGGAGGGACACCTCTGCCATTGATAACAAGCATTTACAATACAATGGTTTTGCCTTTGTTAAAGTTAGAGCTATTGGCATTGCTCTTGACATTATTTTTATTTATGTTTTATTTAAACATAAATAAATGGCATTGTCATTTACAATGCCAATAGCTTATTCTCTCGCAAATGACACACACAAACACCCACATAGAGCCCCCACACACACAGAGCCCCCCCCACACACACACCCACACAGAGCCCCCCACACACACACCCACACAGAGCCCCCCCCACACACAGCCACACAGCGCCCCCACACACACACCCACCCAGAGCCACATACACACCCAGAGCCACACACACACCCAGAGCCACACACACACACCCAGATCCACACACACACCCACACACACAGAGCCACACACACACCCACACACCCAGAGCCACACACCCACACACCCAGAGCCACACACTCAGAGCCACACACCCAGAGCCACACACCCAGAGCCACACACACCCACAGCCACACACACCCAGAGCCACACACACCCACACACCCAGAACAACCAAGGTCAGCCTCTTGTGCTAAAGAAATGGCCAGGAAGGACACAATTTCAGATTCTCGCGTTTGTAACTCATTTACAGAGGTCCCAGCACTTCTAGACATCTGCGTGCTTCGTGCCATGACTTTAAGTGGCCTTCTGGTTTGAGGTGTAGGTCAACACCCGTAGTCAGACAGTTTTTACCAGTGTTATTAGACAGACCTTCCTAGCAGGCTGAAAGCCCCATTACAGATCTGTGATGGTCATGTTAGCGCTACACCTTGAACCATGAACCGAAGAACACAGATGCATGGCCTGAGGGTGGGAATACAGAGGACGCTGCCTACGACCTTCCAGATAAGGGGCTCTTGCAGAAAAAACATTGATTGGAAGGTCTGTAGGATGGAACTGTACAAATATAGCACATACTTCTCGAAGAAACAAAGGCCTGTACCATACAGTAAACTCGAGATTCCCTGATTAGACATTACTTCTAAGCTGGTGGTTAAGTAGTGTCAGACTCGTATGTATCAGGCATGGGAAAAGACATGCAGCGGGCTTCCTTGAAAGCAACACAATGTGATGTCCTGCACAGTAGTGCAATCCTTTGACACTGAAAGTTATTGTTTGAACCCACCTTTCATATTAAATACGACAGACTATGCCCATTCAGTTTTTGACCTCGCAGCAGTGACCGTTCTCTCGTACTTGCACTTTCACAATAAATGTACAGTAGCCTTTTTGAACATTGCTAATAATGGGCACTGCAGTCCGGAAATAAAGAGACCAGTGCGAAATGGTAGTATGCCCTTACTGAAAGTAATGATTATGTGCATTAAAACCATCGCTATTAGACCTAAACGCACCGGTGTTATAATTATTTCAACCCAAATTAGAATTGGCAACACTTCTCTCTTCCTCCACTAACTACCAGGGTACATCATACTTACTCAAAAACATAAAGCATGGATTGGAGATGTCATGATCATACACTCCTTGGCCTCTCCCACTGAGACATCTAACAAGTAATACGAACGGCAACAAAAGCGTGCATTTTAAACAACCCGCCAGGCAGCTCCCACATGTCCTGGGAAAGAGCCAGTTATTCTGTGATTGGCTGAGGAAGGGGCAGTTCCCAGGATCGCTATAATGAATGGATGAAAGGGCTTGAAATGATAGGTTGGGGAGGGAGCAAAGTCAGGTTTACTTTAAGATCCGCACCCGCATAAGATCCAGTGGCATACCATGGGCCGTGTCCCTAGTGCAAGCAAAACATTAGCACTTACACTCACCGGGCTCTCAGGCGGATGCTCCTCTCTCTCTTTGGTGGCGGGTGCGGGACACACGGCCGGCGTGTCTCTCCAAGCAGCGTGAGGCTCTCCTGCAACTCCGGCAGCCGAGGCAGCGGTAGGGGGGCGGGAACGGGGCCAGAGACACGGAGAGCGAGGCAGCGGTAGGGGGGCGGGAACGGGGTCCGGAGACACGGAGAGCAAGGCAGCGGTAGGGGGGCGGGAACAGGGCCAGAGACACGGAGAGCGAGGCAGCGGTAGGGGGGCGGGAACGGGGCCAGAGACACGGAGAGCGAGGCAGCGGTAGGGGGGCAGGAACGGGGCCAGAGACACGGAGAGCGAGGCAGCGGTAGGGGGGCTGGAACGGGGCCAGAGACACGGAGAGCGAGGCAGCGGTAGGGGGGCGGGAATGGGGTCCGGAGACACGGAGAGCGGGAGAGGGGGTGGGAACGGGCAAAAAAAAAAAAGCAAGCAAAAAAAAAAGCAAGCACTCACCTGGACTTCTTCCGGGTGCCGTCAATGCCGGACCAGATTCGGGGGCGTTCCCGAGAACAGGCTTTCGGCTGACGTCACCAAAAGGGAAAAATTCTCGGGAACGCCCCCGAATCTGGTCCGGGATTGACGGACAGAGCCGTCTCCCAATGGCTAGCCTCCATTTATGGAGCTAGCCAATGGGAGCAGGGGGCGAGTCCCTGTTCCCCACTGCAAAACATAAGATTTTTCCTAGCGCATGCGCACTTCGTACGCATTTGCTAGGCAAAACCTAAAAAGGAGGTAGTGGCGCCCATCTGCCTCCAGAAAGGCTACTCAGGAACCCACTGGGCCACTGGCCGCATCGAACAACGCAGAAGCTGTCCAAATCAGTCCCCCAGGCTGCTTAAAAAAAAAACAGCCCACAGCTGGAATTCGGATAAGGCCCCTCGGGCATTGCCCGAGTGCCCGCGTTACCAAACCGACGCTGGTGTGCTACTTCTGTTGAAGCTGTGATTTTGGCTCGTTTAGTCTGCCCAGTTTCTGTCTTGAGAGAGCAAAAATACTTTCTCTGATGTAACAGTATTCTGTTGTAACAATTGTCAAGAGTTCAGGGTTCGATAAATATGATAGCAGCCAACAAGAAAGATAGTAATAAAAGCATCTATCCCAAAACGTATTTTTGAAAATTACAATTGTACTTCTTTGTGTGTATGTGACATTTAAATCATGTACAGAACGCTTTATAGGGTTAAAGGCAAAGACATAGTCAACATGCGATTTCAGGGGAAGCTGGTTTAATGAGCGAAAATTAAATGTTACTGAACCATCATGATGTAGTTAATGAGGTGTACCTTCAGTTTTTTACCAGACTGATGGATACAGGGATGTATGTTCCTGAACCTGGGTTCAAGGATTGATGTGAAAATCCACTTTTTCTTGTATATCAGAGAAACGTCTCCTTATACTGCCACATTTTACCCAGTGATCTTTCGATAAATGATTAAAGTCAGGTAATGGTGATACCAAGCTATCTTGGTGTAACAAATGTGTTTTTATACATCATTGGTATCTTCTCAGAGCCTTATTTTTTGTACCCTCAGAACATAGTTAAGTGGATGACCTGAAAACATGGCACTGGGACAAAAGCAAGGAAGGAGGATGGTAGGGAGGATATTAAACAGTGGTAAACAATCAACAGCAGGTGTAGAATAAGGATATTTTGATACGAACCCGGAACCTCACCAAACACAGGCAAACAAGAAGGCCAACTATTCATCTGCTTCATGACCCTGCTTCCCACTCTTGAAGACTGTGGGCAAACAACAATAGTTAGTGCCAGCTACCTAGGTATTCTAATCTCAGGAGTCCATACAGGGTGCTATACAGGTGGGAGGTCAACTGGCTTCTTGTCAAGAGGGTGACTCTTGGCCAGGGGCGGCTCCTCCGTTTGAGGTGAGGAGCGTAGCCCCACTAAGAAAAGCCACAGGCCAGAGCTGAAAAAGAAAATGATAATAAACTTTCTTTAGTATTGTTTTATTTTTCAACAACCAACCCATCCCGAACGGAGTATCAAGACAAAGCGGGCCCAGTGCTGCCGAGAGGCATCAGAGAGCTGTGGGCTTCAGTTTAAAATGTGCATGTCCCTTTGGCCGGCCATCTTACAACGGCCAGACATGCATATTTTAAATTTCTCTAACCATCTGTCTTAGACAGTTGTGGTAGAGAAAGCACAAGCCTCCAGTGCTCTTCAGAGCTCTGATAGCGGACGCTTCTTGCGATCCTGGCGATGCTCTCATGCTGGTGAGAGCAGTAGCAGGATTAGTTAGGGGAGTTTGCTGGGTCCCACGTTGGAGCCTACCAGAAGACCGATGGAGGAGGTTGTTGCACCTGGGAGGCAGGTAAGTCTATTTTATTTTATGTTTATTTGTTTATTTTTTTGTCAATCTCCCCACCACCCTCGGTACATGCCAGCCACTCCTGCTCTTGGTTACTCTGCTTCTTTAGACAATTAAAATAAGCAACTAGGACCTTTAGTTTCACTTTTCGCATTATAATTATTTGCCTACAAATCCCAGCATACTTTGATCCACTGGCAGAAAACACGTGGAAGGTTAAACCTCCCCCTAATGAGATGGAACGAGTTGGCAGCTGTATGAAGATACAATAATATGTGCTCAAAGGGAGCAGTACCTGGATTAGTATTATTTCAATGACTCCTAACATCTAAATCTATGCAGTACAAAAGATCGGTGTTATAAGAACAGCATGATAGGTTCAACCTCTTTGGTAAATAGTTGGAGATGACATTATCACCTACTAGGACAAATACAACACAGTGATGGTCCCATCAGCAAAATATGCTGATAGACCCGCCGAACCACTGTGATTAACCACGCTCCAAACAAAAATAATAATATTACTAATAAAAAAAAACTCAGGTTTGATGAGATAAGGGCCCCAGGAATTAAATGAAACTTAGTAAGAATGTTACACCACTCCAAAGAGGAAGGGAAAACATAGTTCTTTATCCATAATGCATTTTATGATAATTGGTGGCAAATGGTGCATTTTAAAAGTACGTTGAGATAGTTGAACCACACAATCTAAACTCCTTACAGGGGTACCAAGCTTCTCCCTCCCGAAAGCCATTTAAAAAAAGTATTTATTTAAATGAAAAAATACAGGTGCCGTTTTAGTTTTGCCCTAATGACAATTTTTGAAATGATGGCGAAATAGGGAATCTGATTCAAACCATGCTTGTTCGAAACATTGATCAAATTTGATAGGATTTAAAGATACTTGTACACAGGTCACTCTGCGTGTGTGCAGTAATTTAGATATTGGCAGTTTCCACCTTCCCAGTAACAGATTTTGGCAGTTTTTTTATGCCTTGCGACCGCTTGATGACCAGTAAAGAAAATATTGGTTGTCACCACATCACCATTAACTGTTCTTGCTATGATGATTGGGAGAAGTTGTGTCAGCCAGCTATTGGTATACACTACCATTGAGATAAATTTCCAGAATCCACATTCTAGCAAAAGTTATGGTCAATCTCCACATTCCCAATAGGAAGTACTGCCATTATGGTAGCTTTTTCAAAATTGTGCAAATATCGTGTGAAAATGATGCTAGGAAATTGATGGTTTTATAGTATGCGTAGGTTCGTAATCGATGAATAATGATTTTCTTGAAACAAGTTCACTGTGCCACTTGAAAGAGAAATTAATACCATGAACTAGTTATGCTACATTTTTTAGTTGAACACCACTTGTTGTTAAATTGATGCAGTTTCTGTGTTCTGCTCATTTTAATCTTGCTAATTCCTCTTACCAATCAGTGTCCCACTGCAAACCATTTCAGCTTCTGATTTATGTGGAGCACCAAGTGAATGATATCAAAAATCCAAATATAGAAAGCGTGTATTGCAAAGAAGTTTCCATTGTGTACCCACAGTATAATTTTCAAGAACTTCTGCTGAATGTTCCATTGAAGGTGTGCTGATTGTATGAGCCATTTTTTAAGACCTGTTTCATTTTGTGTTGTGCATCTTTAGAGTGTAGTTGCTGAGGGAATAGTTCTCTTACCTTAAGAAATGGGTTAGTACTAGAGATTTCGAATATTTCGTTGTATTTTCTGATTTGCCAGTGCAACCCTAATCATTATTATACCATGCTGAATTTGCAGAATCTATTAATAGTTTTTGTGGGTTGTATATAAAACCCTCTAGGTATTGGGACCTGGGGGCTCTACTTTTTATTACTGTAAGCTCAAGCAGTTAAGTATCTTCCTCCTGAGACCCTGGCTATTGGTTCCTAGATTTTCTTTTGGGACGTTGTCAGTACTCTCTATGAGTTTCACTTTTGCGTCTTACTTAGTTTTGCCTAATTAGGGATTTTTGCTAAGTTTTATAACTCTGTATTTTTATATTTGGGCCTTCATGGCAATTTATACATTTTTCTCGGGCCCACATTTATGAATTAATAGCAGCCCGTCTCGACGTTGTCCGGGTAGGAATTGCTGCCGGCCAGTAGTATATTGTTTTGTAGGATTTCGTTTAGATAGCATTTCTTATCTGTGACAGGCCTGTGAAACGCTCCGATTCACGGTGCACTGCTGATGCACTTAAGAGTGCGCGTTCAGTAGTGTGTGTACTCGAGTTTCTCTACTTTATTTTTCCTTGTAATATTATATAGCGCGAACTCGACAAAATGGCATGAGCACAATTTACATTACAGAAGAACACATTCATTTGTGGTAGACACGGGGAGACAAAGCGATTTGCCTGGAAACACAGGATGTTGAGCTGATGCCGAGATTCAAACGTTGCTCCCCAGCTCTAAAGTTCGCAATTCTAGAACTTGTGGCGGGAGGTGTGTCTAAAAGTGTATGTAGGTGCTGGCCATCAATGAGAGAGACCTGTGCATTTTTCAAATGGGTGGTGAAAAAATATGAGTATGTTGCTGGAGATGTGGGCCGCCGTGCCACCAATGTACTTACCGGGGGAGGGTAAACACCCATTATTCCGCAAGTTTCTTTCCGCATACCATCACTCCTCATACTTTCATTACGAAAGTACCATGACTCCGCAATGCCATTATAACCCATGGCATTACATTTTATATGCTTTTAGCACACATACATTTACAAAGAAATTCGTTGTAAATGCATGAATGGTAAAAGCATGTTTTTTAATGTTTGGATAAGGTAAGTATGGGTATAGGGGTATATATTTTGGGGTACTGAGGTATATGTTTTGGGGTGTTTGGGTATTTTAAGGGTTCAGATATAGTTTTGCGTTATGGGGTACAGGGGTAGTTTTAGGGTTTAGGGATAGGTATGGGTTTTGGGATACAGGGGGATTTTTAGGGTTCAGGGCTAGGTTTGGGTTTTGGGGTATAGGGGGATTTTTACGGTTCAGGGGTAGGTTTGGGTTTTGGGGAGACAGGGGTACTTTAAGGGTTCAGGGCTAGGTTGGGTTTTGGGGTAAATGGGTATTTTTAGGGTTCAGGGCTATGTTTGGGTTTTGGGGTACATGGGTATTTTTAGGGTTCAGGGCTAGGTTTGGGTTGGTGTACAGGGGTATTTTAGGGTTATGGGGTAGGTTTGGGATTTGGGGTACAGTGGTATTTTTAGGGTTCAGGGCTAGGTTTGGGTTTTGGGGTACAGGGGTCTTTTTAGGGTTCAGGGGTAAGTTTGGGTTTTGAGGTACAGGGGTATTTATAGGGTTCAGGTCTAGGTTTGGGTTTTGGGGTACACAGGTATTTTTAGGGTTTAGGGATAGGTTTGGGTTTTGGGGTACAGGGTATATTTATAGGGTTAAGGCAGGTTAGTGTTTAAGGGTGTTGGGGTACTTTAAGGAGTAAGGATGAGCTATGATTATGGGGTGCTGGGGTATTTAAAGGGAGCAGGGTAGACACCCGGAGCTGGAATGTACAGAACCTGGGAAGAAAAAACAAATAAGTATTGGGCACAACGCTTTTTTTCCGTAATCCGTGCCCCGCACACGCACACGCCCAAGCCCCCTGCACACGCCCACAGCACACGATATGAGACATAGCATGAAGGGCGGAAAGTACCATACGCCCCCAGCGTTTGTCACGCCCCCAGCACACGCCCACAGCACAACGCAGACACGCCCACAAGGGACTACTTTGCTGGCACGGTTCTTTTACCTTTTAAATGTATTTGGTGGGCGTCTGCATAGCCTATGTCCTTCTGCTGCAACTGCCCTTTCCAACGCTGTATTGGGTGTTGTGATTGGGGCTGTGGTTCCTGAGATTACCCGCCTCAAAGGATTGGGCTCTCTCTTTATTATATTAGCATAGATTCTCTAATATTTCAAAGTTTTGACCTATTTTTGATCTAGAACTCTTTTTTATACATTCATATTTTATTCAGTTTTACTCTACTACTTTGTGTATTTTTCAATGAGGGGTGTAGGCTCTAACTTCTAGATCAGCTGGAGTTCTTGGAGCCAAACGTATTTGGTAAACATCAGGGTATTCAAAATATTGGGGCTGAGACAATTATTGGGGTCCTGCTCCCACTAATCTTTGTAGCAGAGCTTGGTTATCATTAGACCACCTCCTCTATAAGGGGACTCCTAAAGATGTTTGTAGTTTTTTAATCATTTATGATCAAATCGAAAGAGAAAGTAGTTTTTGGAAATTTGCCAAATTCCTGATGCCTGATCCTCCTGCACGGTGGCACGCTGTATCACTGTGTGGTCCTGAATGAACACGGAGTGTACGTATGAATAGGGCACACCTCAATGCATGAGACTGTGATACTGTGATGATTATTCTTTGTTTTTCTACTGAGCTAACTGGATTTGTGATGATGCTTGTGGGTTCAATTGGTGGACTGATAACTGTTGTGATAATGTAATATTCATATTTGTAAACCCATTGGAAGTTGTTTTGTTGTTAAAATAGATCAATTGAGTTGGTTATTGAATTCGTCAAAAATTCAAGATGTCAGATAGTGTTTACCTTGTCTGTATTGTGGTGTGTAGAATGAGGCACCACTAATACATCTGTAAAGACTGTATGAACACATTTCCTTTTCAGGTTTTGGAGTTTAACTGAGTTATTGTGCTTGCACTGAGTGCACAGGGTGGAGTACATTGACTTGGAAGCAGAATTTTGCAGGTCCAAGTTTGATTAGCGAGAACTTTGTAGCCTGGCTTTTGTTTAATTTTGTTTTTCTGATAATGTTTTGTTGTGATTGCTTGAAATTGATTTTTCACAGTTGTGAGTCAGCTTCTGGAGATATTGACTTTATATCCTTTGATGTCTAAAGTTTAATGTGGTTCTTTAATTGTTTTCCTGTTCATGGAGTAATCGCGCTGAGATGGGTTAATCTGGCAGAGAGCCGCACTGAGAAAGGTGTGACTTTGCCACTAGCAGTGCTCCGATTGGTTGTTTGCCAGCATATTCATGCTGTGATAGGTTGACCTTTCACAGAGCACGCTGCTATTCGTTGTTGTTCGTTAAGTTCTTTACAGTGTTGGTTTTATTTTATTTATTTGTGATTGTTTTGAACTTTTCAAAGTGTAAAATATGTGTGAAGTAGTTACAAAACCTAAGCCTAAGAAAGGGGATATGCTTAGAGAGGTTATTCAAAAGGGAGGAACAAGGAGCTTTTATGTATGTCCTGCACAATGCTCCTAATTAAGGTATGTAAGAAAAGTAGGTTTGCAGTTCCTGAGGGGGGAGGGGGAGTGCTTAGGTCTCTTATGGATTTCCTGCACATAATCCAAGGGATGTCATGCTTCATCATTTGGCTATGCTCCTCGTCGGGCCAGCACTGCAATGCCCGACGGGCACCCACGAAGGGGCTCTTTGCCGGAGAGCTTTTAAGAGGCAGCCGTTAGGTGTGTGAGGGTATGTGGTCAGGGTAGTGAATTGAGTGTGCGTTGTGGTTTTAAATAGGTTTAGTACTGCCCTATTTGGAACAAATATTTGTTGTGGGGGTGTAAAACTTTGTAATCCATACATTACTACCCCCCCACCCTGCATGTACTCCCACTGCTGGCCATGGTTTCCCACATCTAAAAAGGAGTTATGATAGTCCTAACTCTAACACTACCGCAAAGCTGGTGTAGAGTACCGTATTGTCACCAGCGTTGCTTAAGGTGTTCCAGGACAAAGGGTCTGGATTCGTTGAGACCTGAAACAAAACAAAGTGAGATAAAAACCATTACAGTTACCATAGTGACAGAACTGGGTCTGGGTAACAACCTAATCTACCACTAGTACAATTATTTCATGCGGTTACTCATTGCTGCCTGAGGAGGCTGGTGGCAGGTAAAATAAGCTCATGATGTGGTAAAAACATTTGTTATTTCGTGCACACTACATAGTACTTTGTAGCAGGTTAGCACACACCCATAATGGACGAAAGGTGTTATGTTTTGGAGGGGTACATATGTTCAGTATTGTGACCATATGATAAAATGTGACATTGTCATGAGGTAATAACAATCGCAGTAGGGTCCATGATGAAAGGACCGGTTGCCGAGGGCTTCTGGTGTCGTTAGTATCGGTAAAAACATAAAGGCATAACTCAGCGTGGTGCTCATATTCCCCTGGTATTCTGGTTATTATTTATGCTAAATGCGTAGTGCAGTTTCACTAAATGCTGATCACTCCTGGCCTGAAGGTGTTGGCACAGTTATGAGGTGCACCATAGTGGGTAGTAAATATCGGTCTCGCGTTAGCAGCTTACTACAGTTTTAGACATTGAATAACGTTTGGGATATAATATCACAAAGCCACTCACCCCTAGTAATGAGGTCAAGTTTGGACAGGATTGTTAACAGAGCTCGCCGTTGCACAATTCTGAAAAATAAATTAACAACAGGCAGGCAGACACAGGCGTCCCAACGTAAGCGCAGATACACATTGTCTTACCGGCCACTGGTTCTTTTATTCTCCTTCAAAGTTACTGTGGTCGGAGTTGATCAGTACTCATGTCAGGGTGGTGCGCAACTAGTGGTCATCCTACCCCTACTCTGGATCCCATGGCAATGCCTTCTGAGCGTAGGGTCTAAGTAAGCTTCATCATCACGTTAAAGCGGGAGAGCACTAGAACATGATGGAAGATGGCCATCTTGGGGGTTTCAATTAAGCTTTATTGAGAGGCTTCTGCGTGTTATCAGTACTCGCAAATGATCTACATTTGCATGTTGCCCCAAGTTGTGTACTTGGGATGTGTGTTGTCAAATATTGACCGGGGATGTGGTAAGGAGCATAGGCAGGCATCAGTTCAGATTTAGTGTTTATAAGACATTGCGGTATCCCGCGCTTAATATTAAAGTAGTGTTCTTGTATGCGAGTAGTGACTCTTATTTGCAACTTATGGCAGTAGGGGGACTGGCCTGGTAAGATTTTAGATATACAGGTCATTTATGGTGGGGTCACTCAGAAGGCACAGGTCCCAAAGGAAGTCCATTGATGCAAGCGATGTAGTATCTTGTGTGAGGTGTTGCGAGAAGGAGTCCATTGGCGGCGCAGGCTAATAATTAGTGTTCGGACTGTGTCTGCATCCATGAAGCCCCTTATAAGTTCTTATACCATATAAGTTGATGCTAATCATACCTCTCAGGTGTTAAGGATAATGTGTAGGGGGTGGCCCAATAGGGGAAGAGGAAAGATAGAGAAGTGGTTAGCTGTTATTTATTTACACTCCCAGGATATCGTCATTAAGCCCCCTAATGTAACTCAAGAGTCTGAAGAACCATTGTTGCTCCTTTCTGAAAAGGGCTTCCTTGGTAATCAAAGGATGTGATTCCATGATGGTCCAATGTATGTCGTCTACAGTGTGATTCACTTCTGTAAAGTGGGCACACATCTTTGTGTTGGTTTTTTTGCACCTGATGTTACTGCGATGCTCTGTGTTTCTGATTTTTATGGAGCTAGTTGTCATGCCCACATACATGAGGTTGCAGGGACATGTGATTAGGTATACAAAATTGCGGGTGTTGCAATTAGTGTGTTTCTTTTGGTACCAAGTGAAGCTGTCTGTAAGGGTGACCATTTTATTTGTCTTGGTGAAGGAAAAGACTATACAATGCCCACCTGGGTAGTGGCCCGTCACTGGTGGTAAGTCCCACAGTTGGTTTCTCATGGGTGGCTTTTTTTTGGGTCTCCTTCTGATTAGTAAGTCCTTCAGGTTGTTTGTTCTTTTGAAGGCAAATTTGGGGATGTCTGCTGTGAAGTCTCATATATTGAGACTCCTCCTGTGTTTAGGATTCAGGGGTGTAGGTAGTGACACGTGATTTGTTTTGTGTCAGTTTTTGTCTTGGTTTCTAGAAGTGCCTCCCTGTTTCCATTGCCGGCCCTCTTACAGGCCGTCTGGATTGTTTTAGTTGGGTATTCCCGTCTAGCCAGATGGGATGTCAGCTCCGAGGACTCTTTTTTAAAATCCTCCAGGTTGCTGCAGTTACGTCTTAGACTCAAAAATTGTCCGTACAGCAGTTTTTCACGTAATGCTTTGGGATGGAAACTGCTAGATAGTAAGGGGCTGTGACTGTCAGTCGGTGTGCTGTAAGTCCTTGTTTCCACACCTGTGGTGGTAAGGCTTATTATAAGATCCAGAAATGGTATTTCACATTCTGAGACAGCAGTGAAATGAAAAGAGGGGTTAAGGCTGTTGACCCATGTAACGAAAAGGGGTATTTTATTAACATCCCCTCTCCAAAACACCAAGACGTCGTCAAAATAGCATCACCAAAGGACAACATGTTTGTTGTACGCATTAGTGTGTTGATGCAACATGCTGCCTTCCTTGCCTGGGAGTGAGAAGGACTGGATCTGAATCTCTACAACCCTGAACCAGAGGGACTCCAAAGGCTTGCTGGCTTGCCTCCTTTTGGAAGTCTCAGGGACATCAAAGACTTCACTCCACTCAACCACAGCACCTGGATTTTGCCATCCGAGAGCCTTGCCCTGCCAAGTGGTGCCAATCCATTCCTGGACTCTTGGAAGTGGGTAGGGAGTGCTGCAACTACCAAAACCCAAGCATCACCGTTGTTGTGTGGCTCAGAACAGGCACATCACCCTCAATGCCGAGGCATCTTTGCTGCTGTAAGGACCAAAGACATTGCTCGCCGACTGCACGACGCAACATCTCCAGTTCCCAATGCATCCTAGACCTGCGCAGCTCCACCACGACGCATCGCCTACATCGTGGATTTCACAGACGACGTATCTCTGAGTTGTGTGGTTCGAAACCAACAAAACTCCTACATCCAAAAGGATCGAGGCCGAGGCATCACCTCCTCTGCTCGACGCATGAGGTCTGCGACAGCGATGCAACAAGGTACTTTCAGCGGGACAGGGTTGGTCCCTGTATCTGACCCATTGTCCATCGCGGTCAGATTTAACTTTTGGATTTGATCTAGCGTGACCAGATAGCCCCGGGTGGTGCTTTTATGCTTTTAAGCATATATTTTAAGATATTATTTAAAAAATAATAACTCCGGTAATGCTTATTGGGTTTGTGTCATTTTGGTCTTGTTTTGTTCATTACATTGAGCTCCAATGTTCTGACTAGGTGTGGCACCTTTTGTGTGGTGTTTTCACTCTTCTACAGTTTGAAGTGTTGCACAAATATTTTATACATTGCCTCCCGAGCCAATCCTGACTGCTCTGTGCCAAGCCATCTGAGCGTGTTAATTTAAGGTATGTATCTAACTTACCCTGACGAGGATTGTGGTTCCTGCTTGGACAGGGTGCCTACCTCTGCCAAACAGAAACCCAATTTCTACACAAATCTATTCTGGATAGGGGTCCCTAAAGTATGTTTTGCGGGGTCCCCCCAAATTTCTTAAGAGGACAGTGTGTTGAGCTGTTGAGCATTTTCCTTCTGAGACTTTGTCTATTTGTTCCTAGATTTTCTATTGAGATGCTGTCAGTACTCTTCCTGAGTTTGATTCTTACCTAAATTTGCCTAATTCTGGATTTATGCTAAGTTTTATAACTTTGTATTTGTGTATTTGGATCTTCATGTTGAGTCATGCATTTTTCTCTGCATTGCATTGATCAATAATTCTGTAATAAATCAAATTTTTGCCACAGTTTTTGATCTAGAACTCCGTTCTTTAAGCGTTCCTATTTTATTCAGTTTGACTCTGCTAATTTGTGTAGTTTTCAATGAGGAGTGTAGTCTATAACCACTAGATCAACTGGAGGTCTTAGAGGGAAACTTAATAGGTAAAAATCAGGGTATTCAAAATGTTGGGGTTCTGATAATTATTGGGGTGTGGTTCCATACCCCTATAAACATGCTAAGTCAGAGGTATTGCCAGTCTTTCTATACTCAAGAAAACAGATTGGCAATATCAATTGGCACAGGGTGAAAACACATATATACCTTCCTCACAGTGGTGGTAATTTGTGCCCATACAGACATGCAAGTCATAAAATATATACACAGCAGTCAATAGCTGAGTCCATCACTACAAAAACAGGTACTGAGGCAGTGAGGCCGACAAGGACCAATAGAGACATGGGGTATATTGGAAGTAGTACTTATCATATGTTATTGTCACAGGAACCTGATAGACAAGCCTGGAAGTTTTGAACAGTGGCAGATGCCCTGGCCCTGCTTAACACAGTTTCTCAAAGTTTTTCACATTAAAATGAGAAATAATCCAAAGACGATGTTTAGGGGGATTGTGTGGAACTTAAAGGGACCTCCTAAATGACCAACCTTCTGCTACTCAGTCAATCGTTTGTAGAGGCCAGAACAAAGCCTTTAATTCTGTGAGGTGAGGCCTGGACCAAGACATTACACTTTCATATCTTAATGAGAGTATTTGATCCCCATATGTCACTGTTGCCTCTTAGAATAAAGTGGTTAGAGACATCTTTTTCTTAAAAGGCAATGATTTACTACTAAGTTGTATTCCTCTAATTCTGCTGCTTCTTCTTCTACTTTAGGTACTGTAAAAAGATATATCCATTCAGATGAAGCATACTTTTTATTTGGCACTCGTTCTTGTTGATCTTTTGTCCACTTGTGATTCCTGTGACACTTCCACTAGTTTCAGAATGTAACTGTCTCTCAATTCTTTTTTCTTCTGGTTCACAATGCTTTAGCTTGTAAGTTATTTTCCTTGGGATAGCTTCTTCAGCTTGTCTCTGTTCATCAACAATCTTTGCCAGAGTCTCTTTACTTTCCAATGAACTTTGACTCAAGCTTGAACTTGCACTTGAACTTTTATCAGCTCTCTCTGCTATGTTCACTGTGAAATTCTTTATTTCTTTGGGACTCTTTGTATCTCTGATTTTCATCTGCAACTTCTCTTTGATTGGATTAGGGTCTACTTTTTTCTTGCTGCCACACATGTCTTTGACTTTTGCACCATAACAGCTCTTCACTGTGATCCCTCCTTTGAAACTGGTCATAAGGATTTTCAGGTTCGTCATTAGAGCTTTCACTAACCTAGAATTTCAACACGTCATTTCTTCACCAGTTTCAAATTTCCACCCCGCCCCCCTCTGTATTCATGCTGCAAACTCAAGTTTGTGGATTCATATCTGTTTCATCAGTCGATTTTTTCACTGCTTCTGCCACTCTCACTCTCTTTGTGTGAACAATGTGGATCCACTGCAGCACTCCAGTGCAGTTGTCAACATTACTTGGAAGGGTCCACACTAACTCTCCCTCAAGCATCTTTCTCTGACATGTTTCAGGAGTACCATCCAATCCTCTGGTTTCAGGCTGTGACAGGGAATGTCCTTTGTGCCGTCTGTTGCCACATTCACCTGATAGACTTTTTTCACACTATCAGCCAGACCCTTGCAGTAATCTAGCACAACATCATCAGTTATTAAAACTAATTCAGCTGAAGGTACATATGCAAGTCTTATTGCACTCCCCATAGAGAACTAATAGGGGTATAAACCAGTCTTTCTATCAGGACTACTCGTGCTTATCCAAACAAGAGGAAGGGTGGCAGGCCATTTCAAACCAATTAAAGCACAAACTTTCACGAAGTTTATTCATGAGAGTTCCATTTACTCTTTCTACAACTTCTGAAGATTGTGGACGATAACTACAACCGAACCTCTGGTTGATTTTAAATGCTTCGCAGATTATCTGCAAATCCTCATTTTTAACATGAGTACCATGGTCTGTCTCAATAGAAGTGTTCCGTATGGGGTATGGTTCAACATTTTTGAAAAAAGTAGACAACTACTAAAATGTACTTTAAACCATTGAAATTTGATGTTGGACTTGGCCCTCACTCCAGGTCATCTCCAGATATTTTGCCTTCACCTTCCAGTTTTCGGAACCCGTTCGCTCTTGGGACTATGCACACTTTACCACTGCTAACCAGTGATACAATGCTTGTGATCTCTCCTATAAACATGGTAAAATTGGCTTACACCCAATTGGCACATTTAAGTTACCTGTGCATCCCTAGCAAAGTGGTACTACATGTACGCAGGGTCTGTAAATTAAATGCTAGTACTGGGCTTGAAGCAACTAATGTGACACTCACTTAAATAGCCCTTTAAACATGTGTCAGGCCTGCCATTGCAGCCTGTGTGCACAGTCTTAAACTGCCATTTTGACCTGGCAAGATTAACCTCTTGCCAGGCCTAATCCTTCCTTTTTAATTCATGTAGGCTACCCCTTGGGTAAGCCCACAATGCCCCAGAGGGTATGATGCAATGTATCTTAAAAGTTGGGCATGTATTTTTCAATTTTCTACACATCCTGGTAGTAAAAAACTCTTAAATTCGTTTTCCATTACTGCAAGGCCTCCCTCTCCCATAGGATAACATTGGGTTACCTTATTATATTAAATAGGTGATAACATTCAATTGGGAATAGGTAGGGATGTGAGTTTGGTGTTTAAAGAATTGTACTCAGAAAGGGCATCACACCAGTTTATTGTACCCCTAAACAAGCTGGGGCAAGGATAAGGAGACAGGATATTTCAAACACCTCTAGGGCGGAACCTACTTAAAAGCTGGCACCAAGCATAAATATTGGACCCATTGGACCCGGCAGACCAAACTCTCGAGTACACATCAATCAATCAATAAATCAATCAATCAATCAATCAATCAATCAATCATTTGTAAAGCGCACTACATTCCCGCAAGGCTCTCAAGGTGCTGGGGAGAGAGGCCACTTCTGATCGAACAACCAGGTCTTGATTATCCTCCTGAAGGTCAGCAGGTCTTGGGTCTGTCGTAGGCTCAGTGGGAGGGTGTTCCATGTCTTCACGGCGAGGTGGGAGAAGGATCTCCCGCCGGTGGTTGTTCTTCGGATGCGCGGGACGGTGGTGAATGAGAGGTCGGAAGAGCGTAGCTGGCGGTTGGGGATGTAGAAGAAGAGCCGCCTATTGAGGTAGGCTGGGCCAGTCTTGTGAAGTGCCTTGTGTGCGTGGGTGAGGAGCTTGAAGGATATCCTCCTGTTGACGGGAGCCAGTGCAGGTTTCTCAGGTGGGGGCTGATGTGGCTGTGGCGTGGTATGTCAAGGATCAGCGATGCTGAGGCATTTTGGATGCGTTGTAGTCGTTTGATGAGCTTGGTCGGGGCTCCCTCTTAGAGGGCGTTTCGGTAGTCGAGTCTGCTGCTGATGAGGGCCTGGTTGACTGTCTTGCTTGTATCTGTCAGGATCCATCTGTAGATCTTGCGGAGCATGCGAAGGGTGTTGAAGCAGGAGGAGGAGACGATGTTGACTTGCTTGGTCATTGAGAGCAATGAGTTGAGGATGATTCCCAGGCTGCATGCCTGGTCGGTGGGTGTCGGGGCTGCCCCCAGTGCTGTCAGCCACCAGGAGTCATCCCAGGCTGAAGGGTTGGAGCCGAGGATGAGGACCTCCGTCTTGTCAGCTTTAGAAGGCTGGTCTTCATCCAATCGGGACGGCCTTCATTTCTTTGTGGACGTTGGCTTTGACAGTGATGGGGTCCTTGGTGAGGGAGAGGATCAGTTGAGTGTCGTCGGTGTAGGAGATTATGTTGAGGTCGTGCTGTCATGCTACGTGTGCGAGTGGGGCCATATAAATGTTGAACAGTGTCGGGCTGAGGGAGGATCCCTGGGGTACGCCGCAGATGCTCTCGGAGGCTTTGGAACGGAATCGGGGAGGCAGACCCTCTAGGTTCTGCCCGAGAGGAAGGAGGTGGTCCAATCCAGAGCCTTGTCTCAGATCCCTGCGGTGTGGAGTCGTGCATGTAGTGTGCAGTGGCAGACAGTGTCAAAGGCGGCAGAGAGGTCTAGGAGGATGAGTGCTGCGGTCTCACCATTGTCCAGCAGGGTCCTGATGTCGTCGGTGGCGGCAATGAGGGCAGTCTCGGTGCTGTGGTTGCTGCGGAAACCCTGACTGGGAAGGATCTAAGGATTTTGTCTTCTTCTAGGTATTGGGTTAGCTGTCTGTTGATGGTTTTCTTGATGACCTTGGCCGGGAAGGGGAGCAGAGAGATGGGCCGGAGGTTCTCGAGGTCTCTTGGGTCTGCCTTAGGTTTTTTGAGTAGGGCGTTGATCTTGGCATGTTTCCAGCTCTCTGTGAAGGTTGCTGTCTTGAGGGAGAGATTGATGAAGTTGCGCAGGTGGGGTGCAATGGAGCTGCTTGCTCTGTTGAAGACGTGATGTGGGAATGGGTCTGACGGAGAGCCTGAGTGGATTGAGCGCATGGTCTTGATGGTGTCATCGATGCTCACGCTGGCCCAGGCTAGCAGGGGGTAATGGTCGATGGTGTACTGAGGGTCTGTTGTGTTGCTGTCTGTTGGGGCTGTCTGGGTGTTAAAGCTGTCGTGGATGTATTGTATTGTATTGTGGTATACTTATATAGCGCAGCCTGTCACCACCAAGGGCATCCTGGCGCTTTTGATCCGTAGTCCAAGCAAAAGCAGTGGCTCAACCCGTCCTAGGAAAAAGGTAAGTTTTCAGAGCCTTTCTGAAGGCCAAGAGATCCTCAAAACTTCGCAGCGATAAAGGCAAGGAGTTCCAAAGTTTGGCCGCCGCTACTCTGAACGAGCGACCACCCATCCTCACTCTTTGGAATCGCGGGACTACCAGTAGCCTGGAGATGGGAGATACCAGGCAAACATTCGCCGTAGAGGGATTGGGCCCAGGCCATGGATGGCCCTGAACACAATACACGCTGCTTTGTAGCGCACGCGTAGATGGACCGGCAGCCAATGAAGTTCCTGCAACGCTGCCGTGGAGGAGCTGTGGTAGGGGCGTGACAGAGCGAGTTTGGCAGCCATATTCTGCACCCTTTGAAGCTTGCCCAGAAGTGTTAACGGGGCCTCCAGAAGCAGTGCGTTGCAATAGTCAAGTCGACTTAGGATGGTACTTCGCACTACTTCTGGTCTGGCTTGCTCAGGGAGAAGGGGTAAAACCTTGCGCAGCATACGGATCAGCATCATGCACGTTGAAGTGGTCTTATTCACGTGCAGATCCAGCTGCAGGTTAGGCCCAAAAATGACGCCCAAATTGCGTGCCGAATGTGCGGCTGACACCGTCTCTGAGAAGGACGGGGGCCAGAAGTCATCTGGGAGATCTCGGGGAACTCGGTCAGTGGAACAGTGCAGGACCTCTATCTTGGTTCCGTTGAACGGTAACGAGTTCAAACGGAGCCATTCCGCTGTAGCCTGCATGCACCGATGAAAGGTCTCCAATGGGACTGCATCCTGTCCCTCCAGAGAAAAGACCAGCTGGGTATCATCCGCATAGTTAAATGCGGAGATACCAAAAGATTTGATGAGCCGGACTAGAGGGCGGAGGTAAATATTAAAGAGTATGGGGCTGATGGCTGAGCCCTGGGGTACTCCTTGTCCCACTCTCCGCTCCTCTGAGCTGAAGGGAGGTAGCGAAACCCGTTGCTGACGGCTGTCCAGGTAGGAGATTAACCAATCCCTGGCCTTGTCTTTAACCCCGCATTCTTCCAGCCTCGAAATCAAGGTAGGATGACTGACCGTGTCGAACGCGGCCGACATATCGAGCAACACCAAAAATGCTGCCCGACCACTGTCGACTCGCGCCCGCAGATTGTCCAAAACGGTCACCAACACGGATTCCGTCCCATGAGCTGGGCGAAAACCGAATCGCGTCTCATCCAACCAGGTGTTCCCTTCTAAGAAGCCGGATAGAGTGCGGGTGACCAACTTTTCCATGATTTTAACCGGAAAAGGAAGCAAGGAGATTGGCCGGTAGTTAGAGAGACACACAGGGTCGAGCGTGGTTTTTTTTAAAAGCGGCGATACCACTGCCTTCTTCCAACTGCCCGGTACAGTCCCAGTTTCAAACGACTGGCAGCAGATGGCATGCAAAGGCTGAAAAAGATCCTCTTGGAACACCTTCCAAAGTTTTGGAGGAAGAGGATCCAGAGGCGAGCCAGAGGAAATCGTGAGGGCTAAACTGCTAAACTCTTCCAAGGAAGGAAGAGGAAAGCTGCTCAGCTGGGGTCGACTGGCCACAATTGCCGGAGCTTCCAAGCTGAGAGCCGGATCCAAGGAGGAAGAAGAGAAGCTGCTCAGCTGGGGTCGACTGGCCACAATCGCCGGAGCTCCCAAGCAAAGAGCCGGGACCAAAAAGGGAGGAGAAGAGAGACTACTCAGCTGGGGTCGACTGGCCTCATTCGCCGGAGCTCCCAAACTGAGGACCGAATCCAGAGCTGGGGGGAGAGAGCCACTCATCTGGGGTCGACTGGCCACAATCGCCGGAGCTCCCAAACTGAGGGCCGGATCCAAAAGAGGGGAAGGAAAACTACTTAGCTGGAGTCGACTGGCTTCCAACGCCGGAGCTCCCAAGCTGGGGGGCTGATCCGCTGGATGGGGTCGACTGGAGGGCGTGGCCGGAGCTTCCAGACAGGGGTGAGCGACCCTCTGCCGGGGTCGACTGGCCATCTCCTCCGGAGCTCCCGCCTCATTGGTGGGATCAGCTGGGTCCTGCAGACCCGCTAGGATTTTACGGATTTTCTCCTCAAAGGCATCCGCAAGTGAATCACAAAGAACTTGCGATGACGGGACTGCACTCGCCACACACGCAGGGTGGGCAAGATCCCTAACGATTTTAAAGAGGGCCTGGGCCTTGTTTGGGGCCTGACTCAAGGTAGATTCAAGATAGGTCGCTTTAGCCATCTTGATTTGAGCCTTGTATTTTTGCATGGCAGATCTAAACACCATTTTCTCAGAGTCTAAATACTGTTTCCTCCAGACCCTTTCTGCACGTTTACAGTCAAGTTTAAGCTGGCGTAGTTCACTCGTGTACCATGGGCTGGCTCGGTTCACCCTTCCTCGTGACTTCCGAAGGGGTGCCAACTCATCCAGTGAACTCGATATAGACTGTCAGAAGAGGGTGTAGCTCTCTTCAGCTGTATTGCCGAGCTTGAAATCCTTACCTAGGATGTTCGGCAGTGGAGAGGTTTTGAGGATTCGGGACCAAGGTCTCTCTAGCTTAGCTAGGGGTAATCCGGCCTTACGCGAGGTGGGGTCCTCAGGACGAAGGGAAAACATAATCAGAGAGTGGTCTGTCCAATACTGGGGCTTGATATCAGCTAATGATACCCACAATGGGTCCGCAAACACTAGATCCAGGATGTGGCCTTTTTGATGCGTGGAGGCGTTCACCAACTGTTCTAAGTTGATATCTGTACAGGCTTGGCTGAGAGAAAAAAAAGCCTTTTCCAGCGAACTGCCTGCCCATAGATTAAAATCTCCCAGAACCAGTAGCTTGGAGTGGGAGCTAGAAAGTTCATAAATCAGGTCAATGAGAAGGGATATGGAGGGTGCCGGTCCCGGGGGACGATAGCATAAAACACCCGAGCAACATATCACCTCCTGCTGTTTGACTGTAAAACCCATCAATTCAAATCCCGGAACTTCACGGATCTTTAGCTGGGAGAGGGTCAACGAGTCTCTATAGATGTACCCGATTCCTCCTCCTCGATTGAGTGGGCGCGGAGTGTGGCTGATTTTATAGCCTGAAGGGCAGGCTAAGCCCAACTCGACCTCACAATCCTCCCGAGTCCACGTTTCAGTAAGAAAGAGGACATCGAGATTTTCAGAATCGATGAGAAATGCTATTTCCGTGTGGTGCTTGCAGAGGGATCTGACATTGAGCAACCCACAGGAAATTGGCCTAGAGGGTAACGGCCTTGCCGAATCCTGACAAGGTCTGAGTCTGAATAACTCAGCCCGAGTATAAGCTAAGCGAAGTGGGCCAGAGGGGCCAGAGGTAGCGGCCCTAAGCGCGTCCGTTGCGCGAACACCTCCGGCGCCCCTACGGCGCCCCCGCTGCGCACCGTCGCTGCACACTTGTCTAGCGGCCATCTTAAATGGCCGGTGGGGTGTCGCGTGGGTCCTGGCAGGGCGAGTGTCTCTCCCTCACCCAAGATGGCGCTCAGAGTGGAAGGACCTTCTCCCCACTCCAAAATTGCGCTTGAAACCAGCGTGATGGTACTATAGTGCCCCCGAGTCCCTTCTGTCCCACAAAATGTGGGTATGCCGCAGTTACAGTGCAGGTAAGAGCTCCCTTATTTCCCCCTAAGCGGTACTAACAATATGGAGTTAAAAGCGCGAAGCGCTCGGCGCAAATTAGATAAAAACGAAGAAAAGCAATATTTTAAAAAATTACAATGCAGGAGGAGCGTTATGCACGCAGCGCTAGAGCAAGGGTTAGAATCAGACTGGGATGAGGTGGGAGGTCCTACTGATATTACCTCCTCCTCCAATGCGTGGGTCCTGGCAGGGCGAGTGTCTCTCCCTCACCCAAGATGGCGCTCAGAGTGGAAGGACCTTCTCCCCACTCCAAAATGGCGCTTGAAACCGGCGTGATGGTACTATAGTGCCCCCGAGTCCCTTCTGTCCCACAAAATGTGCGTATGCAGCAGTTACAGTGCAGGTAAGAGCTCCCTTATTTCCCCCTAAGCGGTACTAACAATATGGAGTTAAAAGCGCGAAGCGCTCGGCGCAAATTAGATAAAAACGAAGAAAAGCAATATTTAAAAAAATTACAATGCAGGAGGAGCGTTATGCACGCAGCGCTAGAGCAAGGGTTAGAATCAGACTGGGATGAGGTGGGAGGTCCTACTGATATTACCTCCTCCTCCAATGCGTGGGTCCTGGCAGGGCGAGTGTCTCTCCCTCACCCAAGATGGCGCTCAGAGTGGAAGGACCTTCTCCCCACTCCAAAATGGCGCTTGAAACCGGCGTGATGGTACTATAGTGCCCCCGAGTCCCTTCTGTCCCACAAAATGTGGGTATGCAGCAGTTACAGTGCAGGTAAGAGCTCCCTTATTTCCCCCTAAGGCGGTACTAACAATATGGAGTTAAAAGCGCGAAGCGCTCGGCGCAAATTAGATAAAAACGAAGAAAAGCAATATTTTAAAAAATTACAATGCAGGAGGAGCGTTATGCACGCAGCGCTAGAGCTTGCAGTGGAAGAACGTGGCGAGGGAGTCACACAGGGCTTGCGACGGCGGGATGTCATTGGTGTTGGAGAGTTCCTTCACAATGTTGAAGAGCTCCTTGCTATTGTGTTTGTTGTTGTTGAGGCGATCTTTGAAGGAGGTCCTCTTGGCTGTCCTGATGAGGTGGTGGTGGTTGCGGATGGCGTCCTTGTGTGCTGCGTGGCTGTCCGGAGTTTGTTCACTGTGCCATTTCTTCTCTAGTTTCTGGCAGGCTTGCTTGGAGGCTAGGAGTTCTGGGGTGAACCAGCTGTCCCTCTTGCTGGTGTCTCTGTGGGGCGGTTTCTTCAGTGGGGCGAGGGTGTTAGCACAGTCCTCAGTCCAGCATCTGAGGCTGTGGGCAGCGTCATCGGTGTTTGAGGGTTCGGTGGGTGGGCTGAGAGCGAGGTTTGCGTGTAGTTGGTCTTCTGTGATTTTGCTCCAGCAGCGGCGGGGGATCTGTTGGGTGTGGTGGGTTTCTGGAAGGCGAAGTGGATGCAGCGGTGGTCGGTCCAGAGGAGTTCAGTGGTGTGGCTTATGGAGACGTTCGGACTTGAGGAAAAGACGGGGTCCAGCATGGAGTGGGTCGGCGTTGTGACGAGTTGCTTCAGTCCGAGGTTGGTGCGATTATCGGTCAGGGTTGTGGAGTTGTTGTCATTGTTGTTCTCAAGGTGAAAGTTTAGGTCTACGGGGAGGATGTAGTCGTAGAGGTCAGGGCGTGTGTGCTGATCAAGTCGGCGATGGAGTCGCTGAACTGGGGGAGGAGTCCAGGGGGTCGGTCGACAAGGCAGCGGGGGAAGACAGACAACAGCAGTCACAGACACAACAATGAAAATACAGGCAATACAATAAAAGCAATAAAGTGGAGGATGAACAAACCTACCTATGACCTAACACTGGCCACCAGGGATGAGGCGCAGGTGGTAGCCTGCGGGTGGTGGAGGGCCTTGAACTTCCTCAGCAGCAGCAGCTGACGCAGGGGATACAAAGGCGGTGCTTTGCGGAGGGGTAGCAACCTACCTGGAGGGGTCAAGGGTCGCTGTCCTCACCCACTAGCGGCCGGCCTATATGGGGAGGTGGGAGGGAGGAGCAGCTGGGAGGCGGGGGCAGCAAATAGGCAGTGGGCCGTCAGGGGGCGGGCCACAGGGGGCACAGCAGTGGGAGAAACGAGTGGAACAGAAGGCAAAAGGGGCACAAAAACAAGGAAAAAACGAGTGGCACAGAAGGGAGAAGGGCACAAAAAAATGAGTGGAACAGAGGGCAGAAGGGCACAAAAAATGATGGAAAAACCAGTGGAACAGAGGGCAGAAAGGCACAATAAATGAGGGAAAAACGAGTGGATCAGAGGGAAGAAAGGCACAAAAAAAGAGGGAAAAATGAGTGGCACAACGGGCAGAAGGGCACAAAAAAACAAGTGTAACAGAGGGCAGAAAGGCATAAAAAAGAGGAAAAAACAAGTGCCACAGAGGGCAAAAGGGCACAAAAAGAAGAGTGGAACAGAGGGCAGAAGGGCACAAAAAATGAAGGAAAAACGAGTGGAACAGAGGGCAGAAAGGCACATAAAACAAGGGAAAAACAAGTGGAACAGAGGGCAGAAAGGCACAAAAAACAAGGGAAAAACGAGTGGTACGGAGGGCAGAGGGGCACAAAAAACGAGTGGAACAGAGGGCAGAAGCGGTACAAAAGGGGGTGGTGATGGACGGAGCATCTGAATCAATCAAACACTCCAGTCAAAAGATCTGGGTTTAATCCATCACCGTTCTTTAGCCGACTCTGCCACCCCAGTTCAGACATGGCTATATGCAAATCAGTCTGACCCTGTGCCTCATGGGAACAGTCCAGCACGAACTGCCAGCCATGTCTTCCCTGGACCAGAAACAAGCTTCCGAGGACTGGTTTCTGGCATTCCAGCCGTCTTCAGCCCGGCTTGCTTGAATCCAGTGGCAAAGTGAGCAAGGGACTCACGTCTGAGCACACCCTGCCACACTTATGGCGGCCAAAAGCGGTACATAAGGGGGTGGTGATGGACGGAGCATCTGAATCAATCAAACACTCACACCCAGTCAAAAGATCTGGGTTTAATCCATCTCCCTTCTTTGGCCCACTCTGCCACCCCAGTTCAGACATGGCTATATGCAAATCAGTCTGACCCTGTGCCTCATGGGAACAGTCCAGCCCGAACTGCCAAGCCATGTCTTCCCTGGACCGGAAACAAGCTTCCGAGGACCGGTTTCTGGCATTCCAGCCGTCTTCAGCCCGGCTTGCTTGAATCCAGTGGCAAAGTGAGCATGGGACTCACGTCTGAGCATACCCTGCCACACTTATGGCGGCCAAACGCGGTACAAAAGGGGGTGGTGATGGACGGAGCATCTGAATCAATCAAACACTCACACCCAGTCAAAAGATCTGGGTTTAATCTGTTAAAGATTAGACTGCAAACGTCAACATTATCGGCGCCATCTTGCCCCTTTCAAGCTCATTCGTGCGCGTAGGCGGCAGCCATTTTAGGCACCATGACCTTTCTACCCCTTGCTGATAGCCAGCGCGTCTCTCTCTCTCTCCTAACCTCGCAGGCATCCCCGCACGCTGACAACCCCCTCGCTCTCACATGCCTTGGGTCATAAACCCCTCTTCAGCGCAGATCTGCCTCAGAATCCCATCCTGTTCCCAGCGCGACACCTCCCTTCATTCCATTCATAGTCTCAGGCCCTTTGATGCAAACCCCCCTTTTCCTGTGTGCCCATCTGTCTTCCTTGTTCCCAAGCCACCACCTGGCCCTGCGGATACTGTTTATTACCCCGTACAGTAGGAAACCTCCCATCCCCATCAAAAGACCCTCGAGCCGATCAAAAGCCCTCCACTCTAGGAGATCCGATCAAACTCCACACATTCCGTGAATCGGCGGAATGTCCAGCTGCGCGATAATCATCACCTGTTGTGACTGGGGTGGGGAATTCAACTGTAAATGTATGTGGGAACGGGCCTGAAGGGGAGATCCCGAGGATGTTCTTTCACATATCAAAGTGTTGCAAGAATGCGTTACGTGCAATAAAGATCATAAACCTGTGTATAAGAGGCCAGGCCTCAGAGATGCGGTTAGAGCACCTCATGACGATACTTGCTGTCTGAATTGATGTGTTCTCCTCCGGAGAGAATAAACCCTCGTTTCCTGCCTTTCAGTCTCCAGCGCCTGCTTCTTCATTTGATTAATATTGGTGGGTCATTGAGGCGACATCGCCGGGCAACACTAAAGGGTCTTTGGTCACTGGTTGTCTAGCCACCCTTTTACAATTGTTGTCCCAAGCGTGGGGCCCATCAGCGACTCGTGGATCCAGTGGGAGAGGTCCTGATGACAGAGTGAACGACTGCAACGATCGGAAGGTACCCTGTCCGATAGACCCTCTTCTGACAGCCGATCATCCGAACTTCACTGGTTCCGAACGGACCTCTCTCGAGTGATCTACGGTCCTGACTGGGAACCATCAGGAGTGCCACGAGGAGTACGAAGAGAAGAGGACGATCGGGCGCTGGATTCGGAAGACAAGAAACTGTCCATGCGGTCCGGGTAAGGTCGTGTAAACACGACAAATCGCGAAATGATTGATAATTGATGAAAAATACTAGTATTACTTTTGTTAATTTATTTGGAGATTCGCTGTCTGCAAACGGAGAAACAACAGGCTCTCCCTTTACAAACAGTGAAGGATAGGTACGCGTCCGTTGGACCTATCTTTCTCCCCCACTGATCAATTGCCCCTCCCCATTGATTAACTGTTACGGATCGTTTTCTGGAGATTCTCTGTCTGCAAACAGGAAAGAATAGGTCCCCCTCTTTGCAGATAGTGAAAGGGTAGGTGACGCAGACCTTTGCGGGCCTACCTATTCTCCCCATTGACCATTTTTTATTTTTTATATATTGACCAAACACTGATTGCCCGATATTGGTTCTTGAGGTATTCACTGCCTGCAAACAACGTAGAATAGAAATATTCTGTCTAGTCTTTGCACGCAGTGATAAGATAGGTAGTGCTGACTATTATCCCCATTTCGATCCGTCATGCCTGTCTTCTCCCCACTGGTTAGTAGCCTGTTTAGCCCGGACCGCTTATTAGAGATGAACCATCCGGCTCCGCTGGAAGGCACCCCTAATAAGGACATGTTCATGAAGCATGGATTGATCGCTATAGCCTATAGCAAGCTGTGGCATAAATATACGAAAAAGGATCGAGAAAGTCAGTGGCCACTGATAGGATCCTTCGATGATGATAAAATAAACGCACTAGAAACAGCCCTTGGTAAAAACAAGACGACGCCCACTATGCTTGATAGTTTCGGCATGTGGCGCAAAGAAACTGAACAACGTAAAAAGAGAACTGAGAGTAGGTTGGGAAAGGAGCTGCGGAAAGCAGCCCACCTAGCGGCTCAGAAATTAGAAGAAGAGATAAAAGAAAGAGAGGAAGCCAAACTGAAACTAGAAATAGAAACGTCAAGCCAGTGTCCGGTTAGAACATCCTCCACGCTCTACCCTGAATTACCCTCGAAACAACGAGCCAACGATGATCTGCTGCTAGGTCCTCCGATCATCTACATGCCCCCTCCATATGCCCCTTCCCAACCCTTAGCACAGCACCCACCACCCACAGGTACAAGCGAGAGTAGCGCCACAGCTTCGGCCCCCAGGGCCTCTGTGCCGGCCGGACCCCTTGCATTAGATACTACGCAAACAACAACGTTAGGCGACCCCGAGGCCCGAAGGGTTGGTTCTGCAAGAACAAACAGACTAAGCAAAGATGAGCGAGCAGGGGTTGATAAGATAGCAAGGACACTGGTAGAAAGGAGGGAAGATGAAGAATACATCACAGATGTGTTTAACTCGTATACAGGGAGTCACAGACGACACTTTACTGTACAACTGTGTTACCATGTTTTGAACGCATACGAGGACCGATATCGAGACAAAGGTCCCCAGAGCCGAACGACTCTGTACCGGAAGGTCGATATCGGGGATGAGGGTGAGTGTGATGTGACGGACCTCCTTACGCGTACGCTTGAGGTTTTCCGCCACCTCACTGAACGAAAATCGACGACTGAACCTACGGCATCTGTAGTGACCGAACCTCAGACTGAACAATCTAACGCCATGATGCCGATACGAGAGGCTGCCCCTTACTGGGTCCCTCCACGAGGTGAAGGGACTCACGATGATGCAAACAACAAAGATGCAAAAGGAAGGGTAGTGTACAACTGGGTCTACCAGCCATGGGACCGGCAAGAGATTCTGACATTCCGGAAATCTCTGCCTGACCTACGTAAAAACCCCACTGCCTTCTATACTGAGTTGGGTACAGCCCTAGGATCAACGATTATGACCCTGGCTGACATCGACTTGTTTTTCGGGTTATGCCTACCAGCTGATGTGTGGAAGCAAATCCGGAAAGTCGACCACGTTGAGCTGTTTGGACATAACTGGTCACAACTCGATGGCATAGATAAACAACGAGAACCCGGACAAAAGCCTTTGAAAGCCATTTTAGACCTCCCGGATAAAATCGTACAGAAATTAAAAACCCTGATCCCAGAAAAGAAAGTGGACTGGTCGATAGTAACGGCCTGTCGCCAGAAACCTCAGGAGGATGTATCGGACTACTTCTCCCGGTTTGAAACGGTGTTCTCCGATTACAGCGGCCAGGACTTGACCACTGCAACCGGACACCATCTTTTTGTCCAGAATTACGTTAAGGGTCTATCACCAGAGGTCTCCCAGAAACTGCAGGCCAGCGAGAGTAGCTGGGCAGCCTCCAAACCTACGGCTATCCTCCAGATGGCCCAATATTATGAACATCAGAAAAACGAAAACGATAGAGCAACAGAGAGAAAGAAGAAGGACTTAAAAGAGAGGGTGATGATTGCTCAACTGCAAGGGGTGACTATAGGACGAGACCAATACCGGGGAAACCATCAGATGAACGTCCCTAAAACTGCACCTCCCAGGGACCGCACTTCGACTCCCCACATTGGACGTACAGACATTAGAGAGGACCAGTGTGCTTTCTGTAAAGGAACGGGCCATTGGAAATCTCAGTGCCCAGTTCTTTTGGAAATCATCAGAAATAAAGATCCTAGGGACATAGCAAGTGGGCCGAGAAATAGGGGACCGCAGCGAGGGCCCCCAAATGACGCAACTAACGATAGATCAGGCAGGCCAAACACATTTGACCGACCCAGACAGAACCAATGCCAGCAATCTGACTACGATGACGTTCACGACTTTGCATAGGACTGCCTAGGGCAAGGGAGGGATCCAGTCGAGCTCCATGTTGACCAGCAAGGCCCTTACGTCACTGCTAAGGTCTTGGGTACAAAGTCTCCATTCCTGGTAGACACTGGCGCAACACGTAGTGCGTTATCTAAACGACTGATTCCAAGGGCACCCTTGTCTGGCTCACTAATAACATCGACAGGTTTCGATGGAACGCCCTCCACTAACCCTTTGTCCGCCCCGATCCTCTTCGACTTAGAAAACAACACCACTGACACCACGTTTTTGCTTTCCTCCAATAGCCCTGACGCAATTATGGGACTTGACTCATTGAAACATTTCCGAGCGACAATTAGATGTTCTCAAGACGGAGTTCGAGTTTTTCTTTACGACAACCCCGTTCTGCTCAGACATTGCCCTCCCAGACGCATGTTTTCCATCACCGACGCTGACACATCCCTGCTTGACACTCTGCCTCCGTATCTGTGGGCCAAAACGGATTCGGATGTAGGGCGCATGATGATTGACCCAGTGCACATTACTGTCCGACCAGATGCAACACTCCCAAAACTTCCACAATATCGGATATCGCCCGAGGGCGAGAAGGCATTGGTAAAGATCATTCAGTCACTGATAGACGCAGGAGTAGTAGAGGAAGTGGTTAGCAACGTTTGCAACAGCCCAATCTTGCCCATCATCAAAAAGCAAGGAGAGGGAGATGAGAAAGCATACCGCTTTATCATTGATCTTCGAGAGATCAACAAAGTGGTGGTACCCCAGTACCCCGTGGTCTCAGACATCACCACCATCCTGACTTTGATTCCCTCTACTGCCACCACCTTCACTGTCATTGACCTTAAAAACGCATTCTTTTCCATCCCCATCCACCCAGACAGCCGATATCTCTTCGGCTTCACCCTCAAAGCCCGCTCATATAGGTTCTGCCGAGCGCCCCAGGGCTACACAGAAAGCCCCAGCATCTACAGCCAAGCCCTCAAGAGACAACTGGATCAAGTCCAGTTACCCGATGGAGTGGTGTTAGTGCAATATGTCGATGACATCCTTTTGGCAGCCGATACCACTCCATTAGCTGTCACAGCCACCATTCAACTCCTACACTTCCTTGCAGAAAATGGCCACAAGGTCTCCAAGAAGAAGTTGCAATTCTGCCAACCCCAGGTCACTTACCTAGGCCACCTTTTGTCCAAAGACGGAAGAAAACTCACTCCCGACCGGATTCAAACCATTCTCGAAACTCCTATCCCTAAGACTCAGAAACAGGTTCGCTCCCTACTTGGCCTCACCTCCTTCTGCCGACAGTGGTTACCCAACTTTAGCCTCACAGTAAAACCACTGCTTGCACTGCTAGCTAAAGACGTCCCTTTCCCACTCCCTTGGACCTCTGAGTGTCAGACCTCCTTCACGCGACTACGAGACGCCCTTTGTTTGGCCCCTGTGTTAGGTACTCCCGATTACACGAAGCCCTTCTCCCTTTACACCCATGAAAGGGAAGGGTGCGCTTTATCTGTCCTGACCCAGTCCATTGGCCCAAAGCAACGACCGTGCGCTTACTTCTCTGCCACTCTTGACCCTGTAGCCAGAGCCTTGCCTGCCTGCCTTCGAGCTGTAGCTGCTGCTGCGATCTCTATCCGACAGAGTGAGGGGATCGTGCTCTCGAATTCCCTCACAGTACTGGTACCCCATGCAGTTGACACCCTCCTAAACCAAACCAAGACGCAACACCTGACGAGTGCCCGACTGACTGGATACGAACTGACTCTGCTCGCACCCCACATCACTCTGAAGAGATGCACCACACTGAACCCGGCAACTCTGCTACCCTTACCAGAAAACGATCCCAATGTGCACCCTGTGCATGACTGCGTGACCCTTACGGACGAACAGACTAGAAGCAGGGTTGACCTCAGAGACACGGCTTTTCCTGACCCTGACGGAGAGCTGTGGGTGGACGGTTCCTGCATCAAACTCCCCGATGGCACCACTTCAGCTGCCTATGCAGTCACCACGGCTCGAACTGTAGTCGAGACAGCCCGCATCACGCAACGATCTGCCCAGGCAGCGGAACTGATTGCCCTAACACGAGCCTGCATTCTAGCAGCAGGAACCACAACGAACATTTACATCGACAGCCAGTATGCCTTCGGGGTGGTTCACCATTTTGGGCTCCTTTGGAGGGAGAGGGGATTCTTGACCTCACACGGCACCCCCATTCTGCACGGGGACCTAGTCTCCGCCTTGATCGAAGCCGTCCTTCTCCCCAAAAAGCTTGCAGTCATCAAATGCCAGGCACACAAGAAGGTGACGGACATTATAGGACAAGGAAATGCACTAGCTGACATCACTGCCCGAACGACAGCCGAAAGTAGGACGACAACACATATGTACATGACCAGGTCACAAGCAGAAAAATGGACCGATGCTAGGGACACTATTAGAGACATTCAAATGGCTAGCACACAACACGAACTCACAGAATGTACACGGGTGGGATTAAAAGATGACGAAGGCTGCTGGCGGACAAAAGACACAAACAAATGGTTGCTACCTGACTCGTACCTGATTCCCATACTGACTATGGCACACTCCCCTGCCCACATAGGATCAACCCCCATGATTGAACTTGTCTCCAGGGTTTGGCACAACGATAAAATCACAGACTCCGCCAAACGTCTGGTTCAGCAATGCTTGATATGCCTGCAACACAACCCCGGGAAAGGAACTGTAGTACCCCGGGGAGGGTTTGGGGTCCCAAATCACCCGTTTGAAGTCCTGCAGATGGACTACATCCAACTAGACAGATGTCAAGGCCTGAAATTTGTACTTGTTGTGGTATGCGCATTTAGCAAATGGGTGGAAGCATACCCAACCCGTGACAACACTGCTATGGCCACAGCAAAAGTTCTGTTGAAGGAGTTTTTTCCCCGTTACGGCCTTTGTCGAATTTTGTGGAGCGACAATGGCCCCCACTTCGTAGCCGAAGTTATCCAACTTATTTTGAAAGGTTTGGGTGTAAAACAAAAGTTCCACGCAGTCTTCCACCCCCAATCTGCTGGTCTAGTTGAACGACATAATGCCACACTGAAACTAAAATTGGCCAAAATAGTGGCTACCACAGGACTGAAATGGCCGGACGCACTCCCACTGGCATTGCTCTCAATGCGTTCCACCCCTACCAAACACCACTTCACACCATACGAGGTTGTATTCGGCCGACCTATGAATGTCTGGTCTGCACCGAAACCAACTTCCATTCATGACGTCCCGGACGTCCTAATGTCTGATTACTTATGCCAGCTGACTAAAACACTGTCTGTTATCCATCAACAGGTGCTGCATGCCATCCCTGACACTTCCAGGGGTCCCGGACACACCATCCAACCTGGGGAGTTCGTCCTGATCCGGAATTTCCAGCGTGCCAAGAGTCTGGAACCCAGGTGGACGGGCCCCTGGCAAGTCCTCATCACCACCCGAACAGCACTTCGAGTGGAGGGAAAACGCAACTGGGTGCATGCGCACCACTGTAAGAAGATCTCCTCGACCCTGGCCACGACAGAAAACATCGACAACCAAGAAGAGCTCCTGAACAAGGACCGACCGTCACTGACCTGCTATCCTGATACCGAAGCACTTGAACTCTCAAAATTCTCTGATCCTACTGTACCATCCAGAGAAGGGTATTTCCTGCGCCGAAGGGAGGGAGCTCCGGTTAAGCAGACCACAGGCTAAGTTGAATCTCAGAACGGTGACCTAAACACAACCAAGGGTTACCGGGAGAGAAGCTAAACGAAGTCTGAGGTTCTGCCCACCACCGAGCACCTTGAAGATGATGGAAGCGCCAGATAAGAAGATGATGGAAGCGCCAAATAGGAAGATGATGGAAGCAACAGGAAATACCCACTACAGAAACCCAAGAGCAGACAGACTCCTCAGCTCAAAGACAATTGCACTCTTCATCACAATCCTTTTCTGCTTTCTCCTCATGACCACACTCTGGATTGTGGAAGAAAATACACCTGCTCACGAAACATTCCTGACTACTGCTCAGCCTACCACCATGAAGGAGCATTATTTGATTTCGCTCTCTCCCCAACTCAGAGAGAGGCGAAAGGAATTTTGGAATAACTCTTTCATACAACTACTTCACCAGCACAACCTTGCCACCAATGCCACCAACTGTTGGATCTGTGGGTTGCTACCCCACGCCACTGGACACTCGATACCATTCATCCCTTCACCTTTCTCAGTTCACGGCTCTTGTCTTGCTTGGCTGATCCTTCTGCAAGAAAGCTATAAGGACAATGCCACCTCCAGCAAAACCGTAACGCATTTCTACCACGGGGCCTGGCGGAACAGAACAAAGACACATTTCTGCCCGCAGACCACCAACAACACAATCCACTTGGACATTCCTGCTAAAGAGCAAATTGAAATGCAGGTGTTCAATAATCTAACCAGAACCACCTTCTCCTACCTGCGAAAACGAACGGCTGCCACTCTGACTGTGGCCCTGTCAGTTATCAACGTCACCGGCCACATGTGCATAGAAGGGCTTGGGACTCAGCTGGTAGGCCACAGTGCTTGCCGGTTTTCCAGAACTCTGGACTCCACCGACCCACCTTCCTTTGTGGCATCCCCAAACATGTATTTCGTCTGCGGCACGAAGGCTTACACCTGGCTCCCCAAAGGCTGGGGGGGCACTTGTTTCATTTCCTTCATCCTTCCTCCAACATATGTGGCACCAGCAAATCATCACAGACAAAAACGAGCCAAGGACATTGAACAAGCCGACTCAACAGGAGCACAGTTCCTCGATGCTATGAAGGGACTTGTCCCCCTCTGGGGCCCGATGGCAAACAGCCGTGCCATCTGACATCTGACCCAAGCAGTCGAGACAACAATGAACATCACAGCGGGGATCCTTGCTAATAACACCGCCGAGCTTCAAGCGGTCCGCTTGGTGGCCCTCCAGAACCGCCTTGTCCTAGATGTGGTTCTTGCGGACCGTGGTGGAGCATGCCGCATTATTGGGTCCAGCTGCTGTACGTACATACCGGACAACTCACCCTCAGTGTACAAAGCCATCGAACATCTTCATAGACTCTCTTCAGAAGTCCACCAAGAACAAGAAGAATGGTCGCTTGGTGGTTGGTTCTGGAACACCGTTAAGAACTGGGGCTGGAGACTATTCACCATTATCCTGATTCCTGTAGTTGTGATATGTGGTTTATGCTTAGGAATTCAATGTCTGCCACCTCTGTGTACATTATGCGTAAATTGTACTTGCCCTAAGACTGTGGACTCTGGAAACGAACGTATGAGAGCACTATATGATGCCGAGGTTAGGAATTTGATGAAGATTGACATTGAGTAAGCAAGATTGGCTAAGATATGTTGAAAAGGGAGGACTGTTAAAGATTAGACTGCAAACGTCAACATTATCGGCGCCATCTTGCCCCTTTCAAGCTCATTCGTGCGCGTAGGCGGCAGCCATTTTAGGCACCATGACCTTTCTACCCCTCGCTGATAGCCAGCGCGTCTCTCTCTCTCTCCTAACCTCGCAGGCATCCCCCGCACGCTGACAACCCCCTCGCTCTCACATGCCTTGGGTCATAAACCCCTCTTCAGCGCAGATCTGCCTCAGAATCCCATCCTGTTCCCAGCGCGACACCTCCCTTCATTCCATTCATAGTCTCAGGCCCTTTGATGCAAACCCCCCTTTTCCTGTGTGCCCGTCTGTCTTCCTTGTTCCCAAGCCACCACCTGGCCCTGCGGATACTGTTTATTACCCCGTACAGTAGGAAACCTCCCCTCCCCATCAAAAGACCCTCGAGCCGATCAAAAGCCCCCCACTCTAGGAGATCCGATCAAACTCCACACATTCCGTGAATCGGCGGAATGTCCAGCTGCGCAATAATCATCACCTGTTGTGACTGGGGTGGGGAATTCAACTGTAAATGTATGTGGGAACGGGCCTGAAGGGGAGATCCCGAGGATGTTCTTTCACATATCAAAGTGTTGCAAGAATGTGTTACGTGCAATAAAGATCATAAACCTGTGTATAAGAGGCCAGGCCTCAGAGATGCGGTTAGAGCACCTCGTGACGATACTTGCTGTCTGAATTGATGTGTTCTCCTCCGGAGAGAATAAACCCTCGTTTCCTGCCTTTCAGTCTCCAGCGCCTGCTTCTTCATTTGATTAATATTGGTGGGTCATTGAGGCGACATCGCCGGGCAACACTAAAGGGTCTTTGGTCACTGGTTGTCTAGCCACCCTTTTACAAATCCATCACCGTTCTTTAGCCCACTCTGCCACCCCAGTTCAGACATGGCTATATGCAAATCAGTCTGACCCTGTGCCTCATGGGAACAGTCCAGCGCGAACTGCCAAGCCATGTCTTCCCTGGACCGGAAACAAGCTTCCGAGGACCGGATTCTGGCATTCCAGCCGTCTTCAGCCCGGCTTGCTTGAATCCAGTGGCAAAGTGAGCAAGGGACTCACATCTGAGCATACCATGCCGCACTTATGGCGGCCAAAAGAGGTAAAGAGGGCAGAAAGGCACAAAAAACGGGGGAAAAACAAGTGGCACAGAGGGCAGAAGCGCACAAAAAAATGAGTGGAACAGAGGGCAGAATGGCACAAAAAACGAGGGATAAACGAGTGGAACACAGGGCAGAAGGGCACAAAAATCGAGGGATAAACGAGTGGAACAGAGGGCAGAAAGGCACAAAAATGAAGGAAAAACTAGAGGGCAAAAGGGCACAAAAAATGAGGGAAAAACGAGTATAACAGAGGGCAGAAAGGCACAAAAAACGAGGGAAAAACGAATGGAACAGAGGACAGAAAGGCACAAAAAACAAGGGGAAAACGAGTGGCACAGAGGGCAGAAGGGCACAAAAAACGAGTGGAACAGAGGGCAGAAGGGCACGAAAACGAGGGAAAAACAAGTGGCAAGGAAAGCAGACAGGCACAAAAAACAAGTGGAACAGGAGACAAAAGGGGCACAAAATGAGGGAAAAATGAGTGGAACAGAAGACACATCAGGTAGCTCATTCACAAGACATGCAGAAAAAAACATTACATCATTATGTCTTTGCTCTGTGGAGAATGTGGGGAGAGAAGAATTGTTGAGGAAATAGATGGGAGGGGAATGAGCAGGAGTGAGATGAACAGCATTCATGTTAATCTGACATTTTGTGAAAATGTGACACAAGTAAATTGCATTACTAAACACACTATTGTAAGTCATATTGAAGTTGTTTCCACTGTTACATTATTAATTCAGTTTGTGAGTATCGAACTCATCATAAAAACATTAATACTCAATATTAAATATCACCCAAAATGGTGAAGTTAAACTTTTTTTTACAGGGAGCTGACATTAGACATTCTTGGTGGCAGAACAAGAGTCAGTGACAGTGGGCACTACCTGCTTGTACAATGTTTGCCACTAGTTCAATGATATCAGTTACAAAACACAAGAAACATACATTTAAGCAGATAGTCTAACCTAGAAATAAAATTGGATGCAAAACTTGTGCAACACCTGAATCACCTGACCTATTCATATATGTACAGGATCACACACATCAGCTCCTTATACTCAGGGTCACTGGAATTATGCAGCAGAGGAGGACTACATTATGCAGCGGGTTGGATACATTATGCAGCAAGAAAAGACAAATTATTCAGGGTAATGTGACACAGTTGTGATATATAACTTTATTATTTTGTCATATTTTACAATGGCTAGAAAAAATGCAAACGGGGCACAGAAACTAGAGAAAAATGAGTGTTACAGAGGGCAGAAGGGCACAAAAAACAAGTGGAACAGAAGGCAAAAGGGGCAAAAAACAAGGGGAAAACGAGTGGCACAGAGGGCAGGAGGACACAAAAAACGAGTGGAACAGAGGGCAAAAGGCCACAAAAAATGAGTGGAACAGAAGGCAAAAGGGGCCCAAAAATGAGGGAAAAACGAGTGGCACAAAAGGCAGAAGGGCACAAAAAATTAGTGGAACAGAAGGCAAAAGGGGCTCAAAAACGAGGGGAAAACGAGTGGCACAGAGGGCAGAAGGGCACAAAAAACGAGTGGAACAGAGGGCAGAAGGGCAGAAAAGACAAGTGGCACAGAAGGCAGACAGGCACAAAAAACTAGTGGAACAGAAGGGAAAAGGGGCGCAAAAACGAGAGAAAAACAAGTGGCACAGAATGCAAAAAGGACACAGAAATACCGGAAAAACGAGTGGCACAGAGGCAAAATACAGAATACAGAAATACAGGGGCAGCTAAGAACAGAAGGTAGAACAGGCAGAGAGGCACGGGGGCAGCAAGTGGAACAGAAGGAAAAACCGGGCAGAGACACGGGGGCAGCGTGGGGTACAGAAAAAAAGACCGGGCAGAGAGAGCACAGGGACAGCAAGGGGAACAGAGGGAAGAAAAAGGGGCACGGACCACGTACAGGCAGCGGGGGAAGACAGACAACAGCAGTCACAGACACAACACTGAAAATATAGGCAATACAATAAAAGCAATAAAGAGGAGGATGAACAAACCTACCTACGGCCTACCACTGGCCACCAGGGATGAGGCGCAGGTGGTAGCCTGCGGGTGGTGGAGGGCCTCAAACTTCCTCAGCAGCGGTGGCTGGGGCATGGACACACAGTGCTGTGCGGAGGGGGATCGTCCTACCTGGTGGGATCAAGAACTGTGGAATACTTATGAGGACTGCTGTGCTGCTCTGCAAGGAGGGCAGCTGCTCTGCTGCCTGAGCGAAAAGGGCTGGACCTGCTTCTTGAACCCAGGACCACCAGAGTGACTCAAAGGGCTAGTGGGCTAACCTCCTGACCAGAGCCTCAGAGACTATAAAGTCTCCAAACATCTTGAATGCAGCACCTGAACTCGGACGGCTTTGAGTATTCTCTCCTGCAAGTGCTGCCACCCCAGTCCTGGATCCTTGGAAGTGGCCCAGAAGGTCCTCTGTCAGCCCAGTTGTAATCTGTTGGGCAGAACTTACACAGTGCAATGCATCTCTTAGCAGCCCCGCATCGGAACCCCAGCTGTACGGAGCATCCCCAATGTAGGATCTCATGTGCCAGCTTCTCAGAACCGGAGCTGCACGACACATCTCCAATGCAGGACCTTGCATTGCTAGCCCCATCAACTGCTTGATTTTAACCACTGATGTGCAATGCATCCCTGATGGAAGATCTCACATCACTGCCCCAGCCCCTGGGATAAATCAAAATGTAACATATCACTACAGGTTTATCAGACTAACTCACTTCTAAGAAAAAATATCAAGCAGCTTCCAAGATGTTGCTGTACGAAGTTGTGCATAAAAATATTAAACATTGCAAACAATAACCCATATACAAGAGAATATTGCTAGGCCCCAACAACAGAAGTACATTGAAAGGGTCTTGGACATTTGCAATATTAGGAACAAGTGGAACAGGAGACAAAAGGGGCACAAAAACGAGGGAAAAATGAGTGGCACGGAAGACACATCAGGTAGCTCATTCACAAGACAAGACATGCAGAAAAAAAACATTACATATATTATGTCTTTGCTCTGTGGAGAATGTGGGGAGAGAAGAATTGTTGAGGAAATAGATGGGAGGGGAATGAGCAGGAGTGAGATGAACAGCATTCATGTTAATCTGACATTTTGTGAAAATGTGACACAAGTAAATTACATTAATAAACACACTATTGTAAGTCATATTGAAGTTGTTTCCACTGTAACATTATTAAATCAGTTTGTGAGTATCGAATTCATCATAAAAAACATAAATACTCAATATTATATCTCACCTAAAATTGTGAAGTTAAACTTTTTTTTACAGGGAGCTGACATTAGACATTCTTGGTGCCAGAACAAGAGTCAGTGACAGTGGGCACTAACCTGTTGTACAATGTTTGCCACTATTTCCATGATATCAGTTACAAAACACAAGAAACATACATTTAAGCAGATAGTGTAACCTAGAAATAAAATTGGATGCAAATCTTTTGCAACACCTGAACCACCTGACCTATTTAAATATGTACAGGATCACACACATCAGCTCCTTATGCTCAGGTACACTGGAATTATGCAGCAGAGGGGGACTACATTATGCAGCGGGGTTGGATCAATTATGCAGTAAGAAAAGACAAATTATTTAGGGTAATGTGACACAGTCTGTGATATATTACTTTATTATTTTGTCATATTTTACACATGGTAATACTGTCTCAGAAAAAATGTCACCATATTAGTACCGGTTTATCACCCAAATGCAGCCATAAGCAACTGAAAGATAGCCAGTCAACCTTTGCAAAGGCCCTTTCATTGCACAGGAATATGTGTTGCAATGTTTTTAGTAAATTTTGAGCCACTTGATCTAAAAAAATGTATTCTTTGACAAAATCTGCAGAGTATGCAGCAGATGATGGATTATGTGGAACATGCTACGACCGCAGAATCACACAAGTCCAGTGGCCCTGATTATACTTTTGGACTAACCCTATATATTATTGGAAACATGCATTTGTCTTTTTGCTATGAAACTGCAGTGATCATGGATGCTTTTAATCCTGTTTCACCCGAGACACGACAATTATATGCAGGGCCGGCTTTTGGGTGGTGCGACTGGTGAGGCCGCACTGGGCTCTGACCTGCAGGGTGGACTGTCCTCAAGGTGGGGCGTGTGTTTAGCACTAGCTTATGATTTAAAACCACCTACTGCAGAGTTCCTTGCACATCCTGCCTACAGGCAACAATACAAATGTCAGACTAACTATTGTGATTAAATTCCTGCTAGAGAGACAGATGGGAGTTTTGTCTATTGGCAGTTTTGACTCTCCATAAAGTAGTGCAGAGGGTTAATATGCCTGCTGCAAAGAACGGATCCATATTTTATGTGGATAGCTGAGTGGATTACTAAAGTCAGCCTTTACCTGTGCTTTATAACAAATGAAATTAAATATATGTGAGAGAGAGACTAAGGAGAGATGAGGTGCAGTTTTGCTGGGTGGTAGTGAGGGAATCTGAGGAGGTTGCACCAGGTGCTACCAGCGCTAAAGCCCGCCCTGATTATATGAAGATTTTAGTATGAAGTTATGTTTGTGGATGAAGGAATAGAACCAATGTGCCATCCCTAAATATAGAAAAACAAGTACCCTATTGGGGTGTGTGAGAGGTCAGTGAAAGGTAATACATAACTACACCCGACTTCATCTAGTCCATGAAAAACAATAGTCACATGCAACATATCCCCAAGTATTAACCTCTTTTAGCCTGATCACTTTGCTTTGCCTCTTGGTAGCTGGCCTAAAAAATAAATATACCACACCTATAAATAAATATGCCCAGTCGCGGCCGGCATGATTCGCAGGTGGGGGGCAGATGGTTTCGTGGGGAGGGGGTCGCATGCAGGAGGAGAAGGTTTAATTTAAAATTTAAAACGTACCTTTGCCGGGCCGGTCCTGCGACGTCGATTCCACATCTTACTGTGCAACAGGAAGCAGGCAGCCTCCCTCCCCTCCCCTAAGCCATTCACAACGCTGCAATTGCAGCGTTGTGTTTGGTTGGGACGCTGACGCACCGCTGTCTATGGGGAGGCCATTTTCTCCATATAGGCTGCATGTAGGCTACATGGAGAAAATGGAGAGTGCTCATGACAGGTTTGGTCTGCCCCAGAGGGCCGACAAACAATCAGCACCCACAACAGTGGGCAAGCCACTCCTCTCTTGCCCTCGAGGAGATGCCCTCTGTTGTATCTGCATTTATAGTTGGTTTCACCCATCTGATACACCCCTCCTATTTTTCCCTTATTGGTTTACCCCACCTGTCAAACATTCTATAGTGAACGCCGTTCTGTTCACTTTGACTAGGGTTATGGATGTTGCTGTCAGCACTGAGTGACGTGTCAATAAACTTGCCAAAGTATTACAGAGTGCTTACTTATTTCACTGGCGACGATCGTTGGGAGGAGGCCAACGCGTGACATCCCCTCCAAGAGTTACCCAAAGCAGAAGGTGAATGAAAAAGAAACAAAGAAGGTGAAAAGTGAACTTATGGAAGAGCAAGACAAATCAGCATGGTGAGGAGGAATTAGCAAATCAAGAAAATAATAACGTTAACGGTAAGGAAGAGTGTCGGTCTTGGACGTGAATGACTGTAAGCCTTAAGGATATATATACAAGAAAACGTGAAGGGGAAAGCAGCAGAGTAGCACTTTTGGCTAACAATAAAGTTATGGAGAAGTGAGCAACGTGGTGGAAAAAAGCTGACTGAAGCGTGTGAGGAGAGGTGGTCGGACGCTACAGACACAACTAGCGTCATCACGAGTGTGTGGGAAGTTGAACGCACCTACGGAGAATCACCGGAGCAAGTAGGATCGGCTGCGACTGTGTGGAGGAGAAGGAAGCTGACTGAAGTGTGCGAGGTGAAATTGAACGGAGAGGTGCAGGAAGTGTCACCACGATCTTCTGGAAACGCGCTGACAGCGGGAGCCGGATCATGAGGAAGATCAGCGGCGGCTGTGAAGAGGTGTGAGGAGCGGAGCGCGTCAAGTAACAGGCGTGGAGAGAGACACCTGGAGCAGCCACAATCAGCGAAGGCAGGGTGTGATAAAGCAAAACGAGAAGATTAAAAAAGGAGTGAGAGACCTACTTTTAACAAGGGAACGCGGTTAGCTTTGAGTAAGAGCAGGGAGAGGCTCTGATACTTCCTGACATCGCGTGTGGAAAGAAAGTAAAGCAGTTCACGTCAAGAATGAGCAGATTCAACAAACAGTAACTGGTTTGTTTACACAAGCAGATTCAACATGGAAATTTAAGGAACATTGAGGAACTTTATGTGAGGAAAATATAAGTTTGGAATGCAATAGTAATGGTAATTGATTGATTACATGTATGTAACCATTTTGTATGAAAAACAGTTTGAAATGCAAGCAGGATTTTTACACTGTGTTTGAAGTAATATACAGAATTTAGGAAAAGTTAAGGGATTGGAGCTTAATACTCAGAGTATTAAACAGGGAGGTAGTTACTGTTAGGTGTAAGGTAGGATGGCGGCAGCAAGCATGAACCAGCCGCCACCTTTCCTGACAGATGAGGGGGAACCGGCATTACCATGGAAAGATTGGAAGAAGGGTTTTGAATGTTATTTGATTGCTATTGGCGTAAGTGGGTTCTCAGCAATAAGAAGGAAGAATATTATTTTAATAAATCTGGGGACAGAAGGAAGAAGAGTTTTTGAAAGCTTACCAGATTTGGAGGAAGGTGATGCCGAGGGAGATGATAGAGATGCTTATGATTTAAGATTAAATAATTGGAATTACAATATGCAGACAAAATAAATGTTGTATTGGAAAGGCACAAATTTTATGGAAGGGTGCAAGGAAAAAATGAAAAAGTAGGTAACTATATTGCGTGTTTACGAGGAATGGATCAGGTGGTGAGATGCACCAACAATAAGAAAATACAAGAGAAATTGTTGGTTGGTAATCCAGACTTGAAGAATGCCATAGACATAGCGAAAAGTGTAGAACACACAGCAGAATGTGTGAAAGAGATGAATGTAAATGAGGGAAGCAAGGTGAATGAGATAAAGGAAAGGAAAGATGAAGGTAGAGAAATCTACGCAGTAAAAAATGCAAAGAAAAAAGAGTTTTATAAAGAACCTGTTAGAGAGAGAAGCAACACAGAAAACAGATTTAAATGTTACAGATGTGGAAGCACTGCAAATTTAGCTGACAGTATTCGTTGTCTTGCTAGAACAGCTACTTGCAGAAATTGTAACAGGAAAGGCCACTTTGAAAGGGTATGCAAAGTGGTACCTAGAAAAGTAGTACATTATGTACAAAATGATGAGGAGTATGAGGGAAGATATGTACTGAGCATTGACAACAAAGATGACAATCAAGTCAAAATGGTGGATTTGCCAAATGTGAGATAGAGTTAAATGGGGAAGTTATAGAAGTTTATGCAGACTCTTGTTCACCGTTCACTTTTATAAATCTGCAGACCTACAAAGACAGATTGGAGGAGAAGGGAACACAGTTAGAAAAGTCAGATGCATGCCCGGTGGGGTACAACAGGGATCCCATTCCATTAGAAGGCGTGGTCACTATGGAAATATCATTCAAAGGAAGAAGCACGGTGGGGAAAGTCTACGTGGCGAAAGTGGGTTCAAATCTGTTAGGATGGGCTCATCAGAAGAATCTAGGGATGAAATTAGACCCCACTGCAGTAGTCCCGGTTATGCTTGTAGACAGGAATGTGTGTGGATCAGAGATTGTGGAAGAATTCAAGGAGGTATTCACAGAGGAAATTGGATGTTTAAAGGAGTATCTTCACCGAATAAAACTTAAGGAAAAGGCTAAACCGGTGGCTCACAAATGCAGGACAATACCATTACTAGCAAGGGAACCCCTTAAAGAAGAACTGGACAAGTTGTTGAAACAAGAGGTGATTGAACCAGCAGAGAGTTCCGAGTGGGTAGCCCCCATAGTTATAACCGCCAAGGGTAACTCAAACAGAATTGGGTTATGCATTGACCTGAGGGATCTGAACAGCAACATATGGGTTGATAGATTCCCGCTACCCAACATAAATGACATGTTAAGTCAAGTCAAAGAGGCAGCGTATTTCACAGTGATAGATCTTTCTCAGGCATATCACAAGGTAAAATTGCACCCAGCAAGCAAAGCATTGACAACCTTTATCACACCTTTTGGGGCTTTTAGATCCCGCAGAATGCCGTTTGGGCTGGCCTCGGCAGCGACGGTATTCGAGAGAGCTGTGCAGGGCATTCTGGAAGGGCAAGAACATGTACTGTGTTTCCAGGACGGTCTATTGATTTATGGAAAATATGTATTGGAACACAACAAAGTGCTGAGGGAAGTGTTAGAAAGGCTAAAAAGAGCTGAATTAACTTTAAAGAAAGCCAAATGTCAGATACGGGTGACATCTGTTACATACCTGGGACACGTGATTTCTAGAGATGGAATCAAACCCAAATATGACCATGTGGAGGCAATAAGATTAGCACCTGAACCAAGTTCAAAGTAGGAAGTAAAATCCTTCCTTGGACTAGTAGAATACTATTCCAAGTTCATCAAGAACTTCGCAGAGATAACCTCACCTTTGAGGCTTTTGCTATAAAAAGGGGCAAAATTTGTGTGGAGTGAAGAATGCAAAAAAGCGTTTGAAGACCTGAAGTGTTGTGTAATTAAGGCACCATTTTTAAGCAAATTTTATACTAAGAGGAATACCATAATAACTACTGATGCTAGCAATAAATGTATAGGGGCAACCATCAGTTAGATGGTAGAGGGAGAAGAGAGAATAATAGCTTTCGCCTCCAGAGCTCTCACAGAAGCTGAGTGAAGGTACTCAGTAGTTGAGAAGGAAGCGCTAGCTTGTTACTGGGCAGTCAGACATTGCAGAGTGTATGTAAGGGGACTGCCGTTTACAATTCGCACTGACCTCAAACCACTAGTGAATGCTTTCAGTGCCAAGAACTTGGAGAGGACTACTCCAAGGATAGCGAAATGGTTCCTAGGATTGGAGGGTTTCAATTACAGGATGATATATATATTCCTGGGAGGCTGAATGAAGCAGCAGATTGCTTGTCTCGCTTACCCATGGAGAACAGGGAAGGAGAGTACGAACAAGTAGAGGAGTATGTGGTGGCAGAAATCAAAGAGGCAATAAGCAGAGAAGAGTGGAGGAAGGCAGAGATGGAGGACACGATTCTGCCAAAATTGAGAGATTTAGTATCCAAGGGTTGGCCAGAGAAATGCTCTGATCTTGGGTATGAAGAAAACCGAATATGGGAGGTCAGACATGAATTGAACCTGATAGAAGGGACATTGTGCAGAGGAAGGAAGTTGATACCACTGGAAAACCTGAGGGAGAAACTAGTGAGTCTAGCTCATGAAGGGCATCTAGGATGTAGTCTGACGAGGAATAAAATCAGGACGCATTACTGGTGGCCCAGTATGGACACCATGGTAGAAAGATACATCAGAAAATGCAGGAGTTGTGCAACCAATGACAAAACGAAGAAAAGCATGAAAGCGCCTAATTCTGCGGTGGAAGTACCGACCACCCCTTGGAACAAAGTGGCCATGGATATTGTAGTACCCTTAGATGTAAGAGGTTTGGGGGGAAGGTTTATAATATCCCTGATAGACTACCATTCAAAATGGGTAGTAATAAAGATAGTGGAGAATGTGACAACTGGGCCGGTCACTCCTCCTCCTCGCACTGCGCACACTCCCCGTGGGTGTGCCCCTCCTGACCCACCGCTGCTCGCAGCTGTGCCCCTGATTTCCTGAATTTTCTCTTCCTGACTGTCCCTTGCCCAGTCCGCCGTTTTCCCGCTGTTTTCCGCCGTTTCTCTCTTCCTGACTGTCCCTTGCCCTGTCCACCGTTTTCCCGCTGTTTTCCGCCGTTTCTCTCTTCCTGACTGTCCCTTGCCCAGTCCGCCGTTTTCCCGCTGTTTTACCGCCGTTTTTTTCTCTTCCCGCTGTGCCCCCATCACCTCCCCGCTCCCCGCCGCTGTTCCCCTGCGGCCCGCCCCCTCCACCTGGAGCCTTCCCATTTGCCGCCCCGCTCCCACCTCCCAGCTGCCCCTCCCTCCCACTGTAGCATTTTAGGTAGAGCGCAAGCAGTGGTGCCCTGTGAACTCTGTGCCCCTGGGCCGGTCACTCCTCCTCCTCGCACTGCGCACACTCCCCGTGGGTGTGCCCCTGCTGACCCGCCGCTGCTCGCAGCTGTGCCCCTGATTTCCTGAGTTTTCTCTTCCTGACTGTCCCTTGCCCAGTCCGCCGTTTTCCGCCGTTTCTCTCTTCCTGACTGTCCCTTGCCCAGTCCGCCGTTTTCCCGCTGTTTTCCGCCGTTTCTACCTTCCTGACTGTCCCTTGCCCAGTCCGCCGTTTTCCCGCTGTTTTCCGCCGTTTCTCTCTTCCTGACTGTCCCTTGCCCAGTCCGCCGTTTTCCCGCTGTTTTACCGCCGTTTTTTTCTCTTCCCGCTGTGCCCCCGTCACCTCCCCGCTCCCCGCCGCTGTTCCCCTGCGGCCCCGCCCCCCTCTACCTGGAGCCTTCCCATTCGCCGCCCCGCTCCCGCCTCCCAGCTGCCCCTCCCTCGCTCCGCCCCCTCCACTCTCCTCTTATGGCAGAGTGGCCAACGCGCAGCGGTCACGCGCAGCGGGCGCGCCGATTGCGCGCCGAAGGCGCGCCAAAGGTAAGCCCGTCTGCGCCCGTCCGCGACCGGACCGCGCCCAGCGCCAGGACCCCTGGCCCCTGCACATCCCAGCCCTCCCGCCGGACGTACGACGCAGCCACCCTCAACGCACTCAACGACGGCCGATCCCCGGGATGCTACCGAGCCACCCCGAGACGCACCCACGAACCCTTCGGCTGCAACGCCTGCAAGTTCACCTGCACCCGGACCTGCCACACACCAGCACCCGCCAAGACGAGCACCAGCAGCAGCCACCTCAAGTGCATCCTGCTCAACACCCGCTCCGTCCACAGACACGCCATCGAACTCTGGAACCTCATCGACACCACAGCTCCCGACGTTGCCTTCCTCACCGAAACCTGGATGAACGCCTCCTCCGCTCCCGACATCGCCATCGCCATCCCAGAGGGCTACAAGATCACCCGGAGGGACCGCACGACCAACCAAACGGGAGGAGGCATCGCCATCATCCACAAGGACACCATCCGCATCACGACCAACACCGACGGCATCCTGACCACCGCCGAACATCTACACTTCCAGATCCACACCGACCCGAAGACCACCCTCAGAGGCACCCTGATCTACCGTCCCCCGGGACCACGCACACACTTCAGCGAGGACATCGCCGACTTCATCAGCCCGCATGCCCTCCCCTCCGCTGACTACATCCTCCTGGGAGACATCAACTTCCACCTGGAGAACAACAACGACCGCAACACCACCATCCTGCTCGACAACCTCGCCAACCTCGGACTCAAGCAGCTGGTGTCCACCCCCACCCACCTCGCCGGCCACACACTCGATGCCGTCTTCTCATCCAGCAAAGACATCGCCTTCAGCCACGCCACAGGACTCCACTGGACGGACCACAGCTGCGTCCACTTCACCTTCAGAAGAACGACGACACACCACCACCAGCAACAGGTTGCCCGAAGAAGCTGGAACAAGATCACTGCCGACCAGCTCGCCGCTTCCCTGAGCCAGCACCCTCCCGCCAGCTCAGCGAACCCCAGCCAGGCCGCCGACAACCTGTCGAAGTGGATCAGCAACTGCCCGGACGAACTCGCCCCACTGAGGACCCCGCCCAGCCGACCCGGCAGCAAGAAGGCCCCATTGTTCACCGACGAACTCAAGAGCTCCAAGAAGAACTGCCGAGCCCTCGAGAAAGCCTGGAGAAGAGAACCAACACCGGACAGCATGGCCACCCTCAAGCTTGCCACCCGGAAACACCACCAGCTGCTCCGCGCCACCAAGAAAACTGCCTTCAAGGACCGGCTGGACAACAACGCACACAACAGCAAGGAACTCTTCAACATCGTGAAAGAGCTCTCCAACCCCAACGCCGGAAACAACAACATCACCCCATCGCAAGAACTCTGCAACTCCCTCGCCTCCTACTTCCACAACAAGATCGCGGACATACACGACAGCTTCAGCACCCAACCGACGAACGCCACGACCGAACCAACGCCCCCCACCACCACCCTCCGCACCTGGACCCACATCAGCACCGAAGACACCGTCCGCATGATGAACTCCATCCACTCCGGATCGCCGACCGACCCCTGCCCTCACCACATCTTCAACAAAGCCGACGATGTCATCGCACCCCACCTACGGGACATCATCAACACCTCCTTCACCACCGCCACTTTCCCAGAGAGCTGGAATCATGCCGAACTCAGCGCGCTACTCAAGAAACCAACAGCGGACCCCACCGAACTCAAGAATTACCGTCCCATCTCGCTGCTCCCCTTTCCGGCCAAAGTCATCGAGAAGACCGTCAACATGCAGCTGGCCGCCTTCCTCGAGACGAATGGATCCCTAGACCCCTCGCAGTCGGGCTTCCGGGCCAACCACAGCACCGAGACCGCCCTCATCGCTGCCACCGATGACATTCGAGCCCTGATGGACAACGGAGAAACAGCGGCCCTCATCCTCCTTGACCTCTCCGCGGCCTTCGACACCGTCTGCCACCGCACCCTAGTGCAGCGCCTCAGCAACGTCGGAATCCAGGAGAAGGCACTAGAATGGATCGTCTCCTTCCTCGACGGAAGGACACAGAGAGTCCGCCTACCACCGTACAAATCACAGCCCACCGAACTCATCTGCGGCGTACCCCAAGGTTCCTCGCTGAGCCCAACCCTCTTCAACGTCTACATGAGCCCCCTCGCTGCCATCGCACGCCAACACAACCTTAACATCATCTCCTACGCCGACGACACCCAGCTGATCCTCTCCCTGACCAACGACCCCGCCGCCGCCAGAGCCAACCTTCACAAAGGTATGAAAGAGGTAGCCGAGTGGATGTCGACCAGCCGCCTAAAGCTGAACTCGGACAAGACGGAAGTCCTCATCCTGGGATCCTCGCCCTCCGCCTGAGACGACTCCTGGTGGCCCCCCGCCCTGGGCACCGCACCCAAACCGACAGACCACGCACGCAACCTGGGCTTCATCCTGGACTCCTCCCTCTCCATGACCAGGCAAGTCAACGCCGTCTCCTCGTCGTGCTTCAACATCCTGCGCATGCTACGGAAGATCTTCCGGTGGATCCCCACCGAGACCAGGAAGACGGTCACCCAGGCCCTCGTCACCAGCCGACTGGACTACGGCAACGCCCTCTACGCCGGAACCACCGCCAAGCTCCAGAAGAGACTCCAACGGATCCAGAACGCCTCAGCCAGACTCATCCTCGACGTCCCACGACACAGCCACATCTCCGAACACCTGAGAGACCTGCACTGGCTCCCGGTCAACAAGAGAATCACCTTCCGTCTCCTCACCTACGCTCACAAAGCCCTTCACGACCAAGGCCCGAGCTACCTCAACAACCGCATCAACTTCTACGCTCCCAAACGACACCTCCGATCAGCCAATCACGCCCTCGCCGCCGTCCCCCGCATCCGAAGAGCGACGACAGGAGGCAGGTCCTTCTCCTACCTGGCCGCCAAGACCTGGAACTCCCTCCCGACCAACCTGCGCCTGACCCAAGACCACCTCGCCTTCAGGAAGAAGCTCAAGACCTGGCTGTTCGAGCAGTAGCAGCACCCCCCCCCCCTAGCGCCTTGAGACCCTCCGGGTAAGTAGTGCGCTCTACAAATGCCTATGATTGATTGATTGATTGAACTAATTCAGTGATATCCTTTTTTACAAGAAACTTTCAGAACAGAAGGAGTTCCACAAACCTTGGTGACGGACAATGGTGTCCAGTTTGTTTCGTCAGCAATGAAAGAATTTCTACACAGTTTAGCAATAACTCATTTATGCACTGCACTATATTGTCCTAGAGCTAATGGGATGATTGAAATAGTGAACCGCATGATAAAAGAGTGTCTACAGTTGAATGGTAACAGCGGGAGTAATGTGAGAAAAGCCCTGGATGAGATGATCTGGTCCTACCAAATAACCCCACACAGTGTTACAGGGCTATCTCCTTTTAAATCACTGAAAGGCAGAGAGCCTGGTACCAAAATGTGTCCTAGGTGGCTAAGGAGAGTGACAGGGGAGAAGTGGTGAAGAGAATAAAGAAATACTAAGATGCTTACCTTGAGAAATATTTTGAGGGCATAGGGAATCAGAGTAGACCGTGGAAGGTAGGAGATGAGGTAAAAGTTAAACTCCCGAGGTCTGTGCATTCAGGGTGTTCAAAGTACTCGGAGAGGAAGAAAATTGCTAAAGTTTGTAAAAATGTGGTGGTACTCAATGATGGACAGGCATGGAGCATGGACCGCATTGTAAAGGACAATAGTAAAATATTGGAGGAAGAGGATGTAGACAAAGGCGAGAGAGATGACATGGGAAGGGACAACAAACCGGCCAAGCCAGATCTCAGGAAGACGGAACGGAGACCACGTTGGCAGAAGGACTATGTAATGTGGTGACATGTTTTTCCGTGGTTATTGTATAGGGTAGGAGATGTGTTGTATCTGCATTTATAGTTGCTTTCACCCATCTGATACACCCCTCCTATTTTTCCCTTATTGGTTTACCCCACCTGTCAAACGTTCTATGGTGAACGCTGTTCTGTTCCCTTTGACTAGGGTTATGGATGTTGCTGTCAGCACTGAATCATGTGTCAATAAACTTGGCAAAGTATTACAGAGTGCTTACTTATTTCACCCTCCAACCAAATGCCCCCAACCAAACCATTCTGCTTTCGCGCATTGCGAGAAGCAGAAACATAAAATGGTATTTATAATACCACTTTACGTTTCTGCTTCTCGCACTGCGAGAAGGTAGTGGGGTGATGCTCCTCCGCCCACATGGAGGAGCCGCCCCTGAATATACCACACCGTTGGTCGACATTTCTGAATAATAGAAGCATACCAGGTTCGAGTCTGGTGGGAGGCGCAAGCATTCTGTGAATCTGGGCAAATCACTTAATCTCCCTGGTGCCTCAAATGGATGTGTCCTTGCGTAATGCAAATGGTGCTCATGTAAAGTGCTATGATACCTTTGGGTCGAATTCACGCTATGTACAACTGAAATAAAAAGGGATAAAGTTCTACCAACTTTGCTTACAATATGAGTGGTTTAGTATTATGTGAAACAATGCTATTTCAAAGATATAGTTGCATTACCTCCTCGTTAGTCTTCCTCGCCCCCTGAGTTACATAGTGAGCTTTAGCTCCACAACAGAACCCTCCAAAGCAAAAAGAAACCACCTCCCACCCCCTCCCAACATGGCCGACCAGTCCCACCTGACCTCTATAAGAGGCGGGCCGGCCCAACCAATCAGCCTGTTTTTTTTGTTCTGCACGATTCTCTCCAGAGCACTGTTCAGGTAAGATGGGCCGGCGTGTGCTGGCCCTGGGGTTTTAGGGTTGTGGACCTGCTCTAGCGGTCTCTGGTGCCTTATGCCTACTAATCCCCCCCCCTCTTCCTTCCCCCGGTCCTGTGGGGCCGGTTAGGTGCTGCTCTAGCGTGCCAAGGGTCTACAGGGGGGGGGGGGCGGCCGGGGAGAAGGGGTGTTGGTACATTCCCGTGTTCTTCCCAGGTCGTTACTAATGGGACCTGGCCACTAAGTGGGCTTTGGGTCCGGCGCTGGGGGGGCCTCCTGTATGTATTCTGGGGCCCCGGTTACCTTTGAAACGCCTGGCGTGGGTCCCTGGGGCTCACGTTGTCTAGCAGTGGACTGTGACAAACGGATATATTCCGAGGATAGTCTTTACGATCCACTTTATCCCTGCACGCGTTAGTGCGGCGCGTTTCCCTGGTATTTCTGTCTGCTGAAGAATTGCTCAGTGGTGGTGCGCATACTTTGCATGTGGGGGGCGCCGGGTTCAATCGCCGGCGTCCCCAGTCTTTTGCCATTTACGCGTCGCGGTGGGTGGCCCCGGGCCATGCCCCCGTGATTTGGCCTGCCTGCGTGTACCGGGCCTCGCACGGGGTTCGGCGCTTGCAGGAGTATGAGACTCTTCCTTTGAGGGTCGTGGGTTCGAGCCCCACGTGGGGCGAAATTGAGTAGTTTTGCCTGCGTATGAAGTGGCCTTGCATTTGACATGCATTTACTCCCTAAAATTGTAGAGTACTACGGAGCCTTGCTGCTAGACTGCACCTACCTCGTCGGTCGGCGGGTCCTCGGGGCTCGGCTGGTCGGGTCCGGGTGTTTGGTCAGCGGCCTCGGATCACGGCGCTGGACGCTTCCGCCTCCGGACAGGGTTTTCTTGCAACGGGTGCCTCCCGCCTCTTGGGGGCGGGGTATCGCTCGGCCAGGTGCGGCCTCTGTATCGACCAGGGCTGCTGGTTCACTTGCAGGCGGCAGGCGCGGCGGCACGCGGAACGGTGCTGACGCCCTTAGGAGGGTCCGAGGCGTTGGAACGCGCAGGTGAGGCTTTTTCCGTTGGTGGGTCTGCCCCCACGAAGGGTCCGTCCCGGCAGGGGCGGTGGTGTGTGTTTGTTGGCGGGCCACCCAATCCGCTAGTGGCTGCCGTCCTCGGGCGGCTCTGCTGATGCGATGTATTATCCCCGGCGCCTGGGGCGCGTTCAGGGGGACGCGGCTGGTCCGGTTGTCATCCGGGGGGCCCGTGTTTCCCCCGTGGACTGTGGGCTCAATGGTCTGATGCGTCCACTACAGGGGGCCGTAATCGACCTCATTCAGTCCTGGCCTCTCTTCCGTCACCAGCGACGGAGCCTCCCCATTCCGGAGGGGCTCGCTGCGGCGGCATTTTTTGATCCGTGGACTTGTGCCTTCGGTGCGGACAGCCCTCACAGGCCAGGGTTCGAATCCGGCCAGGGCTGTAGTGCTAGTCCAGGGTGGTTTGGCCCGGGTACCGGGGTCGGTACCCTGCCACGGCGGGTCTTCTGTGCTTGGGGTGCCATGGCCCGGTTTTTCCTCGCCTCGGTGCCTTTCCCACTCGTTGCCTCCCGTTCTGCTTCTCTGGGCAATGGCGTGTTTTTGTCGCATACACGGCCCCCACGAGGCTTAGGTTGCCTTGCCTCCACCTGAGGGGTGTCCGGGGGGGGGTCGTCTCTCTGGGGGTGCCAGAGGGTACCCCTGCGGGTCAGAACTAAGCACACCCTGAGTCGTCAGGATGGCCGAGTGGTCTAAGGCGCCAGACTCAAGAGAGCTTGATCTTCAGTGATGTGTGCAGCTGACCCTGATGCAGAGGTCTTGCCCGGGACCACGGGTCTTGGGCTCAAATATTCCACCGACCTGTTTATCCTCGCCTCGGTGCCTATTCCTAACATGGAGTCCCACTCGGCAACTCGGGGCAATAGCTTGCCGATTCGCCATGGCGGCCCCCACAACGCTAAGGTTGCCTGGCCTCCACCTTGTGGGTGCCCAGGAGTGGACGCCTCACGGGGAAAGCCTGGAGGGTGCCACAGCGGTATTTTACGTCCCTAGGGGTGAGGGCGTCTCGCCCTCTCTTGGGGGGGGGCCCTGCGACATTCCCCCCGGAGTTCGGGGTGTCAGCCTTCACGTGGGGCGTTCTGGGCTCCCGGGCCCGGGTTTTTCGGGTGCTCGCTTCGGCGGCACATTACAAAAATTGGGCTCTTTGAGCTTACTGGCCGGTGTCCTGTCTTGCGGTTTTCCGCGGGATCCGCCTTCTCGGAAGGTTAGAGATACTCGCTTCGGCAGCACATATACTATAATTGGAACGATACTGGGGAGTTTGGCATGGCCCCTGCGCAAGGCGGTCACGCACATTCGTGATGCGTTCCATATGCCTTCTCCTTCCCTTGTCTCACCTGTGGATCTTTTCTGGGCCCATGGGTGGGGACTGGGCTCCTGGCCCGCCTGGTGGAGCTTCTTCGCCGGGCGGGGGTCTGGGTGTTCCCTGTATGGACGTATGGTCCTTCTCGGCCTCGTCGTTTTCGGGGGTGTGGAGTCTCGTCAGCAGTGTCTCTCCTCCGTCGGCTCCCTGCACTATGTGCGGTGGGCTCTTCGGCCCCCGTCTCGGGCTTGTCCTCCTTCGGGGGTCGTGTGCCTGGGCCCGGTTATTCCCTCCGGTTCTTTCGGGGGGGGTTTGGCCGGGGCGTTTGGGGGTCGTTGGGATCTCCTCCTGTCTCGCAGCTCCTCGTGCTTCGGGGGTTGCTGGCTGTCCTCCTGGCCGGCCGTCTTTTTCGCCAGTGCTTCGAGGGTCGGTCGACCTGGCGCATGTCCTGTCCATTCGAACTGTCTTCCCCCGGGGTCCGACTTGGTGGAGGCGGTTCGACTGTGTCGGTCCTGGCCTCCGTTGCCTGGTCTCGCCCTGACCCCGGTGGTGTTTCGGCGCCTGAGGCGTCGACTCGGTCGGCCTCCGGTGGCTCTGTTCACGGAGGGGGTCTCGGCCCTCCTGCCCAGGTTCTGGTCTGTCCACCCGGGTCCTTGTGGTTGCCCTCTCTTTCGCTTGACCTTTTGGTCTACTGTACGCGTTTCCCCCGTGCCCTCTGTTATCACGGGTCCTCTGCTGGATTCGCTTGGGCAGGGCCGGGGTGCTCCGGGGTGCTCGACCCGGCTGCGCATGGCCTTATTTTGGGACGTTGCAGAGGTGATGTGCCTGGCGCCCGCGCGTGGTTGCCACGCATGGCATGGTGCGTTCCTGTTTTTGGTTCCCGGCGGGGTCCTCCGCCCCGGGTTCCCTCTTCTTTGGCGAGCTGGCGGTTCGAGCCTCCTGGCCGATCCCGGATCTTCCCGTACCGTGGTTGGGTCCCCCGCTCTCGGCGTCGGTGTTGAGCCGGCTCTTGTTGGCTGGCCTACCTCCTGGTGCAGGCCTGGTTCTGGAGCGGATGACGCTGCTTGCTCGGGGGTTGTGGCTTTGCTGCTGGGTTCCCGCAGGTCTTCCTGTGCTCGCTTCGGCAGCACAAGTGCAAAATTTGGAACGGTACAGAGAAGATTGGCACGGCTCCTGCGCAAGGGTGACACGCAAATTCGTGGAACGTTCCATATTAGCAAGACCCGGTAGCTGAGGTTGGTCCTGGACCAGGGTTCAGTTCCCCGCCTCGGTGGGTCTTGGGCTTGAAAACTTCCATGGACTCGATGATTCTCATTCCGGTGCCTACTCGTCTCACGTGTTCACACTATGCAACTCTAGGCGATTGCTTGCTTGATCTCCACTATGGCCCCTTGCGGCGGGAGGCCTGACTTTCACCTTGTATCCTGCTGGGGTTCTCTCGCGGGGGACTACCAGGACGGGTTCCCAGGGCAAACACCTTGATGCCTTTGGGTGATACGTGCGCTATGTACATCGCAATACGTTTGCATACTCCCTCTCTCGTTCTACGGGCTCTTCGGGGTCCGCCCTTTTTGGGCCCCGGCCCTCGGTGGCTGGGCGGTTCCTCACCTTTTGGGTGGTTTTTCCCTGGTGGCAGTGGTATCTGCTGGGCAAAGGGGCGTGCGGGGGTCGTTCCTCCGCTCCCCTCCCTTCTTGCGGGTTTCGCCGGACGTGGTTGTTCCTCCGGCATGTCCCCCGTGTCCATCCCGGGGTTCCTTCCCTGGGGTCCCGGACTCGGGTGGTGTCTTTACCATTTTTTCCCTGCCGACGAGGTTCCTCTCTTGTCCGTGCTGGTTGTTCGGCATGCTGTTTTGGCTTCTCTTGGCCGCACGTCTTCCCTTTCCCTGTGGGCTGGCCTGTTTTGTGTCTTTTGGCCCGGTTCATTCGGGCCACTAGCCCTCTTTCCACCTTGGTTCGCTGGCTTCCGCTGGCTGTCATCCTCTCCTACGCTTCGCTGGGTTCGGTGGATCCGGCGGGGGTCCAGGGTCGGTCCACGGGGAGTGGCTCGGTGTCCTGGGCCCCCTGCGGGGTGTCTCCTCTGTGGAGATTGGCCGGGCGTCGACGTGGTCGTCCCCCGCCTTGTTCGTGGGTCCCTAGCAGTCCCGGGGGGACTTCGCTGGGGCCATTCTGAGTGCTGGAGCTGCGACTCCTGGTTGGCCTTCTTTTCCTGGAGGTCTTGATTTCAGGTTTCCTGTGATCCCTGTTTTCTTTTCAGTTGTTATACTTCAACCTTGGGTTACTTTCTCTGCATCACCGTGTGGTGTTGTTGTTATGGTGGTCAATGAAGCCTTGTTGGCTTGGGTATTTGCTCACTATGTAACTCAGGGGGCAAGGAAGACTAACGAGGAGGTAATGCCCCGGTTACTTACCGGTAATCTTCATTACTCCGAGTATAGTCTTCCTCGCCACATGAGTTCCCTCCCCCCCTCCCTGTCTGGCTATCGGCTTCATTGTTTGCTTGGTAGATCAGGCTGATTGGTTGGGCCGGCCCGCCTCTTATAGAGGTCAGGTGGGACTGGTCGGCCATGTTGGGAGGGGGTGGGAGGTGGTTTCTTTTTGCTTTGGAGGGTTCTGTTGTGGAGCTAAAGCTCACTATGTAACTCATGTGGCGAGGAAGACTATACTCGGAGTAATGAAGATTACCGGTAAGTAACCGGGGCATCAACATTCACCACGAAAAAATGATCGTGAAAGTTGTCAGTTGCTTTGTTTCGCTTGGCACCTCTTTGCACACTGCAAACATTTGCTGCAAATTAACCGTTATAAGAGGTATATACTAAATGATTTGACCACACATGTTTCAAAATATCAAATCTTTCTGAGGGACTGTAAAAAGGGCCGATTCAGAGAAGTGGGAAACCTATTGAGCAGGAAAGGTGTTCAGAAGAAAAAGCATGAATCTGGATCAGTAATCCTTTACAAAACATCAACATCAGGCTGGAACAATAAGCTAGCAATGATTGTCACTACATGATGATTGCCTAAGTAAGTGAGAGACCTACCGGCCAGGTACTTAGTTGTGAGGCCATAATACATAAAGCTGCACCTTTTTCTGATCCCCAGTGACATAAGAGTGACTTCTATAAGCTAAATATAAAACTCCCACCCACTTCAAAAGTGTTAAATCTTTAAAAGTTGTGGAATATAATGTGAATCACTAAACGATTTACTTTGGATATGATAAGAAAACTCGGAAAAAGCTTTTTACGGTGCTTATGTTATATAAATTCAAACTTTCAATCAAAAAATCATAATCAATCAATTTTGCTTGTGGCTTATCCATTTGGTCGCATTTTACTTGACAAAAAAAATATGTTTAAGTTTAAATTGTTAACTTAATAATTTGTAAATGTAGTTCATGACAAATGATATACAAAGATAAACATTATATTTAAAAACCGAGCCTAAAATATTAGAAATTCATGCAGTGTGACAGTTTTGAGGTGAGCTGAATAGATGAATGAGTTTGTGTTTCTATATTTATGAGTATTTATTTCTTGGTATGTATGATTATATTTTTAGGTCTGGTGTTAACCAACACCTTATAATTTTACTAGAATTATATGTATTATATGCTCACTTTTAGCGGCTTACAAGCAGCTCCGTTCATTTATTGGCTTGTTATTGTGTAATTCACATATTAATTCCATCCACTTAAGCTTATAACAGGGGCAATAGATCAGCTGACATCAGTAATTGGCTTACTTCACTCTGAGAGACAGCATTTTGTCCTTTCACCAGAAACTTATTGACACACAAAGCAGCTTCCTTTCAGTGCTGCGGTTTACCGTTGGAATATGTGCTTCTTGAGGCCCAAAAATTATTTTACTTCAAGCATTTTGTTTTTTAGAATGGCAAGGGCCCAGCAGCTTCCTCCAAAAACGTTTTGCAAAAATCATGTCCACCAGCCACAAGCTCACCACCATCCTCAACACCTCCATCACCACATCCACCTTACCTAACACTTGGAAACACGAGGTCCGACCCCTCCTCAATAAACCATCTGCAAACCCCCGCGAACTCCAGTATTACCATCCCATCTCTCTGCTTCCATTTCCCACCAAAGTCCTGGGAAGGCCATCAACCTCCAACTCACCAAACACATGGACAGAAACAACCTGCTGGACCCTTCTTCATCAGGATTCAAAGTCAACCATAGCACAGAGACAGCACTAACCGCTGCAAGAGATGACATCCGCACCCTACTCGACAGAGGAGAATTAGCCACCCTGATCCTGTTTGACCTCTCCACAGCCTTTGACACAGTCTGCCCCTACACACTCATCACTCAGCTACGACAGATCGGAATCTCAGATGACGCGCTCAAATGGATGACTTCCTTTCTCACAGGGCACACCCAGAGAATATGTTTCCATCCTTTCATCTATCAACCCAAGCACACCATCTGCGGTGTCCCTCAAGGCTCCTCCCTCAGTTCAACCATGTCTTCAACATCTACATGACACCACTTGCGGACATCGTCAGGGCCCCTGACATCAACATAGTCTCCTATGCCGACAACACCCAGCTCATCCTCCCACTCTCATCGGACTACACCACCACGAAGATCAACTTCCACAACTGTATGAAGAATGTCTCAGCCTGAATGAAAAACAACTGTGTGAAGCTCATCATGGACGCAACTGAAGTACTGACCTTCAGCAGACACACCTCACTCTGGAACGACTTCTGGTAGCCATCGAAACTCAGATCTACCCCCCACTCCAATAGACCCCATCTGAATCTTAGGCACTACACTAGACAGCGAACTCTCCAAGAAACGCCAAGCTAACTCTGTCTCCGCAGCCTGCTTCCACACTCTTTGCATGTTCCACAAAGTCTTCAAGTGGCCCCTCATCAACAGCAGGAAAACCGTGAAACAGGCACTCATCACCAGCAGACTGGACAACCACAACACCCTCTATGCAGGCACCACCACCGAAATCATGAGGAGACTCCGGATGATCCAGAACTCAGCAGCCAGACTCCTCCTCACATGCCAAAGAGGACCCACATCACCCAGCAATGGAAGGCCCTCCACTTGCTCCCCATCCAGAAAAGATGTAAATTCAAGCTCCTGACCCACGCCTACAAAGCCCTACAGCACCAAGGATCTTCCTACATGAACCACTGCCTGAAATTCCTCCTACCTCCCAGGAACCTTCAGTCTGCTCATCTCAACCTCGGGCATACAACATGCATCCGATGCTGCAGCACCGGAGGGCACTCCTTCTCCCACCTCACTGCCAAGACCTGGAACACACTTCCCCTCCACCTCACCACTTCACCCTCGTTGACCCACTTCAGGAAGGGTCTCAAAACCTGGCTTTTCGACTGACACTGCAGCATGGCACCTGGATACCATCTCAGGTGAGAAGCAGAGCTTTAAACGTGATTGAATGCAAAGAAAACAACAAACATTGACAAAGACAAAAATCTGAACCAGAGCCAGGTGTATTGGATTTGCCAATGGTTGTTAATCATAGAGCCACTTTCAGTATCACATTTAATCCAACTTGCTTCATGTTCATCTATGTTTAAATCAAAGCATGACCATGTATTTCTACTAAATTTGATTTAAGAAGCAAGAACTCGAAAAGACACAATCTCTACAAACTCTGAGCATAGGAATCCAATAAACCCAGTCATTCTATTGGTGTTTGACCAGCTTGTTGCTGCCTCACCTCAAAGAGCGACACAGCTGTGCTGAATTAAGGGCAGCTTCTACCACAGAAACAGTTGTTCATATCCACATAATTACTAACTTGCAATCTTAACACCACTAAAAGGAACCTTGCTCTGCAACTAGATTTGCTGGCCTAGAAAGTCCATCATTGGTCATGGTTTTGTTTAATCTATGCATTGACACAGGAAGCCTTCCCTGTGCTTGGAAATCAGCACAGGTTGTTCCTATACAAAGAAATGCTAACGTTGATCCAATGAATTTGGCGAATTGCTGTCCTATATCCCTGCTCCTGCTTTTACGTAAATCTCTGGAGGGTCTAATAAATACACAACTTTCAGCCTACATATAAGCCAATAAGATTCTCAACCCATCTCAATCGGGGTTAAGGGCAGTTCATAGTATGGAAACTGCCTTGGTTGCGGTCACTTACTTCATTCGTCTTTCTCTAGACAAAGTCACGCCTACAACGCTGGTATTATTAGACCTATCTGCTGCTTTTGATACTGAGTTTGACACTGACTTTGATCCCATTCAAGGATTATTCAAAGACTTTATGAGATAGAGATTGGCATGTTTGGGTATGCCTTCAAGTGGATTCAAGTTTTCTAAACAACAGAACACAGGCGATTTTGTTAGGTACCTTTTAGTCTCATACTTTGTTAATTGATAAGAGGGTGCCACAGGGCTTTGGTTAAAGCCCTTCTTTATTTAACATCTATATAGACCCCCTTCTGTCCATAGCCAGATCCTTTGGTTTCAACATTATATCATATGATGATGATACATAGTTGATGAGCTCCTTTGATAACAATTGGGAAACACTTACGGAGCAATTTTCTATTGGCATGAAGACCATTGCAGGTTGGATGGCTGCCAACTGCCTACACTTAAATGCAGACAAAACACAGAGATTATGTTATTTGGCAAAGCCCAAATACTCTGGACTCCAGACTGGTGGCTATCTAATCTAGGCTCAGGCCCATCACTTAAGCAGGTAGCCAAAAACATTAGCATAAAAATTGACCAGCCGCTTTCTATGAATGACCAAGTCGTGCCATTAGCAGCAGCTGTTTTTAGAAATTGGGTTTGCTGAAGAAGGCTTTCCCTTTTCTTTCACCCTCATCCAGTAAAGCTCTAGTCTAGGCCCTGGTTATTTGTAACTTGGGCTTTGGCATGCCTTGCTTGCCACGGCAAATGAGACTTTATTAGTGAAACTGCAAGTGGTCCGAAACACAGCAATCCAGCTTGTTTTCAATCTTCCTGCCTGCTCCCTCTCAGAACCTTTATTAAGATCTCTACATTGGTAACCCATTAAGAAAATGTCTATTTTTAAAATCTGCTGTCTGACCTATAAATCCCTTATGGTCAACAGTCCTGCTTACCTAGCCAGAAACTCAAACTCTCCTATCCTACCAGAAACGTACATTCTAGAAACAACACTCTACTGTCAGTTCCCTAAATTTGCTTGACGAGATGTGGGTTAAGGTCTTTTTCAAATTTGTCGCCATTTTACTAGAACAATCTGCCACTCCAAGTCCAAACTTGTTCTGACTTTGTCAGTTTTAGGAAATCTCTTAAAACAGCTCTGCATTAAGGATGGTGTTCTGTTTGTGACTGTACCTTTCCTTAGTGCCGAGATACTCCTTCGGGGTAAATCATCTGCTATATAAGTCATATTAACATAACATCATCATCAAACAAGCTTTATACGACCGAAAGTCATAAAAGCACATAAAAATATATATACCATTACAAATACAAATATCAAACACAGAATATATAAAAAAAGGCTTGTTTGAACGCAGAATATTACACAGATTTAGTTAATTGGCAAATAATTCATAAACACGCCAGATAACAAATCCTAGCATAAAGCATTACATTTCATTAAAAAACTATGAATGAAAAGACATAAAATACTGTAACTATTAGGGAACACTGTTATGAGAGATGGACATTAGTGCAAAATACCGTTTAACCAGACAGATATTGCAAATCACTAGCAAACATGTGATTGAACAGAAATTAGTTTCGATCTGATAATCCACATCCACCCTAAATATTTGGCGACTGCTATGTAAATTGGGGATGTGGTGACAGTACGCAAAATTCTTTAAGCTGCCAGGCTACGTCTTGTCCCTAAAAGTTTGCCTATGGGTCTTAACCACACCCTTCGCTGGGTGACATTTGCTGGGCAAACAAATAACATGTGCGCAACTGATTCGATGCATACAGGACAGCATGGACACTTATTATCAGATGATTTATTCCACCTTGAAGTAAATAACCTTAGGAGGAGCGTCCCTGCTCTTCGCTGGAAGTATAGCTTTTTATCTATGGTTTCAAAACAGTATTCCAATGTAATTCTAGATCTTGAGTAGATTTAAAATCCAGAAAAGTCTCTACTAATGAGGCTGAATCACTGGCTCTTAGAGTTTGTTCAGTGATCATCTCCCAATACTTTTCTTTTAGGTCCTTCTTAGTTGGAAAACAAGCAGTAGTGGGATCATCCCAAAGCATTGACATACCAAATCTGGCTTGAATGTCATTGACACCACATAGCCAACTGATTTTATGGAAGGTGTCAATTTTAATGATATCCATAAAACCCTCAGCATAAAGTTGAAGTTCTGGTGTTATACACAATAAACGCCAATACAACACAATACGTAGCTTAGCAATATCAGACAGCGGTTTTCTCCCAAGGTCATAGAACAATTGACACAATGGAGAACTTTGTGGGAGATGGGCAATTCCCTGCAAAAATTGTTTTCTGACACGCTAAGTTTAAGTAAATTCTCTAGCCCCCATAGTTCAACTCCGTACAGAGCAGAACTTACGACTTCTGCGTCGTGTAATTGTAATACCATACTTATAAGTTTTGTAAGGGACCTGTTGTGCTCAAGGCGTAGGGCCCCTGATAATTGACAATGTTTCAATGCTGCCATGTCAATTTTGTGATTCCACTTTAGGTCACACTGTCAGTTCACCCCCAGATAGGTGAACTCCCTAACTTACTCCAAAGGACCATTAGTCATTAAAATGCCACCCTTAAAAGCTCTGTGTTGATTAAAAGTCATAAGTTTAGTTTTAGACATGTTAACTTCGAGGCCTCGAGCTAAACAGAATTCCTCAAATACAATCAATGCTCTTTGTAGCCCACTTGGGGTTTTTGAAATTATTAACGTGTCGTCTGCGAACATTAAAATTGGGATTTTAACCCCTGCTAAAATCGAGGCCGCTGTATTCACCCTTGACATGCAATCTACTATTCCATTTACAAATAATGTAAACATAGTAGGAGCCATCACGCATCCCTGTCGAACCCCACGCTCTACTGGGAATGAATCAGTCACCTGCCCCTGGGACCCCCAACGTATCTTAGCGTAATCACCCTTATGCAATCTCATAAGGAGTGTCAAGAGTTCAATAGGCAGCCCTTGCTCATATAGCACTGCCCAGAGCCTAGAGCGGGGGACAAGGTCGAAGGCCAATTTCAAATCCACAAAGGCAGCATACATGCTGCCTTTGCCCAGGGCCACCACCTTCCAGTACAGTAAAACAAACCGGAACACCTGATCAACCGTACTTGTGCATGCGCGGAAGCCGACTTGCAAGGGGGACAGTATGTTATTCTCATCAGCCCAACCCTGGCTTTTGTTTAAGACTAGTCTCCCCAGTACTTTTTGTACTGAGTCGATCAGTCTAATGAGTCGATAGTTCCCCAGAAATGATTTGTCACCCTTTTTATACATAGGGACAATTTTGTCTCCCTTCCAGGAGTCCAGTATTGGGGCTTGTCGCACAATTGCATTTACCAATAATTTTATCTACTTTCCCCATCTTGATTTATCATAGAGGAAAACATCAGCAGGAATACCATCTTGGCCAGGTGCTCTCCCTCCAACCACTGCACTGAGAGATATCTCTTCGTCTTTGCTACTAAAAGCCTCATCAACATAATAAACATGGCTTATACCGCCCTCAGTTAGCTCTAGTGGGCTGCATGCATATTGCGATTCAAAATGCTTGACACATTGTTCCTGCGACACGAAATTGTGAGGAGATTCAGGGGTACCCTCCCTATCCCATTTTATGATCTTCAAAAAAGTTTGCTGTCCTTTTTATTGCTAGCCTCTTTAAGGTCAAGCCATCTCTTTTCATCCCATGAGCGTTTCACAATAGCCATGGAATGTTTATATACCTTCCTGGCTGCTCGTACTTTGACTGGTTCCCCACTTTTGATTGTCTCCCCGAGAAGAGTTCTTCTCCGCCGACAATCTTTATTGTACCAGAGGCACAATTTATTATATGTTTCCTTCTTGGGCTTATAGGATTTAACAAAATAGGGTCCCATATGTAAGAAAAAGCTATTGTGAGTCTGAGTGATAATGTCTAAGCCAGTAATGCTAGAACATAAAGTATCCAGCATTAATAGGGCATGATCAAGATCCTTTACAATATTTTTTAAGGACCCTGAATTTTCAGCTATACGTGACCACTTGAGTCGTCTTGTGTCATTAGTAGGGACTACATCCCTAGTGTGTGGTTTTGCTCCATAGCTAGGCGGGTCCTCCGGCAGCGACCAGCTAAAAACTACACTTAAAGGATAGTGATCACTCTCCAAACAAACCCGTACCTCCATATCCTCAACAGTATACCAGAATTTCTGACTCACCAATATATAGTCAATTCTACTTTTATTGATTCCATTGTTAAATGTGTTTGCCCCAAACATATCACTGGTGGTTCTACTATTTAATGCCCTAAATCCCTTCTCAAGACAGATGGAGTTTAACTGTATAACCTGCTCCGTCCATTTCTTTATAGGAGCAAGCTCCAACTTTTGGATTCCCCACTGGGTGTCTTCCTCTTCAGTGAGGAGCCAATCCTCACTTGCTAGTGGCTCAAACATTGAGTTAAAATCATGGCTATTATTGTATTTCTTGCTTGAGAGTGGGAATTGAGGAGTTCGTCTAAAGCCGCTAAAACTTGGGATCTACCCCCTCTTGTTCCCCTCACTTAAATATTATAGATATGAATAACACCTAGCAGCCCCAGGTTTAAACTTAAAGCTAGAATATTATTGATATTAGGTGGAATTTTCTTGCTATTGATACCTAGAGATTGCTGGACCCAAATAGTCAGACCACCAGAGGGTCGACCTTTTGCCCCCTTCACTGCCGGTACATAGTAATTTAGGAATCCTACCCTGTGTAGCGGGGTTAGTGACCAAGTTTCGTGGAAACAGCAGATATCAAAAGTGAATATAAAAGCAAGCCAATCTGGAGATGATAGTGTAGGGCCAATCCCTGCAGTATTCCACGATAACAGGGTGTCTCTTTCAGGGTCCTGGGTGCTAAGTAATATGTCTATATGATTCCTTGTGAGAGAGGTATATAACCCTATAGGGCCCATAGGTACAGGTGACTGCAAAATAGATTGTTGGACCTGCTCAATTAGACCTTTAATGGCTCCACAAGATGGTGATGTTGTTGGATCACTTTCCCCCATTTTTAGCAGGTCTTTGTTACTCCCAGTGTAGAGTATTAGCTCACCAGTCAGTCAGTCATTACATTCAAGTGTTGAGCGATGATAGTTACATTTACTAGTAAGCAGTGACTTCCTAAACTGAATGGGTGAATTGGCAGGGGCACAGGTTCTATATTCTAAAGCCAGAAGATTTTCAGATATTACTGCATTCTGAAGCGTTAGCTCAATACAGTCGAATGCATTAGTAGGGGATTTAAACCTACTTGCTTTCACAATGTCGTCCCTTATAACAGAACAGCAGCCCCTCACGTACCTTATCCAATGTATAGCCTTATTGGTCAAGGAGACAGCACTTCCTTTCTTATCATTCCCCAACTTTGGGACATTCACCATGAAGATTCTATTAGTTTTATCTGACATGGTGATTACCCCATCTCCCCTCTCCTCATGGCTGGCATCCTGTCTTGTTGATGGTATACCTACGTGTGGCCTCCTACACTGCTGTAGCTGCTTGCTAGAGGCAGTTTGGGGTGCAGAGCCATTGGTAATTCTAGTAGAGGGTGGAGCATTGCTTTTGGTAGGAAACATTGTACGTGGGGGAATCTGCTTAACCACGTCGCTACATAAAGGGATTGCTATGCTGCATATCTTGTTGTCTAAGATGGGTGATGGTTTTTCACCCCGGGCTAATGGCGGCTTACATAGGATATTGGCACTACATGCTGTGCAATAAGTACTAGGAGGCTTTTCTAATGTCAGCAACTTGACCGTAGATGTTAATTTCTCCACCATAGACTTCAGTGCACTTAACTCTACCTGGAGTGATTGAACTACGCTAATAACTTCTAATGGGTCTACCATTTGACTCTTGTCCTGTTTTACGCCCTGCTCTAATCTCTTAACCACTGGTATATCAGCAAACTGTGTACCATTCTCCCCTGAAAGGGTTGACAACGTTTCATACCTATTCGTACAGGTAACTAAAGGAATAATAGTTGGAGATTGCGTACCCCCATTTTCCATGGAAATTAGAGCAGACTGTAAAGAGCGGGAGGAGGCAGAAATTAGGTTTAAAGTTATTTATTCTTAAAGTAGTATTAAGACCCACTGGTGCTAGAGTCCAGGCATCTCTCCAGTTCAGCTCCAACCGCTTCACTGAAGTAGAATCTAGATCACTAGGTTACAACAAAAGGATTCTGAATTACATAGCAAAGAATCTAAAAGAGATAACAGAACTACAAGGCTAAATGAAAGGGAAAACTACAATAGAAATAGAAGACATATACCACATGTTCCTTTCTCAACAAAATAAAACAAACAAAACAAAAAAAAACAAAATTAATCTAAAACATAATCACAAAATTTCTTAGGCAATTTGACATTTCTTTTAGATGAAATAGGAACATCCAGAACAGAGGAATTCAAAGAAGTATCATTCCCAAGATCAGTGTCCGCAAGATCAGAGGGAGGCAAACAGGCACTGTCAGGAACAGGATCAAGACATTTCTCAGCATTGTCACTGGAATGAGCAGATTCAGAAACAGAAAAAGCATTGTCATTGTCATTAGAAAGAGCAACATCATTAAACAAGGCACCATCTCCCATTTTGGAAAAGAAACGTTCTTGGCCAGGTTTAAGAACTATCACAGAACTCTTGCTCCACCAACCCTTGTCCTTAAGCAAGACAGTGGAGTGGGTGACGTCCTCTACTTGAAAAGGTTCAGAGAACTTAGATGAACCACTGGGAGTAAAAGATGGTTTAACAATTCTTACCCAGTCGCCAATAGTAACATTTTTGTTCTTAGAATGATGGGACAAATCATGATAAGCCTTACCAGACAAACGAGCAGAATAAATATTGTCCCTGGCCTTAATGATGGAATCCTCCAAACTGATCTTATTAGATTTAGCATTGCCAATTAAAGGCATAAACATGCATCTAGGTTCCCTACCTCTCATTAAAAAATAAGGAGAGATACCAGTGCAAGAATTGGGAGTCAAGTGGTAACTCCAAATCTTCTCCTTTAAAAACTCCAACACATCAAGTTTGCTCTCTAAAGCGGCCTGAACGCCCTCCTTAAAAAATCTGTTAGCCCTCTCCACCTGACCATTGGAGCGAGGGCTGTAAAGAGGAGCTCTGACAGCAGTAACACCAAACTTATTCAAAAAAACTTGCATCTTACTGGAAACAAATTGGACCCCATTATCCGACATCAAAGAAGCAGGTGCTCCCGCAACCCTAAAAATGTTGTCCAAAAAACACACAACTTCATCAGTGGTAGGATGTTCTACAAAAGAAAAATAAATCCACTTGGAAAAATCATCAATTAAAACAATGAGAAACCTCATCTCTCTACCCAGACACTCAAAAGGTCCAGAAAAATCAATAGAAAGTCTTTGCCAAGGACCTGTAGGACCACTATCTAAAGACAACGGTTCAGAAGCAACCTTCCAGTGCTTATCAGAATTGATGCAAACAGAACAGTTATCAATTAATCTTTCCACAGAGGCATCTAAACCAGGCCACCAGTAATGACACTTCAACAGCTTCTTGGTACCAGACACACCAGGATGCCCAGAATGCGCTAACCGAATAATTCTATCTCTAAGACCAGCAGGTGGGATGAACAAATCCTGTCTTAACAAAAAATCGTTTTGAATAGACAATTCCTCAGAGACCTGAGCAAAGCTTCTCAGAGGTAACTCTAAATTCTTGACAGAAGGCCAACCATTAGTAACATAAAATTTAACCTTCTGCAAAACGCTATCATTAGAAAAATGATGACTCCATTCCTTCTCCTCAACACCAAAACAACAGAATTCTAAAGCATCAACAGAAGCTACAACACATTCGTGCAGATCAACAACTTCATCACTGGAATCATCAACAGGGGGTAACCTGGATAAGCAATCTGCAGTAACGTTTTTTCCACCGTAAATGTGCTGAATGACAAAATTGAACTCCTGTAATCTCGCAATTAACCTAACTAACCTTGAAGAAGCATTACCACTTCTCACGCCATCCATCATATAGACAAGCGGTTTATGATCAGTTACCAAAGTAAAAGGCCTCCCCCACAGGAAGTTCTTGAACTTTTCAACAGCTCACACACAGGCTAGGGCCTCTTTCTCAATTGTGCTGTAGTGAGCTTCCGCACCCCTAATACCTCTGGAGATGAAAGAAATGACACGTTCTTTACCTTCAACAATCTGAGTGAACACCGCACCCAAACCAACAGTGCTGGCATCAACAGTCACAAAAGAATCACTGTCGCAGGGTTTCCGTTCTCTCACAGAACTGTGCTCAGAGACCTAGAACCTGGGTGAGTCAGGGTGACCCAAAACTCACCTATGTTTCAGAAATCCCCTTACCAGGCTAGCTACAGTATCTCATCGGCAGTGAATACTTCCCGATGTCTTAGACAATCCAGAACATGAACTTAGAATACCTCAGGTATCGTGGAACACATGAACACTCTTTCGTTATATTATCATTCCAAACCGAAACTGGGAGGCAATGAGAACACGTGCAAGTTTGAAATGTTTATTTTTTCAATGCAACATTCTCAAACGCAGTATCTTGTATAATACCAACATACATATTATAAAAATCAAAGTCAGCAGCATAGTCACTAATCCATAGTAAGCAAACTGTGATAACATATTATGATGCAAAATCTATAGAATTCTGTATCACCTATATTTCGCGCACCCTAATTAGCATATTATATTATATCTAAGAAGGTCTCATTTGGGCTTTAGCTGGGCGAACCCATACCTCAAATTCTCAGTAGTAGGAGATCACATCAACAGCTACCAGCTCTCAGCATGTCCAGCATCAAGTGTGTTTTTCAATTCCCTGTAACTGTATCTTGAACTCACGTAAAGCCCAAAGTTGGCACAAACATTATTTGTGTTATGACTAACGTAGTGCGAGGATCAGGCCTACAATAACCTTGTGTTAGAGTGTGCATCTCTCAGTGTGCAGACAGTTGTACCAAGTGTCCCAGGCACGACTGATACCAGTACAATAATATATTATTCTGAAGTAAATCACATCTTTCTTCTAGGTTAAAAGCTGTAATAACAATTAGGTGTCGTGTGCAAACCGAAGCAGAAAGAAAAGATGGCGTTTAAACTTTTAACAAGCACATGCTAACTTAACACAATCTATGGAAACGTAATAACCATATGACACCCCCCCAATGGTCCGAGGACGGTCAAAAGACAAATATATAAGCCAATACTCTATGAGAGGCAAGACTTGAAAGCAGAGTTCAATGATATTGAGCCAAGCTAAATGTATGTAATGTATGTAAAATTTAAAAAATACAAAAACTATGTATGAATGCCTATAGTGGCCACACAAAATATAAAAAGTCGAACTTGAGGCCTAAATACAATAAACAGGCCTTGAACATATGAAAAAATTCGAATGTTCGTACTGAAATTGGCACCATTCAGAATTACTAAAAAGTCACGTGCCATATAGATGGAAGTATTCAAAGTCATTCCTCGTTGAATGAATATGCAAAATATGTAGCAACAGCTTCCAACATGAAATCACTGTCATCATCCGAAAACAGTTCAGCCATCCAATTAAGCAATGGGAAAGAACATGCGTGCTCCTCCAGTACTGAATCCTCTAGCATCATCAGAGGACAACTCAGTGGGTTCTCGAGAACGCTTTGTGCCAGAAAGTCATGCGCTGCTGCGAATATGTCCCACTGACCCATTAGTCCATGCATCGCTGCCACAGCCATAACCCTTTCGCCAGAACAGACCAACTCATGAGCCACTACGGGGGACATCAGCTGATCAAAGTCGACGTCAGGAGAAGTCGGTAAACAGAGACACAAATCAATGGCCCAGTCGAAATCACAGCTCAGGCAATGAAACACAGGCTGGACACAGGTGAAATAGGAAAATCTGAAAGATAATCCAAAAGCCGTGCTTAAAGTCGCAAGCGGCAGGGATCCATAATAATCAAGCATCCGGTTGCGAAACTGCATCAGTAGGTGCTGTGCGTTTCCTTGCGCAGGATGGGCATCCATGTTTTATGAAATAAAATATCACCAGAACGCCTGCAGCCAAAGCCAGCAAAACAGGAAATCCGCCAAACAGCCTAGCGAATATAGAATGAAAGAACGCAGGGATGATACCAAATACTTTTTCAAATGTAGTCACAAGACCACTGCTAACCATTTTAAAAAAATGAGCGAGGTTGGATGTGGAGGAGGCATTAAAGATTTGATGAACTAGCTCGCAAAAATGAAACGGCAAATCAGTACTTAAAAGAGCTTGTACTTCTGTGCGTGTGTTTGCTATGTGAAGGACATAAGTTTCACGGGCAGAGCTCAGGGCCACCTGTTTTTGAGACAAAAGGGCTCTTATACGGCCTAAACCATTGAATTCAGCTCTCAAGGTTGGTATTCTCGGCCAAATTAAAACTTCTGAATTCCCATGCGTGGGTGGATACAACACATTCTTACAGCAAACGACCCTTTCAGACACTGTAACCACATATCCGATTCCAGCCTCTAACCCACAACTAAACTCGTTATTTAAAAGTAAATAACTACCGTTGGACAACAACGTGAACGTGGGAACTATTGCAGGAACTGGGGTCCCTTTCAAAACACAGGCCAAATTCGGTTTGTCCTGATTGCAAGAACCATGCAACTGGATGTGTCTGCAAATAAGTGAGCGGTCTGGGGACTGTGTACATTCTTCACCATTCAGATTCACTTCATTCCCATCCTTAAGGCATCTGTAAGTGTATGGTAAAGACCATGTCTCATGGAGGAAAGCACTGCCTAATGGTTCATATCGCCCAATGGCAATATATTTCATACAATTTGTAAATTTATACAAAGCAAAAGGTAACGTTATAACACCATGAATAAGCCATGTTGCTGCAGTTACTTCAGCCACCGAAAATGGCAGGGATTCTAATTTTTCAATATGTAACATAGAAAATGTAGCATCTCTCATTGACAACATGCGCTGTTTTTCAGTCAAATTAAACGGGGCAAATAATGATGATATGTTCAAAAAAGTCCATGGCACTCGACCAGACTTAAGAGTCTGTAGTGTCCACGCAAACTGCATCACAGAACGCAATTGATTTTGACCATGATACAACACGGATACTTCATCATGTACTATGTCGACAACAGAAGACACAATATTATTTAAAGTGTTAATTCGGGAAGAAAGCGTGTTAATGCTGTTATCAACCACTGCAAGCACTTTTTCCAAATTAGCTTGATCAATAGCCCTTAGGCGTTTAGCAGCCTCAACCTGGTTAACTTTCCAAATTTCATTGTAAATTGCATACAGGAATCGTTTAGATCTACCTTTAGCAGGGCCTTTTATAAAATCGTTTAAATCCACATTATCATGTAATTGAGACAAATGTAGTTTAACTGCAGCTAAAGTAGAATGCTGTAACCAATTTTGACATAGCTTCCCCACAGAATAAGTCGTGGCAGAATAGTCACCCTCAAAACGTGGATCGGGCCTGAGTTTTGTGAATCCCTCAGCCAAACCCATAAAACGGCGCTGGCAAGAATCAGCACTTTTTTGCCATACCAGCCAACCCTTGGAATCCAAACTGGAAATGTTAAAGGACGAATTGTGTAAAAGAGTTTGCAACCCTTGAATGGAGGAATCAGTGAAATTACCCCAACCTGTATATTCATTTAAATCTGGGATGGTCGGTGTATTTAATTTTTTAGAAGTAGCCAATCCAAAGCATGTTGTCTGGAAAATGGTTGAATTTAAAAACAACATGTGATTCGGGATGAGACATGCACGGTGCAAAGCCTCAGTGCCTTGTACCTGCCAATCTTTGGTACCCCAAACCGATTTAAGGTCAATTGTTCCCTTCCAGAACTCGTAGCCATCTACAGCCAACCTGTCTAAAAAGGACTTCGAATACAGCAATTTTGTATCGGTAAGTCTAACTTTGGAAATGGGCTTTTGTGTCATTTTAAAATAAAATGACTCGGGATTAGACTGATCAAAGTCTGTAAAATATGTATATTTTTTCAGAAATGTATTGGAACTGCCACTGAATGGAGCAGGGCAATGTTCCCATTGTGTATAATTTACAGCAACCCTCCTGGAATTCGTCTTATGTAAAAAATGATTACCATAATGTTGAAAACAAAACAAATCACCATAATTAATAGAATCTGTATACAGATCCTCAGCATCGAAGGCAGCATAATACTTCAAATCCGAGAATAATGCTTCTACGGCCTGAATATCCCAATCATCAGAACGTACATTTTGTTTAATCACATCTCCCATGTTTACTCTAAGCACATTTGGAACATTAATCACTTCAGTAGGCCCATGTATCTGAAACCTAACCGCATCCCACACAATCCCATCAAGGACAGGCCATGCTGTAATGTTAACTGCCTTTAAGTTTCGTTTCTGTCTGTGAGCAGAATGTGAAGAGGAGAGAGGGTTCAATGTTCCATTAAGGTACCGAATTCCTGTTCTTTCTTTAACGTAGTGACCATCAATCAGGCGGAAAAAATAAAACACAAAACCAATTGACATAAAAAGATAGAATGAAAATAGGATCAACCAAATGTATGTCCAAGGCGGAATTAAAAAATGTTTTTTGAACAACGTGGCATATCTTGCAATGTTTGTGGGTTTCTTTGATGTTTCCGAAACAGAGTCAAAAGAGAATCTGGACTGGCCTGCCAAACGGGTCTGCAAATCAGGCATCGATAAATCAGTAGGATAAGTGTAGTTTTGCTCATCAATGTTAGTATCAGGAATAGTATTTAATAAAGGACTGGATATGGCAGGCATCTCGAGGGACACCTCCTGTTCTGCACCAGATGTAATAGCCAGCACAGAGTGCCTCACCATGGAAGGACAGGATACAGCCGGTGTCATGCTATGAAGAATCGGCCACCCTGTGTGTCTTGACATTGTCAATAGAAATAAATCTGTTTTCCTTACGACCTGGAAGTGGTGGTAAAATGACTGTTCTTGTGCCCTTCACTCCAAGGACTCGGACTGGTGCTCGATATGAGGGACCACACTCTTTCTTGTTATCGATCTTCTCTCGAACCAGTTCTCCAACTTGGGGTAGCCAGCCAACTACCGGGATCTGCAACGCATCATCCGATGTGGAGAGCAAATGTTCCTTTGCAAGACTGTCTCTGGTCTTTTGTAGATTCTGTAAAACATTGCAATGTTCATCTACGTCAAAGGCCCCGGCCTGGGCCTTGTAGTCCGGCCCATCAAGGTCAGGTACATACATCTTGATACCAAAGAGCATTTCGTATGGGGTCCGCCCACCCAGAGACCTTCTAGGGAGATTATTAAGCGCACGCTGCACGCCTATGAGGTGGGCTAGCCAGTTTCTACCAGTGCCTATAACTCGGGCTGTCAAAGATTGCTTTAAGTCGCGGTTCATTCGTTCTACTACACTATTACCCTCGGGTCTGTAGGGGCTTGAAAACTTGACTTGGACTCCCAACGAAACCATAGCAGCCTTATATGCCTTATAGGCGAAAGCCGGACCCTGGTCCGAATGGAAAGTACCACAGGCAAAAATTCCCACAAAGACACGCAAATCCTTAATGACAGTCCGTGAATCAGCGCTTCGATGCGGCCATACCCATACAAAGCGTGTGCATGAATCAACTGCTACTAAGATGTATTTAAACGCAGTATCAGAAGAAAAAGGACCGCAGTGATCCAAATAAACGCAACCAAGCGGTTTATTAGAGATGTACAACTGTGTCTGAGGCGGGCGCGCAGCAGTAGAAGGCTTAATCTGCTGGCAAATGTTACATTGAAGAACATATTCACGCGTCTGTTTGTACAGACCCCGCCACCAGAATCTCTGTTGTAGCTGAGTTACAGTGGCCGAGACGCCCGCATGCGCAGACGCCACACCTTCATGTGCCGCTGTAATCAAAGCAGCTCTGCGATCCGAGTTGGGAACTAAACGGTCGCCAACATCAGGGATTTTCACATAAGGAACCTTATCGGGACTTAAGTGGTATGTGTATTTAGAAGGGAATCCCGCAGGATATTTACCTCCCTTCTCCGTTGCAGCTACAGCTGCCAAGATGTCATCATCGATTTTGCTTTTGGACCTCGTGACTGCTGCAACTAAGTATTTTGATACCGCTGACTTCGCTGCTTCATCAGCAAGCGAGTTGCCAACAGCGTGGACCCCCACGCGCTGATGACCGAGAGTATGAATCACAAACACGAGTGGCAGCTTCTCTTTAAGTTCCGCCACTCGGACCCAGATTGTTTTATGTTTTATTGTGCTACCTTTGGAGTCACGAAAATCATTCTGAATCCAAAAGAACAAGTTTTCATTGTAAGACTGGACACAGTAGTAAGAATCGCTTACGATTAAAGTCGTCACACTAGGATCTGCGTACTCCAATGCAAGCATCAGAGCACGAAGCTCTGCCAATTGTGCGGTGCAGTCTCCAAGCGTCTGCGTGTGCACGACACTGGACTTGAACTCATCGTTCACCATGGCACCGACCACAATGGCGCAAGCGGAAACGTAGGCATGTTTAGAGCCATGCGCAACCTGCGCCGAACCATCAGTGTAAATGATGCAATGGAAATCCTCCAACGTCCGCATTGCTAATGGAGCAGGATGAACAAACTCATACTGTAAATACTCCTGGGACCGTAAGGTGGCGTCAAAAATAAACGTGACATCCTGGGACGCCAAGGACGCAGCCCATTGAATCCACCGAGGGTGCAAAGCTTTAGAATTAGGTACACTGGCTTTCGTAACCGCCTCTAAGGCAGGGCACGGGGTAACAACCAACATGCGCTTTCCTTGTGACAGGGCACGTTCCTTAAGAATTGCCATCTGCACAGCTGTTAAAACTTTCTCCACAGTGGAAAAACGCAATTCAGCCGAAGTGTACAAGTGTGACTTGTAAGCAATAGGTACTGTATCTCCTTCATTAAAAGTCAGGTACGTGAAACCCACCGCCCCAGGGATAATTCTTATCACCAGGTTGGTCTGGTTATCACGAGTCTGTAAGTATTCAGAAGCGAGCAAATCAGCCTGCAAAGACTGCAGAATGGCTGAATGCTCAGGCAGCCAGCATGATTTGGAAAAAGATGGTTGTATCAAAGCATACAAAGGCTTGATACGCTGGGCATATTCCGGAATGTAAGTCCTCCCGAAATTCAGAAAACCCAGAAGAGATTGTAATTTTTTCAGTGTTGTCGGAGAGCACAACTGTGCACATTTCTCCAGGAAATGGGGTGCTAAACCCTTCCCTTCATGGTTAAGCTCGTAACCTAGAAACAACACTGTGTACTCTGCAATGTGCGACTTTGCAAAGTTAAACTTGTAACCTACGTCAGCAAAGTTACAAATTATGCTATTTACTCGACACAGATGCTCCCAAAGATCGTCGTCTGTGAGATAAATGTCATCCACATACGAACAAGCAACTGGGTCGAAGCTCTCCAAAAGAGAGACTATGCGCGCGGAAAAAACTCCCGGACTGTTCTTGTAGCCCATTGGGAGTCGTTTAAACATTTTTTGTACTCCGCCGCACGTAAAACTGGTCCATTGGGAACTTAGACCATCTAATCTATGTGTATAAAAACCATTGGAAATGTCAAGCGTGGTTTTGAACCGTTTACGCTCAAGACTATTCACTAACGCAGAGCCGTGCGTATTCTGTACTGCACAGTTACGGCAATGCGAGTTCAAATGCCTATAATCTAAAACCAAACGATATGACCCGTCCGGTTTGTTCACAGTAAAAAGGGGGTTATTCATCGGTGACACACACGTTTCAATTACACCTTGATATTCCAATTGTTCAAGGATAGCCGCGACTGAAGCTTTCGCTTCACGCCGTATGGGATATTGGGTTTGAGGCTGTGGCTGTGACCGTAAAGGAATCTCATGGCTTGGTGACAATTTATCCCAGCCACACTGATTGCGGTACACAGCCGGCGCAAGCGCCAGAGCCCACTCTTCTGCAAAATGCAGCGCCTCCACCCTCGGCACTGTGTGCGCGAAGCTGGGCAGGATTACCTCCTCCCCTCGCGGAGCTGCGAGAACAAAAGGTGGGGGCCAGTCAGCCTCCGAAAGCAAAATGTCATACGTAGACGAGAGATTTTCCCAAAATACCCCTTTTACAGTTCGCTGCATGTCACCTTCAATTAACAGGACAATTTCAAAAAGTCTTTCAGGGGGAGCAACATGCGTATCTGCAGTTTCAATCACAACAAAAGTTTCAGTCGCTGTCACCTTCAACAGTGGACGGAGGGCCTCTCTCACTATGGTAATCTCTGCAGCGCTGTCCAGCAAGGTCAGAGCCCACGTCAGATTCCGAAGCCACGTTCTCACTATCTGGGGCATAACGATGCGCGGTCAGGGCAGCGACTTTCTTCGTGGCAAACTGAGGTCTCTTGGGCGTAGAGCCTTCCTGCTGATCTCCACTGGAGAAACCGTCAGGGGCTTCAAGATAGACTTCGTACAGATTCCCCTCCAGTCACACCTACCCCACCCCTTTGTCCTCTCAGAAGATCAAGAAAAGATCGTGGAGGAAGAAATCGCTTCCATGCTCAAAAAAGACGCAATAGTGGAGGTTCCTTGGTCCGATGCAAGGTTCATAAGCACTCTGTTTCTCGTTCAAAAAAAGGACAAGGGTTGGAGACCCGTAATAAACCTTCGAGAAGTCAACAAATTCCTAGTTTATCGCCATTTCAAAATGGAGGGTATCCACCTCCTGAGGGATCTCCTTCTGGAAGGGGACTGGATGGCCAAGTTAGACCTGAAGGACGCTTATTTCACGATTCCCATGTACAAGGAACATCAACCCTTCCTTCAATTTGCTTGGAAGGAACATCTCTACCAATTCCAAGCTCTTCCCTTCGGCCTCTCTTCTGCCCCTTGGTGCTTTACCAAGATCATGAAGTGTGTCGTTACAATTCTAAGAGAGAGGGGTATCCGCCTCATCATTTACTTGGACGATATTCTTATCATGTCCCAATCCCGTTCAGATCTCCTAAGAGACCTAGAAACCTCCATGAACCTGATAGAGAGCCTTGGGTTCATCATCAACAGAGACAAGTCCCTGCTCTCTCCCTGCAGGACTATAGAATTCCTCGGCTTCACTCTAGACACCACGAAATGTCTCCTTCTTCTTCCGTCCAAGAAGATTGCCAAGATCCGGAAGGAGATCAGATCTGTTCTGAAACAAGAGTCTTTAACTCTCCGCGAACTAGCCAGACTTCTTGGGCTCCTCTCCTCGTCCATCCAGGCCATTTTCCCCGGCCCTCTGAACTACCGCGCACTTCAGAGAATAAAAAGGAAAGCCCTCAATTCAGGTCTGTGGTATGGGGACCTTGTCTCTCTAGATCCGGAGGCGAGAACAGAACTTTTTTGGTGGCTAGAGAACTTAGATGCCTGGAACGGCAAAGCTATCTTTGGCTCATCCCCGGATTTTGTCCTAGAATCAGACGCCAGTCTTCATGGCTGGGGTGCTCGCTTTGGAGACCAGGACACCGGTGGGGTGTGGACCCTATCGGAGTCCTCCCAACACATAAATTTTCTGGAGTTGATGGCTGGTTTATACGCTCTTATGAGCTTCAAACACTCCATCCAAGGGAGGTCCGTTGTTCTGAAAATGGACAACGTCTCCGCTGTAGCCTATATCAATCGCCTTGGAGGGACGAGGTCTGCGGATCTCTCCAACCTTGCCAGGAGACTTTGGATGTTCTGTCTGGAACACAAAATCTCCCTCAGGGCGGAATATCTCCCCGGGAAATCGAAAATTTCAGCAGACTGGAATTCGAGATTCCTTATAGACTTCTCGGACTGGAAACTCGACGTGAACGTCTTCAATTCCCTCTCCCTCTTTTGGGGTCCCATAGACGTGGATCTATTCGCCAGCAGGCTCACCTTCCAACTTCCCAACTACTTCAGTTGGATGCCAGACCCGGGCGCTCTTGCTGTGAATGCGTTTCTCCAACCCTGGCCCCACTTCCTGGGTTATGCCTTTCCCCCTTTCGCCATGATTCAGAGGGTCCTTCAGAAGGTCAGATCGGAGCAATGCTCCCTAATCCTGATAACTCCCTTTTGGCCGTCCCAAGCCTGGTTCCCGACAGCCCTGGAACTAGCATGCGACATTCCCTTTCTCATCCCAGCCTCTCCAGGCCTGGTCTCAAACGCAGACGGGGAAGATCACCGTCTTATTCTCGAGGGGAATTTGAACCTTCTTGCCTGGAAAGTGTCAGGCAATCTAACGAGCTGTCTGGACTTTCGTCAACAGCTCTCTCTCTCCTCGGAGAATCTTGGGCACCTGGGACACACCTTAGATACAACAGCATTTGGAAGAAATGGTTTCATTGGTGCCTGGAAAGGAGTCTGGATCCCGTGGAGACTCCTGTTGTGAATATCGTTAATTTTCTGGTCGAACAATTTGACAGAGGCCTTTCCTATCGCTCTATTAACTGCTTCAGATCCGCAATCTCCGCTGGTCACGCTCCTATCAACGGTAAATCGGTAGGTAAAAATCCTATCATTTGTAGGGTCCTCAAGAGTATAAGACTAAGGAGACCCCCTAGGCCTAAATACCAGACCCTTTGGGATGTCAAGTGCATTTTAGACCTTTTTTGTTCCTGGCCAGATAACTCTTCCCTTAATAGAAAGTTTCTCTCCTTTAAGCTTGCTACACTCTTGTGCTTAATTTCCTGTAGGAGGGTTTCTGACGTCAGAAGTTTAGACATTTCTAATAGATGTTATGATATGTTTGGTGTCAAGTTCGAATTACTTAGAAGAACCAAAACGATGTCAGATTTTATCTTCTATCCTCGTTTTGACACCTTACCTAAACTTTGTGTGGTTGCTTGCATGAAAGAATATGACGCTAGGATGTCTCTCCTGCGCCCCAATGGCGCAAATCAACTCTTAGTTTCCTTTGTGAAACCTTTCAAACCTGTCTCTTCCACCTCCATTGCTAGATGGGTTAAGTCTACCATGAAGCTCGCTGGTGTTGACCTCTCTAAGTTCCAAGCTCATTCTGTCAGAGGAGCTATGGCCAGTAAGTCCTTCTGGGCAGGTGGTAAGTTAGATGATATTCTGAAAGCTGCTGACTGGTCAAATGCTAATACCTTTGCTCGTCATTACTGTAAGCCTATCGAGCATATGTCTGAGGTGGTCCTTCGGGGCTACGAACATGCATAATGTAGCCTCCGGTCTTGTAATGAAATTGCGATTCTCCTATTAACATGACCAGAGAATCTGGATTTCATTAAAGACACGGAGGCTGACATTATCCCTCCCTCCTCCCTTTCACGACTTGAAGGGGTATTACTTCTACATCTTTGATGTATTGTATTTGTGCATGATTTTAAGATTTACTTCAATTGATTTTAATCCTTGTTATGACCATGTGATGAATTTACTCTTCAGGCTCTTGGTTCTTACTCATCTCTTTCTTTCAGGCAACTCCGTTTAACCGACTGGCCTTTGACTTGCTGAAGTTCCTTCCTTGATGTTTCATCTCACGAAGTTGTTTCCCGTTACCGGATCTCTCAGTTCCTTTTGAAGTTCTTCCTGCTGCGATTCTTTTAAAAGAGGCAGATCATCTCCTAGATACATCCTTTGTTATGACTCTAGAACTTTATCCTTTGTGATGTAGTGCGGCTGTGTGAGTTGCTATTAAAGGATAAATGCATAATGTCAGCCTCCGTGTCTTTAATGAAATCCAGATTCTCTGGTCATGTTAATAGGAGAATCGCAATTTCAAAAAGTCTTTCAGGGGGAGCAACATGCGTATCTGCAGTTTCAATCACAACAAAAGTTTCAGTCGCTGTCACCTTCAACAGTGGACGGAGGGCCTCTCTCACTATGGTAATCTCTGCAGCGCTGTCCAGCAAGGTCAGAGCCCACGTCAGATTCCGAAGCCACGTTCTCACTATCTGGGGCATAACGATGCGCGGTCAGGGCAGCGACTTTCTTCGTGGCAAACTGAGGTCTCTTGGGCGTAGAGCCTTCCTGCTGATCTCCACTGGAACGCGGGCGGGGCTGACCACGTCCTTGCTGGCCACCCCGGCCCTTGCCGCCCCCTCCACCACCGGTTGACGGAGCCGATGAGTCCTGAAAGGAACGAGGAGAGCGTTGTTCAGAAGCCTGAAACCTCTCAGGCGATTTAATCATCGCGCGGTCGCGCAAATGTAAATGTGTGTAAATGTAAATGTATTTGAGCTTATATAGCGCACAGCTACCCACAAAGGGTTTCCCGGCGCTTGCTTAGGGAACCCGTCCTGGTATTCCCCTGTGAGACACGATCCGACTGCGCAGGCAATGGAGACGCAGGAGTAGAAACCTGTGTTTGTTGTTGTTGTTGCTTACCCTGATTCTGTTTTTAGGCCAATTTTGTTTCTTGGACTTTTGTTGACCACCAGTTTCCGATGTCTGACTCTGGGGCTGTTTCTTCTCTTTATCAGGAAAAGTTTTAACCCCTTTGGAATTGCGGCCCACCATCGCGTAAGCATGCACAATAATCTTTGCTAACTGTCGGGGTCGATCGGGCTCGGGAACCAACGCTAACGCGTTAGCAACTTGAAAGTTCACTGCATCCCCCTTGACATTCGCAAGGATCACACCGCAAACCACTTCAAAAGAGCCACACAGGCGCATGCCCAATTCAACAGCCGCCTCCGGTCCATGTTCATCCTGAACACGTTTAAGGACCCCACCTAGGTTGGTCACAGACGGGGAGCCATAGCACCTCGAATAGACCGCTGCAAAAGTTTTTCCCCAGGTTTCACAGTCAGCAAGGTCAGGAGCCAGATCCTTCGGTAAACTCAGTTTAAGAATCCGGTGCTTATCACCCGGACTCGTATTAGGAAACACAGCCTCCAGCTGGCCGAATTTCTCAGCAAGCCAGAACGGAAAATCGTCCTTTTCTAAGGGCTTTTTACCCATCACGGAATTAACCATGACCGGGTTGATTTTCAGACCAGCATGTTCTGCTCGAAGCTGTGCGCCTCTAGGGGCCGCTTCCTGAACATTACGTCCAATGTAATGAACAAGCACTCTAATCACTCCCACCGCGACTTCATGAAGCTGCCGCAGGTCGCCCACGTTACAAGCGTTACGTCTAGGGTGAGGAGTAAATCCACCCAAAGCAGGCCAACTAGTGCCTGCAATGGACAAAGGACCTAACCTCGGAGCGGTCATAGCGTGCGGTAGGGCGCCACCAAACCAAACTCCATGCTGCCAAGCGTCAATAGGAACCTCCAGTGCTCTGTACGGAGCGTACGCAGCCGGTACATCTGAAGCAGTGTATGTGTGGAACACACCAGAATTAGCGTCCACCGCCGGAAATGTCACCCACGAATAAAATAGTTCGTATGGGTAAGCATGTTCCGCGCTCACCACCAGAACCACAGCCAAGCCATCTAAAGGGACATCATACATCCGCAAATGGTCACGCACCGCAATGCGACTATGCTGCGGGATGTCCACCGGCTGAGCCATGTTAGCACAGGAGCGAGAAAAAACAAATTATACTTTGTAGCACAACTGGGTAGTAATTCAAAGAAACCGTTTTAGATAGATTCAAGCTTGAAAATTACCTATTTCAAAAATAGGTAGGTTTTTCCAACACTGCCGTTTTCCGGAAACGGGAATGTAGGCATTAAGGTTTGAATGATATACTACTCGAGTGTCATGTTATAGGGCCAACCAACGTATGGGCGCCATGTCGCAGGGTTTCCGTTCTCTCACAGAACTGTGCTCAGAGACCTAGAACCTGGGTGAGTCAGGGTGACCCAAAACTCACCTATGTTTCAGAAATCCCCTTACCAGGCTAGCTACAGTATCTCATCGGCAGTGAATACTTCCCGATGTCTTAGACAATCCAGAACATGAACTTAGAATACCTCAGGTATCGTGGAACACATGAACACTCTTTCGTTATATTATCATTCCAAACCGAAACTGGGAGGCAATGAGAACACGTGCAAGTTTGAAATGTTTATTTTTTCAATGCAACATTCTCAAACGCAGTATCTTGTATAATACCAACATACATATTATAAAAATCAAAGTCAGCAGCATAGTCACTAATCCATAGTAAGCAAACTGTGATAACATATTATGATGCAAAATCTATAGAATTCTGTATCACCTATATTTCGCGCACCCTAATTAGCATATTATATTATATCTAAGAAGGTCTCATTTGGGCTTTAGCTGGGCGAACCCATACCTCAAATTCTCAGTAGTAGGAGATCACATCAACAGCTACCAGCTCTCAGCATGTCCAGCATCAAGTGTGTTTTTCAATTCCCTGTAACTGTATCTTGAACTCACGTAAAGCCCAAAGTTGGCACAAACATTATTTGTGTTATGACTAACGTAGTGCGAGGATCAGGCCTACAATAACCTTGTGTTAGAGTGTGCAGCTCTCAGTGTGCAGACAGTTGTACCAAGTGTCCCAGGCACGACTGATACCAGTACAATAATATATTATTCTGAAGTAAATCACATCTTTCTTCTAGGTTAAAAGCTGTAATAACAATTAGGTGTCGTGTGCAAACCGAAGCAGAAAGAAAAGATGGCGTTTAAACTTTTAACAAGCACATGCTAACTTAACACAATCTATGGAAACGTAATAACCATATGACATCACCTTCAGGGTCAAAAGTGTTTAGACCAGGTGCCTTAGCAATGAGATTAACCACCTTCACAAAAGCGGAATCATGAACATCTGTCCACACAAATTTAGTACCTTTCTTAAGTAATAATCTAAGTGGCTCCACAACCAAGGCATACCCCTTCACAAACTTGGCATAATATTCGCTCAAACCAAGAAATGAGCGCAAGGTATCCTTGTCTTTGGGTTTGCTACAATTTTCTAAGCTAGTAATGATGTCTTTTTTGGAAAAATGCCTTCAGGGGTTATTTTGTGGCCTAAATAATTAATTTCACTGACCAAAAATTTACATTTATCCTTACTCACTGTCATTCCCATGTTGTTTAAAGTGCTTAAAACCTTTTCCAAGATTAAATTATGATCAGAAATGGTCTTAGCAAAAATTAGTATATCATCCTGAAAGGACTGTACACCTTTAAGACCATGAAAGAGACTCTCAATCAACTTTTGAAACACGCTGGCAGCTGACGCCAGGCCAAAAGGCATTCTCAGAAATCTATATAGTTGAAGTTAGATCAAAATCTAACCTTGAAGGAACATGTGAGTGCAGTTGCTGGGGCATGTTTCCACACAATTGGCCTGTTAAGACGGGTCTTCCCATACTTACCAGATAACTACAGAAAGACCCTTGTGCAGACAATGGTGATAAGCAAAATTGATTACTGCAACGGGCTCCTGATACAAGCCAACGAGGATGAATTGAATTGAATTGAAAAATAATTTATATTGCGCAGAACAATAACCCGCAGGTATCAAGGCGCCTAGCAGAAGGTCAGGGAATGACCAGGAAAAAACATTAAGATGCCATAAACCGCCTCCAGGTAGTCCAAAACACAGCGGCAAGACTGATTTTGAATGCCCCCCCAGAACCCCCTCCAAGCCTCTGCTGCGGGAACTTCAGTGGTTGCCAATACGACAACGCATCAAATTTAAAATCTGCTGCATTGTTCACAAATGCCTGTTCGGGAAAGCCCCCAACTATCTGACCCAAAAGTTACCACTCTACAAACCTGACCGAGCATTACGGTCAAGCAATCAATTGCTAATAAAAACTCCTCTGGTAAAAAAAACCAGACAAGGTGGCAGAGCCTTCTCTCTGGTAGGTCCTAACCTATGGAACAACCTTCCCCCCTGCATTAGACAAACCCCCAACCACTCCGCCTTCAGGAAAAAATTAAAAACCAGCTTGTTCCTGGAAGAATAAATAACTAACTATCAGTCGATAACTTCAATTTTTTGTAACACCTGCCATGCCACATCGCGAGCAAAAGCGCGGAGATACCCCGTATGGGGTCGATTCTTGCGCTATACAAGAAATTAAAATAAATAAAATAAATAAATATAGACCAAAAGGAGTGATAAAGGCTGTCAGATCCTTTGACTCCTCTACTAAAGTCACCTGATGATAGGCGGATTTAAGATCAATAATGAAGAAAAACTTTGCCCCATTTACAGCCGCCAACATTTCCTGTATCCTAGGCAAGGGATAGGTTTCAATAACAATATTTTTATTTAAAGAGCGAAGGTCAACACATAGCCTAATATCATTATTTTTTTTAAGAGCGATCACTATAGCAGAAACCCACTCAGAACTGTCCGTAGGTTCTATGATACCTTGAGAACACAGGTCATCTAAATGTGCTTTAAGTTTGTCTCTCACTCCCAGAGGTACCATGCGAACTTTATGTTGGACAGGTAAAGCATCTTTTTTGAGTTTGATCTTGTGAGAAAATCCTTTTACCTGTCCAACAACATCCTCAAAAACTTTTTCATGCTTGTGAAGAATGGAAGACAAAGAATCATCCTCTAAAATAATGTTACTGACAGGCATATCTCTCAACTGGATTGGGTGATCAGAACCTGGACATAAGTTAATACCAAGCTTGCCAAGATCAAACCAACCTACAATATTCTTCCCATCAATCGCCACGTATATTTTAGTAAAAATTTGGCGAGTTTCAAATTTTAAAAAATCCTCAAAGAAACCCAACATTTTAATTTTAAAATTACCAAACGCCTTAGGGTTTATGTCAGAAATGTTAAGCTTGACACCATTCCAATTTTCTTTGAAAAATACGTCAGACAAAATGGTTACTGGCGAACCAGAATCGGCCATGGCTTCAAACTCAACCTTTCCAACAGAAACAGTTCCTAAAGGAGCTTTAAAGGGAAGAATGACACTGCTAATATAGCTATCAAATGCATCATCATAAATAGTAATGATCATATTGTGCATATCATTTTCAACATTAGATACATAACTGACCGTAGTATTTACATTTCTTTTAACAGTTTTACAGAATGAAGAAAAGTGAGCATTTTTACCACACTTAGTACATTTCTTTTTAAGTGCAGGACAATCAGAAAAGTTTGCTAAATGTGATTTAGAACCACATCTAAAACAACTCAAGCCAGACTCCCTGTTTGTCTTGAAAGAATTTTTTCCTCGAGTTTGAACTGAGCAAATGGAAGAAACACTTGCGCCTTTAACGGACTCAGCTTCAATAATTTTGGAAGATTCTATAGACCTTTCAATGACTTTGGCTAGGTCAATTACTTCTCCCAAAGTAGGATTGCGGCACGCCAAAAGTCTTTCTTGTACCTTCTTAGAAAAACAATTAAATACAAATTGATCTCTGATAGAAAAATCAACAAATGCTCCAAAGTCACAATTGGCAGCTAGTACCCTCAAGGCCGCCACGTAATCTTCTACAGACTCATCACACAATTGTTTTCTTTTGTGAAAAGCATGTCTCTCAATCATGACATTCGGTTCATCTTCAAACTGCTTTTCCAGTCTGGCAACAGCTTCTAAAAATACATTCCAAACATCTCCTTCACCTCCCGGTGCTGCAATAGGTTCAAGATTTTTAAAAATTTCAATTGCAGCTGTTCCTAAGTAACTGAAAAGAATAGCTTTTTTCCTTTCTGGTGAAAACTTAGAACCATCAATAGCAACAATATAGTTTTCGAAGGACTCAAACCATTTCTTCCAACACAACTTTGGTTTTCCAGGAATTTGCAGGAAAATGGAAGGTTGATTGCAAATTTGGGAAGAAGTCATGCCGAACAATGAATAGAATTCACTGAAGTTAACAGAAACTTGCTCTTGTAGTAAAAGTGTGCAAATCACTGAAGTTAACAGAAACTTGCACTTGTAGAATAAGTGTGCAAATCACTGAATTGGTAACTTGCACCTAAAGTAACAGTGTGCAAATCACTGGAAAAGAAGATAGCTCTCACTTAAAATAATGGTGTAGTAAAAATGTGCAAATCACTGAATAGGTAACTTGCAGCTAAAATAACAGTGTGCAAATCACTGGAAAATAAGATAACTTGCACTTAAAATAATAGTGTGCAAATCACTGAAGTAAAATAAAAGAAAAGCGAAATGCTTAAAATAGATAAGCAAATAACAGCTGAAGAAAGCACAGTAATGTTCAATAAATGTTTATAATTGAATAGTAATTTAAAAAGTGAGCGAATCACTGTGTTCGCTGAAGAATAAACCAGATTAGCGCTTTAAATTCGAAGTGTAAACACTGCTTCCATGAAAAGTGAGCGAATCACTGTTCGCTGAAGAATGGAAAAAATATGCGCTTTAAATAGGAACGTACAAACAGCTTCCGTGAAAATGTGAGAAGGTGCTGTCAAAATGGCCGCACGTTGCGTCTGAAGACGATGCGTTTCAGTGAGCTCATGCGTTTCAAGACGCGAAGACGTGACTGCATGCAGCGTCACAGAGCTCAGAACACGAATGGACGTCAAAGAGTCTTCAGAGCATGAAGCAAGCGCGAGCAGTATCCAACGGCGAAAAGGAAAAGTAAGGGCCGTTTTAAATCCAAAATAATAAATAATTCGTAACAGTACCTTGAAATGTGTGAAAATTACGGGAATCTCACACAAGATGCCTAGATCTTCAGGAGGAGGAGTGTGGTAGCCGGCACAACCACGCAGAGGTCCGAATCGAAGAGCTTCTGGAAAATAGAAGTTTTCTTTTCTTGAGAGTAGCTACACAGTGGGTCATTAATTAATTAATAAACCTCGTCGCCATTGTAAAGAGCGGGAGGAGGCAGAAATTAGGATTAAAGTTATTTATTCTTAAAGTAGTATTAAGACCCACTGGTGCTAGAGTCCAGGCATCTCTCCAGTTCAGCTCCAACCGCTGCACTGAAGTAGAATCTAGATCACTAGGTTACAACAAAATGATTCTGAATTACATAGCAAAGAATCTAAAAGAGATAACAGAACTACAAGACTAAATGAAAGGGAAAACTACAATAGGAATAGAAGACATATACCACACAGACTCTGAGGCGGCTGTCTCCTTGCTGAAATTTGTTTGTCTCACGCCCTTATTCTCTATAAGGCCTTTTTTGTGTTTGATAAACATGTCAGGGATCACAGAACAATTTTTAGGGCTGTCCCTTTGTGGTATCCTCGTGTTACTGCTCGTGCTCACTGCATGCACCTGGAACTTGGAACTTTGTGGTATCCTCGTGTTACTGCTCGTGCTCACTTGTAATAACTTGATGTCCATAAATCCAGTATATGTAACAATTTAGGTTTATTGTAGAATAAAATCAGGTCAGGTAGATAAATAGAATAAGATTGTATAATGATAGAAATAACCCCACCAGGAGCAGATGGACTTCAGCTCAGCCTCCAGATGTAACTGTTCCTGCTTTCAAGCAAATACAATTGGAACACAGATGACATCATAGAGACATGCAGAGATAGAAATGAGAAACACTAAGGAAGGACAAAGAAGAAATGAAAGCAGGATGTAACACATCTCCCCCCTTGACAAAATAAAATAAGATAAGAAAACAAAAGAGAATAAAACATTGATAATAGAACATATAGCATATACACAGGAAGAATTATGGTAAAGTAAAAGAAAGAGATAGAACAACAAAAAGTGAAAGTACAATAGAAAATACTATAACCCTCATGGTACAGAATCCATATCACAGAGCAAAAACACAGCTCTTAAACAGCTCTTAAAACACACAACAATATGAACACCTCTAAACTTAGAGCACTTAAAAGTGGTTCAATAACTAGATAAAAGATAGCGAACAACAAGAAATTCTACGAAAGAGCAACCCCAGCGGCTCTTTAAACATCAAAGATAGCAACCTGCGGCTCTTCACATTGAAAATAAATGAAACTCCGCCTCTAAAGCGGTACACATCCTAGTATAGAACAACTTTCACTCTCACAGATCCTGAATACCTGAACACCTCTAACAAAGTTAGAGCACATTGTGGTTCAGCAAAAAAAACTAGAACTCTTCAAAATAATGAAATCTCATGAACATGGCTCATCCTAAGATGCAAGCCGTAAACACATAAAATACAATGAAAATGGTAACTCTTCAAAATGATGCAATCTCATGAACATGGCTCATCCTAAGATGCAAGCCGTAAACACATAAAAATACAATGAAAAATGGAGCACCTCAATAAATGAGCACAAAATGTGGCCCCTTTCAAAAATACACATGTACACATCCCATGCACATGTCAAACATGCAATCCACAACGGATTTAAATAAAACACGTGAGCACCTCAAACAACGTTGAGCATAAAAAATGGCTCACTCCATCAAATAACTAACACACCAGAAATCTGAAAAGAAAATACAGAGCTCCTCAACATACGTTGAGCATAAACATGGCTCTCACATTAAGGACGATACTATCTGACTGTAGTATAACTAAACACCTTGCAAAATTAAAACGATACTATCTCACTGTAGTATAACTAAACACCTCAACCATCATAGAGCATGTTCTATAAGTTCCAGAACACACACACAAAGTACACACATGCAAAGTACACACATGCAAAGTACACACATGCAAGCAAATCATGTGAAAAGCAATACATGGCAATAAAATAATGCGCAGTTCTCCCCAAAATACATATATAAAACATCCACCACCTCCCTCAAAAATGAGTTACAATAAAGGTCTTAATTTTCCACAAAACGATGAATCTATAACACCGGTGAGCGATCCCTCACCCGAGGACCTCTCACAAATGGCTTCCTTTAAGCAAGTAGAAAGATTTGCAGTTCAAAGCAAGACGCTGAAATTTCTTCTTTGAACACAGTTTAGAGGTCACGATTGTAAATCACTGGGACAGGAAGTTCACAGCTGAAGACTTCATAAGCATCACCCATGCAATTCTCTTCACTGTTGACAATAGTCCATGACCTCAAATAAAACTGACTCCAAAGCTGACGAAAATTCATTCGTGTTAAACATCCGCTGCTGTACATATCCGCTGGTGTACAAAGATAATTAAACTCACCCCAGGACTCCGTTCCGCCATGAGATGAGTAGTCAGATGCAACGATGTCTTGGACATAAACTTGGATCAACACTTTACAGGAACTGCTTGCAAAATGGCGGCACGTACACGGACGCTGCACCGGGTGGCTCTCCTTACGCCAAAGCTAGAAAACGTCTATGAGCAGCCAGAATGAAGATGCAGACGTCACAGTAAACGCTCAGAAAATGCCGGTGCTCGAGCGATTGCCCAAGTGAGTCGTTCGTTTTTATTTCAAAAATTGCCTCAAAAGCAAAACGTTGACATGTAAAAAATCACTGCTTTAAATGTGCTAGAAACACAGAAATTCCGCTAATGTTGCACCCCACAACAAAATAGTACATTTTTCTTCCGATGCAACAGTAGACTGTACCTTGTGCGTTTGCTCACAACCGCCAGCATCCCTGTCTCTCTCGCAGGGCCAAAACGCTTCTCATCCTCTGAGATATCGAAGAACAAGCAAACACAGCGCATGCACTTCCCTACAGTTGGTAGATGCGTGTTTTCTTGTATAAATCCAAACCATGTGTGTTACTGGTCAGACCGTTAAAAGCTTTGTATGAACACAGTTCTTGCAAGAGGTCTCCTTAAATTCAAAATTTAAATCTTTTAAGTTCTCTTGAGATTCAGGCCAAATCATAAAACGTGCAGCAAATCTATCTTTAAGTTCTCTTCAGATCATGCAGTTGTAATTCCTTTAGATTTAAGCCAAATCACACAGCAAAAATTCTAACACCCAAGGGAAACAGGCTGTCCAGATCACACAGGACACTGGTGGGGTTAATCAGGGTGCTCTCATAAAATACCTTTTCCTCCTCTTGGCTTGAAAAATTCTTCAGTTGCAGTAGTTCCAATAGTCTTTAAGTTCCTTAGTTCCTTATTCTTTAAGTTCCTTAGTTGCAGATCTCCATTACTCCATTAGACCAGTCTTTCCACGCACAGGTTCTGTACCTCGTCGCCAAATTTGTAATAACTTGATGTCCATAAATCCAGTATATGTAACAATTTAGGTTTATTGTAGAATAAAATCAGGTCAGGTAGATAAATAGAATAAGATTGTATAATGATAGAAATAACCCCACCAGGAGCAGATGGACTTCAGCTCAGCCTCCAGATGTAACTGTTCCTGCTTTCAAGCAAATACAATTGGAACACAGATGACATCATAGAGACATGCAGAGATAGAAATGAGAAACACTAAGGAAGGACAAAGAAGAAATGAAAGCAGGATGTAACATCACTGCATGCACCTGGAACTTGGAACCCCTAGGAAGGAGGATGTGTGGTATCCTCGTGTTACTGCTCGTGCTCACTGCATGCACCTGGAACTTGGAACCCTCGGTCTAGGGGATTCCTAGTATACGAGTGCGGCGGTTGGCATGGGCTCTTGTACCTGTTATCTTACCTACTGAATAAACTACCTTAAATACAATTCCTACCGTGTACCACGTTTCTTCCTTACCCGGATTCTTCACCCTTGTTTAATGCAAAGGGCTTGTCAGAGCCCTGTCCTTCCTGTGTGGGTCTGGCTCACTTACTAATAGGTCCTCACATTCCTCTATAAGTGAGTCAATACGATCTAGCACAAGATGCAGTGTTAATCAAATGGCACTGTGCCCGGTAGGCGCTGTTTGAGAGACTCTGTCTCTAGTTAGTAATAACAATGTTATTACTAACTAGAGACAGAGTCTCTCAAGGAGCGCCTGCCTGGCACAGTGCCATTTGATTGGCACTGCATCTTGTGTTATTACAGTTTTTAATCCCCAAGGGTCAGATGGGGACCACACCCGGAGGTACCAAAAAGAATCTATTTGAGAGTTACCATTATCGAAACACTCCATTGACCACAAGGTGTGCCGCACACCAAACACTATTTCAATACGATCTAGGACACAATTACTCACTGGGTGCTTTAATGCTTTCCTATCTTTTTTTCCTTTATGAGATTTACTGCCAGTGCCACCTTCACCCCCACTCCTCCCCCTTCCATAGTCTTTCTTTTCCCCATTCCTACAAAACAATATTAAAGCAGAAGAGGATCTATTTGGAACAACACAAGTAGGCAGTTGTTCAAGGAGTTCTCTTCAACATTTGAGCCGGAGCGGGCAGTGTCAGGAACACAGTACCTTGTCCAACTGTAGGATCCCAAGATGGCCTGGACTGGACAGCAGATGAAAGGGATCTGGCCCTGCCCTGCCTCTTCCTGCCACTGACGGGCACGGACAGGCCCGCCCTTGGCCCGGGCTTTGCCCGGGTGCGCCCCAGCACGTCCCGCACTGTGTGAGGGCTGCCCTGGTTAAGAGGGCCTCTGGCACCCTCCGATAACATCTTTCCCATGTGCCGAGCAGGGCTTTCTGGGTACTGTAGTCCCCGCCTGCAGCCTCCCTCGTGGCGATGCAGCAGCATAGTCAGCAAAGGTCAGAAATCTCAGGGAGCCGTTTCCCTCACGGCGGTAAAGCAGCAGGAAGGGTGAGTAACAAGCCGTTCCCCTCACGGCGGTTTTAGCCAAGGAGTAGCACGTCCCGCGCTGTGTCAGGGCCATGCTGGTTAAGAGGGCCTCTGGCGCCCTGCGATGACATCTTTCCCACACGCTGAGCAGGACCTCCTGGGTACTGTAATCTCCGCCTGCCGCCTCCCTCGCGACGATACAGCAGCGTAGTCAGCTAGGGTCATGAATCTCAGGGAGCCGTTTCCCTCACGGCGGCAAAGCAGCAGGAAGGGTGAGTAACAAGCCGTTCCCCTCACGTCGGTTTTAGCGAAGGAGTAGCGTGTCCCGCGCGGTTTGAGGGCCGCGCTGGCTAAGAGGGCCTCTGGCGCCCTCCGATGACATCTTTCCCACGCGCCGAGCAGGGCCTTCTGGGTACTGTAGTCCCCGCCTGCCGCCTCCCTCGCGGCGATGCAGCAGCGTAGTCAGCAAGGGTCAGGAATCTCAGGGAGCCATTTCCCTCATGGCGGCAAAGCAACAGGAAGGGTGAGTAACAAGCCGTTCCCCTCACGTCGGTTTTAGTCATGGAGTAGCACGTCCAGCGCTGCGTGAGGGCCACGCTGGTTAAGAGGGCCTCTGGTGCCCTCCGATGACGTCTTTCCCACTTGCCGAGCAGGGGCTCCTGGGTACTGTAGTCCCCGCCTGCCGCCTCCCTCGCGGCGATGTGGCAGCGTAGTCAGCAAGGGTCAGGAATCTCAGGAAGCAGATACCCTCACGGCGGCAAAGCAGCAGAAAGGGTAAGTAACAAGCCTTTCCCCTCACAGCGGTTTTAGCCAAGGAGTAACGAGTAACAGTGACGGAGTGCCAGATTTTACATGCAAGCAAATCCCATTTGCGTATGGAAAAAAACACCATTTGTGAATCAGAAATGGGATTTTGTCCTACAATACACATCTGATTGTGCATCTGGGATGACTGTAGGTGATCTATCAGTGTTGTGTATCAGGCCTTTAGTCTATTGTTGCAGGCCTAGCTTGGGAACAGAAGAAGCCAAACTCCTGAAAGTTACTTCCAATAATGTGTTTCTCATTTGCCCTGCCACAATGTTAGAAAGTCATCACTTGCATTGCAACCGTCAAACATTTTCGATCCATCCTAATCAGGGAGAGAACTTGACTGGCAACTGAGCCACTTCTAATCTGCAGGGCAGCGTCATCCAGTAACCTACAGGCTACTGCACGCGGCCTAGCCTTAACTGTTCCAACAGGTTCAGTTCCTTTCTCTCACTCTGTCCTATTGTACAGAGGCTAGAAGGCAACCCCACTCTTGAAATGTGTGTTTGCAGACGGCTCAACGTACCTGGGGGCTGCCATTTTCTCCTCATAGGAATTTTATAGCTCCCTTTAAAGTGGAAAAATCTTAAAATATTCCAATAAATGAAATCGATTCTTTCTTCAGCCACTTCATGAGTCTTGAATTTTGAATACATTCTCTTGCAGAATTATCTCCGTGCCAAGACATTGTTGTACTTGCTAACAAAAGCACACCTATTGACTGTTTTACGAAAAAAGAATGCTAATAATATGTTAATAGTCCTTAAATTTCGGCCGTTGGCGCAGCATACAGCTGGGAGAGTGAAAGAAGTTGCGCTTGTCAGCTTATTTGTACAATTTATTATGCGGTGCACAGAAACAAGGGACAGATTTATCTAAGGTAATAGAAACAAATTACATTTCGACAAGCATTCCATTATTAGTTTTTATTCTTTTTATTTTTCAAGTTTCAGAAAACTTTCAGAGTTACTTGAAAACATTTTAAATATGGTTTCAGATTTTTAATATATTTTGTAACAACAGATCGATGGAAGCCCATAGAAATGTTCACAGGATGAAGACACCTTCATTTCAAAGATAAGTGAATTTACTGAAGTGAAAGCCCCTGAAAGCTTGCCTGTCATCAGTCGGGTTGCCCTCTGGATGAAAATGATTTGCTGTAGATTAATAGCTCAGATTCCTTTCATACGTTGGTGGTATTCCAGATTAAAGATAGGTGGATGGATGGATAGATGTGCAGCTGGATAGACAGGGAGAGAAACAGACAAACAGATCAATAAACAGATGGGTGGACAGAAGTACGGATAGACAGATGGATGTTCAGGTGAATTGGAAGACATGGATAGGCAGATAGACAACCAGGGGCCATATTACTAAATGGGTGCACTTTCCCTGTTGGGGACACACTGCACCTTTAAACAGGCGCGGTGGGTGCAAACAGGGAAAGTGCACAGTATTATGAAGAATGCCCAGCTGCAAACTCGTGCGGCAACACATTCAAGTGAAATATGGAGGATCGGTTTAAAAGCTGCTCCTTGTTTCACAATGCAGATGGCAGCCCAACTGCACTTTGATGAGGGGTCACAGATGGATGTATCACGTTACAACGCATACTTTTACAACGCCTACCTTTACAACGCAATTTTTACACCGCAACATCCATTACAACGCATACCATTACAACACATGCCATTACAACGAATTCTTTGAAACTAACTTTACAACGCATTCCACTACAACGCATACTACATTTACAGCGCATACCATTACAACGCATAACATTACATTGCATGTAAGGTAAGTATTGGATAGTGTAGGGGTAAAAATTACTATTCTAACTTCAGGGGGTGCAACAGTAGGGTAAGTGTTGGATAGTGTAGGGGTTAAAATTACTATTCTAACTCCAGGGGGTGCAACAGTAGGGTAAGTGTTGGATAGTGTAGGGGTACTATGTGTTGTAATGCTATGCGTTGTAATGGTATGCATTGTAATGACTGCGTTGTAATGGCATGCGTTGTAGTGGTGTGCGTTGTAGTGTCATGCGTTGTAATGGTTGCGTTGTAAATGCATGCGTTGTAATGGATGTTGCGTGGTAAAAGTTTCGTTGTAATGGTAGTGCGGTGTAAAAGTTGCGTTGTAAAGGTTGTTTCCCGTCACATATTCCCCTGTAGATGGGTCCAGTGAGTGACTGAACCAGCCTGCAGAGGGATGGCTGGTGGCATGGGGTCCTTGCAATGGGACTCCCTTTCACCCACTGGGAGAGCTGCTCTCAGGGGATGCACTGACAATATGTCACCTTTTTGTGGCGCACTGTCAGTGCCCCACCTGAGAGCATGTTTGCCTCGGCACTCACATCACTAATATGGCGTGGGTGGAGACTCAAAACTGATTCCCTCATTTGCATGGGGCCACACTCCATGCAAAGGAGGGAACACTGCTCCACAATAGCGCTGATGCTACATGTGCTCCAGTGTTATCAGTATTACAGAAGAGCCTTCACAAGCATCTGCAGTCCCGTCTGTAGTACCAAAGTACCCCAGGGGCACACAAAGTGGGCGCACATGCCCATTGCACCCCTTGCTATAATACAAGTCCAGAAAGGCAAACGGTGGATGGTTAGGCAAACAGAAGAAAGACCAGGCGCGGCTGGTGTAGGTAAGAGTGGCAGGGCGGGCGGGCGGGGGTAGGAGGGAACGTTGACAGATGACAGAATTGGAAAAATAAAATAAAAAAGTTAATAAAACCACTTTCCTTGCACTCACCACATTGATTAGTCAGTGATTCATGATTCAGCGGGGCCCATCCTGTGTTCAAGAAGGTTTAGAAGGGTAACATGGTTGATAGTGTCAAAAGCTGCTGAAAGGTACATTAGGATTAGGGGTAATTTTGATTCTGGGCATCGTTGACTATGCGGACCATGGCAGTTTCAGTACTATGACCTAATCGGATGCCAGAATGACAAAGGTCCAGGAGTTAAATTTGCTTAATGTGATTGTGAAGCTGTAGGTGCACACATTATTGATATTTGAGACAGAGTGGTTATTGTTGGTGTTGGATTGGTTGGAGTTGGGTCAGGTAGCGGGAATAAGAGGTGAATGGATACATGTAGAAGTTTGAAGGAGAGGGGATCGTTGAACTGGTTGGAATATTTCAAGGAGGACAATAGAATTAGCGGGCCAGTTTCATGGAAGGTCTTGTAGTTGGATCAGGAGGCGCTATTTTTGGGTGAGATGGGGGATATCTTGGGCATGTATCATGATCAGAAAGGGAGGGGGGCAGGGAGGTTTGTGTGGAAACAGTTTAATAGTGTGCTCTTTATCATTAGAGATGTGTATGGGTTTCTCTGCAAATAAGGAGACAACAGTTTCACTGTTAGGTAAAGTTTTATTATTGGAGGAAGTGGGATTGCAGGTTGATTGGTTTTCAATAATTTCAAAGAGTTTTTTAGGTTGGTTAGTTGCAGAGTCTAGTTGATTTTGAAAGAAAGCTGCTTTGGGGTACATAATTTGCCTGTTGTAGGTGCTGCATTTTTCACGTAGGAGTTTGAGGTTGACCAGTGAGGGGGTATGTTTCCATGCTCTTTCTGCAAGTCTGAGGTGTTGGAGTTCTTCGTTCAGGTTAGAGTTTAACCAGGGCTTGGATCTTTTAGATGGGATTCTTTTAAGTTGTTTGGGGGCCAGGGTGTCCATAAGATTGGTCATGGAGTTGAAGTAGTGATCAGTGAGATCATCGATGTCATTCACAGGGGAGCGCGGGAGCAGGATGTCGATACTGAGAGTCAATATGGTGTGCGAGTGAATGTTGTGGTGTCTCGGACCCAGTGTTTGGCTATCATTGATTGGCCTTAGAAGTGATTGCCTTTGTTTTTTTTAGGAAGAAGGTGATGCAGTGGTGGTCAGTCCAATCACAGGGGAGAATAGATTCAATTTGTGGTGTTGTCAATTGCGATTATTACTTCTAGAGTATCTCTTTTGTATTGGGTCGGACTGTTGCAGGCTTGAATAAGGTTGTAGTCCTGAAGGAAAGATTTAAAACTGTTCACAAGAGGGTCAATAGAATTGTTCCAGCGAATACTGAAATCGGCAAGGACATTTTTGTTTGTTGTTCTCTTCGATATTAGTGGCAATAATCTCCATGATCTGTTCAATGAAAGTGTGCTTTTTCCTGGTGGATGATAAAAGGTGTGGAGGGAGCCCCTTGAATTTGTTAGAGCTGGTGATGTCTATCCTGAGGTATTCCAGCATGGAAGAGCTGCATGCTGTGTGATATTTTTAAAGAAAGCGAGGATCTGTACATTCAGGCTGGGCCACCTCCTGAACATCATCTAGTCTAATGATGTCATTACTGGGGGGTAGACTGGAGTGTCTAGAATAGGAGTAGAGGATTAATTCAACCAGGTTTCAATGAGTATGAGCATGTCTTGGTCCAAGTTAGGTATAAGATCAGCTATGTCGCCGTATGTTTCATGGCTGAGTGGCAGTTAAACAACACGCATTTCAGGGTTGGTTGGAGGTTGGCAAGGATGTATGAGGGATGGGACTTGTGTGAGGTTTATTTGTATTAAACAACATAGTGCTGGGGTAGGATAGCCTGAAAGGGTGGGTTATAATAGTCCAAATTCGTGAAGCAGGAAAAGTGTGAACGGCAGAAGCAAGGTTGTAGATGTCAAGGAAGGAGAGTATATTGTCACTTGATAGCTGTCTGGCTAGCCTATTATGATGGGAGGAGTGGTTAAGATTGGGTGTGGAACTCCAGAAAGGGTGTGAGATCTCTATGTAAGCAGGGATAGGGTCAAATTGGTAGTTGGAGATTAAGGAGTTATTAGTCTGGAGATAAATTACGTGTGAGGGCAACTTGTGCTCAAGCTTAGAGTTGACACAAACAAGTTTGAGAATGTCTGCTTACATTAATGGTCTTGAGCTTAGAGTCAATGAAGAGGTTTAAGCGGTTCTTGGTTGGGGGAGGCATTGGAATGTAGAAGGTTAGCAGAGGGGTTGGGGGAGCAGGCATTAGTAAGGATCATCGTCAGAGGTCTGGAAGTGGTTGGTTGAGGGGGTGGGGGATAAGTTAGTTTTGTTGATGGAGGTGTGGGATTGGAGTCTCTAAAGGGATGGGAGGTGCTGCTGTCGAATTGGTGTAGACGTGGGGGAACGTTGGTGTTTTTACTGGGCAGGGATTGTGTAGGCCACTGGTATTGCCCGTGGATAGGTGGGTGACCACCTGGGGAGAGTGGTGGGAATGGGGAGAGAGGTGGGTGGAGGAAAGGAGATTGTCATAAGGGGAGAAAGCAGAGGGGGTAGCAAGGGGGCAGGAGGAGGAGTTGTTGTGTCAAGTTTGTTTTTGAAGTTGAAGAAGAGATCGCTGAAAAGTTCCAGATTGTGATTTGAAGATTGAAGTATGGTGCCTTTGTTATAGATGGAAATAGTTGCATTGGCGTTGAATATAGTGGAGGGTGCAATAGTAAGTTTGATGCCATGTGGTCATGTGATTTTCTTGGTTAAAGTGACATTGAGAGGGGAAGAGAGGACTTTCCTCCATTTGACATGCCGATTGGTTGAGAAGATGCTGTCATTCAGTAGGATACTCTTGGTGTGGCAAAGTAGTGGTCAATGCGAAGAGTTTCTATCTTAAGGGTGACGATTTTTTATTTGAAATTTCTCATGGCAATTTTAGATAGGCTGCGTGAGAAGCTAGTTAAAAACTATTCATTTCCAGTAGGGGATAGTCGGGTGTTCAGCTTTCCAGCATTGGTATAATTCATGCTGGGTGGAGGGAGCAGGGGAAATATGGGGAGAGTAGTTAAGGGCCTTTAGAGGGGGTATTGTTTTTGCGTTCTAATATGCAGTGCATGAACAGTGCGTGCTGTATGGGTATGCAACAAGTCTGAGTGGTCCCAATCTGAGGTGGTGTTAGATTGGGGTGAGTTCATTGAACCTCCAGGTTTCTGAAAAGAATGTGGGAAGTGTCTGCTCACAGAATCATGTGTTGCCATTGTTATAAACTAAGATGGAGACTTAAGACTTTTCTGAGGCATATGGAATACATATTATCATTTGTCCAAATGGAATTTTGGAGGTGTTGGTAAAAGTAAGTGATTTTGAAAGTTCTAAAATAAATCCAGTTCTAAATATTTGGGTCAAGAAAAGTAGATCAGTATTCTACATGCGTGTTTCATAAATATGATAAACATTTGCAATTGAATTTTCCTGATTGGATTTCAGTTGATTGTCTTAATTGTTTCGAATACCTCTTTTCAGAGGCTGGCTGGGTAGTTCATTGTGAAATAGTAATGGCCTAATTTCAGGAATGCTCTCTGTGTAATAACAGATATGACTAGAAAACACATTTAAGATGCAAAGGTTATCTAATTTTTCAGTGAGCACTCCCATAGTAAACCGGGTGAATATGGTGCATCTGTGGTTACTGAAACTAAAGAAAAGTAAATTACTTACTGGAGTTCAAAATCCTAAAAGAAATCAATAAAATTCCAAAACATTAGGAAAGCTGTAACCTGCAAGAAAGACAGTACATATTACTTATATTTGATATAACCTCCTAGTTGGATGCTTCTTTATTTAAATGACCCCCTCATACTGTGACAATCAAATAAACTATGGAGGGGGTCCTGCATTTCAAATAAGTCATCTTTGGTATCTCTTGATATTAGTGTAAATGAATACAATATATATATTCTGCACTGTTTCCAACTTTTTTTCACTGTAGAAAAACTGTTTGCTGATACATATTTTATAATTTTGCAATTGTTTGCAACATACATGCTTTTTTAGGGACCAACGGCTCTGATTCACAAAGGTAAACTTAGACAAAAGTCTAACTTTACGACTTTCAATATTCACAAACTGTATTTACTAGTAGTAAAGTTTGACTTTTGTGTCAGGTTTACTTAAGTTTTGTTTCAGTTAGATAGAAGACCACAACTTACGTTAAACTGAGACAAAAGACTAACTTTACTACTCGTAAATGCCCTTTGTGAATACGGAAAGTAGTAAAGTTAGACTTTCGTCTCAGTTTACCTTTGTGAATCCAGCCCTTTATGTTTATTTATTCATCTATATTCTATGAAGTCTTTGTAAAGCTCAGTATAATAAGATTTTTGAAAGTATTCTCTTTTTAATTAGATTTCTAAAATTGTTCTTATGAGCCAGATTATTAAAGGAATACCATTGGGCAGAAATTTCCACACATGTAGATTTATGCCTAGGAGTAAATCCTTGCCTAGACGTAACTCAGCAGATGTGTGTGATGATTTACATCTATAAGTAAGAGTACATGGATAACTACAACTCAAAATACAACTGTAAATTTATTTCTAGTAAAGCTATGTGTGTATTTTAGTCATAAATCCACCAAATGTAGGTATGTTTAGCGTGTGCCAAAATCTCCGCCTAAGCTATGTAGCTCTATAAATTGAAATATCATAAATGAAAAACAATAGTACTACCATCATACACCAGAAACAACCTCTGTCATATGAAAACAGCCATCCTACACTCACACAGCCACCATTTATCAGTGCTCTAAACTGTCACCCGAGGAACATAATCATGTCATCATACAAGCTTTTACACACATTTAAATATAAACAAAGACATTTTAAGCTTTTTTTCAAGTGCATAAGGATGGGAGGTACGGTTAACATTATATAGTAGTGCTGGGGCATGAGTTGATGGTAGCACCTGGAATCATGACTTTCTTGTCTTTTTAGTATTTGTAGTGAAGCCAAAATATCAGTCAACCTTAACTCCCTTTCAACTGTAGTTTTTAGGTGAATTACACAGGTTGTTTGTTAAATTGCATGTGAGTTGCATGGACGTATGATGGTGGGTGTATTCGCCATATAGTGTTGAGATTGTTCATATATGGTGGTGGGTGTGTTGTAGTATTATGGCATATGTATGGACATATAATGCTGGTTGTATTGACATATGGTGTTTGTGGTCTTGAAGTATGATGATAAAAGTGTTGTATGATGCTACTTCTTTGAACATGTGAAAGTTGAGGTGCAATTGTATAATATTTTTTATTTGGACTTATGATGAGTAAGTTGACTTTGGATGGGGGCCAGCATTGGTATATGATGGTCAGTGTGTTATTGAATAAGTTGGTGTGTGCCACAAGGTATGCCCAAGGCTCACTTGTTGTTCCTTTTTGCGTCTTCCTTCACCCTAATTCCCTGTCTATCTGTATGCCTTTTATCTCCACAGCATCTTCTTGGTTTGCCTCCAGCCCCCTGCAACTCTGTGTGCCCATACCCTCTTGCAACTCCTGTGTGCCACTCTGAGCACTTCCATTCTAGATCTCAGTGTTTCCTGCTGCCCCCTTCAACTCTTCTATGTGCCCCACTTGTGTTGGGACCACTATGTGTACCCCCACCACTAGCTCCAATGTGTACCACCACAATATGCCCATGCAGTCTCTCTGTGTGCCCACAGCCTCCTGCAGCTTTTTTGAGTGCCCCAACCTACAATTTGTGTGCCTCTAGTCCCCTGAATCCCCTCGGTGTATCTATGCCACCTCCATGTGCCACCCTGCCTTGCCCCTGCTGCATTCTGTGTGTCCCCTGACCCCATGCAGCCGCTCTGTGTGCCACCAAGCCTATATTTACAAAGTCAATATGTCTGACATGTTACATAAAATTCAGACCAGACCAATTGGATTTGAGGGCATTTACTATGAAGCCCCCTAAGGAGGGGGCATTAGAGGCCGCAACATCCCTTGACTTGCCCAAAGGTGGGGGTAGGTTTATTATTTTTACCTCACATTATCAAGGATAGTAGACTAGACTCCTTCACCTTGCTCAAGGGCGAGCAGTGAAAAATGAGGCCCTTCATCCTCACCTTTTTCATAGATGAAGCGGGCTTAACAAAGCTAAAAGCAGATGGGTTCTGAAGAAGAACTCGGAATGTAACTGCTTGTCCAGCCTTTGTCATGAGCCTCATCCTAAATTCCAGCCAGAAAAAGTGACTGAACCATCAGTAATAGAGGTGTCCTGGTAGAACCATCTCCTTGAAAGTTACCACTAAGTACCCATAAACAAGATCCCTAATTACTTTACCTCCCCACCCTTGCTACGCTCCTCACATAAGCAGTGCATGCCCAGCTCAAAATATTTCAGTTGTCTTCTTCAGACCTTGTATGGTGTAGCAGTGTTGAGTGAAATTGGGTAAAGCAAGTTCACTTGGACAGACAATCAGCAGGCAGGGATTAACTCCAAAGGTGGTTAGTCTACAGATGGAAGGTAAGACCCCAATATGTGTTTCTAACATAGGAGTCATGGAATTCTGCTCCACAGTTCAAATCTAATGGATCATTCACAAGCTGTAAAGCTATTGGGAGCTCGTCAACCCTACTGAATCAGTAGGAGTGCTTTATATCTACCCTTGGGTGACTCAGACAAACCCACCACCATAACCAATGAGCTTATCAAAGATCTACTTGCATTCACATTTTATAAGCTGCTTCCAAGCAGCCATTTCTTCTGTATCTACTTTGGCAGACCATGAATCTAGTTTCTAACATTATGGGTAACAACAAAGTTCTTCCAGAAACAGGGACACAATGAAACTATGGAATCCACTCAGGAACAGGCATGGTATTATTCGTATGCATGTGTGTTACTATTTGTGAAAACAAAGAGATGCAATATAATCATTCATCCTAAGGAAAGAATTGAAGAATGACTTAGAAACAGAAGATATAGTCAAGATGGGAGAATAAACTTGGCAATGTAGTGTGCTGGGGCAGGGGTATTTTGCCCAGTGCCCTAATTGACCCCTCTAACAGGCCAAAACAGGTAAGGTGCCACTCAAAATTGCTAATATCCTGTTTACTGTATTTCTGTATTCCAAGGAGGAGAGTGCAATTAGATCTAACCAGCCATTGGAGGTAGGAGATGCAAGAAGGTCTCCAGAATGCACATGATCAGAGGGAAGCAATCTAAAGAGTAGCTGTAGGCAGGAAAAGTGTTTAAGTCAAGGACACAAAAACAGGGGCATTTGTAGAAATGAAAACACAAGTGCAGGCAATAAAAGTTTATTGTCTCTAGTGTTTGAGGGGAAAAAAGATCTGTCCATTCCTTCAGTGCATTTTCCACACCAGTAGATGCACTAAAGGGACAGATATCTCTACCAAGCAGGCAAGGATTTGTAAATTTGTAGAAGCCAACACCTCGGCTAAGCTGGCGGGCAGAGGGACCACCTGCCAAATAATAAATGTCCCCCTGAGATCTGTACTGAAATCAACCTTCCTATATTTTCCAAATGATGAACGAGTCTGAATAATAGGCACAGTTTTATTTAATTTAAGTTATATTACTCATGAGTAGGCAAACCCTGCAGTAAATCCCCATTCAGGTTGGTAGATGTTTCAGCTTTCCTGCAGTTGGAAAAACTTTTTCCAAAGCCCTAGATTCTCTGTGCGGTGCAGAAAAGGGACAGTGCAGGCTGCCTAGCCTTAAGATACCCCTGATAATTCCTAGCATCAGGATGTCCTTTGTGTTTGTGGGGGCCTGGGAATTGTGCAAGTGAATTTGTTATTTTGTCTTCCTCATGCATAAGCTTTGCATTTCTTACACTGCATCTCCACCACAAACTGTGGCATTTGTTGACAGTGAAAATAAATTACAGTACAATACATTTTGCACTGAGGGAAGAGTTTCACAGTTCAATAAATTGCATGTGAAGGGGAGTTTGAGATAAGGTTGAGAAAGCAACATGGACGTGAGCCACCCATACATCTTTCTGGGAAAGAAGGTGGTAGTTAACATATTTGAAATACTTATTGACATTTAACAGTCCATAAACTCCCAAAACAGAGAGGCCTTGATACTAAAAAGGTAAGTTACACTTTTGAGTAAATGTACACTTTGTTTTAAGTTTATTGCTTCTGGAATTCACAAACTATGAGTGTAAACTTAGTACAAAAGTATGTTACATGTCTCCACTCCTAGAGCAATGTAAATGTTTTACTCTTGTGTGGGTTATGTCGCTCCCTAAATCCCTCCCTGACCCTCTCTTAAAGCTCTCTTATACCGCCCTAAAAATATGCCAATTAGTGGTAAACCGTCCCCCTTTCCCACACACTCCCCTGTGTCCCTTCCTGATTTACTACTAAAATCTATACACACTTGTGCGGAGACTTCGCAGTCAGAGTGGAGAACTATGCACATATAAGTATAGTCAATTTTTACATTTTATAGTAAGTTTTCCAATACTACAAAGTGCAGTTTGGGAATCAGGTCCTGAGAGCATAACCTCGCTACAAAAGAATAAGGGCCAGATGTAGGTGGCCAAATACAGGTTGGTAACGGCCGATTTCTGCAGTTACCGACAGGTATTTGGTTTTTGAGATGTAGGGGGCGTTAATTTTAACGATTCTGTAAATTTACCGATTCTGTAAATTTACCGATTCGGTAAAACACCGAATCGGTAAATTTACCGAATCGGTAAATCTGGATGTAGGTGGCAAATAACGAATTCCTGTGTACATGCACATCTGTGAATGTACACCTGTGGCACACATACATGCCCTAAGGGCATGTATGTGTGTCACATGGCACACAAGCCTGAATCGGGGTGCAACAGGGTGTCAAAGTGACACCCTGTCCCCCTTGTCAATTTGGTAATTTTACTGAATCGGTATTTACCGATTCGGTAATTGCCATTGGTTCCTATGGGCCTCAAGGCCCATAGGAATCAATGGCAATTACCGAATCGGTAAATACCGATTCGATAATTACCGAATATTACCGATTCGTTAAATTATTCGGTAAAAATACCTACATAGCATTTACAGATTTGTAAATACTGAATTGTAAAATTCGGTATTTACGAATCGGTAAATGCCATTTACCTACATCTGGCCCTAAGTTACTTATCTCAACCTGCTGAGTATTGCAATTGCATTACCCTTGTAGGAGTGGGTGATGCCCCCCCTTGTACCAACTTCTTGACCCTCCTTAAACTTCTCATACTCCTCTCTAATCTCATTTCCTTTTGTAGTAAATCTGCAACTTCTTTAAGCCATTCTTCTTGGTTCCTCCCACTTTTACTAATAAAACCTATACTTACGTGAGTGGAGACTCCGCAGTCGGGCCAGAGAACTCCACAAAAATATGTATGGGTAATGGGGAAGCACAAAACGCTGACATGGTTTGTGAACTGCAATTTGTAGTATGTTGCTACAAAAGATACCACAAACTGCAGTTTGTGAATCAGGCTCATTGAGTTACTGCAAGTGAAAATATACAATAGGTGACAGAGAGCTGTAAAGTATAATTAGGAAAAATGTGATTGCATCCAAAACAGTGTCTTTTTGCCTTGGCAATCTGAAGTGGATCAGTGCTAAGCCTAAGAACAAAAGTGGCATGGAGTTACTTTCTTTGCAAAAAAAGTTGTTGAATTATATTAGAGAGGCAAGATAAATGGGGATGAGATGTCAGATTTATCATGTAAAATGGAGCAGTCTTTGGAAGTTTAGCTCTAGCAACATTAATGCTTTTGCATTCGCACTTAAGCCACCTGTCATTATTATGTCCAAATTACCTTGGCCCAGAGAGGTGTGCATTTCCTTTTCCATGGCAGAGAGCAGAAGATGGCTTATCCTGGTTCAAGTGGACCAGATGATGTGTTGATTTTTTCCCTGACAGACTTGTGGATTGAGAAGAACAAGATCTAAGAGGCAACTAAGTATGGGCGAAATTTGCGAATTCGCGTTCCGCGAATTCACGCGAAATCGAATTCGCAATCCGCAAAATCTGCGAATTCGTGCGATTTTTTTTGCGTGTTCGTGGGGTTTTTTGCATGTTTGCGGGGCTTTTTGCGTGTTCGCAGGCCGCTTGCATGGCGAAGTTACCCATGCGGTTGTGCATGGGCACAGCACCCTCTGGTTCACCACTGCCACCCTCTGGTTCATCACTGCCACCCTCTGGTTCACCACTGCCACCCTCTGGTTCACCCCTGCCACCCTCTGGTTCACCCCTGCCACCCTCTGGTTCAGCACTGCCACTCTCTGGTTCACCCCTGCCACCTTCTGGTTCAGCACTGTCACCCTCTGGTTCACCAATGCCACCCTCTGGTTCATGACTGCCACCCTCTGGTTCATCACAGCACCTCTGCCACCCTCTGGTTCAGCACTGCCACCCTCTGGTTCACCACTGCCACCCTCTGGTTCACTCCTGCTACCCTCTGGTTCACCACTGCCACCCTCTGGTTCATCACAGCACCCTCTGGTTCAACCCTGCCACCCTCTGGTACAGCACTGTCACCCTCTGGTTCACCACTGCCACCCTCTGGTTCACAACTGCCACCCTCTGGTTCATCACAGCACCTCTTGTTCACCCCTGCCACCCTCAGGTACAGCACTGTCACCCTCTGGTTCACTACTGCCACCCTCTGGTTCATGACTGCCACCATCTGGTTCATCACAGCACCCCTGGTTCACCACTGCCACCCTCTGGTTAACCACTGCCACCCTCTGTTTCAGCACTGTCACCCTCTGGTTCACCACTGCCACCCTCTGGTTCACCCCTGCCACCCTCTGGTTCACCACTGCCACCCTCTGGTTCATGAATAATGTGGGTGGGTCTGCACACCTCAATTCAACTAATGTAATCACAATCTTTGAAGTGTTGATCAATTTGTATGCGTGCGGTGCATAGGGAGAGGGTACCACCCCCCCTGGAAAAATGTATGAGTTGAGTCCTCGGAAACCGGGTACTATGCAGCGCACAGCTATAAGGTAATGTACCTCAATCTCTGATAACTCAATTTCCAAGAAAATGCTTTGTTTATTTAGTAAACAAAAATTATAGTTCTAAATAAATCAATCAATAGACATGACATTAGAAATGCAACATTGTACCATGTATTCTATTAAGTTCATGAATACATCAATAAAAATATTGTACATAACAGTCAATAATTGCGGTTTTCAAAAAAGAAGAAACACTTCCAAAATAACCCAATGCATTCCGGGTCTCTCCTGACCCTTCCTCAGGGGTGTAGAAAGTATTCAAAAAGCAAGAGGTTCAAATTTCAAAATCCTCAGGGAAGATTCAGGTTGCGAATCTACAATAAAATATGTATGAAGTTTCAAAATCAAAATTGCATGTGTTTCAAGGCAATACCAACAATGAATACAGCTTCTTAAAGTCACACTCATGACGATCTCAGGGTAAAACTTGCATTTTCCAATATTCAATTTAAACCATCAAGACCTGTGATCTTAAACCCAAAGTGCTAAATCAATAATGTTGGAAAAAGTGCCAAGTAGTCATTGAACCCAAAGCTATGTACAATAAAGGTGACAGGTAAAGATGTGAAAAAGTGAAGTAGTTCTGGGTAATGCCTCTGTGTAAAAGAAAACAAATAATCAAGAAAATCCACGTGTACTAGTGCTGGTGAATGGAAACAAGCATGCCAAAAGTAAAAATGATATATATACCGCCGGGTCTCCAGCAAGATGCTACGTTTCAAAAGAATATCTTCAACATAATCGTCCCGCTCTGTAATTGAAAGACAACCGTGGTACACCAATAGGTCACTAGAGACACTAGTCTGTCGGAAACTTAGTCAAAGGAGGAAGAAAGAATGTCTACATACCCGTCTCTCAGAATTAAATCCAGACGGTAATCCAAAATTAATGGCATAGCAGCGTCTCTGTTAAAGAATATGTATCAGCGTTATATGTGGCTCTATGTTAGTGAATGAACTTATGTACAATCAAAAAGGGACTGAAGTCTCCTTCTTACCCCCAACAGTAGTGAAGGTACCGTAATCTGCTATCCAGTTAATTGCGCCGGGTTCGTCTCGTCTTCCGAATCTGCAAATTAACGAACAAGCGGGAATCATGAATGAAACCCCCAAGCGCGTAACTACCAACTGTTCCCCGTAGCGCCGGAAAGGCACGCACCTTTTTTTTCCTGTTACTCTCCTGCTTCTAAAGTCGCCTCCAGTAAACGCGGTTAGTCTGAAAGGAGGCTTAAAATGATACGCGGTAAACGTGACTCACAGCAGAAAGAGGACTATAGTGAGTTAGTCCATTCCAAAATGGCCCCTGTCTAAAAACGAACGCACTAAGTGTGCTGTGTGTATAAACTCATCCAAGGGAATCTTATGCAAAAATAAAATAAAAATAAATATAAGATACAAGCACTGAATAGTAACAAAATTGGGTGAAGAAATATAAAGGAGTGAAATAAATTAAAATCAAAGATAGAATACAGGTGTTCGGTGTAGAAATGTCAGTTGATATTGTGAAATGCAATTTACCCCTTACAATCTAATACACATTCAGTTATAAATAACATAACAATTCATAATGGTCATTCAGACCCCCTGGGATTATGGTCCCCAGTTTTTTTATCCAAGCTGTTTCTTTTCGGGCTAGAGTGGTATTGATGTCCATACCCTGGTTTAAAGTAATGTGTTCTAGAACAGTGAAGCGAAGTTGAGGAATGGTATGTGTAGCATTTACCCAATGTGCAGCCAATGAAGAATTTAAATTTTTGTTCCTGATACGACTTTTATGCTCCACTATTCTAGTCTTTATTTTTCTACTCGTTCTGCCTATGTACACTAACCCACACGGGCATTTTATGGCGTAGATGACATTTTCAGTTGTGCAGTCAGAAGTATGTTTCAAAGGTATTGGTATCCCTGTCCTGGGATGTGGGAAAACTTTTCCTGTGATTACATTTCCACATTGTCCACAGTTGTGACATTTTCTCATGCCTTTAAAATTCTTGGGATCCTGTCGATTAGATGGTTTTTTCAGCAACTCAAGTAAATTGGATGCCCGAGTATCCGCAAATAGCGGTGGTTGAATGAAAATGTTTTGAAAGTCTGGTTCATTTTCTATCAACTCCCATCTTTTACGTATAATGGTTTTAATTTTGGGTACTTGTGCTGAATATTTTAGTACTAGTACCTCTCTCTTGGATGCATTTTTAGTTTGTTTTTTCAATAGATCTTCTCTTCGCTTGGTGGACAGTGTCCTTTTAGCTTCCTCTGGTTCATCACAGCTCCCTCTGGTTCACCCCTGCCACCCTCGGGTACAGCACTGTCACCCTCTGGTTCACCACTGCCACCCTCTGGTTCATGACTGCCACCCTCTGGTTCATCACAGCACCTCTGGTTCACCACTGCCACCCTCTGGTTAACCACTGTCACCCTCTGGTTCAGCACTGCCACACTCTGGTTCACCACTGCGACTCTCTGGTTCACCACTGCCACCCTCTGGTTCACCACTGCCACCTTCTGGTTCACCCCTGCCACCATCTGGTTCATCACTTCCACCCTCTGGTTCACCCCTGCCACCCTCTGGTTCAGTTCTGCCACCCTCTGGTTCATCACTGTCACCCTCTGGTTCACCCCTGCCACCCTCTGGTTCATCACTGTCACCCTCTGGTTCATCACTGCCACCCTCTGGTTCACCACTCCCACCCTCTACCAAGACCTTTTGTGACGCAGCTGCAGCACAAAATATGCGCCATGGTGGTGGGTATTACCAACGTGACGCATCTGAGAGATGCGTCACGTTGTAAAGCCCTGCGCCATCAGGAGGCGTTCTGGCGCAGGGGAGGGCATTCCTGCGCAGGAATGCCTCCTTAAAGTGGCTGAGTGAAATCTACAAGAATTCACTCAGTCACTTTTAGGCCAATGCTGCGTCAAAAGCCTGTGCCTGCTTGAAGCAGGCGCAAGGCTTGATGCAGCATTGGGGAGATAGGGCCCCCCAAAGCATTGCTGGAGCTGCGTCACAAGCTCGACGCAGCTCCAGCAATGCGCTGCTTTTACGGCACAGATGCGTGACGCATCTGTGCCGTTTTTGCCACATGGTGCGCCGCATTGTAAATGCGGCGGACCGTGGGTGGCGGAGCTGCGGCGCACAATAACTGGCGCATCCCTGGGGATGCGCCAGTTATTGTAAATCTGCCCCTATACATTTAGCCAACGAGGGAGCACTTACTGATTAGACAGTAGAAAGTACTCCAGTTGAGTAGAGGTATGGCACAAAAAGGTGGCATCTTCGTGGACAAACACGCAGGGCGGGATTCATTCTGCCCCCTGTTAGACTCGTTTTTTGTGCCCTACTGCCCTCTGTTAGACCTGTTTTTCCCTTGTTTTACTGCCCTTCTGCCCCCTGTTAGACTCGTTTTTTGTGCCCTTCTGCCCTCTGTTAGACTAATTTTTCCCTTGTTTTTCTGCCCTTCTGCCCTCTGTTACACTCGTTTTTTGTGCCCTTCTGCCCTCTGTTATTCCCTTGTTTTTGAGCCCTTCTGCCCTCTGTTACACTCATTTTTTGTGCCCTTCTGCCCTCTGTTAGACTCATTTTTGTGCCTTTCTGCCCCGTTAGACTAGTTTTTTGTGCCCTTCTGCCCTCTGTTAGACTAATTTTTCCCTTGTTTTTCTGCCCTTCTGTCCTCTGTTAGACTTGTTTTTCCCTTGTTTTTCTGCCCTTCTGCCCTTTGTTAGACTGCTTTTTGTGCCTTTCTGCCCTCTGCATAAGCCACATCATCACTCAGCGCTACCCCAGCATCACTCAGCACCACCACATTATCACTCAGCACCACCACATTATCACTCAGCGCCACCACAGCATCACTCAGCGCCACCACAGCATCACTCAGCACCACCACAGCATCACTCAGCACCACCACAGCATCACTCAGCACCATCACAGCACCAATCAGCTCCACCACAGCATCACTCAGCACCACCACAGCATCACTCAGCACCATCACAGCACCAATCAGCACCACCACAGCACCACTCTGCACCACCACAGCATCACTCAGCACCACCACAGCATCACTCAGCACTACCACATTATCACTCAGCACCACCACAGCACCACTCAGCACCACCACAGCATCACTCAGCACCACCACAGCATCACTCAGCACCACCAAGCGCCACTCAGCACCACCCCAGCATCACTCAGCACCATCCCAGTATCACTCAGCACCACCACAGCACCACTCAGCATCACCACAGCACCACTCAGCACCACCACAGCACCACTCAGCGCCACCCCAGCATCATTCTGCGCAACCATTCAACAACAACTGGTTCAAATATGTTCTCTCAATGTTTCAAACTTTATTACAAATGTCACAAAAAGATGTTAATATTTCACTTCTGTTCTTGGATTTTCGTCACAATAAAATACACTGAACATAATCTTCACAAAAGTTATTTACAAAAGTTTAAGCTATTGCCATAATAAATTAAAATCAGTTTTATTTAAGTATTCATTATTTAAAAAAATTAAAAGCCATTGTAATTTGTAATATCAATACAGCTAAGTCATGTAAATACAAAACATGTTGCATTACAAATGCTATAGGTGTCACATTTGCCAAAGTTATAACTATTGGCATTGTAAATGACAAAGCTATTAATTTAGCTATTTTCAAAACCAACACATAAATAAAAAAAATTGTCATTTACAAGACCAATAGCTCAAACTTTCCTAATGCGAGACCTATTGCATTGCAAATGCTTATTTTTATATCTGTCATTGCTTCCTGTTGAGGTTTAATTTTCGTGACAGGCGCCTCATTGCCTACTTGTAACTATTCTCTGACCCTGCTTCAAGGGTCAGAGCAGGGTCAGAGACTAGTTGCAAGTAGGCAACGAGGCGCCAGGAAGCACTTACAGGCTTATAGCAGCAGGTGCCCAAGTTGAAGTTAATTTCTTTGTAACCCTTTTGTAAAATTCACAAAAAATTAGCTTCAACTTTTGCACCTGCTGCTGTAACCCAGTAAGTGCTTGGCTGAAAATTCGTCCCCGCTGATTCGCGGATTTTACCGCGATTTCGCGAGATTCGCGGATCGCGAAATCGCGGAAAATCCGCAAATTCCGCAAGCGGAACAAATTTTCAACCCATGCTTAGAGGCAACATCATTGGAGAATCTCTTAAAAAGCTAATAGCGCATGTAATATTGAGCTTACACAGAAGTATAGTTAACCTACTGTAGATCACATACCACTCCTGGACATGAAGCAGCATGTGTCTGCTGCATCTTCTCCACTCTACCTTTTAATGTTGGCAAAACCAGAGTTAGTAGTCCTCCTTTATCGTGACCACCTAGAGATGCTTGAGCTGGTGTGTGGACAGAATAAAAAACATTTATATGAGCTAGGTCTTGCATCCATGTTTCCTGTAAACATATTATGCTATATTCCCCAAAGAAAGCTACCCATTCTTTAATTTCTAATTTGTTCTGCAGTCCTGCAATATTCCAGAAGAGATTGCCTTATCTGATTGTATTGATCTGGCTAGTGTGCTCGCTCTCTAAGCAGATAAATGCAGCACAACCCTCTCCTATCACCATATCAATTGGTACCTGGGGACCCAACTTACCAAAAGGTGGTACATCAGGCAGTACTGGCATAAGCTCTGAGGTAGAAGAGGGAATGAGACTGGTTGTATCAGGCAATTTAGGGTCAGTTAGTTTTAACAAATCACCCAAATTGACCGGGGAAACTACTCTTTGGGATTTAATATTAAAAGTTAATGAGGAGATCGCTATTGGATCATGATGAATAACACTATTTGACTCAAAAGGTATGTATGGTGGGATTAGATTTCCATCACCAGACACATGCAAAGACTGATAATTCAGTCAGTCCACATGATCTAAGGGGGAAAAGCGATTAAAAGTTGGAATGGTGAACGAGGGTATGTACAGAGGTACATCCCGGCCCTTTGTTAGACAATGGCTTGTAAAAATAGCCTAATGGTACAACTTCAATAGGGCCCCCGCATTGTTACTCCAGGGAAGTCTATCCATATGCCAATGTACTAAGGAAATATCCTCAAAGTTTACAACAATACAATCACCTGGCTCAGATTTGACCTGTGGCCTACCCATGCAACCTGTTCAACATTCATTATATTATGATACAAGTTATCACTTTTTGACCAGTCCAAAGCTTTTGCCAGCCAATGCACAGTTTAATTTTTAAGCTGCTTCCAGTCTACTTCCTTATTCATTGGCAAGGAGGAAAGGGGGGGACATTTTTTAAGAACAATACCATAAGGGGTGGCTTCTGGTGGAAGGAAAAGTGTTCTCTGTGGGTTTTTCCGAGTGCCAACTAAATGTTTGTTATGATGACTATCAATAAGATTTGGCCTGCTATTGTCCTCTTGCACGGATGTTGTGCCTAACCGCCCAATTTCTGTCTGTTTTTCTGAGTGCGTTGAAGTCTGAGTAATGTTAATACTGCAATCCACTGATGATGGTAACAGGAGGGAGGGTGCCACATTGGATATGTCCGGGTTGACATTTGGGAAAGAACTAGTCGCTATTTCCGGGCCAGAGGTCGTCTTAGAACTGCTGGAACCAATTAATATCTTTAGGGATGCATCATTGCTGTTTAACACCCCTATAAGGGGATCAAGGGTTGACTTGATGATGGCCTTTAATGAGTTGGTAAGATGCAAAAATAATGCAGTCACCCAATGACTCAACATTTTTGGGGTCCGTAGCAATATCCAAATTTTAAGTTTTGTTACTGATTTAGAGGAGGGCGGTTTTCATGCGTTTTGCCATGGTTATTGCATCTTTTGTAAATTTCCCACAAGCCTTCGATTTTCTTTTTTTTTTTTTTTGTCAGTCAGAATATCTTTATTCGACTTAATCAAAGTCATACAAAGAGAAAAAAAAGGCAATAAAAACATCACATAAAAGTATGCATTACAATCATAACAATTTTAAAAAAAAAGGAAAAACATCAAAACTCGGTGCGCATCATAAATACTATTTACACGGTTTAAAAGATAAATTTATATATAAGACAATGCCTAAGGTGTGATTTCATTACGTTTAGTAGTTCCTAAGGGCGGGGGTTGGCCAGCGGCTTTCGCCCTGGCTGCCGCGACTAGGAAATTTGCGAGGCTAAATGCTGTGCATGGATTGGTCATAAGCTGTAGATAGAGCAGTGCAGGGCGCACCTGTGTGAACCCCGCATTTTTCAGTAAGGGGAGCAAGTATTTTTTCCTCTGCTCTTGGAATAAACTACAAAACATGACAAAGTGCATTGTGTCCTGCACAGAAAAGTGGTCGCAGCTGCAAGGGGCGGCTAATTCTGGCTTCTGCCAACCCTTAAAAGAACCTAGGTAAAAATGAATAAGATTGAACCTTAATTTAGTTAATAAAAACCTGTGGTAAGGGATTGTTACGAAACGAAGGTAAGGAGCCAAATGAAGATCGCTGACTAATAGAAGGTGAGCCCTTACTGCAGGTTTCTGCAGCTCGACTGCCTCGCGACTTGCTTCCTTCCTTTCTCTGAAGGCCTTTTTTGTTTGAGCTATGTCACGAACCGTGACTTTCTCTGGGCAGCGGAAAAGTTCTGGGCGACCCAACTCTGAAAAAGATTTACTTAAGTAGGCCAGCCAAGGGATTTTACTCTGATTATCCAGTGATAGGACATCCCTCAGAATTTTATGATTCAGTGGTAGGTCAGCATTTAGCCATATTTTCAGCCATAAGATCAAGGGTGCAACGCTTAGTAGGTCCGACAAATATGGCAACCCAACTTCCTTGTGGATGGAATAGGTTGGGGTTGATTGGGGGACAGAGAGAAGGGATCTTATGAATCTATTTTCTGCTCTCTGAATGGGGTCGAGGTTTACATAACCCCACAGAGAAGATCCATATGATGCGATGGCGACAGGCTTACTGTTGTATATCTTCAGTATCGCTTCCATAGGCCTGGCTCCCAACTTGCCTGCAAAACCCAGAAGTGCGGTGGCAGATCTAGTTACTGCCAACCTTTTAGCATTTATTTGTGGGCCCCAGGTACATTTTTGATCGAACAACACTCCCAAATAGGGAAATGTGGTTACCTCGGACACTGGAGTCCCGCTGCAGAAGAATGATTTATGTCTTCTCTTTGCACCCTCTAGGCCCATAACCATGGTGTGGGATTTGGATGCATTGACCTTTAAATCCAGATTATCCATGAAGGAACCAAAGGCATCAAGGAGAACCTGCAGACCAACAACCGTGCGGGCAATCAACACGGCATCGTCCGCATACAGGAGTGCCGGGATATGGGTATCTCCTGCGCGCGGGACGTCCGTGCCCATGCCCCTCAGGTGCGCCCCCAAGCCGTTAATATAGATGGTGAAAAGCATAGGGGCCAGAATGCATCCTTGGCGCACCCCCTTAAGGGATTTAAATGGGGAGGTGCACCTACCGTTGTTGGACACTCGGACGGCTGCAAAGAGCTCCTGGTGCAACGAGGCCATATACATAACCAGGGCTTCATCGATCCCCAAGTCCAACAAAATCAGCCATAATTTGGACCTATTAACAAGGTCGAAGGCCGACGAGAGGTCCATAAAGGCCAGATAAACTGAGCCCTCCTTAGCCATTGTGTACTTAGAGATGAGTAGATACAAATTAGTGCATTGCTCGATCGTACCTTTCCTCTCTCTAAAGCCATATTGTAAATCACACAATCCGCCGCATCCCTCGACATTCTCCCTCAGCCTTAGTAAAAGAACTCTCCCCAGAATTTTTACGGTTGAGTCCAGTAGGGATATAGGCCTATAAAATGCTGGGTCGTCCCGCTGACCTTTGTTTTTATAAATGGGGACGATAATGGAATTAGCCCACGAGGTAGGTGCTGCGTTGAAATTAACTGCATTGAACACATTGGACAACACTCTCGACCACATTTTAGGAGAATACATAAAGAAATCGGCCGGAACACCGTCCGGGCCAGGTGCCTTATGCTTGGTGGTTTCCATGAGCGCCATTTCTACTTCTTGAGGATTGAAGAAAATAGGATTTGCAGACCCGCTAGGAGGTAAGCGACTATTAATGTCCTCATCAACTGCATTGCCCCCATACACATTTTTAAAGAAGGACAACCATTTTTCCTCCGTGATCACACAGTCCATTGATAAATTTTTTTCTTCCGAGAAAAGCGGCTGCTTAATAATTTCCCAGAATCTTCTGCTGTCCTTCAGCACCGCCGCTGAGAGAAGATCCTCCCATGTTTCACGCTTAATAGAATCTTTGCGGCTCTTGACAGCGGACTTGTAAATTTTCCTTAGCCTCGCGATTTCCTCTTTTACTCTAGGGACAATTTTTAGAGCCACCAACAGATCTCTGTGGGCCTTCGAACAAGCAGAGTCAAACCAACGCTTGTGACCTTGAGTTCCCTGAAGAGGTATGGCTATAAGATCTTTGGAGACCTGTGCACATATTTCCTCGTAGGCAGATACCATTAAACTCCCTTGAGTATCAGAGTTCTGACATAGCTCAGTCTGGGTTTTGATCTTAGGGAAGCATTTTGTGTAAAAGTTTTCTGGAATCACCTTCGCCCATTTTACTCTTCTGTCTTGATCTGTGGTTTTCAAAGAGAGTGCTCGGTTTGTTCTTGATGGAGCTGAGCCCATCTGGCTGCCCCAAGCCACTTCAAGTAACACTGGGTTATGGTCGCTGAAGTGGGTTACTACCGAGCTATATGCCATAGTGAGAGATAGAATGCCAAGAGATACAAAAATGTAGTCTATCACAGACCCGTGCTGGCCGCCGGTGAAGTTTGGCATTCTTGGGCCAAAATTGGGTTCGTAAAGATTAAAATTAGCCAGTAGATCCTCAAGCTCCTGGCCCTCCGCGGAATGTTCAAAGTGGGGCGCGACTAAGGCAGCGTCATCATCGTCGCATAGAACTCTTCCCTTACAAGCTAAATTACATGTATGTATATTAAAATCACCTAGTAAAATTGACTCGGATGCAAATGAGATATTCTGTAGAACTGAGTTTAAAATGCTATCTAAATTAGCAATATTGCGACCATCGTAGGCACAGTTACCTGAATTATAGAAGTTGACATATAAGGTCCTGCTGGCTTTATTGATAGTCCTTTCAACAATCAATATATTGTCAGAATCGGACCTAATCTGATTATAACTTCCTTTTAGATCCACGGAGAATAAGAGCGCCAGACCGCCTTTAGCTCTTCCCATTCTGCTAGGGACAGCGGGACTTATAAAGCTGGTATACCCGTCCCACCAGATATTATTAGAGGTGTCCCACGTTTCTTGCAGCGCGATGATGTGGTACTTTGAGATAAAGCTGCACCATACTGGGTCCTGGCGTTTAGTATTTAGGCCTGCCACATTCCAACTTATGATCCTACATGACTCCCTACTGGTCGTAGACTCGCTGCCAGTCTCAGAGTCACATTCCACTGATACTTGTGCTAATGGGGCCCAGGTGGAATTCGCGTGACAGCACTGCTCTGTCGTCACTCTAGTCGTTCGCGTGTTAGGACCAGCGTCTGTTCCGAATGAGAGAGATTGCTGACCTCGAATAATGGGTATTTGAGGCTCTGTGACTACATTAGACCTGTAAAAACTTTGGAGGCCATTGGAGTTATGACCCTCTTTACGTGAATTCAAGTCAATTGGTCCAGAAATGTTTGGGTCTGTACTTGATGCAAGTCAATCACACGTGTTGAGGTCCGATAGAGGGCCAAACCTGTTGCCTGTGGTGAAGCCCCAAGCAGATGGGGTGGCTAAATGGGTCTGACCGGTATGAGCTAGATTCCACTGGGGATGTGGGGTGATTGGGTGGGCCAGAGCCGGATCCATTCTCTGCCACCATGATGGCCTAGTACCCCGTGCACTATGATCATACCCTGGTACGCCATTCCCCCACCCGTTTGATCCCAGGACCTGCGGATAAGCCGGGGGCATGTTCCGCTCATACGAGTAGATAGGTCTTCCTGACGCATGCTGCGGTACAGGCAAAAACCGATCGTTTGCATATCGGGAGCCCGTAGCCCCTCCCCAGCTGCTATTATACCTGTGCTTGGAATGCCTATAAGTGTTTGTTAAGGTACCAGATTGAGACTCATTGTTGAAAAATCTAAGAGTTAGCGGTACTATGGAGCCATTACGCCTCTGCGGTGGAAAGACATTATTCAGGATTTCAGGAAGGACCTCTGCTTTAGTAAAATTTATGATGACGCAATCGCCTTGGAACTTTTTCGGCTTACTGCCAATCCAGGGTACCCTTCTGGTCGAAACTATATCACCTGCCAGTTTATCGAACCCTTCTTGCGCCAAATGAATATTGTTTGAAAGCCAATGTAAGGCTTTGTCCTTGAGATCCTGATTTGACTCTGATTTATCTTGGGGCAGAACAGGAACATTGGCCAATACCAAGACTAGCGGTAAGGCTTCCTCTATAAATTGAACCGGGCTAGCCTCTTGATTACGTGCCACTGTTACTTCAGTGGTGATGGCGTGAGTTACAGCATTCTGATTCAGGACTGTTGATGTTGAGGATAGGGGTAAATGTGGCAAACCTGGTTGGGTGGACTGCGCGTTACTGTCAGTAGAAGGAGCGTCCTCATCCGTGGATATTAAATCTGCGACGAGGGAAGATAGATTCTCTAGCTCCTTGGCCAGGTTACTGTGAACCCCTCCCAGCTTCCTAACTTCGGCAGTTAATTTATCCACTTTCCCGATCAGGGGCTTTATGATTGTTTTGATTTTAATGTCCATCATGTCTTGAATCCTGTTGAAAAGCTCATCATCGGATATGCGTTTAGACTCGAGATCTACCTCATAGTCTGTGGATTTGCCCTGCCTTCTTGGGGGGGGGGGGTGGCAGGCTTCTTCCTCCCTGGTTGTTTCCCCCCTCGCTTTGCTGCTGTTTTCCTGCATGCTCTCACAACACGGTTGGGTGGAGACTGGAGCTGGGGGACCTCATCTATGTCGTCTAACTGAATGCTTGTCTCAGTAGAGGCATCATCAGCTAAGTCAATGAGGTCAGCTCTGACCTTGGCTGGGGCAGATTCTTCGGTGTTTTCCATATGGTTGATTGAAGAGTTAGGGCCGGAATCTACAGGGATAGACTGTGCATTTCCTGTCAGGGAGTCCGACAAAGCTGTACTTGCATTGCTTGTAGACGGGCTATCTGCAAGCAATACCGGAGATTGGCTTAGACCCAAAGATTGTCTTCTCTTACTGTTAATACTAGTTACCACTTGAACTAGGTATGAGTCGAGAGTATTCACTGGCTCGGTAGATGGGGGAGCCTGTTTTTTCACCATATTTTGAGATTAACGTTTGATTCGGTCACGGGACCCACACTATCGACTAGGCTTGAGCCGGGTAGCTAACTGATAGTGCCGAGTGGTACTGTAGATGGTGGCCGGCTCAGAAGTATTAGTTATTAACTATTTAATGGCCGTTGTTAACTCTCTTAATGAGTAATCTAGCAAGCGTACCTCAGTCCCACGCAGTCGTCTTCAGGGGGGTGGCCTAGCCTGGCCTTTTCGTGCCTCTGAGGGCCACAGAGGGCCCGCCCTTTGCCCGGGCTTAGCCCCGGGCGTCCCGCTCGCGTCCCACGACGCTGAGGGCTTCCACCTATGTAGCGCCCCTCCCGGCGCTTTTGCTGCGTCGGGGAACGCGCCGCCGCTATGCCCGATGGGAAGTGTAGTCCCTAGGCGGCGGCGCGACTGGTGGCGACTGGTGGCGGGATTCCGGCAACTGTGGCTGGCTGCACGAACCTCTGCTCCGCTTCCGAAGAGCTCGCCGAGCGCTGTCCTCACGCTGCGCTGCCAAGTAGGGGTCTGTTCCTGTTTGCAGGTCTGTTTGCGCCTCACCCCCGCTCCACCGAGGGCTTCCACCTATGTAGCGCCCCTCCCGGCGCTTTTGCTGCGTCGGGGAACGCGCCGCCGCTATGCCCGATGGGAAGTGTAGTCCCTAGGCGGCGGCGCAACTGGTGGCGGGATTCCGGCAACTGTGGCTGGCTGCACGAACCTCTGCTCCGCTTCCGAAGAGCTCGCCGAGCGCTGTCCTCACGCTGCGCTGCCAAGTAGGGGTCTGTTCCTGTTTGCAGGTCTGTTTGCGCCTCACCCCCGCTCCACCGAGGGCTTCCACCTATGTAGCGCCCCTCCCGGCGCTTTTGCTGCGTCGGGGAACGCGCCGCCGCTATGCCCGATGGGAAGTGTAGTCCCTAGGCGGCGGCGCGACTGGTGGCGGGATTCCGGCAACTGTGGCTGGCTGCACGAACCTCTGCTCCGCTTCCGAAGAGCTCGCCGAGCGCTGTCCTCACGCTGCGCTGCCAAGTAGGGGTCTGTTCCTGTTTGCAGGTCTGTTTGCGCCTCACCCCCGCTCCACCGAGGGCTTCCACCTATGTAGCGCCCCTCCCGGCGCTTTTGCTGCGTCGGGGAACGCGCCGCCGCTATGCCCGATGGGAAGTGTAGTCCCTAGGCGGCGGCGCGACTGGTGGCGGGATTCCGGCAACTGTGGCTGGCTGCACGAACCTCTGCTCCGCTTCCGAAGAGCTCGCCGAGCGCTGTCCTCACGCTGCGCTGCCAAGTAGGGGTCTGTTCCTGTTTGCAGGTCTGTTTGCGCCTCACCCCCGCTCCACCGAGGGCTTCCACCTATGTAGCGCCCCTCCCGGCGCTTTTGCTGCGTCGGGGAACGCGCCGCCGCTATGCCCGATGGGAAGTGTAGTCCCTAGGCGGCGGCGCGACTGGTGGCGACTGGTGGCGGGATTCCGGCAACTGTGGCTGGCTGCACGAACCTCTGCTCCGCTTCCGAAGAGCTCGCCGAGCGCTGTCCTCACGCTGCGCTGCCAAGTAGGGGTCTGTTCCTGTTTGCAGGTCTGTTTGCGCCTGTTTTTCTTGATGGGGGAGGGCAAAGAGTATCACAAAGCCTCCCCTGGTGCGTGGTACAAATGCCAGCTTCATTTCCACTTATATCCAAACTGATGGATGCCGGCGGATCTATTGATTTCTCATGCTGATAGGCTATCTCCGTTATGGTGCCATTTTGTAGGGCCCTTTGTGTAACCCCAATCTCTCTTCCACAAATTCAATTTCACTAGTTATTGCCAATTCAAAAGAGAGAAAGTTTTTATTGAGGTTGATGATTTCCTACTAGAGACTCAAACTTGGAAAGTGAATTGCTATTCATCAGTGGTTGCTATCACAGTGACTTCACTGTGATGCTGCTGGAACCATCACAGTGCTCTGAGGAGGCTGTCAAAGAAGTTGTGTCAGCACATCTTTGTCTCAGAACGTTACAGTCTTTCAGCTTCCCGTTCAGACACTGTCTTGACAACTCAACTTTTATACTTGAAGACATCCTGTGCCAAAAAAGGAATACATCTCTTCTGGAAAGTCCGAGCTGACAGATACACATGCGTACTGGAGTACTACCCTCAATCTATCATGATTTTACGCCCATGCGTGTATACTTCATTAACGAGATATATTGAGTCTACAATACAAAATAGGATGGTTTACTTTTACCTATATACATGAATATTAATTATGACCCTTATGATACTAGTAACTATTACAAAGAGTCTTAGCCCCGAGGAAGTTAGTGGTGATAAAGAACACAGCCATTAAACATATGTTAGCCACTGTGATGTTTAGCACCTGTTTGGATGCATTATGAACTAAACAAATGAAAATTGCATACTTTGGAATTACCAAGACTGAAGAAAAGTCTTTGAACTTTGGTGCTCAGGAGTTTTTTTCATTTTTTATGGGGGCTGTGCCTCCCAAACAAAGGATTTTGTGGCTACCTTCTCTCCAAGGAGCACCTATGGAGATTTTTTGGTTCACACAATTTAGCGCAGACACATAACTTTGCTACTTTTGCTTGATGTATAATGTTACTTTAACCTTTGGTATTTCCAGTCAATTTCTTTTTTTTTTTTTAAGTAATTATTTTTTAGCGTATGTAAGCTAGAATAAGTGAATAATAATATACTCTGGGTGCACAGATTATACTGAAAGAGAATTGCTTTCGTATTGTAACTTAACGGGGAAGGCTGCACACTTTGCAAAATGTTTAAGAAAATGATTTTGAGTATAAAACAGAGAAATACATCAATATTTATGTTGACAATTTTTGCCTCCTTAATTCTTCTGACTCTCATATTGAGACGTTTCCCAAGCAAGCCCATTGTAATGTGGCCTAATGGCTAGAGCGGTTGACCTTGAAGCTGGAGAACCTGATTCGAGTTTCTGCAGGGACGCTCAACATCCTGTTATTCTGGGCAAATCACGTAATCTCCCTGTGCCTAACAAAACTGAATGTGCCCATCTATAACACAAATGGTGCTCATGTAAAGTGCTCTGATACCTTTGGGTCGAGTTTGTGCTATGTAAAACCTCTCACATTAAAAAAAAGCATCATTTTCATCACCTTTGTATGTGTTTTTACGTTAAAGTCGTAAAGTCATAATTATAATTCAGAAAGAGAGTTATCCGTTTTTTTAAATATTGTATAGTATTAAGTTTAATTATATAAAATCTATTTTTTAAGTGTATGATTATTCACTTGAGTTCTATATTTTGGTTTAATGCACTGTTTTGGGTTCTTTTTCATGTGTACAGTTATTATATTATGTTAATCTCTAAAAAGAGAGTCATTAAAATATGGTTGTAATATTCATTTAAACATTATTTTTTTTTAATTTAAAATCAGGCGGTGACTCTCGCGAGATGATATTGGGAGTCAAACAGACAATCCCTTGCATCGACTCTGAGGGTGGAGGAACTTCCTGATTGACTCTTGAGACCCTCTTGTGAGATCGTACATTTGGGATTAAGATAAGAACAGTGTCTTTCTGTAATTCTGCAAGTAAACAAAAAAAGAGAGGTCAAATCAGTCTCAGAACTGCCACAGAGATGGAGCGAGATAGATAAGGATCACACACCCACTTTAGGTGGATAGGAAGGCCCTCACACACTGACCTGGTCAGTGTCATGCTTCATCACTGGGCCCCACCAAAGAGGCCGAGTGCCTCTTTGGTGTGCTGCGACACCAGAAAGACTGCGGAGCTGGTTGTGTGAAGAGGGGCGTGTTGTGAGGGTAATTCAAATTAAAAGTGTCTAAAAGGGTATCAGTAAAAAGAAGTTTAATGAGTGATCCCTAAGACACGGATAAAGAGTATTATGTGTCTGAATTTAGTTGCCAAGGTTTAGGATTGGTTAAATTCAGAGAAAATACATTAAGTCAGTCAACATGTTTCTGCCATATGGGTGGTTTCAATTTACCAAGGCATTCATCAGGACTAAACCCCGGCGGTATGGACTCTCTAATCATCCACCCTGACCTGGGGGCGTGAAAGTGAAAATTATAAAAAGTTGAAAAAAGTGCTTTAGAAAAAATGGAAGAGGAAGACCCTGTAGCGAGTCACACCCGCAGCGACCAACAGCCGGGAACGAGCGGAGTTTGAGCCTGGTGATGAACTTATCTGAAAGGATACTAACTCCCACCGAAATTCAAGTACTTGAAAAAGGCTTAGGCTTTGTCCCAACAGCAAGACCGGACAAATTCAAGTTACACTGCGAACTTGCTGGTTTCTTTCGAAAACTAAAATTAAAAGCATTCTTTGAAGGCAAAATAGACCCAAATGAAGCAACCAGGAAAGGTGACACGGGACTAAGACCGAGTTCCACCTTTACCCCTCCCCCACACACTGTCCCTGCGGCCATCACCGCCTTTGAGCAGGCCGTATTTAAAGACTTGGAAACGTGCCATAACCCCAAGACTTTTGGGAATTTCAGCACTGCTGAATACCAAGCGGTACAAATGCTTCAGAAATACACCTCAATAAGCCGGCAGACAAAGGTGGAGGGATTGTTATTCAAAATACTGGAGACTACGAGAAGACTTGTAATGACCTACTTGGGGATATTAGAAACTATACCCCACTCACAATAGACCCTACAGCAGACCTTACCAATAAGATCACGACCTTGGTTAGACATGCAGACGAACGTGGTCACCTGTCTAAAACGAAGCGGACTTCCTGAACAGCACTAGCAATGTCATACCATACTTCTATACATTGCCCAAGATGCACAAAAACCGGTTGCCACCTCCCGGACGTCCCATCGTGTCAGGGATTGGCTCTCTCTTTGAGCCTTTGTCACAGTTTTGGGACTATTTTCTAAAACCGATAGTACAATCAACTCCCACTTACCTCAAAGATACAAAGAGCCTCCTAAAACTACTAACAGAGGTCACGTTCACAGAAAACTCAGTCACTCTAGTGACCCTCGATGTAGAAAGCCTCTACACGAGCATCTCACAGGACGATACCATTGAAGTCCTGGGAAAATCACTAGACTCCATCGAATGGGATTACCAGACACCAAACGCCTTTATCATTGAGTGTGCCACTATAGCCCTAAAAGAGAACTTCTTCTCTTTTAAAGACAAACTATTCCTGGAGTGCTCAGGAACTTCAATGGGCAGTACTTTTGCTCCTAGTGTGGCCGGGTTGTATGTGGCGGATTTTGAGGCCAAATACATTCTGCCACCAACCGCAGCTTTTTCATCGTCTACGCTTTTATGGAAGCGTTATATAGACGACATTCTGCTCCTTTGGACAGGTAGTGACAGTGAGCTTGAAACTTTTCTGGTTTGGATCAATACTCTAGACCATAACCTAAGATTCACCAATACCATAAGCAAAACAGATATTGTCTTCCTCGATGTGGTTATCTCTGGAACTGGGCTTACAACTAAAACCCACCATAAGCCTACAGCTAAAAACAATCTCCTTGAATTTAGCAGTTTTCATCCGCGCCCACTTAAAGAGAATCTCCCTTACGGGCAATATCTCAGACTAAGGAGAAATTGCAGCACCCTTTCTGATTTCAAAGAACAGTCTTCCTGTCTTACAGAAAAACTTAGAGATAGAGGCTACCCAGCACCTATCCTAAACAAGGGTTTCAAAAGAGCAAAAAACCAGCCAAGAGAGGCACTCTTGGAAGAAAAGATCAATAACCCTGACTCAATACCACTTACATGTGTAACCACATATAACAGTCTGTCCAATTCAATGAAGAAAACTATCAATAAACATTGGAATATTATAACATCCTGTAAAGAGAACTGGGAGAAACCGCTCTTCTCTTTTAAAAAAGGACTGAGTCTGAAAGATGCCCTGGTCCACACTCGCCCAAAAGAAAAGCCTCCTGACAGTTTGCCCACAATAACTGCAGCATGGGGTTTACCAAGAATTACCGGGCACTACCCCTGCTCTGACTGCAGTGTCTGCCATCTAACAGAAGCAACAAAAACACTATCGCTGGAAGCAGGCAAGGTTTGGACACAGAGAGAACACACAAACTGCAACTCAATGAATGTAGTGTATCTGATTACCTGCCCCTGCCGGCTTCGCTATGTTGGCATGACCACACGCAGGGTCAAACAGCGCATCTGCGAACATCGGAGCAATGTAAGGTGTAAAAAAGTAACAACCAAGCTGAGCCGCCATTTTTTAGACAGGAACCATACACCCAATGATATGAGGTGGACTGTAATCGAAGCAATCAATGGCACAACAAATATTACAAGCAGACTCTTTGAAAAAGAGCAGCGCTGGGTGTATCGTCTAGGCACCAATACCAATGGCCTCAACGATGACATCCCGTGGAACACTGTGCTATCTTGAGCAGGATATCTTGGTACCCATAAGACAACATGATTAAGCTATCCCTTTAAGGTCAAGGCCACTTGGATGTATGCTATTTGGATTGGTACCTCTTTGTGCCCTTTATCAGTAATATCCTTTTCTAGGCACCCTGCTACTTTCAGTACAAACCCATAAGGTAACCTGCTGCCCTTAACTGAATTCCATTAGGCAACAGGCTGACTTGTTTCTGCACCCTTCACCGTTAATACATCAGTGTTTATGTATACCACTCCAACCACCATAGTGCATTCTACTACTCATATGCACTGTCTGCAAACTATCACAGATGCTCTCTTTTCTTTAACCATAGAAATACCTAATTTTACTTGAATGTTGTCACAAACGACCCATGAACTAAGCCTTAGAATCGGCACAGAGGCCGGTCAGGCTCTCTATTGGGTTGCGCTTCCAAGCCTCAACTTGGATCCTGGCCGCGCCCCTTCCAGACTGGGCGGGCGCGTCCCAAGCCTCGTTCTGGCTAGACACGCCCACCCGGAAGAACGCGACGTGCAGCCCCACTGCTTTAATACTCAGACACCGGCCCTGCTCTCCATCGTCGGGGTCCGGTTCTGAGGCTGAACACAGGTTTCCAGCGGGCTGAGAGCGTTGAGGGCGTGAGTGCACCCGGACTACAAGATCGCTGATCTTCTACAAAACCGAGCTAAGTGCTACCCGTGCAACGGGGACCTAATAGCTAACCTCCTTCTTTTACAGGATGTGCCAGGCACGCTCCAACCCCCCTCCCGAGACCCATGGTGCAAGTAGCGCCCGTTTTTAAAGTGAGATATAAATCTAAGTTACCATCTTAAGGGGTCACAGACCTTTGGTCCATTGATCCCTTCATAAGGAGTACATATATTGTGTTTTTAACCTTTCCTTCCACCAATTGAGTTTTTAAAGACACCCTTATCACTTCACTTCCCAGAGTTACCGATATCATCCCCATAGGGTTACGTGGATGGTGTTAAAACTAGTGTCTACTTTGGGAACACAACTTATGCCACAAACTAAGGAGCACTACGACCAAACGCAATGGCATATATTAATTAATTATGTTGATGTCTGTTTGTGTTTGTTTGTGTACTTCACTTCACAGGTGCTGAGATACTCCTGATTTTGGAGCATTTTTGGAATGAGCGACTCGCTCTTCCATTTTTTCTAAAGCACTTTTTTCACCTTTTTTAATAATTTTCACTTTCACGCCCCCAGGTCAGGGTGGACAATTAGAGAGTCCATGCCGCCGGGGTTTAGTCCTGATGAATGCCTTGGTAAATTGAAACCACCCATATGGCAGAAACATGTTGACTGACTTAATGTATTTTCTCTGAATTTAACCAATGCTAAACCTTGGCAACTAAATTCAGACACATAATACTATTTATCCGTGTCTTAGGGATCACTCATTAAACTTCTTTTTACTGATACCCTTTTAGACACTTTTAATTTGAATTACCCTCACAACACGCCCCTCTTCACACAACCAGCTCCGCAGTCTTTCTGGCGTCGCAGCACACCAAAGAGGCACTCGGCCTCTTTGGTGGGGCCCAGTGATGAAGCATGACACTGACTAGGTCGGTGTGTGAGGGCCTTCCTATCCACCCAAAGTGAGTGTGTGATCCTTATCTATCTCGCTCCATCTCTGTGGCAGTTCTGAGACTGATTTGACCTCTCTTTTTTTGTTTACTTGCATCTAACCGGGGACTGAGAGAGTGTCCTTGATTCTCCCTACCTCTCCCATTGTTGTTTTGTTTCTGTAATTCTGAACAAAGGAACAGATTAAAGGAGTTGATTATAGTAGTACATTTGATTATGATTTGTTCCAGTGATATATAAAGCAATAATATTTTTACGACTCAAACACAAAATCCCTTGCATGGACTTCAGGTGGGCTGTATTGCATGGTCGTCTCCCGCATCCTACCTGTGAAATCATGCAACTGTAATTAATGGTTTCTTACCATTCTGAACAACTGAAGAAAATAAAGATTTTGATTAGCTTGGAAAAAGGTATTAATTTTTCTATGAAATATATAATGCAATAATACTTTTACAGTCTCACGGAATGCTTGCCAGTATCTCACAAGAGGGCTGGGAGAGGAATGGATTGTGATTGGTTCATGTGGATGTCTTTATTTAGAAGAAGAAGGTTCCCTCCTTTTTGCTTTATTTCACCATTGAACTTTGGTGAGAGTAGATATGTTTGACTATCTCTTCTATCCTGTTTGCCTTTGAGCAGAAAGATTTCTTCATCTGATTCAAATGAACAACCATGGCCTTCTGCACCATTTCAGACATGACAGGCACTCAAGGATCCTTGGTGTGGCAATTCTTCAAAATGAGGCCAGGTGCCAAGAAGTTATCTGCAAATTACGTGACCCGTAAACATTGCAGCTAAGAGTTCAGCTGGGGGGGGGCAGAAATAACAATATAGTATGAGTACCACTGAGATGTAGAGACACCTTAGATCCATGAATCCACAAAGGCTTGCACGGACAGAGTTGATTCATGCTGGGGACCTAGACAACTCTGCATGGGCTTCAACATCATTTTCTCCAGGAGATACTGTGTCTATGCTGGTTCTAAGTGGGCAAGCAGGCAATAACCCTGCTTTTTTAAATAAAGTACTATTTTGATGCTTGTGCAATCAGATCATTTTTTCATCAATGACAAGCAGTGCCCCCTAGGCAATAGTTCTTAGTTTTTTTAATCTTCTTTTGTAAGTTATTCTCCTTTTTGTTTTTAAGGAGATGCTGTTGGTGTTTAACTCCTCAAGATGTATGTTTTTGTCCTATCCTATTTAGAAAAAATGAAAAATACAAATAAGTTAATTTTTTAAAACAGACAAAAATGTAAAGTTCAAAACTGTTGTCAAAAGCGGCTCTTTTAATAGTTTCATGATCTATGTTGTTTGTACTATGTCCCTTTTTTTACCTACTCCTCGTGAGACTTTATTCAAGAGCCAGGGAAGCACTCTCTTGCGTACTGTCTGAGGGGGCACTGCTTTCTGGTTAGCTCTGTGAGAGTCTGATGAGATCATACATTTTATAAAGGACTTTGCATTTACACTGAATATCTTATGATGTAGTATGTATAATTTATATACACCAGAATAGTAAAAGTATGTTTAGTTTAATGAAATGCAATTCATTATATAATTGTGGAATAAAATGAACCATTTAGATTCATGAAAGAACCCCACTTGTTTTAGCTACATGAGACGAACATTGGTACATAGCACACATTAGTTCAATCACAACTTATTTTATGATCTCCGAGAGTCTTGCGAGATCGTAACATTTTTTAGAGGAATAATTTACACTTTGCTTTATTACAGTACTTATGCCTTATAGTCCCGATTAGTAGGGTGTGGGGAGAAAGACTTTCAAAGGAGATCCTTTCACAGTATAGCAATAGTGCACAGTAGTGTGTAAGGAGACACTCGAATCACACTAACACCTCTCCACAGCGTAACAACTGTGTATAATACGCTGTGGGCTAAAGACTGGCCTCTCCTGTGAGACCTTGCATGAAGGTAACTAGGGTGTAGAGTACGGTGTAAGGAGATACCTCCTCTCCACTCACACCTGTCCCCAGGCCCAGCAGTATGCATAGTAAGGTAGGGAAGTTACACACCTCACGTGTAAGACCTTACTATTCCATAAAAAGTAAAACAAGTACTGGCCTCTCCACTGAGACGTCTCCCCAGGACAATACCATATATATTGGGGTGCAGAATGTATTTCACTGTCTAGTTACAGCTCTGCCCAGGATGGCAGACACATACAGTATTGTGAAGGGAAACATTCTCCTCTCCAAGAACACCTAGCTCCAGAATAACATAAATGTGCCAGCCAGTGTTCACAGGGAGTAGCCTCTCTGGTGACACCTCTCCCCAGACCAACAGGGGTACGCAGTGGTGTCTTGGAAGGGATTGACCTGTACCCTAACACATATTACCAAGGTGAGAGGTTTCTGAAGTAGGGTTTGAGAAAAATGTATCTCTCTGCTCATACCTCTTCCCATGCTGACAGATATGCATTGTACGCTGTAGAGGGAACTGCCCTGTTTCCGCACAGATCTTTCTTGAATGATAAGTCTGCGTAGCACATTGTGGAAAGAGACTGTCCTCTCTTCTACGACCTGTGTCTTGTGCAAATTAGGCTGTGAAAAGGGGCTTACCTCTTTGGACACTGCTCTCCCCAAGATGATGAATGTACAAGTAATATGTAGAGATAAAAGGACCTCTATACTGAGAAGTCTGTTTTCCAAAACAACTATAGAGACTATGGTATGGAACCAAACTGCCCTGTCAGCTGAGATATCTTTCCAGAGTACCATATGTGCAAAGTAGACTGTGGGTAGAAACTATTCTCACAGTGCATGCCTCTCTTCTTAGTGGCGACTGTCCATAGTAGAGCATAACATGGAGCACCCTCTTTATTGAGAACTGCCAGTTTTAGACAATATTGCAATACTATATTAAAAATAACATTTATAAGTGTTAAAAAAACAAAAGTATTTTAAAATATTTTTATTACAACAAAAAATGTAACAACAATACCAAACTAGAACATCTACATTAACAATCTATATGAACAACTAGTATAATAAAACAAACAACTTTAGAAATATATAACGTTTTCTATGACTCTAATGTCTCCCCCTTTTGACTTAATTTACCTACTGGAATTTGATGTTGATAGCATTTCTTTTCCAGTCTTTAAGCCACCTTTGCCCGCCAAAGAGTTGTTATTTTCCTGCTATATCATAGCAGGCTAGGTGGCAATAAAGTCTCAACAAAGCAGCATATACATAAATTACAGTTAACAAAGCCTAGCTCGTGCAGGGTTAGCTTGTGCTGCTGAATTGCAAACCTGTCCAGGTGCTTCCACCTCCTTCCAACCTGAAAACACAGTGATTTAAGAGGTAGTTATTGCTGAACAGCAGAATAATACTGCTTGTGTTAACAGGGCTCTTTTTTTCTGCTTATGTAAGCAGCAAAACACACAAGATGATGGATGGAATGTTGCACAATGGCAAAACATTCACCCCTAGTCACAGATCTGGGTTTAATCCATCATTTTTTTGCTCACCAAGCTACCCCAGTTCAGACATGGCCATATGCAAATCAGTCTTGACCCTGTGCCTCATGGGAACAGTCCAGCCCGAACTGCCAAGCCATGTCTTTCCTGGACCGGAATCCAGCATCCTAGGACCAGTTTCTGGCTATCAGCCCTCTTCAGCCAAGATAGATTGACTCCAGTGGCTTAGTGAGCACAGGACCCACGTCTGGGCATACCCTTCCCACATAGGGTGAACAGCAAAACACACAAGATGATGGACGGAATGTTGCACAATGGCAAAACATTCACCACAGTCACAGATCTGGGTTTATTCCATCGTTACTTTGCTCACCAAGCCACCCCATTTCAGACATGGCCATATGCAAATCAGTCTCGACCCTGTGCCTCATGGGAACAGTCCAGCCTGAACTGCCAAGCCATGTCTTTCCTGGACCGGAATCAAGCATCCTAGGACCAGTTTCCGGCTATCAGCCATCTTCAGCCAGGATAGCTTGACTCCAGTGGCTTAGTGAGCACAGGACCCACGTCTGGGCATACCCTTCCCACATAGGGTGAACAGCAAAACACACAAGATGATAGACGGAATGTTGCACAATGGCAAAAACATTTACCCCAAGTCACAGATCTGGGTTTAATCCATCGTTATTTTGCTCACCAAGCCACCCCAGTTCAGACATGTCCATATGCAAATCAGTCTTGACCCTGTGCCTCATGGGAACAGTCAAGCCCGAACTGCCAAGCCATGTCTTTCCTGGACCGGAATCAAGCATCCTAGGACCAGTTTCAGACTATCAGCCGTCTTCAGCCAGGATAGCTTGACTCCAGTGGCTTAGTGAGCACGGGACCCACGTCTGGGCATACCCTTCCCACATAGGGTGAACAGCAAAACACACAAGATGATGGACCGAATGTTGCACAATGGCAAAACATTCACCCCCAGTCACAGATCTGGGTTTAATCCATCGATATTTTTCTCACCAAGCCACCCCAGTTCAGACATGGCCATATGCAAATCAGTCTTGACCCTGCGCCTCATGGCCATGTCTGAACTGGGGTGGTGTGGAGTGCAAAAAAACAATGGCTTTAGGCCCGGATCTCTGTACTGGGGTGAATGTATGACATTGTTCTGCATTCTGTCCATCAACTGTTGTTTTTGCATTTGTCACCCGAGCGGGATGGGTATGCTCAGACGTGAGTCTCATGCTCTCCACACCACTGGAGTCAAGCTATCCTGGCTGAAGACGACTGATAGCCAGAAACCGGTCCTAGGATGCTTGATTCCGGTCCAGGAAAGACATGGCTTGGGATTTCGGGCTGGACTGTTCCCATGAGGCACAGGGTCAAGGCTGATTTGCATATGGCCATGTCTGAACTAGGGTGGTGTGGAGTGCAAAAAACGATGGATTTAGGCCCTTATCTCTGTACTGGGGTGAATGTATGACATTGTTCTGCATTCTGTCCATCAACTGTTGTTTTTGCTTATGTAAGTATATCATTTTTTCCTCAGAGACTAGCGTCCATTTTTCTCCCAAAATACAACAGAATAACAAAAAAAGATATGTTACATACACATAGATTATTAATACAGTGATAAATCACTATATTTTTCAAGCTTTATCACATTTATCACCCACAATCACAAATTTACATCTAGTTCATCAGGTACATGGAATTCCATTCCCCTGCAAAATTCCACACCCTCAAATTTATAAAGGAACACATTCATTTTGACATTCCTTTGCTAACACTTACCATACTGTTTCACTCTAGAAATAGCAAATATCACCAATCAGACATCTCATAGGGCTAATACAATGAGGTTCATAAGAACAGTAGAGCTTGTATTAGTACATTATTTGTTTTATAATTTAAGAAACAGTATTTCCTTTATTTAAAAGTATACAGTTAAAGCACTTAATTTTATTAACACAGCCTGCAAGCCTTGCTCACTTCTCTCTACATTATAATGTGTACATTTCATAAGCTACATTAACACATCTACACCTCCGCGAACAACTTTTTACTCTGTAAACATGATGTAGAATATGTTTCCTAACATCAGTATACTAACTGACACTACGCAACAAAGTTTTCAAAATATATTAATAAATACCTGAACTTGCAGTTCTTTCTTATATGCAGATGAACACACAAGTCACTTTCAGCTCCACATAAATTGACTTCTGCTGAGCATAACTCAAATGACTTCCTTCACCTATAAAGCACCGAAGACAAACTGAGCCATGTCTGTGTAAACTGGCCTGTAATGTTTAACATAGAACAAGTCGGGTCATGGATGTGTTGTGGTATTATTTTATTTTGTAGCCCTTTATATCACTATGCGTCATCTGGTTGTATTTTTTCAGAAGAATAAATAATGAAAATAAGGAATTGAAGTCAACAATTCTTTAACCAATTGTGCTTTTTTCTTTGTTCTTCAGGGTCTTCGGGACTTCTATCCACTGGCACCCTCGGTAGATAGGGTAAAAAACAGGCAAGTCCCTGTTTAGTCTGGTTTCTACCAGAGTCACTAGTGGGTTAATAAAGTGCTCCTTCTCTCTTTTTATATTAAACTTGACGTGGTTGACATGTACTTAACAGAGTGATGGCAATAGTCTATGAGTTAGGATGCTCCGGAAAATAGTAATTTATAGTGAATTGTAGAAATTTAGAGAAGACCTCTCCTCATCTCCACTCGGTCTCCCCCCTTTGTTCTCCCTACCTTACTTATTTCCACTCCCTGTCCTTCCCAATGCAGTTCTTTCCCTCTTCCCTTCCTGTGTGTCAGTCCTGCTTAGCAGCTTCACATGTACAAGGTAAAGTCACACCCTTCCTGGAACGTGGCTGGTAATAGGAGCTGACCGGTACACAGGATTTCTACTCTCCCATCGGGCGGCCTTGGGTCTCTCTCTGACATCAACTTTCCTGGGCGTTCCTCTGCCTCTGGCTTCACACACCCCCGTCCAGGGCAGCCGCCGTACACTCCTCTTTCTCTAACTGCTCCTTCTTGATGCAGGTCGGGTTTGTTGATTTCCTCAGCCTCATGTAACTTGCTCCCTCCTTCATCTTCCAGTCCCTCCACATTAGCCTCATCTCCTCCTTTTGACGTTTGCGCGACATGTGGAAGTTCATGTACCTTCCCGCTGCTTGACTTCTGATTGCGGCCATTGAATGTGGCTGAAAAAGAAGAAGGGAGCATTCAGCTCCGTCAGTCTCTCCCGCAGGTTCACAACAGTCTGGTTCGTCACTTTCTCCAGTGGGATTGTAAAACACCGTGTGGCAGGTCCAGTAATTATCCATGTGGGTGTTGTGAGTGTCTTGTGGTATTGAATGAGACTCATGCAGCAAAACTCATTCCCTGAAGCCTACACTCTACTCTCATGAGACTCTCCTTGGATCGCAACACAATTGTAGTGAAACAGTATATGGGAAGTACTGGACTATCCACTGAGAACCCTCTGTTCGTTAATGGGTGTGCATACTGGAGTTTGAGGAGGGACTCTCCCTGCTTTCAAACCTCTCTCTCAAATGATAATTCTGCATAATAGGGCATGTGCAGGGACTGACCTCTCCACTGAGATCCCTTTTTGCATAACAGGTGTACATAGTAGGGTGTGTGGTGGGACTGATCTCTCCTTTGAGACCTGTCTCTCAGATAATGGGTGTGCATAGTAGCAAGTGAGGAGGTTCTGTTCTCTTCATTCAGACCTCTCTCGCAGATGTTGGGTGTACATAGTAAGGTGCATGAATGAAGTAAAATTTCCTTTGAGATCTCTGTCTCGGATGACAAGTATGCGTAGTAGTGAGTGGAGAGGGACTAGTTTTTGCTCTCAGACCTCTTTCTGAGATTACAGGTGTGTATAGTAGAGTGTAAACATGGAATTGCTTCTCCTGTCAGACCTGTCTCTCAGATGACAGGTGTTTGTAGTTGGGTGTGTGGAGAGAGACTCATCTCTCTACTGAGCCCTTGGTCTCAGATGATGGCTGTGCAGGTAGGGTGTGTTGAGGGACTGGCCTCTCCTTTGAAAACTCTCTCTCAGATGACAGGCGTGCATAGAGAGGGACTGCCCTCTCCTGTCAAACCTCTCTCTCATATGATGGATGTGCAGAGTATGGTTAAGGTTCCGTGAATTCTGAACCCGTTCAATAAAGGTCGTCGTATTGTGACGATTTTGGTATCAGCGGACCGCAAATAACGAGTGCGGTATGTACGAGTGTTTTCGTCATGATCGATTGATGGATTCACTGCGTATTCAGGGATTTCGTCTGAACCTTCGGGTTCCATTTTGTGTACGGCAGCCATTTTGTGGTTGCCCTCATATAGGCTGATGACTGTGGCCAAACGAGTCTTTAGGACACATACACCTTAGCTTGAGTTTGTGCTGACTTCTGTTTGACCTGAGTGAACTGACCCTGTTGCCCGAGGCTAAACTTGCTGAGCCAGTTCCTTGTCAGGCAGCTGGTCAGATAGAGATCAAAGAGCAGGAAATTGCTGAGTTTATGGTACACGCACACACCCCTCTATCTTACTTCTCATCTGTTTCTGTTCCTTGTTTATGGCCTATTTTATGACATGGGTTGAGGTCCTTTTATTATGGGTTTGTTTGGCCTGTCCGAGCAAGAATGTTGGTTTTTGCCTTGTCATTTCTGGTGGGCTGGACGACTGAAAGTGGGTTTGTCGTTATGTGATACCTTTGAAATGTCATTACGTGATTGGTCAGTTTGTAAGTAATTGATGCTAACCAGGAATGTGATTTTTGGCATAAAAGACGATGTCTCGCTCTATGAATTTGAGCAGTCTCCTGAGAACATACACCGTGTTGTACTTCTAGGACCTCTGTTACTGGCTGCAGCCAATAAATTTGATCTTTGACGCCACCAAGAAGTATCCTGTGTCTCTGTACTCTAAGACAGGTGAACCCGAAGACTTTGGGCGTGCTCCTGGCGCCGCTGGGTTTAAATCCCGGTTCTTCAGTTGGCGCCCAACGTAAGGCGACTTCAGCGGTACCGGTCCAAGCCTGAAGATCGTGAGGAGCTTCGTGTGAAAATTCTGGAGGAAGGCCTACCACTTCATCGACCCCTGTATGTCGTCGTGGTCCGAAAGTCTTTGCTGCGAGGTTCCCCGCTTTCCGACGGCTACGAAGGACTGCTGCCCTGACTGTCGCCCTGTCTTGGAGCCCTTTGATGATTTGTGGAGCGAGACGATAGACGGGTCTTCTGGCGACGTCATCGATATTTCAGTTAAGTATGAGTGGAGCGTCTCCCAGTCCTTAGTTTTGTTTTGGGTATCCCCTTGGGATCTATGATTTGGGACTTGCAAGCTCCAAAGCCGAGGGACTTGTGTATTCACGAGGCTATCGTATTCGATATTCCCTTGAAGTTTGAAGCTATACTAGTGAGCGAAGATGCCTGGTCTTAGCAGACTTGGAAAGATATATTTTTGTGGTTGTAATAGGGATTCCCAATTGGAGGACTTGTGTCCAGTGCCTCCGATTGTAACTCCAACCTATGAGCTCTATTTGAAACATGGCTTGGGCCCCATCACGTATAATGAAGTATGGATTAGATATACTAGGAAGGATGGTGTCCTAAAGTGGCCCCAATATGGCAGTTATGACATGGAAATTTTAGATGTTTGACTCGGGCGAAAGGAAGCCAAACAGAAAGAAATTAAATTAGCAAAGAGAAATAAAAGAGAGAAGGGTATCTCGATAATGCAGGCTGCTATACAGTTTAAAGATAATGAAGAACAAGCGAGTGAGCAGTTGCACAGGCAACGTAAACTGGCGATTGATAAATGCTATCCAGCTTTGCCGCCTCTTCAGCAGGATGCAGCGAAGGACCTTGAGAAAGATTCTTTGATGTGACATCTATTGAGTTCGCCACCCCCTTATGTACAGAGTGCTACAGCACCTCCGCAACCTTTAGTTGCGCAACCTCCGGTTGCTTTGCCCCTTGTTGTCCTACAACCGCCAGCTCCTCTTCAGTTGGCTCCTATTCCTTTGGCGCAGCCTTCTCAAGGGCCGCCGACTTTGCTACCTATTCCACCTCCAATTCCTACGACTTTGTCTCCTGTACTTGCTACTTCTTCTGCTACTGTTCCTACGTTGGTTTCCTCTCAGTCTGCTTTGTCTCCTGTTCTTTTGTCAACTTCTCCTTCTGTTCGACAGAGAATGACTGATACTGTTACTGGTCTCTTTTCTCCTCTTTTTGGGTCATTGGGTATGACCCCTGTTGCAGAGCGTAAACAATTGCATAGCCAATTGCCTGGTTCCGATGAGCGGACAGTATTGGATCATTTAGCGCGTAAATGGGTTACTTATCCTTTGAGGTATAATTTTGAGTCTGTTATGGATGTCTTACGTCAATGGGAAGCACCGACGCAGAGATATGTTTTTGGGACAATGTGTACTTTCCTTCGTGAAGAATGGGAAGATGGTAATTTGGGACAGGCTCCGCCTGAGTTGTTCCGTGTACAGTCCGAATTTGCGAAGGGAACTATAGTGGGTGTTGACGTTGAAAGAGCAATTGCGACGTTGTTGTCGTTTAGGAGTGAGTCTCCTTCTCAGCCTTTGTTTGAGCCTGATCCTTCTGTTAGGAGAAAAGTGCGACAATATCCAATGAGAGAGGTTCCTCCGGTGTGGAAGGAAGAAGTTCAGGCTGACGCTGGGTTGGGTATTGTAGCCGCTCCGGCTCATTTTCAGCGTGTTTGGGTACATGTTCCATGTAAGCGAGCTGAAGTTTTGGCCCTTAAGCAGACTTTACCTGATCCTCGTAAAAATCCTGCAGGGTACTATAAGGAATTATCACAGACTGCAGACTCATGTACTATTATTTTAGCCGATATAGACATGTTGTTTGGAAATGTAGTTCCACAGCCTTTATGGGGATTGATTCGTCATACAGATCATGCGCAAGAATTAGGTGATACATGGGCCAATATTGGTGCCTCAGATGGCAGACAGGTTGGTGGTGCTAAACCTGAGCCTTTAGTTTCAGAACTCCCTGGTAGAATTATTACTTATATGAAAACTTTGATGCCTGCTATGCATGCCAACTGGGACAAATTGTCTGCATGTAAGCAGAAGAAAGACGAAAGTGTGTCTGATTTCTTTACTAGGTTTGAAGAAACGTTTATCGACCATAGTGGTCAGGAGATGAGTACGGAAGGTGTTCAACGGTTGTTGGTAAGTTTGTGCATAATCTGCTTCCAGAATTGTGCACTAAGTTGAAGGATTCTTAGAGTTCTTGGGCTGTTTCTTCGTCAGCGCAGATATTGGCTACTGCCCAGTACTATGAGAATAGAGATAAGGACGAGAAAGATAGAGCCGACAAGAAGACTAAAGAATTAAAGATGAAGGTTCTTTTACAGCAAGCGTATCCGCCTCGTAATAATCAGCGTGATTATCAGCAACCTCAGCAGTATCAGAGAAACTCGCAAATGTTCGATTCTTCTCAACAGCGTTTTCCTGTAGGCCCTAATCAGTGTGCGTATTGTAAAGAAGAGGGTCACTTCAAGAATAGTTGTCCGGTTCTGTTACGAATGGTGGTTCTGGTGTGCGAGGTCGAGGTGTTCAGCAAGCTCCGCGAGGTAGAGGACATGTTGTGTCCCAGAATGCGCGTCCCTTGCCTCCACAGAATTCGATGAATAGTTTTGATCAGCAGAATGGTGTGTTTGGTAGGACAGCTCAGTACTATGCGGACGAATATTACGTCGAAGGTGAGAATATGGATGGTAATGATTGCTAGGACAGCCATAGACAAAGAGAGGGAGTTGTTTCAGTTCCAGTAGATCAGAGTGGACCTTATGTTGAAGTGATTACATCAAGTGTGTCAGAGCCTTTTCTGTTGGATGCTGGTGCTGCAAAGAGTTCTATCATGCACTCTAAACTCCCTGGCGCACCTTTGTCTGGCTTAACGAATGTTTCAGTAGGTTTTTCTGGCGCCCCGGTTAGTAATCCGATTTCTAGTCCTTTGTCTCTTTCTGTTGGACCTTGTGAATTTGAAGCACCCCTTATTTTGACAACGGGTTGTGGTGAGAACTTGTTGGGATTAGATTTGTTGAAAAGATTGTATGCGACGCTTTATTGTTCTCCTTCAGGAGTACAGCTTACATTGGGAAAGAGAGTAATCTCTCCGATGTATTTGTCTAAAGACCGACTTCCAGCTGAATTGTCTTCTCTTCCTGATTCTCTTTGGGCTACTGGTCCTAATGATGTGGGTCTTTTGGAGATACCGCCATATGTTGTGACATTGAAAGTGAATGCTAGATTGCCTCGTATTCCCCAATATCGGATTTCCAGCGATGGTAAAAGAGCACTTTTAGCGTTCATTTATGACCTGATTGAGAAAGGTGTGATTGAAGAAACGAGAGGTAATGTGTGCAATAGTCCGGTTTTGCCTGTTTTGAAACTTACTGATTCTTCTCAGCAGCCTGTATATAGGTTTGTGACTGATCTCCGCGGGGTGAATAAGATTGCAGTTCCGCAATTCCCAGTTGTGCCAGATATCACTGCTTTACTGACTTTGATTCCAGCTTCTGCTACTTGGTTTTCGGTGATTGACTTGAAGAATGCTTTCTTCAGTATCCCGATTGCCGAGTGGAGTAGGGATATTTTTGGCTTCTCTTTAGGAGGCCGAAGTTTCCGGTTTAAGCGCGCTCCTCAAGGCTATTGTGAGAGTCCATCGATCTATAGTCAGGCTTTGAAAGCACAGCTTGATATGATTGTCTTATCTGATGGTGCTGCCCTTATCCAGTACTTCGACGATTTGTTAGTTGCTGCTGATAATGAGGAGATTTGTAAAGAGGCTACTTTGTCGTTGTTGCGTCATTTGTCTGATTTCCATCATAAGGTGTCTCTTTCGAAGTTGCAATATTGTCGACAAGAAGTTACCTACTTAGGTCACCTCTTATCGAAGGAGGGAAGAAGATTGACCCCAGAAAGAATTCAAGCTATTGCGAAAATGAGTGTGCCTACGACACAGAGAAGTACGTGCTTTCCTGGGTATTATGTCGTATTGTAGACAGTGGATTCCGAATTTTTCACTTCTTGCGAAACCTTTGATAGCTCTTACTGTTAAGGATACTCCAAATCCTATTCCTTGGACTGATGAATGTCAGAAGAGTTTTTCTGAATTGCGCGATGCGTTGTGTTCGGCTCCTGTGTTAGGTACTCCCGATTACAGTAAGCCTTTTACACTCTATGTCCACGAGAGAGAGGGATGTGCATTGTCAGTTTTGACTCAACAGTTTGGCGATAAGCAACGTCCATGTGCTTATTTTTCATCGACTTTGGATCCGGTAGCTAGAGCGTTGCCGAGTTGTTTGAGAGCTACAGCAGCAGCGGCTATTTCTATTCGACAGTCTGCTGGTTTGGTGATGGATATTACGTTGATTGTAATGGTTCCACATGCAGTGGATACCTTATTGAATCGAACAAAGACACAGCACTTAACTAGTGCTCGGTTGTCAGGTTACGAATTGACACTTTTAGCGAGTCATGTGCATATAAAGAGATGCAACACGTTGAATCCGGCTACGTTGTTGCCGATTTCAGTTGAGACAGATGTTTCTGAACAGCATGATTGCTTTCTTAGGACAGAGGAAGAAACGAAAGGGAGGATAGACCTCAGGGACACTCCTCTTGCAGAATATGATGGTACTTTATGGGTGGATGGTTCGTGCTTGAAGCTTCCGAATGGTGATACGACTGCGGCATATGCTGTTACGACTTTGCATACGATTGTTCAAGCTGCACGTATCCCACATAATTCAGTGCAAGCAGCAGAGTAGATTGCATTGACAAGAGCGCGTGTGTTGTCGAAAGGGAAACGAGTTACTGTGTATACCGACAGCCAGTATGCGTTTGGTGTGGCTCATAGTTTTGGAAGATTGTGGAAAGAGCGTGGGTTCCTGACTTCGCATGGAACTAAGATTCAGCATGGTCAGTTGGTGAATGAGCTCCTTGAGTCACTTACTTTGCTGTTGCAAGTTGCCATCGTGAAATGCAGTGCGCATAAGAAAGTTACTGATAATGTAGGCTGTGGTAATGCATTTGCAGATGAAGTCGCGAAAGAAACTGCGAGAGATGTGATGAGTTGAATTTATGTTGCGGGTCCGGCGAGATGGGTTCCGGATAGAAGTATGTGTGAAGATACGATAGAAAGTGTGAAGTCAATTCAAGCTGAAGCTACAGAGAAAGAGTTGAGTGAATGGAGAGAAAGTAAGGGTAAATTGGATTCGAATGGTTGTTGGGTTGAGTTGTCAGAGCATCAGCGATGGTTGTTACCTGATGTGTATGTGCTTCCAGTGGTTACGATGGTGCATGGAATGGCTCATATCAGTGTGAAAGGGATTTGTAAGTTGTTGGCTCCAGTATGGCAAAATGCTGGAATTCCTAAGTGTGCAGAGAATTTGGTCAAGAATTGTATGGTTTGTTTGATGTACAATCCTGGTAAGGGAACTCCAACTCCAGCTGGTCATTTTGCTCCTCCAACGTATCCGTTCAAGGCTTTGCAGCTAGATTTCATCCATATGGAGAGTTGCAACAACCTGAAGTATGTGTTAGTGGTTGTTTGCTCTTTTTCGAGATGGGTGGAAGCATACCCTTTGAAAGATAACACTGCCTTCTCCACAGCTAAAGCCCTTATTAAGGAATTTTTCCCTAGGTTTGGTTTGCCGAGAATGGTGTGGAGTGACAATGGGAGTGAATTTGTGGGTCAAGTGATGAAGAGAGTGTGTGATGGTTTAGGAATAAGGCAGAAATTCCTTTTTTTTTTTTTTTTATAAATTTTTATTGTTAACAGGCTGACGAAGAGAAAAAAAATATATTAAAACATGATACATAAATAAATATTATCATACAAAACATATACCAAACCAGATCAATCGGGAAAAAAAAATAGAAAGAAAATAAAGGCAAAAAAAAGTAAAGGCAGTTTCTCTTTAGCGGTCTCACGAATTATAATATTCAGCAGATGACAAATATCAAATCCTTTCCTTTCTTAAATAAAACATCAGCGTTCAACATAAGTTCCCCAGTTTTTTTCATGCTTTTTCAGTGCACTTATACCCCTTATATTTGCTAAAGCTAGTTCCATTGAGTGTATTTCAGTTACCAGTGCCCACCAATCCCAGACCTTTGGTGTTTCTGAGCTAGTCCAGGCTCTAGCCAGAGTTAATTTGGCACAGGACATAAGTACTGTGATCAAGGCAGCGTGTGGAGATGGAGCTGGATAGGTATCTAATAAGACCGATGTAGCCGTGAGCGTGGGCAGCTGAATCTGCTTCATATTCAAAACTTTTTCAATGTCACCCCAAAAAGTCTTGAGACTCGGACATGAGAACAACATGTGTACCAGATCAGCTGCTTCGGTGGAGCATTTGGGGCATTTTGTGCAGTCGCTATAAGTATTATTAGGGGACCATTTTGAGATTCTTTCGGGGGTATAGTATAACATGCACGTTGTTCTAAATTGTTGGAGTCTTAGGCCAGATGACCGTACTTGTTTATTAATGTTCGTCAGGGAGCTCTTTATCTGTTTGGGGGTTATATTTGATCCCAATATTCTACTCCATTTATCGGCTAGCTTACTGCAGTCATTTGATTTAAAAGCAATAAGAAGTCTATTCGCTTCACTTATAACAGACTTATTTTTCAATGAGTGTAAACAGATCCAGATATCGCATTCGGTAACCTCCAAAATTTGTTTTTTATTAATCAGATAATCGTGTATCTGTAGATGTTTGTATCTCATATTTTCAGGTAGACTATATAGTAGTTTAAGAGTGTTGAAATCCAAAAAACCTTGTGTGTTATATAGGTCCCCTAGAACGGTTATGCCTGATCTGGACCATCCACGAGTAGTATTATCGTTGAAAATATTTGGAAGGCCAGGGTTACCCCATAGCGGTAGTTTTGAATGAAAAAAATTGGTATTACAAAAGGAGAGAAAATTGCCCCATATCTTTGTTATATCTCTGGCGGTCTTAAATTTGACCCTTTTGTAATAATTGGGTTCATTGGTTCTAAATAGAAACAGATTTGAGTCAGATTTCAACATAAAATAATGGAAGAACAGAGCCCTTCCCTCGTTAAGTAAAGAACGGAGGCGGTTAACAAAAGCAGACCAAAAGTATAATTTAAAGTCAGGGGAGTTAAGCCCTCCTTTGTGCGTATCATTTTTCATAAAGTTTAATGATCTTCTTGCTATTTTGTACCCCCAAATGAAGCTACTGAATACTCCATCAAGTTTCTTGAAAAATTGATTATTTAACGCTAATGGTATAGATCGAAATAAGTATACATATTTAGGCAATACCTTCATCTTTATTAAATTGATTCTGCCAATTAGATTCAAGGGTAGTCTGTGTCATTTTTTTTGTAATAAGCTAGTGGATTTGAATAGTTCGTTATAATTTATTTTGTTAATTTCTTGTATTTTGGCTGTTATTCTGTACAGGTAGGTGGCTATTTTGCAGATCTCGGGCACTATCACAGGTGGGGTGTAGTTGACTATTATTTGCGTGTTTTGTAGATTTAATTTATAACCCGCTATCTTGCCATATTTCCATGCCTCTAGTATTATTCCTTTTTGAGCCTCGATGACATCTTTTGGATAAACCGCTATGTCGTCAGCATATGCTGTTATTTTTAGTTCTTGGAGTCCTGATCTGAAAGGTATAATCTGAGTTTGAGATTGAAGGGCAAATAACAAAGGCTCCAAAGAAAGTGCAAATAAAAGAGGTGATAAAGGACAACCCTGGCGGGTTCCTCGTTGGATCAAAAAGTCTGAGGATACCAGCCCCCCATAACTAGTAAAGGCTGTTGGTTTATGGACTGTATAAGGCAGAAATTCCACGCTGCAAATCATCCCCAATCAGCTGGCTTGGTTGAGTGCTATAATGGCACCCTTAAGCTAAAACTAGCGAAGATCCAGGCGAGCTCTGGTCTACAATGGCCAGATGCTTTGCCATTAGCACTTCTGTCCACAAGAATGACTGTGCATTCGCGAATGGGACTTAGTCCGTATGAGGTTGTTTTTGGTCGCCCGGCAAATATATGGGGAGTGCCGCGGCCGACCAAATTCAGTGAGATAGAGCACCCTGTGTTGCTTGATTACCTTTATGAATTGACGGCTAAATTGCGTGTTTTGCATCAACAGGTTCATGATACCTTGCCATAAGCATCTGAAGATCCAGGACATGCTATTGAACCTGGATCGTGGGTCCTGATAAAGAATTTCCAGCGGACCAAGAACGAGCAGCCCCGCTGGATCGGTCCCTACTTGGTTCTTCTGTCTACACGTTCAGCAGTGCGAGTGCGCGGTAAAAACAACTGGATCCACGGCGTACATTGTAAGAGGGCCCCTTTGCCTCTGCCGTATGACCGGTGGGTCCAGAACGGACTTCCTGACTCTGAGACTGAAACCGTGCCTAGTTTTTTGCCTTTTAGCGATGCACGTTTGATTGGGACAAGTTCTGAGCGTGAAAGCGACGATCTTCTGCAAGAAGCTGTGCCTCCGTCAAATCGTTTGGACACTTCCGAATCTGAACTTTTGTTCCATGATCAGACATTGCCTGGCAAAGGCCGTTATAATTTGCGACCAAGAGTCGTGGGACTAATAAAATAAAATTCTTTCTTTGCTATTTTTAAGGTTAAGCTCTCCTCTGAGAAACTGTTTTGACCGATTTTTGTTTTTCGAACCGCCATCCGGGTTCAGCTGTAGGGTCGCGGTGTCAAGTCTTTGGAGTGCAAGCCGAAGACGTTAGGTCGTCGGTTCTGGTTGGTCTAAGGGCGTTCCCTGGACTGACACACGCATTCCCTAGCATGGAAAACCCTACCACCGCGAGCAGCACGATTAGAGGATGGAGTTTTTCGAGATGGAGAGACCTGTTGAAAGAATGAGCTTTAAGAGCAAAATATGTACAGCAATGAGCAGAAAACGTTTTTTAATATTATGTTTGTTGATATTGATTAGTTTAATGATGTTTCTGTTGGGATATGTTATATTCTCTTTTCAAGTGACATTTGCACCCACTACACAACCTATAACTTCTCCAACTGTTTCTTTGCATTCTTTTCACCCTCTGCCTGAACATGAGTTCATTAGGAGATTGGAATTCGTTAATAACTCCTTTGTTCAGCTTCTGTACCAACACCAGCTAGTAGTAAACACGACTAATTGTTGGGTGTGTGGTCTTATGCCTCATACTACTGATAAAGGTATTCCTTACCTGGTGTTGCCTTTTAGCTACAATGGTTTTGTGTGGGCATACAGAACGATGTTCATCTATGCTCGTGAAGTCTATCCCTTACGTTCTGTGAAAGATAATCCACAGAATAGTGCTCTAGTCAAGGGTATAGTAGACTTGATTAGAGGAATAGATTCCTATGAGACTATCCCGAAAGATGAGACACTAGCGTATATTGGATGGAACGTGACTGGATATGGAGTTAGTCTGAGTGAGAACCAGCGAGCGAAAAGATCCTCTCCGATTTGGATTGTACCCCATTAGCGTCATTACTGTCTGCAAGGTTATGGCAAGAATCCGAGAGCTCAGTTAGGGAAGAGTGTTTGCACTGAGACGTATGTTTTTGCGTCCCAGACTTCCCCATTGTTTCTAGCAGCTAAGGGTACCTATTTTGTCTGTTACGATAGAGCGTACACATGGTTGCCCCCTGATTTCTCGGGCACATGTTTTGTCTCGTTCGTGTTGCCTCCTACGTATACAGCTGCGGCAGATTACCACAAGATGAGAGTTTCTAGAGGTGTCTTCAGTAAGGAAGATACTGCAGGACAAGAATTGGGAGATTTTCTGAAGGGTTTTCTGCCGTTTTGGGGACCTATGGTTAACAGCAGGAACATACGGCAATTGACGAGAGTGGTTGAGTCCACCATAGTTGAAACTGCTGATGCCCTTAGTAACTTGACTGCTGAGCTCCAGTCGGATCGCCTTATGACTCTTCAGAACAGAGTTGTGTTAGATGTCATACTTGCAGATAGAGGAGGGGTATGTAAATTGATCCAATCGAACTGCTGCGTTTTCATTCCAGACAACGCTCCGACAGTGTACCAAGCCATTTCCAAGCGACATAAGATCTCCGAGTCTGTGCATGTGGACGAAGGAGATTGGTCATTAATGGAATGGTTTTGGGGATCGTTATCCACCTGGGGATGGAAGATTCTGATGGTCATTGGGATGATCTTAGCTATCCTTTTCCTGTTCTGTCTCTGTGTGCAGTGTGCTCCTGCTATATGTGGCCTTTGTGCTACTTCGTGTGCAAGGAGACCTGTCCAGAGAGAGTTGCTAAGTACAAGGATGATGCTACATCAACATCTTAATGATCTGATGAATATAGACCTGGATTCAGACTGACGTGAGTTTGGGTTTATTGCCTATGTAAGGGCAAAAGGAGGGTCTGAGGTTCCGTGAATTCTGAACCCGTTCAATAAAGGTCGTCGTATCGTGACGATTTTGGTATCAGCGGACCGCAAATAACGAGTGCGGTATGTACGAGTGTTTTCGTCATGATCGATTGATGGATTCACTGCGTATTCAGGGATTTCGTCTGAACCTTCGGGTTCCATTTTGTGTACGGCAGCCATTTTGTGGTTTCCCTCACATAGGCTGATGACTGTGGCCAAATGAGTCTTTAGGACACATACACCTTAGCTTGAGTTTGTGCTGACTTCTGTTTGACCTGAGTGAACTGACCCTGTTGCCCGAGGCTAAACTTGCTGAGCCAGTTCCTTGTCAGGCAGCTGGTCAGATAGAGATCAAAGAGCAGGACATTGCAGAGTTTATGGTACATGCACATATCCCTCTATCTTACTTCTCATCTGTTTCTGTTCCTTCTTTATGGCCTATTTTATGACATGGGTTGAGGTCCTTTTATTTTTTATTATGGGTTCGTTTGGCCTGTCCGAGCAAGAATGTTGGCTTTTGCCTTGTCATTTCTGGTGGGCTGGACGACTGAAAGTGAGTTTGTCATTATGTGATACCTTTGAAATGTCATTACGTGATTGGTCAGTTTGTAAGTAATTGATGCTAGCCAGGAATGTGATTTTTGGCATAAAAGACGATGTCTCGCTCTATGAATTTGAGCAGTCTCCTGAGAACATACACCGTATTGTACTTCTAGGACCTCTGTTACTGGCTGCAGCCAATAAATTTGATCTTTGACGCCACCAAGAAGTATCCCGTGTCTCTGTACTCTAAGACAGATGAACCCGAAGACTTTGGGCGTGCCCCTGGCGCCGCTGGGTTTAAATCCCGGTTCTTCATGGTGTGGAGAGGAACTGGCCTCTCATTTCAGACCTCTGATCTGAATTGACAGGTGTGCTTGGTAAGGTGTATGGAGAGAGACTGACCTTTATGCTGAGACATCTCTCCCAGATGATGTGTGTGCATACTAGGGTATGTGAAAGAGCCTTAACTCTACTCACAACTCTTACCAATGCTATGGGCATCAATAGTATAGTCTGATAAACACCATCTCCAATAATACTTCTTCCTACAGTAGCAAGTGTGCATACTACAGTATATTCAAAGATCACATCCTCCTTTCTAATTTTCATCATCCGGCAAGACTCTTGTGAGATCATAACGTTTAATAAGAAAAATAGTTAGCATTCTGATTTTCACAGTGCTTAGCTCTTACACACTTCCTCTAAAAAACAAGGACCATACTATGCATTCCTACTAATAGAGTGTATTGAGAAATCATCTACTCCTTTTTACTATTCACTATACCCAAGAGTCCTGCAAGATCATAAAAATGTGTTTAAACAATATACATTTATTTTCTTCACAGTTCTTATCTCTTAGACACATCCATTTTAAATCTAGGGGAACAGCATGCTTTTCTTCTGCACCTCATATAGCTTTTTTGCTTCATTTCTACAGCCTCTCCAATTTTTCACAGTAAATGGTAATGACAGCCAATTCCTTTCTAACATACGAACAGCCAGCCAATCAGAGAGCTCTCTCTCTTGAGACTCATGGTAGCATTGTCTGAAGGCTCATGAGAAAACAGGAGTCTCAACCAATCACAGCGCTCCATTATTAATTTTGTGCACTCGATGGATTACGAGCCCAACTGCCAAAATATACAATTATTTTTCCCCCTTAACTTCTCTAAAAGTACTGAACGAATTTATACCAAATCACAAAAAGTACACTCTGCGGACCAAGAGTTAGCTTCTTGCTGAATATGGTGTAATTTCGTTCAGCAGTTTTTGCTTTAGCCCTGCCCGAAAAAAAGGCAATGGAAAATACATGGGGATTTTATGTTTTGGGATCCCCTTTTTTCTCAGCATCAACTTTATGGTTCACCCCAAAACTTTCCAAGAAGGGGCTGAATTGGATGAACTTTGTTTTTGGAAAGTTTTGGAAGGATTCGTCAAACGGGGCCAACGTGATTGGATGTATGACGTTACAACGCATGCTTTTACCACGCATGCTGTTACAACTCCAGTTTTACAACGCAAACCTTTACAACGTATAGTGCTTTGGGGTGCTGGATAGTGAATAGTTTAATTTACTATTCCAACTCCATCCCCCGTGGACACTAGGGAAAGTGTTGGATAGTAAATTAAATCTATTCCCTATCCTAGAGCCCCCCCAGCGCAATGCGTTGTAATGGTTTTCGTTGTAAAACCAGCGTTGTAATAGCACTGCGTTGTAAAAGTTTCGTTGTAAAGGATGTTTCCCAACGTGATTATCAAACCAAAAAGCGTTCCATCTGTGGAAAAACAGATCTAGCAATAACTACCTACTGGTTACCACCACTAGATAATTAATAAATAAATGTATGTATATATATATATATATCCAAAAACTCCACCGCCACTGCTTGTTGTTCGGTGCCTCAAATTTCAGAAAGAAGGAGCACGGACCACAGTTCTGCACTTACGAATTCCTTTTTATTTTGGTTCAGGTAAGTCAGCCATAACGCGTTTCAACTCGGTAGAGCCTTGATCACATGAGTTTTGGAAGGATTCGTCAAACGGGGCCAACGTGATTATCAAACCAAAAAGCGTTCCATCTGTCGAAAAGCAGATCTAGCAATAACTACTTACTGGTGACCACCACTAGATAATTAATAAATAAATGTATGTATATATATATATATATATATATATATATATATATATATATATATATATATATATATATATATATATTACCTACTGGCGTTCGCCAGTAGGTATATATAGTTAGGATTATTTGTCTATGGAACTTTTGAAAATTCTATGTCTCATAACTTTGGTGTTTGTGGACGGAATCGGCTGAAATTTTCAGGAAAATGGCACATTTTGTTTCTGAGCAGCCCCTGAAAATTTGGGGGGGTTTCGTCAAGGGGGGGCCGAGAAAAAAGGGGGGTCCCAAAACGCGTTTTTCCCATGTTAATTTCCATAGGGCCTTTGGCCTCACTTTTAGCTCGAACGGCTGAATGGATTTGCACAAAACTTGGCAAAATTGTAGGGACTGTTAGCCCGATGTGCCTTTGCTAGGTCTCAATATATGTGCTCCAGTGGATTTTGAGAAATTAACGTTCAAAACAAGATATATATCTGTAACAGCGCTCCGGGCTGCGCTCCGGTCCGCTTACTTTTCGCGAAACGGAACTTTGCGATGCGAAGCTGATTGGCTCCCCGGTGTCTGTCAACATTCTAAACAGTCCGGAGCGGCCGCCATCTTATCTCTTGGTAGGATCGAGAGAGAAGAAGAGGTGAAAAACGAAGGGGGAATTTAATGAAAGGGGGCAAGGTATACCCCTCTTGACCCCCTAGGAATGTTGTTGGGGCTATTAAAGGGTCCAGTGGGGAAAATAAAAAAATATATATTTTTCACGGTAGAAGCACTTCACGGGCCGCGAACTGGGCCGCAAACTGGTAGCGAAACGGGAATTCGCCATTTTGTGCTTCGTTTTAATTAAATTACTAGGTATAAGGGAGACGTATCCTAATCCCTTATGTTTTCTGAGGGTGGCTGAGGAGGCTCATATATGTTGATACATGTCTTCCAGCGGCTGTGCGTGAGCTTTTTTTTTTTTTTGCTGCATGACGTCTGTTAACGTTCGATTCGATGGAAATCAGGAAGTGTTGACCGCCAATTTGTCAGTGCGATAAAATATTTTGTTATAAATGAATCCTTATTGATAAACATTGTCTGAGCCATCTTGCCTTTTTTCCAATGCCACAATTTTGTCGTGCACGGCAGCCATTTTAGATGCCAGGCCGGTCCCAGGCTATCACCTGGCCCTGCGGATGTAGTTTATGGCCCCAGCTGTAGAGAATCCAGACATGCCAACCCTCCAGATTCAGGCGTGAGACTACTGATTTCAGTGCTAGTCTCCCGCCTCCCGATTTCTGCAAGCAAAAACCCGGGGGCATATTACCAACAACTAGCGATAATTTTTGTCTCTAACTTGTTTAGAGACAAAAATTATCGCCGCACATCGGCGATTTTTATCGCAGATAAACCTTGCTATTAGCAAGGTTTATCGCAAATGCGATAAAAAACGGCCGCAATGCATGAATATCGCTGAAAAGTCAGCGATATTCATGCATTATCGAGCAAATGCTCTTAGCCATGTTATCCACCTCCCATTGGATAACATGGCTAAGAACTGCTCAGGTCAGGTGTTAGCTTTTGGAGATATTCGCGCTTAGCGCGAATATCTCCAAAAGTTGGTAATAGGAGATAGCGATGTTAGGGACTGTTTCCAGTCGCTAACATCTTGGCACGCCCACTTTGCATGTCATTAGTGATAAATATCACTGACATGCAAAGCGGGGCCCAAGATGGTCGCTATCTCCTTTTAGCTGTCACTAACTGGTGTTAGCGACAGCTTGGTAATAGGGAGATAATTTTATCTCCGCTTTCTTGGCTTTTAAAGCCAAAAAAGCGGAGATAAACCCCCTTGTTAATATGCCCCACGATTCCTCGGGGGTTTTAGCTGACAAGGCTTGGTATTGTGTTACGTGGTAATTTTTCCAGGAAACGTCAGAGGGTCGATGCAGGGGTTCTAGAAGGGGTGATAAACCATTTAAGCCTCATGAACAAGCGCATGGTCTTTTAAAGATCTGTGAAGTACTCGGGGCGGCGGTGTGTGTGTGTCCTCTTTCAGGAGCGGGCGGGGGGGGGGCACTGCCAGCAACTTGCCAGGCCAGGCAGTGTTCAACACTTGCATCACCCTTTCTCTGCCTGCTATTGCGCTCCATGCTTCGGAAAGGTAAGAAAAAGAACGTGCATTTGAGTTTGAAATGTCCGATCCTGTAGCAGTACACTTGCAAAGCCCACACATGACAATAACCCGATTCAAGGCCCCATTCACCCGATTTTTTAAAAATATATAGCACTCCAACAAAGTGGGATTATAAAACTTTATGAACTTTTAAATATAACGAACGGAACAAAAACTGTAACAAACATTTAAACATTTTTGACAAAAAAAAGCAACAATGGTCAGAAGCTGTCTTTTGTGCGAATAGTCCCAAGGCAGCACAACGTGCTGAGTTCTGGACGGCACCCAGGTGATGTCACCTGGGTGCCGCACTGGTTTTTGGGATCCTACAATGCAGCTCAGAAAAACAGCGTGGGGCGTCCCGGGTGGTGCGGGGGGAGGCCTCGTCAGTAGCGGTCTGTTGTGCGAATAGTCCCAAGGCAGCAGAACGCGCTGAGATGTGGATGGCACCCAGGTGATGTCCAGTAAACTGCTGCACTGGTTTTGGTATCCTACAATGCTGCTCCGAAAATTTGCGTGGGGCGGCCCGGGGGGGGGCGTGGGGGAGGCGGCGTGAACGGGCCTCCCCAGGTGGCGGCCATCCAGCTGAGTTGCGCCCGCTCTTGCGGCTACAGCGTCTCGCTCACCATGTAGTTGAGTTGCTCCCACTCTTGCAGTGCAGCGATAGGCGGCTGCCACAGGACTCTTAAAATGGCGGCCGGCTCTTCGGTTTTGGGCCTGGTCCACTAAAATGGCCCTGGGACACCTTGGAACTCGGACGCTTGCCTGCTAGGGCTTGGGCTCCATTCTCGAAAGCGTCCCCTCAGCCGTGAAGATTCTACAAAAGTCTTGGGGGCCCTCGACTCCTGCAGGCTTCCGGTGGGGAGCGGCTGCCATGATTGCTCGTGGAATGACCACGACGGAGCCACGAGATGGTGGTGCTCTCAAGGTGACGCCAGCTTCAGTCTGAATCATCCAGAAACAAGGTGGGGCTTTCATCGTTTGGGAAAAAAAAAAATTCTAAACCAATGAAAAGTGTTATTGTTATGACCAAGCCTTCCATCTTTAGGAAACCAAAAGTAAAATGAAGCAATGAAAAGTTTTATAAACAAGTCACATGACCTGTTATGCGGCATAGGGCTACAAAAAGCGTAGAAAATCCGTTGGCACGTGAGGCGGCGTCAGTAGCGGACCGGTGTGCGAATAGGCCGAAGGCAGCACAACGCGCCGAGATCCGGATGGCACCGAGTTAGTGTCCAGCAAGTTGCTGCACTGGTGTGGCTATCCTACAATGCTGCGCCGAAAGTCAGCGTGGGGCACCCCATTGGCCTGTGAGGTCGCGTCAGTCAGTGGGGGCTGTGCGTCTCCCCCAAGATGGAGGCTCCTCGGCTGCAGTGCGGCGCCCCTTATCTTTTCACTCGCCGTCCAACTGAGTTGCGTCCGCACTTGCGGCTACAGTAGGCCGAAGGCAGCACAACGCGCCGAGATCCGGATGGCACCGAGGTGGTGTCCAGCAAATTGCCGTACTGGTGTGGCCATCCTACAATGCTGCGCCGAAAGACGGCGTGTCCAGCTGAGTTTCGGTCACTCTTGCGGTACAGTGACTCGAACGCGCCGAGATCCGGATGGCACCGAGGTTGTGTCCAGCAAGTTGCCGCACTGGTGTGGCCATCCTACAATGCTGCGCCGAAAGTCAAATGAAATCAAGTGAGAGGCCTAATTTCACTTGTGTGTGTTGTCGACGCACTTATTATAAGAATCAGACTAAGTTGAAGACTGTCTGAAGCTTATTTGCACCTGCTGCAGCTTCACTATTGCCCTGGTGTGGCCAAAGATCGCCCATGACATAGGCGGCCGGCTCCCGAGGTCCGGCGGAACTTTTTTCCTTTTCCTTTCTGCTTCTTGTCCCACAATCCGTTTCACCTGAAGACACGACCAGGTCCCTGAATGTGTGCAGGGGGACGCTATTGATTGAATGAAAATGGCGGCTTGACACAAAGCTGACTCAAGCGTTGCTGTTGATGCTATACAGACAAAAATTGGTTTTCAGTTTGTACATTCTTCAGAATTTTTTTTTCCATCCAAGGCTGATTGAGAGTTTGTAGAAAAATTTCTTCAGATTTTCCACATATTACTCTTTAACATTCTTCCTAAATGTAACAATGTGAGACTCACTAGGAGAACAGCTGTTTATCTTTCCTTTCAAAATGCTGCCAACAATATTTTCTGAATGGAAGACACCATCTTGTAGCATAAAGGGCCGAAAGGGGTTCTGGTCTGGCCGATGGTTGGTGGAGACATTTTGACTATATCTTGGACCTGCCCGGCCTCGCCCAAAATGGCGCCGGTATAAATGGGACTCTTAACTCCTTGTTGTGTACTGGTTGAACAACGTTGATATCACGAGATATGAATGCAGTTTTGATGCTCATGGCGGGCGGGGACGAGAATTGATTGGATATTTCGACATCCCTATTGATATTAAGTTCTGATGTGTTATTGATTACTGTACTATTGAAAGTTCGAATTAACGTCACCCATGGTACTTGCACGCAAATGTATATCTAGATAACTTTTTTGTAAGTGGCCCTGTCGTATTTTAATTACAAAATGTACGTCCACCGATTCCGCAACTGTTAGACACCTTAGTTCTTGCAACCTAATGGCTCGTTCGTTACGTTCCTCTATAATGTAAATGTCTCCTCATCATATACGATTTCAGTTTGCTCCGTGGCCGGCCCACGTGGTTATAGGCCCGTATTTGTATACTGACATTTTCACAATAAAGGTTTTTAAAACAAAACATGGTAGTAGTATTTACATTGGTAAAGTTTTTACTTTTAGTCACTGTTTTAGAATCAGTAAAAGGCAAGTGAAATAAAGCAGTCCAATTACATGACGGATAAAAGGTATAATATGTAGGAACGCAGTAAAGATAAATGGTCAAGGGCAGTTGTGTTTTCCACTCCTGCAACATAAAGTGATCGATAAGAATCTGATAATCAGGCGTATCGGCGAGTAAGACAGCAGGCCGAGTCTCTTTCACTCAACGGCTCCGTCATGGAACGAAGAAACGCCCTTTTTCTCGAAAAAGGAATATATTTTACTTTCAGGACAGTTGTAAATTTTCCGGGAAAGTACATTAGCCTGGAATATTATAACATATATGTTATAAAAAAAAAAGTTCGAAATCAATAAAAAGCGTATTTTTTAGGTCATATGACCAAGCTTTTCATTATTAAAATAACAAAAGTCAAATGAACCAATAAAAAGTTTTATTAACAAGTCACATGACCTGTTATGCTTACTTTACGCGCTGCGCGCCGCGCCCCGGATCACTTCCGGGTGCGCTAACGCGGCGTGTCATATAACGCATTACGCGACAACGTAGGTCAAGAATATAGTCAAAATGTCTCCACCAACCAGCGTTCGGAACACAACCCCTTTCAGCAGTCCAAAAAGTTCTGTAAAATGACAACAGAGGGGACAGGCAACAAGAACCATCAGTCAAAGAGGGGAGGGCAAGTTCTTCTCTACCGGGTCATGTTGGGGCGCTACCGGAACTGATCAAATTGGTAGTCTACAGTGTTTCTGGATGTTTCAGACTAAAGCTGGCGTCAGCATGAGAGCACTACCATCTCGTAGCTCTGTCGTGGCCATTCCACGAGCAGACATGGCAGCCGCTCCCCACCAGAAGCCTGCGGGAGTCGGGGGCCCCCAAGACTTTTGTAGAATCTTCACGGCTGAGGGGACGCTTTCGAGAATGGGACCCAAGCCCTATCAGGGAAGCGTCCGAGTTCCAAGGTGTCCCAGGGCCATTTTAGCGGACCACGCCCAAATCTGAAGAGCCGGCCGCCATTTTGAGAGTCCTGTGGCAGTCGCCTATCGTTGCATCGCAAGAGCGGGAGCAACTCAACTACATGGTGAGCGAGACGCTGTAGTCGCAAGAGCGGGCGGTAAACAGCTGAATGGCGGAAGAGGCACAGTGTAGCAAAAGCGGGCGGAATGGCAACTAAAACGGTAAAGGGGCGCCCCACTACAGCGTGTCTTCAGGTCAAACGGATTGTGGGACAAGGTCCAGAATAGAAGAGTCATCAAAAGGCAAAAAGTTCCGCCGGACCCCGGGAGCCGGCCGCCTATGTCGGGGGCGATCTCAGGCTAAACCGGTGCTATAAGACTTGGGGAGGGGGTCGGAGCCAAGCGTCTTCTCCGAGTCCGTGCCATCACACCGCCCCTTGGGGGCCTCCGTCAAGCGGTTTAGGGAGGTACCATATCACATTGTTTTCAAATGCAGTCAGGTCCACAAACGACACTCACTTACTTTGAGAATAGTGAAGCTGCAGTAGGTGGAAATAAGCTTCAGACAGTGTTACAAGCGCTGCTCAGAACTCTGAACTATGGCACCCAACATCCAGAACTTATGCCATTTGAGAATGGCAGTGACATTGAAGCAACTCAGGGACCAAAACCATTAACGTACTTTCACGTATGAAAATCTTACTTGGGGAGGGGGCAGGAGCGAAGCGCCCCCTCCCAGTCCGCGCCACCACACCGTATGTTGAAAATCTGAAGCCATCATTCTACAAACTGAACCAACCTTGGATGGAAAAATCTAGAAAAATGTACAAACTGAAAACCAGTTTTGGTCTGCATAGCATCAGTAGCAACGCTTGCTATCAGAGTGCATGAGTTTCATGCTCGATCGATTGAGCTAGCCGGATCGGGCAATAAAAAGTATAAAATAGTTATGTAAATAGTTATTTAATAAAATGTTTTACCCTGTTTCTTTGCTGGTGTGTTGTCTATATTTTTAATATTTGCATAGGGTTTGTCGTTATTTTGGGCGGGGTGGGTGACGGAGCCGAGCTGTCTTGAAGCCCTCATGGTGTGGAGCTCAGTTCATCTTACTATTTTCGTATTTCTCATGAAGGGTTGTTCCTAATATTTCTATTTTAGCGAGGTCAAAAAGAGATCCAATTAGTGGCCTACTGATTTTGCTCGATTAATTTTATTTTTTTACACGATTTTTCACTATCTGCAAAGACTAAACAGAGTATTGCGACTTTGTGCTTGTTTGTAAATAGAGAATGAACCAAAGAGAATCAATTGTAAAACAGTAAATGCTTGGATAACAATCAATCAAATGGAGAGACAAGCAGGCACGACGGATTACAACGGGGGTAAAGGCCTGCGTTAACTACTCTTCACTAACTGCAAAGAGAGAGTACTACTAAGAGAAAAGAGGGGAGGGGGGCAGCGTTCAAAGCACATCAGCGTGCATAAACACGAAAAAGTTTTTACCTATCACGTACTTGACATTTTACAGCTTTTGATATTTGCTATAAAAAAAACAATGAAATTCGCTGAAAAAACCATAGGTTATAGGCCATATATAGTTAGGAATTTGCATTTACAAAACCTTGAAAATTCACTGAAAAAACCATTGGTTATAGACCATATATAGTTAGGGATTAGCCTTTTCAAAACCTTATTTTACTCACACAAAACCATTGAAATTTCATATATAGTTAGTTCCACTAACTATATATCGCGCACCCGCAATCCACTGCTGATGATGTCACATATTACATCATTCATGACATGGTTAGTGACATCACTGATGACATCACTGATGACATCTCAAATGACATCACTGATGACATCACTGATGACAACATCCAGTGACTGTATGTTTCTGTAAAGTTAAAATATGTCTTACATATTGAAGAATGAGTGGATGTATAAGTGTCTGGATGAAGGATTTAGTAGGTGCATGACTGACTGTATGAGTGAGTGATTAAATGTGTCTCACTGAGTGCATGGGTTAGTGACTAAGCTGTTTTAATTTGTGCATGCATCATTATATCTGTTGTTCTACAAACTGCTGCATATGTTGATCAGTAGCTATATGAGTAACTGTATGGGTTATTCATTGGTTGTCCAAGTATTTGTATGGGAAACTGAGTGTGTGTGTATGGGTGGCTGGGAGGTGTGTGACTCTGTACATAGATGTGTGAGTAGTTGATTCACTATATGTATGGGTTCAAAAGTGCATGTGGAAACAGCTGTATGGGCGGTTGACTGTGCATGAGTGTATTAGTGAGTGAATGGATATCTCAGTGCTACATGTCAAAGTAAGTACATATGTAAAACACAGTACATGTGAGAGTTGACATATATAAATAACTGTGCATAAGAGCCAGTGAATGTGTGAGTGGCTGTATGGATCATTGTGAACATGTATCAGGGATTGTATAAGAGAATAAAGTAAATATGTGTTAGTATATGTTTGAATAAGTAAGGTGTGTATAACTGTATAGTTGAGAAAATGGAGGTGTGATTGATTTTTTGCATAACTGACTAGGTGTGTGAGTAACTCCATGGATGAGTGACAGTCTGTGACTGTCTGTTTACACTGATTGTATCTAAGGTTATATTAGAGCCCCAAGCTCTTTGCGGCAGCTGGTAAACGGAAGCCTGTCTTCAAGCCACGGCGTGGAGCCTGTTTTGCAACCCGGGAGGATTATACCAGCAAGCCCCCCCACCTGAGACTTCAAGGCACCTGGATCGATCGCTTTTCCCTGCCGCACCGGAGGGTGTTCGGGGACACAAGCAGGACGTGAAAGGTAGGACCTCTCCGAAATTGTGGGGTGTTTGGTGTGCGAGGACGCTAGCGGAACGGAGGGCGATCTACGACTCTGTAACCCAGCTGTATCCTCAGGCTAAATTGGCGTCTTTCCTTCCTGCTGCAAGCAGATATGTCTGCCGACACGTTGAAGGACCGAGAGGCGGCGGCGCAAGGGCTATTCATTAATACCGCCCAGACTCGGGAACGCCCGGAACCAGCAGGGCCGAGCAATTCCAAAACTGACGAAACTCTCAAAAATAAAATGAAAACCTTGGAAAAGTTGATGCGGGGAGAGCAGGCAAAGTGGTGGGAGCACAGATCGTTACAAAGCTACCTGGATGCGGGAAGAGTACCGAGGGGGCTAAGAATCCTGTTGGCACCGAGTTACGAGCAACCAAACCCAGAACTAATGAAGGAATGGGCGCAAAAAAACCTGGACTCCTCAAGGGAGTTAGTAATCTTGCTCGTTAAATATGCAGAAATCGACCGCATTGAACTCCAGAAAAAAGTGGTGGCATTAACGGATGAAATAGCCCAAATGGGAACACCCGAAGAAATCAACAAATTGAATGCGGAAATGACCGCCCGTCTTAAAAAAGAGGAGGAAAAAATTAAAGCTCGCAAAGCCTACAAGTTCCAACGCGACCTTGCAGATTATGAATGCGGACGCATTTTTACTTTTGCCCGTAAGTTCGACTCCCTAAAGAGTGGCAAACAACCTGGAAGAAACCGAAATAAAGCACAGGCCAGTACATCCAATGCCTCTAATGACTCCACGCAATCTGATTTCAGCTCTGCCGCTGAAAGCGAGAATGAAGGGAATCAATCCAGGATGGCACCACCTGACCCCAAAGCGATTCCAACTCCTGGCGATGAAATAGTTTTTTTATCAATGGATCGCCTGTCAACGCTGCGGCCAAGAAATCGGCAGACTCAGGCCGCAAGTGGAGAAACCACAAACGCAGCCAAAGGAGGAAAGCAAGGAAACGCACAGGCAAACTCCAATCAGAGGGGCAGAGGGAGAGGTCGCTGGAAACATTAATGACGACAGAAAATGAAACTTGCAATCTGCCTGCCTCCACCAAAGACAATATGAATAAGGACTCAGCAAATTCTAATAATCAGGTTGAAAAAACAGTCATCAACTTGACAGAGACAGTCCTCACTAAAGCAGAAATTCAAATCCTCTCTTTAGGGCTCTCCCATTGCAAAGAATCCAATTTCGATTATGCCACTACACGTATGGATATTTACAAGTTCATTCGCAAACTCAAACTGAACAAATTCCATACTCTCAATCCTCCCAAAACATCGGAAATAGAGACGGCTTGCCAAACAGATAGTCAAGGCGCTATGGGAACTTTGCCAGGCACAGAACCACCTTCCACCTTACTAACAGTTCTCATGGATCTCCATGCCCAGAACCGCACAGATTCCTCACAAACATCGCTCGCAAGTCAAACCCAAAGCTTAAAGAAAAAACCTATCATCACCACGCCCTTCAAAATCAGATCCAAGTTCAATCCGATTATGCCACGTGATGGTATCGATATATACAACGAACATATCTTTAACGAACTGAAAAAATTGAACTTCAAAACCAACGCTACAAGAAACAAAATATATAAGCGCAATAGAACATATGATAATCTGGTAACCAAACTCCAACGAAAGAACCAGATTATCATTCGAAACTCTGATAAAGGAGGTAACGTGGTGCTTTGGGACAGAGATCAATACATGAGCGAGGCCATGTCACAGCTGAATGACCGTAGCTGCTACAAATTAAGCAGTGCTGCAGCAGTGAAAGAAACATCCAACTCTTTCTTCCTCAAATTACTTGCTTGGAAAAGTGCGGGCCTAATCACTAAGGAGGAATATCTGTACATGAAAAACGATTATCCAACTATTCCCAACATCTACTTTATCCCCAAAGTCCACAAGGACCCCTCACATCCGCCCGGAAGGCCCATCATTTCCGGGAGAAACGGCCTGTTGGAACACACCTCTAATTACATCGATTACTTCCTGCAGGACTGTGTAACTGGACTGGCCTCTTACCTCAGAGACACAAGTGACTTTTTGGACAAAATTAGGGATTTCTCTTGGAATCCGGGGTTTCTGCTGCTAACCCTAGATGTGTCATCCCTCTATACATGTATTGACCACAGGGATGGTTTAAGAGCATTGGATTTCTTCCTCACCAGAAATAGACCTGCATGCCCAGAACATAACAACATGTTGCTGGATATGGTGACCTTCTGTCTTCACCACAATCTTTTCACCTTCAACCAGACATTTTACCAACAGGTGCGTGGGGTAGCTATGGGGGCCAGCTTTTCCCCCAGCTATGCCTGCATCTTCATGGGCTGGTGGGAGGAGCTGGTCCTAAAGGGGACCCTTGGTGAGTGGTTTGTAAAACATGTGAAAATGTACTATAGATACATCGACGACCTCATATTTGTCTGGGAGGGTACAAGGGAGGAAGCCCTCGAGTGGGTCAATTTGTTAAATATTAATAACATCAATCTAAAATTTACCTGTACCTTAAGCCCAACTAACATTTGTTTCCTAGACGTAGAATTGTACATTTTCAAGAACATTTTGGAAACCAAACTTTACAGAAAAGAAACAGCTGGTAATTCCATCCTCCATTATACCAGCTTCCATCCCAAACACCTCATTCGAAGTATCCCATATGGGGAAATGCTGAGAATTAAAAGAATTTGCAGCAACCCCACAGATCTCTCAATGGCTCAACATGAATGCAAAGAGCGATTCCTCGTACGAGGTTATCCCATGCACATTATTCAAACTGCCATTGACAAGACCATGGAACTGGACAGAACCCTCCTTCTAGTTCCTAAAGCTATCAGAAATCCCCCAACTCCATCTGTGACTAAGCCAATCGAACCAGATAGTGCCAGGCTCATTGTGCCGTACAGTATCCAACAGGGCGCGATTAGCAAGATAATCAACCAGAACTGGTCACTAATACGCTCTGATCCCATAATTGGCCACAAGATGCCAGCCAAACCCAGCATCACTTTCAAAAGAGCCACCTCTCTTTACAACAGTTTAGTCTCCAACTGCCCAGAGGTCATCCCATCCAAGGATTGGCTTAAAAGCTCACGGGGGTTTAGCAAATGTCACACATGCAAAGCCTGTAATTATGGCATCAATAAAACCAGCTACTGCACAGCCTTCAGCAATAAAGAAATCAAGATCTCCAAATCCCTCCATTGCAAAACAGAGTACGCCATCTACATCTTGGAGTGTACCTGTCCCTTAAGGTACGTAGGGAGCACTAAACTACCAGCTAGTGCCAGGGTACTTCAACACATCGGAGCGATCAATAATTCTGACCCTACCTACCCGGTGGCGAGACATTTCCGTGAGGTCCACAACAACAACCTGAAGGATCTCCACTATTATGTCATCGACACTGTTCCAAAAACTAAACAGGGAGGTGATAGGGAACGCATGATGCGCATGTTGGAAACTAGATACATCCTAAATTTCAACAGCAAAAGCCCTGGAGGTCTGAATAACACTGAAGACTTACACACATGTCTGTAATTAACATCTTTGAGCCACACCCCCCCCTTCCAAATTATGTTTGAAAATTCCGGTCTGTTGTTCTCTACCAATTTTGTTAACCAGCCCCCTGCATCCTTTTCCAAATCTTGAGATGCATCACACTAGCATCGGGTGTACCTTACTGACAGGTGGCACCCCACGCCCAGGTCTATATTTCGTTTTAAATTAGAAATAGACCTTATATAAACTGCCCTATGCAACTGCCCCTTGCCTCTCACCCAATCCTTTTCATTTAGGATTTTTTAAGAATTGTATTTTATTTTCAGGATTATCCTCACTGTTATTTTGAGCACTTACAGCACTTTATGCACCATTTGCAACTTTATCCAACTGTGTTTTTCAATTGATTGCTTCATAATACAACAGAAGGGTTTTTGTCTGATCAAACGGCATTACGCCGATATTCTTCCAAATGTCCAGTAAATGTTATAATATGCATTGTGTAAATATATGAATTTTGACATTTTTTGTATATACGCGATCATGTGAGTTTGTAAATATGGTTCAATGAAATTATATGTTTTTATATACACATATATATTTTTTTTTACCTTAAAAGTATATGCATACTTATATTTACATATATATTTTTCTACGGGTATTCATACCGAAAGCCATGCATTTATGCGGATATACTTTTGTGAAAAGAAGATTAATTTTCTTTTTCTTATTTTAAATGCAAAATTTCTTTTATGACGTTACTGGCATTGGTGTACACTATCAATTGTTTGCCCTTCTATTAGTTGGTCAAAGCAACTCTGTAACTTTTGTGGTATTTTACAAAGCGCAGTCTATCTTCTAAATAGCGCTTAAATGTTGCTTGGTTACACACTTTTTTCTATGTCACTCACACTTGCATCACGTGTCTAAAGTGCTAGCTGTTTATAAGGTCCAGTAAAATCTGTTGACGTTGTCATGTGATCAAGCCACTTCGGTGGTGAAACGCGTTATGGCGGACTTTTGAAGGAATAAACGCTACAAGCCTTTTTGCACTCACTTTGGGCTCGTGTCTGCTTCTTTGGTGCTGGCTGGAACTTTGTCGTTGCACCCAATCTGTGTCAGCAGCTCTTCAGATATATATATATATATATATATATGTGTGTGTGTGTGTGTGTGTATATATATATATATATACATATGTGTATAACCTACTAGCGGTCGCCGGTAGGTAGATATAGTTGGGACCTATTTTCCTTAGGAAATCCGCAACATTCTATTTGGAATAACTTTGGCGCCGGTTGACGAATCTTCGCAAAAATTTTAATCTTGGTGGGGCGCTCCGGTCCGCTTCTATCCTGAAAGTCTTGGGGTGATTCGTGAAGCGGGGGCTGAGAAAAAATGGGGTCCCAAAACGTGTTTTCCCCATGCAATTTTTTATAGGTACAGTTCATCGCCGCTACAGCCTGAACGGCTAAACGGAATTACACCAAATTTGGCAAAGTTGTAGTCCTTGGTTCAGACTCGTGCCTTTTGCTTATTTGGTGTAAATCCGTTTAGTAGTTCCTGAGAAAATTACATTTAAAAGTTCATATATATCGATGGCCTCGAAGGATCCGGGGACCCTCCCGTGCACGAGCTGTATTCTAATTGGCTTTCAACACTCCAAATCAGGAAGTGCTGGCAGCCATCTTGCGCCTCAGTAGAACCGAGGCACAGGAAACCTATAAAAAAATGCAAAAAAGCAAAAAGGGGGCAGGGTAGAAACACCCTGACCCCCTAGGCCTGTTCAGGGGGTCCCACAAGTATCCCCGAGGCCCCCAATTTTTTTTTAAATCAGCAAAGTCTTTGATCTTGCCGATAAAAAAAATGAAGTGGGGGCTCCCGCACTTGGATGATAATTAGCCCAGAGGGGGCAAATCTCGGGGGCATAATGAAAAAAGTGTGGGGGACCCAATCCCCCCCACACTGCCCTGGGGACCACCACCCCCGGGGCTTTATCATAATGTATGCAGGGGCTCACGGCCCCCCAGCAGCACCCGGGACCACCAACCCTGGGGCATCTTTTAATTGGATGGGGGCTCTCAGGCCCCCCCAGCCCTGGGGATCGCGACCCCCCAGGGCTTCTTAAAAATAGTTCTGGGGCTCTCAGGCCCCCCAAGCACCGGGGACTGCCACCCCCCAGGGCTTAAAAAAATGAATGGCGGGGGACTCACGGCCCCCCGTGGCCCCAGGGACCGCCACCCTTGGGGCTTTTAAAAAAAAATAATACCCTAAGTGGGGGGGCTCAAGCCCTCCCACACGCACCAGGACTATCACCCCCGGGGCTTTGTAAATTGTGGGGAGGGAGACCATCGGGCCCCCCTCCTGGAGCCCTCGATAGCCCTGGGGACCGCCACCCCCCAGGGCCGGCTCCTGCAGTGTCCCGGGGTACCTAACCCCGGGACACTGCTGTTTGCAATGACAAGGCGGGAGCCTGTCATTGAAAACTGCTTTGCTATTTGGAAGAGAGAGCAGGGAAAACCTGCTCTCTCTTCCAAATAGCAAAGCTGATTGCTTTTCCACAGGGGGAGCAGCATGTTATCTCCTCCCCATGTAGAAAAGCAATGCCTGCTCCCGCAGGGGCATCCCCAATCTCCCCACGGTCCCAGCCGGCTCCCCGCGGCCCCCAACAGGGAGGGCCAGTCCCGGGGAGTGGGGTCCCTGGTGCTATTAGTGGCGTGGGAGGGGGGGGGCCCTCCCCAACATGTAATAAAAAAACAAATAAACAATAATAAAAAAAGGCCGGCCCCGGGGGATGGGGTCCCGGGCCATAAGTGGCCACAGGAGGGGGCAAGGCAGCCACCATCCCAAAATCCTTTTCTTTTTTTAAAAAGACCCAATGTCTTTGCCCTTGGAATTATCATTGTTGTTATACAATGTATGTGCCAACTGTACGTCAAAAATCATGCCACCCATCAGGTTAGCTCAGTTAATGTTGCACTATATACAGACAAACAAATTAGCGACAAAAATTCAGTTCACCATATTTTTCCATGGCAATATAACTTTGCAGTTTAATAATTCTTTTAAAACATGTTAGCATCTGGGGAAATTGTAACCTGATGAATATTATCATTTATGCTTTTACAATACAATATAATACAACACCAATTATGGAGTGCAGAGCTGCCACAAAGAGGCATCCAGGAGATAGCGGTAAGCATCCGAGACCAATTCAACATATATCCAGCCAGACTTAAATGCCCCTTAATAGAAGTCAAAGAACAAAGTTTTTCGATTCTTTCGTAAAGCAATTTCTGAGGACTACGTACCAAGCTGAGACGAAGAGCATTCCACGACTTTGATACAAGGAAAACAAAAGATCTTCCACCTTTCCTAGCTTTTCGAATCCAAGGCAGTTGGAGACATTTAAGGGTGTTGTATCTCAGTGATCTAACTTGAAGATAAGGCTTGAATCTCTTCCTTAAATAAAGGAAACTTTTTTGTTCAAAATCCCGGACAGCAAAAATTAGTGCCTTAAATTGGATCCCCACGATAACAGGTAGCCAGAGAATTTGGGGAAAATAAGGAGTACCCGTTACCTGTTTCGGAATCTTCAGGATTAGACAAGATGTGGAGTTCTGTATCATTTACAGTCTCTGAATCTGGTAAGTTTGTAAACACAAATCCAAACTGCTGGCATAGTTAAATTTGGACATAACCCAGGCATGAATGATCCTTTTGCGGTAGTCTTCAGGTTTTAGGTTGAGCATGCTTTTTAAGGACGTAAGCATGGCAAAACAGTTGGCAGAAATAGCCTTGATTTGGGCACAAATGAGAGATTGGAATCAAATATCACACCAGATTTCTGATTTTAGGTGCTGTAAGAGGGGGAACTTTGCCAGCAACCAGTTATGAAAATCGGGGGAAATCTTGGGGTCAAAAAGTGAATCTCTGTTAACCAGAGTTAGGCTTAAAAACGATTTCATTCAACCACTCAACCAGTGACTTAAGACTAACTTTGAAAGAACACAATGCTTCTGTCTCTTTCTCCTAAAAAACCAAGAGGAGGAGGGCGTGGCCAAGATGGCGGCGGAGTAGAGTGCATTTCTCGGTCCCTCCGGCGCTGCAAGAATATAAGCTTTGATTATCACCCTGTTCGGTGCCCATCGGCGTTGATAAAGCCGATTTGGCGTCCCTGAGAGCTGCCTGGCATTGATTGGTGCCCTTCTTTTGCAGTTTGGATCGCCCGTAGTGGAGCAGTGTGGTGCGGCCTTCACGAGAAGCGCACCAGGGTGGCGTTGGTCCCCTGCATCAGGTGACGCCGGCGAAGTGAAGGCAGGCTGCCTGTGGCTCCGACGCTGCCCTCGCGGCTGTGAGGGAGCTGAGACATCGAGCGAGTCCTGATCGGATGGCTGTGGGCGTGGCTGCCGATCCTGCTGAGTGAGATCAGCAGGCCCAGTGAGTGCGGAGCAGGCTTCGCGAGGTGGAGCCCTTCGGTGCCCCCGGGGAATCTGGGACTGCGGAGAGGTGCCCGGCCCCCACAGAGTGGGAGAGACAGCCCAGCTTTGGCGTTCTTGGTGCCTGATCTGCGTGCCCTAGGGCGGAGACCTACCACGCCTGAGGCCGTGGTGGTGAGATCCCCGCTTTGCGGGTGAGTGCTCCCTCGCAGTGCTGCAGAGCTGAGCGCCATAAGACAGGTGAGAGTGGCGGGGGTGGTCCCACAAGGTACTTCAGGCCTCGGTCTGCACGTCGGCGGACGGTGCTGATCTGGGGGGGTTGCAGGGGTCCAGGGGCGCGAGGCATAGCTGCTGCTCAATTCTGCCCTGGGTGGGGTCAACCAAGGCCTGCTACGTTCCACGCACCCCGGAGCCCCTTGGCTCCTGTTCCCGGTAGACCCCCCGGGTCCTACGCGACCCGCATTTCAGCGGGAGATTCACGGCTGTCTATCGAGGGGACCGCTTCTTACCCCCTTTTCTCCACATGCCTGGGTGACATCCCTGCGGCACAGAGGCCTTGTCTCGGGCCCTCTTGCCCGACTCTGATTGGGACAGAACTTTCCTCGGTGCATTGGTCCGGTTGGGGCTAGGCTGCCCTATCTGGCTTCCCTGCCTAAGCATTGGTCCCCGGCTGCAGCGCGACTAGGCCGCAGGGGCCCTTTAGTGGAGGAGGCCCCGCCTGAAGAACGGGCAGCGGCGAGCAGCGAGGGGGCGAGGGAGCAGTACTTGGCAAGATAGATTTGACCCGGGGAACAGAGCTGGTCGATACCTGAGCCCGAGGCCACCCGGGTGGGATAGCCCTGCCACTGTCACTGGGGTGAACCACCAGGCGAGACAAAATGGCGTCGTCCAGGCTTAAGAAGGACAAACCAGCAAAGGATACTGCTCAGAAAACTCCCATGCACCCGGCCTCACCGGGAGCTGACAAATCCCCGCGCCGGGAGGATGGCGATGCTCCAGCGACAAAGGCGTTCATTCTAGAACTGTTCACAGCTATTAAAGAGGACATCACGGAACGGCGTTCCCAACTCGCGTCAGACATGAGAGACCTGCGGAGAGATGTGGATGGGGTGGGAGAGAGGGTTGCAACCCTGGAGGGGCATGATTTGGGGACCACGGAGGACATCAAAGGTTACAACAGGATGTGATCCGCCTCACAGAACAGAATCTTGACCACCAAGCCCACACCGAGGATTTGGAAAACAGATCCGGGCGGAACAACATTCGTATCAGGGCGGTTCCATGGAAGGGGGAAGGGACGGATCTGCGTGAGTATGTGGAGGCCCTCTTTAAGCATATCTTGCAGGTGGAGGAACGGCTGGAGATCAAGAAGGACCGAGTGCACAGAGTGGGCCTGCCCCGGGGCCCCAAGGCCCCCCCTCCGGACATTCTTGTGTGTTTTCACGACTTCAAACTAAAAGAGAATACTACGGCAAGCGCGAGACGTCTCTCCCCTCCAGTTTAGGAATCATAGTCTGGTGTTATTCCAAGATCTAGCAGCTTCCACCCTGACTAAGCGGAGAAGCTTAAAGCCTGTCACGACGCATTTGAAGGAGAAAGGGATCCCTTATTCATGGGGGCATCCGTTTCGACTCATCTTCAAGTGGAACTCCAAACTGGTACAGGTCCGGTCTTTAGAAGAGGCTCTTTCCATTTTGGGTTTGGATAGTTCTGTTACCCCGTCTGAGGTCAGTGGCCCATCTCAAAGACGCTGCAAGCGCTCCGCGGAATGGCAACTAGTGGGCAAACAAGCAACAGCATTGAGGCCTGACCGGTCCTTAAGCCTGAAAGAGCAGGGGGACGCCGTGGCCTCAGTGGCGTTGGTGACGGTGGCTCCTGGGGATGCTTGAATCTTCACAGCACTACTCGGGCCCGTAAGGAAGGTTTTGTTTTGCTGAGAGCCGGAGGAGACCGGGTGAAGATCACCTGTACCACCTATAAGCGTTCCCCCTTCTTTTCCTCACCAATCACCTTTGGATGATGGACAATAAGTATGTTCTGAATTGTTTGTTTACCTGTGTTTTCCTCTTTTGGGGTTCTGTTGGGGTGGGGGGGTGGGGTGGGTGGGTTCCAGGTCCGGGGGCTTTTTTAGTGCGGCACTGGGGGCCTTTCCTTGCTATAGGCAGGGGTGGTTGGCTTCGGAGGAGCGGTCTTTGGATGGCATTTCACACAACCCACGGGGGTCACAACACCCCGTATAATGCCCCATTCCCCCGACTGAGTAACGGGTCCTCACACTAAATGTGAGAGGGCTTAACAACCCGGTGAAATGTAAGGCGTTGCTCTCCTTGCTGGAGGCTTCTAAAGCAGACATCTGCCTGCTGCAGGAAACCCACCTTCTGCAGAAAGACTACTCTAGGATGCGGTCTTGCTGCTTCCCAAATCAATTTTATTCCTCTTCTCCCACTAAAACGCCGGGCATGGCGACACTGGTGGCCCAGCGCTTCAGAGGGAAGGTCCTGCAGAAAGGGGTAGAGCTGAAAGGGAGGCTGTTATCCTATAGATTCTCTCTAGGAGGGGCAACCTTCACGATTTGTTCTGTCTATGCCCCAAATGAACATCAGGAAAGGTTCTTTCACACAGCCCTCACTGAGGTCTCTACATCCCCTGATCGACACATTCTGGTTGGCGGGGATCTGAATCTAGTGATGGACACCCTGCAGGACAGGTCTGGTCAGCGCTATTCGCAGGCTGGTGCCCTCTCGGATGAAGGACTGGGTAGACTGAAGGAATTGGGTATGGTAGACCTGTGGCGTAGCTTTCATCCGGACGAGAGGGAATACACATATTACTCTCTCACACACAAAACTTATGCCCGCCTCGACTACTTTTTAGCTTCCTCTTCCATGCACGCGCTCGCTTCTGAGGTTGCAATAGACGCCGCGGCCTTATATGATCACTCACCCATAGTGACGTTTTTTTCCCTCCCGCCTTTGACACGCACACCACGCTCCTGGAAACTGTGCGACACACTACTGCACCGCAAAGAGGTCGTGGACAAAATCAAGGGGGTTATCAAAGATTTCCTAATGCACAACAACACAAGGACACCTCGCTGGCTACGCGCTGGGTGGCGCTTAAGGCAGTTATTCGGGGTGAGCTGATCGCAGTCTCGGCGGCCGAGAACGCGGAATGTGCGCGCTAACGAGAGAAACTGTTGCGGAGGACGCGGGAACTCGAACACATGCACCAACGCACCGGGGCTCCGAGAATATGGTGGCAGCTGCGACAGATTCGGCAGCAACTGGCAGCGCTCGATCAGGATCGGGCGGAGTATGCAGCGCTATGGGTGCGACATTTATATTACACTGGGGGGGACCGATGTGGCAGATTGCTGGGACGTGCACTTCGGGAAGTGCAGCAACGACAAAATGTTCAGGAAATCACAACACAGGAGGGGAAGGGGGTCACAGAGGACTCGGACATCGCAGCGGCGTTCAGTGCCTTTTACACCTCCCTATACACGGGGTCGTCGTTTGACCCTGCGGAGGGAGAGAGATTTCTGGCATCCATTCCCCTCCCGTCCCTGACCTCAGAACAGGCGGAGACGCTGGACCGCCCTATTCGGCCCGAGGAGGTGATTGCAGCCATCTTGCGTCTCAAACTTGCCAAAGCTCCGGGTCCGGACGGCTTTTCCGCCATCTTTTATAAGACGCTCTGCCCGCAGGTGGCCCCATTGCTGACCACCCTCTTTAATTCCTTTGTAGACCAAGGTTCAATCCCGGGGGACCTCCTCGAAGCCACCATCTCGGTCATTCCCAAACCGGGGAAAGACCACTGACGCTGCGAGGCCTACCGGCCCATCTCTTTACTCAATGTGGACCTTAAGCACTACATTAGCATTCTGGCGACTCGACTCGAGCCGCTGATGCCGGGTCTGATCGACACGGATCAGGTGGGATTCATCCCTGAGCGCCAGACATTGGACAACACCAAGAGAGCGCTCCATCTCATTGAGAAGGCCACAAGGACAACGGGCGAGTACATGTTTCTTGCCATAGATGCCGAGAAGGCGTTTGACCGGGTCCATTGGCCCTATCTGGAGCAGGTGTTGGTGAAGGCGGGTCTGGGCATCAAATTTCGCACATGGATCCTTAACTGCTACTCCTTCCCCACAGCCACGGTCAAGGCTAATGGGTGCGCGTCTCCCCGTTTCCCCATAGAACATGGCACGAGACAGGGGTGCCCACTGTCACCCCTGCTCTTTGCTCTATACATGGAGCCGTTGGCACAACTGATGCGGCTCAACCCGGAGATGCACGGTATTAAATTTGGGGAATATACACATACTATCAGCCTTTATGCTGACGACGTCCTTCTGTCTCTATCTTCCCCGAGCACCTCTCTGCCTGCCTGCGCTGAAAGTCTTGATGCCTTCGCCAGGGTGTCGGGTTTACGGTAAACATGGCCAAATCGGATGTGTTGGACCTCTTTTTGGATCCGCACACCCAGTCCCAACTACAAAGGTGCTTTCCATTCCATTTGTCCCAGACGTCCGTCCCTTAGCTAGGCGCCACCTAGCACCTACGCTGCTCGATACGGTCTGGGTCAATTATGAGCGCCTGCGTCTCCTTATCCACAAAGAGCTGAGTCGGTGGAAACATCTACCATTGTCGTGGTTGGGTAAAGTGGCAGCCGTAAAAATTACGGTTCTGCCGCAGATTCTTTATCTATTTTGGGCCATCCCCCTGCGCCCTCCAGAAGGCTGGCTTCGTCAGACGCAAGCCGAATTGGCACAATTCATATGGAACGGCAGGAAGCCCAGAATGAAACTCAGGTTGGCTACGCTGCCTCCTGAAAAAGGAGGCTTGGGACTAACGGATCTCCTGTTGTACTACCAAGCGACCCAACTGCGAACGCTTGTGGAGTGGAGCAGATGGGAGTCGGAGAAGCATTGGCTTTTCCAAGACCAGGCCATAGCGGGCCGCCCGCTGCAGGAGGTCCCCTTTCTCCGCAGGCAATATAGACCCCCTAACCTTTACGCTTCTAATATCACGAGGGTACCGCTGGAGGTGTGGGATAGCACAAATCTGAAACATGAGTTGACCACCTTCCCATCCCCGCTTACTCCCTTACTGGAGAACCCCGATTTCACTCCGGGACAGGATGGCGCGGCTTACGGGAAGTGGCATCCTGCAGGATGTAGAATTTTGTTCCACATGTACGGCAGGGATGGGATCATCCCCTTCGAAACCTTCAAGCAAGATTATGGCTTGCCGGAAACGGAAGCCTCCGGTATTTGCAGGCTCGGCATTGGGCGCTTAATAGACAAGTGCGAGCAGGGGCAAATAGGCGTCTGCGCCCTTATGAGTATTGGTTGATCACAAGGACGGCGGATAAGCACCTCATCTTTGACCTTTACCACATGCTATTAGACCGGTATTCCCGGGTGTACAATTCTGGTAGGGCTCATTGGGAGCGGGAATTGGGACGCACACTCAGCGCCAAAGAATGGGACGGTATCTACTACCGCGCACGCCACTCCGCCTATCACATGGGTTTGACTGACACTCTCACTAAAATTGTATCCTACTGGTATTATACCCCAGAAAGACTACACGAAATGGATCACAGCTGAGAGGCGTCATGCTGGCGCAGCTGCGGGGAAAGGGGGTCCTTGGTCCATCTCCTCTGGGACTGTGTCCACCTCCAGGGTTATTGGAAGTCAGTCCTGGATGAAGTAGATTCCCATTTTGATACTGAAATCCCACGATTCCCCTCTTTTGTTCTGTTGGGCCTGCCAAATCCCATAACATACCCACTAAGGTCCCGCAGGGGCAGACTGATTACCATCGCTATTGGATCCGCATTACAGAACATCATGTCGCTATGGCGCACCACACATACTCCTACGTTCCAGGGATGGCTTTATCGCTTATGGGCAGTCCTTGGCATGGAAAAACTATCACTGATAAAAGCGGGTGAAGGGGCCAAATATGCGGAACTGTGGCAGCCATTCCTTTCCCTATCAGCCACGGAATTTAAAGAAATTACGTGTCCTAGATACCTGCGCCTACTGCGTCTGTCCCAGACGGATGGCTGAGGAGGTGGAAGGGTGACTCCCTTGGCTGGGGAGGTTCGGACCTGGAGCTGGGGTGGGGGGCGGGGTGGGGGGGCGTTGGGTTAGGGTGGTGGTGGGAGGAGGCGGGGTGTTTTTCTTCTTCTTTATATTTTTTTGTATTCTGCTTGCCTGACACCGAGGCCTATATGGTGGCATTGATTATTCTATCAAATCTACATTAGAGGGTCACCTAAGAGACTCATGATTCAGAGGCCCTGGGTGGGGTATGCAGAGCAGCCTTGGGGCATTGGGATTGGTGGCCCTCAGCCAATCCCATTCTCTGACACACAGCTCAGGGCGTGGAGGTTGGGGGCGGTGGATGTCGGGGGTAGCAGGGTGGGAGGTGCCCATGTAACTACTAGCGTCCATTGCGACGAAGGCACAGTGCCCTGAGCAGGTACTTTCCCCTTCCCCTTCCCCTTCCCCTTCTCCCCTCTTTCCCCTGTTTTATGACGCGGCCGGCCCGATTGGGTTGTAGGCGGCTTGCTGTGTTAAATAGTTGGTGACCCACAGTGATTCATTGATACGACTGCATAGAATCGCATTACTGAGCCGGCCCGTTGGGTTGTAGGCGCCCCTTTGTCTATGTCTGCTGTTTTGAGTATACCTAATAAAACAGATTTAATACTAAAAACCAAGAGGAGCTGGGTGTCGTCCGGATTCAACAAGCTTTAGTAGCTGCTCCAGCTACCCCTGAACCCTGTGGCACACCACACTCTAAATGTTTAGAAAAACTGCCTGGGTCCGGTCTTCAATGATGGATTTGAGCCAGGACAAAGCTTGATCTCTGCTTGATCTCTGATACCATTCCTACTAAGTTCGTCAAGCAAAATAGGATGAGAAACTGTGTTGAATGCCAAACACAAGTCCAGAAGCACCACAATAGCAGAGGACTTACGGTCAAGATTTTGCTTAATAAACTTTGTCACCTCAAGCAAGGCATACTGTGTGCTGTAGCCAGCTCGGAATCCAGATTGGGAGTTATGTAACAAGTGGTTAGACTCTAAAAAGTGAGACAGCTGCTTAATTTCACTCTTCTACAACAGTATAGCTATCATTGGCAAGAGTGAGGTTGGTCTAAAATTGCTTAGTACTTTAAGAATGCAGAGGTTTTTTTCTAATTGAGGAGGCAACAGAGACTGCTTCCAACCCGTAGGGACAAACGCAATAGCCAAAGAAGTGTTTATCAATTTGTTCAAGATAGGGTTCACAAGAGAGGCTACACATTTTAAAATGACCGGAGGGTATTGATCACGAGGGGAGCTTGGTTTGCATTTATCAAGCTTGGCAACAGATTCCTCCAGTGATATATGGTCAAAAGCAATAAGTAGTGGACTGGAGTGTGAAATAGGAGCATCTGCCCAAAGTTTGAGATCCTGCACAGGAAATTGCTCATAAAAAGATTGCATTTTCTTAAAGAAAAAGACAGAGAGATCCTTATATAAGCCTACTGAGGGTAAAAAAACGTTCTTAGATGAATTTGGGGAATGAAAAGAGTTGATATTTTTAAAAAGTTTGCAAGGCTTATTAATTGTCTCTATGATTGTAGCTTAAATAAAACCCTTCTGAGTCTTACACATGGTGGCATGGTAACTTTTGACAGCAGCCTTATAAGCCTTTGCATCGCTATCATAAGAGATCCTCTAACTCTGCTCCAGCATTTTACAACGTGATTTCTCTTATTTTAAGGTATCTATTAACCAAGGAGCGGATGGCTTAGATCTCTTGGAAGAGGAGGTTTTTAGTGGGGCAACCAGATCCAGAGCATTAGTAAGCTAGTCATTAAAACGGTCTACATTCTGCTCAAGGACACCTATAAGATTGAAAGGGATTGACTGTAATGTCTTCTAAAAGTGGGAATCCAAAATGTTATGCCAATGGTCTGGCTGTTTTCCGAACTAAACCTTATGGTCTGCTGGGCAAGGATGAAAAACACTAAAAGGAAACTGGAAACGGTCAGACCAAATAAGCTTCAATACAAGTTTAACCAGGACCATAGCAGGGGGTTGATCAAATAAAATCTAATGTATGACCAGCCTTGTGAGGACCCTTTGCTAACGGTTCTAAATTATAGCCTTTAAGAGTAGACAAAAATGGCTGAGTGGGTCTGCAGTTCAAGTCATCAACAAGTAAATTAAAGAAACTGGAATTAGTAACAATTGACCTAGGGCATCATACAACAGATGTAGAGAATTAGCAGAACAGTATAATGGTTTATAAATTAATGCAACAGATAGAACAAAGAGAGGGAACAAGACAATAGTAAATGCTAATCCCTCAATATTGGTAATATTAACTAATTTACAAATGATGAATGAAACAAGGATCGAAGCATGATTGCCACAGCCCCCAATTTTACCCTCATGATAAATATGCTTGACTTGAAACACCGTGGGAATAGCTAGGGCAATATCAGCAGAAGAGCACTCCTCAAGCCATGTTTATGTTAAAACCATCAAGCCCCAACAATTCTCAGAAAGTAAATTAAATGCATTGAGGGTATGTTAGGTATAGATCTGCAATTTAATGAGGCAAACAGAGAAGGAGATTCTCATGGGTGGAGAAGCCAAGGTACCAGCCCCACTGAGAGACCTAGCTCTGAATGAAGCCCAACTAGACATAGAGTCGAGAGAGAACCCACAGTGAAGACATTTTATCAAAGAACTATAGCCCTCAAGATTCAGATTAAAGTGGTGGTGACAAGATGAAGTTTTCACCTTCAACAGCTTCTCCCTACAGTATACCTGGAAGGGTGCATTCTGGTAGGTCTCATAGGCAGCATGGCTCGTGCTGGCTGGGATCCAGATATGGACAGGCACAGATGGGCTTTCCTTAGGCTGGCTCGGAATGAGGCAAGGGGCCATGATTCTTACTAACAGAGCACGTCAATGAGGAAAAATGGTGCCTCTGTGGGGAATCGGGTCAGGAATGCAAAGAAGAGCAGCAAATACTATAGAAAGATCCATAAAAGTGCCCAGGTGAGAAATATAAAATTGTACAAAATCACGTTGATATTACATTAGATTCACCCCAACAACAGTGCAAATACAATTTCTATGCACAAATATTCAGCAGTCAAGTTGATGCATACCAAGTAAGATGCACTCACACACACTGGCTGGACATGGAAAACAAAGAGAACATGGCTTCCTTACCCTGGCTGGAGCCCCTCCCCTATCAATTAACACTTTCAGGATTGATGGAAAGGATTGTACAAATATATATCCAAAATGTGGCCAGACCTAGTCTAGTGCACCACCAGTAAAGCAGCAAAAAAAACTTCAACCTTCTCGACACGCTATCACCCGATGTTGCCTTCCTCATAAAGACCTGGACCAACGTCAGCTCCGCACCTGACATTGCAACCCCAATGGGTTCAAGATCCAGAGGAAAGACCACCTCAACCACCCTAGAGGTAGACTTGTCATCATACACAAGTCTCCCTCCGACTCACTACAGCCAGCCTGAACAAATCCTCCTCCACCATGGAACATCTCCATTTCCAGATACAGACCAACTCCAGAACAACTCTATGCAGCGCCCATACCTACAGACCTCCCGGACCGTGCACTACATTCACCACAAGCATCACAGACCTCATCGCACCCCACGCCTACGCCTCAATGGATGATTCCATACTCCTTTGAGACCTGAATTTCCACCTCGACAACCTCAGCGACCACAACTCCACCACCCTCCTGGACAACCTTGTCAACATCGAACTGAAAAAGCTTGTAACCACCCCCACCCACAATGCAGGATTCAATCTCAACCCCATCTTCGCAGGAGAAACAACATTCACTTCAACCACACCATGCAACCCTTCTGGACGGACCACCACTGTGTCCACTTCTCCTTTTCGAAACTTACTGCACACAAGCCCACACCACGCCCCCGCGCAGGAGCTGGAGCAAGATCACTGAAGAGCACCTCACCTCCACACTCAACCATGCTTCTCTGACCAACGCAACCAACGCCAACGCTGCAGCCAATGAACTCCACAGATGGATCACTGACTGCGCTAACACGCTTGCCCCCATCCAGAACTCCGACTTGAGAAAGCTTAGAGGAACAGCAAAACCTCAGAAGCACGCCCTGCCTACAAGACCCCCATGACAGAACATCACCAACTCATCAGAACCACAAAGAGGAACTTCATCCTGGACAGAATGCTCTCGCAACTCTTAGGAAGTCTGCAGCATCATACAAGACTTGACCAAACCCCCCAGCGAAACTTCTGATGTCCCTCCATCCCTGAACCTCTGCAACAAGCTCAGCTCCATCTTCCATCACAAGATCAGGACTCTCTATGACAACTTTGAAGAATGGAACCAAGGCACGAACACTACACCTACCATTGGCAATGCCACCCATCCTACCATCCCCGCCTGGACCCCTGTCACCATGGAAGACACCACTAAGACCATGAGGACCATACACTCAGGAGCCCCTACCAACCCCTGACCACTACACAGCTTCCACAGAGCTGCTGCTGCTATAGCACCAGAAATAGGACAATCAACTGCTCCCTCGAAACAGGCACCTTGCCCGATGACTGGAAACACCCAGAAGTCAAGCCCATCCTTAAAACGCCTTCTGCAGACCCAGCAAACCTCAAGAACTACAGACCCATCTCTCTCCTTCCCTTCGCAGTCAACGTCACTGAGAAGATAATCAACAACCAGCTCATGAACTTCATAGAATCCAACTCGATCCTCAACACTTCCCAATCCGGATTCTGCAGCAACCACAGCACAGTAACTGCTGTCCTAGGCTGCCACGGATGACAGCACTCTCCTCGACAAAGGCCACATGGCTGCCCCCATCCTACTGGAACTCTCAGCAGCCTTCGACACCGTCTCCCATCACACGCTGACCACCTCCACGACACCGGCATACAGGGAACCGTACTAGACTAGATCCACTCCTTCCTCACTGGCCAAACTCAAAGAATCATACTCCCGCCCTTCCTCTCTGAACCCACAGAGATCGGCTGCAGAGTACCCCAAGGATACTCAATCAGCCCCACCCTCTTCAACATCTATGTGGCCCCCCTCTCTACCATAGTCAGAAAACACAGACTCACATAGTATCCTATGCCAACTCCACCCAGCTCATCCTCTCGCTCACCAAGGAACCCGGCATCATCAGACACAGTTTCAAGGAAGGAATGAAAGACATTGCATCCTGGATGGACAGCAGTTGCCTGAAGCTCAACTTGGAGAAAACGTAAGTCCTCGTCCTCGGATCCACCCCCTTCGCATGGAACAACAGCTGATGGCCCATCGCCCTCAGCAACTGTCCCACACCCATGGGCTTTGCCCGCAACCTCAGCATCATACTCGACTCCTCCCTCACCATGAACCGCCAGGTCAACACCGTATCTTCCATGTGCTTCAATACCCTCTGCATTCCCTGCAAGGCCTTCAAATGAACCCCCCAAATCCAGAAAGACCGTCACCCATGCACTCATAACCAGCAGACTGGACTACGGGAAAGCCCTATATGCGGGAATCAACAAATCTTAACTCCTAAAACTCCAGACTATCCAGAACACCGCAGCCAGACTCGTACTCGGCATCCCACGACAAGACCACATCACCCAGCACCTATGAGACCTCCACTGGCTCCACGGCGAAAAGAGAGTGACCTTCAAGGTGCTCACTCACGCCTGCATAACCCTCCACAACATTGGACCCCAATACCTCAATGAAAGAGTCTCCTTCTACGCACCCAAGAGAAACCTTTGCTCCACCGACCTTGCCCTGGCTGAAATCTCACATATCCGCAGAGCCAGAACTGGAGGAAGAGCCTTCTCCTACATTGCAGCCAAGACCTGGATAAAACTCCCCCTCAGCATCAGACGAACCCCCACACTGAAAGCGTTCAGTAAGAGCCTCAAGAGCTGGCTCTTTGGATGATACTGAGCTGCTCAATTCCCTCTCTTGCCCAGCGCCTTGAGACCCTCATGGGTGAGTAGTGCCCTTCACAAATCCCTGATTGATTGATTGACCTCAAAGTGAAAACAGTAAGAAAATCTTAAAATAAACTCTGAGAATGCCAGGGAATACAAATAGCACAAAGCAACAATTACCCCCACAAATAACTTTAATACATTGAAAAAAACCAAATAATTAATCATCTCATATAAACAAACACACATACAAATGGTAGCAATAGATAGTGAAGATCAATGAAATATGTCTCGCTACATGGGCCTGGACTACTGGAGGCACCCCAACTATAGCCACCACTGGCACATGCTGACAAACTGACCTCTGGCATGAATACAAGGCTATCCATATGTTACTAAAATAACGAACAATATCTCTGGTACACAAAGAGAATGTGAAAAAAATACATAAAAAATGCATCCAAGGCCTACAACAGACTTGGCCTCCTAAAAGTAAAACACAACAATGATTGAATATAAATCTAGACAAAATTCACAAAAACACAATGAAAAAGAAGAAATGTTATTAACCCTAGGCCTCCAAAATCCAAATATGTCTATTACCCCTTGCTTTCACTTGGCCATGTCTGCACCTTCCCTAACTTAAACTCAGGCCACGGGCAACAAAATAAAAATACAAAAAGAAAAAAGAAAACCGTGGGCCCTTCCAACACAGAATTTTTTCAATGAAATGACTAAAACGTATTTCATTTTTCAAAAAAGCAAGGATTCCAACTTCCAAGAGTGGAGGATGCAGCAAAGAGTGCAGAAAAAGGAAAAGTGGCGATTTCCCTCCAAAATACAAATCACTGGGAGGAGTCTTCAGGGCAAAAAGGGAAGTTTATACTGTCTGTAAAAAAGCCTCACTTACACTGTGTAACCCAAAATATTTTTTTATAAATTCATTTTGCGCTCAAAAGTTAATCGAACAGGTAAAAAAGTTAACCCTAATTGTCTTTTTGGGTTATTATGTCTGCTTCCATATTAAAGAAATGTTGGGTCACTTGCGCTGGTGCCCTGCATCGATCACTATGTTTAGGTGTTCCCACAAGAGTAAATTTTGCTTAGGAGACACCTTGTTTACGCGAGACAGAGTAATAGCTTAATCTCAGGCATTACGTGTAATATTTGCACCGCGAAATTGATGAGGTTGTGCCCAATTACGTCATTGTAACAAAAATTACACCTGAGCCAATTTGTCATGTGTATTTTTAAGGGTGAAGTTCAGTGACATTTCTCTCCATACAATTCTCCAATTTGATCTTGACACACTGACCTTTTGAACACAAGTTATATCTGTATGACCGTGTCTCTTTCAAGGGCATGGTCAATGCCAAATAATGGCTTTTGCAGCAGTGACGTGCGGTCCCTGCGTTTGCCGCCCCGTGACAGCCGCATGTAAGAGCGGGGGGGGGGGGGAGGGAGGCCCCCACCCTCAAAACACATGCCACCCGGGACGGATTTGCAGCCGATGCCTTGCCACACAGCCACAAATGTCCACCAGATAGCACTCAGTTACACAAAATGTCATCAAAAAAGGCAGGGTTGCTAAAGGACCAATGTGAAAAAAGGAATGTGTGCTGTTCATATTGGAATACATATGTCACTTTTAGTTCTAGCTGTAAATATTGTTGAGGTTGCTGTAGACAACCAGTTCTTAAAAGCCTGGAATGCTAATAACTGTAATTCCATTTTCTGAATTAGGTATTCACAGCAGTGGTTGTGTTCCCATTTCTCAATTCTGACAACCCCACCAGCCACTCAAGTTTTACTTACATCTTTGGAGATGTCCCTAGATGGAATTTTTATTCAAATGCAAGATTTATTCAGATGATGGCTTTATCATTCCAATCCATATGACATTATGCAGGTCACTGACATGAAGGGCAGGGTCCATGTACAGTGTCTCCTGGAAGATATTGCTTGTTCAGCTTTTACACATCTGCAGCCACTTTACTCTTGCTTAAGTCTGATAAAGCATTGTATCTATTGTGCGTATTTTATTGTATGCATTCAGATTTTGCATCTTTCATAAAGCAGTTTCCTTTGTGTGAGAGTCATTTGTACTTGTAATATATTTGATGGTTCTGTGCAAAGAATCCATTGACATGATTACGTATTGAATATTTATAAATTGCATCCAGATGATACATTCTCAGTGTTATCCTTTCAGCTGATGTGCCCTTGTTAATACAGAATACACAATGACCACAAAAAGACAGGTCCCCCTGCTGCAGAAATCCATAGCTGTCAGCACAGAGCAAGCATAAAACCACAAGTGCTGCTCTCTGAGCTTTTAGAGGTTATTACTTTGCACTCCCATAAATCTACTCTACTTGATCAAAGCACTGAACCAGACAAACAGGACCAGAGGCAAATGATGGGAAAATGTAAAAGGGCAAAATAACATGAAATGTATCTTTTTGTGACATAGAACCAGTATTGAACTATAAAGTATGCAAGACTACAACCTGTGTCTAATAGGAGTGCTTAAAAAATAATTGGAAAAATAAATTAACTATGGGTTCCTTATAAAATGGTATCCATCCATGGGAAATTGAAGTGAAATTGATGATTTGGCCGGTTTCTGCAGAAATCGTAATATGAATATTTAGATTTAATATAAATGGATTTGGTGTGAAATGCACAAGTACATGTGTCTTGCTCTAGGCTTATTTGTGATCACTCAGAATTTTCAGGAGCAAAACTTGCACAAAACAAGACTTCTGCTAAATTTGAAATGCTAGGGGTGCATACAAGGTAACAGTTGCACACCAGGGATCCACTTGAAGCACACCACCCTGGACTCCCCAGGATGTCTATTTTTCAGAAATGTCTGCGTTTGGTAGGATTTCTTATGTGACCACTGAGCGGAATACCATACACTGGAGCTACCCCCATTGGTGATTTCTCCACATTGCATTTTGGGCCTTTTCTATCAGGGATGCTAGGCCCAGCCACACAAGTGGCATACAAGTTTTATCAGGGAAGTGGACGAAGGCAGGCTGGTAGGAATGTTTGGGATCCCTGAGGTTTCCAGAAGTTTACATCACAGAAATGCAAGGAAAATGGGCAATTTTAGTCAAAGATTTAGATCTACGGGGCATTGTGTGTAAGAAAATGTCATGGGGATCCACAAAAGGCACATCATCTCAGACTGCCTTAGGTATTTATTTTTCAGAAATGCATGGATTTGGTAGTTTTCCCCCGTTGGCAGCTTACCCAAGCTCAAAAGGTGAGACATTCAGTGTAGAAGTAGGACTCTTCTACTTATATGTAAAAAGAAACATCCAAAAACAAAATATCCCTTCTTGGCATAAAGATAGGGACTGTTTAGTCCTCATGGGGGTCATAAAAACTGTTGGGGTCATATTATAGATGGAGGCTAGGTCCAATGTGTGGGCAGGCCAACCTCACATCTTATAGCAATAAAAAAAACTCCCTAGTGTCTAGTTGGCTTTCTACCCCCTCATGGGGGCAGCTTTGGAGTTACAGACCTCTGGGTAGCAGAGAGTATGTTGAGGGTAATTTGAGGAAGTGGGGCTAGGCCAAATGCCTGTACAGGCAGCCCACACCCATTTCTGCACAAAAACAATCCTTGTTGTCTAGTGGGCTTTCTGTTCCGACATTCTGCTGCCAGGGGCAGACAGACGTTTGGGGGATAGGGGGAGGGGAAGAGCGTTAGCCCTTTCCAGGGTGACTATCCCCCTCTAAATAAACTACCTGGTGATCTATGGGCTTTCTGGCAGGTAGGTTGGAGCGAAACACCTTTTATCTGCCCCCGATTGGAGGGGGCAGAAAGACTGATGGGAGTTATTTGGGTGGGTGGGTCACTAGGTCCTATGCTTGGGAGCACCACCCCCACCGATTTAGCCATAAAAATAATCCCTAGTTTCTAGTGGAAATCTGCCCCTTCCCTGTGGCCAGATTGGAGGTAACAACCTCCAATCCGTCCTGGGGGAGAAAGACTTTTTGGCCTGAGGGAAGGAGGAAGCATTAGTCAATCAATCAATCAATCAATCAATCAGAACATTTGTAAAGCGCACTACTCACTCGCGAGGGTCTCAAGATGCTGGGGGGGGGGTGCTGCTACTGCTCGAATAGCCAGGTCTTGAGAAGTCCTCTGAAGGTTAGCAGGTCCTGGGTCTGCCGTAGGAGGATGGGTAGGGTGTTCCAGGTCTTGGTGGCGAGGTGGGAGAACGATCTGCCACCGGAGGTTGCTCCTCAGCTGCGGGGGACGGTGGCGAGGGCGAGGTCAGCGGAGCGGAGTTGGCGGTTGGGGGTGTAGAAGGTGAGTCATCTGTTGAGGTATGCTGGTCCGGTGTTGTGCAGAGCCTTGTGTGCGTGGCTGAGGAGCTTGAAGGTGATGCTTTTGTTGACGGAGAGCCAGTGCAGGTCTCTCAGGTGGGGTGTGACGTGGCTGCGGCAAGGGATATTGAGGATCAGTTGTGCAGATGCGTTCTGAATGCATTAAAGACGTTTCAGGAGTTTGACCGAGGCTCCTGCGTAGAGGGCGTTTCCGTAGTCCAACCTGCTGCTGACGAGGGCTTGGGTGACCGTTCTTTTTGTTTCGGTGGGGATCCACCTGTAGATCTTGCGGAGCATGCGGGGGGTGTTAATGCAGGAGGACGAGACTGCGTTGACCTTCTTGGTCATGGAGATAGTAGAGTCGAGGATGAACCCCAGGTTGCGCGCGTGGGCGGTGAGTGTTTTTGCTGTTCCTAGTGCGGTTGGTCACTATGGAGTCATCCCAGGCCAAGGGGGTGGAGCCGAGGATGAGGACTTCCGTCTTGTCTGAGTTTAGCTTCAGATGGTTGTTCTTCATCCACTCCGTGACGGCTTTCATTCCTTCGTGGAGGTTGGATTTGGCGGTGAAAGGTCCTTGGTGAGGGAGAGGATCTGCTGAGTGTCGTTGGCGTAGGAGATGATGTTGAGGTTGTGCAGTCGGGTGACGTGGGTGAGTGGTGTCATGTAGATATTGAACAATGTCGGGCTGAGGGATGAGCCCTGGCGTGCGCCCCAGATGGTCTCAGTGGCTTCGGAGCGGAAAGGGGGAGGCAGACGCTCTGGGTTCTGCCTGAGTGGAAGAAGTTGGTCCAGTCCAGAGCTTTGTCTCGGATCCCAGCGTAGTGGAGACGTGTGCATAGTGTTTGGTGGCAGACAGTGTCGAAGGCTGCTGACAGGTCCAGGAGGAGGAGGGGCGCAGTTTCGCCGTTGTCTAGCAGGGCTCTGATTTCATCAGTGGCGGCAATGAGGGCAGTTTCGGCACTGTGGTGGCTGCGGAACCCAGACTGGGATGGGTCCAGGATATTGTTCTTCCCGAGGTAGTGGGACAGTTGTCTGTTGACTGCCTTCTCGATGACCTCGAGGCCTCTCGATGACCTCTCGATGGGCCTGAAGTTCTTGAGGTCCTTGGGTTTGGCCTTGGATTTTTTGAGTAAGGCGTTGATCTCGGCGTGCTTCCAGCTCTCCGGGAAGGTCACTGTCTCGAAGAAGATGTTGATGGCTTTCCGGAGGTGGGGTGGAATGGCGGTGCTGGCTTTGTTGAAGATGTGGTGTGGGCATGGGTCTGACGGAGAGCTGGATTGGATGGTGTTCCTGATTTTAATGGTGTCATCGTTGTTTATGTTGGTCCAGTTGAGCAGGGGGTCGGTGCGGATGGTGGTCGTGGTGACGGGGGTCTCGGTGGCTGTCGTGGCGGTCATCACATTGAACTGTCGTGAATGTCTGCCATCTTGCGATGGAAGAAGGTGGCAAGGGAGTCACACAGGTCTTGCGAAGGTGGAATGTCGTTGGTGTTGGAGCCTGGGTCAGAGAGTTTCTTCACGATACTGAAGAGCTCTTTGCTGTTGTGTACGTTGTTGTCTAGGCGTTGTTTGAAGGAGGCCCTTTTGGCGGATCTGATGAGGTGATGGTGTCTGCCGTTGGCATTCTTGTGGGTTGCGTAGCTGTCCGGTGTCTGTTCACGGTGCCATTTCCTTTCTAGTTTTCGGCAGGTTTGCTTGATGGCCTGGAGCTCCTCAGTAAACCAGCTGGCTTTCTTGTTGGTGTGTCTGTTGGAGGGTTTCTTGATCAGGGCAAGAGTGTTGGAGCAGTTGTCAATCCATTTTCTGAGGTTTGCCGGTGGCGTTCTCGGGGCCGGTGGGGTCGGAGTGTGGGCTCCGGGTGAGGGTGGCGGTTAGCTGGTCTTCGGTGACTTTGCTCCAGTAGCGGCGAGGGATCATTGGGTGCGGTGGTGCGTTGTGGGTTTCCAGAAGGTAAAGTGAATGCAGCGATGGTTGGTCCAGTGGAGTTCTGTGGTGTGGTTGAAGGAGAGGTGGGAGCTTGCGGAGAAGATGAAGATGGGGTCAATCGGTGGCCGGCAGCGTGGGTGGGAGTTGTGAGGAGTTGTCTGAGACCAAGGTTGGCGAGGTTGGCGATCAAGGTGGTGGAGTTGGTGTCGTTGTTAATCTCGAGGTGGAAGTTCAGGTCCCTGAGGAGGATGTAGTCTGCGGAGGCGAGGGCGTGTGTACTGACAAAGTCTGTGATGGAGTCGCTGAACAATGGCCAGGGTCCAGGGGGTCTGTAGATGAGGGTTCCTCTGAGGGTGGTGTTGGGATCGGTGTGGATCTGGAAGTGAATGTGCTCGGCGGTGCTGAGGGTGTCGTCGATGCTGGTCAAGACTCTGAGAGTGTTCCTGTGGACGATGGCTATTCCTCCTCCTACTCCTATGGTGCAGTCCCCGCAGGTGATCTTGTAGCCATCTGAGATGGCTATGGCCATGTCAGGTGCCGAGAAGGGGTTCAGCCAGGTCTCCGTCCGGAAGGCAAAATCTGGGGTGAAGTGAGTTGAGTAAGTCCCAGAGTTCGACGGCGTGTTTGCGGGCAGGGCAGGTGTTGAGAAGAATGCATCTGAGGTGGTTGCGTCTTTCACGGTGGGTGGATTGGCAGATCGGATGCTGGTGAAACTGCAGTTCTGGTAGGAGAAGGGTCCTTGTGTGCGTTTCAGGGCGGTCAGAAAGCAGGTGTGTCCCCTGGCATTAGTCCATTGCCAGGGGGGTGTTCCCAACTCCAAATATATTTCCCGTGGTGTAGTTGGCTTTCTGACCCCCACCGGAGAACAGGTCAGAGGAAAACACCTCCAATATGTCCCCAATGGAGTAGGCAAAAAGACTTGTAGAGCAATTCTGGTTGTGTGTGCCTCAGCCTGATTCCTGGGAGGACTACCCATCCATTTGGTTACAAAAAATAATCTCTGGTGTCTAGTGGACAGATTGGATGTAACAACCTATAATCTGCCTTTGGAGCAGAAAGACTTAGGGGCCAGGAGAGGAGGGCACATGCACATTGCAAGAGAACAACTCCCATCTCAAAAAAAGTACCCCTGGTGTCTAGTGGGTAGATCCTAGCTTGAGGCTCAACCTCCTGCGGTGGTCCCCAAGTAAGGATCCACTATGAAAATGCACCATTGGAAAGGAGAGCGTCTACCCTTTCTAATGACACATCTTGTGTAATGTAACTGGTGCTCATGTAAGGAACTCAAATATTTTTGGGTCATGTTCTCTCTATAAAAAAATGCTGTTAAAAACAAAAATGTGAACGTACACAAAAATGCTGTTAGCTGACCCACAGTGCGAATGAAAATTGAAACAAGCAGTTACTGAAACAACTGACACAAACGGCTGAATGCGACTGACACAGAACTTACCCTAACAGTATTTGCTCAAAATATAAGGTATTGGCTGCGCCAGACCTAGGAATGCACAAGTTGTGTGTTTTGAGCACAGCAGTAAATGATAGTGTGTCAATATTTCCAAAGTGCTTTCCTGTGGTTTGAAAGTTGTGTTTTGTCATTCCAGATGTTTAATATGTTTGTTCATGACCACGTTGTGAGTATTTCATCTTGTCGACCAGAAAGTGATCTAGAATGAATGTTAACTAGGAATTTATTGGAACCTATATAAAAAAATTAAACAGTTAGGTTTATATTTTCACGGTATTTGTAGGTATCTAATATTGACAGAAATGCTTTTTTTAATACAAACAATTATGTTTTTAATTATAAAATTACGTCGTGTTGATATACATTCTTGTTTTTTAAAACCCTAACTTTATTTTTATTTCATGTGCAAGCCACATGTATTGTAGGTGTTTAAAACACGCATCTTATGCAGTATGTTATGTATGTCTGTTAAGACTTTTTTCGTTTAAATTTCCCAAATCTGTTACTGTTATATATTGTACCTAAAATCTATTATTAGAATTGCAAGTGTAATTTTCTTTATTGTATAGTTAGTAAAAACCATTACAAAATATAAAATACCGGAGTATTTAAAAAGCAGAAAAAGAACATTAGTCTGCAGATACATAAACAATGGAACTTAAAATTTATGAGTATAAACATCATTCAGACTTCAGGAAGACCATGTCTGGGGCCAGAGAAACTTACAAGTAAGTAATAAGGGTTCATGGTGTGGATTGGATCTTTGCCAGAGCTCCTCTCTTTTTCTCAAAGTTGGTAATAAGTTTGACTGCACCACAGATAAGTTGATAAGTTAATATTATTAGAATTAAAATTCATGTCGAGTCCCCTTAACACACATGCATAATGTAACAACAAAAAATAATCAAATGTTGATCTTCCAATCATACTTCAGTCCATCTGTGACAGTACCTTCGTTAATCATAGTAAACTGTTAAAAGTGCAGCTTCATTTTAGAAGTTTACCCCTTGCGTGCGCATGACGGAATCACACCATCATGGGCGCGTGTGCTCATGATGGCGTGGTTACGTCAGGGGGCTGCCGCTCCTCCCACGTGGATTAATTCCCCGCGAATTAATGAGTGGGCGGGCCTTGACATTACGACGCCGTCATGAGTACACACCGCCCGTGACTCATGACGGTGTGGTTCCGTCACGAGCTCAGCGGCACCGCGCTCACCCCGCGCCGTGGCGAAATTCGTGCTGCAGCAAAGGGTTTATTATGGAACAAGTGTCACCTAAAGGAATGATACAAAGTGAATAATTAAATTGTATGTATACTTGTCTGCCCGGGGGGTGGGGGTGGGTATGGGAGGATGATAATCGTTGAATAAAGATATTTAAAAAAAGAAAAAAAAAGAAATGTAGACAAAAAGTTTCTGATATGGTAGATGTTTAGAGGGGCAAGGCTGCAGGGGTGTCTGAGGAGGAGGCGTTGTCGTCGGCGAGCCCCTGGACGAAGTCGCAATGGAGATTTCTTCGTTTGAACATAGTCTCTTTTTAGTAATTCAAAAATTTCCAGCAGTACGAGGCTGGAGGCTCTAGCTGACAAGTGTTCCACGATGCAGGATACCCTTTTGCCAAATGACTGCTGAACAGATGAACGTTGCAGAAGCTGCAGCAAAATAAGGCCAACCTGTGAAACACCTTGGGGATGGATAGACAAGCATACTGGACCCAGTCTCCTCTCAGTTCTCAGAGCATTTTTTAGCCCCAAATTTTCTACATTGCAAGTTTTATATTTTGGCTATCTGGGCACCTTTCAAACCGCCACCAAGGGTCTAGGCCTAGAAGGGCATGACTCGGGGTCTGTTAGAACTCACTCATTTTGGACCAGGTATGTGTTCAAGATGATTGGAGCCTTTTCTGTCCCTTAGGCTCTGATAGGAGGCCAGCTAACTAGCCCTTGGAGTCACTCTCGTAGTCCTGGATTCAAGCAGTGGAACACGGATCATGAAGCAGGGCATAACTCTGAGGATTTAAGGCAGACGTCAGGCAGGAATGTAGCCCTTGCTGATGCAGCAAAGCAGTCTTGTGGAGTACACAGCAGGCCACAGCAGCAGGTTGTCCTCTGAGAGTTCTTCCACAGGTCTTGAAAATGAACTGAAGAGTAAAGGTCCCAGCTCCCACTTACCTTGATGTGGTCTTTCAACCAGTCTAAGATCTTTTGCACCTGGTAGTCTGTTGCGAGGCCCTGCCCTGCTACGCTCTGCCTCTCTCGCTCCCTCCTTCTGCTTTCACTCTGCTCTCCCTCATTCCTTCACACTTTCACTTTGCTCTCTGCTTTTTGTGCTCTTTTGTTCTTGGTGTCTGTACGTTTTGTGTTTTGTGCCCATTTACCTTCTCTAGCTTTTGTGTTCTCTGTGCTTTTCATGCTCTACAGCCTGTTTTTTGGTGCTCGTTATTTGTGGCTGTTTGCCTTTTGTGCCTTTTTTATTTTTCAGCTTAGTCTTCTGTGCTCATTCCTGTGCTCTTTCTCGTCTTTTGTGCTCATAATTGTGCCTGTTTTTGTAGCCCCTCTGCTTCTGCTGTTGCTCGTCTTGTCTCACCCGCTTCTCGTCTCAATTCAGAGACCCCCTGTATTTCCACTTGCACATTTTTCCAGCCTCAAGCCTCCCTCCTCCTCCTCCTCTCCTTACAAGCCACTGAGGTCTGGGACCTCAACGAAACACACTCCCCAGACATCCTCTTTCTCACAGAAACCTGGCTCAGTTCATCATCCACCCTTGCCATCACAGTGGCTATTTCCCCTGGCTACAAGATCTTCTGTTACAACAGTCTACACAAACCTGAAGGAAGTCTTGCAATCATCCACAAAGACACCATCACCTGCACTACTGCAATGGATGAACCAACCATGCTCATGGAACACTTGCACTTCCAACTAAATCTCAGACACTCCACAATGATCTCAGCCACCCTCACTTATCGAATTAGAACCCTGCACCGCCTTCATCCAGCTCCTAACCGACTTCATCACTCCCATTGCCATTAGATTTATTTTATTTATTTATTTTTAGGTTTTTATAGAGCGCGTAGTCACCCTCGAGTATCCCAGCGCTGAGATCCAATGACTTCCTTTTGCATGGCAACCATAACATTCATCTCAATGACCCAATCGACCACAATGCCACTGATCTCCCACAGAACTTCAACAACATCAAACTCACACTGACTGTACAAGGGCCAACTCACATCTCCAGACACACACTTGACCCAGCAACAGGATTACCTTAAGTCAACTCACCCTGCTCACATGGACAGACCACTCCATCGCAGACTTCTCCATCAATACACCCCACCCCAACAAAACAAATTCAGCCATCCACTTTTGCTACAACTAGAACAAAATAATAGAAGCACACTGGACCCAAACCCTTAGATCCACCAGTCTATCCCCTAAGGTGACCCAGAACAACCTACCCACCTGCAAAAATAGATCTCTGACTGCTCCAATATCCTGGGTCTATGAAGAAGAGCAGACATACAAGAACTCCCACACAATCATGCTGGTACATGGAGGACCTCCGAGACTCCAAGCGCTTTTTCAAACAACTGGAAAGAAGATGGAGAACCAGTCAAGACAACATCTCCAGAGACATCTACAAATCTACACTGAGAAAATGCCATGGACAGATCAAAGTAGTCATGAAAGCTGCCCTCTTTTTCTGTATATAATCCTGCTACAACTCCTGCAAAGAACTCTTCCATATTGTCATAGAATTTCCCAACCCAACAGCAGCCTCCAATATCATCATTCCCTCATCGATCCTCTGCTACGACCTTTTGATTTTTTTCACAACACAAAACTAAAGATCTAGAACAACTTCACACTCCAATCCACCAAAGAGGACATCATCACGCAACCAACACCACCAGGACCACCTACTGCTTGGGGTTCAACAGCGCCCATGCACCTAAGTCTCCATTTTGTAACGCATGTTTAAGCTTGACTTTTTTTTAGCAGTGACTTTTTACATACTTTGCACACACGATACCATACCCCGAACGTGTTCTGCTTGCATGCACATTCCTTCATAAGCATTTTATCACAACACTTATACACTCTTTTTTTTTTTCAAAGATTTGCTTTATTCGGTTAAAATTTAAAACCATCAAAGCACAGGACAATATTTCATGATGTAGATAATCACATTACAAACAACAGAAAATATTAATAACATATTACAAATAAACAAATACTGTCAATAAAGCATAAACCAAATATATTACATAGCACCATCAAAAAGGAGCAGGAGGCATACAAATATACAGGTTAAAAAGTTTGTCACCCTTTGAGTTCTCCATTTCAAATCCAATAATTAATCAGCTAAATCGCCACACCATAAATTATCTATTTAAAAAATCACTACAAATAAAAAGGTTGAGGACGGTTACTAGAGTAGCTGTACTTTGTTTCTTCGCCTGATAGCCCATTTATACAATCAATCCAGGGCTACAAGAACACTGGGCATGCTGCCATTGCATTTTGTTGTCCAGTTGTAAACAGCTCTGAATCGGAACGACAAACAATCGCAACAGCATTGCACCTCTGACACAGGCTTTTATTGTATAAACTGCCTCTGAGCCAAGTTCCTCAAAGGAGCACTTAGCTGGATTATCCTAGAATGTTCGCCCGTGACTGGGATCCTGTCTTGCTGACTCTCGAATCTGTATCCTGAAAAGGACAACAACCTGTTTTACACCAGGCTGGATTCATGATACATTCTACATAGGTATGGGTAGTTTTTGCTTCCATAGCAATCAGCCAGATAGTACTTTCACTATGCTCTCGATAGTGTAGGTAGTGTTAGGTAGGAGTATCAGAATGACATATAATCAGGTATTCATTCATATAATCACTGCAAAGTTATAATGGTTGAACTGTTTATCTTTTTCACCATTTTTGTAATGCTGGTAGGAATACTCTGTTTCCGTCTGTTAATATTTGCAGCCATGTTTTATACACAACTAGACAATTGCTTCAATAATCGTGTGAAATGCCAATTTGTGTATTTCTTGTGCCTCTCTTTGGTCATGCCTAAGTAATAACAAAAGGGTATATCTGTTTCCACAATTTCCTTGGGGGAAATAGACTGGTCATATTCTGAGGTTGCAGACACCAAATGGTACCCCGAAAAGTTAGGGGTCCAGTTGGCTCACTGTGAGCCAGCTAGGAATTCGACGAACATACTCTAATGATATGAGTGGACTCAGCCCCATATTTTGATGTTTATGTTGTGCAGATGCACAGCTCTACTTCAATAGAGACAACCATGCAACACCACTTAACAAACTGGAGCCCTTTCACCACAGATGACACTGCCAGAATCATGCAGCCCATCTACTCAGGGTCCCACGCAGACCCCTGTCCTCACCATATTTACAAACTGTGATGCACACTGAACAGCATCGACCTCACCAAAATCATCAACTCCTCCATACTCAGCAGAAACTTCCCAGACTGCTGGAAACATGCAAAGGTCACAGCTCTCCTGAAAAAACCCTACGCCAATCTGAAAGATCTCAGCAACTACAAGCCCATCTAACTCCTGCCCTTCCTGGCCAAAGTCCTGGAGAAAGAGATCAACAAGCAGCTTTCTGCCCATCGTTAACAGCTCGATCTCTCTGTGGCTTTTGACCCCATCTCCCATGGCACCCTCCTTGCGAGACTCAAGGACTTGTGGAAAAAAGTAGGGCCGATGTCGATCTAGAACCTTTTTCAGTATTACCCGGCGCTAACCGCCTCTCATACCACTCGAATCTATCAAACAAAGAGGCAGGCGCTGGAGACTGGAAGGCAGGAAACAGAAGTTTTATTCCGACGGAGCAGAACACGTCAACTCAGACAACAGGGTATCTTCTCGAGGTGCTCTAATCGCATCTCTGAGGCCTGGCCTCTTATACACAAGTTTATTGCTTTATTGCATGAAACACATCTCTGTCAACACTTTGATGTACGGAAAGACATCCTCGGAATCCTCGCTTCAAGCCCGTTCCCACACACATTTACAGTACAAGTCCCCACCCCGGTCACAACAGGTGATGATTGTCACGCAGCTGGGCATTCCGCCGATTCCCGGAATGCATGTGGTTGATCGGATCTCATGGGGTGGGGGCTTTGATCAGTTGTGGATCCTTTGATGGGGGAGCTTCCTACTGTATGGGAGCAATAAACAGCATCCGCAGGGCCAGGTGGCGGCCTGGGAACAAGCATGACAATCGGGCACAGAGGAAAGGGGGTTTTATCAAAGGATACAGGATCATGAAAGGAATGGAGGCAGGTGTTGAGCTGGGAACAGGATGGGGTTCCGAGGCAGGGTTGCGTTGGAGAGGGTTTTATGGCCCAAGCATGTGAGAGCGGGGGCCGTCAGTGCGCGGGGGATGCTTGCGAGGTTAGGAGAGAGAGAGAGAGAGAGAGAGACGCGCTGGCTATCGGCAGTGGGCAGAGAGGCCATGGCATTCAAAATGGCTGCCGCTTACGCGCACGAATGCGCCTAAAAAGGGACAAGATGGCGCCGATAATGTTGACGCTGCAAACTAGATTTTAACAGTCCTCCCTTTTCAACATATCTAGCCAGCTTGTCTAATCTATATCTATCTTCATCAAGTTCCTGACCTCAACATCGTACAATGCTCTCATGCGTTCTTTTTCGAAGTCCAGAGTTTTAGGGCAGATACAGTTTGCACATAGTGAACACAGAGGTGGCAGGCATTGGATCCCCAGGCAGAACCCACATATCACAACAACAGGTATCAGGATAATTGTAAGTAACCTCCACCCCCAGTTCTTCACAGTACTCCAAAACCAACCACCAAGCGACCATTCTTCTTGTTCCTGGTGAACTTCTGAGGAAAGTCTGTGGAGATGTTCGATGGCTTTGTACACTGAGGGTGAATTGTCCGGTATATATGTGCAGCAGCTGGACCCAATGATGCGGCATGCTCCTCCACGATCCCCTAGAACCACATCTAGAACAAGGCGGTTCTGGAGAGCCACCAGGCGGACCGCTTGAAGCTCGGCTGTATTGTTCGTGGGGATGCCAGCTGTAATGTTCATCGTTGTTTCAACTGCCTGGGTCAAATGTCGGATGGCACGGCTGTTTGCCATCGGGCCCCAGAGTGGAACAAGTCCCTTCATTGCATCGAGGAACTGTGCTCCGGTGGAGTCGGCTTGTTCAATGTCTTTGGCTCGTTTTCGTCTGTGATGATTTGTTGAAGCCACATAGGTCGGAGGAAGGATGAAGGCAATGTAACAGGTGCCCCCCCAGCCTTTGGGGAGCCAGGTGTAAGCCTGTGTACCACAAACAAAGTACATGTTCGGAGAGGAGACAAAAGAGGGTGGATCAATGGAGTCCAAAGTTCTGATGATGCGGCAAGCGCTGCGGCCTACCAGTTGTGTCCCAAGCCCTTCGATGCACATAAGGCCTGTGACGTTGATGACGGATAGGGCCACAGTCAGGGTGGCGGCTGTTCGTTTCCGGAGGTAGGAGAAGGTGAGTCTGGTCGGATTGTTGAACACCTGCATTTCAATCCGTTCTTTGACAGGGATGTCCAGGTGGATATAGTCGGAGGTCTGTGGGCAGAAGTGTGCAGCAGTTTTCTTCGTTTTGTTCTGCCAAACCTCATGAAAGAAATGTGTCATAGTTCTGCTGGAGGTGGCATTATCCCCATAGCTCTCTTGCAAGAGGATCAGCCAAGCAAGGAAGGAGCCGTGAATTGAGAAGGGTGAAGGGATGAAGGGTATAGAATGTCCAGTGGCGTGGGTAGCAACCCACAGATCCAGCAGTTGGTGGCATTGGTAGCAAGATTGTGCTGGTGCAGCAGTTGCACGAAGGAGTTGTTCCAAAACTCCTTTCACCTTTCTCGGAGTCGAGGTGAAAGAGAAATCAGATAATGTTCTTTCATTGTGGTAGGCTGTGCAGTGGTCAGGAATGTCTCATGAGCTGGTGCGCTCTCTTCCACAATCCAGAGGGTAGTCATGAGAAGGAGGCAAAAGAGAAGGGCGATAAAAAATGCAATAGTCTTTGAATTGTGGATTTTGTCAGTCTTTGGATTTCTGTAGTGAATCTTCGGATGTCCGGTTGCTTCCATCATCTTCTTATCGGGCGCTTCCATCATCTTCAAGGGAGCTCGGTAGCGGGCAGAACCACAAACTTCGTCTGGCTTTCTCTCCTGACAGCCTTTGTAGTGTTAGGCCACCGCTCTGAGAATTACGACTTAGTCAGTGGTCTGCTTAGCCGAAGCTCCCTCCTTTCGTCGCAGGTTCTACCCTTCTCTGGATGGCACAGTGGGGTCAGGATATTTTGCCAATTCGAGTGTCTCTGTATCAGGATAACAGTTCAAGGATGGCCGGTCTTTGTTCAGGAGCTCTTCCTGGGTGGTCACGTCTTCGGTCGTCGTCAGAGTCTGGGAGATTTTCTTAGTGTGGTGTGCATGCACCCAATGGCGTTTGCCTTCCACTCGAAGTGCTGTTCGGGTGGTGATCAGGACTTGCCAGGGGCCCGTCCACCGGGGTTCCAGACTCTTTGCACGCTGGAAGTTCCGGATTAGAACGAAATCCCCGGGTTGCAGATTGTGTCCGGGACCCCTGGAAGCATCCAGAATGGCATGCAGCACCTGTTGGTGGATAACAGACAGTGTCTCAGTCAATTTGTACAAGTAATCAGACATTAGGACGTCTGGGACGTCGCAAATGGAAGTCGGTTTTGGTGCAGACCAGACGCTCATGGGCCGGCCGAAAACGACCTCGTATGGTGTCAAGTGGTGTTTGGTGGGGGTGGAACGCATTGAGAGCAATGCCAGTGGGAGAGCGTCTGCCCATTTCAGTCCTGTGGTAGCCACTATTTTAGCTAACTTTAGTTTCAAGGTGGCGTTATGTCGTTCAACTAGTCCAGCAGATTGGGGGTGGAAGACTGCATGGAACTTTTGTTTTACACCCAACCCCTTCAATATGAGTTGGATAACTTCGGCTACGAAGTGGGGGCCATTTTCGCTCCACAAAATTCGACAAAGGCCTTAACGAGGGAAGAATTCCTTTAGTAGTACCTTTGCAGTGGCCATGGCAGTGTTGTCATGGGTTGGATAGGCTTCCACCCACTTGCTAAATGCGCACACCACAACAAGTACATACTTCAGGCCTTGGCATCTTTCTAGCTGGATGTTGTCCATCTGCAGGACTTCAAACGGATGACTGGGAACCCCAAACCCTCCCCGGGGTACTACGGTTCCTTTCCCAGGGTTGTGTTGCAGGCATATCAGACATTGTTGGACCAGACGTTTGGCGGAGTCTGCGATTTTGTCATTGTGCCAGACTCTGGAGACAAGCTAGGTCATGGGGGTTAATCCTATGTGTGCAGGGAAGTGTGCCATGGTCAGTATGGGAATTAGGTATGAGTCAGGTAGCAACCATTTGTTTGTGTCTTTTATTCGCCAGCAGCCTTCATCATCTTTCAGTCCCACCCGTGCCCATTCAGTCAATTCGTGTTGTGAGCTGGCCATTTGGATATCCCTGATAATTTCCCTAGCGTCTGTCCATTTCTGTGCTTGCGACCTGGTCACGTACATGTGTGTCGTCGTCCTATTCTCAGCTGTGGTTCGGGCAGTGAGGTCGGCTAGTGCATTCTCTTGTCCAATGATGTCTGTCACCTTTTTGTGTGCTTGGCATTTTATGACTGCAAGTTGTTTGGGAAGAAGGACAGCTTCAGTTAGGGCAGAGACTAGATCTCCGTGTAAGATGGGGGTCCCGTGTGAGGTCAGGAATCCCCTCTCCTTCCAAAGGAGCCCAAAATGGTGAACCACCCCGAAGGCGTACTGACTGTCGGTGTAAATGTTCGCTGTGGTTCCTGCTGCCAGGATACATGCTCGTGTGAGGGCAATCAGTTCTGCTGCCTGTGCAGATCGTTGTGTAATGCGGGCTGTCTCTACTACAGTTGGGCTGTGGTAACTGCATAAGCAGCTGAGGTAGTGCCATCGGGGAGTTTGATGCAAGAACCGTCCACCCACAGCTCTCCGTCAGGGTCAGGAAAAGCTGTGTCTCTGAGGTCGACCCTGCTCCTAGTCTGTTCGTCTGTGAGGGTCACGCAGTCATGTACAGGGGACACATCGGGATGGTTCTCTGGTAGGGGTAACAAAGTCGCTGGGTTCAGTGTGGTGCATCTCTTCAGGGTGATGTGGGGTGCAAGCAGAGTCAATTCGTTTCCAGTCAGTCGTGCTCTCGTCAGGTGTTGCGTCTTAGTCTGGTTCAGGAGGGTGTCAACTGCATGGGGTACTAAAACCGTGAGGGAGTTCGAGATTACGATTCCCTCACTTTGTCGGATAGAGATAGCAGCGGCAGCTACAGCTCGAAGGCAGGCAGGCAAAGCTCTGGCTACGGGGTCAAGAGTGGCAGAGAAGTAAGCGCAGGGTCGTTGCTTTGGGCCAATGGACTGGGTCAAGACAGACAAAGCAAATCCCTCCCTTTCATGAGTGTAGAGGGAGAAAGGCTTCGTGTAATCGGGGGTTCCTAGGACAGGGGCTGAACAAATGGCATCTCGTAGTTCTGTGAAGGAGGATTGGCATTCAGGGGTCCAAGGGAGTGGGAAGGGGACATCTTTAGCTAGCAGAGAAAGCAGTGGTTTCACAATGAGGCTGAAATTCGGCAACCACTGTCGGCAGAAGGAAGTGAGGCCTAGCAGGGAGCGGACTTGTTTCTGAGTCTTAGGGACAGGGGTCTCTAGAATGGTTTGATTTGGTCGGGAGTAAGTTTCCTTCCGTCTTTGGACAAAAGGTAGCCTAGGTAAGTGACCTGAGGTTGGCAGAATTGCAACTTCTTTTTGGAGACCTTGTGGCCATTTTTCCGCGAGGAAGTGCAGGAGTTGGATGGTGGCTGTGACTGCAAGTGGAGTGGTATCGGCCGCAAAAAGAATGTCATCGACGTACTGTATCAACACCACTCCATCCGGTAACTGGACTGCGTCCAATTGTCTCTTGAGGGCCTGACTGTAGATGCTGGGGCTTTCAGTGTAGCCTTGGGGTGCTCGACAGAATCTATATGAGCGAGCTTTTAGGGTGAAGCCAAAGAGGTATCGGCTATCTGGGTGGATGGGGATAGAGAAGAACGCGTTCTTCAGGTCAATGACAGTGAAGGTGGTGGCAGTGGAAGGAATCAGGGTCAGAATAGTAGTGATGTCTGAGACCACAGGGTACTGAGGTACAACTACTTTGTTGACCTCTCATAGGTCGATGATGAAGCGGTACGCTTTCTCATCTCCCTCTCCTTGCTTCTTTATGATGGGTAGGATAGGGCTGTTGCAAACATTGCTAACTACTTCCTCTACCACTCCTGCGTCTATCAGGGACTGAATAATCTTTACCAATGCTTTCTCGCCCTCGGGCGATATCCGATATTGTGGGAGTTTCGGGAGTATTGCGTCATATCGAACAGTTATGTGCACTGGGTCAATCATCATGCGTCCTACGTCCGAGTCAGTCTTGGTCCACAGATACGGAGGCAGAGCGTCAAGTAGGGACGAGTCAGTGTCAGAGATGGAGAACATGCGTCGGGAGGACAATGTCTGAGCAGAACCGGGTTGTCGTACAGAAAGACCCGAACTCCGTCTTGTGAACATCTAATGGTGGCTCGGAAATGTTTCAGCAAGTCAAGTCCCATAATGGCGTCAGGGGTATTGGAAGAAAGCAAAAACGTTGTGTCAGTGGTGTTATTTTCTAGGTCGAAGGAGATCGGTGTGGACAAAGGGTTAGTGGAGGGCGTTCCATCGAAACCTATCGATGTTACAAGTGAGCCAGACAAGGGTGCCCTTGGAATCAGTCGTTTAGATAACGCACTACGTGTCGCGCCAGTGTCTACCAGAAATGGAGACTTCGTACCCAGGACCTTAGCGGTGACATAAGGACCTTGCTGGTCAACATAGAGCTCGACTGGATCCCTCCCTTGCCCTAGGCAGTCCTATGCAAAGTCGTGGGCATCGTCGCAGTCAGACTGTTGGTACTGGTTCTGTCGGGGACGGTCAAATGTATTCGGTCTGCTTGGTCTGTCGTTATTCGCATCATTCGTGGACCCTCGTCCCTGTCCTCTATTTCTCGGTCCACCCGCTACGTCTTTAGGGTCCCTATTCTTGTTCATCTCCAACAGAAGCGGACACTGGGATTTCCAGTGGCTGAATCCCTTGCAGAATGCACACTGGTCTTCGCTAATATCTTTACGTCCAACATAGGGTGCAGGAGTACGGTCTTTAGGGGGTGGATTCCTAGGGGCATTCGTCTGGTAATTCCCCTTGTACTGCTCTCGACCTACAGTCACCCCTTGCAACTGTGCAATCATCACCCTTTCCTTCAAGTCCTTTTTCTTTTTCTCTGTCGCCCTATCGTTTTCGTTTTTCTGATGCGCATAATTTTGGGCCATCTGGAGGATAGCCGCGGGTTTGGAGGCTGCCCAACTACTCTCGCTGGCCTGCAGTTTCTGAGAGACCTCCTGCAACAGACCTTTGACATAATTCTGGACAAAAAGATGGTGTCCGGTTGCAGTGGTCATGTCTTGGCCGCTGTAATCGGAGAACACCGTTTCAAACCGGGAGAAGTATTCTGATACGTCTTCCTGGGGTTTCTGACTTTCTTTTCTGGTATCAGGGTTTTCAATTTCTGCACAATTTTGTCTGGGAGTTCTAAAATTGATTTCAAAGGCTTCTGTCCAGGCTCTCGCTGTCTATCTATGCCATCGAGTTGTGACCAGGTATGTCCAAACAGCTCAAGGTGGTCGACTTTCCGGATTTGCTTCCACACATCAGCTGGCAGACATAACCCGAAAAACAAATCGATGTCGGCTAGGGTCATAATCGTTGAACCTAAGGCTGTACCTAATTCAGTGTAGAAGGCAGTGGGGTTTTTACGTAAATCGGGCAGAGATTTCCGGAACGTCAGGATATCCTGCCGATCCCATGGTTGGTAGACCCAGTTATACACTACCCTCCCTCTTGCATCTTGGTGGTTGACGTCATCGTGCGTTCCCTGACCTCGTGGGGGTAGCCAGTAGGGAGCAGCCTCTCTTATTGGCATCATGGCGCCAGCTTGCTCTATTCGTGGTTCGGTCGCTACAGAAGTCGTAGGTTTAGCTTCCAACCCTTGTTCAGTGAGGTGGCGGAAAACCTCAAGCGTTTGCGCAAGGAGGTCCGTCACATCACACTCGCCCTCATCCCCGATATCGACCTTTCTATACAGAGTCGTTAGGCTCTCGGGACCTTTGTCTCGATATCGGTCCTCATACGCATTTAGGGCATGACAACACAATCGTAAGACAAAGTGTCGTCTGTGGCGCCCCGCATATGAGTTGAACATATCCATGATGTGCTCCTCACTCTCTTTTCGTTCTACTAGTGTCCTGACTACCTTGTCAATCCCTGCTCGCTCATCTTTGCTTAACCTGTTCGTTCTTGTGGAATCTGTCTTTCGGGCCTCAGGGTCATCTAACATTGTTGCTTGTGCTGTATTTAGTACAAGGGGTTCGGCCGGCGCGGAGGACATGGGGACCGAGGCCCTGGTACTATTCTCGCCTGTGCTTGGGGGTGGCGGGTGCTGTGCTAAAGGTTGGGAAGGGGCATATGGAGGGGGCATGTAGATGATCGGAGGACCTACTAAAAGATCATCGTTGGCTCGCTGTTTCGAGGGTAATTCAGGGTAGAGCGTAGAGGGTGTTCTAACAGGACACTGACTCGATGTTTCGGACTCTTACTTCCGTTTGGCTTCCTCTCTCTCCTTTATTTCTTCTTCTAATTTTCAAGCAGCTAGGTGGGCTGCCTTTCGTAGTTCTTTCTCTAATCTAATTTTGTTTCTCTTTTTACGTTGTTCCGTTTCTGCCGAGACTATCAAGCATAGTGGGCGTTGTCTTGTTGTTACAAAGGGATGTTTCTAGCGAGCTTATCTTATCTTCATCGAAGGATCCTATCAGTGGCCACTGACTTTTCTGATCCTTTCTCGTATATTTATGCCATAGTTTGCTATAGGCTATGGCGATTAATCCATGCTTCATGAACATGTCTTTATTAGGGGTGCCTTCCAGTGGAGCTGGATGGTTCATCTCTAATAAGCGGTCCGGGCTGAACCAACTACCAATCAGTGGGGAGAAGATAGGCATGACGGGTTACAACGGGGACAAAAGTCTGCACTACCTATCTTATTACTGCTTGCAAAGACTAGACAGAATATTTCTATTCTTCGTTATTTGCAGGCAGAGAATACCTCAAAAGAACCAATATCGAACAGTCAATGTTCGGACAATCAAACAATCAAATGGGGAGAATGAATAGGCACAACGGGTTACAACGGGGACAAAAGTCTGCGTTACCTACCCCTCACTACCTGCAAAGGAAGAGAGAACCTAATCTTCTCCGTTTGCAGACAGAGAATCTCCAGAGAACAATCCGCGAACAAACAATGTTCGGGCAAACAATCAATCATTGGGGGAGAAAGATAGGCACGACGGGTTACAACGGGGTCAAAAGTCTGCGTTACCTACCCTTCACTACCTGCAAAGGAAGAGAGAATCTATTCTTCTCCGTTTGTAGACAGCGAATCTCCAAAAAGAACCAACAATTCGAAGAGTAATACTAGTATTTTCCAAACAATCAAACAATCATTTCGCAATTTGTCGTGTTACATGACCTTACCCGGACCACGTGGACAGTTTCTTGTCTTCCGAATCCAGCGCCCGATCGTCCTCTATTCTCCGTGACTGTCGCAGCACTCCTGATGGTTCCCAGTCAGGCCGTAGATCACTCGAGAGAGGTCTGTTCGGAACCAGTGAAGTTCGGATGATCAGCTGTCAGACGAGGGTCTATCGGACAGGAGCTCTCCCGATCGTTGCAGTCGTTCACTCTGTCGTCAGGACCTCTCCCACTGGATCCATGTGTCACTGATGGGCCCCACGTTTTGTACGCCAATTGTGGAAAAAGGTAGGGCCGATGTCGATCGAGAACCTTTTTCAGTATTGCCCGGCGCTAACCGCCTCTCATACCACTCGAATCTATCAAACAAAGAGGCAGGCGCTGGAGACTGGAAGGCAGGAAACAGAAGTTTTATTCCGACGGAGCAGAACACTTCAACTCAGACAACAGGGTATCTTCTCGAGGTGCTCTAATCGCATCTCTGAGGCCTGGCCTCTTATACACAAGTTTATTGCTTTATTGCATAAAACACATCTCGGTCAACACTTTGATGTACGGAAAGACATCCTCGGAATCCCCGCTTCAAGCCCGTTCCCACACACATTTACAGTAGAAGTCCCCACCCCGGTCACCACTGGTGATGATTGTCACGCAGCTGGGCATTCCGCCGATTCCCGGAATGCATGTGGTTGATCGGATCTCATGGGGTGGGGGCTTTGATCAGTTGTGGATCCTTTGATGGGGGAGCTTCCTACTGTATGGGGGCAATAAACAGCCTCCGCAGGGCCAGGTGGCGGCCTGGGAACAAGCAGGACAATCGGGCACAGAGGAAAGGGGGTTTTATCAAAGGATACGGGATCATGAAAGGAATGGAGGGAGGTGTTGAGCTGGGAACAGTATGGGGTTCCGAGGCAGGGTTGCGTTGGAGAGGGTTTTATGGCCCAAGCATGTGAGAGTGGGGGCCGTCAGTGCGCAGGGATGCTTGCGAGGTTAGGAGAGAGAGAGAGAGAGAGAGAGAGAGAGAGAGAGAGAGACGCGCTGGCTATCGGCAGTGGACAGAGAGGCCATGGCATTCAAAATGGCTGCCGCTTACGTGCACGAATGGGCCTAAAAAGGGACAAGATGGCGCCGATAATGTTGACGCTGCAAACTAGATTTTAACAGACTCAGTAATCCCAGGATCCTCCCTGAGTTGAATCACTTTCTTCTTCTTCAACAGAACATAATGAGTCAGACTCTACACTTTCACCTTCGAACACAAGATGCTCATCTGTAGAGTTCCCTAAGCCTAACCTTGTTCAGCATGCACAAAGGCACCCCTCGCCAGCATCATAAGAATTCACTCCCACATCAACATTGTCTCAAACACCAATGACATTCAGCTCATCCTCTCCCTCATCGAGATAAAAGATACCACCAGGAACAATTTCCTTGCCTGCATGACCGACGTGGTCAACTGGATGCGAAAGAACTGTCTCAAACTCAACACAGACAAAATGGAGATCCTAATGTTTTGGAATTAAGAGCTCCCCTTGGGACTCCTTCTTGTTGCCACCCAACTTAAGTCCCATGTCCCACACACAGTCCCACAGACCATGCAAAAAACCTTGGTTCACTGATAGAATATTGATTCCCAAAATATCCCCATCCACAAATATTGATGCAAAAATATCTAAACAAAAATATCGATGTAAAAAATATAGATGTACAAAATATCAATTTCATACTTAAATACAAATGTATTTTAAATATATGGAATAATAAAATAAACTTTAAAAAATTGCTTAGATTTAATATACATTTTAACAAATATATTACAATTAATTTAATTAAATAAACTATTTACACATACATATATAAAATGCAATATATATATATATATATACCTATATATATATATATTTCCTTTTAAACAAATAATAAACAATTAATTGTAATTTATTTTATAATTTATAAATATATAAAATGTACAAATAAATAAATATATATTTACACACACATAACATAAAATCTAATACAAAAATATTATATTATAAATTAAAACATTAAAATATTTAATTGTCTTTCAAATTAAATTTTGCACTCCATCGAGTGCAACAGTAGCAAAAGTGTTGGATAGTGGAGGTGTAAAAATTACTATTCCAACTCCAGTGAGTGCAACAGTAGGGAAAATGTTGGATAGCAGAGGGGTTAACACTTACTATTCCCACTTCAGTTAGTGCAACAGTAGGGAAAGTGTTGGATAGTGGAGGTGTAAAAATTACTATTCCCACTCCAGTGAGTGCAACAGTAGGGAAAGTGTTGGATAGCGAAGTGCTAAAACTTAATATTCCCACTCCAATGGGTGCAAGAGTAGGGAAAATGTTGGATAGTAGAGAGGTAAAAATTACTATTCCCACTCCAGTGAGTGCAACAGCAGGGAATGTTTTGGGTATGCGGAGAGGTAAAACTTAATATTCCCACTCTAGGGAGTGCAACAGTAGAGAAAATGTTGGATAGCGGAGGGGTAAACATTACTATTTCCACTCCAGTGGGTGCAACAGTAGGGAAAGTATTGGATAACGGAGAGATAAAAACTACTATTCCCACCCCAGTGGGTAAAACAGTAGGCAAAGTGTTGAATAGCTGATGGGTAAAAATTACTATTCCCACGAACATATATAAAAGTTTTAAATATTACAAAAGATAGAAACAGATTAGAATGTTAAAAAGATCTAACAATTACCTGGAAAGATTATGTAAAAAAATAAAACAATTGTTTAAAAAAAAAAAAACTATTTCTTAATAGAAAATGTTTATAAACAAAAACACTATTCATTGCATAAATGTAATATTTTTTATTTCCTACCCTATAACCTCACACAATTCACAACCCACATTTAATTTTTTTATGTACCTTCATAATTAACATAATTGGTTATCAATTAAACAAATATTATTAAAAAAAGTAAACAAATAAAAATTCATTTACTCCACAAACGTTGCCCCTATAAAAACAAAACACACACACAAAATAACAATAAACACTTACCATAAATATTTATCAATTGTTAAATTAATATAAATTAACAACTTATTAATTCATTTAAAAGACTTTACTTCCCACCCTTTACCACTATAAACCCCACAACTTACAAGAAAAATGTATTACACAATTGTCATATTTTAAGTTGAATTAATTAATTAGCATTAATTAAGAAGCAATTATTAATTAATCATAAATAAATTATGCACCCTATTCTCCTATAAACCCCACCACCCACTCCTAAAAAAATGACACAATTAACATAATTAATTACAACTTAATTAATTAATAATATTTGACAACCAATTAATAAATATTTCACAACAAAATAACTTCCACAATTAACACTATAAAATATACATTAAATAAATATTAATACATTAAAATATTAATACATGTATTATAATTAGATTACTTCCAACCCTATTCCCCTATAAACCGACAACCCGCTCCTAAAAATATGACACAATTAACATAATTTCCAATTAATTAAATATTCATAATTAACAAACCAATTAATTAATAATTAATAATTAATTAATTCGCACAATTAACACTAAAAAATCTAAATTAAATTAATACTAATACTAAAAAAATTATCATTAATTTATTATAATTAGATTACTTCCCAGTCTATTCCCCTAAAAACCCACAACCCACTACAGAGCTTTAAAACGCAAAATTTACTAAAAATGTAACACATATATTGAAACACAAACAAATTCTTATACAAAAAAATCGATCACATACTTTTAAAATACATAACACTAATTAAAACATCGATATGTCAAAAAACTATATTTTTGCAATGATATTAAGAACTTCAATATTTCCAAAAACCTTATTCCTTACCTGCAAGTCGATATTATTGACCACGATATTCTTCCTATCGATATTTATGTATCACAATATTTAAACTCAATATTTGTGTATGTCGACATTTTAAACTCAATATTTTGTCTGTGCACCAAAATCCTTGGCGTTATCCTTGATGACAAAATCATAATGAACAAACAGGTCAACATTGTGATCTCATTCTGCTTCACAAGATTTTCAAATGGCCCCTCATGCACACGAGATGTATGGTCACCCAGGCCCTCATAACCAGCAGACTTAACTACGGCAGCACAGTCTACATCAGCATCTCATACCAACTCACATAAAGACTCCAGAATACCCAACATTGCTGCCAGACTCATCCTAGATGTCCACAGGACCAGCGCACCTCAACGACTAACTCCAACTCTACCAACCTTCCAGGCAGCTACGCTCTACCTCTCTCTCCTTTGTACAAGCACCCACATCTGCAGAAGCAGGTTAAGAGATCAACCCTTCTCCTTCATTGCTACCAAAAACTGGAACAAACTTTCTTAATACATCAGGACTGCCACTCCACTCTCCAACTTCTGCAAGAAACTGAAGAACTGGCTATTCAACTATGAGCATGCCAGACCTACGCTCCTGCACCAGTGCCTGGATACCTTCATGGGTGATAAGCTGCACTGTACACATCTACGAAGCATACCATAACGCAACGTAATGTATCATACTCAGAGCTCTTATATTTATACCTTATGCCTTGTTTGACGTAGAAGAGGTTTCTAGGAAATTCCCTTTGATGTGCTTGAAGTTTTATGCTTCCCCTGCCCTGGCTCCTGTCCCTCTGCATGAATAATTCAGGGGTGACAAGTCCTCTGTGTGAAGGCAGAGCACAGTCTATTCAGTCACAAGTGGAGCTGTTCCCAGCTCTGCCCCCATCCTACGAGAAATGGCACATCTAGGCATACCTTATCCCTCTATTGTGTGGCTGTCTAGGAGAAATAAACAAAGACAAATTGACACCTACACACAGTCCTGTGACCCAGGACAAGGTTGAATACACCAAATAGTCAGGGCAGTAAAATACCAACTTTCTAAAAGTGCCATTTTTAATATTATAACTTAAAACCCAACTTTACCATTAAAAAGAGGTTCAAATTAAAATCTTTCAAACATCAAACATGAAATGTTCATCTTTTCTCAATCAAAAGTTAACACTTATTAAATGTGGTGGCCCAATGTTATCCTATGGGAGAGCTAGACCTCACAGTGTTGAGCAACCATTCAGGATGTAATAAGAGACCTGGGACATATTTGTCAAAATCTTTTTATTTGGATTTTCAAAGATTAACAACTCATGAGGCTCAATATTGAGTTACCTTAAGCCAAGAGCAATACGTAGCTAGAGACAAGACACATCTTCCCCACAAGTACTCAGCCTGTTCCATCACTTATTCAGGTACAACTGTCCCCTTTGTCAATTTGCTTCTGCTTATCGTCAACATATTTTTCAATGCACCTTTGCAATATAAACATAAACTCACAACCTAAATAGGGAATGCTAAATAACTAAACAAAACAGTACATATCATGTGGACCTGTATCATTGTGGACCTGAGGAAAAGAGGAGTTCGGAGGATAGACAGAGGCAACCCCGGGTGGGAGGGTGGGAGGCCCAGCACTCCCAGGCCCAGGCAAACGGGGAAGCTGCACAGGCAGGGAGGAGCGAAAACCCCGAAGCCCAGAGCCCCCAGAGGGAGCACGGCGGGGACAGGGTCTGCTACATTTGAAAGAAATGTAGGGCCCGCAGTCTGGGGCCACGTGCAAAGAGGTGCAGTCCCTCCGAAAGGTACACCACAAGCAGGCTTCAAATATATTCGAAGACCTTACGGGTGTCCGCCATGATGTTAGCCATGTGTTCAAGGGCTAGAGCCCGTCACAGTCGGGCGTGCCACTGCGAGAGGGAGGGGGTCTCTGGCTTTTTCCAAGCTGCTGCCACTGCTGTTTTGACTGCCCCAGGCATAGCCACATGATGGAACGATCCCCTAACGTTTAAGGCTTCAGACTAGGATATTGTGACCCCAGAAAGGCGTGTTCCAGGGAATCTGGCATTGGGTATACTAGGATCTCTTTGAATTTATTTCCAGAATGGTTGAATGGAGGGGCCGCCCCAACATATGTGGCAAAAATCACCCAGCATCCTGCAACCCCGCCAGCATCTGTCAGAAGTGTTCGGGAAAAGAGTGTGTAGTTTCCGTGGGTATAAGTACCAGTCGTACATAAGCTTATAATGGGCTTCTCTTAGAAACATGGACCTATTACACTTAGCAATATCTTTATATAGGGACCTCCATTGTTTCTCTGTTAAATGGTCTGCAGGACGGTGTCCCAAAAGGCTGTAGGTCGCGGGCCGAAAAGGACCTGCTGTGAGAAGAATAGAATAGAGAAATGAGATGCAGCCCTTCGCCTTACCCCCAGTATGCACACATTTCTCTATGGGAGGCAGATCTCTGGATGAGGCGAGTCGCATCTGAGGCTGTCGCTGCCAGTGTTTCAGCTGAACGTACTGGTATGCTTCTGTAGTTAGGAGTTCGAAAATAGTGGCACAGTTACCAAAGGAGCTTAATTCCCCTCGAACAAACATGTCTGACACCATTAGACATCACCATTCCCTTCATCTGCCAAAAGGACCCCCCGCTGGGCAGGGGGGAAGGCAGAATTAAAATGAATAGGGATGGAGGGGGACAGAAAGGTCGTCAAGGGCAAGTCTTGGTGACTACATCCCATGCTTTGTGAGTGGTATCTGTAGGAGTGCTAAGGTAAACATTTTTTGGTCTGTCCAGCGTTGGTTTCCAGAGATGTGCCATATGGTTCTGCCAACCACCAGCCTATCCCTATGGAGCCAATGTCTATCCAAGGTCCTAAGGGACCATTCAGTCATAAGAGTAGGGCTGCTCTTTAATAGAGGAGGAAAGCTGGCAGGGACAGCCCCCTTGAAAGTTGCAGTCTGAACAATAGACGTTAAGCAAAGTGGGCCCTATGACCCTGCCTGATGAACTTTATCATCATTGTCTTTTACTCGACGAACAACTCCCTATCTAGAGTAATCAGCAGGCCCTGGAAAAGGCAAAGTAACTGAGGTAAAACATTCATGTTAATCACATTCATTCGACCAATCCAAGCAATATATGTGGAGCCCCACTTATTGAAGTCTACTTTAAGTTGCCGTAACAAGGGAGGAAAATTAACTTTGTACAGATCTGATGGATTAGGTGTAATTTTTATGCCCAGATAAGTGATTTCGTTGTGGTCACACTTGAACGGCAAGGATGCTGCAATGGCATTGAACTCCGCCTGGGGTTCTGATAGATTAAGTAAAAAAGATTTTGAAAGGTTAACTTTGAAACCTACCAGTCTCTCAAAGATATTGAGTTTGGCTTGAATCGCCGGGAGTGAGGTACGAAGTTCCCTAATGGGTAGTAGAACATCATCGACAAATAAACAGATTTTATGTTCGTCTGGCCAAAACTTGATCCTGTGGATTTCTGGGCTGGCCCTGATATGCACAGCAAGTGGTTCTATGCATAGCATAAAAAAGCATGGGTGAAAGAGGGCAGCCTTGTTGCGTCCCCCTTGATAGATTAAAAAATTCTGAGGCCACCCCATTAAAAAGGACCCGAGACTTGGGACAGTGATAATTCACCTACAACATGCCCAAGAAGGTCTCACCAAACCCAAAACGTTGCAAGGTGCACTTCAGGAAGGACCAATCGACCTGCTGGAAGGCCTTTCTGCGTCCAAAGGTAGCAAGGCCGCCGGGACGCGTTTGTTTCTGGACGTTATCGATTAGATGCACTATTCTATGTAAATTGTCATGTGTCTGGTGTTCCTTGATAAAGCCAGACTGATCCAGATGGATCAAGTCTGGAAGGAACTCGTCTAGCCTGCCAGCAAGTATCTTAGAGTATAGCTTAGCGTCCAGGTTCCGAAGAGCCATAGGTCTATAGGAGGCTCATAGTTGTGGGTGTTTCCCTGCCTTAGGGATCAAAGTGATTAACTCCTCCCCCATTGATGGGGATCCCTGATGTGAGGTTGTTATCTCATTAAAGAGATCCGTCAAGTGGGGCATCAGCTCAGCGCCAAACATTCTGTAGAACTGTGCGCCAAAGCCATCCGTTCTTGGGGACCTATGGAGTTTTAAAGCATCTATCAGCTTCTGGACCTCATCCTGCATTATAGGTTGACTCAAAACTTCATTGGTCACTGGGGAGACATGTGGGAGTTCTAGCGAATCAAGATATTGAGATTGGTCCAGCTCATCTAGGGGGTCCGCTTAATAGAGCTTTTTAGCTTTTTATAGAACTCACGAAAGGTTCTTGCCTTCCCCTCCTGACAATAGTGATAAGTACCCAACTCATCATCTATCTGTCTGATGTATTCCTTCTCTTGTTTTGCCTGTAGCTTTCACACCAGTCGCGAGCAATTATATTGTACCATCGTTCGCGGTGTAAATGGGTCCCCCTTGCCCTTTTAGTATACATTGCCTGGAGCTTGCCGTTTGATGTTGTTACTTTTCTCTGGGCCTTTATGGACGGGTCCTTCTTGTGAGATTTCTCTGCTTTCTGTAATTCCTCCTCCAAGGACAGTCTCTCCGAGATTTATTGCCTCCTTAAGGAGGTGACTAGAGTGATGCATTTGCCCCGCATAACAACCTTGAAGGCATCCCAGTTGTTTAAGGGAGAAGTGTCTTTAGGGTCAATATTGATGAGGAAGTCCTTGATTGACTTTCTCAGTTTGTCTCGGAGCAGTCGGTCCCTACAAAGAATATTAGGGAAGTACCATATTTTAAGTCTAGAGCGGGGAGCCGGCCAGTCAACCCAAATTTCCAGTGGTGCACGATCCGATAAGCATATTAACTGGAATTTAGCTGTCAGACTTGCATGGCTTAGTGACTGACTCAGAAAGATGTGGTCTATCCTAGAGTGTGCAAGTGTGAAAAAGAAGAGAAGTGGCTTGTTGAGGTGTTCGGTGCCCTCCAAAAATCACTTAACCACAGCCTTAGAAGTGTGTATTTAAGCAACTTAGAAAAGACTCCTGAAGGTGATCTGTGTGGGTTAGTGGTATCCACTGACTGGTCTCATATAAGATTAAAGTCCCCCAGTTAAATTGTCTTTTGAAGCAAAACCCTCTAGGGCCACGAGAAATGTAGGGAGAAAATCTGAATGCCCGGAGTTAGGGGCATAGACAGTGGCGATCCGTCAGAACCCCTTTAACCATAAGGAATCTCCCAGATTTGTCCAACTTCCTGTCCTGCAGCTGAAAGGGCACTGAAAAGTGAAATAGGAGGGCAACTCCATTTTGTTTAGCATGCCACTCGCCATACTCTGGTCTGATTCTGGAGTCATTGGCGAGCAGTATGAACCTTGGTTGCAGGGCATGTTTTAAGAGGTTTCTTAAGTGGGTGGCACAATAAGTGTTGCAAGCCCAATAATAGGATTTCATTAGAATGCCCTGAGTATATGGTAAGCCACTGTACCGGAGGCTTATAAGCAACTTAAATATGACAATCAGGTGTAAGCCATGATACCATGTAAGGGACAAAAGCACAAGTACCTCCACACTGGTTAGCAGTGGTAAAGTGTGCAGAGACTTGGAGCCAAGAGAAACAAATTCCAGCAAATAAGTGGAGAGTAAAAGCAAAAGGTTTGGGGGAAGAAAATCATAAGGCTGACAAGTCTTGCAGAAGGTGTTTTGCTTCAGTTTCTTGGGTCTCAGCAAGTAAGTTTCAGATCTAGGTATAAAAGACTTAGAATATAGGGGAAATAGAAAAGATTACCTGAAGAAGAATTTATTTATTTCTGGGTATTATGGCATTACCCTGCAAGCTAAGTAGGGGACTTTGAACAACAAATCACATTACTTTACCATAAGACAGCCCTTATAGTGGTTTATTGATGTCTATTACTGTTACTTGATCGCTTTTCCTTAGGGAAGAAGGCTTACAAATTACAGTATTTGCATTTATAAAGTTGTTCTAGGTACCCTTTAGGGAGTCTGGTATACAAACCGTTGACATAATCTATTGATTGGCCCAACATGTTTGAGCTCTGTTTTCATTGATAAAGGTGAGGATGGGTCTTAGCAGATCATTCTGAAAGAGGGAGGCTTTGATGAATGTTATATTTGATGAAGAAGTATAAGACCCAGGTTATAATGACACACAGACTCCAAATAGGGCTCTTCACCAATAAACATCAGAAGCATCAGAAGAGGGAATGCTTGATTGGCTTACTGACTGGGGACCAACATGAGGAGTTCTGGTTGACTTGTAATTTCCTGTGGGCCGCAGGCCTTAATGATCTCCCAAAAGCCTTCCAATGCTAAATATGGTTTAGGTTGATGTTGCATATCAGGTTAGTGCTTACAGTAATGTGCTCCAGTTTGTCCAATTGCATGCAGAGCAAATAGTAAAGATTGACCTGGTCAGATCTTGTTGGTGGATGGCCTTCTCCCATATTCACTATTGGAGCTGGTGTCCAAGGTACAGCCTCTCCCTTAGTTTGACAAGCACCTAAACTGAAGCCCTAAGAGGAAAGATAACTGGAAGTGTTACCCAGTGAATAACTGACTTTAACAGCAATAATCAGCCTCTTACCTCACTTGGGTAATTACCAATCCAGATCGCGCAATAGAGAAAACTTCATCTAGCAGAACCCTACTACATGCCACAGTTTAGTGACAAACTATGGTGGTATCCACTCTTTTACCACCTTACCTCCTAGGATCACTCTGGGAACATAGGTCCTTTACTACATTTTGCAGTTCAAGAAGAGTAATTCTCATTTGCAAGGGTAGCAAAGGAGCAGTTTTCACAACTTCACCACAAAAACTGAGGGGCCTGGGAGGGTGTGACTCTGTGACTCTAGCCAGAGAGAAAGGATGACCCTTACTAGGCAAAATATTGATGAACTGGATTCTGCAAACACAGCCAAATCTTTCACCTGAATATTTGGCCAAAAATCTAATTAAACAGTTGTGTTGAGTTGCATTCATGTGCATCCCTTTGTATTCAACTGTAAACATTTTGAGTCAAATTACACTTTTGGTTTGTCAGGACAAACGTAAGATTTCAGTCAGATTGAGGAACATGTCCTCCACCTTCATCTCCTATCTGTGGCAATTTTTTAAAGTAAAGTGAAACAAAACTAAGACCTTCACGTAAACCACAATAAAATCAAAAATTAGAAATTTTGCTTAGTTTAAAGATACTCCACAAAATCCACATTTAAGGCTGTTTACACATTTTTAAAAGCATTAGATGCAAATTTCAGCAGCTACATTTCTTTTAGCCAAGCCTCACTCCCTAGCATTTAAAATTGTATGCCATGCCATATAAAATAAATGTGGACCATTACTATATTTTATTTGGCACAAACATATTAAAAAACACAGATTGTGTCCATCAGTACAATAGTGCAAAGGCCAAATCTGATATTAGCACTCTAGTAAAGGGAAAAAGGTCTAGACTTTCTGGCCCATAATACTCTTGTTCTTCAATACTTCACATTTGATGGGCATTTGCAAGAAATTGGATTAAGTTTTTGGGGTGGGCGACTACCCACCTCAAGGAACAATCACAACCTTTGTGAGAGTGAACCCTAAAAGTCACTAAGTTAAACTGAGCTCAATCCCTTTTTAGCTATAGTGCAGAGCAGACAGGCTTAATTTAGGGTAATGTGTAAAGTATTTATACAGTACCAAAACTGTAATAAAGTCAAAATGCAAAATAAAGATCACAAATTAATTCAAAATATAGAGTGAAAAACGTAATAAACAAAATGACATCAAAGAATAAAAATCCTGTAAGGAATATATGATTTAAGTTTTAAGTAGAAATTCCGCAATTAAATGTTTTATGTTGAAATAGCTCCAAAAAGCACAAAGTGCCAATATTAGTCACTGATACCAATATACCGGGACATACATGCAATTGGAGGCCGACAGTGATGAACCGTGGGTTGGGTACACAAACCAGGTTGGTCCTCGTCAAATATTTGCCTTTCTGAATTAGACCTTTGAGTCCCAATCCACAACAGGAGTACACTTCTAAAGCACCACTGGGCCCCAACAGAGGCACTTCACACTCGTAGGGTGCCAGGAAGAGGCCAACAGCAGTATCCAGTTCAGGTCCAGATGCCACTGGTCAGCTGGGTGCTTCCAGGAAAAGGTCTCTTGCAGCTTGGTGTATCCCCATAGCTTAAACAGGAGGTCAGCCTTATGACTCTTAGAGTCCACATCTTTGTTCAAGGTGCAAGAGGGAGCAAGTCCAGTCCTTCAGGGTTCCTAATTAGTTACAGACAGCAGGTCATACCCTTCCGATCTTCTGCAGGTCCAGGGCGTGTTCCCAAGTACGCCCTGACTTGTGGGCTATAAGGCCTACATAGATCTGCCTAATTCAAATTTAAAAGGAAGGTTTTAAATTGTTAAATGCATTTATTTGAAAGGTTGAATTACAGTTTTTACACTGCTACAGTCATTCGCCATGTACTGTACACTAGGGACTGAATAATAGGGACCTTTGAGTAAATTAAATGTGTGAATTAGGGCTGTGCCACTTCCCTTATGTTTAAAAGGGGGATCAAAGATACTTTACTATGGGTTAGCAGGGGTAAAGTGCACAGAGTTCTAAGCTTTATGGTGTCCTCAGCAAAAGGAAAAAAATCCAGGCATGACCAGGCAGAAAAGGCAGATTTCCTATGCCATGAAAATGTGTGCTACATCTCTAAAAATCCAGGGTATTATAACCAATGCATATAAAAGAATAGTGTGGCATAAACCATACATGCTAATGCATAAAGAGTAATATGCTATTGTTTTTCTAGAAATGGGAGGAGCTGCATTACTTATCTGAGACTTCATCTGTCTCAAATCAGTGTCCTCCCCAGGCTAAAAATGGTGATAAAAACAAACACCATATGCTTCTCCATATATATTACATGCTTTATTTTCCTTCTATTGGAAATCTCAGTCATGAACAGCCAGTTTGAAATGCAGCTATTCGCTGCTGTGATCTAACCATAGTGAGTAACAAAAGTAGCTAACCACTGCTATGACATCTCAAAAGGAAGAAATCACTTCCCTTATCTGCCGCCACCCTGCTAGGTTTCAAGAGACTTGAGTGTGACAATGGAATAGCGATTGGTGATTTCACCCTTTTTCTTCTGCCGAGGGAGGTAGGAACAGACAGGCAGCACTGTGCTTCTACCATCCACCTTCTTCCGTGTCAGTTCAGTCCTCTGCAGTGCTGGGTTGACTAGCAGCTCTCATAAAGCTGATGTTAGTACAGAACCAGCTCTTTTGGGCAGGGAGGAGTTGAGAAGCCACAGAGGGAGGCAGTAGGAGGCTAATTGCTTCTCTTCTCTTTATATGTGGATTTGAGTGGAGGAGGGTTATATTCAGAGGGTGGGTGGTACGTTGCTGGAGGCCAATTCTTAAATTTTCAATTTAGGGGGCTATTGAGGGAAGGGTATATGTCAAGGGTTTTATATAATTTAGAAGCAAGCCCTGTTACGTATGACTCACCTATTGCTCCTGTGTCCCCGTGCATATGTTGGAAGAAGGGACAGATCATTTGGGGTTCCATAGATCACACAAAATTAGATGGCTAATGAGCGAATAATGGGTCTGTTTTTTCACACTGGGGTTCTCAGTGACATCATACACAACTTAAGCTTCACTCTTCTTTTCTATCTAACTTCTTGGTGAAAAACATCCTTGAAATCGGAGTGCCACAGGGCTCTATTTTGGGCACGACCCTCTTTATACTTTATATGACGCCGCTGGCCAAGGTGATCAGATCTTACGGTTTTGATGTCATATCTTACGAAGATGACACGCAGATTCTGATCACCATAGGCCCAGACCCCGTAGAAGCAAAGCAGCGTTTCAAAAAATGCATGTCCCATATCGACAGGTGGATGTGCTCCAATCACCTCCAACTAAATGGAGGCAAAGTCGGACATTATGCTTTTTGGTGAGGCTCAGGAGCACTGGTCCCACGACTGGTGGCCTCCCAAACTTGTCCCTTGGCCATGCTCTAACCCAACAGTACGAATGTAGGTTTCTACATGGACAATCAATTGTCCATGAAAACTCAGATTAACCACATCATCTGCACCTGTTTCGCAGTGATGCGCAGCCTACGAAAGGTTTTCAAATGGATTCCTACTGAGACCAGGAAACCATTAGTCCAGGGATTAATAATAAATTGAATGGACTACGGAAATGCTCTATTGTTCTCAATTAATGAAAACCTTTTGAACAGACTTCAAATTTAGCAGAACACTGCGGCTAGGCTGGTTCTTGACCTTTCGCCTAGATCCTCCTCCGCTCCCTGTCTAAGAGAAGTACATTGACTTCCGGTTAAGAAAGTGAATTCTTTTTAAGATTCTTTGTCTGACCCACAAGCATATGTATGGAAGAGGCCTGAGATATTGGTCCAAAAAACTATGCTGGTACCAGCCATGTAGAGTGCTTAGATCTAGCAACGCATCATTGCTTACTCCTCTCAGAATTCGCACTGCTAGAAAAGGAGGCAGATCTTTCTCCTTTCTCACTCCGGCATCATGAAACAAAATCCCCTACATACCATCCCTGATCATAACCGCTTTCGTAAGAAGCTGAAGTCATGGCTATTTGACAATTAAGCTAGCATCTTTATCAGAGCCGTCTGCAAGCACCATGAGACTTTCGAGTGATGTGTTGCGCTATACAAATGTCCCTGATTTGATTTGTTATCCACAGTTACCATCTACAGTTCTGTATAGGTAGAATGCAGCAATTTTCCATATGAAATCTCATTATTATAGCAACTGGATTTTTGTTGGGGGGATACCTGATAACTTTTAAACCATTTCAACAATCTGCACCAAAGTTGGTAGCCTCTTAGATGTCCTTCAGAATATTTATTTCCTTAAGCTTGCTGGAGACATATCTAATGCAGACAGAGGTATTGGAAGTATAAACTACAGTTAAAGTGCAGTTATGGTTAAAAAATCGAAACCGAAAAACGACTGAAATTTGCAAGTAATGGTTAGGACCACAATTCATAACCCACACTACAGCTATGCAAACCATAACTCACAGAGCCAAATGCAATGCTCATGGCCTCAACCTTGATGTGACTATGTGCAATTACAACTGTTATAAATAAGCTTAGATGAGTTTACATACCACGTTACCCATAACACTAAACAAGATTTGACTGTGGTTGAACTAATATTTAGTGGTTTGAGTATGAGTTGCTATTTAATTACATTATGCTTTTAGGAGTTATTATATGTATAAATGTTGGGGCATATTTATAAGCACTTTGCGCTGCCGGTGCGTCACTTTTTTTGACGCACCAGCGGCACAGTGTTGTGCATGGCTTTTCATAGCCTTGTAAATATGTCCCCTTTTCATGTATTGCTTCGCTTGCGTGAGAGGGGTGTGCCATGGGTGCTGCTGTAGGTGTTCCCACGTAACACCCATGGATTCTGCCGCATTCCCAGATTTACAATGTGTCGTAAACCTGGTAATACGTCAGAATCCTACACCTCCCTTGGGGGTTTATGGAGGCACAACAAGGAGAAATATCCTATTTTTTTAATTTTTCAATGAATGCTGTATTCTGCAGAATGCATATAAACAGGAAAACATCATCATTATTGTTTTTGTGCCGGAAGGTCTCCCTTCCTGCACAAAAATTGTCACCCCTACAACGCAGGCGCCCTTGCAACATGACAAATGGGGGCCTGTGCTGGTGCATGGCAGCAAATTGTGCGACATGGTAGGGGAAAGCACAAATACGTCATATTATTGTTAATGACACATCGCAGCAAGATGGCTTGCAACGCAGTGCTGTGACATTTTGTTGTAAAGGAGGCCGATTGTGTTTTACTTATCTCAAAATATCCTACAGCATCCACTGTTACATGTCCTGCATAGTAAATAGTACAGCTCTTGGTGCAAAGAGTTCTTATCACTTTATTGTGAAAGTGGTTTGTAGAGTGGTATGACATGACAAAAATGTACATATTTAGGCAACCCAGAGGTTCAACAACAACACAATTACATCAAAGCAACACAACATCATGCTACACATACCATAACACTGCAACAATTCAATGTCAATACAACTTAACAAAACCAACAACACACTAGGACAACATAGAAATATAACACTGTCACATTAAAAGCACAGCACAGCAAAAAAATGCGCAATGCAGATATACAGTACAACACACCAGCAAAATGCAATAATACATCCCAACTCAAACACATCGCAACTCTTTAGTGAAATGCAGCACAACATTTCGACCTAGCTGTGTAACAATCCAAGACAACACAACTGCATAATATGACTCAACAAAATAACACACACTAGCACTATTGCAAAACAACAGCACTACAGCACACCAACAGAGCATGACAATGAAGTAACACAACATAACAACACAACATAACAATGCAATACAATCAACAAGCCAGCAACATACCAGGACAACACTGTAATAGTGTGATTGTGTTCTTTTCATGGGTTATTTCTTTATGCATCACTGTGTGATCGTTTTATTATTATTGTTGTGTTGTGTTAATATGCTATTATTTTGTTGTTTTGTAATTATAGTGTGGGTGTGTTTTTATTGATGTTTGTGTAGGTATTATGGCAAGCTTCATTGTGCTGTGCTTGTTATGTTACTGTGTTGCTACATTATGCTGCTGTGTTGGTTTCGGTAGAACATTGTTTGTTTGTGTTGATACATTGTATTGCTATCATTGCAGCGCTGTTTTTGTCATTATGTTATATTATGTTCTAGTGCCGTCTACACTGCCTATGTTGTTTTTTTTATTATGTTTGTATGAGTGTGCTATTTTGAATTGCTGTTTTAAGTTGTGTTTCTCTAGTTTGTTCTTCTGTTGTGTTATGCCTATGTAGTGTTGTTGTGTTTTATTGTGGTACATTTTGTTGTTATTTTGTTCTATTGTAGTTATTTTCCGTTTTCTTGATTGTCGTGTTGTTGCTATATTGCTACATTTTGTTCTGATCTAATTGCGTTGTTTTTTTCTTCTCTGGTGTCTTATGTTATGTTGTTGTTGCGCTGTTATGTTGTGGTATTGTGTTGTTATTGTTTTCTTTCATGTACTTCCTGTACAGGTTTTTGCAAATACATTATATGTTCATCTGCAAGCAGTACATTCCATTAAAGTTACAGTAAAAGACTAACGTTCACCACTGTCTAGTTTCCAGCTCCTCATCTCTACAATACAGAAATCACTTCAAAATCATGGCATGTAACTTGCCTTAAATCAGCATTTCCTACACTCACGTTATGTAATCCTCCAGCCCATGAGCTTTGTTAATTTAATTTACCTGGACTCAAAAATACCTCCGAGCCTCTTTAGGGGTATTTCAGCATTCATCTCTGTAAATACTCACCCTCCAGGAATAAGAGTCAATTGAAATCATATCATACAACTGTAAACATCACCTCTGGTGCATAAGACTCCATGGGAAACTAAAAGCATGTTTGTCAATTCAATCATTATTTGGCATGACATCTCACGCTTTCATTTACAGGTTTATATGATCCAGAATATAAACTCTGGTGCTAGTCAGAAATGGACGGTTGTACTATATAACTAACCAAATAATCCTCTTTATAGCAAGTTGAAAAGCCAACAGGGGTCAATTAAGAGAAGCAGGCTACATGCACACTCTCGCCGAACCTTGAAATGTGAAGGCTTTGGCTTATCCAAATACAAAGCTCTTTGTAAATGTGCCAAGTTCCCAATGCTTGAGTTGAAATGAGTCCTTAAGGAGAGCGCGAAGAACCCTCCCTGTCGTGCAGTAATGTTAGGTGCCGAGAACTCGAAAATGCTTTACAAGGTTGAAAGCAGTTTAAAGTTATTGGGTTAGCAGTTTTTGACGGAAAAACCATGGTGATGAAATCAACAAATTGAAACACGGACAAAGCCTTAAACTCTTCCTGACCTTTCACTTACATTTTGTGGAACAACAAAAAGACTTCAGCATCTGTCCTTCTCTATGACCTTTTTCTCACTGTTTTCTTAGGAATAACTGTTGCATTCTCTTTTTTTTAATATACTTATTTTTAAATAGCATTTCTGTCCCTGTGTGGCGCAATGGTCTGTGAAATGTTCATAAAAAGTTAAATGTTTATATTAACACAAATAGCTTACATGCATAATGAAAACCCACGTGGTCTGCCGACAGCCGAACATATTTGTGCATTATTGACACATGGGTCAATTTTGGACGCCTTACAAAATCGATAACAAGCTATTTCAAATGTAGTTAAATGAAGAACGCACTTTTTTTGTTCCATGATTGGAATAAAAAGGTCAGAATCATACCATGATCACTCTTTCAGTCAAGTACTGGCTTCTCGAAAATATGAATTGCTTAGAAAGCCACCCCCTTTTAAAACGTTCAACAATCAATTAACTTTATCATTTTATTATGCTCATTAGTAGGTATAGTTGGAAATGTTGAAAATACTGAATGATGAATAGTATGCACTAGTGTTTAATTTAAAAGTTTGCTGAATACCGAGGCTGACTACTTTTGTTTCCACCTCATTAGGGATGGTTTCTCGATAGGAGTGTAGGGTCATTTACCACCCTACCCCCACTGTGTGCCACCAACTTCCTGACTCTTCATTTAATAAAAAAAAAAAAAAAAAAAATACTTTGGGGCTGATTGCGAGTCTGGATGTCCAAGGACCGCCAGAATCGCGGGGCGCGGCAGTAGCGATCTAGCCACCACTGCACCAGTGGTCCGACCCTCGTATTACAAGTACACCAATCGGATCGTTTTGGGGTCACTGCAACCGCCAAGGAACCACGTTCCCTGGCGGTGGTGGGGCGGTCTGGGTCAGCAATATGCTTGTCGGTGCCGCTGTGCACCGCTAAGAATATACAGAGTTTTCCCACCACCAGCCTTTTCATGGCTGTGAGCGTGCCATGAAAAGGCTGGCAGTGGGGAGCATAGAGGCCCTACAGGGCTCCCTGTTACCCTTGAGCACTGAGATGCACGTAGGGGGCACATAGTGTGGTCCACTGTATGCATAAACACCCAGTTCCTTTACATCATGGGCTAAACAGTCCATGCTGTGCAAGAACTTGCTTTGGCATTCCCATTATGGTACCTTTTTCAAAGGCACCTCAATGGAAACGCCCAAGGACTGCACACCAGACCAGGAGAAAACTCCTAATCTGGCATGTGGCCAGCGGTCGACTTTGGCAGTGCGGGAGAGGGTGGTAGCATGCCGCCCGCTCCTGCACTGCCAAAGTCATAATCAGCCCCTCTTTCTGTACCGCCCGACACTCATCACTTAATGGGGCAGGACTACCCCAGAGCTGTCTCTCCCAGCAGTAGGTGAGATTGATTGGGGTAACCAAATGAGGCTCTGTAACTGAACTGCGCATATCTAATTGACCAGTATTTTGTTGCAGCCAGTCTGACATGCGCACTTGAGGCTTCCACAGTCAGCACTGTCAGGGAGCAGAGGGAAGAGGGGGCACAATCCCATCGGTCTAGGATGGAGCGCTGTGTTTGCCTGTCCCAGCCAATTCTGGCACTTGCCTTATGCTGTTTGCTATGATAGACAGCATGACAGCAGTGCATGGATTGGCTGTGATTCCTTGTAGATTGGTATACCATATACCCAGGGTCTGTAAAGTAAATGCTACTAGTGACCCTGTAGCACTTATTGTGCCACCCACTTAAATACCTCAAAAAAACATGTGCCAGGTCTGTCATTGAAGCCTATAGGCAGTTTTAAGCTGCCAATTGGTCTTGGCAAAATAACCACCCAGACCATACCTTAAACTCCACATTTATTACATATATGTCACCCTTAAGGTAGGCCCTAAGCAGCCCATAGGGCAGGGTGCACTGTAATTAAAAGGTTGGGCATGTACTTTTAAGTTGTACATGTCCTGGTAGTGAAAAAACCCTGTATTTGTTTTTCACTACTGTAAGTCCTACCTCTTACATAGAATAACATTACGTTGCTTTATTACATTTAATAAGTGCTAGCTTTTGATTAGAAGCAGGTAGCAAATTCATGTTTGATGTCTAAGAATATGTAATTTTAAATCCTCTTTCATGATAAAGTTGGATTTTAAGTCAGAGTTTTGAAAATTGCACTTTTAGAAAATTGTCCCAGCTATTTTCTGTCTGCAGTCTTTTCCTGGGTCACATGACTAGGTGTAGTTGACAGATGGACTTTGTTTATTCCTCCCAGAAAGTCCTGTCCCTCACAGAAAACACCGGCTCCACAAGGGCCAACTTCCAACACTCCATGACAAACATCGCCAACTGGATGAAGACCAACTGCCTCAAGCTCAACTCAGATAAGACAAAGGTCATCATCTTGTGAAAGAACCCCTCCCCATGGGACAACACATGGTGGTCTGCTGCACTCGGTCCCTCACCAACCCCCACCAGTAAAGCACACAACCTCAGAATCATCCTGGACTCCCACTTGACCATGTAGCAATAGAATAATACTGTCTTCTCCTCCACATGTGCCGCAAGATCTTCCAATGGATCCCTGTCTCTTCCAGTAAGACAGTCACCAGGCCCTCATTGCCAGCTGACTCAACTACGGACAACATACTCTACACTGGAAGCACCAAAGCACTTCGGAACAGCCTCCAGACCTTCCAGAAGTCGGTGGCATGACTCATCTTTGACCTCCCCAGAAGGACCACATCACCGCCAACTTAGAGCTCTCCACTGTCTGCCCATCCAGAAAGGATGCCTCTTCAAACTCCTCACCCACGCCGACAAATCCCTTCATAAGTGTGGATCTGCCTACATCAACGACCGCATAATATTCCACCGACGACTAGGAATCTCCGAACCTCCACCATCGCTTTGGCCCACATCCCCCGCATTCGCCGTAGCCTATGTGGAGAACCTACCTCGCCTTCAGGTCCTGGAACAACCTCCCCCTCCACCTTCAAAACGGCCCTTCTCTGAAGGACTTCAGGAAGCGCCACAAGACCCAGCTCTTTGACCCCCCCCCCCGGGGTGACAAGCTGCTGTATACAAGACCATCTGATTGATTGACAATAGAGGGATTAGGTGTGCTTGGATGGGCCATCACTGACAGGATGTGGGGTCAGAGCTGGGCACAGCCCCATTGGCAAATCAATAGGCTGTGTCCTGCCTTCATACAAAGGACTTTCCACTACCTCCATGGGTCTGTAATCAGACCGGAGCCAGGGAACATGAGGCAGGACATTTCAAGCACTTCAAAGGAAAATCTCTAGAAAATTCTACTACTTCAAAAAAGCCACCAGGTATAAAATAGGACCATTAGACCCATGATTCAGTTTACTTTGTACCCTGCAGAAGGAATCTCAGAAGACAGCATGATGCTGTAGCCTGCTGTGCACTTCCGAAGGCTGCTTTGCTACACCTGAGAGGACTGCGCTGCTCTCCCATACCGGCCTAGCACCCTCAGTGACCTGCCCTGCTGCTTGAACCCCTGTTCCACCTCTTGAACCCAGGACTACCAGAGGGACTCCAAGTGCTAGTTGTCTGGCCTCCGGATCAGAGACTCAGGATAAAAAAGGCTTGAACCACATTGAACCCGCACCTAGACCAAGCATGAGTGAGTCCTGACCCTCCAAGTTGTGCCTCTCCAGTGCTGGACCATTGGAAGTGGTGCTAAAGGGGCTCAGGTAGTCGGTTTATTGAGATTAACTAAATTGGAAATGTTGAGCAATTGGAATAAAAATTGTGATTGTAGCAATGGCGTCAGAGAGGATCAGTTTGATGCAAGTTATTTTGTGTGGGTCTGGTGTTGAGCAAGGTGATAGTGGGTGTTGAGAGTTTAATTTTAACTGATGGGTTTCTGTTATAAAATGTTCATACCTAGTCCCCATAATGAATTGTTTTGGGGTGTTACTTAAGGAGCTGTTGCTGGAATCTCTGCTAGTTTGAGGTACATGTTTGCCCTAGAGGAAGCTAATGCATGAGTTCATTTTGTGGTTCTTCTGTAAAAGGATCAATTACATCATATCATAGAAAATAATATCAACTCACAAAAACAGTTCCCAAAAATATTGGTTATAAAAATATTGCCATCCCATACTTGATCACCAAAATATCGCCATTAAAAACACCGGTAGCTATTTTTTAACAATATCGAAAACACAAATATATGAATCAAAAATATTGCTGCCTTTAAATATATAAAGTAACCAAAATAACAAAAAAACAATATCAACTACAATACAATTGCAAAAGATAAGCCTAAATATTAGAAATAATTTAAAATCTTTTAGTTATATTGTACTACAAACAGAATTAAACTTAAAACAAATAAATTAATCAGCAAAATACATTATTGAAATAATCAAAGCTAATATTAAGCATATATCGAAATTTCCTTACAATAATATAACTAATTAAACATTAATACAGACAAAATAAGTATAAGAAAAATTATGAATATTAAAATACAATAATAAAAATATATTTATAGCACAAAACAACTCAAAAATATATTCCACATTAAAACAGAAAAACTAATAGGCAACCACCATAAAAGGTAATACAAGTAAATAACTGAAAAAAAGTCTATCTAAACCAACAGTAAACAATAGAATTTACCATAAAGTAAAATACCCAAACTAAGGGGCCCATTAGGATGACGGGCGGACTTTGTCTGCCCGCCATCCCATCGTAGAAAGGGACCTCCCTCCATAACTGCGGGGGTCCAGTGGGGGAAATTAGGATGCGCCCGCCACAGTGGCGGGCGCATCCTGTATTTTTAACATTGCGGCGGACGGTGCTGAAAGACTAAAAAGCAACCACCGTGAAAGGTAATGCAAGTAAATAACTGAAAAAGTCTATCTAAACCAACAGTAACCAATAGAATTTAACATAAAGTAAAATACCCAAACTAAGGGGCCCATTAGGATGACGGGCGGACTTTGTCCGCCCGCCATCCCATCGTAGAAAGGAACCGCCCTCCATAAGGGCGGGGGTCCTGGGGGGAAAAATAGGATGCACCCGCCACAGTGGCAGGTGCATCCTGTATTTTTAACATTGCGGTGGACGGTGCTGAAAGCACCGCCCGCCGCAATGCTAAGAATACATGTTGAGCATTTCAAAGCACAACGTAACAGGCACCGTGCGGTGCCTGCCACGTTGTTCTTTGAAATACAGGGGGTACCATAGGTACCCCCCATGTGTACCCCCCACCCCCCGGTGTCCCTGGGGGCCCGCGACGGGCCCCCGCATGCAGACTCCACATGCAAGGCATTCCCCAGCGCACATTGTAATATGGTTGTCGGTGTCAAATAGACACCGCCACCATATTGCAGCCTTTTCCGCCCCGGTCGCAAGGCGACTGAGGCGGAAATGCAGCGGACATTCTTTCTGTCCACCACGGACCTCCCAGCCATAATAATATGGCGGGAGGTCATTCATGCAAGGATGGCGGGCGGATCGACCCCTCCAGGCCGGCGGTGTCTACCGCCGGCCTGGAGGGGGCGATCCGCTTACCATCCTAATGGACCCCTAAAGACTTAATTAGTTATTAACACAATATAAAAGGTACAGAAAAATTCTCTACTTCTCACACAAAATACTAAACCTGCTAGAGAATGACGCTCAGATGGATTCCTAACAGAACACCAAAAAAGAACATTGGACAAACTAACCAAAAATAAACATTTATAATGTAACTAAAACAAACTTTTTCCCCAAACAGAAAGCAAACCACCAGATCCACATTTTAATAGATAACTGAAACCCCCCTGCAAGTTTAGTCAGCAACACATACGTAAGGAGAAAATGTCAAACAATTGATGTAATTTTGTATACATCAGCAAAATAAATGTAGATTCATAGCAAACTACATTACTAAAATAATAAACTATTTTCACATAGAGGGCCTCATCACGATGTCAGTCAGAAAGCCTCCGATGAGGGGTCAGTTTAGAGTCCAACTGCCTTATTAGGTTAACGGAGGTCGGAAGTGAACCTGCGGGGGGATTATGACGTGGTTCCGAAGGGCTCAAGGAGCCCATCGGTCCGTTCCGACAGACCGCATAATCCCTTAACGACGAAGGCTCCACCGTCAGGATTATGATTTTGGTTTCTGACAGCCATTCCATATCGGCCTTTCCAACATGGATAGGCTGTCGGAAAGCGACATTGGGGGAACCCAGCTGGGCCCCCTTCCCCAAGCCCTCTCAATGAGGCCTTAGGGGGACATATGGTGCTCCCTAAAAATCCCTTCACCATATGGCAGGCACTGAATGGTGCTGCCACACGGTGCAGGGAGGTTTCAAAACCTCCATTTCTCAATGGAAGTGTGATGCTGGAGGCCTTTTTCACACGCCGCACAAGCTTCCATTGTGAAATGGAGATTTGCGACCGCACCATGGGTGGTCGCATCAAAATACTGTGCTTAGAACCAGTGAGCTGAGGTCGGGGGGTTCCTTTCCGTAACGGTGTTGGGTGGATGAACGTACGTCCGACATTGTAAAAAGTCTCAGAATCACTGAAAGAGCAAGATATATAACATCACAAAAAGGCAATCAATTAATTTTGCATGTGGATTATAGCCAGGAAAGCACAAGCACTGAGAATGGAATTTGGAAATGTACTAAATCCTTTTCTAACACTTGTTATGGAAGTGCTACTATGAAAAAGGATGTTATTAAGTGAGAGAACACAACCACCCCCCACATGTCTCTAAAATCAAAGTACAACAACTTCAAGATTTAAAAGAGGCAATCACTAGATCCCTAGAGTCCACTAATAAGATAATAAAATATATGTACCCTAAAGTATCTGAACACATCCCATGTCAGCTACCAGCAATACCCACTTTAAAATCCTTAAAATCATGTAGGAAGAAAGCCAGTAGTGGCACTCCTACTGCCTCTAGAATATACCAAGTCATTTAAATTCCTGAACACTTAACCACTACACATAGTGATGTACCCTTCCTCCTACACAGCAATCTTAATAATGAAAATCAAATAATTATATTTTAAATAATGTATTACGACTGAGCCAATGCGAAACATGGACATTCACAATGTGCCCTAGACCATTCATGCAGATATACACTATACAGGGTGAACATCAAAACACTAACATACCCCTCATATTTGCACTGCTACCTACCTAACAAATCAGTACTAACTACGAACTACTAAACTACATCAAAATAAAAACAAAGTACACCCAATATAAAACTATATTAGACTTTAAACAGGTATTGATACAAACAATATTTAGTCTATACCCACACACAGATATACAAGGCTGTTTTCACCTTTTTAACCAGATCATATGGAGACATCTCCAAAACTCTGCACTACGGGTCAAATATGAAACAAACAGCCAGTTTGCATTTAAAATAAATACATTCATTGCACTGGCATATGTCCCTATATCAGAGGTAGCTAACCCCTGCACCATGCTTATACAAATTCCATTTTACCAACAAAACAAACAAAATGTATTTCCATAAAGGACTTTTTTAAAGACACTTCAGTTGGTAGGCTACACTGCTCAGGACAAAGACCCAACTAAAATTACAAATATCATTTTGGAATGTCAGCGACAGCTCCATGGGTATTTAAAAAAAATCTCTAAGTAAAGTTAATAAAATAAATTATTACATAACAATATATTAGAGACAATTATATATTAATTTGGATTCACACACTTCAGAACAAATGTATTATAATAAAACATAAATGAACACAAATTATATTAAAATGTAACACATAGCATTAATTAAACAAAACAAGATTTTCCTTTACTTAAAAGTTTTAAATATTTTTTTAATGCAATTGTTTCAAATTAGTACACATATTTTAAATTCTACAATAATATGAACAAATATTGCAGCAGCCATTAAATAATTTTAATGCACAAAATAAAAATTAAAATGTAATATTAGTGATTATGTTATATAAAAACAAACCTTAGACCATATAAACAAAAAATATACAATAAACATTTTTTTTATTGTTCTTTCACTAAAAATCAATCAGAAAATACAAATTATCTAAGAATACAAAGTAATACAAAACGTAAATGTGAATCACTGATATAAAAAATGTTTAAAAAATACCAGTATAATTAGTATACCAAAACATGCGTTTGAATAATACATATATATTTTTTATATTAGCAAAATCTAAATATTAATTCTCATGTAATTTACATAAAAATAAAATGACACCAAACATATTCTAAAAATCTCCCCCTCTTATCTCCTATGAACCTAACATCCCGTTATTAAAACTTTTAAAAACAAAAATGTCATAATTCATATTAAAATACATAGGGGTCTATTAGAATAGCGGCGAATCGCCACCGCCCATATGGCGGTGGCAGTCCACCTGCTATTTCTCCCCACTTGCCTACAATCCCCCCCTGCCATATTACGATGGCGGGTGGACACCGGCGGACGGAAAAAACATCTGCCCGTTTCCTGCCCATCGATGATTTGACCGGGCAGAAAAGGGGCTGAATATGGTGGCAGTGTCTGCAAGACACCACCATCCATATTATAATGCTGGCAGGGATATGCCTTTCCATGGCGGCAACGAAGGCATGTGGTTACTGCATGTGGGGGCCTGTTGCGGGACCCCAGAGAGTTTGGGGGTAGGGGGTGCACATGGGTACCCCTTACATAGGCGTGCCTGCAACCTTGTGCATGCCAATGCATAAGGTGCATCCACAGCATTGTGGCAGGCGGTGCTGTGAGCACCGCCTGCCATGATGTTGTGGTTGGGGGATGCCACCCCCACCCTGGTGGTGGCATACTAATTGCTGGTGCGGGACCGCCACACCACTAGCGGGCGGTCCCAGCACCGCTAGGGTGGCGGGTGGACGAAAGTCCGTCCGCCATCCTAATAGACCCCATAATTTTGAAAACTATCAAATTGGGGTGGGTGGAGCTCACCATGTTGCACTATGTGGAATTCTGCAGAGTTGCATAAAATCATTGTTAATTTCCTCTGAGCTCAATTCTCCCCACTTCTAAAGCAGTTGATTGTATTGTAATTGCAATAGCACCAAACCATGGCATTCTGGGTGCTTCCTCAAAAGTATGACGACAGCAGACAGCCTCTTCACAAAAGCTGTCTGACCTAATGATTTAGAAGCAGGGTTGTTGCCACTCACGCTTCTGCCCGGTTGAAGATCTCATTGTGAGAGAATGGAATGACTTACGCATGTGTTCGTCGCCCTGTGACTTCCAGTACACAACAGCTCGGGTTTCTCACTGTGAACATATGTTAGCAGCTTCCGTGACAGTGCTCTGAAAATACCCTGTTAAACCCATGCTTTGCTCTCCCGTGGTGTGAGATGATCAGATAACAGACTTCTCGCGTTAGATCTCCAAAGTATGAACACTGGCCAGTAAACTTTACACTTCGGATGATCAGGGCTGAGAAGCTTGTAAAGGGATTTTTAAAACAACAATGAAGTTTCACCAATAAGTGCAATATGGGAATATGTTTTATGCAGAAACCTTGGACCCTAATCTGCCATTGTATTTATCTTGGGAGACGTTACCTTTTGTAAGAATTTCCTGTCCATGAATAAAAGAGCGTGTTAAAGCACATTCCTTGTAATTAATGTCTGCAGAAGTCTAGGGTATTTTCTTATCAGAGCATGCATATTGTTCACAAGGTAAAATAAAAAACATGGCAACCTTATCTCTTCCCCAAAATGTGTTGCACATCTCGTAAAAGTATTAGCTCAAATTGAAAGATATAGGTCAAATAACTTGGTGATAGCCTAAAAACCATCAGTAATCAAAATACTGTGTAGTCAAAGCTGTAGTATCAGATAACTAGTATGATGTTAAGGGTAAGCCTGGGGTTGGGCACTTTGGACCACCATGAAATGGAAGGCAGAAAGGGACATTGTAATCCTACAGAGGTGCACCTCCCCATTGTAGGGTTTGCAGTCCCTCCGGGAGACCGACAGGTTCCTTGAGCCCGTTAGATTCGAGGCGGATGGTCTCTCCACCAGATGCCACTGCCCGCCACATCCTAATGTGGCGGTGGGACCTGCAGGGGCCGATGTTGGTGGGACTGCCACCGACGGGCTGATGGTGGTGGTCCTACTGCCATCGTAATCAGGCACACAGCGACACAGGCATCAAGCAGAGGGGTTCTTGAATACTGGTACATGCCTACTCACAAGAACTAGTGCTGGCTCGGGGAAGCCTCATCCCCTTTTACCAGGCAGTGGCTCTTCCCTGCAGCTAGCAAGGCCCCTTCACCCGGAAACAGCTTCCGCGTCAGCCAATCCCTCAGTCTGCATTGATGTCAATGCCTCACGCTCCCACTTATGGCACTTGCCCCAGAAAACTGAAAGGGGAAGAGTCTGGTACTTAAATATGTATTCAAATGTTCAATTATTTATCCATGGGCCAGCGCCGGTAAACTCCGCTACACGGCTGAGGGAGGTGGAGTTTTTTTGCCAAACTCCTAGCTCCAAGTGGAGTGCAGAGTGATGAAACTTTTCAAGGTCCACCGGCAGAGCGGAGCTCACCACTCACCCCTATAATAAAAATACCTTTTTACAACAAACAAACAAAAAATAAAAATTTGACAATAAATATTGACATAAAACAAATCATAAAAACACCACAAAAACCATAACAAATTGACCTTACAAACGATATTATATGCAACAATATGTTTGCTATTTGATAGTTTTTACAATGATAATTAAAAGAAAACTCAAAATGATATTCTTACCTTCAATATTTTAATCTATGATATTTTTGGAACAATATTTCTCTACCATGACATTTGTTTTCGATATTTTGCCCAAACACCTCTGTAAACACAGTTATGGACTGTGTTCTTGAGTTGGAGTTTCATCACCCATTCCTGGAAGGTTATTATGAAGGTGTTAACTTCTGTGTTGCGTATTGCTTCAATATGAGAAGGAATGTCTCTAGGGTACATAATTGAAATAGAAGAAAGTGGTGTAGCATCTGGTTCTCTAGTGTTGGATCTTTCAGAATTGCCTTGGAGTTTTTAAGGGGGAGGAGTATGTAGGCTGCATTGGATACAGGTTGTATTGTGGGTGCCAGGAGATGTGATGAGAGGATTTAGTGGGATGTTTTGCCTAATGAGGACATAAATGGATACTGCATGACGAACCTTTTTATTGAGAGAAGTATATAAATGGATATATGTTGCTCTGCTAAGTGGAACATAAAGCGGTGCATTCTGATTGATAGAGACTTCTAGAAATGGTCCAAGATCACAGTATGTGGACTCGTTCTCACATGGGCACATTGAACACAAATGGTCTTCTCAAATAGGAAATATTTATAGTAGAAAGGGGTACTCTCTCCATCACTGCTGTGTCATATTGTGCTTTCCAAGCAAGGAGACTTTACCCTTTACACTACATTACACTATTGACATGAAGGATTGTTTGTGTGGGTCTTTACTGAGAGAAATCTGTCCCTTTCAAGAGAGATGAATAGGTTGAAAAGACTCCTTCATCAGTATTTGCCAAGGCTTGCGATTGATGTAATGCATGAACATGGGGCCAGCACCCACCCAGTCTAGGTTGTAAACTGCTCAGGGCACAGACACAATTGCACAGTTGGTGGCACTAAGATTCTGACCTTGTATGGTTATACTCTAATTGCTCTTAATGTAGAGTTGGAGGTCCTGTGTTACAAGCAGCTCCATTGACCTGAGTGGTGTCTATCATGAGCTTGAAGTGATGGCAGATGACCAGTCTTTTCTCAAGCCAGCAGACTCACCATGTTGTTTTCTCACTAAGGTGGCCCTGTGAAATAAAACAAAACAAGAGACATTGGTCAGCAATGACAATTGCAAGAGGATATTTACAGCTCAAACCTGGAAAAGTGGCACTTACGTGAAGCATGTGCTGGGGCTTCCTCTACATTGTGTAGAACTTAACCATCCCCCCTGGGGGACATCCGTCTCACCCATGAGACTTTACTGTCACGTTGGATTGATTATAACACTAAATATAAACGTTCATGAACAAATACCATTATAAAGAACTAAATTACTGTAAAAAAAAAAATTTTTTAATGTTTAGGTCATGGTAAAGAAAATAAAAATATTACTGCCAAACATAGCATGACATAAAAATAAATGGGAAGGGTAACCAATAGGGGTCTGGGTTAGGAGTAGGGATTAGTGATGCGGTTTGGTTAGATGTTATATTTAGGGCATGGACTAGTATAAGTCTAAAGCCACGGATTCAAATCTGGGTTAAAGATATAGCTATTATTAGGGGAGGCTGAGAGTTAGCTGGGAAGTTGTTGCTGAAATAAATTTTGTATATATGAAATAATTTGTAGTAGAACTTTTGTTTTAATATTCCAACTTATCCTAATTGAGATTTTTGTTTCTGAAGATTCTTTAGAGTGGGCTATTCATAATGATAAATCAATGTAAAAGTATTCTTTGCTTCAACAAAGATTCATAAAAATACAAGTCTCAGCTCTCCCCCTAAACTCAGAACTAGGTTTCAGGAACAAAAAGTATATTGTTAACTTAAAATCACTCCTCTACAGGTGTTGCATTTATAAAAACAGAAGGGCTCAGATCATACTGAGACATCATACTATAAGGGTTGAAAATAATCTTCCCTAGTTAAAGTACAAGTGCACTTATTGGTCTGTATTGGTTACAGAACCTTTGAGTCCATCCACAAGTAGTATCAACACAGTCATAAAAAATACGTACTGGTCATGAGATTAAGTATATCATTTAGGGCCTGATTTAGATCTTGGTGGACAGGTTACTCTGTCACTACTGGACATCTGTCACCTTTGTGACGGTGTAACGCATCACAATGATCTAAACCAGGGCCTTAATGTCAGATGACAGAACCACATAAGCTGGCAAACTCTGGAACCTATCTTAATGTTAATGAATCTCAGTTAGTTAAGCTCTCTATGTAAAGGTTTTTCTGAATATTTTTTCCTTGGCTACATTCACTCAAAATTCAGGGAGAATGGTTTTAATTACTGCTCAAATCACTTTAGTTAATTTAGCTTATGTTTTATCTTGAACATTTCTGTTTCGGAAAAAACACCCAAGGAGTGCAGGTATTCTCAGTCTTGAGTTGAACAATCTGAAACGTTCATCTCATTTTTCTCCGGAACAGCTCATGTCTCTTTGGCACTCCCTCCCAGCTGTAAGATGTCATGGAGATCTTACCATATTTTGCAAATCACTCACCATTTTTCTATGCAAATACTACTTTTACTGCAAAGTGGACAGACATGCCTCTGGTAGAGTGACACTGTAGACAAATGTAAACCAAGCAAATTAAATAAAAGTATTTGTCGATGCTACAGATGCAGCAAGGTGGTTAAAACTGAGAAACATGTTTACATGGTTTCTCACATTATTCAGGTCAATATCAAGGATATCGCACTCACTATATGAAATATGGTTATCCTTAATTACTTGGTGACTTTTCTAGCCTGTGAAATCTATATCACTGTCAAGGTTTTTACGATTGATATATGGATTTTCCAATTTGTGCATGCTTTGCAGGTACCCACAGTTAGCCCAGTAATAAAGGGTCATGCTGTCAAGCTGAGGCTGGGCTAATCAGATAATTATGCAGCTAAGGGATTACCCTATAGTAGCATTTTCTCCAGCAGTGTTATGTTCAAATGAGTAAATAAACAGCACAAATGCGGTGGTAGAAACATACTGTGTAGTAATCAGTAGGACTGAGCAGGTCTTTGTTAACCTGTGCCACTGGAGTGAGGCTTACATGCTCACTCATTTAAAAGTTATGCTACTGTGGGCTTAACTCACCCCTTTGTCTACATTGGTTTGGTGTGGAGTGTTACGTGCAGGATTAGTGTACCTGCACTAGGTGTTTTTGTGTCCCTGGGAAGGGTACAATACGGGGATAATATAGTACTGTGCATTGTGTGCATGTGTTGAGTGTGTATGTGTCTGTGAGTGGTACTATACATGAAGGATGTATTGCTGTGCAGTGTTTGCATGTTATGTGCATGAGCTTGGTGTATGTGTGCTTATGTCAACAAGCAACTGGCCGCCTTCCTCGAGACGAATGGATCCCTCGACCTCTCACAGTCTGGCTTCCGGGCCAACCACAGCACCGAGACCGCCCTCATCGCAGCCACCAATGACATCCGAGCCCTGCTCGGCAACGGAGAAACAGCGGCCCTCATCCTCCTAGACCTCTCTGCGGCGTTCAACACTGTCTGCCACCGCACCCTAGTGCAGCGCCTCAGCAACGTCGGAATCCAGGAGAAGGCACTGGAGTGGATCATCTCCTTCCTCGCTGGAAGGACACAGAGAGTCCGCCTACCCCCGTTCAGATCAGAGGCCACCGAAGTCATCTGCGGCGTTCCTCAGGGCTCCTCGCTCAGCCCCACCCTCTTCAATGTCTACATGAGCCCCCTTGCGGCCATCGCACGCCAACACAACCTCAACATCATCTCCTACGCCAACGACACCCAGCTGATCCTCTCCCTCACCAACGGCCCCGCCACTGCCAGAGCCAACCTACACGAAGGGATGAAAGACGTAGCCGAGTGGATGATGACCAGCCGCCTGAAACTGAACTCAGACAAGACGGAAGTCCTCATCCTGGGCTCCTCGCCCTCCGCCTGGGATGACTCCTGGTGGCCCCCCACCCTGGGCACCGCACCCAAACCGACAGACCACGCACGCAACCTGGGCTTCATCCTGGACTCCTCCCTCTCCATGACCAGACAAGTCAACGCCGTCTCCTCGTCCTGCTTCAATATCCTGCGCATGCTACGTAAGATCTTCCGGTGGATCCCCACCAAGACCAGGAAGACGGTCACCCAGGCCCTCGTCACCAGCCGATTGGACTACGGCAACGCCCTCTACGCCGGAACCACCGCCAAAGTCCAGAAGAGACTCCAGCGAATCCAGAACGCCTCAGCGAGACTCATCCTCGACACCCCCCGACACAGCCACATCTCTGGACACCTGAGAGACCTGCACTGGCTCCCGGTCAACAAGAGAATCACCTTCCGGCTCCTCACCCACGCACACAAAGCCCCTACACAACCAAGGCCAGAGATACATTAACAGCCGCCTCAACTTCTACGCTCCCACAAGCCTGCTCCGATCGACCAGCCACGCCCTCGCCGCCGTCCCCTGCATCCGAAGAGCCACAACAGGAGGAAGGTCCTTCTCCTACCTGGCCGCCAAGACCTGGAACTCCCTCCCGACTCACCTCCGCCTGACCCAAGACCACCTTGCCTTCAGGAAGCAGCTCAATACCTGGCTGTTCGAGCAGTAGCGGACCCCCCCTCCCAAAGCACCTTGAGACCCTCCGGGTGAGTAGTGCGCTATACAAATGCTATGATTGATGATTGATTGTGTGTTACAGTACATGAAGTATGTAGTGATGTGCAGTGTGTCTATGTTGAATACATGTGCTGGGTGTATATGTTCCTGTAAAGGGTAAAATACATGGAGGACTTTGGGTTCTACTTTGGTAGACCCAGGACTGCATGGTGAAACATGAGGAGAGGAGGTAACAGAATACTCCCATACAGATTTGTGTACTGCTGCATTCCCGTAAGCTGGGTGTGGCACACTAGAGAAGGGAGAGCAAGGCTCGCCCACAAAGGAAGGTCACAAGGAAAAGGCCTGAGCACATCTCAGGAAGGAGATGGTGCTGATAAGAGAATCATGAAGAGTGGGGCCAAGACCCTCGGCTAACCTTTTGATACACATATCACCATAGCTGACATTCAGGTGGGAACTCTAGTCACTCCCATGGCACTTATTGTGGAGCTATCAACTTTGGAGTCACTCCTGCTGTGACAGACTGCTTTCAACAGGAAGAAAGGGAGCAGGGGGGGGGGGGGACTTGCAAAGGAACAAGATCCCCAACATCAACTTCAAAGACACAGACTCTAAATACAATTTTGGTGTCTGGAAATGGCCTATAAGAAGGGGAGCCTGAGACCCCAAGAATTGTCAACTTTCAAGCCAGTCAGGCAGTGCAAGGAGGAGATTCTCTACAAAACATGGACCTATGACCAGGACTGGGAGCCAAGTCCAGCTAGTCTCCAAGGAGGTTGAGAGGACATTACTCCTATCCTGGAGACTGGAGAACCAGCACCTGCCTGCTTGCAAAAACTAGTGTGCCCTGTAAGGGTTAGAGAGCACTCAGGGAATAAGGTCCACTGGAGATTCCTGTTGATTGGACCCCCTTTGTGAGGTGTGAGGAGACAATCCTCGATGTCAAAGGAGGGACGCTGTGCTGTAAAAACTCAGCGATCGTTGATGTCAAAGGAAGGCCACTATGAGTGGGCTGTGGACATTGCTGTGCCGAACATGTCATCGCCTGTTGCAGTGAGGAGCCACCAACCCTGTATGCCAAAAGAGTGAACTATGATCATCGCTATGCCAACTGGGCTGAAACCCATGTGCAGTGATGGACCGGTAACCCCATATGCCAGTAGGGGCTGCCTTAGACAGACTGCCATGTAGTGTGTGCAGTAACCCTTGTGCAGTAGTGAGCCGATGACACCATAAGCCATGACAGCCGCTGAGAAGAAATCTTGTGTGCTGACCAGGTCAGAGCCTGTTTGCGGAAGATAGGGTGACCCTGTATGCCAAATGGGGGTCACCAGGACCTGCCAGAAGTGTGACCTCTGAAGGATCATTGCCAGATGAGTGAAGGTGCCTTGTGGACCCCTGCGCACCTCCACCAGGACAAATAATCAGCATCAGGACCTTTGCACTACGTACAGCCTGCCCACCGTGGGACAGACTGAATATTAATTCTGCCAGGAGAAGCCATAAAGAGCCTCCTGTGCTGCAGTTTCACGAGTGTGTGTGAAAAAATGTAGGACCTCTGAGTGCAGTCTACCTGGGCAGCGTGCAGTGCACTCATCTGAACTAGCAGATGCCACTCTGGTGTCCGTTGAAGAACGCATCGCTCAGGAACTCTGATCACTCCGATGCTGCTGGCGCAGGTAAGACTGATTTCCAACCAATTGGCCCGGGGTGAACTTGCATGCTAGATATTGGTATGACACAGGATCACTTTTGAATTTAACACAGAGTCGGTGGACTCTTGAGATTCAGATTAATAATGGGGCTTACCCTGTTGTTGTCTATAGTGAATGGAGAATAAACACTATTGCTAAAGCCAGCAGGGAGTGGGACACAGGGAACTTCCTACAAAATACTAAGGCAAGGAACTCAAGGCGATTGTGTGGTTGTTTGTGACTGTCATATCTAACTTTGCATTGCTAACAGTAAAATAAAATACTTCTTTTATCATAAAAGTGAGTATTTGGCTTGACAATAATGTATTGCTGATACTGCATATTTTTTAGGTGAGAGCCTGTTTTCCCTTGTATCCACATCCTCCCAATGGAGTCTTGGATAGCTCAGCCTCACTGTACCTGAAAGGCAAGTGCTGAAGGAGTACTTGTTCCTATTGCTTAGGACCCATAGTAGGTCGAGCCCTGTGACATCATGAGTAAACGGCCTTAACCTACACGATTGGCCCAATAGCTCCTGCTTGCCCCGTTGTCCTAATGTATTTTAACAAGCATTGGCATAGCCAATAGGTCTCGCTTTCTGGCACTTATAAGTATTTAGTTATGCAGCACCATATCCTTTGTGCAACAACATTAATTGTTGAATGGCTAAACATTTATAAGGTCCCCAAGGCGAGACCTATTGGCTATGCCAATGTTTTCTTTTGGGGGGGGCATAAATAAAAGGACGGTGAAGGTTAGTTAGTTAGAGTGAGTGAGAGAGTCAGTAAGTGAGAGGGAATTAGTTAGTGAGAGAGTTAGTTAGTGTTTTAGTGAGAGTGAGAGAGTAAGTTAGTTAGTGAGAGTCAGAGAGTAAGTGAGAAAGTGAGAGTCACTGAGAGAGTGATAGTTAGTTAGTGAGAGTGAGAGAGGCATTTAGTTAGGGAGATTTTGAGAGTTAGTTAGTTAGTGAGAGTCAGTTAGTTAGTGAGAGTAAGAGAGTTAGTGAGAGTGAGAGTCAGTGAATGAGAGTGAGAGAGTGAGTTAGTTAGTTAATAAGTGAAAGAGAGTTAGTTAGTGGGATAGCAAGTTAGTGAGAGTGAATAAGTGTTTAGCTAGAGTGAGTTTGTTTTTCAGCGAGAGTGATTTTGTTTTTTTAGCGAGAGTTATTATTTTTTTGCGCAAGAGTCAGTTAGTGACAGAGAGTTAGTTAGTGAGAGAGTTATTGAGAAAGAATAGGTGATAGAGAGTCAGTCAGTGATAGAGAGTTCGTTAGTTAGAGAGAGTTAGTTCGTGAGAGAGAGTTAGTAAGTGAGAGAGAGTAAATTAGTGAGAGATAGTTAATGATTTATTGAGAGTGATTTAGTTAGTTATTGAGTTTGTTTTGGAGAGTTAGTTAGGGATAGATTGTGAGAGTTAGTTAGTGACAGAGTCTATTAGTGAGAGTCTATTAGTGAGAATGAGTAAGCCAGTTAGTAATTGAGAGTGATCCCTTATATCGGCCATAAAAAGCCGGTAATGGGTGGTCACCATTTAAACAAAAAGCTTCTTAAGATCTAGTCAATTGGTAGTTATGTAAAAACAGCAAGAGCACCCTTTTACTTTGCTTGGATAATACAACCATCCCAAACTAATCACTCATGTAAGGTGTATCATCACTGTTATTCAAAGAATCTGTTTCAGAACACTCTTAGACAGGAAACTAAAAACCATCAAACATTTGGTAAAGCACCAAAAACAGTCACTTTCCCAGATTTTAGACAAGTACATACCACTAGGTTCAATTCTGGTGTGACAAGACTAGCACCTAGAGTCAGTTTACTCTAAAGATTATGTTTAACAAGCATACTCACGCCTGTTATATTGGTATCTTGCTAGAGACAAACCTGGAAGTTATGTGGAGTTGGGGCTAATTTTTTTTCCAGGGTGACCAATGCCAAAAATATTGCTTTATTGCATGATAGACCTTGGTATTTGTGGCAAACCATTTACCTGACACACAAAATTTGCCTGTGCAAATTGTTGGCATGGTGAACAGATTTGCCATGTTTTCGCAAATGTTTTCTTCTGGGCAGAATTTTGCGGTGTTCAATTAATTTTCACATTCCACGCAATCCAAAATAGCACCAACTACATTTTTGCAGTATTTTTGTGAAAGACTACAAAACAAATTGTGCTTCGGGACACATACCGTGTTTCGAGTTCCAAGAAGCAAAGTTAAAACCACATTAATTAAGAGTACCAGACCTGGAAGAGGAACAAGCAACAGCTGTTAGTGGGGTGGTGCTTGGTATGTCCTGGTTTGTGCTGCTCGTTCCACCTGATTCACTGGGACACTTCCGCTGAGGGAACCCAGGGTGAAAGGGCATCCATCGTCTTCCTCCCAGTGGTATGGTGCCAGGCGAGAGTGAGAGGCTATTGCGGCGCCAGCCAGTGTGGTGTCCTTCAGAGCAGCGTGCAAACAGAAAATGCAGAGGAGCACAATTTTCTGAATTGTGCACTCCCAGCAGTGCAGCAGTGCATAGCACGAGACATTAATGTGTTCGTTGTATGACAATGCGCTTTGCTAACATTGTTTCTCATGTTGCCACACAATCCAGGTCTCATTAAAGGCATCTACAGCAAGATGGGCTGCAGCGCTTGAATGGAGGGTTATGGATACGAGATTAGACAGCGTCTAAATTGTACTTGCCTTATCAGCTACAACAGATGCTTCAGTCAATCTCTGGACAACGACCAACTCTAACAATGCTCAGCACTCGTAAACAATGATTTCTGGTCCCTGGGCGAAATAATCATAGGCAAGGTCAGTCTCCGAGTAGACAAGAAGCAAAAGCTGCCTTGACAACAATCGCAATGAAAAGAAAGGAAACATGTGCGGGCCGGGACGTGAACAAGGTCCAGCGCTGCGCATGCTGCTGTTGCCCTGGCAACAAACCTCTCCCCTGAAGAGGGTCCACGGGGTAATGTGCACAGGACACACGCGGTGTCATGTGCCAGGTGGTCGTGTGCTGAATAACAAAATCATCTGACTGGACAGAGTGCAGGAATGCAGCCGGCGCAGGGCGTCATCTGTTCTCAGAGACCAAAGGCACTTACTTACCAAAGTGCGGCCAACACAACAAGCATTGGCCGCGCGGCCGTTAAACTCTCCGACAGGGGTGAGTGCAACACTTTAAACCCAGCAAAAGTGAAAGCATGTGCAGCGTCGCACGCACAGCACCAAAAGTGAAAGCAGATGCAGCGTCGGGAGTGCGGAGCCAAAAGTGAAAGCAGATGTAGCATTTCGTGTGCAGTGCCAAAAGTGAAAGCAGATGCAGCATCGCACGCGCGGTGCAAAAAGTGAAAACTGACGCAGCATCTGCTCGAAAGCTCGGACGCGTAACCACAAGCTCTAGGCCGCCACAAGCAAAAGCATGTGGTAGCATTTTCTGAAGCCCACTTACTAAAAGTCTCGCCAGAGCACGCATGTGCTAGCTCGGGCGAGACCTAAAAACTATGACAAATGCCTCTCTGAAAATGGTGCTCTTCACTGTAATGAATTTCATGCCAGTACTCTGATAATATGTGTTGCACTCATTAGCTCAAAACTGGTTTATCTGCTGTGTATATTATTTTGCTTTTCATTTTATATGTGGTTTATGTGTTTATAACTCAAACATTATTAGCTAACTTACAAGAGCCTTGTGTGCCTTTTGATATTACTTTCATTCTGTGCTATAAGAATACTTGTGGAAAATTTCAAAGTTAAAGCATATTGTGTAAAAGAGTTTACTTTGAGTTCGGAAGCCGGTCCATCCATTTGCAAGGGCAGTGGAGGTATTACTTCACGACTCCTGCGGATAACAGATCAGAATTTTGGAAGTTGGGAATAAGAGGGGGCAGAGAGTGGCCCAGGGTTCCTGCCGTAGCCCTCCCAATGTCCTTTTGTATCATCCCATTTTTATTTTTGTAGCAGCCATGTTGTTTTAATGGGCTGCAATCAGGGCCGGACTGGGAACTAAAACTGGTCCTGGCAAAGAGCTCGGCCGCCCCCCCCTGGGAGCGGCCGAGCTGTTTGCCAGGGCCGGTTTCTGCCGATTTTCTTACAATGGCTGATTTTGCAGCAATGCCGTCGGTTGCGATCCGAACCGCAGAGTAATCAGGGCCCTCAATATTATAATAATGTAAAAAATTGTATTTACATTTTAAAAATGACATAATACAAATGACTAGTGTAGTAATGATACTAGTCCTTCATGTGTTCAGCACTCGTCAATTTCAGATCACATCCAATCAGGACTGACCCCTCCTGCTGTGTCCATTGTGCAGCTAATTCTCTAGCTAGGCAAAGTAGGAATTAAAGTTGCAAATTGTGGCTCGTGTATAAATAATTATTCAAGCACATTGGACATTTTGCAAAATTTGCATAATTTAACCCTTTGAGTGATTTACAACAGCACAATTTTACAAATTTTGCACCTGCCTCCTTACACTTGCATAATTGTCTCCATAAGCTCAAATGCTTTTTAAGAAATTGCTCCATTTAATTTACTTCTCAAAAATATGCAAATAATTGCAACCTGGAAAACAAAACATATGGCTTAAGGTGTCCCCTAATTTTATGGATGTACATGTAGAAAATGTATGAAAACACATATACTATCTTGCATTGGCAAAGCTAATAGGTCGCCCATTAGCTGCTAGCCTTTTGACTTAGTCACTGACTGTTTTATTTTGTCACGGTTTTTGCAAATATGAATGTTGGGTAAGCAGCTGAGCCTTGCCAAAATAGTTGCTGGCACTGAAGAGAACCTCTTTGTGTGTGAATGTGCTTCTTGTTAAAGGACAGAACGCCATCACTCACAGTGAAGTTAACCAATGATAGTAGCTGATTGACCCATTGCCACATGCTGTATGCAGTAGTAGGTAGACAAAAAATGTGATTGACACAATAACATAGCAATGTATGAAGAGGGCTAACTGAAGCACCTAGATACATATATATCTATTTATACAGATGCATACCTATCTAAAGGTGCTTTACCGCGCCATCTTATATATTGCTCTGTTATTTTGTTATTCAACTTTTTGGCCGCCTACTACAGCATACAACATGTGACAATGGTTCCACCCATTTTAATTATATATATGAGATTGACAAAGGTTCAGTGACTTAATATCGATGGACATAATATAGAATGCCCAAAATATCGACTCCAAAATACCGGAGGATAAAATGTAGAATCCCTATCTACAAACAGGTAAGTACTAAAATATTGAATCCAAAATATAGATTATTAAAAATATAGTTAACTAAAATATATATTTTTTTAAATATATTAAAAATAATATAAAATTAATTAAATATGAAAAACAATTCAATAAAACATACTTAAAATAATGTAAAAATTCTTCAAATATAACAATATCAAATGTAATTTATTAAAAAGTAGAGAATTTGTTGGATAGCCAGCGGGTAAAAATTACTATTCCCACTCAAGTGAGTGCAATAGTAGGGAAAGCGTTGGATAGCGTAGGGGTAAAAATTACTATTACCACTCCAAAGAATGCAACAGTAGGAAAAGCATTGGATAGCGGAGAGGTCAAAATTACTATTCCCATTCCAGTTTGTGCAACAGTAGGGAAAGCGTTGGATAGCATAGGGGTAAAAATGACTATTTCCACTCCAGAGAGTGCAACAGTAGGGAAAGTGTTGGATAGCGGAGGGGTAAAAATTACTATTCCCACTCCAAAGAGTGCAACAGTAGGGAAAGCGTTGGATAGCGGAGGGGTATAAATTACTATTCCCACTCCATAGAGTGCAACAGTAGGGAAAGCGTTGGGTAGCGGGAGGGTAAAAATTACTACTCCCACTCCAGTGAATGCAACAGTAGGGAAAGCGTTTGATAGTGTAGGAGTAAAAATTACTATTCCCACTCCAGTGAGTGCAACAGTAGGGAAAGCTTTGGATAGCATAGGGGTAACAATTACTATTTCCACTCCAGAGAGTGCAACAATAGCGTAAGTAATGAGTTAATATTAAAATAAAATTAATTATCAATACCAATAAAAAAATAATTAACAATTAATACAAATTAATTGCCAATGAAAACATTATTTACCAATGTAAAAATTATTACTAATTAACTGTCGGTAATGTGTCTCTTGAACACATTATCACCTGTTCTACTGTAGCATAGACCACTGTATATATGTACATATCACACGTATAGGCAAATGGATTAACATTTGAGAAGTATAATGCTTAATTTATACATCTATATATTTTTTAACTATTGGTATCCACTGTGCCTTACCTTTGAAGGAGTCAGTAATGAAACACCTTTATGCGATAGGGATTGCATTCCCGGGCACTTAGTCGAAAACTTAGATAATGGACACCCAGTCCAATATCATATAGTGAGCAACAATAATTATCACATAATGGACACTTAGTCCAATAATATATATTGAGTAACAACTATTACCAATGGCAATATCATGTACTAAGGGTAACCATACCAATGATTATCCCACAAATGTGCTCTCTATCTCTAGCGCCAAATGAACCACACTGGCAGCTAATTTACAACCCCACTGGAGGTAAAGTAATCCCTGACTCCTAAAATGGGTTTGACACATGGAGAGGCTATAAAATAGCCGGCATCAATGTTGAAGTAACTACAAAACCCATAATGCATCATTAAAGGCAAAATGGTGACTCTGTATAAAAAAGCAGAATAAACAATGGACTTATGTTTGCTACCATGATCAGGAACCTGTTGGTTCGAAACGCGTAGGTGGAAGAAGGAAACAGGTCAAAATAAACTGAAACAACAACTTCAAGAAGAGAGTGGTGTCTTTTGTTAAAAGAAAATTGCTGTTGCAATATATATATATATATATATATATATATATATATATATATATATATATATATATATATATATATATATATATATATATATATATATATATATATATATATATATATATATATATATATTTTAATAAAGGTGAGGTAAAGGGATTGTCCTTTTGAATACTCAATTTTCACTTTAGTAGCTCTATGACCCTGTTGAATACTGGTAGTTTGCACAATCACTGTTTTGCACCGGATATGCTTTAGCAGGCACTGTTAAGGTGACAGGCCCACTTGGGCTCTATTTAGAATGTTTTTGAATTATTCAAACCAGTTGACATGAGTGTTGCAAGGCTGGTATTTGTTTACCAGTTTATTACATCTAACGCTGTTTCTCTAGCAATCTATATATAAAACTGTTTATACGCGAAAGAGACACATTCATTATCAATTGATCCCAATAGAATTTACAAATGATTCTTGTATATATTTTATTGATTTCCTTACATAGACATATTTGTTGTCATGTTTAGTCAGAGATATCAATTCTATATTTTCATATTGTATGAATTTATATGTATCATATGTATATAGTTTTGGGATTGAACTATCAATTTTAAGACTATTTATACCGATAAACAGTTTTTAACTCTATTTTTAGCATGTGTCTAGAAATAAGGAGATAACGGCGTTGTTTTGCACAGTACTTTTACCATGTCTATGATTTAACATGATGCACTGTCACTTTAAATTGTCCGCGCTATGGCGAGTAGTTTGTCATGTGATCAAGACTCCTTGGAGGTGAAACGCGTCATGGCGGCAGCGCTGGCATCAACAAAATAATTCACGTTTGCACCAGCAATTTTTGGGTCGACTCTTCGTCATTTGGTAACTTGGCAGTTCGTTTCTGCGGCGTGTGAGGAACTTCATGGATATATATATATATATATATATATATATATATATATATGAAAGCTCTACCCCTCCCGGTCCCGGGTGGGAATAAGGACTGCACACTCGGGAATTCTCAGTTAGAAGCAACAACGCGTTTCGGAAGCCACGCTTCCTTCCTCAATGTTTGTTACACCGCAACGCGCGTCAAGGCGCCATTTTATTTCAAAATTCACACACAACTCTAGATGATGAACATAGAGAGAGGACTGACGCGTGAGCGCCATATTGCTAATGCATGTCATTCTACAGTGGCATAGCTATCAATAAACATTCTCCACATTATTTCTAATATTATTCAATTAAGAGTAAACCTTGCAAATTATAAACGAAAGGAAATTACTCTATGATGTAGCCGTGGATCGGCAAAGAACCTCTCTCACCTCTACGGTAGGTCATGGAATGGAATCTCGCCGTGGATCGGCTTGTGGCAACCAAAAGGTTGCCTTTTTAGTCTCCAAAACCCCATATCTCAATTTTACACATCTATGTTGTATGGTCAATTCCATATTATTAAAAAGTTACAGAATACTTAACAATAATCCTGAAAATACCAAAAAAAGTATACTTTGTTCAATCTCAACATTCATCTAAACAATTGTCCTTTTCAATTGATTCAATGACAAGAGAGCACCGTCAATAACAGAAAGATATGCATGGCAGGTAACATTCTCATATCGCTTGTTCTATTTACATGTGTAACCATCATGAATATACTGCATGCATTCACTCTAGTTCTATCTTTTAACTTCCTAAATGTACAGTTAATTCTTCCCCACAATTCAGTCCTAGAGGGGCCTTTGTTTGGCAGTCTATAATATATCGAGATTCTAACCTACGAAGATTTTGTAGTTTGTCTCCTCCCCTGATATTATCAGCAATTGCGTCCAGGCAATAATATTGTAACAGACTTCTGTCGCTCTTATGTTTAATGGAAAAATGTCTTGCGACAGGATATGTAAAATCTCTGTTGACTATGGCCCGCATGTGTTCCAAAATGCGCAATTTTACGGGGTTTATAGTACTGCCTATGTACTTGAGCCCACAAGGACATTGGAGGCAATAGACTGCAAATGGCGAAGTACAGGTAAGGAATTGCTTGATTTTCTTTTTAGTTCTGCACCCTACAATCTCATATGAGTAAACCCTTTTGCTATTGGCACAGGCCTTGCACCGGCCACAGGGAAAGAAACCTTTCGCATCTTTTAATTTTCCTGTTCTTGTAGGGATAGGTGACAGATGGCTATGTACCAGAGTGTCCCTCAAAGAACGTGCCCTCTTGAAAGTGATTAGGGGGTTTTCAGGTATATCACTCCCTATGATATTGTCACTTTTCAATATATGCCAATGCCTTTTCAAGATTTTTCTAAGTTGTTGACAATCTTGAGAGTACGGTGTAATCATTCTGAATTTTTCTGTATTGGATGAGGGTTTATTCTTTTTGATAAATAGGGTCTGTCTTGGTGGTATCCTTACCCTGTCTAAGGTATTCTGTAACAGTTGCTTGCTATACCCCCTAGCCTCAAATCTCTCGTTACTGTCCTTAGCCGCCAGCTCAAAGTCTTCATTGGTAGAACAATTACGTTTCAACCGTAGAAGCTTGCCATACGGTATACTTTTGATTAGTTTATGGGGATGATTACTCGACGCATGTAGCGTGCTGTTTCCTGCCGTTGGCTTTCTGTAGAGGGAAGTTTTGATTTTATTGTCAATCACCTCAACTTTTAAATCCAAGTACACTGCCTCACTGGTACTAGCCTGGCCGGTGAAAATCAGGTTACAGTCATTCTCATTCAACACTTTGATATATTGCCAAGCTGTCTCCACTGAGCCATTCCACACTATGCACAAATCGTCTATATAACGATACCATGAGACAATACAGTTGGACCACTGCTCTTTCTCAGGGGCCCAGGTCTCCTGCTCCTCCCACCAGCCCACGAATAAATTTGTGTAGCTGGGGGCGAAGCAGGAACCCATGGCTGTACCAGAGAGCTGTCTAAACAAGGCGTCTTGAAATAAAAAGATGTTATTATGGAGACAGAATGCAATTAACTCCATCAGCATAGTGTTGTGCTGGGCATATTTCAAGGGTCTTTTCCCTAAAAAATAGTCAATCGCCTTCATCCCTTGTGCATGCTCGATGCTCGTATAGAGACTGGTAATGTCAAGTGTCAGCAGGCAGTACCCTGGATGCCAATCGACTGATTCGATCTTTTCAATGAAATCGGCAGTGTCTCGAATGTATGACTTTAAACCCAAAACTATTTCAAACAAAAAGTGATCCAGAAACTTCGATAGATTTTCGGTAAGGCTGCCCATAGATGAAATAATAGGGTGCCCTAGTGGTTTGTCCATCCTCTTATGTACTTTAGGCAAGTAATAAAAGGTGGGGGTAATTGGATGTATTGTTTTCAAAAAGAAATATTCTTCAGTCTCAAGCATCTGTTTGTCATGCCATTATTTGAGTAATCCATGCAGTTCTTCAATGCTGGACTGATATCTTTGTTTTGTAGTCAATTCATAACAAGACTCGTCCTGCAATTGTCGCATGGCTTCTAGGACGTAATCCTCTCGTGACAGGATGACCACATTGCCGCCTTTGTCTGAAGGTTTACAGACTATAGAAGTATCCTCGGCCAATGTTTTTAATGCTGTCCGCTGTATTTCAGTTAGATTATTTCTACGTCCAGATGGTTTCTTATGCATGCGCATTTTTCTTAGATCACTGATCACTAATTCTGAGAAAGTATCTATCATGTCCGTTTGTGTTGGGGGCACAAATTTCGACTTGAGTTTAAGACCACTGTTAGGAGCCTCCTGTTCAATGTCCACAGCCCTTAATCTCTGAGTTAGGCTGTCTATTGATGGTGGTGTTGTCCCTGCTGTGTTCTCCAATCGTAATTCTTCAAGCAGTTCCAAAGAGGTCAGGTCACTTACTTTCAAAAGATCGGTGTCTTTGAAGCGTGATCGAATTAATTTCGCTTCATCTGTGGTTGGTTTCGTTTTGAAAAAATTGTGCAGGCGAAGTCTTCTAATGAATTGAAACAAATCAATTCTGGTCTGGGTATATTCAAGATTACTGTCAGGGCAGAAGGTTAATCCCAGTTTGAGAACTGACTCTTCTTCGGGTGAAAGCGTTCTTGCGGAGAGGTTAATGATTGTAAGATGGTCTGTCTTTTCTTCAGGTCCTACCATCTCGATCCCCTTTTGGCTCTTGTCTTGCGTGCTGGAGCCTCCGCATTTGCCGCTCTCCCTCTTCCCCTTCCTCTTCCGACCACCCCTTCTGGTTTTTCTCCGTCTTCTGGGGGTTTGTTCTTCCCTCCCCTTAACCAGTTCATTCGGATCACTTGAACCTCCTGTTGAAAAGGGGTGTCCTTGGTATGTTTCAGGGTTCTGGTTTCGTCTTCGGATTGTTCTCCCTCTGTGACCTCAGACTCCGATGTATCCACCGGCAGCTTTGTTCCTGTTTATCAGATCCTTCCGTGTCTGATCGTACTTCTTAGAGAACCTGAGGACTCGGCCCATGGCATAGTCCCTTTCGTCTCTATCAAATTTTTCTTGTTTCCGAGTGCGTATCTTCAGCTCGTACTTTTCCAGTCGTTTCTTCATCTGGGCTCTTAACTGGTCCTGCTGTGTTTTGCCGTCATTGGATGCTAGCTCTGTTTCCATAGTCTCAATTTCTTTGAGGACCTTCTCTCTGTCGCTCCAAGCGAATTGTACTAGGATTTCTAGCATCCCTTCACAGGATTTGGCAATGTGTGCTGCCCAGGTTTCAAGAAGCAGTGGGTCCGGGTGCTCATAAGCGGGGATTGTAAATATCCGCAGACCTCTTGGCACTCTTTTTACTTCTATATATCCTTGAAGTGATGTGCCTTCCCACCACTTGCGAAGCTCACGCTCATATAATTTTTCCAATTTTCCAAATTGCGTGACTAATGGACTGGGAGCTTCAGTTGTTTTCGTCACTGGTTGGATGGTAACGTCAGGATTTTTATTTTTAAACATTCCCGTCGCTAAGTCGCGACGTTGCGAGATGTTAAACATGCTGATATTTTGTGACGTCGAGCCCCCCGCTCCCGGGTTGCCCTGGTTGTTGCTGTGATTTTAAATCGATTGAGATTCCCTTCATCGTAGCCAAACACTCTCGTTGTTCGGAGTGCACTGTAAAGTTTGATTATAAAACGAGCAGAATATATCTCGGCTTACCCAGATTCAGTCGGGTTGCGCTGAGTGCTTTCTGTCCGTATAACAATTTCAGGAACTCCAGGGTAATGCGCTCCTCACTCGGTTTTTCCCCTCGAGTGGTGGCGGTGCTCCACGTGAATTAAATCCTTGCTCGCTGCTCCAAGGTACGGGGCACTCTTACGGCGGGTTCAGTTCCAAGCGCGTCGGAGCCTCGCGCTTCAAATGTGAAAGCTCTACCCCTACCGGTCCCGGGTGGGAATAAGGACTGCACACTCGGGAATTCTCAGTTAGAAGCAACGACGCGTTTCGGAAGCCACGCTTCCTTCCTCAATGTTTGTTACACCGCAACGCGCGTCAAGGCGCCATTTTATTTCAAAATTCACACACAACTCTAGATGATGAACATAGAGAGAGGACTGACGCGTGAGCGCCATATTGCTAATGCATGTCATTCTACAGTAGCATAGCTATCAATAAACATTCTCCACATTATTTCTAATAATATTCAATTAAGAGTAAACCTTGCAAATTATAAACGAATGGAAATTGCGGTGTAACAAACATACGCACTCGGAAACAAGAAAAATTTGATAGAGACGAAAGGGACTATGCCCGGCTGCACCAGCGAATGTGGATACATCGGAGTCTGAGGTCACAGAGGGAGAACAATCCGAAGACGAAACCAGAACCCTGAAACTTACAGAGGACACCCCTTTTCAACAGGAGGTTCAAGTGATCCGAATGAACTGGTTAAGGGGAGGGAAGAACAAACCCCCAGAAGACGGAGAAAAACCAGAAGGGGTGGTCGGAAGAGGAAGGGGAAGAGGGAGAGCGGCAAATGCGGAGGCTCCAGCACGCAAGACAAGAGCCAAAAGGGGATCGAGATGGTAGGACCTGAAGAAAAGACAGACCATCTTACAATCATTAACCTCTCCGCAAGAACGCTTTCACCCGAAGAAGAGTCAGTTCTCAAACTGGGATTAACCTTCTGCCCTGACAGTAATCTTGAATATACCCAGACCAGAATTGATTTGTTTCAATTCATTAGAAGACTTCGCCTGCACAAATTTTTCAAAACGAAACCAACCACAGATGAAGCGAAATTAATTCGATCACGCTTCAAAGACACCGATCTTTTGAAAGTAAGTGACCTGACCTCTTTGGAACTGCTTGAAGAATTACGATTGGAGAACACAGCAGGGATAACACCACCATCAATAGACAGCCTAACTCAGAGATTAAGGGCTGTGGACATTGAACAGGAGGCTCCTAACAGTGGTCTTAAACTCAAGTCGAAATTTGTGCCCCCAACACAAACAGACATGATAGATACTTCCTCAGAATTAGTGATCAGTGATCTAAGAAAAATGCGCATGCATAAGAAACCATCTGGACGTAGAAATAATCTAACTGAAATACAGCGGACAGCATTAAAAACATTGGCCGAGGATACTTCTATAGTCTGTAAACCTTCAGACAAAGGCGGCAATGTGGTCATCCTGTCACAAGAGGATTACGTCCTAGAATCCATGCGACAATTGCAGGACGAGTCTTGTTATGAATTGACTACAAAACAAAGATATCAGTCCAGCATTGAAGAACTGCATGGATTACTCCAAAAATGGCATGACAAACAGATGCTTGAGACTGAAGAATATTTCTTTTTGAAAACAATACATCCAATTACCCCCACCTTTTATTACTTGCCTAAAGTACATAAGAGGATGGACAAACCACCAGGGCGCCCTATTATTTCATCTATGGGCAGCCTTACCGAAAATCTATCGAAGTTTCTGGATCACTTTTTGTTTGAAATAGTTTTGGGTTTAAAGTCATACATTCGAGACACTGCCGATTTCATTGAAAAGATCGAATCAGTCGATTGGCATCCAGGGTACTGCCTGCTGACACTTGACATTACCAGTCTCTATACGAGCATCGAGCATGCACAAGGGATGAAGGCGATTGACTATTTTTTAGAGAAAAGACCCTTGAAATATGCCCAGCACAACACTATGCTGATGGAGTTAATTGCATTCTGTCTCCATAATAACATCTTTTTATTTCAAGACGCCTTGTTTAGACAGCTCTCTGGTACAGCCATGGGTTCCTGCTTCGCCCCCAGCTACGCAAATGTATTTGTGGGCTGGTGGGCGGAGCAGGAGGCCTGGGCCCCTGAGAAAGAGCAGTGGTCCAACTGTATTGTCTCATGGTATCGTTATATAGACGATTTGTGCATAGTGTGGAATGGCTCAGTGGAGACAGCTTGGCAATATATCAAAGTGTTGAATGAGAATGACTGTAACCTGATTTTCACCGGCCAGGCTAGTACCAGTGAGGCAGTGTACTTGGATTTAAAAGTTGAGGTGATTGACAATAAAATCAAAACTTCCCTCTACAGAAAGCCAACGGCAGGAAACAGCACGCTACATGCGTCGAGTAATCATCCCCATAAACTAATCAAAAGTATACCGTATGGCGAGCTTCTACGGTTCAAACGTAATTGTTCTACCAATGAAGACTTTGAGCTGGCGGCTAAGGACAGTAACGAGAGATTTGAGGCTAGGGGGTATAGCAAGCAACTGTTACAGAATACCTTAGACATGGTAAGGATACCACCAAGACAGACCCTATTTATCAAAAAGAATAAATCCTCATCCAATACAGAAAAATTCAGAATGATTACACAGTACTCTCAAGATTGTCAACAACTTAGAAAAATCTTGAAAAGGCATTGGCATATATTGAAAAGTGACAATATCATAGGGAGTGATATACCTGAAAACCCCCTAATCACTTTCAAGAGGGCACGTTCTTTGAGGGACACTCTGGTACATAGCCATCTGTCACCTATCCCTACAAGAACAGGAAAATTAAAAGATGCGAAAGGTTTCTATCCCTGCGGCCGGTGCAAGGCCTGTGCCAATAGCAAAAGGGTTTACTCATATGAGATTGTAGGGTGCAGAACTAAAAAGAAAATCAAGCAATTCCTTACCTGTACTTCACCATTTGCAGTCTATTGCCTCCAATGTCCTTGTGGGCTCAAGTACATAGGCAGTACTATAAACCCCGTAAAATTGCGCATTTTGGAACACATGCGGGCCATAGTTAACAGAGATTTTACATATCCTGTCGCAAGACATTTTTCCATTAAACATAAGAGCGACAGAAGTCTGTTACAATATTATTGCCTGGACGCAATTGCTGATAATATCAGGGGAGGAGACAAACTACAAAAACTTCGTAGGTTAGAATCTCGATATATTTTAGACTGCCAAACAAAGGCCCCTCTAGGACTGAATTGTGGGGAAGAATTAACTGTACATTTAGGAAGTTAAAAGATAGAACTAGAGTGAATGCATGCAGTATATTCATGATGGTTACACATGTAAATAGAACAAGCGAAATGAGAATGTTACCTGCCATGCATATCTTTCTGTTATTGACGGTGCTCTCTTGTCATTGAATCAATTGAAAAGGACAATTGTTTAGATGAATGTTGAGATTGAACAAAGTATACTTTTTTTGGTATTTTCAGGATTATTGTTAAGTATTCTGTAACTTTTTAATAATATGGAATTGACCATACAACATAGATGTGTAAAATTGAGATATGGGGTTTTGGAGACTAAAAAGGCAACCTTTTGGTTGCCACAAGCCGATCCACGGCGAGATTCCATTCCATGACCTACCGTAGAGGTGAGAGAGGTTCTTTGCTGATCCACGGCTACATCATAGAGTAATTTCCTTTCGTTTATAATTTGCAAGGTTTACTCTTAATTGAATATTATTAGAAATAATGTGGAGAATGTTTATTGATAGCTATGCCACTGTAGAATGACATGCATTAGCAATATGGTGCTCACGCGTCAGTCCTCTCTCTATGTTCATCATCTAGAGTTGTGTGTGAATTTTTAAATAAAATGGCGCCTTGACGCGCGTTGCGGTGTAACAAACATTGAGGAAGGAAGCGTGGCTTCCGAAACGCGTCGTTGCTTCTAACTGAGAATTCCCGAGTGTGCAGTCCTTATTCCCACCCGGGACCGGGAGGGGTAGAGCTTTCACATTTGAAGCGCGAGGCTCCGACGCGCTTGGAACTGCACCCGCCGTAAGAGTGCCCCGTACCTTGGAGCAGCGAGCAAGGATATATATATAGCCCAGTGACAGAATGTCCCAGAGTGTTCTAACAAACAACTATAGTGCTAACAGTCTTACGTATGACAAAAGTATGGCACACCTGAAGTCATCTTGATTGGAATAAAGTGTAGGTATATATAGTTAGGATTTTTTTGAATAGGGATTTCTGAAAATTCTATCTTGAATAACTTTGACGTTGATGGACGGAATTGGCTGAAATTTTCAGGAAAATGGGACATTTTGTTTCTGAGCGTCCCCTGAAAGTTTGGGGGGGGGTTCGTCAAGCGGGGGCCGAGATAAATGGGGGGTCCCAAAACGTGTTTTTAACATTGAGTTTTCCATAGGGTGGTTAGACTCACTTTTAGCTCGAATGTCTGAATGGATTTCTATGAAACTTGGCAAAATTGTAGAGACCGTTTGCCCGATGTGCCTTTGCTAGGTCTCAAGATATGTGCTCCAGTGGATTTTGAGAAATGAACTTTCCAAAAAATATATATATCTGTGACAGCGTCCCGGTTAGCGCCCCGGTTCGCGTACCAGACGCATAACGGAACTTCGCGAGGAGAAGCGGATTGGCTCTCCGGTGACTCAACATTCTAAACAGTCCGGAGCGGCCGCCATCTTGTCTCTCGGTAGGAACGAGAGACAAGAGGAGGCCAAAACAAAGGGGGAAATTACCATAAGGGGGCATAGTAGATCCTCGTTGACCCCCTAGGTTTTATGTGGAGGTTTTAAAAGGGCCCAGGAGGCTCAAAAAAAAAATTTTTTTTTTTTTGCGTGGTAAGCGCCAAGTTCGCGAACCGGAAAGCGTTCTGGGCAGCGTACTATAAGGATAAAAGAATGATAGACTTTTCTAATACTGTATGTTAATTATTTGTTGTTTTTTTTTTTTTTTTTTGTTTTGTTTATTTTTAAAGTATTTTTTTTATTTTGATTGTGTTTCATAATTCATTAAATTTTCTAACATTTCAGTGTCAGAAATTTCAAAATTGAATATAGGGTGTAAATTGTCCTCATTTTGAAGCAGGTTATCCACTGCTTCAACACATTGTAGTAGTTCCTGGTCTCTACTTTGATCCATAAAATCATCAATTTTTTCTTGGCTGCTCTCCTCCAGTACAATTGTAAATTTAACTTGTTGCTCGCCTTCCATTTTGCCTGAAATTTTGATTAAAAAAATATATATTAGTAGAGATAGGGCACTGTTGGGATTAATTTTAGATAGGCAGTTTTTATCAGTGAATTTATCTTTTGGCAGTGTATAGTATCAGAGTGGAAATAGGACTATAAAAAAGTGTATGTGATTTAACCAAGACAAGCCTAACTCCATTCATAACTATAATAGAGAAGTCTATCTAAATCTATAACTACTATAGAGGGATAGTATATATCTATCAGAAAAAGTCTACCATATTAAGTTATAGTGCACAATATACTTCAGTTTTAAAAATAACTTACCTTCACAAACAAGTTGAAGTGTTTGATAGCTATTCAAATGTGATGTACAAGTACAACAAGAAGTAGCAGTCAAATGGCTGTGTTTTCTTCTCCTCCTTTATATATATACAGGTATATAACCAATCAAATGTCAGGTAATAAAAGTAGAAAATGAAAGTAACATTTTCATTGGTTCTCAATTCCAACACTTCAGATGTGTTTTGTGAAGTAATTTACCTCATGGTACTTAGAGAGGTCTACAGGCTTAATGGCTAAATGAAATTTCATTCAAATTTGTGAGAATGAAAGGGATTGTTATGTAGTATGAGCTAATCTATATTTGGTGAGAGTGTCTCTAGTCGTTTTTCTGTAAATTACTTTCCCACCTTTTTTTAGGACCGCTTTCCGGAAAGCGGCCCGGTTAGCGAACCTTAAGCGTCACGGGAGTCCACCATTTTTTGTTTCGGTCGCATTAAGATACAAGATGGAGGGCAAATAATGTTTAGAATGGGTAGAAGGGGTCATGGTAGACTTATCTTGACCCCCTAGGTTTTCTGAGGGTGGCTGAGGAGGCTTATATGTGCGGAAAAAAAACATTTTTAAAAAAAAATCCGCGAGGTTAGCTTTCGGTTAGCGAACCGGGTAGCGCTCCGGGGAGCGTATTTTGTGGAAAATTAGTGAAAAAAGTTAGAGAAAAATAATAATTGTGAGTGATCAGATGTAGGGTAGCTCTGAGAAGAGCTTTTGGGTTTATGGTACATTTAGGTACTTATAAGTAGGTACCAATGCACAGTCTTAAATTCAGAATGAAAATTCTGTTGCCCTCATCTGAGAAGTGAACTCCATCTCCTCTGTAGATATCTTGCATGTAGTAACGCAAGTTATTGTTGTACAGGGAGCCCATTCCATGGTCTCTCATGAAAGCTGAAACAGATTTGTTTACATGCTTCCTCGCTTTCTCAATTTGTGGAGAAAATTGGTTGGATCACCTCCATTTCTGTCTTTGGCATATATTGGAATATACCAAGGCAGTTTGAGGTAAAAGTGCCATTAATTGCTCAAAGGTGTTCTTTAAAAGCATTTCCAGACCTACCCCTGTCAAAGTGCCCAAATCATTACCTCCACAGTGCACAATTAACAGGCCAGGTTTTGGCAAATGCATAAAGGTTTTCACCAATGGTATCAATTGGTGACATTTTAATCCTCTTTGGCCCAACCACTTAATTTCCACATCTTGTAAATTGAGGTTAGGTAAATTTCTGTTCTCAGCATACCTTTGAGCCCAGTGGATGTAACTATGTCCAACAATCCAGACCTTAAACATGGTTGGAGAAGGTTCTGCTGCAGTCAGATGAAGTGTGGTAATGAAAGGGCAGTTGAAACAGTAGGAGTTTGTAAAGAAAAAAAACTGAGGATTTCCAATGCTAATGATTCATTAGCAGTGATTGGTGCATTTCCATTTCTTAAAACAGAAAGTTAGGGTGCATGGATGTGTTCTTTGAAAGATGTAATTTGAATGGTCAAGGAAGAAACATTTAATGAAAGATTGCACTGGATACGCAGGTGCACTGAGAGTTCAGAGTTCAATTGAAACATTGTTGTGTGAATTTGCAAACATGAGAGGTCTTCCAGGAGGTGGTTGCTACGGAAAAAAGGCAGAGAGGGCAGAGGGGGGAAGGGTTTTGATTTGAAAAAAGTGAGGGAAGAGTTATGATTGGCTAATATGAGAGATATGTTAAATGAATATCTGTATTTCTGTGCTTTCAATAGCTGCAGCCTCTGGAGTGCATCCTTTTTCTTCTGCTGAAGACAATTTGGTGTATTTCTGAGACTGTTTTCAAAACTCAAAAAGTATTTGCTAAGGTGAGAAAAGATTTATTTAATTTAGATAGAGAATAGTATGATTTAAGGAGAAAATGATGAAGAAAGCTGTGTTTTTAAAATGTGGCTTTGTCTCTAGTGATATACAAATAGATTTTGTTTCTTTGAGAAATTGTAATTGCATATTCGGTGTAGCATTCTGGCATGCAGTAACACAAGTTTTTGTTGTACATGGAGCCCATTCCATGGTCTCTTATGTAAGCTGAAACAGATGTGTTGTTTTTAAAAACGATTTTTGAAATCACTTACATTTCTGGATATGTACTGCTAGAGCTTCATAGGTTGTTTTGGGTCATATTTATAAGGCATTTGAGTGTCTTTGATGTTATTTTTTCCTTTTCAAATGGAAAGCATTCCTCATGGGGCAAGTGTCTTGTAAATACGCTCCCACCTGCGCTTGGCAAATTTAGATTTTGATTATGGGAGTTACATAGCCATGTTAATAATGTCCAGAAAATGGTCCTAGGGCATTCCAGAAAACGCTTTCATGTGTCTCAAGGACATTTTCAGTCATTTCCTCTTGAATGCAGATATACAATTGATTTATATGCTGTGTTTAAAAACGATTTTTTGAAATCAATTACATTTCTGGATATGTACTGCTAGAGCTTCATAGGTTGTTTTGGGTCATATTTATAAGGCATATGAGTGTCTATGATGTTATTTTTCCTTTTTAAATGGAAAGCGTTCTTCATGGTGCAAGTTTTTTGTAAATACGCTCCCTCTTGCGGTTGGCAAATTTAGATTTTGATTATGGGAGTTACATAGCCATGTTAATAATGTCAAAAAAATGGTGTTAGGGCATTCTAAAAAAACGCTTTCATGTGTCTCAAGGACATTTTCAGTCATTTCCTCTTGAATGCAGGTATACAATTGATTTATATGCTGTGTTTAAAAACGATTTTTTTGAAATCAATTACATTTCTGGATGTGTACTGCTAGAGCTTCATAGGTTGTTTTGGGTCATATTTATAAGGCATTTGAGTGTCTTTGATGTTATTTTTTCCTTTTCAAATGGAAAGCATTCCTCATGGGGCAAGTGTCTTGTAAATACGCTCCCACCTGCGCTTGGCAAATTTAGATTTTGATTATGGGAGTTACATAGCCATGTTAATAATGTCCAAAAAATAGTGCTAGGGCATTCCAGAAAACGCTTTCATGTGTCTCAAGGACATTTTCAGTCATTTCCTCTTGAATGCACGTATACAATTGATTTATATGCTGTGTTTAAAAAAGTTTTTTTGAAATCAATTACATTTCTGGATATGTACTGCTAGAGCTTCATAGGTTGTTTTGGGTCATATTTATAAGGCATTTGAGTGTCTTTGATGTTATTTTTTCCTTTTCAAATGGAAAGCGTTCCTTATGGGGCAAGTGTCTTGTAAATACGCTCCCACCTGCGCTTGGCAAATTTAGATTTTGATTATGGGAGTTACATAGTCATGTTAATAATGTCCAAAAAATGGTGAGAGGGCATTCTAAAAAAACGCTTTCATGTGTCTCAAGGACATTTTCAGTCATTTCCTCTTGAATGCAGGTATGCAATTGATTTATATGCTGTGGTTAAAAACGATTTTTTGAAATCAATTACATTTCTGGATATGTACTGCTAGAGCCTCATAGGTTGTTTTGGGTCATATTTATAAGGCATATGAGTGTCTATGATGTTATTTTTCCTTTTTAAATGGAAAGCGTTCTTCATGGTGCAAGTTTTTTGTAAATACGCTCCCTCTTGCGGTTGGCAAATTTAGATTTTGATTATGGGAGTTACATAGCCATGTTAATAATGTCAAAAAAATTGTGTTAGGGCATTCTAAAAAAACGCTTTCATGTGTCTCAAGGACATTTTCAGTCATTTCCTCTTGAATGCAGGTATACAATTGATTTATATGCTGTGTTTAAAAACGATTTTTTTGAAATCAATTACATTTCTGGATATGTCCTGCTAGAGCTTCATAGGTTGTTTTGGGTCATATTTATAAGGCATTTGAGTGTCTATTATGTTATTTTACCCTTTTCAAATGGAAAGCGTACCTCATGGGGCAAGTGTCTTGTAAATACGCTCCCACCTGTGCTTGGCAAATTTAGATTTTGATTATGGGAGTTACATAGGCATGTTAATAATGTCCCAAAAATGGTGTAAGGGCATAATCAAAATCTAAATTTGGGATCGGATCAACGTGTGTGTCATTTTTGTGATGCGTGCATTTACTTTCTTTTGGCCCTCGGGAAATTAAAAAAATTGCCAAATATAATTCTCCTTTCGATGATACCTCCTGGGCTCCTCTGGCAAAAACAGTGTCTCTTCCTGCTCTTCCTCCTCTTCCTGTTCTTCCTCTTCTTCTTCTTGAATAATAACTTCAGCAGGTGGTCCTCTCTTGCTTGGATGTGGTGGAGGTGGTGGGGAAGAACCAGCTGAAGCTACTAAAGAAGCCATTGCTCAATGTTAATAAAGGGTCTTTCTCTCACCAAGATGAAAGTCAGAGTGAGGAAAGAAGGAGGGGTTTTCATCATTTGGGAAAAGCAAAAGTTCTAAACCAATGAAAAGTGTTAATTTTAGATCACATGACCTAGTATTACATCATTAGGAAACCAAAAGTGAAATGAACCAATGAAAAGTGTTATTACCGAGTCACATGACCTGCTGTGTTTACGTTTTGCGCTTTGCGCCGCGTTCCAGTTCGCTTCCGGGTACGCTAACTTGGCGCGTCACATGACGTATTACGTGACAACGCAAAACGTCATGCTAACGCAACAGTTACGCAAACGGAACGTTTACCGGTTCGCGGACCGAGTCGCGGCTCCAAATTGAGCTAACGGGAAGCTAACCGGTTCGCGGACTGGGAGCGAAACAAAAAAAATTTTTTAAAAAAATTGTATCAAAAACATGTAAAATATATTTTAAGATTTAAAGAAGAATACATTTTACAGCTACAGATATTAGCTTTTAAAAAACCAATGAAATTCACTGAAAAAACCATAGGTTATAGACCATATATAGTTAGGAATTAGCATTTACAAAACCTTGAAAATTCACTGAAAAAACCATGGGTTATAGAACATATATAGTTAGGGATTAGCATTTACAAAACCTTATTTTACTCACACAAAACCATTGAAATTTCATATATAGTTAGTTGCACTAACTATATATCGCGCACCCGCAATCCACTGCTGATCATGTCACATATTACATCATTCATGACATGGTCAGTGACATCACTGATGACATCACTGATGACATCTCAAATGACATCACTGATGACATCACTGATGACATCTCATTTGACATTACTGATCACATCACTGATGATATCATTCATGTGATAATACGATGAACCTCTTCAGACTCTAATATAACCTTAGATACAATCAGTGTAAACAGACACTCACAGACTGTCTCTCATCCATGGAGTTACTCACACACCTAGTCAGTCATGCAAAGAATCAATCACACCTCCATTTCCTCAACTATAGAGTTATACAAACTTTACTTATTCAAACATATACTAACACATATTTACTCTCTTATACAATCCCTGATACAAGTTCACAATGATCCATACAGCCACTCACACATTCACTGGCTCTTATGCACAGTTATGCATATATGTCAACTCTCACATGTACTGTGTTTTACATATGTACTTACTTTGACATGTAGCACTGAGATATCCATTCACTCACCAATACACTCATGCACACAGTCAACTGCCCATACAGCTGTTTCCACATGCATTTTTGAAACCATACATCTAGTGAATCAACTGCTCACACATCTATGCACAGAGTCATACACCTCCCAGCCACCCACACACACACTCAGTCTCCCATACAAATACTTGGGCAACCAATCAATAACCCATATAGTTACTCATATAGCTACTTATCAACACATGCAACAGTTTACAGAACAACAGACATAATGATGCACACATTAAGACAGTTTAGTCACTAACCCATGCACTCAGTGAGACACATTTAATCACTCACTCATACAGTCAGTCATGCACCTACTAAATCCTTCATCCAGACACTTATACATCCACTCATTCTTCAATATGTAAGACATATTTTAACTTTACAGAAACATACAGTCACTGGATGTTGTCATCAGTGATGTCATCAGTGATGTCATTTGAGATGTCATCAGTGATGTCATCAGTGATGTCACTGACCATGTCATGAATGATGTAATATGTGACATGATCAGCAGTGGATTGCGGGTGCGCGATATATAGTTAGTGCAACTAACTATATATGAAATTTCAATGGTTTTGTGTGAGTAAAATAAGGTTTTGTAAATGCTAATCCCTAACTATATATGTTCTATAACCCATGGTTTTTTCAGTGATATATATATATATATATATATATATATATATATATATATATATATATATATATATATATATATATATATATATATATATATATATATATATATATGTAAAATATTTTAATAAAGGTGAGGTAAAGGGATTGTCCTTTTGAATACTCAATTTTCACTTTAGTAGCTCTATGACCCTGTTGAAGGCTATGACTGAAACGCGTTGGTCTTTGTGTTTGCACCCGAGGTAAATATTAAAATGAATGTTTTATCTTTGCCCCACGTCTGTTGGTTTGCCAGTGGTGTCTCCTGGGGCTCCTGTGGAGGCGACATATATATATATATATATATATATATATATATATATATATATATATATATATATATATATATATATATATATATATATATATATATATATATATATATATATATATATATATATATATATATATATATATATATATATATATATATTCCAAACAAAGTTTGCGGCCGTCGGGGCCCCCGACCCTGCAGGGCGTTTATGGCTGACAGCGGGAGACAGCGCTTCCCGCCCTTAACATCCAAGAAACAAATGCGCCATAACACTGGATCTGGAAACAACTGGCCTTTATTGAAAAAGCGCAGGCTGCAACGGAAGTGGAGCACCTGATGCGTTTCAGCAAATAGCTTTCCTCAGAGGTACACCACGTGTGCAATGTCCCAGAATTCGATGGTAAATACCTGCCGGACTGCTACCACACTTCAGGTCCAATAATGCATCAGGAGTGGGAATGGAGTTCTTGTGTGCAGTCCAAATTGTTGTAAAGATCCACCCCAAACTCCGGCTTGTTGTTAGGGTGAGTATGGTTGCTGGCGATCTCTGGTGCACATCCATGCGTAGCAGTAGCGAAATGTCAAAATGCCGCCAAATCCAGAACCTGCTCCAAGGAGGAATCATCCCCCTTATCGCTCCCTTTCTCATCACCACCGCAAATGTCGCCGCCAATTCCTCTGGTTTGCAGTGGGTCGAGCGGGTCATGCCCCCCAATTAATGTTCCAAACAAAGTTCGCTGCCCTCGGGGGCCCCCGACCCTGCAGGGCGTTTATGGCTGACAGCGGGAGGCAGCGCTTCCCGCCCTTAACATCCAAGAAACAAATGCGCCATAACACTGGTTCTGGAAACAACTGGCCTTTATTGAAAAAGCACAGGCTGCAACGGAAGTGGAGCACCTGACGCGTTTCAGCAAATAGCTTTCCTCAGAGGTACACCACGTGTGCAATGTCCCAGAATTCGATGGTAAATACCTGCCGGACTGATACCACACTTCAGGTCCCAAAATGCATCAGGGGTGGGAATGGAGTTCTTGTGTGCAGTCCAAATTGCTGTAAAGATCTAGCCCAAACTCCGACTTGTTGTTAGGGTGAGTATGGTTGCTGGCGATCTCTGGTGCACAACCATGCGTAGCAGTAGCGAAATGTCAAAATGCCGCCAAATCCAGAACCTGCTCCAAGGAGGAATCATCCCCCTTAGAGCTCCCTTTCTCATCACCACCGCAAATGTCGCCGGCAATTCCTCTGGCTCGCAGTGGGTCGAGCGGGTCATGCCCCCTAATTAATGTTCCAAACAAAGTTCGCTGCGGTCGGGGGCCCCTGACCCTGCAGGGCGTTTATGGCTGACAGCGGGAGACAGCGCTTCCCGCCCTTAACATCCAAGAAACAAATGCGCCATAACACTGGTTCTGGAAACAACTGGCCTTTATTGAAAAAGCGCAGGCTGCAACGGAAGTGGAGCACCTGACGCGTTTCAGCAAATAGCTTTCCGCAGAGGTACACCATGTGTGCAATGTCCCAGAATTCAATGGTAAATACCTGCCGGACTGCTACCACACTTCAGGTCCCACAATGCATCAGGAGTGGGAATGGAGTTCTTGTGTGCAGTCCAAATTGTTGTAAAGATCCACCCCAAACTCCGACTTGTTGTTAGGGTGAGTATGGTTGCTGGCGATCTCTGGTGCACAAGCATGCGTAGCAGTAGCGAAATGTCAAAATGCCGCCAAATCCAGAACCTGCTCCAAGGAGGAATCATCCCCCTTATCGCTCCCTTTCTCATCACCACCGCAAATGTCGCCGGCAATTCCTCTGGCTCGCAGTGGGTCGAGCGGGTCATGCCCCCCAATTAATGTTCCAAACAAAGTTCGCTGCCGTCGGAGGCCCCCGGCCCTGCAGGGCGTTTATGGCTGACAGCGGGAGACAGCGCTTCCCGCCCTTAACATCCAAGAAACAAATGCGCCATAACACTGGTTCTGAAAACAACTGGCCTTTATTGAAAAAGCGCAGGCTGCAACGGAAGTGGAGCACCTGACACGTTTCAGCAAATAGCTTTCCTCAGAGGTACACCACGTGTGCAATGTCCCAGAATTCGATGGTAAATACCTGCCGGACTGCTACCACACTTCAGGTCCCATAATGCATCAGGAGTGGGAATGGAGTTCTTGTGTGCAGTCCAAATTGTTGTAAAGATCCACCCCAAACTCCGACTTGTTGTTAGGGTGAGTATGGTTGCTGGCGATCTCTGGTGCACAACCATGCTTAGCAGTAGCGAAATGTCAAAATGCCGCATTATGGGACCTGAAGTGTGGTAGCAGTCCGGCAGGTATTTACCATCGAATTCTGGGACATTGCGCACGTGGTGTACCTCTGAGGAAAGCTATTTGCTGAAACGCGTCAGGTGCTCCACTTCCGTTGCAGCCTGCGCTTATTCAATAAAGGCCAGTTGTTTCCAGAACCAGTGTTTTGGCGCATTTGTTTCTTGGATGATAATGGCGGGAAGCTCTGTCTCCTGCTGTCAGCCATAAACGCCCTGCAGGGTCGGGGGCCCCCGACGGCAGCGAACTTTGTTTGGAACATTAATTGGGGGGCATGACCCGCTCGACCCACTGCGAGCCAGAGGAATTGCCGGTGACATTTGCGGTGGTGATGAGAAAGGGAGCGATAAGGGGGATGATTCCTCCTTGGAGCAGGTTCTGGATTTGGCGGCATTTTGACATTTCGCTACTGCTACGCATGGTTGTGCACCAGAGATCGCCAGCAACCATACTCACCCTAACAACAAGTCGGAGTTTGGGGTGGATCTTTACAACAATTTGGACTGCACACAAGAACTCCATTCCCACTCCTGATGTATTATGGGACCTGAAGTGTGGACGCAGTCCGGCAGGTATTTACCATCGAATTCTGGGACATTGCACACGTGGTGTACCTCTGAGGAAAGCTATTTGCTGAAAGGCGTCAGGTGCTCCGCTTCCGTTGCAGCCTGCGCTTTTTCAATAAAGGCCAGTTGTTTCCAGAACCAGTGTTATGGCGCATTTGTTTCTTGGATGTTAAGGGCGGGAAGCACTGTCTCCCGCTGTCAGCCATAAACGCCCTGCAGGGTCGGGGGCCCCCGACGGCAGCGAACTTTCTTTGGAACATTAATTGGGGGGCAAGACCCGCTCGACCCACTGCGAGCCAGAGGAATTGCCGGCGACATTTGCGGTGGTGATGAGAAAGGGAGCAATAAGGAGGATGATTCCTCCTTGGAGCAGGTTCTGGATTTGGCGGCATTTTGACATTTCGCTACTGCTACGCATGGTTGTGCACCAGAGATCGCCAGCAACCATACTCACCCTAACAACAAGTCAGAGTTTGGGGTGGATCTTTACAACAATTTGGACTGCACACAAGACCTCCATTCCCACTCCTGATGCATTATGGGACCTGAAGTGTGGTAGCAATCCGGCAGGTATTTACCATCGAATTCTGGGACATTGCACTCGTGGTGTACCTCTGAGGAAAGCTATTTGCTGAAACGCGTCAGGTGCTCCACTTCCGTTGCAGCCTGCGCTTTTTCAATAAAGGCCAGTTGTTTCCAGAACCAGTGTTATGGCGCATTTGTTTCTTGGATGTTAAGGGCGGGAAGCGCTGTCTCCCGTTTGTCAGCCATAAACGCCCTGCAGGGTCGGGGGCCCCCGACGGCAGCAAACTTTGTTTGGAACATTAATTGGGGGCCATGACCCACTCGACCCACTGCGAGTCAGAGGAATTGCCGGCGACATTTGCGGTGGTGATGAGAAAGGGAGCGATAAGGGGGATGATTCCTCCTTGGAGCAGGTTCTGGATTTGGCGGCATTTTGACATTTCGCTACTGCTACGCATGGTTGTGCACCAGAGATCGCCAGCAACCATACTCACCCTAACAACAAGTCGGAGTTTGGGGTGGATCTTTACAACAATTTGGACAGCACACAAGAACTCCATTCCCACTCCTGATGCATTATGGGAACTGAAGTGTGGTAGCAGTCCGGCAGGTATTTACCATCGAATTCTGGGACATTGCACACGTGGTGTACCTCTGAGGAAAGCTATTTGCTGAAACGCGTCAGGTGGTCCACTTCCGTTGCAGCCTGCGCTTTTTCAATAAAGGCCATTTGTTTCCAGAACCAGTGTTATGGCGCATTTGTTTCTTGGATGTTAAGGGCGGGAAGCGCTGTCTCCCGCTGTCAGCCATAAACGCCCTGCAGGGTCGGGGGCCCCCGACGGCAGCAAACTTTGTTTGGAACATTAATTGGGGGGCATGACCCGCTCGACCCACTGCGAGCCAGAGGAATTGCCGGCGACATTTGCGGTGGTGATGAGAAAGGGAGCGATAAGGGGGCTGATTCCTCCTTGGAGCAGGTACTGGATTTGGCGGCATTTTGACATTTCGCTACTGCTACGCATGGTTGTGCACCAGAGATCGCCAGAAACCATACTCACCCTAACAACAAGTCGGAGTTTGGGGTGGATCTTTACAACAATTTGGACTGCACACAAGAACTCCATTCCCACTCCTGATGCATTATGGGACCTGAAGGGTGGTAGCAGTCCGGCAGGTATTTACCATCGAATTCTGGGACATTGCACACGTGGTGTACCTCTGAGGAAAGCTATTTGCTGAAACGCGTCAGGTGCTCCACTTCCGTTGCAGCCTGCGCTTTTTCAATAAAGGCCAGTTGTTTCCAGAACCAGTGTTATGGCGCATTTGTTTCTTGGATGTTAAGGGTGGGAAGCGCTGTCTCCCGCTGTCAGCCATAAACGCCCTGCAGGGTCGGGGGCCCCCGACGGCAGCGAACTTTGTTTGGAACATTAATTGGGGGGCATGACCCGCTCGACCCACTGCGAGCCAGAGGAATTGCCGGCGACATTTGCGGTGGTGATGAGAAAGGGAGCGATAAGGGGGATGATTCCTCCTTGGAGCAGGTTCTGGATTTGGCGGCATTTTGACATTTCGCTACTGCTACGCATGGTTGCGCACCAGAGATCGCCAGCAACCATATTCACCCTAACAACAAGGCGGAGTTTGGGGTGGATCTATACAACAATTTGGACAGCACACAAGAACTCCATTCCCACTCCTGATGCATTATGGGAACTGAAGTGTGGTAGCAGTCCGGCAGGTATTTACCATCGAATTCTGGGACATTGCACACGTGGTGTACCTCTGAGGAAAGCTATTTGCTGAAACGCGTCAGGTGGTCCACTTCCGTTGCAGCCTGCGCTTTTTCAATAAAGGCCATTTGTTTCCAGAACCAGTGTTATGGCGCATTTGTTTCTTGGATGTTAAGGGCGGGAAGCGCTGTCTCCCGCTGTCATCCATAAACGCCCTGCAGGGTCTGGGGGCTCCAGACGGCAGCGAACTTTGTTTGGAACATTAATTGGGGGGCATGACCCGCTCGACCCACTGCGAGCCAGAGGAATTGCCGGCGACATTTGCGGTGGTGATGAGAAAGGGAGCGATAAGGGGGCTGATTCCTCCTTGGAGCAGGTTCTGGATTTGGCGGCATTTTGACATTTCGCTACTGCTACGCATGGTTGTGCACCAGAGATCGCCAGAAACCATACTCACCCTAACAACAAGTCGGAGTTTGGGGTGGATCTTTACAACAATTTGGACTGCACACAAGAACTCCATTCCCACTCCTGATGCATTATGGGACCTGAAGTGTGGTAGCAGTCCGGCAGGTATTTACCATCGAATTCTGGGACATTGCACACGTGGTGTACCTCTGAGGAAAGCTATTTGCTGAAACGCGTCAGGTGCTCCACTTCCGTTGCAGCCTGCGCTTTTTCAATAAAGGCCAGTTGTTTCCAGAACCAGTGTTATGGCGCATTTGTTTCTTGGATGTTAAGGGTGGGAAGCGCTGTCTCCCGCTGTCAGCCATAAACGCCCTGCAGGGTCGGGGGCCCCCGACGGCAGCGAACTTTGTTTGGAACATTAATTGGGGGGCATGACCCGCTCGACCCACTGCGAGCCAGAGGAATTGCCGGCAACATTTGCGGTGGTGATGAGAAAGGGAGCGATAAGGGGGATGATTCCTCCTTGGAGCAGGTTCTGGATTTGGCGGCATTTTGACATTTCGCTACTGCTACGCATGGTTGTGCACCAGAGATCGCCAGCAACCATACTCACCCTAACAACAAGTCGGAGTTTGGGGTGGATCTTTACAACAATTTGGACTGCACACAAGAACTCCATTCCCACTCCTGATGCATTATGGGACCTGAAGTGTGGTAGCAGTCCGGCAGGTATTTACCATTGAATTCTGGGACATTGCACACGTGGTGTACCTCTGAGGAAAGCTATTTGTTGAAACGCGTCAGGTGCTCCACTTCCGTTGCAGCCTGCGCTTTTTCAATAAAGGCCAGTTGTTTCCAGAACCAGTGTTATGGCGCATTTGTTTCTTGGATGTTAAGGGCGGGAAGCGCTGTCTCCCGCTGTCAGCCATAAACGCCCTGCAGGGTCGGAGACCCCCAACGGCAGCAAACTTTGTTTGGAACATTAATTGGGGGGCATGACCCGCTCGACCCACTGCGAGCCAGAGGAATTGCCGGCGACATTTGCGGTGGTGATGAGAAAGGGAGCGATAAGGGGGATGATTCCTCCCTGGAGCAGGTTGTGGATTTGGCGGCATTTTGACATTTCGCTACTGCTACGCATGGTTGTGCACCAGAGATCGCCAGCAACCATACTCACCCTAACAACAAGTCGGAGTTTGGGGTGGATCTTTACAACAATTTGGACTGCACACAAGAACTCCATTCCCACTCCTGATGCATTATGGGACCTGAAGTGTGGTAGCAGTCCGGCAGGTATTTACCATCGAATTCTGGGACATTGCACACGTGGTGTACCTCTGAGGAAAGCTATTTGCTGAAACGTGTCAGGTGCTCCACTTCCGTTGCAGCCTGCGCTTTTTCAATAAAGGCCAGTTGTTTCCAGAACCAGTGTTATGGCGCATTTGTTTCTTGGATGTTAAGGGCGGGAAGCGCTGTCTCCCGCTGTCAGCCATAAACGCCCTGCAGGGTCGGGGGCACCCGACGGCAGCGAACTTTGTTTGGAACATTAATTGGGGGGCATGACCCGCTCGACCCACTGCGAGCCAGAGGAATTGCCGGCGACATTTGCGGTGGTGATGAGAAAGGGAGCAATAAGGGGGATGATTCCTCCTTGGAGCAGGTTCTGGATTTGGCGGCATTTTGACATTTCGCTACTGCTACGCATGGTTGTGCACCAGAGATCGCCAGCAACCATACTCACCCTAACAACAAGTCGGAGTTTGGGGTGGATCTTTACAACAATTTGGACTGCACACAAGAACTCCATTCCCACTCCTGATGCATTATGGGACCTGAAGTGTGGTAGCAGTCCGGCAGGTATTTACCATCGAATTCTGGGACATTGCACACGTGGTGTACCTCTGAGGAAAGCTATTTGCTGAAACGTGTCAGGTGCTCCACTTCCATTGCAGCCTGCGCTTTTTCAATAAAGGCCAGTTGTTTCCAGAACCAGTGTTATGGTGCATTTGTTTCTTGGATGTTAAGGGCGGGAAGCGCTGTCTCCCGCTGTCAGCCATAAACGCCCTGCAGGGTCGGGGGCACCCGACGGCAGCGAACTTTGTTTGGAACATTAATTGGGGGGCATGACCCGCTCGACCCACTGCGAGCCAGAGGAATTGCCGGCGACATTTGCGGTGGTGATGAGAAACGGAGCAATAAGGGGGATGATTCCTCCTTGGAGCAGGTTCTGGATTTGGCGGCATTTTGACATTTCGCTACTGCTACGCATGGTTGTGCACCAGAGATCGCCAGCAACCATACTCACCCTAACAACAAGTCGGAGTTTGGGGTGGATCTTTACAACAATTTGGACTGCACACAAGAACTCCATTCCCACTCCTGATGTATTATGGGACCTGAAGTGTGGACGCAGTCCGGCAGGTATTTACCATCGAATTCTGGGACATTGCACACGTGGTGTACCTCTGAGGAAAGCTATTTGCTGAAACGCGTCAGGTGCTCCACTTCCGTTGCAGCCTGCGCTTTTTCAATAAAGGCCAGTTGTTTCCAGAACCAGTGTTATGGCGCATTTGTTTCTTGGATGTTAAGGGTGGGAAGCGCTGTCTCCTGCTGTAAGCCATAAACGCCCTGCAGGGTCGGGGGCCCCCGACGGCAGCGAACTTTGTTTGGAACATTAATTGGGGGGCATGACCCGCTCGACCCACTGCGAGCCAGAGGAATTGCCGGCGACATTTGCGATGGTGATGAGAAAGGGAGCGATAAGGGGGATGATTCCTCCTTGGAGCAGGTTCTGGATTTGGCGGCATTTTGACATTTCGCTACTGCTACGCATGGTTGTGCACCAGAGATCGCCAGCAACCATACTCACCCTAACAACAAGTCGGAGTTTGGGGTGGATCTTTACAACAATTTGGACTGCACACAAGAACTCCATTCCCACTCCTGATGCATTATGGGACCTGAAGTGTGGTAGCAGTCCTGCAGGTATTTACCATCGAATTCTGGGACATTGCACACGTGGTGTACCTCTGAGGAAAGCTATTTGTTGAAACGCGTCAGGTGCTCCACTTCCGTTGCAGCCTGCGCTTTTTCAATAAAGGCCAGTTGTTTCCAGAACCAGTGTTATGGCGCATTTGTTTCTTGGATGTTAAGGGCGGGAAGCGCTGTCTCCCGCTGTCAGCCATAAACGCCCTGCAGGGTCGGGGGCCCCCGACGGCAGCAAACTTTGTTTGGAATAATAATTGGGGGGCATGACCCGCTCGACCCACTGCGAGCCAGAGGAATTGCCGGCGACATTTGCGATGGTGATGAGAAAGGGAGCAATAAGGGGGATGATTCCTCCTTGGAGCAGGTTCTGGATTTGGCGGCATTTTGACATTTCGCTACTGCTACGCATGGTTGTGCACCAGAGATCGCCAGCAACCATACTCACCCTAACAACAAGTCGGAGTTTGGGGTGGATCTTTACAACAATTTGGACTGCACACAAGAACTCCATTCCCACTCCTGATGTATTATGGGACCTGAAGTGTGGACGCAGTCCGGCAGGTATTTACCATCGAATTCTGGGACATTGCACACGTGGTGTACCTCTGAGGAAAGCTATTTGCTGAAAGGCGTCAGGTGCTCCACTTCCGTTGCAGCCTGCGCTTTTTCAATAAAGGCCAGTTGTTTCCAGAACCAGTGTTATGGCGCATTTGTTTCTTGGATGTTAAGGGCGGGAAGCACTGTCTCCCGCTGTCAGCCATAAACGCCCTGCAGGGTCGGGGGCCCCCGACGGCAGCGAACTTTGTTTGGAACATTAATTGGGGGGCATGACCCGCTCGACCCACTGCGAGCCAGGGGAATTGCCGGCGACATTTGCGGTGGTGATGAGAAAGGGAGCAATAAGGGGGATGATTCCTCCTTGGAGCAGGTTCTGGATTTGGCGGCATTTTGACATTTCGCTACTGCTACGCATGGTTGTGTACCAGAGATCGCCAGCAACCATACTCACCCTAACAACAAGTCAGAGTTTGGGGTGGATCTTTACAACAATTTGGACTGCACACAAGACCTCCATTCCCACTCCTGATGCATTATGGGACCTGAAGTGTGGTAGCAGTCCGGCAGGTATTTACCATCGAATTCTGGGACATTGCACTCGTGGTGTACCTCTGTGGAAAGCTATTTGCTGAAACGCGTCAGGTGCTCCACTTCCGTTGCAGCCTGCGCTTTTTCAATAAAGGCCAGTTGTTTCCAGAACCAGTGTTATGGCGCATTTGTTTCTTGGATGTTAAGGGCGGGAAGCGCTGTCTCCCGCTGTCAGCCATAAACGCCCTGCAGGGTCGGGGGCCCCCGACGGCAGCAAACTTTGTTTGGAACATTAATTGGGGGGCATGACCCGCTCGACCCACTGTGAGCCAGAGGAATTGCCGGCGACATTTGCGGTGGTGATGAGAAAGGGAGCGATAAGGGGGATGATTCCTCCCTGGAGCAGGTTGTGGATTTGGCGGCATTTTGACATTTCGCTACTGCTACGCATGGTTGTGCACCAGAGATCGCCAGCAACCATACTCACCCTAACAACAAGTCGGAGTTTGGGGTGGATCTTTACAACAATTTGGACTGCACACAAGAACTCCATTCCCACTCCTGATGCATTATGGGACCTGAAGTGTGGTAGCAGTCCGGCAGGTATTTACCATCGAATTCTGGGACATTGCACACGTGGTGTACCTCTGAGGAAAGCTATTTGCTGAAACGTGTCAGGTGCTCCACTTCCGTTGCAGCCTGCGCTTTTTCAATAAAGGCCAGTTGTTTCCAGAACCAGTGTTATGACGCATTTGTTTCTTGGATGTTAAGGGCGGGAAGCGCTGTCTCCCGCTGTCAGCCATAAACGCCCTGCAGGGTCGGGGGCACCAGACGGCAGCGAACTTTGTTTGGAACATTAATTGGGGGGCATGACCCGCTCGACCCACTGCGAGCCAGAGGAATTGCCGGCGACATTTGCGATGGTGATGAGAAAGGGAGCAATAAGGGGGATGATTCCTCCTTGGAGCAGGTTCTGGATTTGGCGGCATTTTGAGATTTCGCTACTGCTACGCATGGTTGTGCACCAGAGATCGCCAGCAAGCATACTCACCCTAACAACAAGTCCGAGTTTGGGGTGGATCTTTACAACAATTTGGACTGCACACAAGAACTCCATTCCCACTCCTGATGCATTATGGGACCTGAAGTGTGGTAGCAGTCCGGCAGGTATTTACCATCGAATTCTGGGACATTGCACAAGTGGTGTACCTCTGAGGAAAGCTATTTGCTGAAACGCGTCAGGTGCTCCACTTCCGTTGCAGCCTGCGCTTTTTCAATAAAGGCCAGTTGTTTCCAGAACCAGTGTTATGGCGCATTTGTTTCTTGGATGTTAAGGGCGGGAAGCGCTGTCTCCCGCTGTCAGCCATAAACGCCCTGCAGGGTCGGGGGCCCCCGACGGCAGCAAACTTTGTTTGGAACATTAATTGGGGGGCATGACCCGCTCGACCCACTGCGAGCCAGAGGAATTGCCGGCGACATTTGCGGTGGTGATGAAAAAGGGAGCGATAAGGGGGATGATTCCTCCTTGGAGCAGGTTCTGGATTTGGCGGCATTTTGACATTTCGCTACTGCTACGCATGGTTGTGCACCAGAGATCGCCAGCAACCATACTCACCCTAACAACAAGTCGGAGTTTGGGGTGGATCTTTACAACAATTTGGACTGCACACAAGAACTCCATTCCCACTCCTGATGCATTATGGGACCTGAAGTGTGGTAGCAGTCCGGCAGGTATTTACCATCGAATTCTGGGACATTGCACAAGTGGTGTACCCCCGAGGAAAGCTATTTGCTGAAACGCGTCAGGTGCTCCACTTCCGTTGCAGCCTGCGCTTTTTCAATAAAGGCCAGTTGTTTCCAGAACCAGTGTTATGGCGCATTTGTTTCTTGGATGTTAAGGGCGGGAAGCGCTGTCTCCCGCTGTCAGCCATAAACGCCCTGCAGGGTCGGGGGTCCCCGACGGCAGCAAACTTTGTTTGGAACATTAATTGGGGGGCATGACCCGCTCGACCCACTGCGAGCCAGAGGAATTGCCGGCGACATTTGCGGTGGTGATGAGAAAGGGAGCAATAAGGGGGATGATTCCTCCTTGGAGCAGGTTCTGGATTTGGCGGCATTTTGACATTTCGCTACTGCTACGCATGGTTGTGCACCAGAGATCGCCAGCAACCATACTCACCCTAACAACAAGTCAGAGTTTGGGGTGGATCTTTACAACAATTTGGACTGCACACAAGACCTCCATTCCCACTCCTGATGCATTATGGGACCTGAAGTGTGGTAGCAGTCCGGCAGGTATTTACCATCGAATTCTGGGACATTGCACTCGTGGTGTACCTCTGTGGAAAGCTATTTGCTGAGACGCGTCAGGTGCTCCACTTCCGTTGCAGCCTGCACTTTTTTAATGAAGGCCAGTTGTTTCCAGAACCAGTGTTATGGCGCATTTTTGTTTCTTGGATGTTAAGGGCGGGAAGCGCTGTCTCCCGCTGTCAGCCATAAACGCCCTGCAGGGTCGGGGGCCCCCGACGGCAGCGAACTTTGTTTGGAACATTAATTGGGGGGCATGACCCGCTCGACCCACTGCGAGCCAGAGGAATTGCCGGCGACATTTGCGGTGGTGATGAGAAAGGGAGCGATAAGGGGGCTTATTCCTCCTTGGAGCAGGTTCTGGATTTGGCAGCATTTTGACATTTCGCTACTGCTACGCATGGTTGTGCACCAGAGATCGCCAGAAACCATACTCACCCTAACAACAAGTCGGAGTTTGGGGTGGATCTTTACAACAATTTGGACTGCACACAAGAACTCCATTCCCACTCCTGATGCATTATGGGACCTGAAGTGTGGTCGCAGTCCGGCAGGTATTTACCATCGAATTCTGGGACATTGCACACATGGTGTACCTCTGAGGAAAGCTATTTGCTGAAACGCGTCAGGTGCTCCACTTCCGTTGCAGCCTGCGCTTTTTCAATGAAGGCCAGTTGTTTCCAGAACCAGTGTTATTGCCGCATTTGTTTCTTGGGTGTTAAGGGTGGGAAGCGCTGTCTCCCGCTGTCAGCCATAAACGCCCTGCAGGGTAGGGGGCCCCCGACGGCAGCGAACTTTGTTTGGAACATTAATTGGGGGGCATGACCCGCTCGACCCACTGCGAGCCAGAGGAATTACCGGCCACATTTGCGGTGGTGATGAGAAAGGGAGCGATAAGGGGGATGATTCCTCCTTGGAGCAGGTTCTGGATTTGGCGGCATTTTGACATTTCGCTACTGCTACGCATGGTTGTGCACCAGAGATCGCCAGCAACCATACTCACCCTAACAACAAGTCGGAGTTTGGGGTGGATCTTTACAACAATTTGGACTGCACACAAGAACTCCATTGCCACTCCTGATGCATTATGGGACCTGAAGTGTGGTAGCAGTCCGGCAGGTATTTACCATCGAATTCTGGGACATTGCACAAGTGGTGTACCTCTGAGGAAAGCTATTTGCTGAAACGCGTCAGGTGCTCCACTTCCGTTGCAGCCTGCGCTTTTTCAATAAAGGCCAGTTGTTTCCAGAACCAGTGTTATGGCGCATTTGTTTCTTGGATGTTAAGGGCGGGAAGCGCTGTCTCCCGCTGTCAGCCATAAACGCCCTGCAGGGTCGGGGGCCCCCGACGGCAGCAAACTTTGTTTGGAACATTAATTGGGGGGCATGACCCGCTCGACCCACTGCGAGCCAGAGGAATTGCCGGCGACATTTGCGGTGGTGATGAGAAAGGGAGCGATAAGGGGGATGATTCCTCCCTGGAGCAGGTTGTGGATTTGGCGGCATTTTGACATTTCGCTACTGCTACGCATGGTTGTGCACCAGAGATCGCCAGCAACCATACTCACCCTAACAATAAGTCGGAGTTTGGGGTGGATCTTTACAACAATTTGGACTGCACACAAGAACTCCATTCCCACTCCTGATGCATTATGGGACCTGAAGTGTGGTAGCAGTCCGGCAGGTATTTACCATCGAATTCTGGGACATTGCACACGTGGTGTACCTCTGAGGAAAGCTATTTGCTGAAACGTGTCAGGTGCTCCACTTCCGTTGCAGCCTGCGCTTTTTCAATAAAGGCCAGTTGTTTCCAGAACCAGTGTTATGGCGCATTTGTTTCTTGGATGTTAAGGGCGGGAAGCGCTGTCTCCCGCTGTCAGCCATAAACGCCCTGCAGGGTCTGGGGCACCAGACGGCAGCGAACTTTGTTTGGAACATTAATTGGGGGGCATGACCCGCTCGACCCACTGCGAGCCAGAGGAATTGCCGGCGACATTTGCGATGGTGATGAGAAAGGGAGCAATAAGGGGGATGATTCCTCCTTGGAGCAGGTTCTGGATTTGGCGGCATTTTGACATTTCGCTACTGCTACGCATGGTTGTGCACCAGAGATCGCCAGCAACCATACTCACCCTAACAACAAGTCGGAGTTTGGGGTGGATCTTTACAACAATTTGGACTGCACACAAGAACTCCATTCCCACTCCTGATGTATTATGGGACCTGAAGTGTGGACGCAGTCCGGCAGGTATTTACCATCGAATTCTGGGACATTGCACACGTGGTGTACCTCTGAGGAAAGCTATTTGCTGAAAGGCGTCAGGTGCTCCACTTCCGTTGCAGCCTGCGCTTTTTCAATAAAGGCCAGTTGTTTCCAGAACCAGTGTTATGGCGCATTTGTTTCTTGGATGTTAAGGGCGGGAAGCACTGTCTCCCGCTGTCAGCCATAAACGCCCTGCAGGGTCGGGGGCCCCCGACGGCAGCGAACTTTGTTTGGAACATTAATTGGGGGGCATGACCCGCTCGACCCACTGCGAGCCAGAGGAATTGCCGGCGACATTTGCGGTGGTGATGAGAAAGGGAGCAATATGGGGGATGATTCCTCCTTGGAGCAGGTTCTGGATTTGGCGGCATTTTGACATTTCGCTACTGCTACGCATGGTTGTGCACCAGAGATCGCCAGCAACCATACTCACCCTAACAACAAGTCAGAGTTTGGGGTGGATCTTTACAACAATTTGGACTGCACACAAGACCTCCATTCCCACTCCTGATGCATTATGGGACCTGAAGTGTGGTAGCAGTCCGGCAGGTATTTACCATCGAATTCTGGGACATTGCACTCGTCGTGTACCTCTGTGGAAAGCTATTTGCTGAAACGCGTCAGGTGCTCCACTTCCGTTGCAGCCTGCACTTTTTCAATAAAGGCCAGTTGTTTCCAGAACCAGTGTTATGGTGCATTTGTTTCTTGGATGTTAAGGGCGGGAAGCGCTGTCTCCCGCTGTCAGCCATAAACGCCCTGCAGGGTCGCGGGCCCCCGACGGCAGCAAACTTTGTTTGGAACATTAATTGGGGGCCATGACCCACTCAACCCACTGCGAGCCAGAGGAATTGCCGGCGACATTTGCGGTAGTGATGAGAAAGGGAGCGATAAGGGGGATGATTCCTCCTTGGAGCAGGTTCTGGATTTGGCGGCATTTTGACATTTCGCTACTGCTACGTATGGTTGTGCACCAGAGATCGCCAGCAACCATACTCACCCTAACAACAAGTCGGAGTTTGGGGTGGATCTTTACAACAATTTGGACAGCACACAAGAACTCCATTCCCACTCCTGATGCATTATGGGAACTGAAGTGTGGTAGCAGTCCGGCAGGTATTTACCATCGAATTCTGGGACATTGCACACGTGGTGTACCTCTGAGGAAAGCTATTTGCTGAAACGCGACAGGTGGTCCACTTCCGTTGCAGCCTGCGCTTTTTCAATAAAGGCCATTTGTTTCCAGAACCAGTGTTATGGCGCATTTGTTTCTTGGATGTTAAGGGCGGGAAGCGCTGTCTCCCGCTGTCAGCCATAAACGCCCTGCAGGGTCGGGGGCCCCCGACGGCAGCGAACTTTGTTTGGAACATTAATTGGGGGGCATGACCCGCTCGACCCACTGCGAGCCAGAGGAATTGCCGGCGACATTTGCGGTGGTGATGAGAAAGGGAGCGATAAGGGGGCTTATTCCTCCTTGGAGCAGGTTCTGGATTTGGCAGCATTTTGACATTTCGCTACTGCTACGCATGGTTGTGCACCAGAGATCGCCAGAAACCATACTCACCCTAACAACAAGTCGGAGTTTGGGGTGGATCTTTACAACAATTTGGACTGCACACAAGAACTCCATTCCCACTCCTGATGCATTATGGGACCTGAAGTGTGGTAGCAGTCCGGCAGGTATTTACCATCGAATTCTGGGACATTGCACAAGTGGTGTACCTCTGAGGAAAGCTATTTGCTGAAACGCGTCAGGTGCTCCACTTCCGTTGCAGCCTGCGCTTTTTCAATAAAGGCCAGTTGTTTCCAGAACCAGTGTTATGGCGCATTTGTTTCTTGGATGTTAAGGGCGGGAAGCGCTGTCTCCCGCTGTCAGCCATAAACGCCCTGCAGGGTCGGGGGCCCCCGACGGCAGCAAACTTTGTTTGGAACATTAATTGGGGGGCATGACCCGCTCGACCCACTGCGAGCCAGAGGAATTGCCGGCGACATTTGCGGTGGTGATGAGAAAGGGAGCGATAAGGGGGATGATTCCTCCCTGGAGCAGGTTGTGGATTTGGCGGCATTTTGACATTTCGCTACTGCTACGCATGGTTGTGCACTAGAGATCGCCAGCAACCATACTCGCCCTAACAACAAGTCGGAGTTTGGGGTGGATCTTTACAACAATTTGGACTGCACACAAGAACTCCATTCCCACTCCTGATGCATTATGGGACCTGAAGTGTGGTAGCAGTCCGGCAGGTATTTACCATCGAATTCTGGGACATTGCACACGTGGTGTACCTCTGAGGAAAGCTATTTGCTGAAACGTGTCAGGTGCTCCACTTCCGTTGCAGCCTGCGCTTTTTCAATAAAGGCCAGTTGTTTCCAGAACCAGTGTTATGGCGCATTTGTTTCTTGGATGTTAAGGGCGGGAAGCGCTGTCTCCCGCTGTCAGCCATAAACGCCCTGCAGGGTCGGGGGCACCAGACGGCAGCGAACTTTGTTTGGAACATTAATTGGGGGGCATGACCCGCTCAACCCACTGCGAGCCAGAGGAATTGCCGGCGACATTTGCGATGGTGATGAGAAAGGGAGCAATAAGGGGGATGATTCCTCCTTGGAGCAGGTTCTGGATTTGGCGGCATTTTGACATTTCGCTACTGCTACGCATGGTTGTGCACCAGAGATCGCCAGCAACCATACTCACCCTAACAACAAGTCGGAGTTTGGGGTGGATCTTTACAACAATTTGGACTGCACACAAGAACTCCATTCCCACTCCTGATGTATTATGGGACCTGAAGTGTGGACGCAGTCCGGCAGGTATTTACCATCGAATTCTGGGACATTGCACACGTGGTGTACCTCTGAGGAAAGCTATTTGCTGAAAGGCGTCAGGTGCTCCACTTCCGTTGCAGCCTGCGCTTTTTCAATAAAGGCCAGTTGTTTCCAGAACCAGTGTTATGGCGCATTTGTTTCTTGGATGTTAAGGGCGGGAAGCACTGTCTCCCGCTGTCAGCCATAAACGCCCTGCAGGGTCGGGGGCCCCCGACGGCAGCGAACTTTGTTTGGAACATTAATTGGGGGGCATGACCCGCTCGACCCACTGCGAGCCAGAGGAATTGCCGGCGACATTTGCGGTGGTGATGAGAAAGGGAGCAATAAGGGGGATGATTCCTCCTTGGAGCAGGTTCTGGATTTGGCGGCATTTTGACATTTCGCTACTGCTACGCATGGTTGTGCACCAGAGATCGCCAGCAACCATACTCACCCTAACAACAAGTCAGAGTTTTGGTGGATCTTTACAGCAATTTGGACTGCACACAAGACCTCCATTCCCACTCCTGATGCATTATGGGACCTGAAGTGTGGTAGCAGTCCGGCAGGTATTTACCATCGAATTCTGGGACATTGCACTCGTGGTGTACCTCTGTGGAAAGCTATTTGCTGAAACGCGTCAGGTGCTCCACTTCCGTTGCAGCCTGCACTTTTTCAATAAAGGCCAGTTGTTTCCAGAACCAGTGTTATGGCGCATTTGTTTCTTGGATGTTAAGGGCGGGAAGCGCTGTCTCCCGCTGTCAGCCATAAACGCCCTGCAGGGTCGGGGGCCCCCGACGGCAGCAAACTTTGTTTGGAACATTAATTGGGGGCCATGACCCACTCGACCCACTGCGAGCCAGAGGAATTGCCGGCGACATTTGCGGTGGTGATGAGAAAGGGAGCGATAAGGGGGATGATTCCTCCTTGGAGCAGGTTCTGGATTTGGCGGCATTTTGACATTTCGCTACTGCTACGTATGGTTGTGCACCAGAGATCGCCAGCAACCATACTCACCCTAACAACAAGTCGGAGTTTGGGGTGGATCTTTACAACAATTTGGACAGCACACAAGAACTCCATTCCCACTCCTGATGCATTATGGGAACTGAAGTGTGGTAGCAGTCCAGCAGGTATTTACCATCGAATTCTGGGACGTTGCACACGTGGTGTACCTCTGAGGAAAGCTATTTGCTGAAACGCGACAGGTGGTCCACTTCCGTTGCAGCCTGCACTTTTTCAATAAAGGCCATTTGTTTCCAGAACCAGTGTTATGGCGCATTTGTTTCTTGGATGTTAAGGGCGGGAAGCGCTGTCTCCCGCTGTCAGCCATAAACGCCCTGCAGGGTCGGGGGCCCCCGACGGCAGCGAACTTTGTTTGGAACATTAATTGGGGGGCATGACCCGCTCGACCCACTGCGAGCCAGAGGAATTGCCGGCGACATTTGCGGTGGTGATGAGAAAGGGAGCCATAAGGGGGCTTATTCCTCCTTGGAGCAGGTTCTGGATTTGGCAGCATTTTGACATTTCGCTACTGCTACGCATGGTTGTGCACCAGAGATCGCCAGAAACCATACTCACCCTAACAACAAGTCGGAGTTTGGGGTGGATCTTTACAACAATTTGGACTGCACACAAGAACTCCATTCCCACTCCTGATGCATTATGGGACCTGAAGTGTGGTCGCAGTCCGGCAGGTATTTACCATCGAATTCTGGGACATTGCACACGTGGTGTACCTCTGAGGAAAGCTATTTGCTGAAACGCGTCAGGTGCTCCACTTCCGTTGCAGCCTGCGCTTTTTCAATGAAGGCCAGTTGTTTCCAGAACCAGTATTATTGCCGCATTTGTTTCTTGGATGTTAAGGGTGGGAAGCGCTGTCTCCTGCTGTCAGCCATAAACGCCCTGCAGGGTAGGGGGCCCCCGACGGCAGCGAACTTTGTTTGGAACATTAATTGGGGGGCATGACCCGCTCGACCCACTGCGAGCCAGAGGAATTGCCGGAGACATTTGCGGTGGTGATGAGAAAGGGAGCGATAAGGGGGATGATTCCTCCTTGGAGCAGGTTCTGGATTTGGCGGCATTTTGACATTTCGCTACTGCTACGCATGGTTGTGCACCAGAGATCGCCAGCAACCATACTCACCCTAACAACAAGTCGGAGTTTGGGGTGGATCTTTACAACAATTTGGACTGCGCACAAGAACTCCATTCCCACTCCTGATGCATTATGGGACCTGAAGTGTGGTAGCAGTCCGGCAGGTATTTACCATCGAATTCTGGGACATTGCACAAGTGGTGTACCTCTGAGGAAAGCTATTTGCTGAAACGCGTCAGGTGCTCCACTTCCGTTGCAGCCTGCGCTTTTTCAATAAAGGCCAGTTGTTTCCAGAACCAGTGTTATGGCGCATTTGTTTCTTGGATGTTAAGGGCGGGAAGCGCTGTCTTATTATTATTATGGGACCTGAAGTGTGGTAGCAGTCCGGCAGGTATTTTGTTGCGTGTTAATCTAGGTTCCTGATCGATACTGTGACCTTATGCCCCTATTCGGCTATAAATCCATTTATTCCCTATATTGGCATAACCGTTCAAGTGCGATTTTCTGAAAAGTCATCTCTGGCCTCACACGAACAGAGCCACATTCCAGCATGACTCTCTGCTACTTCCTTTGCGACCAATTAGTGCAATGACAGAGCAGCAGTCACTATCTGATATTCCTAGATAACACTCCGAGTTCTTCAACAAGATAAAAACTTAGCAAACTTGGAAATCCCCGCTTGCTATGTTTTGATTAGTAATGGAACTCTAATGAGCAACTGATAACTATCACTTCCTAGTGACATCTTTAATTGACGTCTTATGTCCAGCAAACTTGCGTCAAACCCGGCACCTGTCAGGTATAAATATTACCAACGTTGCCTTAAGCAATGCGAGCGAGAACCTGTTGCTGATGCCAGCTGCCTGCAAGACCCCGTGTTGGTAAAAACTAGCACTCTGTCGCTGCAGCCTGCTATCCTGTGGTGGTGAAGCTGCTGATTACCATTATCGCCGCTACAGCGCGAACTATGGTGCAGTACGCTTAAGGAGCTGAAACAGCCGTCCTCTGCGAAGACATCCAGCCCAGCTGCCCGCGGACGCTGTCCCCCCTCCTTCCTTGACGCGCTGAGAGAAGCCGCTGCATTTCTCGTGCAGAGAAATCCAGTCCCGGCGCTTCCGGTTTACCCTCGCGGGTGACTGGGATATCGAGAGAGACCCCTGAAGGAGATACCAATCCTCCATCATTCTATTCAGAGGTATGGTGTTGACTAAACCCTTAGACGAGAATTCTTGAAACAAACCTTGGCAAAACCAACTTAACTTAAGCTACTTACTTACTCCCCTTCTCACGTGTTAGGCTTAGGTCAGGCACACTGGGGTAGGCTTAGTTAGAAGCACCAGTTGAGTATGTTAGCCTAATGTATATATGACTGTATATATGTTTTATTACTTTTAAACCATTGTATGGCTAAGAAACCATATCAATGCTTTTACAGTTCTATTTCGCAATACTTATCTTACTGTACGTACTTGTTATAATAACAGTTATTGCAATTGTGGCAATACATTTCTCTTGTACGAGAAGAAAGACTGTTCAATAAATGTTAACCTTTATTGATACACGCCCGTCTCTCTATTCTCTACATACCGTGAAAGTAAACTGCACTAGACTGACTGAGTGAAATCTATGTCTATTGTTTCACACGACCCTAGAGATTGACTCTTGATCTGAGGAGCAAAGTTGTCATGTTGCACGGTTGTTGGAAAACTGAATCCCTTCTTGTCTGTGCCAAGGAAGCTGATCACTTCCTATGCAGAGAAGAAAGTTTCCAGTGACCTCTGAGCTAGTTGGTAACACAACCCAATTAAGTTTAGCATAGTCAGTGGAGGCCTGGAATATCCGCAGTTCCACGTCGATACTACTGTTTATGTTATTCCAATGCGCAGGGCCTAGTGGGAAACTAGGAACTACACTACATGGCGCCCAACCGTTTGGTAAGGCGATAAACTAACGCAAGACTTGTAGAGTAACTCAGTCGTGCATATTTCACAGACCCCTTTCTCCCGTAAAAACTCCAATAGACGTCTGGAGTGGGTGAAAGGTTAAAATCTGCCCGACCTTAGTAGGAAGAGATTCCTATGTAAAGCTCCGGTTTATTCAACGTTGAAGGATACAGTGTTCCAAAATATTGTGCATCTAATCTTTGTCTCCTTGGAGACCTACTCTGCAAACCTGCATTTTTTGAAATGTCAGTAGAAAACGGAACCTCTGGGGCCGCAGTAGATGCGACTCAGCAAGGTCCCGAACAAGCAGACCCGGATGCTATTATCATCCCGGTCCAGTTAAGAAAATCTATAACGTTAAAACTTATAGAAAACGGACTGACACCTCAGGGTGGTACAGTAATTTTCGTGATAGAGGCTCACGAGTATCGGCAGACAGAGGTATTCTATTCATGGATAAACTTTCCAGCGGCAAACGCTGCAACACAAGAGTTTCACTATTACAAAATAGAGGAACCTCCGGGAGAGTACGCTCCTTTCGAGGAGATTGAAATCCCACTTAAATTTCAAGAGCACCTGCTCTGGTTTAATGGTGCCCTAAAACACAATGATCACATAACTAGGCTCGGTCCACTAGGTAGACCAGGAGCCACGTGGCCGGTTCTAGCCAGCTACACACCACATCCTGACATTGCAAAAATGTCTAAGGAAGAGCTGTTAGCACAGCTAAACACATTAATAAAAATACATAGGCAATGAGTCCAATATGTAATGCGGACTGCAACAGTCCAGCCAGCTGTTAATTCACACCAGCTGACCCCTCATCAGGGGAACACAAATAAAATTACACCACAGAACATACAGTCATGTCTTGGTAAAACACCCGTAAAACGGGAACAAATTCCTTTCTGGTTAGCCCAGAAAATCACTCAAATAGAGGCAGTATTTCCTGATACTTCCCCTATTGAGAAACACAGAATCTTGACCATCTGCCTTCCTATGGGAATCGCACCACACGTGGAGGACTGTGACACTTGGGGTACAGTCTTTGCTTCCATTTACACAAAAACACACGGTGTTCCGTCTATGGCGGTAATACCAGAAGTGCTAAAACAGATTCAAAATGAATTCGGTCCAGAGCCCGCTTTAAATCTGGGTATGAAATTACTGAAAGATTTCAAGCAGGTCACAGCTATATTATTAGCTAATGTAAAGGGAGAAGCAGCATCTGTGGCGATTCGCCAGAAGTTGAGGGAAACAGATATAAAAGATCCTGTTGAGCTTGCAAAAATCATAGAAAAATGCTATGAAGAATTAGGTAGAGACAGCTTGGGTGGGAAACCAGTAAAACCCCAACTGCTCGAAAGCCCTGAAAAATTATTTATTAAAAATAATTTAAACACTCCTAAAAAGAGCTGGGATGGAAATAAACAATCCACTCCCAAGGAAAAAGTTTTCCAGTCCAGAGGAAGGTCTCCTCGACGGAGGGAAAGAACTCCGACTCGAGAACGCCAGTCTCCCCAACGGGAGCCCTCTGAGAAAAATTATAAACTTAGAAATAGGGATAATCTGAAAAAACCTGATAGATATCAAAGTATTGATACACGTCCCTCTCGATCTCTTCCACAGAATTCGGAAAGAAGAGGACGGTCAGACCCAGGAGAGCACACCAAGTCCAAAGACAAGGAACCTGCTCAGAGTAAAAAATCTCAATTTCCTAAAAAGAAGGTAGCCAGTATTAGAGTAATCAACCATGCCGAGAATACTGAGGACACAGTTGAAAAACGGGGAGTGGGCATTGACAATGTTGGACAGTGCAGCAGAGATCAGTATAGCGCGCAAGATCTTGATGAGTCATCTGGAGACAGTGGACACGAATGAATACATTCAGGTTGAAACTGCCGACACCAGACTTAGCGAGCCCCATAAAATATACGAAATAACATTGCGTATGGAGGGTGATAAGACTAGGAAAATTAAGGGTCTGTTTTGGGATAAGCTCTCAAAAGGCTATGATATTCTGTTAGCTGAAAAAGATTGGCCCCCGGAGTTTGTCAGGGAGTGCCCTCGTGGCGAAGAAGTAATTATGCCTGCCTTCTCGAATCACATACCGATTCACAAAACATATACCTATGCAAGGAAATGGGCAGTAGCCCAGGCACCTGCATTATATAAAAATCATGTAGGATGGGATGAGGATTCTCCGCCTCACAAAATCCAACTAAAAAGTGAACCAACTGCCCAACGGCAGTATCCCATAAAGCAAGAAGCTAAAAAACAGGTCAGGGAGATCTTAGATCAACTTGAATACCAGGGGGTGATTGAAACATGCACCTCTCAAATGAACAATCCTTTGTTTCCTGTCTCCAAGCCAGACAATTCATATCGTCTAGTTTTGGACTACAGACATCTTAATACATGTTGCAAAACTTTTGCAGTACAAAACTCGCATAGTGCAGCCCTAATGAATAATATAGTTAGGAAAAAATATAAAACGACATTAGACATATCTAATGGTTTCTTTTGTCAAAACATTGCACCAGAAAGCAGATATTTGACCGCTTTCTCCGCATTTGGGTCGCAAAAAAATTCTGTCGACTCCCACAGGGGTTCAAGAACAGCCCAGGACTATTCTCAGCTAGGGTAACAGAGTTACTACAAATCTATGATGATGAAGCATTATCTTACGTAGATGATATCTATCTCACAGACGACGACTTGGATACTCACTTGAAAAGAGTGAACACCATTATACTTGGGTTCGCAGCAGAGGGTTACAAATTCAACTTTAAAAAGTCCCGAATTGCCCATCTGACAGTACTGTTTTTAGGGTACGAATTATCAAGTGAAGGGAAAAGCCTAGCGGACAACTTCTTAGAGAAGTGCGCTGTACTCCAAGCTCCAAAAACGCTGAAGAATTTACAATCAATACTAGGTTTTCTGAATTTCTGAAGAACTTACATCCTAAATTATGCAGAGAGGGTTAAACCTCTGTACGAACTAATACAACCTGATTTAAAACAAATCAATTGGACTCAAAAACACACAGAAATTTTGAGATCACTGCAAACAGACATGTTAGCAAAAACAAATTTAGACACACGTGACAACACGATCGATCTTGTAATCCGAGTCATCCCAGGAAGATGCGGATTCACATACCTAACCTCTAATGAGGGAGAAAAGGTACCAATTTCAATTAAATCTCACTTGTACACACAAGCAGAAAAAACATTCAGTCACACAGAAAGAACTGTGAACGCAGTGCAAATCGCATTAGCAAATGAACGAGAACTAGCACACGGCAAAAGGATTAACATCCTCACAGCGGAATCCGCCTTCGAAGCGCTATTCAGCCCAGTAAACCTGCCTACAGTGTCACTGGATCCGAAATGGATACAGAACATAGATTCTCTAGGAGCGGAAGACGTGAAATACTATTTCGCCCCGCAATACGAAGAACTGAATGATTTAGAGTATGAAGAAGAATATCCTCTGCCAATCGAAATTCTGCCTCTCCCACTATATGTCTGTATAATCTATACAGATAGCTTTGTACAGCATTTCAACGTAGAGAGAAAATCCTACGATGCAGCATGTGCGATCATTAAAGGTCGTTGGCTGTGCGGTAAATTCAGACCGAAAGTAACAAAAACTGAATCTGTAAGAAACTGTTCGGTTCAGAGAACTGAAATCAGATCTTTAAAGATGGCGCTCGAAAATGCAGAACGCGAATTCCCCACACTTATAGTGTGCGATTCTCATTTTTGCGTCAATTCTTACAACAATAAACTGCAGAGTTGGATCGAAAACGACTACAAAGATGACACAGGTGCCACAATAAAGCATAAAAAGCTCTGGAACGAGGTAGCTCTTTTATACAAAGAACTACAAAAGACTCACGTGATTCACGCACAGAGTCTTCAACGTGATGGCGTTCACGTTGCAGGGAATTCATTGGCTAATACAGCCACCGCGGAAGCAACTAAACCGGCTTCCGTAGCCACAAAAAAGCGTACAGATAAATACATAGACGGGGAAACCATGCTGGCAGTAAAAACGACCGTAAAAGGCGACTGTGCAGCACTACCCGTAAACTATCCACTCAATTATGCATACATAATCGATGCAAACTCCGTTCCTTTTGCTCGAATCCCTGGAGTGGGGGATAGAGTAATTCCAAACACGAACAGGAGAATATTTTTAATAGCAGATGCACATATGGGTTTGGGTCTGAGACACCAAACAATTAAGGTTTCTCTGACTGAATTACAATCGGTATACTGGTGGCCGGGAATGAGTGTAGAACACCAAATATATGCAAACAACTGTGAAAACTGCAATAGGGATCGCAGTAGCGAACCTTGCTACCGGCTACCAGTCAGAAAGAGCGTAACGCTGCCTGCACTCCAACCTGCGTCCTATTAATTAGTTAAGATGAAAAGCACTTTTTAAAAATGAGTCCTCCAGCACTCGGCTGACGCCTAGAACTGTTATAAAAGATTTGCGAGTCTTTATCGGCACATACGCAATTACCACGTTCCATTCTGACCAGGGTCCTGCTTTCAGCTCTCGAGCCTCTAAGGAGGCCATGGCCAGCATGGGAATTGGGTTGCGGTATTCTTGTCCGTCGCATCCCGAAGGGAATAGTGTGGTAGAAAGAAAAAACCGTGACATAAAGCAATCTATAACAGCGAAGGTATTAGGTTCAGGCGCTGGGTGGGTCAAACATTTAATAAGTGTCCAGACTAGTCTTAACAACATGCCAAGAAATTCTCTAAAAGGTTTCAGCCCATACGAATTATTGTTCGGAATTAGAATGAACGTTCAGGACCTCGATAGTCAGATGTCAGTGGTACAAGAAGAAACAAAGCACTTTGATGTAAAAGATCGTTTGGCTGTTTTACAGGAACTGAATGAAACAAGAAAATCATTAAGCAACATAAAGTTAAAGCAACAGCCAAGTACCACTGACGAGGCACCACCCGCAACAGCCCCAGCAAGGCCTGTCTGGATTCCAAAGATTGGGGATCTAGTCAGAGAAAAGATCGCGGTTAAGAAGGAATTTGGGCCTTCTTACAGAAAAGCAGTACCTGTCTTAGCAGTCACCGGAACAAGATCAGTTGTGCTACCGCCCCTTGCTGGTAAAAAGGAGAACAGAGTCGTGTCTATCGATCTGGTAAAACCACAAGCATGTGGCCTATAATCAACAGTAGGCCCAGTGGACTCCCAAGAAACAACAGAATACCCAAACTTGCAACAATCCAAGAGGTTCAAACTGAAAGACTCATCACATTCGATCAGCCTGCAGTGCACAATGAAGGACTATGCAATAATGCCATGGAACTCGTGCCTCTTGAAACACAGATTGAAACAGTTCGTCAAGAAACAACACCAGTCTACAATGATGTGGCATCAGAAAGTGCTACCGAGAGACAGATTGAAAGAACAATCCCATCAATTGACAGAACTGCCTCTGGTTATTTCATCAACTTCGACAACTTCTCTGAAGATCTGAACGACCCCGAAGTGATGCCAGAAACAAAAAAGTCCTTTAAAGAAAAAGCAACAGAACTCTTTCATCAACTGAAGAAAATCTACCTTGTTTCCCCTTGGCTAAAGTTCTGGTTCGGTCTAGGTGTATTTTTCCTCCTGCTTTGGCTCATCATGGTACTGTGTTTGGGAAAATTCATTGAAGGAAAATATATTACAATGGACACAGCAAGTCAGAACATCAACCTAGTCCTGAAACCACACAGATCATCCCACGTGAAGAAAAGAGGACTGTCAACAGTAAATGTCACAGCAAATCCAATACCTGGTGGGGTTGTATGGGAGAAAACAGACTATGAGATCTATGGTCCGGTCGAAATCCTGAAGTATCCTCATCAACTAAAGGTTTCCTTAAGTGACTTTGTGACTCCTAGTACATTCTCTGATGATTGGGACTTTAACAGTATTAATGACATGATGTCTGATTTAGTAATGTCAGCTATATTCACAGATCATGATTATTTACAAGGTTCATCTAGTTATGAGCAATTATTCTGTTACACCCACTATGGGGATCATTACTTGCATAAATCTGCACAGCCTAGAAATGTTTTTATGTATAATCAATGGGAACATTGTTCTACACCACCTAAAAGCAGTTCTAAAGCATTCTTTGAGAGATTCAAATACTTCTCAGGGTTTAACACCAGTGATGCAGAAACGTTTTATTACAAACTGTTAGAGAAAACAGGAATGAAAACAATGCTGACAAATTCTAAATTGATATATTCAGAAGCATTTTATGACAAAATGATGACATTTGGTTTTGATTATTGGAAAAATAATATTGAAACGAAAACAATTTGGGGTACAAAAGATTGGCAGGTGCAAGGCATAGAAGCATTATTTAGAACCTGCATGATACCAGAACAAATGTTATTTTTAAATGACACTGTACACCAAACATCTTGTCTTGGCCTAGCTAAGATCAAAGACCTTAAAACACCGTCTATACCAAAGCCAATACCTGAAAATGTAACCACAGATATTGAATTAGACGTGTCACAAATTTTACATTTCAACAGAACACATCCTGATTGGAAAAAGTGGTTAATCTGGCCTACAGACACGAATAGCTGTCAAGATAGGTTCCTGAATAAAACACAGGGTTTCAAAATGACCAGATTAGACCCTAGATACTCCCAGAGACAACATCCAGGGATTATAACAACATACAGTGTAGGGAAACTCTGCCTAGAATGGCTAGCTACATCCACACTGGCTGAAATTAAGCAACACTTGTCTTTATTAAAAGATGGTGCTGATTTGCGCGATTTCATTCTTGGACCACGCAAACAGCGTCAAAAGCGTTTCATAGCGACCAGTATCTATGCTGCTTACAACGAGGCTTGGAAAGTAAAGCAAATTGAAACTGCTGAAAAGATACGAGAAATTGATCGTATTAATTTGGAGAAATCACTTTCTGTGGTAGACAATGGGTTAACGACTCTGTCTTCCAGAATATATTCGTTGGACAATATTGTATCCTCTGCCTTTGATGTGATAGACAGAGATTTGCTAATGTTACAACATGGCCAGTCTCAACTACGCTCTATTATAGAATTAGGCTGGACGCTGCAAAATCTTCGTTCAGGCTATGTGCCTTGGCGTTTAATCAACACAACGTCATTATTTTCCAGTTTTAACCTTACTGATAAACAGATCAGTTTGGCACAGAATGGAGCAGACTATACAATCCTGAGCATCGAAAGACTCGAGAGATTACCATTGACAATGTCAGAGAGTCCTGTCATTGAATGGATAATACACGGAATTATCACAATTCCGATAACAACTTTCCGATTTAAAAAGTGCCTTGAGTACATACCTGCTGGCCAGTATGAACAATTGGGTAAAGGATATGTAAAATCCATATGGAAATTACCATACACTCATTCTTGCTATAGTGACAGCGATAAAAATGTATTTCTTAGTGGTGAGAACTGTAAACATTCACTAAGCGGTATACTTTTGTGTCAGGGTATTAATTTACACGGAGCATGTGATGGGAATTCAAACAACCTTTCATGCCACCAGCTAGTCACACCTGCAACTCAGATAGAGCCCTTCTTTATGCAACTTTCGAACGGGAGTTACATTCTTAGAACGGATCACAGGTGTTGTGGCCTCGCGCCAGGGACAAGTTATCTAGTACAAGTTACGTCCATGGTCAAATGCTGTATGCAAGCATTGTTCCCGAGCGGGCCTCCAGACATAGTGACTCCCCTCTGGCCTCGTCTGAATCTCTATTCTATACGAATTGATACATTAAGCAAAATGAAATCTGTGCTCTTACAGACAACAGTGCCTATAACGTCATCTAAAGAGACGTATGATCTTCTAGTCGCAAGGACGGCTACTGAAGTCCATGACCTTTTATCAACAAATTGCCCCGTGCATTTCGTAGAAATGTGCAGCCAACTCCTTAACATGTCTAGTGCAACAAGCATCCCAGGCATATTTAAGACAGTCTTTACGGGACTGCTAACACCCTTCCAGGCAATTTTGGGAATCTTTCCTAATTTTGTACACTCCATTTTTGGCGGCATACCACTATTTTTGGGACTCGTTGCAGGGATTCTATTTTTGACCATCCTGCTACGTTATGGCAAGCCTCGGCTCAGACATAGCTCCCATGGGAATGGAAGAGACAATCCTAGGAATGCGCTACAGGGAAAGGATAACTAACGTCCTCGGATTGGCCAGGCTGAGAGATCTAAACATGACCTGGTTCCTTTCATTCAGACCGATATGGCAAAATTGCATTTTACCTGTGCTACGGTGTATGCTTTGCGGCGATGAATGCGTGTTGGACATCTGTCTTTCACTTCCATCAGCAGTACCAATGGACGTCGATACTTTGCTCAGTCCAATAACGGCTCACGCATTGTGTTGTCCCCAGCGGCTACCAATCCTGATGACAGCATTTGTGGAGACTCCTGTACTACAGCCAAGTGGTAACAGTGGAGCGAGTGACAAAAGCAACATCACCCAGGTACAACGTTCTGTGAGCATTGCTGGTCCTGCCTTCGATGACAGCAATCATTCTCACACCTGCCAAGTTACAGCGCTATCTAATTTGGTTGAACTATCACCTGATTTTGTAGACCAATTCTTTGCGAGCCTGTCTGATACGATGTTCTCACCCACAGAGAAACAATAACTTTTAGAAGCTTTCCGACACACAGCGTTCCCATGAACTCTGAATTTGGCCTTCAGTTTTGATCAACAAAAACTGCCAGGAGCTTTGGAAATCTATTTTCTTTGAATTGGACAATTTTTCTAATATTGACCCTTTTTTGGCACGAACAATTCTTTGCTTAACGTAAAAACTATTCTTAGAGAACAGAAGCTTCACACTTCTATTTCTAAACACATCTAGAGACATAACAACATAACACCAGCCTCTAGCACACATGTTATTACAATGCATTTTTATGTGATGATTTATCTCGCATTTCTTCTGTCAGAGATACTTCATGTGTAATTCTTTATGCATAATCGTTCATTGATTTCATATGCAATAATTTTTTGAATGATTACTATGCTTTAAAAAACGTACAGTACCTAAATTCCATGTATTACAAGTACGCCTATTTCGAATGCATTTATGTATTTTGGGGTGGGCAATGTTACACATGCATCTAATTGCTTAGTTTTAGTAATTTTGATGGACATTACCCGTGGAGTGGGTGTTGCGTGTTAATCTAGGTTCCTGATCGATACTGTGACCTTATGCCCCTATTCGGCTATAAATCCATTTATTCCCTATATTGGCATAACCGTTCAAGTGCGATTTTCTGAAAAGTCATCTCTGGCCTCACACGAACAGAGCCACATTCCAGCATGACTCTCTGCTACTTCCTTTGCGACCAATTAGTGCAATGACAGAGCAGCAGTCACTATCTGATATTCCTAGATAACACTCCGAGTTCTTCAACAAGATAAAAACTTAGCAAACTTGGAAATCCCTGCTTGCTATGTTTTGATTAGTAATGGAACTCTAATGAGCAACTGATAACTATCACTTCCTAGTGACATCTTTAATTGACGTCTTATGTCCAGCAAACTTGCGTCAAACCCGGCACCTGTCAGGTATAAATATTACCAACGTTGCCTTAAGCAATGCGAGCGAGAACCTGTTGCTGATGCCAGCTGCCTGCAAGACCCCGTGTTGGTAAAAACTAGCACTCTGTCGCTGCAGCCTGCTATCCTGTGGTGGTGAAGCTGCTGATTACCATTATCGCCGCTACAGCGCGAACTATGGTGCAGTACGCTTAAGGAGCTGAAACAGCCGTCCTCTGCGAAGACATCCAGCCCAGCTGCCCGCGGACGCTGTCCCCCCTCCTTCCTCGACGCGCTGAGAGAAGCCGCTGCATTTCTCGTGCAGAGAAATCCAGTCCCGGCGCTTCCGGTTTACCCTCGCGGGTGACTGGGATATCGAGAGAGACCCCTGAAGGAGATACCAATCCTCCATCATTCTATTCAGAGGTATGGTGTTGACTAAACCCTTAGACGAGAATTCTTGAAACAAACCTTGGCAAAACCAACTTAACTTAAGCTACTTACTTACTCCCCTTCTCACGTGTTAGGCTTAGGTCAGGCACACTGGGGTAGGCTTAGTTAGAAGCACCAGTTGAGTATGTTAGCCTAATGTATATATGACTGTATATATGTTTTATTACTTTTAAACCATTGTATGGCTAAGAAACCATATCAATGCTTTTACAGTTCTATTTCGCAATACTTATCTTACTGTACGTACTTTTTATAATAACAGTTATTGCAATTGTGGCAATACATTTCTCTTGTACGAGAAGAAAGACTGTTCAATAAATGTTAACCTTTATTGATACACGCCCGTCTCTCTATTCTCTACATACCGTGAAAGTAAACTGCACTAGACTGACTGAGTGAAATCTATGTCTATTGTTTCACACGACCCTAGAGATTGACTCTTGATCTGAGGAGCAAAGTTGTCATGTTGCACGGTTGTTGGAAAACTGAATCCCTTCTTGTCTGTGCCAAGGAAGCTGATCACTTCCTATGCAGAGAAGAAAGTTTCCAGTGACCTCTGAGCTAGTTGGTAACACAACCCAATTAAGTTTAGCATAGTCAGTGGAGGCCTGGAATATCCGCAGTTCCACGTCGATACTACTGTTTATGTTATTCCAATGCGCAGGGCCTAGTGGGAAACTAGGAACTACACTACAATTTACCATCGAATTCTGGGACATTGCACACGTGGTGTACCTCTGAGGAAAGCTATTTGCTGAAACGTGTCAGGTGCTCCACTTCCGTTGCAGCCTGCGCTTTTTCAATAAAGGCCAGTTGTTTCCAGAACCAGTGTTATGGCGCATTTGTTTCTTGGATGTTAAGGGCGGGAAGCGCTGTCTCCCGCTGTCAGCCATAAAGGCCCTGCAGGGTCGGGGGCACCCGACGGCAGCGAACTTTGTTTGGAACATTAATTGGGGGGCATGACCCGCTCGATCCACTGCGAGCCAGAGGAATTGCCGGCGACATTTGCGGTGGTGATGAGAAAGGGAGCAATAAGGGGGATGATTCCTCCTTGGAGCAGGTTCTGGATTTGGCGGCATTTTGACATTTCGCTACTGCTACGCATGGTTGTGCACCAGAGATCGCCAGCAACCATACTCTCCCTAACAACAAGTCGGAATTTGGGGTGGATCTTTACAACAATTTGGACTGCACACAAGAACTCCATTCCCACTCCTGATGCATTATGGGACCTGAAGTGTGGTAGCAGTCCGGCAGGTATTTACCATCGAATTCTGGGACATTGCACACGTGGTGTACCTCTGAGGAAAGCTATTTGCTGAAACGCGTCAGGTGCTCCACTTCCGTTGCAGCCTGTGCTTTTTCAATAAAGGCCAGTTGTTTCCAGAACCAGTGTTATGGCGCATTTGTTTCTTGGATGTTAAGGGTGGTAAGGGCTGTCTCCCGCTGTCAGCCATAAACGCCCTGCAGGGTCGGGGGCCCCCGACGGCAGCGAACTTTGTTTGGAACATTAATTGGGGGGCATGACCCGCTCGACCCACTGCGAGCCAGAGGAATTGCCAGCAACATTTGCGGTGGTGATGAGAAAGGGAGCGATAAGGGGGATGATTCCTCCTTGGAGCAGGTTCTGGATTTGGCGGCATTTTGACATTTCGCCACTGCTACGCATGGTTGTGCACCAGAGATCGCCAGCAACCATAGTCACCCTAACAACAAGTCGGAGTTTGGGGTGGATCTTTACAACAATTTGGACTGCACACAAGAACTCTATTCCCACTCCTGATGCATTATGGGACCTGAAGTGTGGTAGCAGTCCGGCAGGTATTTACCATCGAATTCTGGGACATTGCACACGTGGTGTACCTCTGAGGAAAGCTATTTGCTAAAACGCGTCAGGTGCTCCACTTCCGTTGCAGCCTGCGCTTTTTCAATAAAGGCCAGTTGTTTCCAGAACCAGTGTTATGGCGCATTTGTTTCTTGGATGTTAAGGGCGGGAAGCGCTGTCTCCCGCTGTCAGCCATAAACGCCCTGCAGGGTCGGGGGCCCCCGACGGCAGCAAACTTTGTTTGGAACATTAATTGGGGGCATGACCCGCTCGACCCACTGCGAGCCAGAGGAATTGCCGGCGACATTTGCGGTAGTGATGAGAAAGGGAGCGATAAGGGGGATGATTCCTCCCTGGAGCAGGTTGTGGATTTGGCGGCATTTTGACATTTCGCTACTGCTACGCATGGTTGTGCACCAGAGATCGCCAGCAACCATACTCACCCTAACAACAAGTCGGAGTTTGGGGTGGATCTTTACAACAATTTGGACTGCACACACGAACTCCATTCCCACTCCTGATGCATTATGGGACCTGAAGTGTGGTAGCAGTCCGGCAGGTATTTACCATCGAATTCTGGGACATTGCACACGTGGTGTACCTCTGAGGAAAGCTATTTGCTGAATCGTGTCAGGTGCTCCACTTCCGTTGCAGCCTGTGCTTTTTCAATAAAGGCCAGTTGTTTCCAGAACCAGTGTTATGGCGCATTTGTTTCTTGGATGTTAAGGGCGGGAAGCGCTGTCTCCCGCTGCCAGCCGTAAAACGCCCTGCAGGGTCGGGGACACCCGACGGCAGCGAACTTTGTTTGGAACATTAATTGGGGGGCATGACCCGCTCGACCCACTGCGAGCCAGAGGAATTGCTGGCGACATTTGCGGTGGTGATGAGAAAGGGAGCAATAAGGGGGATGATTCCTCCTTGGAGCAGGTTCTGGATTTGGCGGCATTTTGACATTTCGCTACTGCTACGCATGGTTGTGCACCAGAGATCGCCAGCAACCATACTCACCCTAACAACAAGTCGGAGTTTGGGGTGGATCTTTACAACAATTTGGACTGCACACAAGAACTCCATTCCCACTCCTGATGCATTATGGGACCTGAAGTGTGGTAGCAGTCCGGCAGGGATTTACCATCGAATTCTGGGACATTGCACACGTGGTGTACCTCTGAGGAAAGCTATTTGCTGAAACGCGTCAGGTGCTCCACTTCCGTTGCAGCCTGCGCTTTTTCAATAAAGGCCAGTTGTTTCCAGAACCAGTGTTATGGCGCCTTTGTTTCTTGGATGTTAAGGGCGGGAAGCGCTGTCTCCCGCTGTCAGCCATAAACGCCCTGCAGGGTCGGGGGCCCCCGACGGCAGCAAACTTTGTTTGGAACATTAATTGGGGGCCATGACCCACTCGACCCACTGCGAGCCAGAGGATATGCCGGCGACATTTGCGGTGGTGATGAGAAAGGGAGCGATAAGGGGGATGATTCCTCCTTGGAGCAGGTTCTGGATTTGGCAGCATTTTGACATTTCGCTACTGCTACGCATGGTTGTGCACCAGAGATCGCCAGAAACCATACTCACCCTAACAACAAGTCGGAGTTTGGGGTGGATCTTTACAACAATTTGGACTGCACACAAGAACTCCATTCCCACTCCTGATGCATTATGGGACCTGAAGTGTGGTAGCAGTCCGGCAGGTATTTACCATCGAATTCTGGGACATTGCACACGTGGTGTACCTCTGAGGAAAGCTATTTGCTGAAACGCGTCAGGTGCTCCACTTCCGTTGCAGCCTGCGCTTTTTCAATAAAGGCCAGTTGTTTCCAGAACCAGTGTTATTGCCGCATTTGTTTCTTGGATGTTAAGGGTGGGAAGTGCTGTCTCCCGCTGTCAGCCATAAACGCCCTGCAGGGTAGGGGGCACCAGACGGCAGCGAACTTTGTTTGGAACATTAATTGGGGGGCATGATCCGCTCGACCCACTGCGAGCCAGAGGAATTGCCGGCGACATTTGCGATGGTGATGAGAAAGGGAGCAATAAGGGGGATGATTCCTCCTTGGAGCAGGTTCTGGATTTGGCGGCATTTTGACATTTCGCTACTGCTACGCATGGTTGTGCACCAGAGATCGCCAGCAACCATACTCACCCTAACAACAAGTCGGAGTTTGGGGTGGATCTTTACAACAATTTGGACTGCACACAAGAACTCCATTCCCACTCCTGATGTATTATGGGACCTGAAGTGTGGACGCAGTCCGGCAGGTATTTACCATCGAATTCTGGGACATTGCACACGTGGTGTACCTCTGAGGAAAGCTATTTGCTGAAAGGCGTCAGGTGCTCCACTTCCGTTGCAGCCTGCGCTTTTTCAATAAAGGCCAGTTGTTTCCAGAACCAGTGTTATGGCGCATTTGTTTCTTGGATGTTAAGGGCGGGAAGCACTGTCTCCCACTGTCAGCCATAAACGCCCTGCAGGGTCGGGGGCCCCCGACGGCAGCAAACTTTGTTTGGAACATTAATTGGGGGGCATGACCCGCTCGACCCACTGCGAGCCAGAGGAATTGCCGGCGACATTTGCGGTGGTGATGAGAAAGGGAGCAATAAGGGGGATGATTCCTCCTTGGAGCAGGTTCTGGATTTGGCGGCATTTTGACATTTCGCTACTGCTACGCATGGTTGTGCACCAGAGATCGCCAGCAACCATACTCACCCTAACAACAAGTCAGAGTTTGGGGTGGAACTTTACAACAATTTGGACTGCACACAAGACCTCCATTCCCACTCCTGATGCATTATGGGACCTGAAGTGTGGTAGCAGTCCGGCAGGTATTTACCATCGAATTCTGGGACATTGCACTCGTGGTGTACCTCTGAGGAAAGCTATTTGCTGAAACGCGTCAGGTGCTCCACTTCCGTTGCAGCCTGCACTTTTTCAATAAAGGCCATTTGTTTCCAGAACCAGTGTTATGGCGCATTTGTTTCTTGGATGTTAAGGGCGGGAAGCGCTGTCTCCCGCCGTCAGCCATAAACGCCCTGCAGGGTCGGGGGCCCCCGACGGCAGCAAACTTTGTTTGGAACATTAATTGGGGGGCATGACCCGCTCGACCCACTGCGAGCCAGAGGAATTGCCGGCGACATTTGCGGTGGTGATGAGAAAGGGAGCGATAAGGGGGATGATTCCTCCCTGGAGCAGGTTGTGGATTTGGCGGCATTTTGACATTTCGCTACTGCTACGCATGGTTGTGCACCAGAGATCGCCAGCAACCATACTCACCCTAACAACAAGTCGGAGTTTGGGGTGGATCTTTACAACAATTTGGACTGCACACACGAACTCCATTCCCACTCCTGATGCATTATGGGACCTGAAGTGTGGTAGCAGTCCGGCAGGTATTTACCATCGAATTCTGGGACATTGCACACGTGGTGTACCTCTGAGGAAAGCTATTTGCTGAATCGTGTCAGGTGCTCCACTTCCGTTGCAGCCTGTGCTTTTTCAATAAAGGCCAGTTGTTTCCAGAACCAGTGTTATGGCGCATTTGTTTCTTGGATGTTAAGGGCGGGAAGCGCTGTCTCCCGCTGCCAGCCGTAAAACGCCCTGCAGGGTCGGGGACACCCGACGGCAGCGAACTTTGTTTGGAACATTAATTGGGGGGCATGACCCGCTCGACCCACTGCGAGCCAGAGGAATTGCTGGCGACATTTGCGGTGGTGATGAGAAAGGGAGCGATAAGGGGGATGATTCCTCCTTGGAGCAGGTTCTGGATTTGGCGGCATTTTGACATTTCGCTACTGCTACGCATGGTTGTGCACCAGAGATCGCCAGCAACCATACTCACCCTAACAACAAGTCGGAGTTTGGGGTGGATCTTTACAACAATTTGGACTGCACACAAGAACTCCATTCCCACTCCTGATGCATTATGGGACCTGAAGTGTGGTAGCAGTCCGGCAGGGATTTACCATCGAATTCTGGGACATTGCACACGTGGTGTACCTCTGAGGAAAGCTATTTGCTGAAACGCGTCAGGTGCTCCACTTCCGTTGCAGCCTGCGCTTTTTCAATAAAGGCCAGTTGTTTCCAGAACCAGTGTTATGGCGCCTTTGTTTCTTGGATGTTAAGGGCGGGAAGCGCTGTCTCCCGCTGTCAGCCATAAACGCCCTGCAGGGTCGGGGGCCCCCGACGGCAGCAAACTTTGTTTGGAACATTAATTGGGGGCCATGACCCACTCGACCCACTGCGAGCCAGAGGATATGCCGGCGACATTTGCGGTGGTGATGAGAAAGGGAGCGATAAGGGGGATGATTCCTCCTTGGAGCAGGTTCTGGATTTGGCAGCATTTTGACATTTCGCTACTGCTACGCATGGTTGTGCACCAGAGATCGCCAGAAACCATACTCACCCTAACAACAAGTCGGAGTTTGGGGTGGATCTTTACAACAATTTGGACTGCACACAAGAACTCCATTCCCACTCCTGATGCATTATGGGACCTGAAGTGTGGTAGCAGTCCGGCAGGTATTTACCATCGAATTCTGGGACATTGCACACGTGGTGTACCTCTGAGGAAAGCTATTTGCTGAAACGCGTCAGGTGCTCCACTTCCGTTGCAGCCTGCGCTTTTTCAATAAAGGCCAGTTGTTTCCAGAACCAGTGTTATTGCCGCATTTGTTTCTTGGATGTTAAGGGTGGGAAGTGCTGTCTCCCGCTGTCAGCCATAAACGCCCTGCAGGGTAGGGGGCACCAGACGGCAGCGAACTTTGTTTGGAACATTAATTGGGGGGCATGATCCGCTCGACCCACTGCGAGCCAGAGGAATTGCCGGCGACATTTGCGATGGTGATGAGAAAGGGAGCAATAAGGGGGATGATTCCTCCTTGGAGCAGGTTCTGGATTTGGCGGCATTTTGACATTTCGCTACTGCTACGCATGGTTGTGCACCAGAGATCGCCAGCAACCATACTCACCCTAACAACAAGTCGGAGTTTGGGGTGGATCTTTACAACAATTTGGACTGCACACAAGAACTCCATTCCCACTCCTGATGTATTATGGGACCTAAAGTGTGGACGCAGTCCGGCAGGTGTTTACCATCGAATTCTGGGACATTGCACACGTGGTGTACCTCTGAGGAAAGCTATTTGCTGAAAGGCGTCAGGTGCTCCACTTCCGTTGCAGCCTGCGCTTTTTCAATAAAGGCCAGTTGTTTCCAGAACCAGTGTTATGGCGCATTTGTTTCTTGGATGTTAAGGGCGGGAAGCACTGTCTCCCACTGTCAGCCATAAACGCCCTGCAGGGTCGGGGGCCCCCGACGGCAGCAAACTTTGTTTGGAACATTAATTGGGGGGCATGACCCGCTCGACCCACTGCGAGCCAGAGGAATTGCCGGCGACATTTGCGGTGGTGATGAGAAAGGGAGCAATAAGGGGGATGATTCCTCCTTGGAGCAGGTTCTGGATTTGGCGGCATTTTGACATTTCGCTACTGCTACGCATGGTTGTGCACCAGAGATCGCCAGCAACCATACTCACCCTAACAACAAGTCAGAGTTTGGGGTGGAACTTTACAACAATTTGGACTGCACACAAGACCTCCATTCCCACTCCTGATGCATTATGGGACCTGAAGTGTGGTAGCAGTCCGGCAGGTATTTACCATCAAATTCTGGGACATTGCACTCGTGGTGTACCTCTGAGGAAAGCTATTTGCTGAAACGCGTCAGGTGCTCCACTTCCGTTGCAGCCTGCACTTTTTCAATAAAGGCCATTTGTTTCCAGAACCAGTGTTATGGCGCATTTGTTTCTTGGATGTTAAGGGCGGGAAGCGCTGTCTCCCGCTGTCAGCCATAAACGCCCTGCAGGGTCGGGGGCCCCCGACGGCAGCAAACTTTGTTTGGAACATTAATTGGGGGGCATGACCCGCTCGACCCACTGCGAGCCAGAGGAATTGCCGGCGACATTTGCGGTGGTGATGAGAAAGGGAGCGATAAGGGGGATGATTCCTCCCTGGAGCAGGTTGTGGATTTGGCGGCATTTTGACATTTCGCTACTGCTACGCATGGTTGTGCACCAGAGATCGCCAGCAACCATACTCACCCTAACAACAAGTCGGAGTTTGGGGTGGATCTTTACAACAATTTGGACTGCACACAAGGACTCCATTCCCACTCCTGATGCATTATGGGACCTGAAGTGTGGTAGCAGTCCGGCAGGTATTTACCATCGAATTCTGGGACATTGCACACGTGGTGTACCTCTGAGGAAAGCTATTTGCTGAAACGTGTCAGGTGCTCCACTTCCGTTGCAGCCTGCGCTTTTTCAATAAAGGCCAGTTGTTTCCAGAACCAGTGTTATGGCGCATTTGTTTCTTGGATGTTAAGGGCGGGAAGCACTGTCTCCCGCTGTCAGCCATAAAGGCCCTGCAGGGTCGGGGGCACCCGACGGCAGCGAACTTTGTTTGAAACATTAATTGGGGGGCATGACCCGCTCGACCCACTGCGAGCCAGAGGAATTGCCGGCGACATTTGCGGTGGTGATGAGAAAGGGAGCAATAAGGGGGATGATTCCTCCTTGGAGCAGGTTCTGGATTTGGCGGCATTTTGACATTTCGCTACTGCTACGCATGGTTGTGCACCAGAGATCGCCAGCAACCATACTCACCCTAACAACAAGTCGGAGTTTGGGGTGGATCTTTACAACAATTTGGACTGCACACAAGAACTCCATTCCCACTCCTGATGTATTATGGGACCTGAAGTGTGGACGCAGTCCGGCAGGTATTTACCATCGAATTCTGGGACATTGCACACGTGGTGTACCTCTGAGGAAAGCTATTTGCTGAAACGCGTCAGGTGCTCCACTTCCGTTGCAGCCTGCGCTTTTTCAATAAAGGCCAGTTGTTTCCAGAACCAGTGTTATTGCCGCATTTGTTTCTTGGATGTTAAGGGTGGGAAGCGCTGTCTCCCGCCGTCAGCCATAAACGCCCTGCAGGGTAGGGGGCCCCCGACGGCAGCGAACTTTGTTTGGAACATTAATTGGGGGGCATGACCCGCTCGACCCACTGCGAGCCAGAGGAATTGCCGGCGACATTTGCGGTGGTGATGAGAAAGGGAGCGATAAGGGGGATGATTCCTCCTTGGAGCAGGTTCTGGATTTGGCGGCATTTTGACATTTCGCTACTGCTACGCATGGTTGTGCACCAGAGATCGCCAGCAACCATACTCACCCTAACAACAAGTCGGAGTTTGGGGTGGATCTTTACAACAATTTGGACTGCACACAAGAACTCCATTCCCACTCCTGATGCATTATGGGACCTGAAGTGTGGTAGCAGTCCGGCAGGTATTTACCATCGAATTCTGGGACATTGCACAAGTGGTGTACCTCTGAGGAAAGCTATTTGCTGAAACGCGTCAGGTGCTCCACTTCCGTTGCAGCCTGCGCTTTTTCAATAAAGGCCAGTTGTTTCCAGAACCAGTGTTATGGCGCATTTGTTTCTTGGATGTTAAGGGCGGGAAGCGCTGTCTCCCGCTGTCAGCCATAAACGCCCTGCAGGGTCGGGGGCCCCTGACGGCAGCAAACTTTGATTGGAACATTAATTGGGGGGCATGACCCGCTCGACCCACTGCGAGCCAGAGGAATTGCCGGCGACATTTGCGGTGGTGATGAGAAAGGGAGCGATAAGGGGGATGATTCCTCCCTGGAGCAGGTTGTGGATTTGGTGGCATTTTGACATTTCGCTACTGCTACGCATGGTTGTGCACCAGAGATCGCCAGCAACCATACTCACCCTAACAACAAGTCGGAGTTTGGGGTGGATCTTTACAACAATTTGGACTGCACACAAGAACTCTATTCCCACTCCTGATGCATTATGGGACCTGAAGTGTGGTAGCAGTCCGGCAGGTATTTACCATCGAATTCTGGGACATTGCACACGTGGTGTACCTCTGAGGAAAGCTATTTGCTGAATCGTGTCAGGTGCTCCACTTCCGTTGCAGCCTGTGCTTTTTCAATAAAGGCCAGTTGTTTCCAGAACCAGTGTTATGGCGCATTTGTTTCTTGGATGTTAAGGGCGGGAAGCGATGTCTCCCGCTGCCAGCCGTAAAACGCCCTGCAGGGTCGGGGACACCCGACGGCAGCGAACTTTGTTTGGAACATTAATTGGGGGGCATGACCCGCTCGACCCACTGCGAGCCAGAGGAATTGCTGGCGACATTTGCGGTGGTGATGAGAAAGGGAGCGATAAGGGGGATGATTCCTCCTTGGAGCAGGTTCTGGATTTGGCAGCATTTTGACATTTCTCTACTGCTACGCATGGTTGTGCACCAGAGATCGCCAGCAACCATACTCACCCTAACAACAAGTCGGAGTTTGGGGTGGATCTTTACAACAATTTGGACTGCACACAAGAACTCCATTCCCACTCCTGATGCATTATGGGACCTGAAGTGTGGTAGCAGTCCGGCAGGTATTTACCATCGAATTCTGGGACATTGCACACGTGGTGTACCTCTGAGGAAAGCTATTTGCTAAAACGCGTCAGGTGCTCCACTTCCGTTGCAGCCTGCGCTTTTTCAATAAAGGCCAGTTGTTTCCAGAACCAGTGTTATGGCGCATTTGTTTCTTGGATGTTAAGGGCGGGAAGCGCTGTCTCCCGCTGTCAGCCATAAACGCCCTGCAGGGTCGGGGGCCCCCGACGGCAGCAAACTTTGTTTGGAACATTAATTGGGGGCATGACCCGCTCGACCCACTGCGAGCCAGAGGAATTGCCGGCGACATTTGCGGTAGTGATGAGAAAGGGAGCGATAAGGGGGATGATTCCTCCCTGGAGCAGGTTGTGGATTTGGCGGCATTTTGACATTTCGCTACTGCTACGCATGGTTGTGCACCAGAGATCGCCAGCAACCATACTCACCCTAACAACAAGTCGGAGTTTGGGGTGGATCTTTACAACAATTTGGACTGCACACAAGAACTCCATTCCCACTCCTGATGCATTATGGGACCTGAAGTGTGGTAGCAGTCCGGCAGGTATTTACCATCGAATTCTGGGACATTGCACACGTGGTGTACCTCTGAGGAAAGCTATTTGCTGAATCGTGTCAGGTGCTCCACTTCCGTTGCAGCCTGTGCTTTTTCAATAAAGGCCAGTTGTTTCCAGAACCAGTGTTATGGCGCATTTGTTTCTTGGATGTTAAGGGCGGGAAGCGCTGTCTCCCGCTGCCAGCCGTAAAACGCCCTGCAGGGTCGGGGACACCCGACGGCAGCGAACTTTGTTTGGAACATTAATTGGGGGGCATGACCCGCTCGACCCACTGCGAGCCAGAGGAATTGCTGGCGACATTTGCGGTGGTGATGAGAAAGGGAGCGATAAGGGGGATGATTCCTCCTTGGAGCAGGTTCTGGATTTGGCAGCATTTTGACATTTCTCTACTGCTACGCATGGTTGTGCACCAGAGATCGCCAGCAACCATACTCACCCTAACAACAAGTCGGAGTTTGGGGTGGATCTTTAAAACAATTTGGACTGCACACAAGAACTCCATTCCCACTCCTGATGCATTATGGGACCTGAAGTGTGGTAGCAGTCCGGCAGGTATTTACCATCGAATTCTGGGACATTGCACACGTGGTGTACCTCTGAGGAAAGCTATTTGCTGGAACGCGTCAGGTGCTCCACTTCCGTTGCAGCCTGCGCTTTTTCAATAAAGGCCAGTTGTTTCCAGAACCAGTGTTATGGCGCCTTTGTTTCTTGGATGTTAAGGGCGGGAAGCGCTGTCTCCCACTGTCAGCCATAAACGCCCTGCAGGGTCGGGGGCCCCCGACGGCAGCAAACTTTGTTTGGAACATTAATTGGGGGCCATGACCCACTCGACCCACTGCGAGCCAGAGGATATGCCGGCGACATTTGCGGTGGTGATGAGAAAGGGAGCGATAAGGGGGATGATTCCTCCTTGGAGCAGGTTCTGGATTTGGCAGCATTTTGATATTTCGCTACTGCTACGCATGGTTGTGCACCAGAGATCGCCAGAAACCATACTCACCCTAACAACAAGTCGGAGTTTGGGGTGGATCTTTACAACAATTTGGACTGCACACAAGAACTCCATTCCCACTCCTGATGCATTATGGGACCTGAAGTGTGGTAGCAGTCCGGCAGGTATTTACCATCGAATTCTGGGACATTGCACACGTGGTGTACCTCTGAGGAAAGCTATTTGCTGAAACGCGTCAGGTGCTCCACTTCCGTTGCAGCCTGCGCTTTTTCAATAAAGGCCAGTTGTTTCCAGAACCAGTGTTATTGCCGCATTTGTTTCTTGGATGTTAAGGGTGGGAAGTGCTGTCTCCCGCTGTCAGCCATAAACGCCCTGCAGGGTAGGGGGCACCAGACGGCAGCGAACTTTGTTTGGAACATTAATTGGGGGGCATGATCCGCTCGACCCACTGCGAGCCAGAGGAATTGCCGGCGACATTTGCGATGGTGATGAGAAAGGGAGCAATAAGGGGGATGATTCCTCCTTGGAGCAGGTTCTGGATTTGGCGGCATTTTGACATTTCGCTACTGCTACGCATGGTTGTGCACCAGAGATCGCCAGCAACCATACTCACCCTAACAACAAGTCGGAGTTTGGGGTGGATCTTTACAACAATTTGGACTGCACACAAGAACTCCATTCCCACTCCTGATGTATTATGGGACCTGAAGTGTGGACGCAGTCCGGCAGGTATTTACCATCGAATTCTGGGACATTGCACACGTGGTGTACCTCTGAGGAAAGCGATTTGCTGAAAGGCGTCAGGTGCTCCACTTCCGTTGCAGCCTGCGCTTTTTCAATAAAGGCCAGTTGTTTCCAGAACCAGTGTTATGGCGCATTTGTTTCTTGGATGTTAAGGGCGGGAAGCACTGTCTCCCACTGTCAGCCATAAACGCCCTGCAGGGTCGGGGGCCCCCGACGGCAGCAAACTTTGTTTGGAACATTAATTGGGGGGCATGACCCGCTCGACCCACTGCGAGCCAGAGGAATTGCCGGCGACATTTGCGGTGGTGATGAGAAAGGGAGCAATAAGGGGGATGATTCCTCCTTGGAGCAGGTTCTGGATTTGGCGGCATTTTGACATTTCGCTACTGCTACGCATGGTTGTGCACCAGAGATCGCCAGCAACCATACTCACCCTAACAACAAGTCAGAGTTTGGGGTGGATCTTTACAACAATTTGGACTGCACACAAGACCTCCATTCCCACTCCTGATGCATTATGGGACCTGAAGTGTGGTAGCAGTCCGGCAGGTATTTACCATCGAATTCTGGGACATTGCACTCGTGGTGTACCTCTGAGGAAAGCTATTTGCTGAAACGCGTCAGGTGCTCCACTTCCGTTGCAGCCTGCACTTTTTCAATAAAGGCCAGTTGTTTCCAGAACCAGTGTTATGGCGCATTTGTTTCTTGGATGTTAAGGGCGGGAAGCGCTGTCTCCCGCTGTCAGCCATAAACGCCCTGCAGGGTCGGGGGCCCCCGACGGCAGCAAACTTTGTTTGGAACATTAATTGGGGGCCATGACCCACTCGACCCACTGCAAGCCAGAGGAATTGCAGGCGACATTTGCGGTGGTGATGAGAAAGGGAGCGATAAGGGGGATGATTCCTCCTTGGAGCAGGTTCTGGATTTGGCGGCATTTTGACATTTCGCTACTGCTACGTATGGTTGTGCACCAGAGATCGCCAGCAACCATACTCACCCTAACAACAAGTCGGAGTTTGGGGTGGATCTTTACAACAATTTGGACAGCACACAAGAACTCCATTCCCACTCCTGATGCATTATGGGAACTGAAGTGTGGTAGCAGTCCGGCAGGTATTTACCATCGAATTCTGGGACATTGCACACGTGGTGTACCTCTGAGGAAAGCTATTTGCTGAAACGCGTCAGGTGCTCCACTTCCGTTGCAGCCTGCGCTTTTTCAATAAAGGCCAGTTGTTTCCAGAACCAGTGTTATTGCCGCATTTGTTTCTTGGATGTTAAGGGTGGGAAGTGCTGTCTCCCGCTGTCAGCCATAAACGCCCTGCAGGGTCGGGGGCCCCCGACGGCAGCGAACTTTGTTTGGAACATTAATTGGGGGGCATGACCCGCTCGACCCACTGCGAGCCAGAGGAATTGCCGGCGACATTTGCGGTGGTGATGAGAAAGGGAGCGATAAGGGGGATGATTCCTCCCTGGAGCAGGTTGTGGATTTGGCGGCATTTTGACATTTCGCTACTGCTACGCATGGTTGTGCACCAGAGATCGCCAGCAACCATACTCACCCTAACAACAAGTCGGAGTTTGGGGTGGATCTTTACAACAATTTGGACTGCACACAAGGACTCCATTCCCACTCCTGATGCATTATGGGACCTGAAGTGTGGTAGCAGTCCGGCAGGTATTTACCATCGAATTCTGGGACATTGCACACGTGGTGTACCTCTGAGGAAAGCTATTTGCTGAAACGTGTCAGGTGCTCCACTTCCGTTGCAGCCTGCGCTTTTTCAATAAAGGCCAGTTGTTTCCAGAACCAGTGTTATGGCGCATTTGTTTCTTGGATGTTAAGGGCGGGAAGCGCTGTCTCCCGCTGTCAGCCATAAAGGCCCTGCAGGGTCGGGGGCACCCGACGGCAGCGAACTTTGTTTGGAACATTAATTGGGGGGCATGACCCGCTCGACCCACTGCGAGCCAGAGGAATTGCCGGCGACATTTGCGGTGGTGATGAGAAAGGGAGCAATAAGGGGGATGATTCCTCCTTGGAGCAGGTTCTGGATTTGGCGGCATTTTGACATTTCGCTACTGCTACGCATGGTTGTGCACCAGAGATCGCCAGCAACCATACTCACCCTAACAACAAGTCGGAGTTTGGGGTGGATCTTTACAACAATTTGGACTGCACACAAGAACTCCATTCCCACTCCTGATGTATTATGGGACCTGAAGTGTGGACGCAGTCCGGCAGGTATTTACCATCGAATTCTGGGACATTGCACACGTGGTGTACCTCTGAGGAAAGCTATTTGCTGTAACGCGTCAGGTGCTCCACTTCCGTTGCAGCCTGCGCTTTTTCAATAAAGGCCAGTTGTTTCCAGAACCAGTGTTATTGCCGCATTTGTTTCTTGGATGTTAAGGGTGGGAAGCGCTGTCTCCCGCCGTCAGCCATAAACGCCCTGCAGGGTAGGGGGCCCCCGACGGCAGCGAACTTTGTTTGGAACATTAATTGGGGGGCATGACCCGCTCGACCCACTGCGAGCCAGAGGAATTGCCGGCGACATTTGCGGTGGTGATGAGAAAGGGAGCGATAAGGGGGATGATTCCTCCTTGGAGCAGGTTCTGGATTTGGCGGCATTTTGACATTTCGCTACTGCTACGCATGGTTGTGCACCAGAGATCGCCAGCAACCATACTCACCCTAACAACAAGTCGGAGTTTGGGGTGGATCTTTACAACAATTTGGACTGCACACAAGAACTCCATTCCCACTCCTGATGCATTATGGGACCTGAAGTGTGGTAGCAGTCCGGCAGGTATTTACCATCGAATTCTGGGACATTGCACAAGTGGTGTACCTCTGAGGAAAGCTATTTGCTGAAACGCGTCAGGTGCTCCACTTCCGTTGCAGCCTGCGCTTTTTCAATAAAGGCCAGTTGTTTCCAGAACCAGTGTTATGGCGCATTTGTTTCTTGGATGTTAAGGGCGGGAAGCGCTGTCTCCCGCTGTCAGCCATAAACGCCCTGCAGGGTCGGGGGCCCCTGACGGCAGCAAACTTTGATTGGAACATTAATTGGGGGGCATGACCCGCTCGACCCACTGCGAGCCAGAGGAATTGCCGGCGACATTTGCGGTGGTGATGAGAAAGGGAGCGATAAGGGGGATGATTCCTCCCTGGAGCAGGTTGTGGATTTGGCGGCATTTTGACATTTCGCTACTGCTACGCATGGTTGTGCACCAGAGATCGCCAGCAACCATACTCACCCTAACAACAAGTCGGAGTTTGGGGTGGATCTTTACAACAATTTGGACTGCACACAAGGACTCCATTCCCACTCCTGATGCATTATGGGACCTGAAGTGTGGTAGCAGTCCGGCAGGTATTTACCATCGAATTCTGGGACATTGCACACGTGGTGTACCTCTGAGGAAAGCTATTTGCTGAAACGTGTCAGGTGCTCCACTTCCGTTGCAGCCTGCGCTTTTTCAATAAAGGCCAGTTGTTTCCAGAACCAGTGTTATGGCGCATTTGTTTCTTGGATGTTAAGGGCGGGAAGCGCTGTCTCCCGCTGTCAGCCATAAAGGGCTTGCAGGGTCGGGGGCACCCGACGGCAGCGAACTTTGTTTGGAACATTAATTGGGGGGCATGACCCACTCGACCCACTGCGAGCCAGAGGAATTGCTGGCGACATTTGCGGTGGTGATGAGAAAGGGAGCAATAAGGGGGATGATTCCTCCTTGGAGCAGGTTCTGGATTTGGCGGCATTTTGACATTTCGCTACTGCTACGCATGGTTGTGCACCAGAGATCGCCAGCAACCATACTCACCCTAACAACAAGTCAGAGTTTGGGGTGGATCTTTACAACAATTTGGACTGCACACAGGACCTCCATTCCCACTCCTGATGCATTATGGGACCTGAAGTGTGGTAGCAGTCCGGCAGGTATTTACCATCGAATTCTGGGACATTGCACTCGTGGTGTACCTCTGAGGAAAGCTATTTGCTGAAACGCGTCAGGTGCTCCACTTCCGTTGCAGCCTGCACTTTTTCAATAAAGGCCAGTTGTTTCCAGAACCAGTGTTATGGCGCATTAGTTTCTTGGATGTTAAGGGCGGGAAGCGCTGTCTCCCGCTGTCAGCCATAAACGCCCTGCAGGGTCGGGGCCCCCGACGGCAGCAAACTTTGTTTGGAACATTAATTGGGGGCCATGACCCACTCGACCCACTGCGAGCCAGAGGAATTGCCGGCGACATTTGCGGTGGTGATGAGAAAGGGAGCGATAAGGGGGATGATTCCTCCTTGGAGCAGGTTCTGGATTTGGCGGCATTTTGACATTTCGCTACTGCTACGTATGGTTGTGCACCAGAGATCGCCAGCAACCATACTCACCCTAACAACAAGTCGGAGTTTGGGGTGGATCTTTACAACAATTTGGACAGCACACAAGAACTCCATTCCCACTCCTGATGCATTATGGGAACTGAAGTGTGGTAGCAGTCCGGCAGGTATTTACCATCGAATTCTGGGACATTGCACACGTGGTGTACCTCTGAGGAAAGCTATTTGCTGAAACGCGTCAGGTGGTCCACTTCCGTTGCAGCCTGCGCTTTTTCAATAAAGGCCATTTGTTTCCAGAACCAGTGTTATGGCGCATTTGTTTCTTGGATGTTAAGGGCGGGAAGCGCTGTCTCCCGCTGTCAGCCATAAACGCCCTGCAGGGTCGGGGGCCCCCGACGGCAGCGAACTTTGTTTGGAACATTAATTGGGGGGCATTACCCGCTCGACCCACTGCGAGCCAGAGGAATTGCCGGCGACATTTGCGGTGGTGATGAGAAAGGGAGCGATAAGGGGACTTATTCCTCCTTGGAGCAGGTTCTGGATTTGGCAGCATTTTGACATTTCGCTACTGCTACGCATGGTTGTGCACCAGAGATCGCCAGAAACCATACTCACCCTAACAACAAGTCGGAGTTTGGGGTGGATCTTTACAACAATTTGGACTGCACACAAGAACTCCATTCCCACTCCTGATGCATTATGGGACCTGAAGTGTGGTAGCAGTCCGGCAGGTATTTACCATCGAATTCTGGGACATTGCACACGTGGTGTACCTCTGAGGAAAGCTATTTGCTGAAAAGCGTCAGGTGCTCCACTTCCGTTGCAGCCTGCGCTTTTTCAATAAAGGCCAGTTGTTTCCAGAACCAGTGTTATTGCCGCATTTGTTTCTTGGATGTTAAGGGTGGGAAGCGCTGTCTCCCGCTGTCAGCCATAAACGCCCTGCAGGGTAGGGGGCCCCCGACGGCAGCGAACTTTGTTTGGAACATTAATTGGGGGGCATGACCCGCTCGACCCACTGCGAGCCAGAGGAATTGCCGGCGACATTTGCGGTGGTGATGAGAAAGGGAGCGATAAGGGGGATGATTCCTCCTTGGAGCAGGTTCTGGATTTTGCGGCATTTTGACATTTCGCTACTGCTACGCATGGTTGTGCACCAGAGATCGCCAGCAACCATACTCACCCTAACAACATGTCGGAGTTTGGGGTGGATCTTTACAACAATTTGGACTGCACACAAGAACTCCATTCCCACTCCTGATGCATTATGGGACCTGAAGTGTGGTAGCAGTCCGGCAGGTATTTACCATCGAATTCTGGGACATTGCACAAGTGGTGTACCTCTGAGGAAAGCTATTTGCTGAAACGCGTCAGGTGCTCCACTTCCGTTGCAGCCTGCGCTTTTTCAATAAAGGCCAGTTGTTTCCAGAGCCAGTGTTATGGCGCATTTGTTTCTTGGATGTTAAGGGCGGGAAGCGCTGTCTCCCGCTGTCAGCCATAAACGCCCTGCAGGGTCGGGGGCCCCTGACGGCAGCAAACTTTGATTGGAACATTAATTGGGGGGCATGACCCGCTCGACCCACTGCGAGCCAGAGGAATTGCCGGCGACATTTGCGGTGGTGATGAGAAAGGGAGCGATAAGGGGGATGATTCCTCCCTGGAGCAGGTTGTGGATTTGGCGGCATTTTGACATTTCGCTACTGCTACGCATGGTTGTGCACCAGAGATCGCCAGCAACCATACTCACCCTAACAACAAGTCGGAGTTTGGGGTGGATCTTTACAACAATTTGGACTGCACACAAGGACTCCATTCCCACTCATGATGCATTATGGGACCTGAAGTGTGGTAGCAGTCCGGCAGGTATTTACCATCGAATTCTGGGACATTGCACACGTGGTGTACCTCTGAGGAAAGCTATTTGCTGAAACGTGTCAGGTGCTCCACTTCCGTTGCAGCCTGCGCTTTTTCAATAAAGGCCAGTTGTTTCCAGAACCAGTGTTATGGCGCATTTGTTTCTTGGATGTTAAGGGCGGGAAGCGCTGTCTCCCGTTGTCAGCCATAAAGGCCCTGCAGGGTCGGGGGCACCCGACGGCAGCGAACTTTGTTTGGAACATTAATTGGGGGGCATGACCCGCTCGACCCACTGCGAGCCAGAGGAATTGCCGGCGACATTTGCGGTGGTGATGAGAAAGGGAGCAATAAGGGGGATGATTCCTCCTTGGAGCAGGTTCTGGATTTGGCGGCATTTTGACATTTCGCTACTGCTACGCATGGTTGTGCACCAGAGATCGCCAGCAACCATATTCACCCTAACAACAAGTCGGAGTTTGGGGTGGATCTTTACAACAATTTGGACTGCACACAAGAACTCCATTCCCACTCCTGATGCATTATGGGACCTGAAGTGTGGTAGCAGTCCGGCAGGTATTTACCATCGAATTCTGGGACATTGAACACGTGGTGTACCTCTGAGGAAAGCTATTTGCTGAAACGCGTCAGGTGCTCCACTTCCGTTGCAGCCTGCGCTTTTTCAATAAAGGCCAGTTGTTTCCAGAACCAGTGTTATGGCGCATTTGTTTCTTGGATGTTAAGGGCGGGAAGCGCTGTCTCCCGCTGTCAGCCATAAACGCCCTGCAGGGTCGGGGGCACCCGACGGCAGCGAACTTTGTTTGGAACATTAATTGGGGGGCATGACCCGCTCGACCCACTGCGAGCCAGAGGATATGCCGGCGACATTTGCGGTGGTGATGAGAAAGGGAGCGATAAGGGGGATGATTCCTCCTTGGAGCAGGTTCTGGATTTGGCAGCATTTTGATATTTCGCTACTGCTACGCATGGTTGTGCACCAGAGATCGCCAGAAACCATACTCACCCTAACAACAAGTCGGAGTTTGGGGTGGATCTTTACAACAATTTGGACTGGACACAAGAACTCCATTCCCACTCCTGATGCATTATGGGACCTGAAGTGTGGTAGCAGTCCGGCAGGTATTTACCATCGAATTCTGGGACATTGCACACGTGGTGTACCTCTGAGGAAAGCTATTTGCTGAAACGCGTCAGGTGCTCCACTTCCGTTGCAGCCTGCGCTTTTTCAATAAAGGCCAGTTGTTTCCAGAACCAGTGTTATTGCCGCATTTGTTTCTTGGATGTTAAGGGTGGGAAGTGCTGTCTCCCGCTGTCAGCCATAAACGCCCTGCAGGGTAGGGGGCACCAGACGGCAGCGAACTTTGTTTGGAACATTAATTGGGGGGCATGATCCGCTCGACCCACTGCGAGCCAGAGGAATTGCCGGCGACATTTGCGATGGTGATGAGAAAGGGAGCAATAAGGGGGATGATTCCTCCTTGGAGCAGGTTCTGGATTTGGCGGCATTTTGACATTTCGCTACTGCTACGCATGGTTGTGCACCAGAGATCGCCAGCAACCATACTCACCCTAACAACAAGTCGGAGTTTGGGGTGGATCTTTACAACAATTTGGACTGCACACAAGAACTCCATTCCCACTCCTGATGTATTATGGGACCTGAAGTGTGGACGCAGTCCGGCAGGTATTTACCATCGAATTCTGGGACATTGCACACGTGGTGTACCTCTGAGGAAAGCGATTTGCTGAAAGGCGTCAGGTGCTCCACTTCCGTTGCAGCCTGCGCTTTTTCAATAAAGGCCAGTTGTTTCCAGAACCAGTGTTATGGCGCATTTGTTTCTTGGATGTTAAGGGCGGGAAGCACTGTCTCCCACTGTCAGCCATAAACGCCCTGCAGGGTCGGGGGCCCCCGACGGCAGCAAACTTTGTTTGGAACATTAATTGGGGGGCATGACCCGCTCGACCCACTGCGAGCCAGAGGAATTGCCGGCGACATTTGCGGTGGTGATGAGAAAGGGAGCAATAAGGGGGATGATTCCTCCTTGGAGCAGGTTCTGGATTTGGCGGCATTTTGACATTTCGCTACTGCTACGCATGGTTGTGCACCAGAGATCGCCAGCAACCATACTCACCCTAACAACAAGTCAGAGTTTGGGGTGGATCTTTACAACAATTTGGACTGCACACAAGACCTCCATTCCCACTCCTGATGCATTATGGGACCTGAAGTGTGGTAGCAGTCCGGCAGGTATTTACCATCGAATTCTGGGACATTGCACTCGTGGTGTACCTCTGAGGAAAGCTATTTGCTGAAACGCGTCAGGTGCTCCACTTCCGTTGCAGCCTGCACTTTTTCAATAAAGGCCAGTTGTTTCCAGAACCAGTGTTATGGCGCATTTGTTTCTTGGATGTTAAGGGCGGGAAGCGCTGTCTCCCGCTGTCAGCCATAAACGCCCTGCAGGGTCGGGGGCCCCCGACGGCAGCAAACTTTGTTTGGAACATTAATTGGGGGCCATGACCCACTCGACCCACTGCAAGCCAGAGGAATTGCAGGCGACATTTGCGGTGGTGATGAGAAAGGGAGCGATAAGGGGGATGATTCCTCCTTGGAGCAGGTTCTGGATTTGGCGGCATTTTGACATTTCGCTACTGCTACGTATGGTTGTGCACCAGAGATCGCCAGCAACCATACTCACCCTAACAACAAGTCGGAGTTTGGGGTGGATCTTTACAACAATTTGGACAGCACACAAGAACTCCATTCCCACTCCTGATGCATTATGGGAACTGAAGTGTGGTAGCAGTCCGGCAGGTATTTACCATCGAATTCTGGGACATTGCACACGTGGTGTACCTCTGAGGAAAGCTATTTGCTGAAACGCGTCAGGTGCTCCACTTCCGTTGCAGCCTGCGCTTTTTCAATAAAGGCCAGTTGTTTCCAGAACCAGTGTTATTGCCGCATTTGTTTCTTGGATGTTAAGGGTGGGAAGTGCTGTCTCCCGCTGTCAGCCATAAACGCCCTGCAGGGTCGGGGGCCCCCGACGGCAGCGAACTTTGTTTGGAACATTAATTGGGGGGCATGACCCGCTCGACCCACTGCGAGCCAGAGGAATTGCCGGCGACATTTGCGGTGGTGATGAGAAAGGGAGCGATAAGGGGGATGATTCCTCCCTGGAGCAGGTTGTGGATTTGGCGGCATTTTGACATTTCGCTACTGCTACGCATGGTTGTGCACCAGAGATCGCCAGCAACCATACTCACCCTAACAACAAGTCGGAGTTTGGGGTGGATCTTTACAACAATTTGGACTGCACACAAGGACTCCATTCCCACTCCTGATGCATTATGGGACCTGAAGTGTGGTAGCAGTCCGGCAGGTATTTACCATCGAATTCTGGGACATTGCACACGTGGTGTACCTCTGAGGAAAGCTATTTGCTGAAACGTGTCAGGTGCTCCACTTCCGTTGCAGCCTGCGCTTTTTCAATAAAGGCCAGTTGTTTCCAGAACCAGTGTTATGGCGCATTTGTTTCTTGGATGTTAAGGGCGGGAAGCGCTGTCTCCCGCTGTCAGCCATAAAGGCCCTGCAGGGTCGGGGGCACCCGACGGCAGCGAACTTTGTTTGGAACATTAATTGGGGGGCATGACCCGCTCGACCCACTGCGAGCCAGAGGAATTGCCGGCGACATTTGCGGTGGTGATGAGAAAGGGAGCAATAAGGGGGATGATTCCTCCTTGGAGCAGGTTCTGGATTTGGCGGCATTTTGACATTTCGCTACTGCTACGCATGGTTGTGCACCAGAGATCGCCAGCAACCATACTCACCCTAACAACAAGTCGGAGTTTGGGGTGGATCTTTACAACAATTTGGACTGCACACAAGAACTCCATTCCCACTCCTGATGTATTATGGGACCTGAAGTGTGGACGCAGTCCGGCAGGTATTTACCATCGAATTCTGGGACATTGCACACGTGGTGTACCTCTGAGGAAAGCTATTTGCTGTAACGCGTCAGGTGCTCCACTTCCGTTGCAGCCTGCGCTTTTTCAATAAAGGCCAGTTGTTTCCAGAACCAGTGTTATTGCCGCATTTGTTTCTTGGATGTTAAGGGTGGGAAGCGCTGTCTCCCGCCGTCAGCCATAAACGCCCTGCAGGGTAGGGGGCCCCCGACGGCAGCGAACTTTGTTTGGAACATTAATTGGGGGGCATGACCCGCTCGACCCACTGCGAGCCAGAGGAATTGCCGGCGACATTTGCGGTGGTGATGAGAAAGGGAGCGATAAGGGGGATGATTCCTCCTTGGAGCAGGTTCTGGATTTGGCGGCATTTTGACATTTCGCTACTGCTACGCATGGTTGTGCACCAGAGATCGCCAGCAACCATACTCACCCTAACAACAAGTCGGAGTTTGGGGTGGATCTTTACAACAATTTGGACTGCACACAAGAACTCCATTCCCACTCCTGATGCATTATGGGACCTGAAGTGTGGTAGCAGTCCGGCAGGTATTTACCATCGAATTCTGGGACATTGCACAAGTGGTGTACCTCTGAGGAAAGCTATTTGCTGAAACGCGTCAGGTGCTCCACTTCCGTTGCAGCCTGCGCTTTTTCAATAAAGGCCAGTTGTTTCCAGAACCAGTGTTATGGCGCATTTGTTTCTTGGATGTTAAGGGCGGGAAGCGCTGTCTCCCGCTGTCAGCCATAAACGCCCTGCAGGGTCGGGGGCCCCTGACGGCAGCAAACTTTGATTGGAACATTAATTGGGGGGCATGACCCGCTCGACCCACTGCGAGCCAGAGGAATTGCCGGCGACATTTGCGGTGGTGATGAGAAAGGGAGCGATAAGGGGGATGATTCCTCCCTGGAGCAGGTTGTGGATTTGGCGGCATTTTGACATTTCGCTACTGCTACGCATGGTTGTGCACCAGAGATCGCCAGCAACCATACTCACCCTAACAACAAGTCGGAGTTTGGGGTGGATCTTTACAACAATTTGGACTGCACACAAGGACTCCATTCCCACTCCTGATGCATTATGGGACCTGAAGTGTGGTAGCAGTCCGGCAGGTATTTACCATCGAATTCTGGGACATTGCACACGTGGTGTACCTCTGAGGAAAGCTATTTGCTGAAACGTGTCAGGTGCTCCACTTCCGTTGCAGCCTGCGCTTTTTCAATAAAGGCCAGTTGTTTCCAGAACCAGTGTTATGGCGCATTTGTTTCTTGGATGTTAAGGGCGGGAAGCGCTGTCTCCCGCTGTCAGCCATAAAGGGCTTGCAGGGTCGGGGGCACCCGACGGCAGCGAACTTTGTTTGGAACATTAATTGGGGGGCATGACCCACTCGACCCACTGCGAGCCAGAGGAATTGCTGGCGACATTTGCGGTGGTGATGAGAAAGGGAGCAATAAGGGGGATGATTCCTCCTTGGAGCAGGTTCTGGATTTGGCGGCATTTTGACATTTCGCTACTGCTACGCATGGTTGTGCACCAGAGATCGCCAGCAACCATACTCACCCTAACAACAAGTCAGAGTTTGGGGTGGATCTTTACAACAATTTGGACTGCACACAGGACCTCCATTCCCACTCCTGATGCATTATGGGACCTGAAGTGTGGTAGCAGTCCGGCAGGTATTTACCATCGAATTCTGGGACATTGCACTCGTGGTGTACCTCTGAGGAAAGCTATTTGCTGAAACGCGTCAGGTGCTCCACTTCCGTTGCAGCCTGCACTTTTTCAATAAAGGCCAGTTGTTTCCAGAACCAGTGTTATGGCGCATTAGTTTCTTGGATGTTAAGGGCGGGAAGCGCTGTCTCCCGCTGTCAGCCATAAACGCCCTGCAGGGTCGGGGCCCCCGACGGCAGCAAACTTTGTTTGGAACATTAATTGGGGGCCATGACCCACTCGACCCACTGCGAGCCAGAGGAATTGCCGGCGACATTTGCGGTGGTGATGAGAAAGGGAGCGATAAGGGGGATGATTCCTCCTTGGAGCAGGTTCTGGATTTGGCGGCATTTTGACATTTCGCTACTGCTACGTATGGTTGTGCACCAGAGATCGCCAGCAACCATACTCACCCTAACAACAAGTCGGAGTTTGGGGTGGATCTTTACAACAATTTGGACAGCACACAAGAACTCCATTCCCACTCCTGATGCATTATGGGAACTGAAGTGTGGTAGCAGTCCGGCAGGTATTTACCATCGAATTCTGGGACATTGCACACGTGGTGTACCTCTGAGGAAAGCTATTTGCTGAAACGCGTCAGGTGGTCCACTTCCGTTGCAGCCTGCGCTTTTTCAATAAAGGCCATTTGTTTCCAGAACCAGTGTTATGGCGCATTTGTTTCTTGGATGTTAAGGGCGGGAAGCGCTGTCTCCCGCTGTCAGCCATAAACGCCCTGCAGGGTCGGGGGCCCCCGACGGCAGCGAACTTTGTTTGGAACATTAATTGGGGGGCATTACCCGCTCGACCCACTGCGAGCCAGAGGAATTGCCGGCGACATTTGCGGTGGTGATGAGAAAGGGAGCGATAAGGGGACTTATTCCTCCTTGGAGCAGGTTCTGGATTTGGCAGCATTTTGACATTTCGCTACTGCTACGCATGGTTGTGCACCAGAGATCGCCAGAAACCATACTCACCCTAACAACAAGTCGGAGTTTGGGGTGGATCTTTACAACAATTTGGACTGCACACAAGAACTCCATTCCCACTCCTGATGCATTATGGGACCTGAAGTGTGGTAGCAGTCCGGCAGGTATTTACCATCGAATTCTGGGACATTGCACACGTGGTGTACCTCTGAGGAAAGCTATTTGCTGAAAAGCGTCAGGTGCTCCACTTCCGTTGCAGCCTGCGCTTTTTCAATAAAGGCCAGTTGTTTCCAGAACCAGTGTTATTGCCGCATTTGTTTCTTGGATGTTAAGGGTGGGAAGCGCTGTCTCCCGCTGTCAGCCATAAACGCCCTGCAGGGTAGGGGGCCCCCGACGGCAGCGAACTTTGTTTGGAACATTAATTGGGGGGCATGACCCGCTCGACCCACTGCGAGCCAGAGGAATTGCCGGCGACATTTGCGGTGGTGATGAGAAAGGGAGCGATAAGGGGGATGATTCCTCCTTGGAGCAGGTTCTGGATTTGGCGGCATTTTGACATTTCGCTACTGCTACGCATGGTTGTGCACCAGAGATCGCCAGCAACCATACTCACCCTAACAACAAGTCGGAGTTTGGGGTGGATCTTTACAACAATTTGGACTGCACACAAGAACTCCATTCCCACTCCTGATGCATTATGGGACCTGAAGTGTGGTAGCAGTCCGGCAGGTATTTACCATCGAATTCTGGGACATTGCACAAGTGGTGTACCTCTGAGGAAAGCTATTTGCTGAAACGCGTCAGGTGCTCCACTTCCGTTGCAGCCTGCGCTTTTTCAATAAAGGCCAGTTGTTTCCAGAGCCAGTGTTATGGCGCATTTGTTTCTTGGATGTTAAGGGCGGGAAGCGCTGTCTCCCGCTGTCAGCCATAAACGCCCTGCAGGGTCGGGGGCCCCTGACGGCAGCAAACTTTGATTGGAACATTAATTGGGGGGCATGACCCGCTCGACCCACTGCGAGCCAGAGGAATTGCCGGCGACATTTGCGGTGGTGATGAGAAAGGGAGCGATAAGGGGGATGATTCCTCCCTGGAGCAGGTTGTGGATTTGGCGGCATTTTGACATTTCGCTACTGCTACGCATGGTTGTGCACCAGAGATCGCCAGCAACCATACTCACCCTAACAACAAGTCGGAGTTTGGGGTGGATCTTTACAACAATTTGGACTGCACACAAGGACTCCATTCCCACTCATGATGCATTATGGGACCTGAAGTGTGGTAGCAGTCCGGCAGGTATTTACCATCGAATTCTGGGACATTGCACACGTGGTGTACCTCTGAGGAAAGCTATTTGCTGAAACGTGTCAGGTGCTCCACTTCCGTTGCAGCCTGCGCTTTTTCAATAAAGGCCAGTTGTTTCCAGAACCAGTGTTATGGCGCATTTGTTTCTTGGATGTTAAGGGCGGGAAGCGCTGTCTCCCGTTGTCAGCCATAAAGGCCCTGCAGGGTCGGGGGCACCCGACGGCAGCGAACTTTGTTTGGAACATTAATTGGGGGGCATGACCCGCTCGACCCACTGCGAGCCAGAGGAATTGCCGGCGACATTTGCGGTGGTGATGAGAAAGGGAGCAATAAGGGGGATGATTCCTCCTTGGAGCAGGTTCTGGATTTGGCGGCATTTTGACATTTCGCTACTGCTACGCATGGTTGTGCACCAGAGATCGCCAGCAACCATATTCACCCTAACAACAAGTCGGAGTTTGGGGTGGATCTTTACAACAATTTGGACTGCACACAAGAACTCCATTCCCACTCCTGATGCATTATGGGACCTGAAGTGTGGTAGCAGTCCGGCAGGTATTTACCATCGAATTCTGGGACATTGCACACGTGGTGTACCTCTGAGGAAAGCTATTTGCTGAAACGCGTCAGGTGCTCCACTTCCGTTGCAGCCTGCGCTTTTTCAATAAAGGCCAGTTGTTTCCAGAACCAGTGTTATGGCGCATTTGTTTCTTGGATGTTAAGGGCGGGAAGCGCTGTCTCCCGCTGTCAGCCATAAACGCCCTGCAGGGTCGGGGGCACCCGACGGCAGCGAACTTTGTTTGGAACATTAATTGGGGGGCATGACCCGCTCGACCCACTGCGAGCCAGAGGAATTGCCGGCGACATTTGCGGTGGTGATGAGAAAGGGAGCAATAAGGGGGATGATTCCTCCTTGGAGCAGGTTCTGGATTTGGCGGCATTTTGACATTTCGCTACTGCTACGCATGGTTGTGCACCAGAGATCGCCAGCAACCATACTCACCCTAACAACAAGTCGGAGTTTGGGGTGGATCTTTACAACAATTTGGATAGCACACAAGAACTCCATTCCCACTCCTGATGCATTATGGGAACTGAAGTGTGGTAGCAGTCCAGCAGGTATTTACCATCGAATTCTGGGACATTGCACACGTGGTGTACCTCTGAGGAAAGCTATTTGCTGAAACGCGTCAGGTGCTCCACTTCCGTTGCAGCCTGAGCTTTTTCAATAAAGGCCATTTGTTTCCAGAACCAGTGTTATGGCGCATTTGTTTCTTGGATGTTAAGGGCGGGAAGCGCTGTCTCCCGCTGTCAGCCATAAACGCCCTGCAGGGTCGGGGGCCCCCGACGGCAGCGAACTTTGTTTGGAACATTAATTGGGGGGCATGACCCGCTCGAACCACTGCGAGCCAGAGGAATTGCTGGCGACATTTGCGGTGGTGATGAGAAAGGGAGCGATAAGGGGGCTTATTCCTCCTTGGAGCAGGTTCTGGATTTGGCAGCATTTTGACATTTCGCTACTGCTACGCATGGTTGTGCACCAGAGATCGCCAGAAACCATACTCACCCTAACAACAAGTCGGAGTTTGGGGTGGATCTTTACAACAATTTGGACTGCACACAAGAACTCCATTCCCACTCCTGATGCATTATGGGACCTGAAGTGTGGTAGCAGTCCGGCAGGTATTTACCATCGAATTCTGGGACATTGCACACGTGGTGTACCTCTGAGGAAAGCTATTTGCTGAAACGCGTCAGGTGCTCCACTTCCGTTGCAGCCTGCGCTTTTTCAATAAAGGCCAGTTGTTTCCAGAACCAGTGTTATTGCCGCATTTGTTTCTTGAATGTTAAGGGTGGGAAGCGCTGTCTCCCGCTGTCAGCCATAAACGCCCTGCAGGGTAGGGGGCACCAGACGGCAGCGAACTTTGTTTGGAACATTAATTGGGGGGCATGACCCGCTCGACCCACTGCGAGCCAGAGGAATTGCCGGCGACATTTGCGATGGTGATGAGAAAGGGAGCAATAAGGGGGATGATTCCTCCTTGGAGCAGGTTCTGGATTTGGCGGCATTTTGACATTTCGCTACTGCTACGCATGGTTGTGCACCAGAGATCGCCAGCAACCATACTCACCCTAACAACAAGTCGGAGTTTGGGGTGGATCTTTACAACAATTTGGACTGCACACAAGAACTCCATTCCCACTCCTGATGTATTATGGGACCTGAAGTGTGGACGCAGTCCGGCAGGTATTTACCATAGAATTCTGGGACATTGCACACGTGGTGTACCTCTGAGGAAAGCTATTTGCTGAAAGGCGTCAGGTGCTGCACTTCCGTTGCAGCCTGCGCTTTTTCAATAAAGGCCAGTTGTTTCCAGAACCAGTGTTATGGCGCATTTGTTTCTTGGATGTTAAGGGCGGGAAGCACTGTCTCCCGCTGTCAGCCATAAACGCCCTGCAGGGTCGGGGGCCCCCGACGGCAGCAAACTTTGTTTGGAACATTAATTGGGGGGCATGACCCGCTCGACCCACTGCGAGCCAGAGGAATTGCCGGCGACATTTGCGGTGGTGATGAGAAAGGGAGCGATAAGGGGGATGATTCCTCCTTGGAGCAGTTTCTGGATTTGGCGGCATTTTGACATTTCGCTACTGCTACGTATGGTTGAGCACCAGAGATCGCCAGCAACCATACTCACCCTAACAACAAGTCGGAGTTTGGGGTGGATCTTTACAACAATTTGGACAGCACACAAGAACTCCATTCCCACTCCTGATGCATTATGGGAACTGAAGTGTGGTAGCAGTCCGGCAGGTATTTACCATCGAATTCTGGGACATTGCACACGTGGTGTACCTCTGAGGAAAGCTATTTGCTGAAACGCGTCAGGTGGTTCAGGTGGTCCACTTCCGTTGCAGCCTGCGCTTTTTCAATAAAGGCCATTTGTTTCCAGAACCAGTGTTATGGCGCATTTGTTTCTTGGATGTTAAGGGCGGGAAGCGCTGTCTCCCGCTGTCAGCCATAAACGCCCTGCAGGGTCGGGGGCCCCCGACGGCAGCAAACTTTGTTTGGAACATTAATTGGGGGGCATGACCCGCTCGACCCACTGTGAGCCAGAGGAATTGCCGGCGACATTTGCGGTGGTGATGAGAAAGGGAGTGATAAGGGGGCTTATTCCTCCTTGGAGCAGGTTCTGGATTTGGCAGCATTTTGACATTTCGCTACTGCTACGCATGGTTGTGCACCAGAGATCGCCAGAAACCATACTCACCCTAACAACAAGTCGGAGTTTGGGGTGGATCTTTACAACAATTTGGACTGCACACAAGAACTCCATTCCCACTCCTGATGAATTATGGGACCTGAAGTGTGGTAGCAGTCCGGCAGGTATTTACCATCGAATTCTGGGACATTGCACACGTGGTGTACCTATGAGGAAAGCTATTTGCTGAAACGCGTCAGGTGCTCCACTTCCGTTGCAGCCTGCGCTTTTTCAATAAAGGCCAGTTGTTTCCAGAACCAGTGTTATGGCGCATTTGTTTCTTGGATGTTAAGGGCGGGAAGCGCTGTCTCCCGCTGTCAGCCATAAACGCCCTGCAGGGTCGGGGGCCCCTGACGGCAGCAAACTTTGATTGGAACATTAATTGGGGGGCATGACCCGCTCGACCCACTGCGAGCCAGAGGAATTGCCGGCGACATTTGCGGTGGTGATGAGAAAGGGAGCGATAAGGGGGATGATTCCTCCCTGGAGCAGGTTGTGGATTTGGCGGCATTTTGACATTTCGCTACTGCTACGCATGGTTGTGCACCAGAGATCGCCAGCAACCATACTCACCCTAACAACAAGTCGGAGTTTGGGGTGGATCTTTACAACAATTTGGACTGCACACAAGAACTCCATTCCCACTCCTGATGTATTATGGGACCTGAAGTGTGGACGCAGTCCGGCAGGTATTTACCATCGAATTCTGGGACATTGCACACGTGGTGTACCTCTGAGGAAAGCTATTTGCTGAAACACGTCAGGTGCTCCACTTCCGTTGCAGCCTGCGCTTTTTCAATAAAGGCCAGTTGTTTCCAGAACCAGTGTTATTGCCGCATTTGTTTCTTGGATGTTAAGGGTGGGAAGCGCTGTCTCCCGCCGTCAGCCATAAACGCCCTGCAGGGTAGGGGGCCCCCGACGGCAGCGAACTTTGTTTGGAACATTAATTGGGGGGCATGACCCGCTCGACCCACTGCGAGCCAGAGGAATTGCCGGTGACATTTGCGGTGGTGATGAGAAAGGGAGCGATAAGGGGGATGATTCCTCCTTGGAGCAGGTTCTGGATTTGGCGGCATTTTGACATTTCGCTACTGCTACGCATGGTTGTGCACCAGAGATCGCCAGCAACCATACTCACCCTAACAACAAGTCGGAGTTTGGGGTGGATCTTTACAACAATTTGGACTGCACACAAGAACTCCATTCCCACTCCTGATGCATTATGGGACCTGAAGTGTGGTAGCAGTCCGGCAGGTATTTACCATCGAATTCTGGGACATTGCACAAGTGGTGTACCTCTGAGGAAAGCTATTTGCTGAAACGCGTCAGGTGCTCCACTTCCGTTGCAGCCTTCGCTTTTTCAATAAAGGCCAGTTGTTTCCAGAACCAGTGTTATGGCGCATTTGTTTCTTGGATATTAAGGGCGGGAAGCGCTGTCTCCCGCTGTCAGCCATAAACGCCCTGCAGGGTCGGGGGCCCCTGACGGCAGCAAACTTTGATTGGAACATTAATTGGGGGGCATGACCCGCTCGACCCACTGCGAGCCAGAGGAATTGCCGGCGACATTTGCGGTGGTGATGAGAAAGGGAGCGATAAGGGGGATGATTCCTCCCTGGAGCAGGTTGTGGATTTGGCGGCATTTTGACATTTCGCTACTGCTACGCATGGTTGTGCACCAGAGATCGCCAGCAACCATACTCACCCTAACAACAAGTCGGAGTTTGGGGTGGATCTTTACAACAATTTGGACTGCACACAAGGACTCCATTCCCACTCCTGATGCATTATGGGACCTGAAGTGTGGTAGCAGTCCGGCAGGTATTTACCATCGAATTCTGGGACATTGCACACGTGGTGTACCTCTGAGGAAAGCTATTTGCTGAAACGTGTCAGGTGCTCCACTTCCGTTGCAGCCTGCGCTTTTTCAATAAAGGCCAGTTGTTTCCAGAACCAGTGTTATGGCGCATTTGTTTCTTGGATGTTAAGGGCGGGAAGCGCTGTCTCCCGCTGTCAGCCATAAAGGCCCTGCAGGGTCGGGGGCACCCGACGGCAGCGAACTTTGTTTGGAACATTAATTGGGGGGCATGACCCGCTCGACCCACTGCGAGCCAGAGGAATTGCCGGCGACATTTGCGGTGGTGATGAGAAAGGGAGCAATAAGGGGGATGATTCCTCCTTGGAGCAGGTTCTGGATTTGGCGGCATTTTGACATTTCGCTACTGCTACGCATGGTTGTGCACCAGAGATCGCCAGCAACCATACTCACCCTAACAACAAGTCGGAGTTTGGGGTGGATCTTTACAACAATTTGGACTGCACACAAGAACTCCATTCCCACTCCTGATGTATTATGAGACCTGAAGTGTGGACGCAGTCCGGCAGGTATTTACCATCGAATTCTGGGACATTGCACACGTGGTGTACCTCTGAGGAAAGCTATTTGCTGAAAGGCGTCAGGTGCTCCACTTCCGTTGCAGCCTGCGCTTTTTCAATAAAGGCCAGTTGTTTCCAGAACCAGTGTTATGGCGCATTTGTTTCTTGGATGTTAAGGGCGGGAAGCACTGTCTCCCGCTGTCAGCCATATACGCCCTGCAGGGTCGGGGGCCCCCGACGGCAGCAAACTTTGTTTGGAACATTAATTGGGGGGCATGACCCGCTCGACCCACTGCGAGCCAGAGGAATTGCCGGCGACATTTGCGGTGGTGATGAGAAAGGGAGCGATAAGGGGGATGATTCCTCCTTGGAGCAGGTTCTGGATTTGGCGGCATTTTGACATTTCGCTACTGCTACGTATGGTTGAGCACCAGAGATCGCCAGCAACCATACTCACCCTAACAACAAGTCGGAGTTTGGGGTGGATCTTTACAACAATTTGGACAGCACACAACAACTCCATTCCCACTCCTGATGCATTATGGGAACTGAAGTGTGGTAGCAGTCCGGCAGGTATTTACCATCGAATTCTGGGACATTGCACACGTGGTGTACCTCTGAGGAAAGCTATTTGCTGAAACGCGTCAGGTGGTCCACTTCCGTTGCAGCCTGCGCTTTTTCAATAAAGGCCATTTGTTTCCAGAACCAGTGTTATGGCGCATTTGTTTCTTGGATGTTAAGGGCGGGAAGCGCTGTCTCCCGCTGTCAGCCATAAACGCCCTGCAGGGTCGGGGGCCCCCGACGGCAGCAAACTTTGTTTGGAACATTAATTGGGGGGCATGACCCGCTCGACCCACTGTGAGCCAGAGGAATTGCCGGCGACATTTGCGGTGGTGATGAGAAAGGGAGTGATAAGGGGGCTTATTCCTCCTTGGAGCAGGTTCTGGATTTGGCAGCATTTTGACATTTCGCTACTGCTACGCATGGTTGTGCACCAGAGATCGCCAGAAACCATACTCACCCTAACAACAAGTCGGAGTTTGGGGTGGATCTTTACAACAATTTGGACTGCACACAAGAACTCCATTCCCACTCCTGATGCATTATGGGACCTGAAGTGTGGTAGCAGTCCGGCAGGTATTTACCATCGAATTCTGGGACATTGCACACGTGGTGTACCTATGAGGAAAGCTATTTGCTGAAACGCGTCAGGTGCTCCACTTCCGTTGCAGCCTGCGCTTTTTCAATAAAGGCCAGTTGTTTCCAGAACCAATGTTATGGCGCATTTGTTTCTTGGATGTTAAGGGCGGGAAGCGCTGTCTCCCGCTGTCAGCCATAAACGCCCTGCAGGGTCGGGGGCCCCTGACGGCAGCAAACTTTGATTGGAACATTAATTGGGGGGCATGACCCGCTCGACCCACTGCGAGCCAGAGGAATTGCCGGCGACATTTGCGGTGGTGATGAGAAAGGGAGCGATAAGGGGGATGATTCCTCCCTGGAGCAGGTTGTGGATTTGGCGGCATTTTGACATTTCGCTACTGCTACGCATGGTTGTGCACCAGAGATCGCCAGCAACCATACTCACCCTAACAACAAGTCGGAGTTTGGGGTGGATCTTTACAACAATTTGGACTGCACACAAGGACTCCATTCCCACTCCTGATGCATTATGGGACCTGAAGTGTGGTAGCAGTCCGGCAGGTATTTACCATTGAATTCTGGGACATTGCACACGTGGTGTACCTCTGAGGAAAGCTATTTGCTGAAACGTGTCAGGTGCTCCACTTCCGTTGCAGCCTGCGCTTTTTCAATAAAGGCCAGTTGTTTCCAGAACCAGTGTTATGGCGCATTTGTTTCTTGGATGTTAAGGGCAGGAAGCGCTGTCTCCCGCTGTCAGCCATAAAGGCCCTGCAGGGTCGGGGGCACCCGACGGCAGCGAACTTTGTTTGGAACATTAATTGGGGGGCATGACCCGCTCGACCCACTGCGAGCCAGAGGAATTGCCGGTGACATTTGCGGTGGTGATGAGAAAGGGAGCAATAAGGGGGATGATTCCTCCTTGGAGCAGGTTCTGGATTTGGCTGCATTTTGACATTTCGCTACTGCTACGCATGGTTGTGCACCAGAGATCGCCAGAAACCATACTCACCCTAACAACAAGTCGGAGTTTGGGGTGGATCTTTACAACAATTTGGACTGCACACAAGAACTCCATTCCCACTCCTGATGCATTATGGGACCTGAAGTGTGGTAGCAGTCCGGCAGGTATTTACCATCGAATTCTGGGACATTGCACACGTGGTGTACCTCTGAGGAAAGCTATTTGCTGAAACGCGTCAGGTGCTCCACTTCCGTTGCAGCCTGCGCTTTTTCAATAAAGGCCAGTTGTTTCCAGAACCAGTGTTATTGCCGCATTTGTTTCTTGAATGTTAAGGGTGGGAAGCGCTGTCTCCCGCTGTCAGCCATAAACGCCCTGCAGGGTAGGGGGCACCAGACGGCAGCGAACTTTGTTTGGAACATTAATTGGGGGGCATGACCCGCTCGACCCACTGCGAGCCAGAGGAATTGCCGGCGACATTTGCGATGGTGATGAGAAAGGGAGCAATAAGGGGGATGATTCCTCCTTGGAGCAGGTTCTGGATTTGGCGGCATTTTGACATTTCGCTACTGCTACGCATGGTTGTGCACCAGAGATCGCCAGCAACCATACTCACCCTAACAACAAGTCGGAGTTTGGGGTGGATCTTTACAACAATTTGGACTGCACACAAGAACTCCATTCCCACTCCTGATGTATTATGGGACCTGAAGTGTGGACGCAGTCCGGCAGGTATTTACCATAGAATTCTGGGACATTGCACACGTGGTGTACCTCTGAGGAAAGCTATTTGCTGAAAGGCGTCAGGTGCTGCACTTCCGTTGCAGCCTGCGCTTTTTCAATAAAGGCCAGTTGTTTCCAGAACCAGTGTTATGGCGCATTTGTTTCTTGGATGTTAAGGGCGGGAAGCACTGTCTCCCGCTGTCAGCCATAAACGCCCTGCAGGGTCGGGGGCCCCCGACGGCAGCAAACTTTGTTTGGAACATTAATTGGGGGGCATGACCCGCTCGACCCACTGCGAGCCAGAGGAATTGCCGGCGACATTTGCGGTGGTGATGAGAAAGGGAGCGATAAGGGGGATGATTCCTCCTTGGAGCAGTTTCTGGATTTGGCGGCATTTTGACATTTCGCTACTGCTACGTATGGTTGAGCACCAGAGATCGCCAGCAACCATACTCACCCTAACAACAAGTCGGAGTTTGGGGTGGATCTTTACAACAATTTGGACAGCACACAAGAACTCCATTCCCACTCCTGATGCATTATGGGAACTGAAGTGTGGTAGCAGTCCGGCAGGTATTTACCATCGAATTCTGGGACATTGCACACGTGGTGTACCTCTGAGGAAAGCTATTTGCTGAAACGCGTCAGGTGGTCCACTTCCGTTGCAGCCTGCGCTTTTTCAATAAAGGCCATTTGTTTCCAGAACCAGTGTTATGGCGCATTTGTTTCTTGGATGTTAAGGGCGGGAAGCGCTGTCTCCCGCTGTCAGCCATAAACGCCCTGCAGGGTCGGGGGCCCCCGACGGCAGCAAACTTTGTTTGGAACATTAATTGGGGGGCATGACCCGCTCGACCCACTGTGAGCCAGAGGAATTGCCGGCGACATTTGCGGTGGTGATGAGAAAGGGAGTGATAAGGGGGCTTATTCCTCCTTGGAGCAGGTTCTGGATTTGGCAGCATTTTGACATTTCGCTACTGCTACGCATGGTTGTGCACCAGAGATCGCCAGAAACCATACTCACCCTAACAACAAGTCGGAGTTTGGGGTGGATCTTTACAACAATTTGGACTGCACACAAGAACTCCATTCCCACTCCTGATGAATTATGGGACCTGAAGTGTGGTAGCAGTCCGGCAGGTATTTACCATCGAATTCTGGGACATTGCACACGTGGTGTACCTATGAGGAAAGCTATTTGCTGAAACGCGTCAGGTGCTCCACTTCCGTTGCAGCCTGCGCTTTTTCAATAAAGGCCAGTTGTTTCCAGAACCAGTGTTATGGCGCATTTGTTTCTTGGATGTTAAGGGCGGGAAGCGCTGTCTCCCGCTGTCAGCCATAAACGCCCTGCAGGGTCGGGGGCCCCTGACGGCAGCAAACTTTGATTGGAACATTAATTGGGGGGCATGACCCGCTCGACCCACTGCGAGCCAGAGGAATTGCCGGCGACATTTGCGGTGGTGATGAGAAAGGGAGCGATAAGGGGGATGATTCCTCCCTGGAGCAGGTTGTGGATTTGGCGGCATTTTGACATTTCGCTACTGCTACGCATGGTTGTGCACCAGAGATCGCCAGCAACCATACTCACCCTAACAACAAGTCGGAGTTTGGGGTGGATCTTTACAACAATTTGGACTGCACACAAGAACTCCATTCCCACTCCTGATGTATTATGGGACCTGAAGTGTGGACGCAGTCCGGCAGGTATTTACCATCGAATTCTGGGACATTGCACACGTGGTGTACCTCTGAGGAAAGCTATTTGCTGAAACAAGTCAGGTGCTCCACTTCCGTTGCAGCCTGCGCTTTTTCAATAAAGGCCAGTTGTTTCCAGAACCATTGTTATTGCCGCATTTGTTTCTTGGATGTTAAGGGTGGGAAGCGCTGTCTCCCGCCGTCAGCCATAAACGCCCTGCAGGGTAGGGGGCCCCCGACGGCAGCGAACTTTGTTTGGAACATTAATTGGGGGGCATGACCCGCTCGACCCACTGCGAGCCAGAGGAATTGCCGGCGACATTTGCGGTGGTGATGAGAAAGGGAGCGATAAGGGGGATGATTCCTCCTTGGAGCAGGTTCTGGATTTGGCGGCATTTTGACATTTCGCTACTGCTACGCATGGTTGTGCACCAGAGATCGCCAGCAACCATACTCACCCTAACAACAAGTCGGAGTTTGGGGTGGATCTTTACAACAATTTGGACTGCACACAAGAACTCCATTCCCACTCCTGATGCATTATGGGACCTGAAGTGTGGTAGCAGTCCGGCAGGTATTTACCATCGAATTCTGGGACATTGCACAAGTGGTGTACCTCTGAGGAAAGCTATTTGCTGAAACGCGTCAGGTGCTCCACTTCCGTTGCAGCCTTCGCTTTTTCAATAAAGGCCAGTTGTTTCCAGAACCAGTGTTATGGCGCATTTGTTTCTTGGATATTAAGGGCGGGAAGCGCTGTCTCCCGCTGTCAGCCATAAACGCCCTGCAGGGTCGGGGGCCCCTGACGGCAGCAAACTTTGATTGGAACATTAATTGGGGGGCATGACCCGCTCGACCCACTGCGAGCCAGAGGAATTGCCGGCGACATTTGCGGTGGTGATGAGAAAGGGAGCGATAAGGGGGATGATTCCTCCCTGGAGCAGGTTGTGGATTTGGCGGCATTTTGACATTTCGCTACTGCTACGCATGGTTGTGCACCAGAGATCGCCAGCAACCATACTCACCCTAACAACAAGTCGGAGTTTGGGGTGGATCTTTACAACAATTTGGACTGCACACAAGGACTCCATTCCCACTCCTGATGCATTATGGGACCTGAAGTGTGGTAGCAGTCCGGCAGGTATTTACCATCGAATTCTGGGACATTGCACACGTGGTGTACCTCTGAGGAAAGCTATTTGCTGAAACGTGTCAGGTGCTCCACTTCCGTTGCAGCCTGCGCTTTTTCAATAAAGGCCAGTTGTTTCCAGAACCAGTGTTATGGCGCATTTGTTTCTTGGATGTTAAGGGCGGGAAGCGCTGTCTCCCGCTGTCAGCCATAAAGGCCCTGCAGGGTCGGGGGCACCCGACGGCAGCGAACTTTGTTTGGAACATTAATTGGGGGGCATGACCCGCTCGACCCACTGCGAGCCAGAGGAATTGCCGGCGACATTTGCGGTGGTGATGAGAAAGGGAGCAATAAGGGGGATGATTCCTCCTTGGAGCAGGTTCTGGATTTGGCGGCATTTTGACATTTCGCTACTGCTACGCATGGTTGTGCACCAGAGATCGCCAGCAACCATACTCACCCTAACAACAAGTCGGAGTTTGGGGTGGATCTTTACAACAATTTGGACTGCACACAAGAACTCCATTCCCACTCCTGATGTATTATGAGACCTGAAGTGTGGACGCAGTCCGGCAGGTATTTACCATCGAATTCTGGGACATTGCACACGTGGTGTACCTCTGAGGAAAGCTATTTGCTGAAAGGCGTCAGGTGCTCCACTTCCGTTGCAGCCTGCGCTTTTTCAATAAAGGCCAGTTGTTTCCAGAACCAGTGTTATGGCGCATTTGTTTCTTGGATGTTAAGGGCGGGAAGCACTGTCTCCCGCTGTCAGCCATATACGCCCTGCAGGGTCGGGGGCCCCCGACGGCAGCAAACTTTGTTTGGAACATTAATTGGGGGGCATGACCCGCTCGACCCACTGCGAGCCAGAGGAATTGCCGGCGACATTTGCGGTGGTGATGAGAAAGGGAGCGATAAGGGGGATGATTCCTCCTTGGAGCAGGTTCTGGATTTGGCGGCATTTTGACATTTCGCTACTGCTACGTATGGTTGAGCACCAGAGATCGCCAGCAACCATACTCACCCTAACAACAAGTCGGAGTTTGGGGTGGATCTTTACAACAATTTGGACAGCACACAAGAACTCCATTCCCACTCCTGATGCATTATGGGAACTGAAGTGTGGTAGCAGTCCGGCAGGTATTTACCATCGAATTCTGGGACATTGCACACGTGGTGTACCTCTGAGGAAAGCTATTTGCTGAAACGCGTCAGGTGGTCCACTTCCGTTGCAGCCTGCGCTTTTTCAATAAAGGCCATTTGTTTCCAGAACCAGTGTTATGGCGCATTTGTTTCTTGGATGTTAAGGGCGGGAAGCGCTGTCTCCCGCTGTCAGCCATAAACGCCCTGCAGGGTCGGGGGCCCCCGACGGCAGCAAACTTTGTTTGGAACATTAATTGGGGGGCATGACCCGCTCGACCCACTGTGAGCCAGAGGAATTGCCGGCGACATTTGCGGTGGTGATGAGAAAGGGAGTGATAAGGGGGCTTATTCCTCCTTGGAGCAGGTTCTGGATTTGGCAGCATTTTGACATTTCGCTACTGCTACGCATGGTTGTGCACCAGAGATCGCCAGAAACCATACTCACCCTAACAACAAGTCGGAGTTTGGGGTGGATCTTTACAACAATTTGGACTGCACACAAGAACTCCATTCCCACTCCTGATGCATTATGGGACCTGAAGTGTGGTAGCAGTCCGGCAGGTATTTACCATCGAATTCTGGGACATTGCACACGTGGTGTACCTATGAGGAAAGCTATTTGCTGAAACGCGTCAGGTGCTCCACTTCCGTTGCAGCCTGCGCTTTTTCAATAAAGGCCAGTTGTTTCCAGAACCAGTGTTATGGCGCATTTGTTTCTTGGATGTTAAGGGCGGGAAGCGCTGTCTCCCGCTGTCAGCCATAAACGCCCTGCAGGGTCGGGGGCCCCTGACGGCAGCAAACTTTGATTGGAACATTAATTGGGGGGCATGACCCGCTCGACCCACTGCGAGCCAGAGGAATTGCCGGCGACATTTGCGGTGGTGATGAGAAAGGGAGCGATAAGGGGGATGATTCCTCCCTGGAGCAGGTTGTGGATTTGGCGGCATTTTGACATTTCGCTACTGCTACGCATGGTTGTGCACCAGAGATCGCCAGCAACCATACTCACCCTAACAACAAGTCGGAGTTTGGGGTGGATCTTTACAACAATTTGGACTGCACACAAGGACTCCATTCCCACTCCTGATGCATTATGGGACCTGAAGTGTGGTAGCAGTCCGGCAGGTATTTACCATTGAATTCTGGGACATTGCACACGTGGTGTACCTCTGAGGAAAGCTATTTGCTGAAACGTGTCAGGTGCTCCACTTCCGTTGCAGCCTGCGCTTTTTCAATAAAGGCCAGTTGTTTCCAGAACCAGTGTTATGGCGCATTTGTTTCTTGGATGTTAAGGGCAGGAAGCGCTGTCTCCCGCTGTCAGCCATAAAGGCCCTGCAGGGTCGGGGGCACCCGACGGCAGCGAACTTTGTTTGGAACATTAATTGGGGGGCATGACCCGCTCGACCCACTGCGAGCCAGAGGAATTGCCGGCGACATTTGCGGTGGTGATGAGAAAGGGAGCAATAAGGGGGATGATTCCTCCTTGGAGCAGGTTCTGGATTTGGCTGCATTTTGACATTTCGCTACTGCTACGCATGGTTGTGCACCAGAGATCGCCAGCAACCATACTCACCCTAACAACAAGTCGGAGTTTGGGGTGGATCTTTACAACAATTTGGACTGCACACAAGAACTCCATTCCCACTCCTGATGTATTATGGGACCTGAAGTGTGGACGCAGTCCGGCAGGTATTTACCATCGAATTCTGGGACATTGCACACGTGGTGTACCTCTGAGGAAAGCTATTTGCTGAAACACGTCAGGTGCTCCACTTCCGTTGCAGCCTGCGCTTTTTCAATAAAGGCCAGTTGTTTCCAGAACCAGTGTTATTGCCGCATTTGTTTCTTGGATGTTAAGGGTGGGAAGCGCTGTCTCCCGCCGTCAGCCATAAACGCCCTGCAGGGGAGGGGGCCCCCGACGGCAGCGAACTTTGTTTGGAACATTAATTGGGGGGCATGACCCGCTCGACCCACTGCGAGCCAGAGGAATTGCCGGCGACATTTGCGGTGGTGATGAGAAAGGGAGCGATAAGGGGGATGATTCCTCCTTGGAGCAGGTTCTGGATTTGGCGGCATTTTGACATTTCGCTACTGCTACGCATGGTTGTGCACCAGAGATCGCCAGCAACCATACTCACCCTAACAACAAGTCGGAGTTTGGGGTGGATCTTTACAACAATTTGGACTGCACACAAGAACTCCATTCCCACTCCTGATGCATTATGGGACCTGAAGTGTGGTAGCAGTCCGGCAGGTATTTACCATCGAATTCTGGGACATTGCACAAGTGGTGTACCTCTGAGGAAAGCTATTTGCTGAAACGCGTCAGGTGCTCCACTTCCGTTGCAGCCTGCGCTTTTTCAATAAAGGCCAGTTGTTTCCAGAACCAGTGTTATGGCGCATTTGTTTCTTGGATGTTAAGGGCGGGAAGCGCTGTCTCCCGCTGTCAGCCATAAAGGCCCTGCAGGGTCGGGGGCACCCGACGGCAGCGAACTTTGTTTGGAACATTAATTGGGGGGCATGACCCGCTCGACCCACTGCGAGCCAGAGGAATTGCCGGCAATATTTGCGGTGGTGATGAGAAAGGGAGCAATAAGGGGGATGATTCCTCCTTGGAGCAGGTTCTGGATTTGGCGGCATTTTGACATTTCGCTACTGCTACGCATGGTTGTGCACCAGAGATCGCCAGCAACCATACTCACCCTAACAACAAGTCGGAGTTTGGGGTGGATCTTTACAACAATTTGGACTGCACACAAGAACTCCATTCCCACTCCTGATGTATTATGAGACCTGAAGTGTGGACGCAGTCCGGCAGGTATATACCATCGAATTCTGGGACATTGCACACGTGGTGTACCTCTGAGGAAAGCTATTTGCTGAAACGCGTCAGGTGCTCCACTTCCGTTGCAGCCTGCGCTTTTTCAATAAAGGCCAGTTGTTTCCAGAACCAGTGTTATGGCGCATTTGTTTCTTGGATGTTAAGGGCGGGAAGCACTGTCTCCCGCTGTCAGCCATAAACGCCCTGCAGGATCGGGGGCCCCCGACGGCAGCGAACTTTGTTTGGAACATTAATTGGGGGGCATGACCCGCTCGACCCACTGCGAGCCAGAGGAATTGCCGGCGACATTTGCGGTGGTGATGAGAAAGGGAGCAATAAGGGGGATGATTCCTCCTTGGAGCAGGTTCTGGATTTGGCGGCATTTTGACATTTCGCTACTGCTACGCATGGTTGTGCACCAGAGATCGCCAGCAACCATACTCACCCTAACAACAAGTCAGAGTTTGGGGTGGATCTTTACAACAATTTGGACTGCACACAAGACCTCCATTCCCACTCCTGATGCATTATGGGACTAGAAGTGTGGTAGCAGTCCGGCAGGTATTTACCATCGAATTCTGGGACATTGCACTCGTGGTGTACCTCTGAGGAAAGCTATTTGCTGAAACGCGTCAGGTGCTCCACTTCCGTTGCAGCCTGCACTTTTTCAATAAAGGCCAGTTGTTTCCAGAACCAGTGTTATGGCGCATTTGTTTCTTGGATGTTAAGGGCGGGAAGCGCTGTCTCCCGCTGTCAGCCATAAACGCCCTGCAGGGTCGGGGGCCCCCGACGGCAGCAAACTTTGTTTGGAACATTAATTGGGGGCCATGACCCACTCGACCCACTGCGAGCCAGAGGAATTGCCGGCGACATTTGCGGTGGTGATGAGAAAGGGAGCGATAAGAGGGATGATTCCTCCTTGGAGCAGGTTCTGGATTTGGCGGCATTTTGACATTTCGCTACTGCTACGCATGGTTGTGCACCAGCGATCGCCAGCAACCATACTCACCCTAACAACAAGTCGGAGTTTTGGGTGGATCTTTACAACAATTTGGACTGCACACAAGAACTCCATTCCCACTCCTGATGCATTATGGGACCTGAAGTGTGGTAGCAGTCCGGCGGGTATTTACCATCGAATTCTGGGACATTGCACAAGTGGTGTACCTCTGAGGAAAGCTATTTGCTGAAACGCGTCAGGTGCTCCACTTCCGTTGCAGCCTGCACTTTTTCAATAAAGGCCAGTTGTTTCCAGAACCAGTGTTATGGCGCATTTGTTTCTTGGATGTTAAGGGCGGGAAGCGCTGTCTCCCGCTGTCAGCCATAAACGCCCAGCAGGGTCGGGGGCCCCTGACGGCAGCAAACTTTGATTGGAACATTAATTGGGGGGCATGACCCGCTCGACCCACTGCGAGCCAGAGGAATTGCCGGTGACATTTGCGGTGGTGATGAGAAAGGGAGCGATAAGGGGGATGATTCCTCCCTGGAGCAGGTTGTGGATTTGGCGGCATTTTGACATTTCGCTACTGCTACGCATGGTTGTGCACCAGAGATCGCCAGCAACCATACTCACCCTAACAACAAGTCGGAGTTTGGGGTGGATCTTTACAACAATTTGGACTGCACACAAGGACTCCATTCCCACTCATGATGCATTATGGGACCTGAAGTGTGGTAGCAGTCCGGCAGGTATTTACCATCGAATTCTGGGACATTGCACACGTTGTGTACCTCTGAGGAAAGCTATTTGCTGAAACGTGTCAGGTGCTCCACTTCCGTTGCAGCCTGCGCTTTTTCAATAAAGGCCAGTTGTTTCCAGAACCAGTGTTATGGCGCATTTGTTTCTTGGATGTTAAGGGCGGGAAGCGCTGTCTCCCGCTGACAGCCATAAAGGCCCTGCAGGGTCGGGGGCACCCGACGGCAGCGAACTTTGTTTGGAACATTAATTGGGGGGCATGACCCGCTCGACCCACTGCGAGCCAGAGGAATTGCCGGCGACATTTGCGGTGGTGATGAGAAAGGGAGCAATAAGGGGGATGATTCCTCCTTGGAGCAGGTTCTGGATTTGGCGGCATTTTGACATTTCGCTACTGCTACGCATGGTTGTGCACCAGAGATCGCCAGCAACCATACTCACCCTAACAACAAGTCGGAGTTTGGGGTGGATCTTTACAACAATTTGGACTGCACACAAGAACTCCATTCCCACTCCTGATGCATTATGGGACCTGAAGTGTGGTAGCAGTCCGGCAGGTATTTACCATCGAATTCTGGGACATTGCACACGTGGTGTACCTCTGAGGAAAGCTATTTGCTGAAACGCGTCAGGTGCTCCACTTCCGTTGCAGCCTGCGCCTTTTCAATAAAGGCCAGTTGTTTCCAGAACCAGTGTTATGGCGCATTTGTTTCTTGGATGTTAAGGGCGGGAAGCGCTGTCTCCCGCTGTCAGCCATAAACGCCCTGCAGGGTCGGGGGCACCCGACGGCAGCGAACTTTGTTTGGAACATTAATTGGGGGGCATGACCCGCTCGACCCACTGCGAGCCAGAGGAATTGCCGGCGACATTTGCGGTGGTGATGAGAAAGGGAGCAATAAGGGGGATGATTCCTCCTTGGAGCAGGTTCTGGATTTGGCGGCATTTTGACATTTCGCTACTGCTACGCATGGTTGTGCACCAGAGATCGCCAGCAACCATACTCACCCTAACAACAAGTCGGAGTTTGGGGTGGATCTTTACAACAATTTGGATAGCACACAAGAACTCCATTCCCACTCCTGATGCATTATGGGAACTGAAGTGTGGTAGCAGTCCGGCAGGTATTTACCATCGAATTCTGGGACATTGCACACGTGGTGTACCTCTGAGGAAAGCTATTTGCTGAAACGCGTCAGGTGCTCCACTTCCGTTGCAGCCTGAGCTTTTTCAATAAAGGCCATTTGTTTCCAGAACCAGTGTTATGGCGCATTTGTTTCTTGGATGTTAAGGGCGGGAAGCGCTGTCTCCCGCTGTCAGCCATAAACGCCCTGCAGGGTCGGGGGCCCCCGACGGCAGCGAACTTTGTTTGGAACATTAATTGGGGGGCATGACCCGCTCGACCCACTGCGAGCCAGAGGAATTGCTGGCGACATTTGCGGTGGTGATGAGAAAGGGAGCGATAAGGGGGCTTATTCCTCCTTGGAGCAGGTTCTGGATTTGGCAGCATTTTGACATTTCGCTACTGCTACGCATGGTTGTGCACCAGAGATCGCCAGAAACCATACTCACCCTAACAACAAGTCGGAGTTTGGGGTGGATCTTTACAACAATTTGGACTGCACACAAGAACTCCATTCCCACTCCTGATGCATTATGGGACCTGAAGTGTGGTAGCAGTCCGGCAGGTATTTACCATCGAATTCTGGGACATTGCACACGTGGTGTACCTCTGAGGAAAGCTATTTGCTGAAACGCGTCAGGTGCTCCACTTCCGTTGCAGCCTGCGCTTTTTCAATAAAGGCCAGTTGTTTCCAGAACCAGTGTTATTGCCGCATTTGTTTCTTGGATGTTAAGGGTGGGAAGCGCTGTCTCCCGCTGTCAGCCATAAACGCCCTGCAGGGTAGGGGGCACCAGACGGCAGCGAACTTTGTTTGGAACATTAATTGGGGGGCATGACCCGCTCGACCCACTGCGAGCCAGAGGAATTGCCGGCGACATTTGCGATGGTGATGAGAAAGGGAGCAATAAGGGGGATGATTCCTCCTTGGAGCAGGTTCTGGATTTGGCGGCATTTTGACATTTCGCTACTGCTACGCATGGTTGTGCACCAGAGATCGCCAGCAACCATACTCACCCTAACAACAAGTCGGAGTTTGGGGTGGATCTTTACAACAATTTGGACTGCACACAACAACTCCATTCCCACTCCTGATGTATTATGGGACCTGAAGTGTGGACGCAGTCCGGCAGGTATTTATCATCGAATTCTGGGACATTGCACACGTGGTGTACCTCTGAGGAAAGCTATTTGCTGAAAGGCGTCAGGTGCTCCACTTCCGTTGCAGCCTGCGCTTTTTCAATAAAGGCCAGTTGTTTCCAGAACCAGTGTTATGGCGCATTTGTTTCTTGGATGTTAAGGGCGGGAAGCACTGTCTCCCGCTGTCAGCCATAAACGCCCTGCAGGGTCGGGGGCCCCCGACGGCAGCAAACTTTGTTTGGAACATTAATTGGGGGGCATGACCCGCTCGACCCACTGCGAGCCAGAGGAATTGCCGGCGACATTTGCGGTGGTGATGAGAAAGGGAGCAATAAGGGGGATGATTCCTCCTTGGAGCAGGTTCTGGATTTGGCGGCATTTTGACATTTCGCTACTGCTACGCATGGTTGTGCACCAGAGATCGCCAGCAACCATACTCACCCTAACAACAAGTCAGAGTTTGGGATGGATCTTTACAACAATTTGGACTGCACACAAGACCTCCATTCCCACTCCTGATGCATTATGGGACCTGAAGTGTGGTAGCAGTCCGGCAGGTATTTACCATCGAATTCTGGGACATTGCACTCGTGGTGTACCTCTGAGGAAAGCTATTTGCTGAAACGCGTCAGGTGCTCCACTTCCGTTGCAGCCTGCACTTTTTCAATAAAGGCCAGTTGTTTCCAGAACCAGTGTTATGGCGCATTTGTTTTTTGGATGTTAAGGGCGGGAAGCGCTGTCTCCCGCTGTCAGCCATAAACGCCCTGCAGGGTCGGGGGCCCCCGACGGCAGCAAACTTTGTTTGGAACATTAATTGGGGGCCATGACCCACTCGACCCACTGCGAGCCAGAGGAATTGCCGGCGACATTTGCGGTGGTGATGAGAAAGGGAGCGATAAGGGGGATGATTCATCCTTGGAGCAGGTTCTGGATTTGGCGGCATTTTGACATTTCGCTACTGCTACGTATGGTTGAGCACCAGAGATCGCCAGCAACCATACTCACCCTAACAACAAGTCGGAGTTTGGGGTGGATCTTTACAACAATTTGGACAGCACACAAGAACTCCATTCCCACTCCTGATGCATTATGGGAACTGAAGTGTGGTAGCAGTCCGGCAGGTATTTACCATCGAATTCTGGGACATTGCACACGTGGTGTACCTCTGAGGAAAGCTATTTGCTGAAACGCGTCAGGTGGTCCACTTCCGTTGCAGCCTGCGCTTTTTCAATAAAGGCCATTTGTTTCCAGAACCAGTGTTATGGCGCATTTGTTTCTTGGATGTTAAGGGCGGGAAGCGCTGTCTCCCGCTGTCAGCCATAAACGCCCTGCAGGGTCGGGGGCCCCCGACGGCAGCGAACTTTGTTTGGAACATTAATTGGGGGGCATGACCCGCTCGACCCACTGCGAGCCAGAGGAATTGCCGGCGACATTTGCGGTGGTGATGAGAAAGGGAGTGATAAGGGGGCTTATTCCTCCTTGGAGCAGGTTCTGGATTTGGCAGCATTTTGACATTTCGCTACTGCTACGCATGGTTGTGCACCAGAGATCGCCAGAAACCATACTCACCCTAACAACAAGTTGGAGTTTGGGGTGGATCTTTACAACAATTTGGACTGCACACAAGAACTCCATTCCCACTCCTGATGCATTATGGGACCTGAAGTGTGGTAGCAGTCCGGCAGGTATTTACCATCGAATTCTGGGACATTGCACACGTGGTGTACCTCTGAGGAAAGCTATTTGCTGAAACGCGTCAGGTGCTCCACTTCCGTTGCAGCCTGCGCTTTTTCAATAAAGGCCAGTTGTTTCCAGAACCAGTGTTATTGCCGCATTTGTTTCTTGGATGTTAAGGGTGGGAAGCGCTGTCTCCCGCTGTCAGCCATAAACGCCCTGCAGGGTAGGGGGCCCCCGACGGCAGCGAACTTTGTTTGGAACATTAATTGGGGGGCATGACCCGCTCGACCCACTGCGAGCCAGAGGAATTGCCGGCGACATTTGCGGTGGTGATGAGAAAGGGAGCGATAAGGGGGATGATTCCTCCTTGGAGCAGGTTCTGGATTTGGCGGCATTTTGACATTTCGCTACTGCTACGCATGGTTGTGCACCAGAGATCGCCAGCAACCATACTCACCCTAACAACAAGTCGGAGTTTGGGGTGGATCTTTACAACAATTTGGACTGCACACAAGGACTCCATTCCCACTCCTGATGCATTATGGGACCTGAAGTGTGGTAGCAGTCCGGCAGGTATTTACCATCGAATTCTGGGACATTGCACACGTGGTGTACCTCTGAGGAAAGCTATTTGCTGAAACGTGTCAGGTGCTCCACTTCCGTTGCAGCCTGCGCTTTTTCAATAAAGGCCAGTTGTTTCCAGAACCAGTGTTATGGCGCATTTGTTTCTTGGATGTTAAGGGCGGGAAGCGCTGTCTCCCGCTGTCAGCCATAAAGGCCCTGCAGGGTCGGGGGCACCCGACGGCAGCGAACTTTGTTTGGAACATTAATTGGGGGGCATGACCCGCTCGACCCACTGCGAGCCAGAGGAATTGCTGGCGACATTTGCGGTGGTGATGAGAAAGGGAGCGATAAGGGGGCTTATTCCTCCTTGGAGCAGGTTCTGGATTTGGCAGCATTTTGACATTTCGCTACTGCTACGCATGGTTGTGCACCAGAGATCGCCAGAAACCATACTCACCCTAACAACAAGTCGGAGTTTGGGGTGGATCTTTACAACAATTTGGACTGCACACAAGAACTCCATTCCCACTCCTGATGCATTATGGGACCTGAAGTGTGGTAGCAGTCCGGCAGGTATTTACCATCGAATTCTGGGACATTGCACACGTGGTGTACCTCTGAGGAAAGCTATTAGCTGAAACGCGTCAGGTGCTCCACTTCCGTTGCAGCCTGCGCTTTTTCAATAAAGGCCAGTTGTTTCCAGAACCAGTGTTATTGCCGCATTTGTTTCTTGGATGTTAAGGGTGGGAAGCGCTGTCTCCCGCTGTCAGCCATAAACGCCCTGCAGGGTAGGGGGCACCAGACGGCAGCGAACTTTGTTTGGAACATTAATTGGGGGGCATGACCCGCTCGACCCACTGCGAGCCAGAGGAATTGCCGGCGACATTTGCGATGGTGATGAGAAAGGGAGCAATAAGGGGGATGATTCCTCCTTGGAGCAGGTTCTGGATTTGGCGGCATTTTGACATTTCGCTACTGCTACGCATGGTTGTGCACCAGAGATCGCCAGCAACCATACTCACCCTAACAACAAGTCGGAGTTTGGGGTGGATCTTTACAACAATTTGGACTGCACATAACAACTCCATTCCCACTCCTGATGTATTATGGGACCTGAAGTGTGGACGCAGTCCGGCAGGTATTTATCATCGAATTCTGGGACATTGCACACGTGGTGTACCTCTGAGGAAAGCTATTTGCTGAAAGGCGTCAGGTGCTCCACTTCCGTTGCAGCCTGCGCTTTTTCAATAAAGGCCAGTTGTTTCCAGAACCAGTGTTATGGCGCATTTGTTTCTTGGATGTTAAGGGCGGGAAGCACTGTCTCCCGCTGTCAGCCATAAACGCCCTGCAGGGTCGGGGGCCCCCGACGGCAGCAAACTTTGTTTGGAACATTAATTGGGGGGCATGACCCGCTCGACCCACTGCGAGCCAGAGGAATTGCCGGCGACATTTGCGGTGGTGATGAGAAAGGGAGCAATAAGGGGGATGATTCCTCCTTGGAGCAGGTTCTGGATTTGGCGGCATTTTGACATTTCGCTACTGCTACGCATGGTTGTGCACCAGAGATCGCCAGCAACCATACTCACCCTAACAACAAGTCAGAGTTTGGGGTGGATCTTTACAACAATTTGGACTGCACACAAGACCTCCATTCCCACTCCTGATGCATTATGGGACCTGAAGTGTGGTAGCAGTCCGGCAGGTATTTACCATCGAATTCTGGGACATTGCACTCGTGGTGTACCTCTGAGGAAAGCTATTTGCTGAAACGCGTCAGGTGCTCCACTTCCGTTGCAGCCTGCACTTTTTCAATAAAGGCCAGTTGTTTCCAGAACCAGTGTTATGGCGCATTTGTTTCTTGGATGTTAAGGGCGGGAAGCGCTGTCTCCCGCTGTCAGCCATAAACGCCCTGCAGGGTCGGGGGCCCCCGACGGCAGCAAACTTTGTTTGGAACATTAATTGGGGGGCATGACCCGCTCGACCCACTGCGAGCCAGAGGAATTGCCGGCGACATTTGCGATGGTGATGAGAAAGGGAGCAATAAGGGGGATGATTCCTCCTTGGAGCAGGTTCTGGATTTGGCGGCATTTTGACATTTCGCTACTGCTACGCATGGTTGTGCACCAGAGATCGCCAGCAACCATACTCACCCTAACAACAAGTCGGAGTTTGGGGTGGATCTTTACAACAATTTGGACTGCACATAACAACTCCATTCCCACTCCTGATGTATTATGGGACCTGAAGTGTGGACGCAGTCCGGCAGGTATTTATCATCGAATTCTGGGACATTGCACACGTGGTGTACCTCTGAGGAAAGCTATTTGCTGAAAGGCGTCAGGTGCTCCACTTCCGTTGCAGCCTGCGCTTTTTCAATAAAGGCCAGTTGTTTCCAGAACCAGTGTTATGGCGCATTTGTTTCTTGGATGTTAAGGGCGGGAAGCACTGTCTCCCGCTGTCAGCCATAAACGCCCTGCAGGGTCGGGGGCCCCCGACGGCAGCAAACTTTGTTTGGAACATTAATTGGGGGGCATGACCCGCTCGACCCACTGCGAGCCAGAGGAATTGCCGGCGACATTTGCGGTGGTGATGAGAAAGGGAGCAATAAGGGGGATGATTCCTCCTTGGAGCAGGTTCTGGATTTGGCGGCATTTTGACATTTCGCTACTGCTACGCATGGTTGTGCACCAGAGATCGCCAGCAACCATACTCACCCTAACAACAAGTCAGAGTTTGGGGTGGATCTTTACAACAATTTGGACTGCACACAAGACCTCCATTCCCACTCCTGATGCATTATGGGACCTGAAGTGTGGTAGCAGTCCGGCAGGTATTTACCATCGAATTCTGGGACATTGCACTCGTGGTGTACCTCTGAGGAAAGCTATTTGCTGAAACGCGTCAGGTGCTCCACTTCCGTTGCAGCCTGCACTTTTTCAATAAAGGCCAGTTGTTTCCAGAACCAGTGTTATGGCGCATTTGTTTCTTGGATGTTAAGGGCGGGAAGCGCTGTCTCCCGCTGTCAGCCATAAACGCCCTGCAGGGTCGGGGGCCCCCGACGGCAGCAAACTTTGTTTGGAACATTAATTGGGGGCCATGACCCACTCGACCCACTGCGAGCCAGAGGAATTGCCGGCGACATTTGCGGTGGTGATGAGAAAGGGAGCGATAAGGGGGATGATTCATCCTTGGAGCAGGTTCTGGATTTGGCGGCATTTTGACATTTCGCTACTGCTACGTATGGTTGAGCACCAGAGATCGCCAGCAACCATACTCACCCTAACAACAAGTCGGAGTTTGGGGTGGATCTTTACAACAATTTGGACAGCACACAAGAACTCCATTCCCACTCCTGATGCATTATGGGAACTGAAGTGTGGTAGCAGTCCGGCAGGTATTTACCATCGAATTCTGGGACATTGCACACGTGGTGTACCTCTGAGGAAAGCTATTTGCTGAAACGCGTCAGGTGGTCCACTTCCGTTGCAGCCTGCGCTTTTTCAATAAAGGCCATTTGTTTCCAGAACCAGTGTTATGGCGCATTTGTTTCTTGGATGTTAAGGGCGGGAAGCGCTGTCTCCCGCTGTCAGCCATAAACGCCCTGCAGGGTCGGGGGCCCCCGACGGCAGCGAACTTTGTTTGGAACATTAATTGGGGGGCATGACCCGCTCGACCCACTGCGAGCCAGAGGAATTGCCGGCGACATTTGCGGTGGTGATGAGAAAGGGAGTGATAAGGGGGCTTATTCCTCCTTGGAGCAGGTTCTGGATTTGGCAGCATTTTGACATTTCGCTACTGCTACGCATGGTTGTGCACCAGAGATCGCCAGAAACCATACTCACCCTAACAACAAGTTGGAGTTTGGGGTGGATCTTTACAACAATTTGGACTGCACACAAGAACTCCATTCCCACTCCTGATGCATTATGGGACCTGAAGTGTGGTAGCAGTCCGGCAGGTATTTACCATCGAATTCTGGGACATTGCACACGTGGTGTACCTCTGAGGAAAGCTATTTGCTGAAACGCGTCAGGTGCTCCACTTCCGTTGCAGCCTGCGCTTTTTCAATAAAGGCCAGTTGTTTCCAGAACCAGTGTTATTGCCGCATTTGTTTCTTGGATGTTAAGGGTGGGAAGCGCTGTCTCCCGCTGTCAGCCATAAACGCCCTGCAGGGTAGGGGGCCCCCGACGGCAGCGAACTTTGTTTGGAACATTAATTGGGGGGCATGACCCGCTCGACCCACTGCGAGCCAGAGGAATTGCCGGCGACATTTGCGGTGGTGATGAGAAAGGGAGCGATAAGGGGGATGATTCCTCCTTGGAGCAGGTTCTGGATTTGGCGGCATTTTGACATTTCGCTACTGCTACGCATGGTTGTGCACCAGAGATCGCCAGCAACCATACTCACCCTAACAACAAGTCGGAGTTTGGGGTGGATCTTTACAACAATTTGGACTGCACACAAGGACTCCATTCCCACTCCTGATGCATTATGGGACCTGAAGTGTGGTAGCAGTCCGGCAGGTATTTACCATCGAATTCTGGGACATTGCACACGTGGTGTACCTCTGAGGAAAGCTATTTGCTGAAACGTGTCAGGTGCTCCACTTCCGTTGCAGCCTGCGCTTTTTCAATAAAGGCCAGTTGTTTCCAGAACCAGTGTTATGGCGCATTTGTTTCTTGGATGTTAAGGGCGGGAAGCGCTGTCTCCCGCTGTCAGCCATAAAGGCCCTGCAGGGTCGGGGGCACCCGACGGCAGCGAACTTTGTTTGGAACATTAATTGGGGGGCATGACCCGCTCGACCCACTGCGAGCCAGAGGAATTGCCGGCGACATTTGCGGTGGTGATGAGAAAGGGAGCAATAAGGGGGATGATTCCTCCTTGGAGCAGGTTCTGGATTTGGCGGCATTTTGACATTTCGCTACTGCTACGCATGGTTGTGCACCAGAGATCGCCAGCAACCATACTCACCCTAACAACAAGTCGGAGTTTGGGGTGGATCTTTACAACAATTTGGACTGCACACAAGAACTCCATTCCCACTCCTGATGTATTATGGGACCTGAAGTGTGGACGCAGTCCGGCAGGTATTTACCATCGAATTCTGGGACATTGCACACGTGGTGTACCTCTGAGGAAAGCTATTTGCTGAAACGCGTCAGGTGCTCCACTTCCGTTGCAGCCTGCGCTTTTTCAATAAAGGCCAGTTGTTTCCAGAACCAGTGTTATTGCCGCATTTGTTTCTTGGATGTTAAGGGTGGGAAGCGCTGTCTCCCGCCGTCAGCCATAAACGCCCTGCAGGGTAGGGGGCCCCCGACGGCAGCGAACTTTGTTTGGAACATTAATTGGGGGGCATGACCCGCTCGACCCACTGCGAGCCAGAGGAATTGCCGGCGACATTTGCGGTGGTGATGAGAAAGGGAGCGATAAGGGGGATGATTCCTCCTTGGAGCAGGTTCTGGATTTGGCGGCATTTTGACATTTCGCTACTGCTACGCATGGTTGTGCACCAGAGATCGCCAGCAACCATACTCACCCTAACAACAAGTCGGAGTTTGGGGTGGATCTTTACAACAATTTGGACTGCACACAAGAACTCCATTGCCACTCCTGATGCATTATGGGACCTGAAGTGTGGTAGCAGTCCGGCAGGTATTTACCATCGAATTCTGGGACATTGCACAAGTGGTGTACCTCTGAGGAAAGCTATTTGCTGAAACGCGTCAGGTGCTCCACTTCCGTTGCAGCCTGCGCTTTTTCAATAAAGGCCAGTTGTTTCCAGAACCAGTGTTATGGCGCATTTGTTTCTTGGATGTTAAGGGCGGGAAGCGCTGTCTCCCGCTGTCAGCCATAAACGCCCTGCAGGGTCGGGGGCCCCTGACGGCAGCAAACTTTGATTGGAACATTAATTGGGGGGCATGACCCGCTCGACCCACTGCGAGCCAGAGGAATTGCCGGCGACATTTGCGGTGGTGATGAGAAAGGGAGCGATAAGGGGGATGATTCCTCCCTGGAGCAGGTTGTGGATTTGGCGGCATTTTGACATTTCGCTACTGCTACGCATGGTTGTGCACCAGAGATCGCCAGCAACCATACTCACCCTAACAACAAGTCGGAGTTTGGGGTGGATCTTTACAACAATTTGGACTGCACACAAGGACTCCATTCCCACTCCTGATGCATTATGGGACCTGAAGTGTGGTAGCAGTCCGGCAGGTATTTACCATCGAATTCTGGGACATTGCACACGTGGTGTACCTCTGAGGAAAGCTATTTGCTGAAACGTGTCAGGTGCTCCACTTCCGTTGCAGCCTGCGCTTTTTCAATAAAGGCCAGTTGTTTCCAGAACCAGTGTTATGGTGCATTTGTTTCTTGGATGTTAAGGGCGGGAAGCGCTGTCTCCCGCTGTCAGCCATAAAGGCCCTGCAGGGTCGGGGGCACCCGACGGCAGCGAACTTTGTTTGGAACATTAATTGGGGGGCATGACCCGCTCGACCCACTGCGAGCCAGAGGAATTGCCGGCGACATTTGCGGTGGTGATGAGAAAGGGAGCGATAAGGGGGATGATTCCTCCTTGGAGCAGGTTCTGGATTTGGCGGCATTTTGACATTTCGCTACTGCTACGCATGGTTGTGCACCAGAGATCGCCAGCAACCATACTCACCCTAACAACAAGTCGGAGTTTGGGGTGGATCTTTACAACAATTTGGACTGCACACAAGAACTCCATTCCCACTCCTGATGTATTATGGGACCTGAAGTGTGGACGCAGTCCGGCAGGTATTTACCATCGAATTCTGGGACATTGCACACGTGGTGTACCTCTGAGGAAAGCTATTTGCTGAAACGCGTCAGGTGCTCCACTTCCGTTGCAGACTGCGCTTTTTCAATAAAGGCCAGTTGTTTCCAGAACCAGTGTTATGGCGCATTTGTTTCTTGGATGTTAAGGGCGGGAAGCACTGTCTCCCGCTGTCAGCCATAAACGCCCTGCAGGGTCGGGGGCCCCCGACGGCAGCGAACTTTGTTTGGAACATTAATTGGGGGGCATGACCCGCTCGACCCACTGCGAGCCAGAGGAATTGCCGGCGACATTTGCGGTGGTGATGAGAAAGGGAGCAATAAGGGGGATGATTCCTCCTTGGAGCAGGTTCTGGATTTGGCGGCATTTTGACATTTCGCTACTGCTACGCATGGTTGTGCACCAGAGATCGCCAGCAACCAGACTCACCCTAACAACAAGTCAGAGTTTGGGGTGGATCTTTACAACAATTTGGACTGCACACAAGACCTCCATTCCCACTCCTGATGCATTATGGGACCTGAAGTGTGGTAGCAGTCCGGCAGGTATTTACCATCGAATTCTGGGACATTGCACTCGTGGTGTACCTCTGAGGAAAGCTATTTGCTGAAACGCGTCAGGTGCTCCACTTCCGTTGCAGCCTGCACTTTTTCAATAAAGGCCAGTTGTTTCCAGAACCAGTGTTATGGCGCATTTGTTTCTTGGATGTTAAGGGCGGGAAGCGCTGTCTCCCGCTGTCAGCCATAAACGCCCTGCAGGGTCGGGGGCCCCCGACGGCAGCAAACTTTGTTTGGAACATTAATTGGGGGCCATGACCCACTCGACCCACTGCGAGCCAGAGGAATTGCCGGCGACATTTACGGTGGTGATGAGAAAGGGAGCGATAAGGGGACTTATTCCTCCTGGGAGCAGGTTCTGGATTTGGCAGCATTTTGACATTTCGCTACTGCTACGCATGGTTGTGCACCAGAGATCGCCAGAAACCATACTCACCCTAACAACAAGTCGGAGTTTGGGGTGGATCTTTACAACAATTTGGACTGCACACAAGAACTCCATTCCCACTCCTGATGCATTATGGGACCTGAAGTGTGGTAGCAGTCCGGCAGGTATTTACCATCGAATTCTGGGACATTGCACTCGTGGTGTACCTCTGAGGAAAGCTATTTGCTGAAACGCGTCAGGTGGTCCACTTCCGTTGCAGCCTGCGCTTTTTCAATAAAGGCCAGTTGTTTCCAGAACCAGTGTTATGGCGCATTTGTTTCTTGGATGTTAAGGGCGGGAAGCGCTGTCTCCCGCTGTCAGCCATAAAGGCCCTGCAGGGTCGGGGGCACCCGACGGCAGCGAACTTTGTTTGGAACATTAATTGGGGGGCATGACCCGCTCGACCCACTGCGAGCCAGAGGAATTGCCGGCGACATTTGCGGTGGTGATGAGAAAGGGAGCAATAAGGGGGATGATTCCTCCTTGGAGCAGGTTCTGGATTTGGCGGCATTTTGACATTTCGCTACTGCTACGCATGGTTGTGCACCAGAGATCGCCAGCAACCATACTCACCCTAACAACAAGTCGGAGTTTGGGGTGGATCTTTACAACAATTTGGACTGCACACAAGAACTCCATTCCCACTCCTGATGTATTATGGGACCTGAAGTGTGGACGCAGTCCGGCAGGTATTTACCATCGAATTCTGGGACATTGCACACGTGGTGTACCTCTGAGGAAAGCTATTTGCTGAAACGCGTCAGGTGCTCCACTTCCGTTGCAGCCTGCGCTTTTTCAATAAAGGCCAGTTGTTTCCAGAACCAGTGTTATTGCCGCATTTGTTTCTTGGATGTTAAGGGTGGGAAGCGCTGTCTCCCGCCGTCAGCCATAAACGCCCTGCAGGGTAGGGGGCCCCCGACGGCAGCGAACTTTGTTTGGAACATTAATTGGGGGGCATGACCCGCTCGACCCACTGCGAGCCAGAGGAATTGCCGGCGACATTTGCGGTGGTGATGAGAAAGGGAGCGATAAGGGGGATGATTCCTCCTTGGAGCAGGTTCTGGATTTGGCGGCATTTTGACATTTCGCTACTGCTACGCATGGTTGTGCACCAGAGATCGCCAGCAACCATACTCACCCTAACAACAAGTCGGAGTTTGGGGTGGATCTTTACAACAATTTGGACTGCACACAAGAACTCCATTCCCACTCCTGATGCATTATGGGACCTGAAGTGTGGTAGCAGTCCGGCAGGTATTTACCATCGAATTCTGGGACATTGCACAAGTGGTGTACCTCTGAGGAAAGCTATTTGCTGAAACGCGTCAGGTGCTCCACTTCCGTTGCAGCCTGCGCTTTTTCAATAAAGGCCAGTTGTTTCCAGAACCAGTGTTATGGCGCATTTGTTTCTTGGATGTTAAGGGCGGGAAGCGCTGTCTCCCGCTGTCAGCCATAAACGCCCTGCAGGGTCGGGGGCCCCTGACGGCAGCAAACTTTGATTGGAACATTAATTGGGGGGCATGACCCGCTCGACCCACTGCGAGCCAGAGGAATTGCCGGCGACATTTGCGGTGGTGATGAGAAAGGGAGCGATAAGGGGGATGATTCCTCCCTGGAGCAGGTTGTGGATTTGGCGGCATTTTGACATTTCGCTACTGCTACGCATGGTTGTGCACCAGAGATCGCCAGCAACCATACTCACCCTAACAACAAGTCGGAGTTTGGGGTGGATCTTTACAACAATTTGGACTGCACACAAGGACTCCATTCCCACTCCTGATGCATTATGGGACCTGAAGTGTGGTAGCAGTCCGGCAGGTATTTACCATCGAATTCTGGGACATTGCACACGTGGTGTACCTCTGAGGAAAGCTATTTGCTGAAACGTGTCAGGTGCTCCACTTCCGTTGCAGCCTGCGCTTTTTCAATAAAGGCCAGTTGTTTCCAGAACCAGTGTTATGGTGCATTTGTTTCTTGGATGTTAAGGGCGGGAAGCGCTGTCTCCCGCTGTCAGCCATAAAGGCCCTGCAGGGTCGGGGGCACCCGACGGCAGCGAACTTTGTTTGGAACATTAATTGGGGGGCATGACCCGCTCGACCCACTGCGAGCCAGAGGAATTGCCGGCGACATTTGCGGTGGTGATGAGAAAGGGAGCGATAAGGGGGATGATTCCTCCTTGGAGCAGGTTCTGGATTTGGCGGCATTTTGACATTTCGCTACTGCTACGCATGGTTGTGCACCAGAGATCGCCAGCAACCATACTCACCCTAACAACAAGTCGGAGTTTGGGGTGGATCTTTACAACAATTTGGACTGCACACAAGAACTCCATTCCCACTCCTGATGTATTATGGGACCTGAAGTGTGGACGCAGTCCGGCAGGTATTTACCATCGAATTCTGGGACATTGCACACGTGGTGTACCTCTGAGGAAAGCTATTTGCTGAAACGCGTCAGGTGCTCCACTTCCGTTGCAGCCTGCGCTTTTTCAATAAAGGCCAGTTGTTTCCAGAACCAGTGTTATGGCGCATTTGTTTCTTGGATGTTAAGGGCGGGAAGCACTGTCTCCCGCTGTCAGCCATAAACGCCCTGCAGGGTCGGGGGCCCCCGACGGCAGCGAACTTTGTTTGGAACATTAATTGGGGGGCATGACCCGCTCGACCCACTGCGAGCCAGAGGAATTGCCGGCGACATTTGCGGTGGTGATGAGAAAGGGAGCAATAAGGGGGATGATTCCTCCTTGGAGCAGGTTCTGGATTTGGCGGCATTTTGACATTTCGCTACTGCTACGCATGGTTGTGCACCAGAGATCGCCAGCAACCAGACTCACCCTAACAACAAGTCAGAGTTTGGGGTGGATCTTTACAACAATTTGGACTGCACACAAGACCTCCATTCCCACTCCTGATGCATTATGGGACCTGAAGTGTGGTAGCAGTCCGGCAGGTATTTACCATCGAATTCTGGGACATTGCACTCGTGGTGTACCTCTGAGGAAAGCTATTTGCTGAAACGCGTCAGGTGCTCCACTTCCGTTGCAGCCTGCACTTTTTCAATAAAGGCCAGTTGTTTCCAGAACCAGTGTTATGGCGCATTTGTTTCTTGGATGTTAAGGGCGGGAAGCGCTGTCTCCCGCTGTCAGCCATAAACGCCCTGCAGGGTCGGGGGCCCCCGACGGCAGCAAACTTTGTTTGGAACATTAATTGGGGGCCATGACCCACTCGACCCACTGCGAGCCAGAGGAATTGCCGGCGACATTTACGGTGGTGATGAGAAAGGGAGCGATAAGGGGACTTATTCCTCCTGGGAGCAGGTTCTGGATTTGGCAGCATTTTGACATTTCGCTACTGCTACGCATGGTTGTGCACCAGAGATCGCCAGAAACCATACTCACCCTAACAACAAGTCGGAGTTTGGGGTGGATCTTTACAACAATTTGGACTGCACACAAGAACTCCATTCCCACTCCTGATGCATTATGGGACCTGAAGTGTGGTAGCAGTCCGGCAGGTATTTACCATCGAATTCTGGGACATTGCACTCGTGGTGTACCTCTGAGGAAAGCTATTTGCTGAAACGCGTCAGGTGGTCCACTTCCGTTGCAGCCTGCGCTTTTTCAATAAAGGCCAGTTGTTTCCAGAACCAGTGTTATGGCGCATTTGTTTCTTGGATGTTAAGGGCGGGAAGCGCTGTCTCCCGCTGTCAGCCATAAACGCCCTGCAGGGTCGGGGGCCCCCGACGGCAGCGAACTTTGTTTGGAACATTAATTGGGGGGCATTACCCGCTCGACCCACTGCGAGCCAGAGGAATTGCCGGCGACATTTACGGTGGTGATGAGAAAGGGAGCGATAAGGGGACTTATTCCTCCTGGGAGCAGGTTCTGGATTTGGCAGCATTTTGACATTTCGCTACTGCTACGCATGGTTGTGCACCAGAGATCGCCAGAAACCATACTCACCCTAACAACAAGTCGGAGTTTGGGGTGGATCTTTACAACAATTTGGACTGCACACAAGAACTCCATTCCCACTCCTGATGCATTATGGGACCTGAAGTGTGGTAGCAGTCCGGCAGGTATTTACCATCGAATTCTGGGACATTGCACACGTGGTGTACCTCTGAGGAAAGCTATTTGCTGAAACGCGTCAGGTGCTCCACTTCCGTTGCAGCCTGCGCTTTTTCAATAAAGGCCAGTTGTTTCCAGAACCAGTGTTATTGCCGCATTTGTTTCTTGGATGTTAAGGGTGGGAAGCGCTGTCTCCCGCTGTCAGCCATAAACGCCCTGCAGGGTAGGGGGCCCCCGACGGCAGCGAACTTTGTTTGGAACATTAATTGGGGGGCATGACCCGCTCGACCCACTGCGAGCCAGAGGAATTGCCGGCGACATTTGCGGTGGTGATGAGAAAGGGAGCGATAAGGGGGATGATTCCTCCTTGGAGCAGGTTCTGGATTTGGCGGCATTTTGACATTTCGCTACTGCTACGCATGGTTGTGCACCAGAGATCGCCAGCAACCATACTCACCCTAACAACAAGTCGGAGTTTGGGGTGGATCTTTACAACAATTTGGACTGCACACAAGAACTCCATTCCCACTCCTGATGCATTATGGGACCTGAAGTGTGGTAGCAGTCCGGCAGGTATTTACCATCGAATTCTGGGACATTGCACAAGTGGTGTACCTCTGAGGAAAGCTATTTGCTGAAACGCGTCAGGTGCTCCACTTCCGTTGCAGCCTGCGCTTTTTCAATAAAGGCCAGTTGTTTCCAGAACCAGTGTTATGGCGCATTTGTTTCTTGGATGTTAAGGGCGGGAAGCGCTGTCTCCCGCTGTCAGCCATAAACGCCCTGCAGGGTCGGGGGCCCCTGACGGCAGCAAACTTTGATTGGAACATTAATTGGGGGGCATGACCCGCTCGACCCACTGCGAGCCAGAGGAATTGCCGGCGACATTTGCGGTGGTGATGAGAAAGGGAGCGATAAGGGGGATGATTCCTCCCTGGAGCAGGTTGTGGATTTGGCGGCATTTTGACATTTCGCTACTGCTACGCATGGTTGTGCACCAGAGATCGCCAGCAACCATACTCACCCTAACAACAAGTCGGAGTTTGGGGTGGATCTTTACAACAATTTGGACTGCACACAAGGACTCCATTCCCACTCATGATGCATTATGGGACCTGAAGTGTGGTAGCAGTCCGGCAGGTATTTACCATCGAATTCTGGGACATTGCACACGTGGTGTACCTCTGAGGAAAGCTATTTGCTGAAACGTGTCAGGTGCTCCACTTCCGTTGCAGCCTCTGCTTTTTCAATAAAGGCCAGTTGTTTCCAGAACCAGTGTTATGGCGCATTTGTTTCTTGGATGTTAAGGGCGGGAAGCGCTGTCTCCCGCTGTCAGCCATAAAGGCCCTGCAGGGTCGGGGGCACCCGATGGCAGCGAACTTTGTTTGGAACATTAATTGGGGGGCATGACCCGCTCGACCCACTGCGAGCCAGAGGAATTGCCGGCGACATTTGCGGTGGTGATGAGAAAGGGAGCAATAAGGGGGATGATTCCTCCTTGGAGCAGGTTCTGGATTTGGCGGCATTTTGACATTTCGCTACTGCTACGCATGGTTGTGCACCAGAGATCGCCAGCAACCATACTCACCCTAACAACAAGTCGGAGTTTGGGGTGGATCTTTACAACAATTTGGACTGCACACAAGAACTCCATTCCCACTCCTGATGCATTATGGGACCTGAAGTGTGGTAGCAGTCCGGCAGGTATTTACCATCGAATTCTGGGACATTGCACACGTGGTGTACCTCTGAGGAAAGCTATTTGCTGAAACGCGTCAGGTGGTCCACTTCCGTTGCAGCCTGCGCTTTTTCAATAAAGGCCATTTGTTTCCAGAACCAGTGTTATGGCGCATTTGTTTCTTGGATGTTAAGGGCGGGAAGCGCTGTCTCCCGCTGTCAGCCATAAACGCCCTGCAGGGTCGGGGGCCCCCGACGGCAGCGAACTTTGTTTGGAACATTAATTGGGGGGCATTACCCGCTCGACCCACTGCGAGCCAGAGGAATTGCCGGCGACATTTGCGGTGGTGATGAGAAAGGGAGCGATAAGGGGACTTATTCCTCCTTGGAGCAGGTTCTGGATTTGGCAGCATTTTGACATTTCGCTACTGCTACGCATGGTTGTGCACCAGAGATCGCCAGAAACCATACTCACCCTAACAACAAGTCGGAGTTTGGGGTGGATCTTTACAACAATTTGGACTGCACACAAGAACTCCATTCCCACTCCTGATGCATTATGGGACCTGAAGTGTGGTAGCAGTCCGGCAGGTATTTACCATCGAATTCTGGGACATTGCACACGTGGTGTACCTCTGAGGAAAGCTATTTGCTGAAACGCGTCAGGTGCTCCACTTCCGTTGCAGCCTGCGCTTTTTCAATAAAGGCCAGTTGTTTCCAGACCCAGTGTTATTGCCGCATTTGTTTCTTGGATGTTAAGGGTGGGAAGCGCTGTCTCCCGCTGTCAGCCATAAACGCCCTGCAGGGTAGGGGGCCCCCGACGGCAGCGAACTTTGTTTGGAACATTAATTGGGGGGCATGACCCACTCGACCCACTGCGAGCCAGAGGAATTGCCGGCGACATTTGCGGTGGTGATGAGAAAGGGAGCGATAAGGGGGATGATTCCTCCTTGGAGCAGGTTCTGGATTTGGCGGCATTTTGACATTTCGCTACTGCTACGCATGGTTGTGCACCAGAGATCGCCAGCAACCATACTCACCCTAACAACAAGTCGGAGTTTGGGGTGGATCTTTACAACAATTTGGACTGCACAAAAGAACTCCATTCCCACTCCTGATGCATTATGGGACCTGAAGTGTGGTAGCAGTCCGGCAGGTATTTACCATCGAATTCTGGGACATTGCACAAGTGGTGTACCTCTGAGGAAAGCTATTTGCTGAAACGCGTCAGGTGCTCCACTTCCGTTGCAGTCTGCGCTTTTTCAATAAAGGCCAGTTGTTTCCAGAACCAGTGTTATGGCGCATTTGTTTCTTGGATGTTAAGGGCGGGAAGCGCTGTCTCCCGCTGTCAGCCATAAACGCCCTGCAGGGTCGGGGCCCCTGACGGCAGCAAACTTTGATTGGAACATTAATTGGGGGGCATGACCCGCTCGACCCACTGCGAGCCAGAGGAATTGCCGGCGACATTTGCGGTGGTGATGAGAAAGGGAGCGATAAGGGGGATGATTCCTCCCTGAAGCAGGTTGTGGATTTGGCGGCATTTTGACATTTCGCTACTGCTACGCATGGTTGTGCACCAGAGATCGCCAGCAACCATACTCACCCTAACAACAAGTCGGAGTTTGGGGTGGATCTTTACAACAATTTGGACTGCACACAAGGACTCCATTCCCACTCATGATGCATTATGGGACCTGAAGTGTGGTAGCAGTCCGGCAGGTATTTACCATCGAATTCTGGGACATTGCACAAGTGGTGTACCTCTGAGGAAAGCTATTTGCTGAAACGTGTCAGGTGCTCCACTTCCGTTGCAGCCTGCGCTTTTTCAATAAAGGCCAGTTGTTTCCAGAACCAGTGTTATGGCGCATTTGTTTCTTGGATGTTAAGGGCGGGAAGCGCTGTCTCCCGCTGTCAGCCATAAAGGCCCTGCAGGGTCGGGGGCACCCGACGGCAGCGAACTTTGTTTGGAACATTAATTGGGGGGCATGACCCGCTCGACCCACTGCGAGCCAGAGGAATTGCCGGCGACATTTGCGGTGGTGATGAGAAAGGGAGCAATAAGGGGGATGATTCCTCCTTGGAGCAGGTTCTGGATTTGGCGGCATTTTGACATTTCGCTACTGCTACGCATGGTTGTGCACCAGAGATCGCCAGCAACCATACTCACCCTAACAACAAGTCGGAGTTTGGGGAGGATCTTTACAACAATTTGGACTGCACACAAGAACTCCATTCCCACTCCTGATGCATTATGGGACCTGAAGTGTGGTAGCAGTCCGGCAGGTATTTACCATCGAATTCTGGGACATTGCACACGTGGTGTACCTCTGAGGAAAGCTATTTGCTGAAACGCGTCAGGTGCTCCACTTCCGTTGCAGCCTGCGCTTTTTCAATAAAGGCCAGTTGTTTCCAGAACCAGTGTTATGGCGCATTTGTTTCTTGGATGTTAAGGGCGGGAAGCGCTGTCTCCCGCTGTCAGCCATAAACGCCCTGCAGGGTCGGGGGCACCCGACGGCAGCGAACTTTGTTTGGAACATTAATTGGGGGGCATGACCCGCTCAACCCACTGCGAGCCAGAGGAATTGCCGGCGACATTTGTGGTGGTGATGAGAAAGGGAGCGATAAGGGGGATGATTCCTCCTTGGAGCAGGTTCTGGATTTGGCGGCATTTTGACATTTCGCTACTGCTACGCATGGTTGTGCACCAGAGATCGCCAGCAACCATACTCACCCTAACAACAAGTCGGAGTTTGGGGTGGATCTTTACAACAATTTGGACTGCACACAAGAACTCCATTCCCACTCCTGATGCATTATGGGACCTGAAGTGTGGTAGCAGTCCGGCAGGTATTTACCATCGAATTCTGGGACATTGCACAAGTGGTGTACCTCTGAGGAAAGCTATTTGCTGAAACGCGTCAGGTGCTCCACTTCCGTTGCAGCCTGCGCTTTTTCAATAAAGGCCAGTTGTTTCCAGAACCAGTGTTATGGCGCATTTGTTTCTTGGATGTTAAGGGCGGGAAGCGCTGTCTCCCGCTGTCAGCCATAAACGCCCTGCAGGGTCGGGGGCCCCTGACGGCAGCAAACTTTGATTGGAACATTAATTGGGGGGCATGACCCGCTCGACCCACTGCGAGCCAGAGGAATTGCCGGCGACATTTGCGGTGGTGATGAGAAAGGGAGCGATAAGGGGGATGATTCCTCCCTGGAGCAGGTTGTGGATTTGGCGGCATTTTGACATTTCGCTACTGCTACGCATGGTTGTGCACCAGAGATCGCCAGCAACCATACTCACCCTAACAACAAGTCGGAGTTTGGGGTGGATCTTTACAACAATTTGGACTGCACACAAGGACTCCATTCCCACTCATGATGCATTATGGGACCTGAAGTGTGGTAGCAGTCCGGCAGGTATTTACCATCGAATTCTGGGACATTGCACACGTGGTGTACCTCTGAGGAAAGCTATTTGCTGAAACGTGTCAGGTGCTCCACTTCCGTTGCAGCCTCTGCTTTTTCAATAAAGGCCAGTTGTTTCCAGAACCAGTGTTATGGCGCATTTGTTTCTTGGATGTTAAGGGCGGGAAGCGCTGTCTCCCGCTGTCAGCCATAAAGGCCCTGCAGGGTCGGGGGCACCCGATGGCAGCGAACTTTGTTTGGAACATTAATTGGGGGGCATGACCCGCTCGACCCACTGCGAGCCAGAGGAATTGCCGGCGACATTTGCGGTGGTGATGAGAAAGGGAGCAATAAGGGGGATGATTCCTCCTTGGAGCAGGTTCTGGATTTGGCGGCATTTTGACATTTCGCTACTGCTACGCATGGTTGTGCACCAGAGATCGCCAGCAACCATACTCACCCTAACAACAAGTCGGAGTTTGGGGTGGATCTTTACAACAATTTGGACTGCACACAAGAACTCCATTCCCACTCCTGATGCATTATGGGACCTGAAGTGTGGTAGCAGTCCGGCAGGTATTTACCATCGAATTCTGGGACATTGCACACGTGGTGTACCTCTGAGGAAAGCTATTTGCTGAAACGCGTCAGGTGGTCCACTTCCGTTGCAGCCTGCGCTTTTTCAATAAAGGCCATTTGTTTCCAGAACCAGTGTTATGGCGCATTTGTTTCTTGGATGTTAAGGGCGGGAAGCGCTGTCTCCCGCTGTCAGCCATAAACGCCCTGCAGGGTCGGGGGCTCCCGACGGCAGCGAACTTTGTTTGGAACATTAATTGGGGGGCATTACCCGCTCGACCCACTGCGAGCCAGAGGAATTGCCGGTGACATTTGCGGTGGTGATGAGAAAGGGAGCGATAAGGGGACTTATTCCTCCTTGGAGCAGGTTCTGGATTTGGCAGCATTTTGACATTTCGCTACTGCTACGCATGGTTGTGCACCAGAGATCGCCAGAAACCATACTCACCCTAACAACAAGTCGGAGTTTGGGGTGGATCTTTACAACAATTTGGACTGCACACAAGAACTCCATTCCCACTCCTGATGCATTATGGGACCTGAAGTGTGGTAGCAGTCCGGCAGGTATTTACCATCGAATTCTGGGACATTGCACACGTGGTGTACCTCTGAGGAAAGCTATTTGCTGAAACGCGTCAGGTGCTCCACTTCCGTTGCAGCCTGCGCTTTTTCAATAAAGGCCAGTTGTTTCCAGAACCAGTGTTATTGCCGCATTTGTTTCTTGGATGTTAAGGGTGGGAAGCGCTGTCTCCCGCTGTCAGCCATAAACGCCCTGCAGGGTAGGGGGCCCCCGACGGCAGCGAACTTTGTTTGGAACATTAATTTGGGGGCATGACCCGCTCGACCCACTGCGAGCCAGAGGAATTGCCGGCGACATTTGCGGTGGTGATGAGAAAGGGAGCGATAAGGGGGATGATTCCTCCTTGGAGCAGGTTCTGGATTTGGCGGCATTTTGACATTTCGCTACTGCTACGCATGGTTGTGCACCAGAGATCGCCAGCAACCATACTCACCCTAACAACAAGTCGGAGTTTGGGGTGGATCTTTACAACAATTTGGACTGCACACAAGAACTCCATTCCCACTCCTGATGCATTATGGGACCTGAAGTGTGGTAGCAGTCCGGCAGGTATTTACCATCGAATTCTGGGACATTGCACAAGTGGTGTACCTCTGAGGAAAGCTATTTGCTGAAACGCGTCAGGTGCTCCACTTCCGTTGCAGTCTGCGCTTTTTCAATAAAGGCCAGTTGTTTCCAGAACCAGTGTTATGGCGCATTTGTTTCTTGGATGTTAAGGGCGGGAAGCGCTGTCTCCCGCTGTCAGCCATAAACGCCCTGCAGGGTCGGGGCCCCTGACGGCAGCAAACTTTGATTGGAACATTAATTGGGGGGCATGACCCGCTCGACCCACTGCGAGCCAGAGGAATTGCCGGCGACATTTGCGGTGGTGATGAGAAAGGGAGCGATAAGGGGGATGATTCCTCCCTGAAGCAGGTTGTGGATTTGGCGGCATTTTGACATTTCGCTACTGCTACGCATGGTTGTGCACCAGAGATCGCCAGCAACCATACTCACCCTAACAACAAGTCGGAGTTTGGGGTGGATCTTTACAACAATTTGGACTGCACACAAGGACTCCATTCCCACTCCTGATGCATTATGGGACCTGAAGTGTGGTAGCAGTCCGGCAGGTATTTACCATCGAATTCTGGGACATTGCACAAGTGGTGTACCTCTGAGGAAAGCTATTTGCTGAAACGTGTCAGGTGCTCCACTTCCGTTGCAGCCTGCGCTTTTTCAATAAAGGCCAGTTGTTTCCAGAACCAGTGTTATGGCGCATTTGTTTCTTGGATGTTAAGGGCGGGAAGCGCTGTCTCCCGCTGTCAGCCATAAAGGCCCTGCAGGGTCGGGGGCACCCGACGGCAGCGAACTTTGTTTGGAACATTAATTGGGGGGCATGACCCGCTCGACCCACTGCGAGCCAGAGGAATTGCCGGCGACATTTGCGGTGGTGATGAGAAAGGGAGCAATAAGGGGGATGATTCCTCCTTGGAGCAAGTTCTGGATTTGGCGGCATTTTGACATTTCGCTACTGCTACGCATGGTTGTGCACCAGAGATCGCCAGCAACCATACTCACCCTAACAACAAGTCGGAGTTTGGGGTGGATCTTTACAACAATTTGGACTGCACACAAGAACTCCATTCCCACTCCTGATGCATTATGGGACCTGAAGTGTGGTAGCAGTCCGGCAGGTATTTACCATCGAATTCTGGGACATTGCACACGTGGTGTACCTCTGAGGAAAGCTATTTGCTGAAACGCGTCAGGTGCTCCACTTCCGTTGCAGCCTGCGCTTTTTCAATAAAGGCCAGTTGTTTCCAGAACCAGTGTTATGGCGCATTTGTTTCTTGGATGTTAAGGGCGGGAAGCGCTGTCTCCCGCTGTCAGCCATAAACGCCCTGCAGGGTCGGGGGCACCCGACGGCAGCGAACTTTGTTTGGAACATTAATTGGGGGGCATGACCCGCTCAACCCACTGCGAGCCAGAGGAATTGCCGGCGACATTTGTGGTGGTGATGAGAAAGGGAGCAATAAGGGGGATGATTCCTCCTTGGAGCAGGTTCTGGATTTGGCGGCATTTTGACATTTCGCTACTGCTACGCATGGTTGTGCACCAGAGATCGCCAGCAACCATACTCACCCTAACAACAAGTCGTAGTTTGGGGTGGATCTTTACAACAATTTGGACTGCACACAAGAACTCCATTCCCACTCCTGATGTATTATGGGACCTGAATTGTGGACGCAGTCTGGCAGGTATTTACCATCGAATTCTGGGACATTGCACACGTCGTGTACCTCTGAGGAAAGCTATTTGTTGAAACGCGTCAGGTGCTCCACTTCCGTTGCAGCCTGCGCTTTTTCAATAAAGGCCAGTTGTTTCCAGAACCAGTGTTATGGCGCATTTGTTTCTTGGATGTTAAGGGCGGGAAGCGCTGTCTCCCGCTGTCAGCCATAAACGCCCTGCAGGGTCGGGGGCCCCCGACGGCAGCAAACTTTGTTTGGAACATTAATTGGGGGGCATGACCCGCTCGACCCACTGCGAGCCAGAGGAATTGCCGGCGACATTTGCGGTGGTGATGAGAAAGGGAGCGATAAGGGGGATGATTCCTCCCTGGAGCAGGTTGTGGATTTGGTGGCATTTTGACATTTCGCTACTGCTACGCATGGTTGTGCACCAGAGATCGCCAGCAACCATACTCACCCTAACAACAAGTCGGAGTTTGGGGTGGATCTTTACAACAATTTGGACTGCACACAAGAACTCCATTCCCACTCCTGATGCATTATGGGACCTGAAGTGTGGTAGCAGTCCGGCAGGTATTTACCATCAAATTCTGGGACATTGCACACGTGGTGTACCTCTGAGGAAAGCTATTTGCTGAAACGTGTCAGGTGCTCCACTTCCGTTGCAGCCTGCGCTTTTTCAATAAAGGCCAGTTGTTTCCAGAACCAGTGTTATGGCGCATTTGTTTCTTGGATGTTAAGGGCGGGAAGCGCTGTCTCCCGCTGTCAGCCATAAACGCCCTGCAGGGTCGGGGCACCAGACGGCAGCGAACTTTGTTTGGAACATTAATTGGGGGGCATGACCCGCTCGACCCACTGCGAGCCAGAGGAATTGCCGGCGACATTTGCGGTGGTGATGAGAAAGGGAGCGATAAGGGGGATGATTCCTCCTTGGAGCAGGTTCTGGATTTGGCGGCATTTTGACATTTCGCTACTGCTACTTATGGTTGTGCACCAGAGATCGCCAGCAACCATACTCACCCTAACAACAAGTCGGAGTTTGGGGTGGATCTTTACAACAATTTGGACAGCACACAAGAACTCCATTCCCACTCCTGATGCATTATGGGAAATGAAGTGTGGTAGCAGTCCGGCAGGTATTTACCATCGAATTCTGGGACATTGCACACGTGGTGTACCTCTGAGGAAAGCTATTTGCTGAAACGCGTCAGGTGGTCCACTTCCGTTGCAGCCTGCGCTTTTTCAATAAAGGCCATTTGTTTCCAGAACCAGTGTTATGGCGCATTTGTTTCTTGGATGTTAAGGGCGGGAAGCGCTGTCTCCCGCTGTCAGCCATAAACGCCCTGCAGGGTCGGGGGCCCCCGACGGCAGCGAACTTTGTTTGGAACATTAATTGGGGGGCATGACCCGCTCGACCCACTGCGAGCCAGAGGAATTGCCGGCGACATTTGCGGTGGTGATGAAAGGGAGCGATAAGGGGGCTTATTCCTCCTTGGAGCAGGTTCTGGATTTGGCAGCATTTTGACATTTCGCTACTGCTACGCATGGTTGTGCACCAGAGATCGCCAGAAACCATACTCACCCTAACAACAAGTCGGAGTTTGGGGTGGATCTTTACAACAATTTGGACTGCACACAAGAACTCCATTCCCACTCCTGATGCATTATGGGACCTGAAGTGTGGTAGCAGTCCTGCAGGTATTTACCATCGAATTCTGGGACATTGCACATGTGGTGTACCTCTGAGGAAAGCTATTTGCTGAAACGCGTCAGGTGCTCCACTTCCGTTGCAGCCTGCGCTTTTTCAATAAAGGCCAGTTGTTTCCAGAACCAGTGTTATTGCCGCATTTGTTTCTTGGATGTTAAGGGTGGGAAGCGCTGTCTCCCGCTGTCAGCCATAAACGCCCTGCAGGGTAGGGGGCCCCCGACGGCAGCGAACTTTGTTTGGAACATTAATTGGGGGACATGACCCGCTCGACCCACTGCGAGCCAGAAGAATTGCCGGCGACATTTGTGGTGGTGATGAGAAAGGGAGCGATAAGGGGGATGATTCCTCCTTGGAGCAGGTTCTGGGTTTTGCGGCATTTTGACATTTCGCCACTGCTACGCATGGTTGTGCACCAGAGATCGCCAGCAACCATACTCACCCTAACAACAAGTCGGAGTTTGGGGTGGATCTTTACAACAATTTGGACTGCACACAAGAACTCCATTCCCACTCCTGATGCATTATGGGACCTGAAGTGTGGTAGCAGTCCGGCAGGTATTTACCATCGAATTCTGGGACATTGCACAAGTGGTGTACCTCTGAGGAAAGCTATTTGCTGAAACGCGTCAGGTGCTCCACTTCCGTTGCAGCCTGCGCTTTTTCAATAAAGGCCAGTTGTTTCCAGAACCAGTGTTATGGCGCATTTGTTTCTTGGATGTTAAGGGCGGGAAGCGCTGTCTCCCGCTGTCAGCCATAAACGCCCTGCAGGGTCGGGGGCCCCTGACGGCAGCAAACTTTGATTGGAACATTAATTGGGGGGCATGACCCGCTCGACCCACTGCGAGCCAGAGGAATTGCCGGCGACATTTGCGGTGGTGATGAGAAAGGGAGCGATAAGGGGGATGATTCCTCCCTGGAGCAGGTTGTGGATTTGGCGGCATTTTGACATTTCGCTACTGCTACGCATGGTTGTGCACCAGAGATCGCCAGCAACCATACTCACCCTAACAACAAGTCGGAGTTTGGGGTGGATCTTTACAACAATTTGGACTGCACACAAGGACTCCATTCCCACTCCTGATGCATTATGGGACCTGAAGTGTGGTAGCAGTCCTGCAGGTATTTACCATCGAATTCTGGGACATTGCACACGTGGTGTACCTCTGAGGAAAGCTATTTGCTGAAACGCGTCAGGTGCTCCACTTCCGTTGCAGCCTGCACTTTTTCAATAAAGGCCAGTTGTTTCCAGAACCAGTGTTATGGCGCATTTGTTTCTTGGATGTTAAGGGCGGGAAGCGCTGTCTCCCGCTGTCAGCCATAAACGCCCTGCAGGGTCGGGGGCCCCCGACGGCAGCAAACTTTGTTTGGAACATTAATTGGGGGCCATGACCCACTCGACCCACTGCGAGCCAGAGGAATTGCCGGCGACATTTGCGGTGGTGATGAGAAAGGGAGCGATAAGGGGGATGATTCCTCCTTGGAGCAGGTTCTGGATTTGGCGGCATTTTGACATTTCGCTACTGCTACGTATGGTTGTGCACCAGAGATCGCCAGCAACCATACTCACCCTAACAACAAGTCGGAGTTTGGGGTGGATCTTTACAACAATTTGGACAGCACACAAGAACTCCATTCCCACTCCTGATGCATTATGGGAACTGAAGTGTGGTAGCAGTCCGGCAGGTATTTACCATCGAATTCTGGGACATTGCACACGTGGTGTACCTCTGAGGAAAGCTATTTGCTGAAACGCGTCAGGTGGTCCACTTCCGTTGCAGCCTGCGCTTTTTCAATAAAGGCCATTTGTTTCCAGAACCAGTGTTATGGCGCATTTGTTTCTTGGATGTTAAGGGCGGGAAGCGCTGTCTCCCGCTGTCAGCCATAAACGCCCTGCAGGGTCGGGGGCCCCCGACGGCAGCGAACTTTGTTTGGAACATTAATTGGGGGGCATTACCCGCTCGACCCACTGCGAGCCAGAGGAATTGCCGGCGACATTTACGGTGGTGATGAGAAAGGGAGCGATAAGGGGACTTATTCCTCCTGGGAGCAGGTTCTGGATTTGGCAGCATTTTGACATTTCGCTACTGCTACGCATGGTTGTGCACCAGAGATCGCCAGAAACCATACTCACCCTAACAACAAGTCGGAGTTTGGGGTGGATCTTTACAACAATTTGGACTGCACACAAGAACTCCATTCCCACTCCTGATGCATTATGGGACCTGAAGTGTGGTAGCAGTCCGGCAGGTATTTACCATCGAATTCTGGGACATTGCACACGTGGTGTACCTCTGAGGAAAGCTATTTGCTGAAACGCGTCAGGTGGTCCACTTCCGTTGCAGCCTGCGCTTTTTCAATAAAGGCCAGTTGTTTCCAGAACCAGTGTTATTGCCGCATTTGTTTCTTGGATGTTAAGGGTGGGAAGCGCTGTCTCCCGCTGTCAGCCATAAACGCCCTGCAGGGTAGGGGGCCCCCGACGGCAGCGAACTTTGTTTGGAACATTAATTGGGGGGCATGACCCGCTCGACCCACTGCGAGCCAGAGGAATTGCCGGCGACATTTGCGGTGGTGATGAGAAAGGGAGCGATAAGGGGGATGATTCCTCCTTGGAGCAGGTTCTGGATTTGGCGGCATTTTGACATTTCGCTACTGCTACGCATGGTTGTGCACCAGAGATCGCCAGCAACCATACTCACCCTAACAACAAGTCGGAGTTTGGGGTGGATCTTTACAACAATTTGGACTGCACACAAGAACTCCATTCCCACTCCTGATGCATTATGGGACCTGAAGTGTGGTAGCAGTCCGGCAGGTATTTACCATCAAATTCTGGGACATTGCACAAGTGGTGTACCTCTGAGGAAAGCTATTTGCTGAAACGCGTCAGGTGCTCCACTTCCGTTGCAGCCTGCGCTTTTTCAATAAAGGCCAGTTGTTTCCAGAACCAGTGTTATGGCGCATTTGTTTCTTGGATGTTAAGGGCGGGAAGCGCTGTCTCCCGCTGTCAGCCATAAACGCCCTGCAGGGTCGGGGGCCCCTGACGGCAGCAAACTTTGATTGGAACATTAATTGGGGGGCATGACCCGCTCGACCCACTGCGAGCCAGAGGAATTGCCGGCGACATTTGCGGTGGTGATGAGAAAGGGAGCGATAAGGGGGATGATTCCTCCCTGGAGCAGGTTGTGGATTTGGCGGCATTTTGACATTTCGCTACTGCTACGCATGGTTGTGCACCAGAGATCGCCAGCAACCATACTCACCCTAACAACAAGTCGGAGTTTGGGGTGGATCTTTACAACAATTTGGACTGCACACAAGGACTCCATTCCCACTCATGATGCATTATGGGACCTGAAGTGTGGTAGCAGTCCGGCAGGTATTTACCATCGAATTCTGGGACATTGCACACGTGGTGTACCTCTGAGGAAAGCTATTTGCTGAAACGTGTCAGGTGCTCCACTTCCGTTGCAGCCTCTGCTTTTTCAATAAAGGCCAGTTGTTTCCAGAACCAGTGTTATGGCGCATTTGTTTCTTGGATGTTAAGGGCGGGAAGCGCTGTCTCCCGCTGTCAGCCATAAAGGCCCTGCAGGGTCGGGGGCACCCGATGGCAGCGAACTTTGTTTGGAACATTAATTGGGGGGCATGACCCGCTCGACCCACTGCGAGCCAGAGGAATTGCCGGCGACATTTGCGGTGGTGATGAGAAAGGGAGCAATAAGGGGGATGATTCCTCCTTGGAGCAGGTTCTGGATTTGGCGGCATTTTGACATTTCGCTACTGCTACGCATGGTTGTGCACCAGAGATCCCCAGCAACCATACTCACCCTAACAACAAGTCGGAGTTTGGGGTGGATCTTTACAACAATTTGGACTGCACACAAGAACTCCATTCCCACTCCTGATGCATTATGGGACCTGAAGTGTGGTAGCAGTCCGGCAGGTATTTACCATCGAATTCTGGGACATTGCACACGTGGTGTACCTCTGAGGAAAGCTATTTGCTGAAACGCGTCAGGTGGTCCACTTCCGTTGCAGCCTGCGCTTTTTCAATAAAGGCCATTTGTTTCCAGAACCAGTGTTATGGCGCATTTGTTTCTTGGATGTTAAGGGCGGGAAGCGCTGTCTCCCGCTGTCAGCCATAAACGCCCTGCAGGGTCGGGGGCCCCCGACGGCAGCGAACTTTGTTTGGAACATTAATTGGGGGGCATTACCCGCTCGACCCACTGCGAGCCAGAGGAATTGCCGGCGACATTTGCGGTGGTGATGAGAAAGGGAGCGATAAGGGGACTTATTCCTCCTTGGAGCAGGTTCTGGATTTGGCAGCATTTTGACATTTCGCTACTGCTACGCATGGTTGTGCACCAGAGATCGCCAGAAACCATACTCACCCTAACAACAAGTCGGAGTTTGGGGTGGATCTTTACAACAATTTGGACTGCACACAAGAACTCCATTCCCACTCCTGATGCATTATGGGACCTGAAGTGTGGTAGCAGTCCGGCAGGTATTTACCATCGAATTCTGGGACATTGCACACGTGGTGTACCTCTGAGGAAAGCTATTTGCTGAAACGCGTCAGGTGCTCCACTTCCGTTGCAGCCTGCGCTTTTTCAATAAAGGCCAGTTGTTTCCAGAACCAGTGTTATTGCCGCATTTGTTTCTTGGATGTTAAGGGTGGGAAGCGCTGTCTCCCGCTGTCAGCCATAAACGCCCTGCAGGGTAGGGGGCCCCCGACGGCAGCGAACTTTGTTTGGAACATTAATTGGGGGGCATGACCCGCTCGACCCACTGCGAGCCAGAGGAATTGCCGGCGACATTTGCGGTGGTGATGAGAAAGGGAGCGATAAGGGGGATGATTCCTCCTTGGAGCAGGTTCTGGATTTGGCGGCATTTTGACATTTCGCTACTGCTACGCATGGTTGTGCACCAGAGATCGCCAGCAACCATACTCACCCTAACAACAAGTCGGAGTTTGGGGTGGATCTTTACAACAATTTGGACTGCACAAAAGAACTCCATTCCCACTCCTGATGCATTATGGGACCTGAAGTGTGGTAGCAGTCCGGCAGGTATTTACCATCGAATTCTGGGACATTGCACAAGTGGTGTACCTCTGAGGAAAGCTATTTGCTGAAACGCGTCAGGTGCTCCACTTCCGTTGCAGTCTGCGCTTTTTCAATAAAGGCCAGTTGTTTCCAGAACCAGTGTTATGGCGCATTTGTTTCTTGGATGTTAAGGGCGGGAAGCGCTGTCTCCCGCTGTCAGCCATAAACGCCCTGCAGGGTCGGGGCCCCTGACAGCAGCAAACTTTGATTGGAACATTAATTGGGGGGCATGACCCGCTCGACCCACTGCGAGCCAGAGGAATTGCCGGCGACATTTGCGGTGGTGATGAGAAAGGGAGCGATAAGGGGGATGATTCCTCCCTGGAGCAGGTTGTGGATTTGGCGGCATTTTGACATTTCGCTACTGCTACGCATGGTTGTGCACCAGAGATCGCCAGCAACCATACTCACCCTAACAACAAGTCGGAGTTTGGGGTGGATCTTTACAACAATTTGGACTGCACACAAGGACTCCATTCCCACTCATGATGCATTATGGGACCTGAAGTGTGGTAGCAGTCCGGCAGGTATTTACCATCGAATTCTGGGACATTGCACACGTGGTGTACCTCTGAGGAAAGCTATTTGCTGAAACGTGTCAGGTGCTCCACTTCCGTTGCAGCCTCTGCTTTTTCAATAAAGGCCAGTTGTTTCCAGAACCAGTGTTATGGCGCATTTGTTTCTTGGATGTTAAGGGCGGGAAGCGCTGTCTCCCGCTGTCAGCCATAAAGGCCCTGCAGGGTCGGGGGCACCCGATGGCAGCGAACTTTGTTTGGAACATTAATTGGGGGGCATGACCCGCTCGACCCACTGCGAGCCAGAGGAATTGCCGGCGACATTTGCGGTGGTGATGAGAAAGGGAGCAATAAGGGGGATGATTCCTCCTTGGAGCAGGTTCTGGATTTGGCGGCATTTTGACATTTCGCTACTGCTACGCATGGTTGTGCACCAGAGATCGCCAGCAACCATACTCACCCTAACAACAAGTCGGAGTTTGGGGTGGATCTTTACAACAATTTGGACTGCACACAAGAACTCCATTCCCACTCCTGATGCATTATGGGACCTGAAGTGTGGTAGCAGTCCGGCAGGTATTTACCATCGAATTCTGGGACATTGCACACGTGGTGTACCTCTGAGGAAAGCTATTTGCTGAAACGCGTCAGGTGGTCCACTTCCGTTGCAGCCTGCGCTTTTTCAATAAAGGCCATTTGTTTCCAGAACCAGTGTTATGGCGCATTTGTTTCTTGGATGTTAAGGGCGGGAAGCGCTGTCTCCCGCTGTCAGCCATAAACGCCCTGCAGGGTCGGGGGCCCCCGACGGCAGCGAACTTTGTTTGGAACATTAATTGGGGGGCATTACCCGCTCGACCCACTGCGAGCCAGAGGAATTGCCGGCGACATTTGCGGTGGTGATGAGAAAGGGAGCGATAAGGGGACTTATTCCTCCTTGGAGCAGGTTCTGGATTTGGCAGCATTTTGACATTTCGCTACTGCTACGCATGGTTGTGCACCAGAGATCGCCAGAAACCATACTCACCCTAACAACAAGTCGGAGTTTGGGGTGGATCTTTACAACAATTTGGACTGCACACAAGAACTCCATTCCCACTCCTGATGCATTATGGGACCTGAAGTGTGGTAGCAGTCCGGCAGGTATTTACCATCGAATTCTGGGACATTGCACACGTGGTGTACCTCTGAGGAAAGCTATTTGCTGAAACGCGTCAGGTGCTCCACTTCCGTTGCAGCCTGCGCTTTTTCAATAAAGGCCAGTTGTTTCCAGAACCAGTGTTATTGCCGCATTTGTTTCTTGGATGTTAAGGGTGGGAAGCGCTGTCTCCCGCTGTCAGCCATAAACGCCCTGCAGGGTAGGGGGCCCCCGACGGCAGCGAACTTTGTTTGGAACATTAATTGGGGGGCATGACCCGCTCGACCCACTGCGAGCCAGAGGAATTGCCGGCGACATTTGCGGTGGTGATGAGAAAGGGAGCGATAAGGGGGATGATTCCTCCTTGGAGCAGGTTCTGGATTTGGCGGCATTTTGACATTTCGCTACTGCTACGCATGGTTGTGCACCAGAGATCGCCAGCAACCATACTCACCCTAACAACAAGTCGGAGTTTGGGGTGGATCTTTACAACAATTTGGACTGCACAAAAGAACTCCATTCCCACTCCTGATGCATTATGGGACCTGAAGTGTGGTAGCAGTCCGGCAGGTATTTACCATCGAATTCTGGGACATTGCACAAGTGGTGTACCTCTGAGGAAAGCTATTTGCTGAAACGCGTCAGGTGCTCCACTTCCGTTGCAGTCTGCGCTTTTTCAATAAAGGCCAGTTGTTTCCAGAACCAGTGTTATGGCGCATTTGTTTCTTGGATGTTAAGGGCGGGAAGCGCTGTCTCCCGCTGTCAGCCATAAACGCCCTGCAGGGTCGGGGCCCCTGACGGCAGCAAACTTTGATTGGAACATTAATTGGGGGGCATGACCCGCTCGACCCACTGCGAGCCAGAGGAATTGCCGGCGACATTTGCGGTGGTGATGAGAAAGGGAGCGATAAGGGGGATGATTCCTCCCTGAAGCAGGTTGTGGATTTGGCGGCATTTTGACATTTCGCTACTGCTACGCATGGTTGTGCACCAGAGATCGCCAGCAACCATACTCACCCTAACAACAAGTCGGAGTTTGGGGTGGATCTTTACAACAATTTGGACTGCACACAAGGACTCCATTCCCACTCATGATGCATTATGGGACCTGAAGTGTGGTAGCAGTCCGGCAGGTATTTACCATCGAATTCTGGGACATTGCACAAGTGGTGTACCTCTGAGGAAAGCTATTTGCTGAAACGTGTCAGGTGCTCCACTTCCGTTGCAGCCTGCGCTTTTTCAATAAAGGCCAGTTGTTTCCAGAACCAGTGTTATGGCGCATTTGTTTCTTGGATGTTAAGGGCGGGAAGCGCTGTCTCCCGCTGTCAGCCATAAAGGCCCTGCAGGGTCGGGGGCACCCGACGGCAGCGAACTTTGTTTGGAACATTAATTGGGGGGCATGACCCGCTCGACCCACTGCGAGCCAGAGGAATTGCCGGCGACATTTGCGGTGGTGATGAGAAAGGGAGCAATAAGGGGGATGATTCCTCCTTGGAGCAGGTTCTGGATTTGGCGGCATTTTGACATTTCGCTACTGCTACGCATGGTTGTGCACCAGAGATCGCCAGCAACCATACTCACCCTAACAACAAGTCGGAGTTTGGGGAGGATCTTTACAACAATTTGGACTGCACACAAGAACTCCATTCCCACTCCTGATGCATTATGGGACCTGAAGTGTGGTAGCAGTCCGGCAGGTATTTACCATCGAATTCTGGGACATTGCACACGTGGTGTACCTCTGAGGAAAGCTATTTGCTGAAACGCGTCAGGTGCTCCACTTCCGTTGCAGCCTGCGCTTTTTCAATAAAGGCCAGTTGTTTCCAGAACCAGTGTTATGGCGCATTTGTTTCTTGGATGTTAAGGGCGGGAAGCGCTGTCTCCCGCTGTCAGCCATAAACGCCCTGCAGGGTCGGGGGCACCCGACGGCAGCGAACTTTGTTTGGAACATTAATTGGGGGGCATGACCCGCTCAACCCACTGAGAGCCAGAGGAATTGCCGGCGACATTTGTGGTGGTGATGAGAAAGGGAGCGATAAGGGGGATGATTCCTCCTTGGAGCAGGTTCTGGATTTGGCGGCATTTTGACATTTCGCTACTGCTACGCATGGTTGTGCACCAGAGATCGCCAGCAACCATACTCACCCTAACAACAAGTCGGAGTTTGGGGTGGATCTTTACAACAATTTGGACTGCACACAAGAACTCCATTCCCACTCCTGATGCATTATGGGACCTGAAGTGTGGTAGCAGTCCGGCAGGTATTTACCATCGAATTCTGGGACATTGCACAAGTGGTGTACCTCTGAGGAAAGCTATTTGCTGAAACGCGTCAGGTGCTCCACTTCCGTTGCAGCCTGCGCTTTTTCAATAAAGGCCAGTTGTTTCCAGAACCAGTGTTATGGCGCATTTGTTTCTTGGATGTTAAGGGCGGGAAGCGCTGTCTCCCGCTGTCAGCCATAAACGCCCTGCAGGGTCGGGGGCCCCTGACGGCAGCAAACTTTGATTGGAACATTAATTGGGGGGCATGACCCGCTCGACCCACTGCGAGCCAGAGGAATTGCCGGCGACATTTGCGGTGGTGATGAGAAAGGGAGCGATAAGGGGGATGATTCCTCCCTGGAGCAGGTTGTGGATTTGGCGGCATTTTGACATTTCGCTACTGCTACGCATGGTTGTGCACCAGAGATCGCCAGCAACCATACTCACCCTAACAACAAGTCGGAGTTTGGGGTGGATCTTTACAACAATTTGGACTGCACACAAGGACTCCATTCCCACTCATGATGCATTATGGGACCTGAAGTGTGGTAGCAGTCCGGCAGGTATTTACCATCGAATTCTGGGACATTGCACACGTGGTGTACCTCTGAGGAAAGCTATTTGCTGAAACGTGTCAGGTGCTCCACTTCCGTTGCAGCCTCTGCTTTTTCAATAAAGGCCAGTTGTTTCCAGAACCAGTGTTATGGCGCATTTGTTTCTTGGATGTTAAGGGCGGGAAGCGCTGTCTCCCGCTGTCAGCCATAAAGGCCCTGCAGGGTCGGGGGCACCCGATGGCAGCGAACTTTGTTTGGAACATTAATTGGGGGGCATGACCCGCTCGACCCACTGCGAGCCAGAGGAATTGCCGGCGACATTTGCGGTGGTGATGAGAAAGGGAGCAATAAGGGGGATGATTCCTCCTTGGAGCAGGTTCTGGATTTGGCGGCATTTTGACATTTCGCTACTGCTACGCATGGTTGTGCACCAGAGATCGCCAGCAACCATACTCACCCTAACAACAAGTCGGAGTTTGGGGTGGATCTTTACAACAATTTGGACTGCACACAAGAACTCCATTCCCACTCCTGATGCATTATGGGACCTGAAGTGTGGTAGCAGTCCGGCAGGTATTTACCATCGAATTCTGGGACATTGCACACGTGGTGTACCTCTGAGGAAAGCTATTTGCTGAAACGCGTCAGGTGGTCCACTTCCGTTGCAGCCTGCGCTTTTTCAATAAAGGCCATTTGTTTCCAGAACCAGTGTTATGGCGCATTTGTTTCTTGGATGTTAAGGGCGGGAAGCGCTGTCTCCCGCTGTCAGCCATAAACGCCCTGCAGGGTCGGGGGCTCCCGACGGCAGCGAACTTTGTTTGGAACATTAATTGGGGGGCATTACCCGCTCGACCCACTGCGAGCCAGAGGAATTGCCGGTGACATTTGCGGTGGTGATGAGAAAGGGAGCGATAAGGGGACTTATTCCTCCTTGGAGCAGGTTCTGGATTTGGCAGCATTTTGACATTTCGCTACTGCTACGCATGGTTGTGCACCAGAGATCGCCAGAAACCATACTCACCCTAACAACAAGTCGGAGTTTGGGGTGGATCTTTACAACAATTTGGACTGCACACAAGAACTCCATTCCCACTCCTGATGCATTATGGGACCTGAAGTGTGGTAGCAGTCCGGCAGGTATTTACCATCGAATTCTGGGACATTGCACACGTGGTGTACCTCTGAGGAAAGCTATTTGCTGAAACGCGTCAGGTGCTCCACTTCCGTTGCAGCCTGCGCTTTTTCAATAAAGGCCAGTTGTTTCCAGAACCAGTGTTATTGCCGCATTTGTTTCTTGGATGTTAAGGGTGGGAAGCGCTGTCTCCCGCTGTCAGCCATAAACGCCCTGCAGGGTAGGGGGCCCCCGACGGCAGCGAACTTTGTTTGGAACATTAATTTGGGGGCATGACCCGCTCGACCCACTGCGAGCCAGAGGAATTGCCGGCGACATTTGCGGTGGTGATGAGAAAGGGAGCGATAAGGGGGATGATTCCTCCTTGGAGCAGGTTCTGGATTTGGCGGCATTTTGACATTTCGCTACTGCTACGCATGGTTGTGCACCAGAGATCGCCAGCAACCATACTCACCCTAACAACAAGTCGGAGTTTGGGGTGGATCTTTACAACAATTTGGACTGCACACAAGAACTCCATTCCCACTCCTGATGCATTATGGGACCTGAAGTGTGGTAGCAGTCCGGCAGGTATTTACCATCGAATTCTGGGACATTGCACAAGTGGTGTACCTCTGAGGAAAGCTATTTGCTGAAACGCGTCAGGTGCTCCACTTCCGTTGCAGTCTGCGCTTTTTCAATAAAGGCCAGTTGTTTCCAGAACCAGTGTTATGGCGCATTTGTTTCTTGGATGTTAAGGGCGGGAAGCGCTGTCTCCCGCTGTCAGCCATAAACGCCCTGCAGGGTCGGGGCCCCTGACGGCAGCAAACTTTGATTGGAACATTAATTGGGGGGCATGACCCGCTCGACCCACTGCGAGCCAGAGGAATTGCCGGCGACATTTGCGGTGGTGATGAGAAAGGGAGCGATAAGGGGGATGATTCCTCCCTGAAGCAGGTTGTGGATTTGGCGGCATTTTGACATTTCGCTACTGCTACGCATGGTTGTGCACCAGAGATCGCCAGCAACCATACTCACCCTAACAACAAGTCGGAGTTTGGGGTGGATCTTTACAACAATTTGGACAGCACACAAGGACTCCATTCCCACTCCTGATGCATTATGGGACCTGAAGTGTGGTAGCAGTCCGGCAGGTATTTACCATCGAATTCTGGGACATTGCACAAGTGGTGTACCTCTGAGGAAAGCTATTTGCTGAAACGTGTCAGGTGCTCCACTTCCGTTGCAGCCTGCGCTTTTTCAATAAAGGCCAGTTGTTTCCAGAACCAGTGTTATGGCGCATTTGTTTCTTGGATGTTAAGGGCGGGAAGCGCTGTCTCCCGCTGTCAGCCATAAAGGCCCTGCAGGGTCGGGGGCACCCGACGGCAGCGAACTTTGTTTGGAACATTAATTGGGGGGCATGACCCGCTCGACCCACTGCGAGCCAGAGGAATTGCCGGCGACATTTGCGGTGGTGATGAGAAAGGGAGCAATAAGGGGGATGATTCCTCCTTGGAGCAAGTTCTGGATTTGGCGGCATTTTGACATTTCGCTACTGCTACGCATGGTTGTGCACCAGAGATCGCCAGCAACCATACTCACCCTAACAACAAGTCGGAGTTTGGGGTGGATCTTTACAACAATTTGGACTGCACACAAGAACTCCATTCCCACTCCTGATGCATTATGGGACCTGAAGTGTGGTAGCAGTCCGGCAGGTATTTACCATCGAATTCTGGGACATTGCACACGTGGTGTACCTCTGAGGAAAGCTATTTGCTGAAACGCGTCAGGTGCTCCACTTCCGTTGCAGCCTGCGCTTTTTCAATAAAGGCCAGTTGTTTCCAGAACCAGTGTTATGGCGCATTTGTTTCTTGGATGTTAAGGGCGGGAAGCGCTGTCTCCCGCTGTCAGCCATAAACGCCCTGCAGGGTCGGGGGCACCCGACGGCAGCGAACTTTGTTTGGAACATTAATTGGGGGGCATGACCCGCTCAACCCACTGCGAGCCAGAGGAATTGCCGGCGACATTTGTGGTGGTGATGAGAAAGGGAGCAATAAGGGGGATGATTCCTCCTTGGAGCAGGTTCTGGATTTGGCGGCATTTTGACATTTCGCTACTGCTACGCATGGTTGTGCACCAGAGATCGCCAGCAACCATACTCACCCTAACAACAAGTCGTAGTTTGGGGTGGATCTTTACAACAATTTGGACTGCACACAAGAACTCCATTCCCACTCCTGATGTATTATGGGACCTGAATTGTGGACGCAGTCTGGCAGGTATTTACCATCGAATTCTGGGACATTGCACACGTGGTGTACCTCTGAGGAAAGCTATTTGCTGAAACGCGTCAGGTGCTCCACTTCCGTTGCAGCCTGCGCTTTTTCAATAAAGGCCAGTTGTTTCCAGAACCAGTGTTATGGTGCATTTGTTTCTTGGATGTTAAGGGTGGGAAGCGCTGTCTCCTGCTGTCAGCCATAAACGCCCTGCAGGGTCGGGGGCCCCCGACGGCAGCGAACTTTGTTTGGAACATTAATTGGGGGGCATGACCCGCTCGACCCACTGCGAGCCAGAGGAATTGCCGGCGACATTTGCGGTGGTGATGAGAAAGGGAGCGATAAGGGGGATGATTCCTCCTTGGAGCAGGTTCTGGATTTGGTGGCATTTTGACATTTCGCTACTGCTACGCATGGTTGTGCACCAGAGATCGCCAGCAACCATACTCACCCTAACAACAAGTCGGAGTTTGGGGTGGATCTTTACAACAATTTGGACTGCACACAAGAACTCCATTCCCACTCCTGATGCATTATGGAACCTGAAGTGTGGTAGCAGTCCTGCAGGTATTTACCATCGAATTCTGGGACATTGCACACGTGGTGTACCTCTGAGGAAAGCTATTTGTTGAAACGCGTCAGGTGCTCCACTTCCGTTGCAGCCTGCGCTTTTTCAATAAAGGCCAGTTGTTTCCAGAACCAGTGTTATGGCGCATTTGTTTCTTGGATGTTAAGGGCGGGAAGCGCTGTCTCCCGCTGTCAGCCATAAACGCCCTGCAGGGTCGGGGGCCCACGACGGCAGCAAACTTTGTTTGGAACATTAATTGGGGGGCATGACCCGCTCGACCCACTGCGAGCCAGAGGAATTGCCGGCGACATTTGCGGTGGTGATGAGAAAGGGAGCGATAAGGGGGATGATTCCTCCCTGGAGCAGGTTGTGGATTTGGTGGCATTTTGACATTTCGCTACTGCTACGCATGGTTGTGCACCAGAGATCGCCAGCAACCATCCTCACCCTAACAACAAGTCGGAGTTTGGGGTGGATCTTTACAACAATTTGGACTGCACACAAGAACTCCATTCCCACTCCTGATGCATTATGGGACCTGAAGTGTGGTAGCAGTCCGGCAGGTATTTACCATCAAATTCTGGGACATTGCACACGTGGTGTACCTCTGAGGAAAGCTATTTGCTGAAACGTGTCAGGTGCTCCACTTCCGTTGCAGCCTGCGCTTTTTCAATAAAGGCCAGTTGTTTCCAGAACCAGTGTTATGGCGCATTTGTTTCTTGGATGTTAAGGGCGGGAAGCGCTGTCTCCCGCTGTCAGCCATAAACGCCCTGCAGGGTCGGGGCACCAGACGGCAGCGAACTTTGTTTGGAACATTAATTGGGGGGCATGACCCGCTCGACCCACTGCGAGCCAGAGGAATTGCCGGCGACATTTGCGGTGGTGATGAGAAAGGGAGCGATAAGGGGGATGATTCCTCCTTGGAGCAGGTTCTGGATTTGGCGGCATTTTGACATTTCGCTACTGCTACTTATGGTTGTGCACCAGAGATCGCCAGCAACCATACTCACCCTAACAACAAGTCGGAGTTTGGGGTGGATCTTTACAACAATTTGGACAGCACACAAGAACTCCATTCCCACTCCTGATGCATTATGGGAAATGAAGTGTGGTAGCAGTCTGGCAGGTATTTACCATCGAATTCTGGGACATTGCACACGTGGTGTACCTCTGAGGAAAGCTATTTGCTGAAACGCGTCAGGTGGTCCACTTCCGTTGCAGCCTGCGCTTTTTCAATAAAGGCCATTTGTTTCCAGAACCAGTGTTATGGCGCATTTGTTTCTTGGATGTTAAGGGCGGGAAGCGCTGTCTCCCGCTGTCAGCCATAAACGCCCTGCAGGGTCGGGGGCCCCCGACGGCAGCGAACTTTGTTTGGAACATTAATTGGGGGGCATGACCCGCTCGACCCACTGCGAGCCAGAGGAATTGCCGGCGACATTTGCGGTGGTGATGAAAGGGAGCGATAAGGGGGCTTATTCCTCCTTGGAGCAGGTTCTGGATTTGGCAGCATTTTGACATTTCGCTACTGCTACGCATGGTTGTGCACCAGAGATCGCCAGAAACCATACTCACCCTAACAACAAGTCGGAGTTTGGGGTGGATCTTTACAACAATTTGGACTGCACACAAGAACTCCATTCCCACTCCTGATGCATTATGGGACCTGAAGTGTGGTAGCAGTCCTGCAGGTATTTACCATCGAATTCTGGGACATTGCACATGTGGTGTACCTCTGAGGAAAGCTATTTGCTGAAACGCGTCAGGTGCTCCACTTCCGTTGCAGCCTGCGCTTTTTCAATAAAGGCCAGTTGTTTCCAGAACCAGTGTTATTGCCGCATTTGTTTCTTGGATGTTAAGGGTGGGAAGCGCTGTCTCCCGCTGTCAGCCATAAACGCCCTGCAGGGTAGGGGGCCCCCGACGGCAGCGAACTTTGTTTGGAACATTAATTGGGGGGCATGACCCGCTCGACCCACTGCGAGCCAGAAGAATTGCCGGCGACATTTGTGGTGGTGATGAGAAAGGGAGCGATAAGGGGGATGATTCCTCCTTGGAGCAGGTTCTGGGTTTTGCGGCATTTTGACATTTCGCCACTGCTACGCATGGTTGTGCACCAGAGATCGCCAGCAGCCATACTCACCCTAACAACAAGTCGGAGTTTGGGGTGGATCTTTACAACAATTTGGACTGCACACAAGAACTCCATTCCCACTCCTGATGCATTATGGGACCTGAAGTGTGGTAGCAGTCCGGCAGGTATTTACCATCGAATTCTGGGACATTGCACAAGTGGTGTACCTCTGAGGAAAGCTATTTGCTGAAACGCGTCAGGTGCTCCACTTCCGTTGCAGCCTGCGCTTTTTCAATAAAGGCCAGTTGTTTCCAGAACCAGTGTTATGGCGCATTTGTTTCTTGGATGTTAAGGGCGGGAAGCGCTGTCTCCCGCTGTCAGCCATAAACGCCCTGCAGGGTCGGGGGCCCCTGACGGCAGCAAACTTTGATTGGAACATTAATTGGGGGGCATGACCCGCTCGACCCACTGCGAGCCAGAGGAATTGCCGGCGACATTTGCGGTGGTGATGAGAAAGGGAGCGATAAGGGGGATGATTCCTCCCTGGAGCAGGTTGTGGATTTGGCGGCATTTTGACATTTCGCTACTGCTACGCATGGTTGTGCACCAGAGATCGCCAGCAACCATACTCACCCTAACAACAAGTCGGAGTTTGGGGTGGATCTTTACAACAATTTGGACTGCACACAAGGACTCCATTCCCACTCCTGATGCATTATGGGACCTGAAGTGTGGTAGCAGTCCGGCAGGTATTTACCATCGAATTCTGGGACATTGCACACGTGGTGTACCTCTGAGGAAAGCTATTTGCTGAAACGCGTCAGGTGCTCCACTTCCGTTGCAGCCTGCGCTTTTTCAATAAAGGCCAGTTGTTTCCAGTACCAGTGTTATGGCGCATTTGTTTCTTGGATGTTAAGGGCGGGAAGCGCTGTCTCCCGCTGTCAGCCATAAATGCCCTGCAGGGTCGGGGGCACCCGACGGCAGCGAACTTTGTTTGGAACATTAATTGGGGGGCATGACCCGCTCGACCCACTGCGAGCCAGAGGAATTGCCGGCGACATTTGCGGTGGTGATGAGAAAGGGAGCAATAAGGGGGATGATTCCTCCTTGGAGCAGGTTCTGGATTTGGCGGCATTTTGACATTTCGCTACTGCTACGCATGGTTGTGAACCAGAGATCGCCAGCAACCATACTCACCCTAACAACAAGTCGGAGTTTGGGGTGGATCTTTACAACAATTTGGACTGCACACAAGAACTCCATTCCCACTCCTGATGTATTATGGGGCCTGAAGTGTGGACGCAGTCCGGCAGGTATTTACCATCGAATTCTGGGACATTGCACACGTGGTGTACCTCTGAGGAAAGCTATTTGCTGAAACGCGTCAGGTGCTCCACTTCCGTTGCAGCCTGCGCTTTTTCAATAAAGGCCAGTTGTTTCCAGAACCAGTGTTATGGCGCATTTGTTTCTTGGATGTTAAGGGTGGGAAGCGCTGTCTCCTGCTGTCAGCCATAAACGCCCTGCAGGGTCGGGGGCCCCCGACGGCAGCGAACTTTGTTTGGAACATTAATTGGGGGGCATGACCCGCTCGACCCACTGCGAGCCAGAGGAATTGCCGGCGACATTTGCGGGGGTGATGAGAAAGGGAGCGATAAGGGGGATGATTCCTCCTTGGAGCAGGTTCTGGATTTGGCGGCATTTTGACATTTCGCTCCTGCTACGCATGGTTGTGCACCAGAGATCGCCAGCAACCATACTCACCCTAACAACAAGTCGGAGTTTGGGGTGGATCTTTACAACAATTTGGACTGCACACAAGAACTCCATTCCCACTCCTGATGCATTATGGGACCTGAAGTGTGGTAGCAGTCCTGCAGGTATTTACCATCGAATTCTGGGACATTGCACACGTGGTGTACCTCTGAGGAAAGCTATTTGTTGAAACGCGTCAGGTGCTCCACTTCCGTTGCAGCCTGCGCTTTTTCAATAAAGGCCAGTTGTTTCCAGAACCAGTGTTATGGCGCATTTGTTTCTTGGATGTTAAGGGCGGGAAGCGCTGTCTCCCGCTGTCAGCCATAAACGCCCTGCAGGGTCGGGGGCCCCCGACGGCAGCAAACTTTGTTTGGAACATTAATTGGGGGGCATGACCCGCTCGACCCACTGCGAGCCAGAGGAATTGCCGGCGACATTTGCGGTGGTGATGAGAAAGGGAGCGATAAGGGGGATGATTCCTCCCTGGAGTAGGTTGTGGATTTGGTGGCATTTTGACATTTCGCTACTGCTACGCATGGTTGTGCACCAGAGATCGCCAGCAACCATACTCACCCTAACAACAAGTCGGAGTTTGGGGTGGATCTTTACAACAATTTGGACTGCACACAAGAACTCCATTCCCACTCCTGATGCATTATGGGACCTGAAGTGTGGTAGCAGTCCGGCAGGTATTTACCATCGAATTCTGGGACATTGCACACGTGGTGTACCTCTGAGGAAAGCTATTTGCTGAAACGTGTCATGTGTTCCACTTCCGTTGCAGCCTGCGCTTTTTCAATAAAGGCCAGTTGTTTCCAGAACCAGTGTTATGGCGCATTTGTTTCTTGGATGTTAAGGGCGGGAAGCGCTGTCTCCCGCTGTCAGCCATAAACGCCCTGCAGGGTCGGGGGCACCAGACGGCAGCGAACTTTGTTTGGAACATTAATTGGGGGGCATGACCCGCTCCACCCACTGCGAGCCAGAGGAATTGCCGGCGACATTTGCGGTGGTGATGAGAAAGGGAGCGATAAGGGGGCTTATTCCTCCTTGGAGCAGGTTATGGATTTGGCAGCATTTTGACATTTCGCTACTGCTACGCATGGTTGTGCACCAGAGATCGCCAGAAACCATACTCACCCTAACAACAAGTCGGAGTTTGGGGTGGATCTTTACAACAATTTGGACTGCACACAAGAACTCCATTCCCACTCCTGATGCATTATGGGACCTGAAGTGTGGTAGCAGTCCGGCAGGTATTTACCATCGAATTCTGGGACATTGCACACGTGGTGTACCTCTGAGGAAAGCTATTTGCTGAAACGCGTCAGGTGCTCCACTTCCGTTGCAGCCTGCGCTTTTTCAATAAAGGCCAGTTGTTTCCAGAACCAGTGTTATTGCCGCATTTGTTTCTTGGATGTTAAGGGTGGGAAGCGCTGTCTCCCGCTGTCAGCCATAAACGCCCTGCAGGGTAGGGGGCCCCCGACGGCAGCGAACTTTGTTTGGAACATTAATTGGGGGGCATGACCCGCTCGACCCACTGCGAGCCAGAGGAATTGCCGGCGACATTTGCGGTGGTGATGAGAAAGGGAGCGATAAGGGGGATGATTCCTCCTTGGAGCAGGTTCTGGATTTGGCGGCATTTTGACATTTCGCTACTGCTACGCATGGTTGTGCACCAGAGATCGCCAGCAACCATACTCACCCTAACAACAAGTCGGAGTTTGGGGTGGATCTTTACAACAATTTGGACTGCACACAAGAACTCCATTCCCACTCCTGATGCATTATGGGACCTGAAGTGTGGTAGCAGTCCGGCAGGTATTTACCATCGAATTCTGGGACATTGCACAAGTGGTGTACCTCTGAGGAAAGCTATCTGCTGAAACGCGTCAGGTGCTCCACTTCCGTTGCAGCCTGCGCTTTTTCAATAAAGGCCAGTTGTTTCCAGAACCAGTGTTATGGCGCATTTGTTTCTTGGATGTTAAGGGCGGGAAGCGCTGTCTCCCGCTGTCAGCCATAAACGCCCTGCAGGGTCGGGGGCCCCTGACGGCAGCAAACTTTGATTGGAACATTAATTGGGGGGCATGACCCGCTCGACCCACTGCGAGCCAGAGGAATTGCCGGCGACATTTGCGGTGGTGATGAGAAAGGGAGCGATAAGGGGGATGATTCCTCCCTGGAGCAGGTTGTGGATTTGGCGGCATTTTGACATTTCGCTACTGCTACGCATGGTTGTGCACCAGAGATCGCCAGCAACCATACTCACCCTAACAACAAGTCGGAGTTTGGGGTGGATCTTTACAACAATTTGGACTGCACACAAGGACTCCATTCCCACTCCTGATGCATTATGGGACCTGAAGTGTGGTAGCAGTCCGGCAGGTATTTACCATCGAATTCTGTGACATTGCACACGTGGTGTACCTCTGAGGAAAGCTATTTGCTGAAACATGTCAGGTGCTCCACTTCCGTTGCAGCCTGCGCTTTTTCAATAAAGGCCAGTTGTTTCCAGAACCAGTGTTATGGCGCATTTGTTTCTTGGATGTTAAGGGCGGGAAGCGCTGTCTCCCGCTGTCAGCCATAAAGGCCCTGCAGGGTCGGGGGCACCCGACGGCAGCGAACTTTGTTTGGAACATTAATTGGGGGGCATGACCCGCTCGACCCACTGCGAGCCAGAGGAATTGCCGGCGACATTTGCGGTGGTGATGAGAAAGGGAGCAATAAGGGGGATGATTCCTCCTTGGAGCAGGTTCTGGATTTGGCGGCATTTTGACATTTCGCTACTGCTACGCATGGTTGTGCACCAGAGATCGCCAGCAACCATACTCACCCTAACAACAAGTCGGAGTTTGGGGTGGATCTTTACAACAATTTGGACTGCACACAAGAACTCCATTCCAACTCCTGATGCATTATGGGACCTGAAGTGTGGTAGCAGTCCGGCAGGTATTTACCATCGAATTCTGGGACATTGCACACGTGGTGTACCTCTGAGGAAAGCTATTTGCTGAAACGCGTCAGGTGCTCCACTTCCGTTGCAGCCTGCGCTTTTTCAATAAAGGCCAGTTGTTTCCAGAACCAGTGTTATGGCGCATTTGTTTCTTGGATGTTAAGGGTGGTAAGGGCTGTCTCCCGCTGTCAGCCGTAAACGCCCTGCAGGGTCGGGGGCCCCCGACGGCAGTGAACTTTGTTTGGAACATTAATTGGGGGGCATGACCCGCTCGACCCACTGCGAGCCAGAGGAATTGCCGGCGACATTTGCGGTGGTGATGAGAAAGGGAGCGATAAGGGGGATGATTCCTCCTTGGAGCAGGTTCTGGATTTGGCGGCATTTTGACATTTTGCTACTGCTACGCATGGTTGTGCACCAGAGATCGCCAGCAACCATACTCACCCTAACAACAAGTCTGAGTTTGGGGTGGATCTTTACAACAATTTGGACTGCACACAAGAACTCCATTCCCACTCCTGATGCATTATGGGACCTGAAGTGTGGTAGCAGTCCGGCAGGTATTTACCATCGAATTCTGGGACATTGCACACGTGGTGTAACTCTGAGGAAAGCTATTTGCTGAAATGCGTCAGGTGCTCCACTTCCGTTGCAGCCTGCGCTTTTTCAATAAAGGCCAGTTGTTTCCAGAACCAGTGTTATGGCGCATTTGTTTCTTGGATGTTAAGGGCGGGAAGCGCTGTCTCCCGCTGTCAGCCATAAACGCCCTGCAGGGTCGGGGGCCCCCGACGGCAGCAAACTTTGTTTGGAACATTAATTGGGGGCATGACCCGCTCGACCCACTGCGAGCCAGAGGAATTGCCAGCGACATTTGCGGTAGTGATGAGAAAGGGAGCGATAAGGGGGATGATTCCTCCCTGGAGCAGGTTGTGGATTTGGCGGCATTTTGACATTTCGCTACTGCTACACATGGTTGTGCACCAGAGATCGCCAGCAACCATACTCACCCTAACAACAAGTCGGAGTTTAGGGTGGATCTTTACAACAATTTGGACTGCACACAAGAACTCCATTCCCACTCCTGATGCATTATGGGACCTGAAGTGTGGTAGCAGTCCGGCAGGTATTTACCATCGAATTCTGGGACATTGCACACGTGGTGTACCTCTGAGGAAAGCTATTTGCTGAATCGTGTCAGGTGCTCCACTTCCGTTGCAGCCTGCGCTTTTTCAATAAAGGCCAGTTGTTTCCAGAACCAGTGTTATGGCGCATTTGTTTCTTGGATGTTAAGGGCGGGAAGCGCTGTCTCCCGCTGTCAGCCATAAACGCCCTGCAGGGTCGGGGACACCCGACGGCAGCGAACTTTGTTTGGAACATTAATTGGGGGGCATGACCCGCTCGACCCACTGCGAGCCAGAGGAATTGCCGGTGACATTTGCGGTGGTGATGAGAAAGGGAGCGATAAGGGGGATGATTCCTCCTTGGAGCAGGTTCTGGATTTGGCGGCATTTTGACATTTCGCTACTGCTACGCATGGTTGTGCACCAGAGATCGCCAGCAACCATACTCACCCTAACAACAAGTCGGAGTTTGGGGTGGATCTTTACAACAATTTGGACTGCACACAAGAACGCCATTCCCACTCCTGATGCATTATGGGACCTGAAGTGTGGTAGCAGTCCGGCAGGTATTTACCATCGAATTCTGGGACATTGCACACGTGGTGTACCTCTGAGGAAAGCTATTTGCTGAAACGCGTCAGGTGTTCCACTTCCGTTGCAGCCTGCGCTTTTTCAATAAAGGCCAGTTGTTTCCAGAACCATTGTTATGGCGCATTTGTTTCTTGGATGTTAAGGGCGGGAAGCGCTGTCTCCCGCTGTCAGCCATAAACGCCCTGCAGGGTCGGGGGCCCCCGACGGCAGCAAACTTTGTTTGGAACATTAATTGGGGGCCATGACCCACTCGACCCACTGCGAGCCAGAGGATATGCCGGCGACATTTGCGGTGGTGATGAGAAAGGGAGCGATAAGGGGGATGATTCCTCCTTGGAGCAGGTTCTGGATTTGGCGGCATTTTGACATTTCGCTACTGCTACGTATGGTTGTGCACCAGAGATCGCCAGCAACCATACTCACCCTAACAACAAGTCGGAGTTTGGGGTGGATCTTTACAACAATTTGGACTGCACACAAGAACTCCATTCCCACTCCTGATGCATTATGGGACCTGAAGTGTGGTAGCAGTCCGGCAGGTATTTACCATCGAATTCTGGGACATTGCACACGTGGTGTACCTCTGAGGAAAGCTATTTGCTGAAAGGCGTCAGGTGCTCCACTTCCGTTGCAGCCTGCGCTTTTTCAATAAAGGCCAGTTGTTTCCACAACCAGTGTTATGGCGCATTTCTTTCTTGGATGTTAAGGGCGGGAAGCACTGTCTACCGCTGTCAGCCATAAACGCCCTGCAGGGTCGGGGGCCCCCGACGGCAGCGAACTTTGTTTGGAACATTAATTGGGGGGCATGACCCGCTCGACCCACTGCGAGCCAGAGGAATTGCCGGCGACATTTGCGGTGGTGATGAGAAAGGGAGCGATAAGGGGGATGATTCCTCCTTGGAGCAGGTTCTGGATTTGGCGGCATTTTGACATTTCGCTACTGCTACGTATGGTTGTGCACCAGAGATCGCCAGCAACCATACTCACCCTAACAACAAGTCGGAGTTTGGGGTGGATCTTTACAACAATTTGGACTGCACACAAGAACTCCATTCCCACTCCTGATGCATTATGGGACCTGAAGTGTGGTAGCAGTCCGGCAGGTATTTACCATCGAATTCTGGGACATTGCACACGTGGTGTACCTCTGAGGAAAGCTATTTGCTGAAACGCGTCAGGTGCTCCACTTCCGTTGCAGCCTGCGCTTTTTCAATAAAGGCCAGTTGTTTCCAGAACCAGTGTTATTGCCGCATTTGTTTCTTGGATGTTAAGGGTGGGAAGCGCTGTCTCCCGCTGTCAGCCATAAACGCCCTGCAGGGTAGGGGGCCCCCGACGGCAGCGAACTTTGTTTGGAACATTAATTGGGGGGCATGACCCGCTCGACCCACTGCGAGCCAGAGGAATTGCCGGCGACATTTGCGGTGGTGATGAGAAAGGGAGCGATAAGGGGGATGATTCCTCCTTGGAGCAGGTTCTGGATTTGGCGGCATTTTGACATTTCGCTACTGCTACGCATGGTTGTGCACCAGAGATCGCCAGCAACCATACTCACCCTAACAACAAGTCGGAGTTTGGGGTGGATCTTTACAACAATTTGGACTGCACACAAGAACTCCATTCCCACTCCTGATGCATTATGGGACCTGAAGTGTGGTAGCAGTCCGGCAGGTATTTACCATCGAATTCTGGGACATTGCACAAGTGGTGTACCTCTGAGGAAAGCTATTTGCTGAAACGCGTCAGGTGCTCCACTTCCGTTGCAGCCTGCGCTTTTTCAATAAAGGTCAGTTGTTTCCAGAACCAGTGTTATGGCGCATTTGTTTCTTGGATGTTAAGGGCGGGAAGCGCTGTCTCCCGCTGTCAGCCATAAACGCCCTGCAGGGTCGGGGGCCCCTGACGGCAGCAAACTTTGATTGGAACATTAATTGGGGGGCATGACCCGCTCGACCCACTGCGAGCCAGAGGAATTGCCGGCGACATTTGCGGTGGTGATGAGAAAGGGAGCGATAAGGGGGATGATTCCTCCCTGGAGCAGGTTGTGGATTTGGCGGCATTTTGACATTTCGCTACTGCTACGCATGGTTGTGCACCAGAGATCGCCAGCAACCATACTCACCCTAACAACAAGTCGGAGTTTGGGGTGGATCTTTACAACAATTTGGACTGCACACAAGGACTCCATTCCCACTCCTGATGCATTATGGGACCTGAAGTGTGGTAGCAGTCCGGCAGGTATTTACCATCGAATTCTGGGACATTGCACACGTGGTGTACCTCTGAGGAAAGCTATTTGCTGAAACGTGTCAGGTGCTCCACTTCCGTTGCAGCCTGCGCTTTTTCAATAAAGGCCAGTTGTTTCCAGAACCAGTGTTATGGCGCATTTGTTTCTTGGATGTTAAGGGCGGGAAGCGCTGTCTCCCGCTGTCAGCCATAAAGGCCCTGCAGGGTCGGGGGCACCCGACGGCAGCGAACTTTGTTTGGAACATTAATTGGGGGGCATGACCCGCTCGACCCACTGCGAGCCAGAGGAATTGCCGGCGACATTTGCGGTGGTGATGAGAAAGGGAGCAATAAGGGGGATGATTCCTCCTTGGAGCAGGTTCTGGATTTGGCGGCATTTTGACATTTCGCTACTGCTACGCATGGTTGTGCACCAGAGATCGCCAGCAACCATACTCACCCTAACAACAAGTCGGAGTTTGGGGTGGATCTTTACAACAATTTGGACTGCACACAAGAACTCCATTCCCACTCCTGATGCATTATGGGACCTGAAGTGTGGTAGCAGTCCGGCAGGTATTTACCATCGAATTCTGGGACATTGCACACGTGGTGTACCTCTGAGGAAAGCTATTTGCTGAAACGCGTCAGGTGCTCCACTTCCGTTGCAGCCTGCGCTTTTTCAATAAAGGCCAGTTGTTTCCAGAACCAGTGTTATGGCGCATTTGTTTCTTGGATGTTAAGGGCGGGAAGCGCTGTCTCCCGCTGTCAGCCATAAACGCCCTGCAGGGTCGGGGGCCCCCGACGGCAGCAAACTTTGTTTGGAACATTAATTGGGGGCATGACCCGCTCGACCCACTGCGAGCCAGAGGAATTGCCGGCGACATTTGCGGTAGTGATGGAAAGGGAGCGATAAGGGGGATGATTCCTCCCTGGAGCAGGTTGTGGATTTGGCGGCATTTTGACATTTCGCTACTGCTACGCATGGTTGTGCACCAGAGATCGCCAGCAACCATACTCACCCTAACAACAAGTCGGAGTTTGGGGTGGATCTTTACAACAATTTGGACAGCACACAAGAACTCCATTCCCACTCCTGATGCATTATGGGAACTGAAGTGTGGTAGCAGTCCGGCAGGTATTTACCATCGAATTCTGGGACATTGCACACGTGGTGTACCTCTGAGGAAAGCTATTTGCTGAAACGCGTCAGGTGGTCCACTTCCGTTGCAGCCTGCGCTTTTTCAATAAAGGCCATTTGTTTCCAGAACCAGTGTTATGGCGCATTTGTTTCTTGGATTTTAAGGGCGGGAAGCGCTGTCTCCCGCTGTCAGCCATAAACGCCCTGCAGGGTCGGGGGCCCCCGACGGCAGCGAACTTTGTTTGGAACATTAATTGGGGGGCATGACCCGCTCGACCCACTGCGAGCCAGAGGAATTGCTGGCGACATTTGCGGTGGTGATGAGAAAGGGAGCGATAAGGGGGCTTATTCCTCCTTGGAGCAGGTTCTGGATTTGGCAGCATTTTGACATTTCGCTACTGCTACGCATGGTTGTGCACCAGAGATCGCCAAAAACCATACTCACCCTAACAACAAGTCGGAGTTTGGGGTGGATCTTTACAACAATTAGGACTGCACACAAGAACTCCATTCCCACTCCTGATGCATTATGGGACCTGAAGTGTGGTAGCAGTCCGGCAGGTATTTACCATCGAATTCTGGGACATTGCACACGTGGTGTACCTCTGAGGAAAGCTATTTGCTGAAACGCGTCAGGTGCTCCACTTCCGTTGCAGCCTGTGCTTTTTCAATAAAGGCCAGTTGTTTCCAGAACCAGTGTTATTGCCGCATTTGTTTCTTGGATGTTAAGGGTGGGAAGCGCTGTCTCCCGCTGTCAGCCATAAACGCCCTGCAGGGTAGGGGGCCCCCGACAGCAGCGAACTTTGTTTGGAACATTAATTGGGGGGCATGACCCGCTCGACCCACTGCGAGCCAGAGGAATTGCCGGCGACATTTGCGGTGGTGATGAGAAAGGGAGCAATAAGGGGGATGATTCCTCCTTGGAGCAGGTTGTGGATTTGGCGGCATTTTGACATTTCGCTACTGCTACGCATGGTTGTGCACCAGAGATCGCCAGCAACCATACTCACCCTAACAACAAGTCGGAGTTTGGGGTGGATCTTTACAACAATTTGGACTGCACACAAGAACTCCATTCCCACTCCTGATGCATTATGGGACCTGAAGTGTGGTAGCAGTCCGGCAGGTATTTACCATCGAATTCTGGGACATTGCACAAGTGGTGTACCTCTGAGGAAAGCTATTTGCTGAAACGCGTCAGGTGCTCCACTTCCGTTGCAGCCTGCGCTTTTCTTATAAAGGCCAGTTGTTTCCAGAACCAGTGTTATGGCGCATTTGTTTCTTGGATGTTAAGGGCGGGAAGCGCTGTCTCCCGCTGTCAGCCATAAACGCCCTGCAGGGTCGGGGGCCCCTGACGGCAGCAAACTTTGATTGGAACATTAATTGGGGGGCATGACCCGCTCGACCCACTGCGAGCCAGAGGAATTGCCGGCGACATTTGCGGTGGTGATGAGAAAGGGAGCGATAAGGGGGATGATTCCTCCCTGGAGCAGGTTGTGGATTTGGCGGCATTTTGACATTTCGCTACTGCTACGCATGGTTGTGCACCAGAGATCGCCAGCAACCATACTCACCCTAACAACAAGTCGGAGTTTGGGGTGGATCTTTACAACAATTTGGACTGCACACAAGAACTCCATTCCCACTCCTGATGCATTATGGGACCTGAAGTGTGGTAGCAGTCCGGCAGGTATTTACCATCGAATTCTGGGACATTGCACACGTGGTGTACCTCTGAGGAAAGCTATTTGCTGAAACGTGTCAGGTGCTCCACTTCCGTTGCAGCCTGCGCTTTTTCAATAAAGGCCAGTTGTTTCCAGAACCAGTGTTATGGCGCATTTGTTTCTTGGATGTTAAGGGCGGGAAGCGCTGTCTCCCGCTGTCAGCGATAAAGGCCCTGCAGGGTCGGGGGCACCCGACGGCAGCGAACTTTGTTTGGAACATTAATTGGGGGGCATGACCCGCTCGACCCACTGCGAGCCAGAGGAATTGCCGGCGACATTTGCGGTGGTGATGAGAAAGGGAGCAATAAGGGGGATGATTCCTCCTTGGAGCAGGTTCTGGATTTGGCGGCATTTTGACATTTCGCTACTGCTACGCATGGTTGTGCACCAGAGATCGCCAGCAACCATACTCACCCTAACAACAAGTCGGAGTTTGGGGTGGATCTTTACAACAATTTGGACTGCACACAAGAACTCCATTCCCACTCCTGATGCATTATGGGACCTGAAGTGTGGTAGCAGTCCGGCAGGTATTTACCATCGAATTCTGGGACAATGCACACGTGGTGTACCTCTGAGGAAAGCTATTTGCTGAAACGCGTCAGGTGCTCCACTTCCGTTGCAGCCTGCGCTTTTTCAATAAAGGCCAGTTGTTTCCAGAACCAGTGTTATGGCGCATTTGTTTCTTGGATGTTAAGGGTGGTAAGGGCTGTCTCCCGCTGTCAGCCATAAACGCCCTGCAGGGTCGGGGGCCCCCGACGGCAGCGAACTTTGTTTGGAACATTAATTGGGGGGCATGACCCGCTCGACCCACTGCGAGCCAGAGGAATTGCCGGCGACATTTGCGGTGGTGATGAGAAAGGGAGCGATAAGGGGGATGATTCCTCCTTGGAGCAGGTTCTGGATTTGGCGGCATTTTGACATTTCGCTACTGCTACGCATGGTTGTGCACCAGAGATCGCCAGCAACCATACTCACCCTAACAACAAGTCGGAGTTTGGGGTGGATCTTTACAACAATTTGGACTGCACACAAGAACTCCATTCCCACTCCTGATGCATTATGGGACCTGAAGTGTGGTAGCAGTCCGGCAGGTATTTACCATCGAATTCTGGGACATTGCACACGTGGTGTACCTCTGAGGAAAGCTATTTGCTGAAACGCGTCAGGTGCTCCACTTCTGTTGCAGCCTGCGCTTTTTCAATAAAGGCCAGTTGTTTCCAGAACCAGTGTTATGGCGCATTTGTTTCTTGGATGTTAAGGGCGGGAAGCGCTGTCTCCCGCTGTCAGCCATAAACGCCCTGCAGGGTCGGGGGCCCCCGACGGCAGCAAACTTTGTTTGGAACATTAATTGGGGGCATGACCCGCTTGACCCACTGCGAGCCAGAGGAATTGCCGGCGACATTTGCGGTAGTGATGAGAAAGGGAGCGATAAGGGGGATGATTCCTCCTTGGAGCAGGTTCTGGATTTGGCGGCATTTTGACATTTCGCTACTGCTACGCATGGTTGTGCACCAGAGATCGCCAGCAACCATACTCACCCTAACAACAAGTCGGAGTTTGGGGTGGATCTTTACAACAATTTGGACTGCACACAAGAACTCCATTCCCACTCCTGATGCATTATGGGACCTGAAGTGTGGTAGCAGTCCGGCAGGTATTTACCATCGAATTCTGGGACATTGCACACGTGGTGTACCTCTGAGGAAAGCTATTTGCTGAATCGTGTCAGGTGCTCCACTTCCGTTGCAGCCTGCGCTTTTTCAATAAAGGCCAGTTGTTTCCAGAACCAGTGTTATGGCGCATTTGTTTCTTGGATGTTAAGGGCGGGAAGCGCTGTCTCCCGCTGTCAGCCATAAACGCCCTGCAGGGTCGGGGACACCCGACGGCAGCGAACTTTGTTTGGAACATTAATTGGGGGGCATGACCCGCTCGACCCACTGCGAGCCAGAGGAATTGCCGGCGACATTTGCGGTGGTGATGAGAAAGGGAGCGATAAGGGGGATGATTCCTCCTTGGAGCAGGTTCTGGATTTGGCGGCATTTTGACATTTCGCTACTGCTACGCATGGTTGTGCACCAGAGATCGCCAGCAACCATACTCACCCTAACAACAAGTCGGAGTTTGGGGTGGATCTTTACAACAATTTGGACTGCACACAAGAACTCCATTCCCACTCCTGATGCATTATGGGACCTGAAGTGTGGTAGCAGTCCGGCGGGTATTTACCATCGAATTCTGGGACATTGCACACGTGGTGTACCTCTGAGGAAAGCTATTTGCTGAAACGCGTCAGGTGCTCCACTTCCGTTGCAGCCTGCGCTTTTTCAATAAAGGCCAGTTGTTTCCAGAACCAGTGTTATGGCGCATTTGTTTCTTGGATGTTAAGGGCGGGAAGCGCTGTCTCCCGCTGTCAGCCATAAACGCCCTGCAGGGTCGGGGGCCCCCGACGGCAGCAAACTTTGTTTGGAACATTTATTGGGGGCCATGACCCACTCGACCCACTGCGAGCCAGAGGATATGCCGGCGACATTTGCGGTGGTGATGAGAAAGGGAGCGATAAGGGGGATGATTCCTCCTTGGAGCAGGTTCTGGATTTGGCGGCATTTTGACATTTCGCTACTGCTACGTATGGTTGTGCACCAGAGATCGCCAGCAACCATACTCACCCTAACAACAAGTCGGAGTTTGGGGTGGATCTTTACAACAATTTGGACAGCACACAAGAACTCCATTCCCACTCCTGATGCATTATGGGAACTGAAGTGTGGTAGCAGTCCGACAGGTATTTACCATCGAATTCTGGGACATTGCACACGTGGTGTACCTCTGAGGAAAGCTATTTGCTGAAACGCGTCAGGTGGTCCACTTCCGTTGCAGCCTGCGCTTTTTCAATAAAGGCCATTTGTTTCCAGAACCAGTGTTATGGCGCATTTGTTTCTTGGATGTTAAGGGCGGGAAGCGCTGTCTCCCGCTGTCAGCCATAAACGCCCTGCAGGGTCGGGGGCCCCCGACGGCAGCGAACTTTGTTTGGAACATTAATTGGGGGGCATGACCCGCTCGACCCACTGCGAGCCAGAGGAATTGCTGGCGACATTTGCGGTGGTGATGAGAAAGGGAGCGATAAGGGGGCTTATTCCTCCTTGGAGCAGGTTCTGGATTTGGCAGCATTTTGACATTTCGCTACTGCTAGGCATGGTTGTGCACCAGAGATCGCCAGAAACCATACTCACCCTAACAACAAGTCGGAGTTTGGGGTGGATCTTTACAACAATTTGGACTGCACACAAGAACTCCATTCCCACTCCTGATGCATTATGGGACCTGAAGTGTGGTAGCAGTCCGGCAGGTATTTACCATCGAATTCTGGGACATTGCACACGTGGTGTACCTCTGAGGAAAGCTATTTGCTGAAACGCGTCAGGTGCTCCACTTCCGTTGCAGCCTGTGCTTTTTCAATAAAGGCCAGTTGTTTCCAGAACCAGTGTTATTGCCGCATTTGTTTCTTGGATGTTAAGGGTGGGAAGCGCTGTCTCCCGCTGTCAGCCATAAACGCCCTGCAGGGTAGGGGGCCCCCGACGGCAGCAAACTTTGTTTGGAACATTAATTGGGGGGCATGACCTGCTCGACCCACTGCGAGCCAGAGGAATTGCCGGCGACATTTGCGGTGGTGATGAGAAAGGGAGCAATAAGGGGGATGATTCCTCCTTGGAGCAGGTTCTGGATTTGGCGGCATTTTGACATTTCGCTACTGCTACGCATGGTTGTGCACCAGAGATCGCCAGCAACCATACTCACCCTAACAACAAGTCGGAGTTTGGGGTGGATCTTTACAACAATTTGGACTGCACACAAGAACTCCATTCCCACTCCTGATGTATTATGGGACCTGAAGTGTGGACGCAGTCCGGCAGGTATTTACCATCGAATTCTCGGACATTGCACACGTGGTGTACCTCTGAGGAAAGCTATTTGCTGAAACGCGTCAGGTGCTCCACTTCCGTTGCAGCCTGCGCTTTTTCAATAAAGGCCAGTTGTTTCCAGAACCAGTGTTATGGCGCATTTGTTTCTTGGATGTTAAGGGCGGGAAGCACTGTCTCCCGCTGTCAGCCATAAACGCCCTGCAGGGTCGGGGGCCCCCGACGGCAGCGAACTTTGTTTGGAACATTAATTGGGGGGCATGACCCGCTCGACCCACTGCGAGCCAGAGGAATTGCCGGCGACATTTGCCGTGGTGATGAGAAAGGGAGCAATAAGGGGGATGATTCCTCCTTGGAGCAGGTTCTGGATTTGGCGGCATTTTGACATTTCGCCACATGCTACGCATGGTTGTGCACCAGAGATCGCCACCAACCATACTCACCCTAACAACAAGTCAGAGTTTGGGGTGGATCTTTACAACAATTTGGACTGCACACAAGACCTCCATTCCCACTCCTGATGCATTATGGGACTAGAAGTGTGGTAGCAGTCCGGCAGGTATTTACCATCGAATTCTGGGACATTGCACTCGTGGTGTACCTCTGAGGAAAGCTATTTGCTGAAACGCGTCAGGTGCTCCACTTCCGTTGCAGCCTGCGCTTTTTCAATAAAGGCCAGTTGTTTCCAGAACCAGTGTTATGGCGCATTTGTTTCTTGGATGTTAAGGGCGGGAAGCGCTGTCTCCCGCTGTCAGCAATAAACGCCCTGCAGGGTCGGGGGCCCCTGACGGCAGCAAACTTTGATTGGAACATTAATTGGGGGGCATGACCCGCTCGACCCACTGCGAGCCAGAGGAATTGCCGGCGACATTTGCGGTGGTGATGAGAAAGGGAGCGATAAGGGGGATGATTCCTCCCTGGAGCAGGTTGTGGATTTGGCGGCATTTTGACATTTCGCTACTGCTACGCATGGTTGTGCACCAGAGATCGCCAGCAACCATACTCACCCTAACAACAAGTCGGAGTTTGGGGTGGATCTTTACAACAATTTGGACTGCACACAAGGACTCCATTCCCACTCATGATGCATTATGGGACCTGAAGTGTGGTAGCAGTCCGGCAGGTATTTACCATCGAATTCTGGGACATTGCACACGTGGTGTACCTCTGAGGAAAGCTATTTGCTGAAACGTGTCAGGTGCTCCACTTCCGTTGCAGCCTGCGCTTTTTCAATAAAGGCCAGTTGTTTCCAGAACCAGTGTTATGGCGCATTTGTTTCTTGGATGTTAAGGGCGGGAAGCTCTGTCTCCCGCTGTCAGCCATAAAGGCCCTGCAGGGTCGGGGGCACCCGACGGCAGCGAACTTTGTTTGGAACATTAATTGGGGGGCATGACCCGCTCGACCCACTGCGAGCCAGAGAAATTGCCGGCGACATTTGCGGTGGTGATGAGAAAGGGAGAAATAAGGGGGATGATTCCTCCTTGGAGCAGGTTCTGGATTTGGCGGCATTTTGACATTTCGCTACTGCTACGCATGGTTGTGCACCAGAGATCGCCAGCAACCATACTCACCCTAACAACAAGTCGGAGTTTGGGGTGGATCTTTACAACAATTTGGACTGCACACAAGAACTCCATTCCCACTCCTGATGCATTATGGGACCTGAAGTGTGGTAGCAGTCCGGCAGGTATTTACCATCGAATTCTGGGACATTGCACACGTGGTGTACCTCTGAGGAAAGCTATTTGCTGAAACGCGTCAGGTGCTCCACTTCCGTTGCAGCCTGCGCTTTTTCAATAAAGGCCAGTTGTTTCCAGAACCAGTGTTATGGCGCATTTGTTTCTTGGATGTTAAGGGCGGGAAGCGCTGTCTCCCGCTGTCAGCCATAAACGCCCTGCAGGGTCGGGGGCACCCGACGGCAGCGAACTTTGTTTGGAACATTAATTGGGGGGCATGACCCGCTCGACCCACTGCGAGCCAGAGGAATTGCCGGCGACATTTGTGATGGTGATGAGAAAGGGAGCAATAAGGGGGATGATTCCTCCTTGGAGCTGGTTCTGGATTTGGCGGCATTTTGACATTTCGCTACTGCTACGCATGGTTGTGCACCAGAGGTCGCCAGCAACCATACTCACCCTAACCACAAGTCGGAGTTTGGGGTGGATCTTTACAACAATTTGGACTGCACACAAGAACTCCATTCCCACTCCTGATGTATTATGGGACCTGAAGTGTGGACGCAGTCCGGCAGGTATTTACCATCGAATTCTGGGACATTGCACACGTGGTGTACCTCTGAGGAAAGCTATTTGCTGAAAGGCGTCAGGTGCTCCACTTCCGTTGCAGCCTGCGCTTTTTCAATAAAGGCCAGTTGTTTCCAGAACCAGTGTTATGGCGCATTTGTTTCTTGGATGTTAAGGGCGGGAAGCACTGTCTCCCGCTGTCAGCCATAAACGCCCTGCAGGGTCGGGGGCCCCCGACGGCAGCAAACTTTGTTTGGAACATTAATTGGGGGGCATGACCCGCTCGACCCACTGCGAGCCAGAGGAATTGCCGGCGACATTTGCGGTGGTGATGAGAAAGGGAGCAATAAGGGGGATGATTCCTCCTTGGAGCAGGTTCTGGATTTGGCGGCATTTTGACATTTCGCTACTGCTACGCATGGTTGTGCACCAGAGATCGCCAGCAACCATACTCACCCTAACAACAAGTCAGAGTTTGGGGTGGATCTTTACAACAATTTGGACTGCACACAAGACCTCCATTCCCACTCCTGATGCATTATGGGACCTGAAGTGTGGTAGCAGTCCGGCAGGTATTTACCATCGAATTCTGGGACATTGCACTCGTGGTGTACCTCTGAGGAAAGCTATTTGCTGAAACGCGTCAGGTGCTCCACTTCCGTTGCAGCCTGCACTTTTTCAATAAAGGCCAGTTGTTTCCAGAACCAGTGTTATGGCGCATTTGTTTCTTGGATGTTAAGGGCGGGAAGCGCTGTCTCCCGCTGTCAGCCATAAACGCCCTGCAGGGTCGGGGGCCCCCGACGGCAGCAAACTTTGTTTGGAACATTAATTGGGGGCCATGACCCACTCGACCCACTGCGAGCCAGAGGAATTGCCGGCGACATTTGCGGTGGTGATGAGAAAGGGAGCGATAAGGGGGATGATTCCTCCTTGGAGCAGGTTCTGGATTTGGCGGCATTTTGACATTTCGCTACTGCTACGTATGGTTGAGCACCAGAGATCGCCAGCAACCATACTCACCCTAACAACAAGTCGGAGTTTGGGGTGGATCTTTACAACAATTTGGACAGCACACAAGAACTCCATTCCCACTCCTGATGCATTATGGGAACTGAAGTGTGGTAGCAGTCCGGCAGGTATTTACCATCGAATTCTGGGACATTGCACACGTGGTGTACCTCTGAGGAAAGCTATTTGCTGAAACGCGTCAGGTGGTCCACTTCCGTTGCAGCCTGCGCTTTTTCAATAAAGGCCATTTGTTTCCAGAACCAGTGTTATGGCGCATTTGTTTCTTGGATGTTAAGGGCGGGAAGCGCTGTCTCCCGCTGTCAGCCATAAACGCCCTGCAGGGTCGGGGGCCCCCGACGGCAGCGAACTTTGTTTGGAACATTAATTGGGGGGCATGACCCGCTCGACCCACTGCGAGCCAGAGGAATTGCCGGCGACATTTGCGGTGGTGATGAGAAAGGGAGTGATAAGGGGGCTTATTCCTCCTTGGAGCAGGTTCTGGATTTGGCAGCATTTTGACATTTCGCTACTGCTACGCATGGTTGTGCACCAGAGATCGCCAGAAACCATACTCACCCTAACAACAAGTCGGAGTTTGGGGTGGATCTTTACAACAATTTGGACTGCACACAAGAACTCCATTCCCACTCCTGATGCATTATGGGACCTGAAGTGTGGTAGCAGTCCGGCAGGTATTTACCATCGAATTCTGGGACATTGCACACGTGGTGTACCTCTGAGGAAAGCTATTTGCTGAAACGCGTCAGGTGCTCCACTTCCGTCTGCAGCCTGCGCTTTTTCAATAAAGGCCAGTTGTTTCCAGAACCAGTGTTATGGCGCATTTGTTTCTTGGATGTTAAGGGCGGGAAGCGCTGTCTCCCGCTGTCAGCCATAAACGCCCTGCAGGGTCGGGGGCCCCTGACGGCAGCAAACTTTGATTGGAACATTAATTGGGGGGCATGACCCGCTCGACCCACTGCGAGCCAGAGGAATTGCCGGCGACATTTGCGGTGGTGATGAGAAAGGGAGCGATAAGGGGGATGATTCCTCCCTGGAGCAGGTTGTGGATTTGGCGGCATTTTGACATTTCGCTACTGCTACGCATGGTTGTGCACCAGAGATCGCCAGCAACCATACTCACCCTAACAACAAGTCGGAGTTTGGGGTGGATCTTTACAACAATTTGGACTGCACACAAGGACTCCATTCCCACTCCTGATGCATTATGGGACCTGAAGTGTGGTAGCAGTCCGGCAGGTATTTACCATCGAATTCTGGGACATTGCACACGTGGTGTACCTCTGAGGAAAGCTATTTGCTGAAACGTGTCAGGTGCTCCACTTCCGTTGCAGCCTGCGCTTTTTCAATAAAGGCCAGTTGTTTCCAGAACCAGTGTTATGGCGCATTTGTTTCTTGGATGTTAAGGGCGGGAAGCGCTGTCTCCCGCTGTCAGCCATAAACGCCCTGCAGGGTCGGGGACACCCGACGGCAGCGAACTTTGTTTGGAACATTAATTGGGGGGCATGACCCGCTCGACCCACTGCGAGCCAGAGGAATTGCCGGCGACATTTGCGGTGGTGATGAGAAAGGGAGCGATAAGGGGGATGATTCCTCCTTGGAGCAGGTTCTGGATTTGGCGGCATTTTGACATTTCGCTACTGCTACGCATGGTTGTGCACCAGAGATCGCCAGCAACCATACTCACCCTAACAACAAGTCGGAGTTTGGGGTGGATCTTTACAACAATTTGGACTGCACACAAGAACTCCATTCCCACTCCTGATGCATTATGGGACCTGAAGTGTGGTAGCAGTCCGGCGGGTATTTACCATCGAATTCTGGGACATTGCACACGTGGTGTACCTCTGAGGAAAGCTATTTGCTGAAACGCGTCAGGTGCTCCACTTCCGTTGCAGCCTGCGCTTTTTCAATAAAGGCCAGTTGTTTCCAGAACCAGTGTTATGGCGCATTTGTTTCTTGGATGTTAAGGGCGGGAAGCGCTGTCTCCCGCTGTCAGCCATAAACGCCCTGCAGGGTCGGGGGCCCCCGACGGCAGCAAACTTTGTTTGGAACATTTATTGGGGGCCATGACCCACTCGACCCACTGCGAGCCAGAGGATATGCCGGCGACATTTGCGGTGGTGATGAGAAAGGGAGCGATAAGGGGGATGATTCCTCCTTGGAGCAGGTTCTGGATTTGGCGGCATTTTGACATTTCGCTACTGCTACGTATGGTTGTGCACCAGAGATCGCCAGCAACCATACTCACCCTAACAACAAGTCGGAGTTTGGGGTGGATCTTTACAACAATTTGGACAGCACACAAGAACTCCATTCCCACTCCTGATGCATTATGGGAACTGAAGTGTGGTAGCAGTCCGACAGGTATTTACCATCGAATTCTGGGACATTGCACACGTGGTGTACCTCTGAGGAAAGCTATTTGCTGAAACGCGTCAGGTGGTCCACTTCCGTTGCAGCCTGCGCTTTTTCAATAAAGGCCATTTGTTTCCAGAACCAGTGTTATGGCGCATTTGTTTCTTGGATGTTAAGGGCGGGAAGCGCTGTCTCCCGCTGTCAGCCATAAACGCCCTGCAGGGTCGGGGGCCCCCGACGGCAGCGAACTTTGTTTGGAACATTAATTGGGGGGCATGACCCGCTCGACCCACTGCGAGCCAGAGGAATTGCTGGCGACATTTGCGGTGGTGATGAGAAAGGGAGCGATAAGGGGGCTTATTCCTCCTTGGAGCAGGTTCTGGATTTGGCAGCATTTTGACATTTCGCTACTGCTAGGCATGGTTGTGCACCAGAGATCGCCAGAAACCATACTCACCCTAACAACAAGTCGGAGTTTGGGGTGGATCTTTACAACAATTTGGACTGCACACAAGAACTCCATTCCCACTCCTGATGCATTATCGGACCTGAAGTGTGGTAGCAGTCCGGCAGGTATTTACCATCGAATTCTGGGACATTGCACACGTGGTGTACCTCTGAGGAAAGCTATTTGCTGAAACGCGTCAGGTGCTCCACTTCCGTTGCAGCCTGTGCTTTTTCAATAAAGGCCAGTTGTTTCCAGAACCAGTGTTATTGCCGCATTTGTTTCTTGGATGTTAAGGGTGGGAAGCGCTGTCTCCCGCTGTCAGCCATAAACGCCCTGCAGGGTAGGGGGCCCCCGACGGCAGCAAACTTTGTTTGGAACATTAATTGGGGGGCATGACCCGCTCGACCCACTGCGAGCCAGAGGAATTGCCGGCGACATTTGCGGTGGTGATGAGAAAGGGAGCAATAAGGGGGATGATTCCTCCTTGGAGCAGGTTCTGGATTTGGCGGCATTTTGACATTTCGCTACTGCTACGCATGGTTGTGCACCAGAGATCGCCAGCAACCATACTCACCCTAACAACAAGTCGGAGTTTGGGGTGGATCTTTACAACAATTTGGACTGCACACAAGAACTCCATTCCCACTCCTGATGTATTATGGGACCTGAAGTGTGGACGCAGTCCGGCAGGTATTTACCATCGAATTCTCGGACATTGCACACGTGGTGTACCTCTGAGGAAAGCTATTTGCTGAAACGCGTCAGGTGCTCCACTTCCGTTGCAGCCTGCGCTTTTTCAATAAAGGCCAGTTGTTTCCAGAACCAGTGTTATGGCGCATTTGTTTCTTGGATGTTAAGGGCGGGAAGCACTGTCTCCCGCTGTCAGCCATAAACGCCCTGCAGGGTCGGGGGCCCCCGACGGCAGCGAACTTTGTTTGGAACATTAATTGGGGGGCATGACCCGCTCGACCCACTGCGAGCCAGAGGAATTGCCAGCGACATTTGCCGTGGTGATGAGAAAGGGAGCAATAAGGGGGATGATTCCTCCTTGGAGCAGGTTCTGGATTTGGCGGCATTTTGACATTTCGCTACTGCTACGCATGGTTGTGCACCAGAGATCGCCAGCAACCATACTCACCCTAACAACAAGTCAGAGTTTGGGGTGGATCTTTACAACAATTTGGACTGCACACAAGACCTCCATTCCTACTCCTGATGCATTATGGGACTAGAAGTGTGGTAGCAGTCCGGCAGGTATTTACCATCGAATTCTGGGACATTGCACTCGTGGTGTACCTCTGAGGAAAGCTATTTGCTGAAACGCGTCAGGTGCTCCACTTCCGTTGCAGCCTGCGCTTTTTCAATAAAGGCCAGTTGTTTCCAGAACCAGTGTTATGGCGCATTTGTTTCTTGGATGTTAAGGGCGGGAAGCGCTGTCTCCCGCTGTCAGCAATAAACGCCCTGCAGGGTCGGGGGCCCCTGACGGCAGCAAACTTTGATTGGAACATTAATTGGGGGGCATGACCCGCTCGACCCACTGCGAGCCAGAGGAATTGCCGGCGACATTTGCGGTGGTGATGAGAAAGGGAGCGATAAGGGGGATGATTCCTCCCTGGAGCAGGTTGTGGATTTGGCGGCATTTTGACATTTCGCTACTGCTACGCATGGTTGTGCACCAGAGATCGCCAGCAACCATACTCACCCTAACAACAAGTCGGAGTTTGGGGTGGATCTTTACAACAATTTGGACTGCACACAAGGACTCCATTCCCACTCATGATGCATTATGGGACCTGAAGTGTGGTAGCAGTCCGGCAGGTATTTACCATCGAATTCTGGGACATTGCACACGTGGTGTACCTCTGAGGAAAGCTATTTGCTGAAACGTGTCAGGTGCTCCACTTCCGTTGCAGCCTGCGCTTTTTCAATAAAGGCCAGTTGTTTCCAGAACCAGTGTTATGGCGCATTTGTTTCTTGGATGTTAAGGGCGGGAAGCTCTGTCTCCCGCTGTCAGCCATAAAGGCCCTGCAGGGTCGGGGGCACCCGACGGCAGCGAACTTTGTTTGGAACATTAATTGGGGGGCATGACCCGCTCGACCCACTGCGAGCCAGAGGAATTGCCGGCGACATTTGCGGTGGTGATGAGAAAGGGAGCAATAAGGGGGATGATTCCTCCTTGGAGCAGGTTCTGGATTTGGCGGCATTTTGACATTTCGCTACTGCTACGCATGGTTGTGCACCAGAGATCGCCAGCAACCATACTCACCCTAACAACAAGTCGGAGTTTGGGGTGGATCTTTACAACAATTTGGACTGCACACAAGAACTCCATTCCCACTCCTGATGCATTATGGGACCTGAAGTGTGGTAGCAGTCCGGCAGGTATTTACCATCGAATTCTGGGACATTGCACACGTGGTGTACCTCTGAGGAAAGCTATTTGCTGAAACGCGTCAGGTGCTCCACTTCCGTTGCAGCCTGCGCTTTTTCAATAAAGGCCAGTTGTTTCCAGAACCAGTGTTATGGCGCATTTGTTTCTTGGATGTTAAGGGCGGGAAGCGCTGTCTCCCGCTGTCAGCCATAAACGCCCTGCAGGGTCGGGGGCACCCGACGGCAGCGAACTTTGTTTGGAACATTAATTGGGGGGCATGACCCGCTCGACCCACTGCGAGCCAGAGGAATTGCCGGCGACATTTGCGATGGTGATGAGAAAGGGAGCAATAAGGGGGATGATTCCTCCTTGGAGCTGGTTCTGGATTTGGCGGCATTTTGACATTTCGCTACTGCTACGCATGGTTGTGCACCAGAGATCGCCAGCAACCATACTCACCCTAACAACAAGTCGGAGTTTGGGGTGGATCTTTACAACAATTTGGACTGCACACAAGAACTCCATTCCCACTCCTGATGTATTATGGGACCTGAAGTGTGGACGCAGTCCGGCAGGTATTTACCATCGAATTCTGGGACATTGCACACGTGGTGTACCTCTGAGGAAAGCTATTTGCTGAAAGGCGTCAGGTGCTCCACTTCCGTTGCAGCCTGCGCTTTTTCAATAAAGGCCAGTTGTTTCCAGAACCAGTGTTATGGCGCATTTGTTTCTTGGATGTTAAGGGCGGGAAGCACTGTCTCCCGCTGTCAGCCATAAACGCCCTGCAGGGTCGGGGGCCCCCGACGGCAGCAAACTTTGTTTGGAACATTAATTGGGGGGCATGACCCGCTCGACCCACTGCGAGCCAGAGGAATTGCCGGCGACATTTGCGGTGGTGATGAGAAAGGGAGCAATAAGGGGGATGATTCCTCCTTGGAGCAGGTTCTGGATTTGGCGGCATTTTGACATTTCGCTACTGCTACGCATGGTTGTGCACCAGAGATCGCCAGCAACCATACTCACCCTAACAACAAGTCAGAGTTTGGGGTGGATCTTTACAACAATTTGGACTGCACACAAGACCTCCATTCCCACTCCTGATGCATTATGGGACCTGAAGTGTGGTAGCAGTCCGGCAGGTATTTACCATCGAATTCTGGGACATTGCACTCGTGGTGTACCTCTGAGGAAAGCTATTTGCTGAAACGCGTCAGGTGCTCCACTTCCGTTGCAGCCTGCACTTTTTCAATAAAGGCCAGTTGTTTCCAGAACCAGTGTTATGGCGCATTTGTTTCTTGGATGTTAAGGGCGGGAAGCGCTGTCTCCCGCTGTCAGCCATAAACGCCCTGCAGGGTCGGGGGCCCCCGACGGCAGCAAACTTTGTTTGGAACATTAATTGGGGGCCATGACCCACTCGACCCACTGCGAGCCAGAGGAATTGCCGGCGACATTTGCGGTGGTGATGAGAAAGGGAGCGATAAGGGGGATGATTCCTCCTTGGAGCAGGTTCTGGATTTGGCGGCATTTTGACATTTCGCTACTGTTACGTATGGTTGAGCACCAGAGATCGCCAGCAACCATACTCACCCTAACAACAAGTCGGAGTTTGGGGTGGATCTTTACAACAATTTGGACAGCACACAAGAACTCCATTCCCACTCCTGATGCATTATGGGAACTGAAGTGTGGTAGCAGTCCGGCAGGTATTTACCATCGAATTCTGGGACATTGCACACGTGGTGTACCTCTGAGGAAAGCTATTTGCTGAAACGCGTCAGGTGGTCCACTTCCGTTGCAGCCTGCGCTTTTTCAATAAAGGCCATTTGTTTCCAGAACCAGTGTTATGGCGCATTTGTTTCTTGGCTGTTAAGGGCGGGAAGCGCTGTCTCCCGCTGTCAGCCATAAACGCCCTGCAGGGTCGGGGGCCCCCGACGGCAGCGAACTTTGTTTGGAACATTAATTGGGGGGCATGACCCGCTCGACCCACTGCGAGCCAGAGGAATTGCCGGCGACATTTGCGGTGGTGATGAGAAAGGGAGTGATAAGGGGGCTTATTCCTCCTTGGAGCAGGTTCTGGATTTGGCAGCATTTTGACATTTCGCTACTGCTACGCATGGTTGTGCACCAGAGATCGCCAGAAACCATACTCACCCTAACAACAAGTCGGAGTTTGGGGTGGATCTTTACAACAATTTGGACTGCACACAAGAACTCCATTCCCACTCCTGATGCATTATGGGACCTGAAGTGTGGTCGCAGTCCGGCAGGTATTTACCATCGAATTCTGGGACATTGCACACGTGGTGTACCTCTGAGGAAAGCTATTTGCTGAAACGCGTCAGGTGCTCCACTTCCGTTGCAGCCTGCGCTTTTTCAATAAAGGCCAGTTGTTTCCAGAACCAGTGTTATGGCGCATTTGTTTCTTGGATGTTAAGGGCGGGAAGCGCTGTCTCCCGCTGTCAGCCATAAACGCCCTGCAGGGTCGGGGGCCCCTGACGGCAGCAAACTTTGATTGGAACATTAATTGGGGGGCATGACCCGCTCGACCCACTGCGAGCCAGAGGAATTGCCGGCGACATTTGCGGTGGTGATGAGAAAGGGAGCGATAAGGGGGATGATTCCTCCCTGGAGCAGGTTGTGGATTTGGCGGCATTTTGACATTTCGCTACTGCTACGCATGGTTGTGCACCAGAGATCGCCAGCAACCATACTCACCCTAACAACAAGTCGGAGTTTGGGGTGGATCTTTACAACAATTTGGACTGCACACAAGGACTCCATTCCCACTCCTGATGCATTATGGGACCTGAAGTGTGGTAGCAGTCCGGCAGGTATTTACCATCGAATTCTGGGACATTGCACACGTGGTGTACCTCTGAGGAAAGCTATTTGCTGAAACGTGTCAGGTGCTCCACTTCCGTTGCAGCCTGCGCTTTTTCAATAAAGGCCAGTTGTTTCCAGAACCAGTGTTATGGCGCATTTGTTTCTTGGATGTTAAGGGCGGGAAGCGCTGTCTCCCGCTGTCAGCCATAAACGCCCTGCAGGGTCGGGGGCCCCCGACGGCAGCAAACTTTGTTTGGAACATTAATTGGGGGCCATGACCCACTCGACCCACTGCGAGCCAGAGGAATTGCCGGCGACATTTGCGGTGGTGATGAGAAAGGGAGCGATAAGGGGGATGATTCCTCCTTGGAGCAGGTTCTGGATTTGGCGGCATTTTGACATTTCGCTACTGTTACGTATGGTTGAGCACCAGAGATCGCCAGCAACCATACTCACCCTAACAACAAGTCGGAGTTTGGGGTGGATCTTTACAACAATTTGGACAGCACACAAGAACTCCATTCCCACTCCTGATGCATTATGGGAACTGAAGTGTGGTAGCAGTCCGGCAGGTATTTACCATCGAATTCTGGGACATTGCACACGTGGTGTACCTCTGAGGAAAGCTATTTGCTGAAACGCGTCAGGTGGTCCACTTCCGTTGCAGCCTGCGCTTTTTCAATAAAGGCCATTTGTTTCCAGAACCAGTGTTATGGCGCATTTGTTTCTTGGCTGTTAAGGGCGGGAAGCGCTGTCTCCCGCTGTCAGCCATAAACGCCCTGCAGGGTCGGGGGCCCCCGACGGCAGCGAACTTTGTTTGGAACATTAATTGGGGGGCATGACCCGCTCGACCCACTGCGAGCCAGAGGAATTGCCGGCGACATTTGCGGTGGTGATGAGAAAGGGAGTGATAAGGGGGCTTATTCCTCCTTGGAGCAGGTTCTGGATTTGGCAGCATTTTGACATTTCGCTACTGCTACGCATGGTTGTGCACCAGAGATCGCCAGAAACCATACTCACCCTAACAACAAGTCGGAGTTTGGGGTGGATCTTTACAACAATTTGGACTGCACACAAGAACTCCATTCCCACTCCTGATGCATTATGGGACCTGAAGTGTGGTCGCAGTCCGGCAGGTATTTACCATCGAATTCTGGGACATTGCACACGTGGTGTACCTCTGAGGAAAGCTATTTGCTGAAACGCGTCAGGTGCTCCACTTCCGTTGCAGCCTGCGCTTTTTCAATAAAGGCCAGTTGTTTCCAGAACCAGTGTTATGGCGCATTTGTTTCTTGGATGTTAAGGGCGGGAAGCGCTGTCTCCCGCTGTCAGCCATAAACGCCCTGCAGGGTCGGGGGCCCCTGACGGCAGCAAACTTTGATTGGAACATTAATTGGGGGGCATGACCCGCTCGACCCACTGCGAGCCAGAGGAATTGCCGGCGACATTTGCGGTGGTGATGAGAAAGGGAGCGATAAGGGGGATGATTCCTCCCTGGAGCAGGTTGTGGATTTGGCGGCATTTTGACATTTCGCTACTGCTACGCATGGTTGTGCACCAGAGATCGCCAGCAACCATACTCACCCTAACAACAAGTCGGAGTTTGGGGTGGATCTTTACAACAATTTGGACTGCACACAAGGACTCCATTCCCACTCCTGATGCATTATGGGACCTGAAGTGTGGTAGCAGTCCGGCAGGTATTTACCATCGAATTCTGGGACATTGCACACGTGGTGTACCTCTGAGGAAAGCTATTTGCTGAAACGTGTCAGGTGCTCCACTTCCGTTGCAGCCTGCGCTTTTTCAATAAAGGCCAGTTGTTTCCAGAACCAGTGTTATGGCGCATTTGTTTCTTGGATGTTAAGGGCGGGAAGCGCTGTCTCCCGCTGTCAGCCATAAAGGCCCTGCAGGGTCGGGGGCACCCGACGGCAGCGAACTTTGTTTGGAACATTAATTGGGGGGCATGACCCGCTCGACCCACTGCGAGCCAGAGGAATTGCCGGCGACATTTGCGGTGGTGATGAGAAAGGGAGCAATAAGGGGGATGATTCCTCCTTGGAGCAGGTTCTGGATTTGGCGGCATTTTGACATTTCGCTACTGCTACGCATGGTTGTGGACCAGAGATCGCCAGCAACCATACTCACCCTAACAACAAGTCGGAGTTTGGGGTGGATCTTTACAACGATTTGGACTGCACACAAGAACTCCATTCCCACTCCTGATGTATTATGGGACCTGAAGTGTGGACGCAGTCCGGCAGGTATTTACCATCGAATTCTGGGACATTGCACACGTGGTGTACCTCTGAGGAAAGCTATTTGCTGAAACGTGTCAGGTGCTCCACTTCCGTTGCAGCCTGCGCTTTTTCAATAAAGGCCAGTTGTTTCCAGAACCAGTGTTATTGCCGCATTTGTTTCTTGGATGTTAAGGGTGGGAAGCGCTTTCTCCCGCCGTCAGCCATAAACGCCCTGCAGGGTAGGGGGCCCCCGACGGCAGCGAACTTTGTTTGGAACATTAATTGGGGGGCACGACCCGCTCGACCCACTGCGAGCCAGAGGAATTGCCGGCGACATTTGCGGTGGTGATGAGAAAGGGAGCGATAAGGGGGATGATTCCTGCTTGGAGCAGGTTCTGGATTTGGCGGCATTTTGACATTTCGCTACTGCTACGCATGGTTGTGCACCAGAGATCGCCAGCAACCATACTCACCCTAACAACAAGTCGGAGTTTGGGGTGGATCTTTACAACAATTTGGACTGCACACAAGAACTCTATTCCCACTCCTGATGCATTATGGGACCTGAAGTGTGGTAGCAGTCCGGCAGGTATTTACCATCGAATTCTGGGACATTGCACAAGTGGTGTACCTCTGAGGAAAGCTATTTGCTGAAACGCGTCAGGTGCTCCACTTCCGTTGCAGCCTGCGCTTTTTCAATAAAGGCCAGTTGTTTCCAGAACCAGTGTTATGGCGCATTTGTTTCTTGGATGTTAAGGGCGGGAAGCGCTGTCTCCCGCTGTCAGCCATAAACGCCCTGCAGGGTCGGGGGCCCCTGCCGGCAGCAAACTTTGATTGGAACATTAATTGGGGGGCATGACCTGCTCGACCCACTGCGAGCCAGAGGAATTGCCGGCGACATTTGCGGTGGTGATGAGAAAGGGAGCGATAAGGGGGATGATTCCTCCCTGGAGCAGGTTGTGGATTTGGCGGCATTTTGACATTTCGCTACTGCTACGCATGGTTGTGCACCAGAGATCGCCAGCAACCATACTCACCCTAACAACAAGTCGGAGTTTGGGGTGGATCTTTACAACAATTTGGACTGCACACAAGGACTCCATTCCCACTCCTGATGCATTATGGGACCTGAAGTGTGGTAGCAGTCCGGCAGGTATTTACCATCGAATTCTGGGACATTGCACACGTGGTGTACCTCTGAGGAAAGCTATTTGCTGAAACGTGTCAGGTGCTCCACTTCCGTTGCAGCCTGCGCTTTTTCAATAAAGGCCAGTTGTTTCCAGAACCAGTGTTATGGCGCATTTGTTTCTTGGATGTTAAGGGCGGGAAGCGCTGTCTCCCGCTGTCAGCCATAAAGGCCCTGCAGGGTCGGGGGCACCCGACGGCAGCGAACTTTGTTTGGAACATTAATTGGGGGGCATGACCCGCTCGACCCACTGCGAGCCAGAGGAATTGCCGGCGACATTTGCGGTGGTGATGAGAAAGGGAGCAATAAGGGGGATGATTCCTCCTTGGAGCAGGTTCTGGATTTGGCGGCATTTTGACATTTCGCTACTGCTACGCATGGTTGTGCACCAGAGATCGCCAGCAACCATACTCACCCTAACAACAAGTCAGAGTTTGGGGTGGATCTTTACAACAATTTGGACTGCACACAAGACCTCCATTCCCACTCCTGATGCATTATGGGACCTGAAGTGTGGTAGCAGTCCGGCAGGTATTTACCATCGAATTCTGGGACATTGCACTCATGGTGTACCTCTGAGGAAAGCTATTTGCTGAAACGCGTCAGGTGCTCCACTTCCGTTGCAGCCTGCACTTTTTCAATAAAGGCCAGTTGTTTCCAGAACCAGTGTTATGGCGCATTTGTTTCTTGGATGTTAAGGGCGGGAAGCGCTGTCTCCCGCTGTCAGCCATAAACGCCCTGCAGGGTCGGGGGCCCCCGACGGCAGCAAACTTTGTTTGGAACATTAATTGGGGGCCATGACCCACTCGACCCACTGCGAGCCAGAGGAATTGCCGGCGACATTTGCGGTGGTGATGAGAAAGGGAGCGATAAGGGGGATGATTCCTCCTTGGAGCAGGTTCTGGATTTGGCGGCATTTTGACATTTCGCTACTGCTACGTATGGTTGTGCACCAGAGATCGCCAGCAACCATACTCACCCTAACAACAAGTCGGAGTTTGGGGTGGATCTTTACAACAATTTGGACAGCACACAAGAACTCCATTCCCACTCCTGATGCATTATGGGAACTGAAGTGTGGTAGCAGTCCGGCAGGTATTTACCATCGAATTCTGGGACATTGCACACGTGGTGTACCTCTGAGGAAAGCTATTTGCTGAAACGCGTCAGGTGGTCCACTTCCGTTGCAGCCTGCGCTTTTTCAATAAAGGCCATTTGTTTCCAGAACCAGTGTTTTGGCGCATTTGTTTCTTGGATGTTAAGGGCGGGAAGCGCTGTCTCCCGCTGTCAGCCATAAACGCCCTGCAGGGTCGGGGGCCCCCGACGGCAGCGAACTTTGTTTGGAACATTAATTGGGGGGCATTACCCGCTCGACCCACTGCGAGCCAGAGGAATTGCCGGCGACATTTGCGGTGGTGATGAGAAAGGGAGCGATAAGGGGACTTATTCCTCCTTGGAGCAGGTTCTGGATTTGGCAGCATTTTGACATTTCGCTACTGCTACGCATGGTTGTGCACCAGAGATCGCCAGAAACCATACTCACCCTAACAACAAGTCGGAGTTTGGGGTGGATCTTTACAACAATTTGGACTGCACACAAGAACTCCATTCCCACTCCTGATGCATTATGGGACCTGAAGTGTGGTAGCAGTCCGGCAGGTATTTACCATCGAATTCTGGGACATTGCACACGTGGTGTACCTCTGAGGAAAGCTATTTGCTGAAACGCGTCAGGTGCTCCACTTCCGTTGCAGCCTGCGCTTTTTCAATAAAGGCCAGTTGTTTCCAGAACCAGTGTTATTGCCGCATTTGTTTCTTGGATGTTAAGGGTGGGAAGCGCTGTCTCCCGCTGTCAGCCATAAACGCCCTGCAGGGTAGGGGGCCCCCGACGGCAGCGAACTTTGTTTGGAACATTAATTGGGGGCATGACCCGCTCGACCCACTGCGAGCCAGAGGAATTGCCGGCGACATTTGCGGTGGTGATGAGAAAGGGAGCGATAAGGGGGATGATTCCTCCTTGGAGCAGGTTCTGGATTTGGCGGCATTCTGACGTTTCGCTACTGCTACGCATGGTTGTGCACCAGAGATCGCCAGCAACCATACTCACCCTAACAACAAGTCGGAGTTTGGGGTGGATCTTTACAAATATTTGGACTGCACACAAGAACTCCATTCCCACTCCTGATGCATTATGGGACCTGAAGTGTGGTAGCAGTCCGGCAGGTATTTACCATCGAATTCTGGGACATTGCACAAGTGGTGTACCTCTGAGGAAAGCTATTTGCTGAAATGCGTCAGGTGCTCCACTTCCGTTGCAGCCTGCGCTTTTTCAATAAAGGCCAGTTGTTTCCAGAACCAGTGTTATGGCGCATTTGTTTCTTGGATGTTAAGGGCGGGAAGCGCTGTCTCCCGCTGTCAGCCATAAACGCCCTGCAGGGTCGGGGGCCCCTGACGGCAGCAAACTTTGATTGGAACATTAATTGGGGGGCATGACACGCTCGACCCACTGCGAGCCAGAGGAATCGCCGGCGACATTTGCGGTGGTGATGAGAAAGGGAGCGATAAGGGGGATGATTCCTCTCTGGAGCAGGTTGTGGATTTGGCGGCATTTTGACATTTCGCTACTGCTACGCATGGTTGTGCACCAGAGATCGCCAGCAACCATACTCACCCTAACAACAAGTCGGAGTTTGGGGTGGATCTTTACAACAATTTGGACTGCACACAAGGACTCCATTCCCACTCATGATGCATTATGGGACCTGAAGTGTGATAGCAGTCCGGCAGGTATTTACCATCGAATTCTGGGACATTGCACACGTGGTGTACCTCTGAGGAAAGCTATTTGCTGAAACGTGTCAGGTGCTCCACTTCCGTTGCAGCCTGCGCTTTTTCAATAAAGGCCAGTTGTTTCCAGAACCAGTGTTATGGCGCATTTGTTTCTTGGATGTTAAGGGCGGGAAGCGCTGTCTCCCGCTGTCAGCCATAAAGGCCCTGCAGGGTCGGGGGCACCCGACGGCAGCGAACTTTGTTTGGAACATTAATTGGGGGGCATGACCCGCTCGACCCACTGCGAGCCAGAGGAATTGCCGGCGACATTTGCGGTGGTGATGAGAAAGGGAGCAATAAGGGGGATGATTCCTCCTTGGAGCAGGTTCTGGATTTGGCGGCATTTTGACATTTCGCTACTGCTACGCATGGTTGTGCACCAGGGATCGCCAGCAACCATACTCACCCTAACAACAAGTCGGAGTTTGGGGTGGATCTTTACAACAATTTGGACTGCACACAAGAACTCCATTCCCACTCCTGATGCATTATGGGACCTGAAGTGTGGTAGCAGTCCGGCAGGTATTTACCATCGAATTCTGGGACATTGCACACGTGGTGTACCTCTGAGGAAAGCTATTTGCTGAAACACGTCAGGTGGTCCACTTCCGTTGCAGCCTGCGCTTTTTCAATAAAGGCCATTTGTTTCCAGAACCAGTGTTATGGCGCATTTGTTTCTTGGATGTTAAGGGCGGGAAGCGCTGTCTCCCGCTGTCAGCCATAAACGCCCTGCAGGGTCAGGGGCCCCCGACGGCAGCGAACTTTGTTTGGAACATTAATTGGGGGGCATTACCCGCTCGACCCACTGCGAGCCAGAGGAATTGCCGGCGACATTTGCGGTGGTGATGAGAAAGGGAGCGATAAGGGGACTTATTCCTCCTTGGAGCAGGATCTGGATTTGGCAGCATTTTGACATTTCGCTACTGCTACGCATGGTTGTGCACCAGAGATCGCCAGAAACCATACTCACCCTAACAACAAGTCGGAGTTTGGGGTGGATCTTTACAACAATTTGGACTGCACACAAGAACTCCATTCCCACTCCTGATGCATTATGGGACCTGAAGTGTGGTAGCAGTCCGGCAGGTATTTACCATCGAATTCTGGGACATTGCACACGTGGTGTACCTCTGAGGAAAGCTATTTGCTGAAACGCGTCAGGTGCTCCACTTCCGTTGCAGCCTGCGCTTTTTCAATAAAGGCCAGTTGTTTCCAGAACCAGTGTTATTGCCGCATTTGTTTCTTGGATGTTAAGGGTGGGAAGCGCTGTCTCCCGCTGTCAGCCATAAACGCCCTGCAGGGTAGGGGGCCCCCGACGGCAGCGAACTTTGTTTGGAACATTAATTGGGGGGCATGACCCGCTCGACCCACTGCGAGCCAGAGGAATTGCCGGCGACATTTGCAGTGGTGATGAGAAAGGGAGCGATAAGGGGGATGATTCCTCCTTGGAGCAGGTTCTGGATTTGGCGGCATTTTGACATTTCGCTACTGCTACGCATGGTTGTGCACCAGAGATCGCCAGCAACCATACTCACCCTAACAACAAGTCGGAGTTTGAGGTGGATCTTTACAACAATTTGGACTGCACACAAGAACTCCATTCCCACTCCTGATGCATTATGGGACCTGAAGTGTGGTAGCAGTCCGGCAGGTATTTACCATCGAATTCTGGGACATTGCACAAGTGGTGTACCTCTGAGGAAAGCTATTTGCTGAAACGCGTCAGGTGCTCCACTTCCGTTGCAGCCTGCGCTTTTTCAATAAAGGCCAGTTGTTTCCAGAACCAGTGTTATGGCGCATTTGTTTCTTGGATGTTAAGGGCGGGAAGCGCTGTCTCCCGCTGTCAGCCATAAACGCCCTGCAGGGTCGGGGGCCCCTGACGGCAGCAAACTTTGATTGGAACATTAATTGGGGGGCATGACCCGCTCGACCCACTGCGAGCCAGAGGAATTGCCGGCGACATTTGCGGTGGTGATGAGAAAGGGAGCGATAAGGGGGATGATTCCTCCCTGGAGCAGGTTGTGGATTTGGCGGCATTTTGACATTTCGCTACTGCTACGCATGGTTGTGCACCAGAGATCGCCAGCAACCATACTCACCCTAACAACAAGTCGGAGTTTGGGGTGGATCTTTACAACAATTTGGACTGCACACAAGGACTCCATTCCCACTCATGATGCAATATGGGACCTGAAGTGTGGTAGCAGTCCGGCAGGTATTTACCATCGAATTCTGGGACATTGCACACGTGGTGTACCTCTGAGGAAAGCTATTTGCTGAAACGTGCCAGGTGCTCCACTTCCGTTGCAGCCTGCGCTTTTTCAATAAAGGCCAGTTGTTTCCAGAACCGGTGTTATGGCACATTTGTTTCTTGGATGTTAAGGGCGGGAAGCGCTGTCTCCCGCTGTCAGCCATAAAGGCCCTGCAGGGTCGGGGGCACCCGACGGCAGCGAACTTTGTTTGGAACATTAATTGGGGGGCATGACCCGCTCGACCCACTGCGAGCCAGAGGAATTGCCGGCGACATTTGCGGTGGTGATGAGAAAGGGAGCAATAAGGGGGATGATTCCTCCTTGGAGCAGGTTCTGGATTTGGCGGCATTTTGACATTTCGCTACTGCTACGCATGGTTGTGCACCAGAGATCGCCAGCAACCATACTCACCCTAACAACAAGTCGGAGTTTGGGGTGGATCTTTACAACAATTTGGACTGCACACAAGAACTCCATTCCCACTCCTGATGTATTATGGGACCTGAATTGTGGACGCAGTCCGGCAGGTATTTACCATCGAATTCTGGGACATTACACACGTGGTGTACCTCTGAGGAAAGCTATTTGCTGAAACGCGTCAGGTGCTCCACTTCCGTTGCAGCCTGCGCTTTTTCAATAAAGGCCAGTTGTTTCCAGAACCAGTGTTATGGCGCATTTGTTTCTTGGATGTTAAGGGTGGGAAGTGGGAAGCGCTGTCTCCTGCTGTCAGCCATAAACGCCCTGCAGGGTCGGGGGCCCCCGACGGCAGCGAACTTTGTTTGGAACATTAATTGGGGGGCATGACCCGCTCGACCCACTGCGAGCCAGAGGAATTGCCGGCGACATTTGCGGTGGTGATGAGAAAGGGAGCGATAAGGGGGATGATTCCTCCTTGGAGCAGGTTCTGGATTTGGCGGCATTTTGACATTTCGCTACTGCTACGCATGGTTGTGCACCAGAGATCGCCAGCAACCATACTCACCCTAACAACAAGTCGGAGTTTGGGGTGGATCTTTACAACAATTTGGACTGCACACAAGAACTCCATTCCCACTCCTGATGCATTATGGGACCTGAAGTGTGGTAGCAGTCCTGCAGGTATTTACCATCGAATTCTGGGACATTGCACACGTGGTGTACCTCTGAGGAAAGCTATTTGTTGAAACGCGTCAGGTGCTCCACTTCCGTTGCAGCCTGCGCTTTTTCAATAAAGGCCAGTTGTTTCCAGAACCAGTGTTATGGCGCATTTGTTTCTTGGATGTTAAGGGCGGGAAGCGCTGTCTCCCGCTGTCAGCCATAAACGCCCTGCAGGGTCGGGGGCCCCCGACGGCAGCAAACTTTGTTTGGAACATTAATTGGGGGGCATGACCCGCTCGACCCACTGCGAGCCAGAGGAATTGCCGGCGACATTTGCGGTGGTGATGAGAAAGGGAGCGATAAGGGGGATGATTCCTCCCTGGAGCAGGTTGTGGATTTGGTGGCATTTTGACATTTCGCTACTGCTACGCATGGTTGTGCACCAGAGATCGCCAGCAACCATACTCACCCTAACAACAAGTCGGAGTTTGGGGTGGATCTTTACAACAATTTGGACTGCACACAAGAACTCCATTCCCACTCCTGATGCATTATGGGACCTGAAGTGTGGTAGCAGTCCAGCAGGTATTTACCATCGAATTCTGGGACATTGCACACGTGGTGTACCTCTGAGGAAAGCTATTTGCTGAAACGTGTCAGGTGCTCCACTTCCGTTGCAGCCTGCGCTTTTTCAATAAAGGCCAGTTGTTTCCAGAACCAGTGTTATGGCGCATTTGTTTCTTGGATGTTAAGGGTGGGAAGCGCTGTCTCCCGCTGTCAGCCATAAACGCCCTGCAGGGTCGGGGCACCAGACGGCAGCGAACTTTGTTTGGAACATTAATTGGGGGGCATGACCCGCTCGACCCACTGCGAGCCAGAGGAATTGCCGGCGACATTTGCGATGGTGATGAGAAAGGGAGCAATAAGGGGGATGATTCCTCCTTGGAGCAGGTTCTGGATTTGGCGGCATTTTGACATTTCGCTACTGCTACGCATGGTTGTGCACCAGAGATCGCCAGCAACCATACTCACCCTAACAACAAGTCGGAGTTTGGGGTGGGTCTTTACAACAATTTGGACTGCACACAAGAACTCCATTCCCACTCCTGATGTATTATGGGACCTGAAGTGTGGACGCAGTCCGGCAGGTATTTACCATCGAATTCTGGGACATTGCACACGTGGTGTACCTCTGAGGAAAGCTATTTGCTGAAAGGCGTCAGGTGCTCCACTTCCGTTGCAGCCTGCGCTTTTTCAATAAAGGCCAGTTGTTTACAGAACCAGTGTTATGGCGCATTTGTTTCCTGGATGTTAAGGGCGGGAAGCACTGTCTCCCGCTGTCAGCCATAAACGCCCTGCAGGGTCGGGGGCCCCCGACGGCAGCGAACTTTGTTTGGAACATTGATTGGGGGCCATGACCCACTCGACCCACTGCGAGCCAGAGGAATTGCCGGTGACATTTGCGGTGGTGATGAGAAAGGGAGCGATAAGGGGGATGATTCCTCCTTGGAGCAGGTTCTGGATTTGGCGGCATTTTGACATTTCGCTACTGCTACGTATGGTTGTGCACCAGAGATCGCCAGCAACCATACTCACCCTAACAACAAGTCGGAGTTTGGGGTGGATCTTTACAACAATTTGGACAGCACACAAGAACTCCATTCCCACTCCTGATGCATTATGGGAACTGAAGTGTGGTAGCAGTCCGGCAGGTATTTACCATCGAATTCTGGGACATTGCACACGTGGTGTACCTCTGAGGAAAGCTATTTGCTGAAACGCGTCAGGTGGTCCACTTCCGTTGCAGCCTGCGCTTTTTCAATAAAGGCCATTTGTTTCCAGAACCAGTGTTATGGCGCATTTGTTTCTTGGATGTTAAGGGCGGGAAGCGCTGTCTCCCGCTGTCAGCCATAAACGCCCTGCAGGGTCGGGGGCCCCCGACGGCAGCGAACTTTGTTTGGAACATTAATTGGGGGGCATGACCCGCTCGACCCACTGCGAGCCAGAGGAATTGCCAGCGACATTTGCGGTGGTGATGAGAAAGGGAGCGATAAGGGGGCTTATTCCTCCTTGGAGCAGGTTCTGGATTTGGCAGCATTTTGACATTTCGCTACTGCTACGCATGGTTGTGCACCAGAGATCGCCAGAAACCATACTCACCCTAACAACAAGTCGGAGTTTGGGGTGGATCTTTACAACAATTTGGACTGCACACAAGAACTCCATTCCCACTCCTGATGCATTATGGGACCTGAAGTGTGGTAGCAGTCCGGCAGGTATTTACCATCGAATTCTAGGACATTGCACACGTGGTGTACCTCTGAGGAAAGCTATTTGCTGAAACGCGTCAGGTGGTCCACTTCCGTTGCAGCCTGCGCTTTTTCAATAAAGGCCAGTTGTTTCCAGAACCAGTGTTATTGCCGCATTTGTTTCTTGGATGTTAAGGGTGGGAAGCGCTGTCTCCCGCTGTCAGCCATAAACGCCCTGCAGGGTAGGGGGCCCCCGACGGCAGCGAACTTTGTTTGGAACATTAATTGGGGGGCATGACCCGCTCGACCCACTGCGAGCCAGAAGAATTGCCGGCGACATTTGTGGTGGTGATGAGAAAGGGAGCGATAAGGGGGATGATTCCTCCTTGGAGCAGGTTCTGGATTTGGCGGCATTTTGACATTTCGCCACTGCTACGCATGGTTGTGCACCAGAGATCGCCAGCAACCATACTCACCCTAACAACAAGTCGGAGTTTGGGGTGGATCTTTACAACAATTTGGACTGCACACAAGAACTCCATTCCCACTCCTGATGCATTATGGGACCTGAAGTGTGGTAGCAGTCCGGCAGGTATTTACCATCGAATTCTGGGACATTGCACAAGTGGTGTACCTCTGAGGAAAGCTATTTGCTGAAACGCGTCAGGTGCTCCACTTCCGTTGCAGCCTGCGCTTTTTCAATAAAGGCCAGTTGTTTCCAGAACCAGTGTTATGGCGCATTTGTTTCTTGGATGTTAAGGGCGGGAAGCGCTGTCTCCCGCTGTCAGCCATAAACGCCCTGCAGGGTCGGGGGCCCCTGACGGCAGCAAACTTTGATTGGAACATTAATTGGGGGGCATGACCCGCTCGACCCACAGCGAGCCAGAGGAATTGCCGGCGACATTTGCGGTGGTGATGAGAAAGGGAGCGATAAGGGGGATGATTCCTCCCTGGAGCAGGTTGTGGATTTGGCGGCATTTTGACATTTCGCTACTGCTACGCATGGTTGTGCACCAGAGATCGCCAGCAACCATACTCACCCTAACAACAAGTCGGAGTTTGGGGTGGATCTTTACAACAATTTGGACTGCACACAAGGACTCCATTCCCACTCCTGATGCATTATGGGACCTGAAGTGTGGTAGCAGTCCGGCAGGTATTTACCATCGAATTCTGTGACATTGCACACGTGGTGTACCTCTGAGGAAAGCTATTTGCTGAAACGTGTCAGGTGCTCCACTTCCGTTGCAGCCTGCGCTTTTTCAATAAAGGCCAGTTGTTTCCAGAACCAGTGTTATGGCGCATTTGTTTCTTGGATGTTAAGGGCGGGAAGCGCTGTCTCCCGCTGTCAGCCATAAAGGCCCTGCAGGGTCGGGGGCACCCGACGGCAGCGAACTTTGTTTGGAACATTAATTGGGGGGCATGACCCGCTCGACCCACTGCGAGGCAGAGGAATTGCCGGCGACATTTGCGGTGGTGATGAGAAAGGGAGCAATAAGGGGGATGATTCCTCCTTGGAGCAGGTTCTGGATTTGGCGGCATTTTGACATTTCGCTACTGCTACGCATGGTTGTGCACCAGAGATCGCCAGCAACCATACTCACCCTAACAACAAGTCGGAGTTTGGGGTGGATCTTTACAACAATTTGGACTGCACACAAGAACTCCATTCCTACTCCTGATGCATTATGGGACCTGAAGTGTGGTAGCAGTCCGGCAGGTATTTACCATCGAATTCTGGGACATTGCACACGTGGTGTACCTCTGAGGAAAGCTATTTGCTGAAACGCGTCAGGTGCTCCACTTCCGTTGCAGCCTGCGCTTTTTCAATAAAGGCCAGTTGTTTCCAGAACCAGTGTTATGGCGCATTTGTTTCTTGGATGTTAAGGGCGGGAAGCGCTGTCTCCCGCTGTCAGCCATAAACGCCCTGCAGGGTCGGGGCACCCGACGGCAGCGAACTTTGTTTGGAACATTAATTGGGGGGCATGACCCGCTCGACCCACTGCGAGCCAGAGGAATTGCCGGCGACATTTGCGGTGGTGATGAGAAAGGGAGCAATAAGGGGGATGATTCCTCCTTGGAGCAGGTTCTGGATTTGGCGGCATTTTGACATTTCGCTACTGCTACGCATGGTTGTGCACCAGAGATTGCCAGCAACCATACTCACCCTAACAACAAGTCGGAGTTTGGGGTGGATCTTTACAACAATTTGGACTGCACACAAGAACTCCATTCCCACTCCTGATGTATTATGGGACCTGAAGTGTGGACGCAGTCCGGCAGGTATTTACCATCGAATTCTGGGACATTGCACACGTGGTGTACCTCTGAGGAAAGCTATTTGCTGAAACGCGTCAGGTGCTCCACTTCCGTTGCAGCCTGCGCTTTTTCAATAAAGGCCAGTTGTTTCCAGAACCAGTGTTATGGCGCATTTGTTTCTTGGATGTTAAGGGTGGGAAGCGCTGTCTCCTGCTGTCAGCCATAAACGCCCTGCAGGCTCGGGGGCCCCCGACGGCAGCGAACTTTGTTTGGAACATTAATTGGGGGGCATGACCCACTCGACCCACTGCGAGCCAGAGGAATTGCCGGCGACATTTGCGGTGGTGATGAGAAAGGGAGCGATAAGGGGGATGATTCCTCCTTGGAGCAGGTTCTGGATTTGGCGGCATTTTGACATTTCGCTACTGCTACGCATGGTTGTGCACCAGAGATCGCCAGCAACCATACTCACACTAACAACAAGTCGGAGTTTGGGGTGGATCTTTACAACAATTTGGACTGCACACAAGAACTCCATTCCCACTCCTGATGCATTATGGGACCTGAAGTGTGGTAGCAGTCCTGCAGGTATTTACCATCGAATTCTGGGACATTGCACACGTGGTGTACCACTGAGGAAAGCTATTTGTTGAAACGCGTCAGGTGCTCCACTTCCGTTGCAGCCTGCGCTTTTTCAATAAAGGCCAGTTGTTTTCAGAACCAGTGTTATGGCGCATTTGTTTCTTGGATGTTAAGGGCGGGAAGCGCTGTCTCCCGCTGTCAGCCATAAACGCCCTGCAGGGTCGGGGGCCCCCGACGGCAGCAAACTTTGTTTGGAACATTAATTGGGGGGCATGACCCGCTCGACCCACTGCGAGCCAGAGGAATTGCCGGCGACATTTGCGGTGGTGATGAGAAAGGGAGCGATAAGGGGGATGATTCCTCCCTGGAGCAGGTTGTGGATTTGGTGGCATTTTGACATTTCGCTACTGCTACGCATGGTTGTGCACCAGAGATCGCCAGCAACCATACTCACCCTAACAACAAGTCGGAGTTTGGGGTGGATCTTTACAACAATTTGGACTGCACACAAGAACTCCATTCCCACTCCTGATGCATTATGGGACCTGAAGTGTGGTAGCAGTCCGGCAGGTATTTACCATCGAATTCTGGGACATTGCACACGTGGTGTACCTCTGAGGAAAGCTATTTGCTGAAACGTGTCAGGTGCTCCACTTCCGTTGCAGCCTGCGCTTTTTCAATAAAGGCCAGTTGTTTCCAGAACCAGTGTTATGGCGCATTTGTTTCTTGGATGTTAAGGGCGGGAAGCGCTGTCTCCCGCTGTCAGCCATAAACGCCCTGCAGGGTCGGGGGCACCAGACGGCAGCGAACTTTGTTTGGAACATTAATTGGGGGGCATGACCCGCTCGACCCACTGCGAGCCAGAGGAATTGCCGGCGACATTTGCGATGGTGATGAGAAAGGGAGCAATAAGGGGGATGATTCCTCCTTGGAGCAGGTTCTGGATTTTGCGGCATTTTGACATTTCGCTACTGCTACGCATGGTTGTGCACCAGAGATCGCCAGCAACCATACTCACCCTAACAACAAGTCGGAGTTTGGGGTGGGTCTTTACAACAATTTGGACTGCACACAAGAACTCCATTCCCACTCCTGATGTATTATGGGACCTGAAGTGTGGACGCAGTCCGGCAGGTATTTACCATCGAATTCTGGGACATTGCACACGTGGTGTACCTCTGAGGAAAGCTATTTGCTGAAACGCGTCAGGTGCTCCACTTCCGTTGCAGCCTGCGCTTTTTCAATAAAGGCCAGTTGTTTCCAGAACCAGTGTTATGGCGCATTTGTTTCTTGGATGTTAAGGGCGGGAAGCGCTGTCTCCCGCTGTCAGCCATAAACGCCCTGCAGGGTCGGGGCACCAGACGGCAGCGAACTTTGTTTGGAACATTAATTGGGGGGCATGACCCGCTCGACCCACTGCGAGCCAGAGGAATTGCCGGCGACATTTGCGATGGTGATGAGAAAGGGAGCAATAAGGGGGATGATTCCTCCTTGGAGCAGGTTCTGGATTTGGCGGCATTTTGACATTTCGCTACTGCTACGCATGGTTGTGCACCAGAGATCGCCAGCAACCATACTCACCCTAACAACAAGTCGGAGTTTGGGGTGGGTCTTTACAACAATTTGGACTGCACACAAGAACTCCATTCCCACTCCTGATGTATTATGGGACCTGAAGTGTGGACGCAGTCCGGCAGGTATTTACCATCGAATTCTGGGACATTGCACACGTGGTGTACCTCTGCGGAAAGCTATTTGCTGAAAGGCGTCAGGTGCTCCACTTCCGTTGCAGCCTGCGCTTTTTCAATAAAGGCCAGTTGTTTACAGAACCAGTGTTATGGCGCATTTGTTTCTTGGATGTTAAGGGCGGGAAGCACTGTCTCCCGCTGTCAGCCATAAACGCCCTGCAGGGTCGGGGGCCCCCGACGGCAGCGAACTTTGTTTGGAACATTGATTGGGGGCCATGACCCACTCGACCCACTGCGAGCCAGAGGAATTGCCGGTGACATTTGCGGTGGTGATGAGAAAGGGAGCGATAAGGGGGATGATTCCTCCTTGGAGCAGGTTCTGGATTTGGCGGCATTTTGACATTTCGCTACTGCTACGTATGGTTGTGCACCAGAGATCGCCAGCAACCATACTCACCCTAACAACAAGTCGGAGTTTGGGGTGGATCTTTACAACAATTTGGACAGCACACAAGAACTCCATTCCCACTCCTGATGCATTATGGGAACTGAAGTGTGGTAGCAGTCCGGCAGGTATTTACCATCGAATTCTGGGACATTGCACACGTGGTGTACCTCTGAGGAAAGCTATTTGCTGAAACGCGTCAGGTGGTCCACTTCCGTTGCAGCCTGCGCTTTTTCAATAAAGGCCATTTGTTTCCAGAACCAGTGTTATGGCGCATTTGTTTCTTGGATGTTAAGGGCGGGAAGCGCTGTCTCCCGCTGTCAGCCATAAACGCCCTGCAGGGTCGGGGGCCCCCGACGGCAGCGAACTTTGTTTGGAACATTAATTGGGGGGCATGACCCGCTCGACCCACTGCGAGCCAGAGGAATTGCCAGCGACATTTGCGGTGGTGATGAGAAAGGGAGCGATAAGGGTGCTTATTCCTCCTTGGAGCAGGTTCTGGATTTGGCAGCATTTTGACATTTCGCTACTGCTACGCATGGTTGTGCACCAGAGATCGCCAGAAACCATACTCACCCTAACAACAAGTCGGAGTTTGGGGTGGATCTTTACAACAATTTGGACTGCACACAAGAACTCCATTCCCACTCCTGATGCATCATGGGTCCTGAAGTGTGGTAGCAGTCCGGCAGGTATTTACCATCGAATTCTGGGACATTGCACACGTGGTGTACCTCTGAGGAAAGCTATTTGCTGAAACGCGTCAGGTGGTCCACTTCCGTTGCAGCCTGCGCTTTTTCAATAAAGGCCAGTTGTTTCCAGAACCAGTGTTATTGCCGCATTTGTTTCTTGGATGTTAAGGGTGGGAAGCGCTGTCTCCCGCTGTCAGCCATAAACGCCCTGCAGGGTAGGGGGCCCCCGACGGCAGCGAACTTTGTTTGGAACATTAATTGGGGGGCATGACCCGCTCGACCCACTGCGAGCCAGAAGAATTGCCGGCGACATTTGTGGTGGTGATGAGAAAGGGAGCGATAAGGGGGATGATTCCTCCTTGGAGCAGGTTCTGGATTTGGCGGCATTTTGACATTTCGCCACTGCTACGCATGGTTGTGCACCAGAGATCGCCAGCAACCATACTCACCCTAACAACAAGTCGGAGTTTGGGGTGGATCTTTACAACAATTTGGACTGCACACAAGAACTCCATTCCCACTCCTGATGCATTATGGGACCTGAAGTGTGGTAGCAGTCCGGCAGGTATTTACCATCGAATTCTGGGACATTGCACAAGTGGTGTACCTCTGAGGAAAGCTATTTGCTGAAACGCGTCAGGTGCTCCACTTCCGTTGCAGCCTGCGCTTTTTCAATAAAGGCCAGTTGTTTCCAGAACCAGTGTTATGGCGCATTTGTTTCTTGGATGTTAAGGGCGGGAAGCGCTGTCTCCCGCTGTCAGCCATAAACGCCCTGCAGGGTCGGGGCCCCTGACGGCAGCAAACTTTGATTGGAACATTAATTGGGGGGCATGACCCGCTCGACCCACTGCGAGCCAGAGGAATTGCCGGCGACATTTGCGGTGGTGATGAGAAAGGGAGCGATAAGGGGGATGATTCCTCCCTGGAGCAGGTTGTGGATTTGGCGGCATTTTGACATTTCGCTACTGCTACGCATGGTTGTGCACCAGAGATCGCCAGCAACCATACTCACCCTAACAACAAGTCGGAGTTTGGGGTGGATCTTTACAACAATTTGGACTGCACACAAGGACTCCATTCCCACTCCTGATGCATTATGGGACCTGAAGTGTGGTAGCAGTCCGGCAGGTATTTACCATCGAATTCTGTGACATTGCACACGTGGTGTACCTCTGAGGAAAGCTATTTGCTGAAACGTGTCAGGTGCTCCACTTCCGTTGCAGCCTGCGCTTTTTCAATAAAGGCCAGTTGTTTCCAGAACCAGTGTTATGGCGCATTTGTTTCTTGGATGTTAAGGGCGGGAAGCGCTGTCTCCCGCTGTCAGCCATAAAGGCCCTGCAGGGTCGGGGGCACCCGACGGCAGCGAACTTTGTTTGGAACATTAATTGGGGGGCATGACCCGCCCGACCCACTGCGAGCCAGAGGAATTGCCGGCGACATTTGCGGTGGTGATGAGAAAGGGAGCAATAAGGGGGATGATTCCTCCTTGGAGCAGGTTCTGGATTTGGCGTCATTTTGACATTTCGCTACTGCTACGCATGGTTGTGCACCAGAGATCGCCAGCAA